>NC_062268.1:21118805-22446037 GCF_916048215.2 Malus sylvestris
CTCCAAAACAAACCCTTAATGAATTTTGGTTATAAAGTCATATTTATACCTTTATTCATTTGAGTGGCAAACTTGTAAATAAGTCCAAGTTCACTACCCTAAACAATATGGCCGGCCATTAGGATATTTTGGACTAATTGGGCCTTTGTGAATCATTATTCATTAAGTTGTCATACAACTTAAGTTAATGGGCTTGACGTTCGAAGCCCATTGGGCCTTAAGGTCCAAAACTATCCCGAGGTCTTTAACGAACTTATTCATTTGATTAATTAACATATTAATTAATCCTTGCCATAAATAAATGATTAAACCATTTAATCATTCTTACTCATCTCCATTGTTTCTTCAATCTCCACCTTACACGGTGTGCGATCCATTAGGTTCCTTTTAGCGAGGCAGTGGGCGATTAAAACCAGTTTACATCGATTGTGAATTGAAACTTACTTTCAATTCTCCCTTTAGTGATTACACACGTTTAGGGCTTCCACAAACCATGAGTGACACCTTGCAGCATATCATGGTTACCCAAGCTAATCAGAAGAGGTAGAGAAAACCTATTCAGTTTGGGATTACAAATGCAATACGGTCTTTCTCTAATACAATACTCTTGACCACATTGTTTGGTTTGATAGTTTATTTATTCATGTCTACTATCCAATGTGATTCATGTGCTTATATGATTACTTTGAATGTGATTTGGAACGCATTCCTAAATCTCATTCATACTCTGGCCAGAGATTCTAAATCATATCATAGAGTATTCTCCCTCAAACGGTTTGAAGGTTAGAGATCCCTTGTTGCGCATTCACTTGCCTCCATGACTAAGTGGCTTAACCCCAACGATGCCGTGGACACCCCGATGGGGTGACTTTGACATAATCAAAGATCAAGGACTTAACCACAAGACAACTGTGATGCCTCAGGTCAAAGGACTAATTTGCATTATCCCAAACATGAGTTCTCATGTGACATGAGTATGAGAACTCTTCGTTGATCACGTTCAGTGAACTCATTCTCTACTGAGCACCTACGTACTTGTCTTGATGTCACACACACCAATGACTCGAGACTAGTCACTCTCCCTGAGAGAAGACATAGCACGTACCGATCTTGACGGACTGTCAATGCCCAATTGGCAATCCTATGATCAGGAACATTTAGGATGTGTCTACGAAAGAATGGTCTCATGAATCTAACTTCATTAGATTATATTCTTCCAATCACATATTCCTTGGACTTTATCGTTTAAGCATATAACATTTATATGAGACGGCTCAAACAATAATCTTTGCCCTTTATAGTTAAACTAGATTAGTTTAACATGTAAAATGTCCGTAAAGTATCATCATATGATTGGCTTTAGGGCACATTTCCAACATGAGCCATTTTCATGAAAGGTCGTCCAAGTAAGAGCGGTGATGGTGAAGAGTGGCCTGAATCCTCCATATCAAGCACATAGAAATCTGCAGGAAAAATCAAGTGGTCTACCTGCACCAAAACGTCTTCCAACACTCCTTTTGGATATGCATTAGATCGATCGGCTAATTGAATAATCACACCATCATGTTTAAGTGCTCCTAGATTTATAGATACATAAACAAAATATGGCATGACATTAATTGATGCACCTAAATCTAACATAGCATGCTCAAACCTTGTATTACCAATTACGCAAGGAATTGTGAAACTACCCGAATCTTTACATTTAGGTAGCAGTTTTCTTTGCAACATTGCGGAGACATTCTTGCTTACATGTACCACTTTTTTCTCCCGGACACGGTTCTTTGTTGTACAAAGCTTCTTTAAATACTTGGCATACTTCGGGATTTTCTTTATGGCATCAAGGAGGGGAATGTTGACATGCACCTTTCTAAACGTCTCTACAACATCTTTTTCCTCCTCTTCGTTCTTGGATTGCAAAAATCTGCTAGGAAAGGGGACATTCGAAGGAAAAACATTAGTAGGAACTGAATTCAACATATTCTTACCCTTATTGGACAGATTTGAAGGTTTAGGGGCCATGGACACTTGCGGCAAAGGTACTTCCACCTTTGCCGTGGGGTGACTTGATTCCTCCTCTTCCATTTGCAACATTTCATCCTCTTTGTGACCTGTTTTTGATGAAGAACCTGCCCCAACCTCCTTACCACTTCTTAGGGTGATTGCTTTGGCTAATTCAAACCCTCCCTTTGGATTTGGAATGGTAGAACTAGGAAGCTTTCCTTGGTCTCTAATCTGCCCAACAACTTCAGCAATCTGCCCCATTTGTTTCTCTAGTTGGTCCACCCTTTTGTTTTGATTTTCTTGCCCCTGAGTCAAAGTGGTTAGTAACTTAACAAGTGTATCATTATCCAAAGCATAACCTGAAGTAGTTTGGGCAGGTTGTGGAAGAGCTTGTGTGGGTGCGTATGGCTTGGTGTAGAAGCTTGGGGGTTGTTGCCTAAAGCCTCCTTGTGGTTGGGTTTGTTGGGGCTCCCTCCACTTGAAGTTTGGATGGTCTCTCCACCCCGGATTATATGTGTTGGAATATGGATCATGCCTTGGCTGATTTTGGCCTTGAAATCCAATTGCATTAGCGCTCTCCCATCCACCATCCTCAATAAGTTGAGGACACTTTTCAGAGGCATGTCCTTGGATAGAACATATGCCACACACCATGGGTCCTTGAATCTTCATTCCCTCGGCCATCTGAGAAACAATGGAAGTAAGATTAGCTAACTGAGATTGAATGTTGGATGTAGAACTTACCTCATGCACTTGTTGCCGTGTGGGTCCTATTTAGCTTACACCTTCGTATTGTTGACCATTCAACGCTCGATTAGTAATCAAGATTTTTGCAGCCATGGGCGTTTTGCCCACCAATGCTCCACCCGCCGAAGCATCAAGCATTTGACATTCAAGTGGTAGGAGCCCCTCGTAAAAGTATTGGAGAAGTAGTTCCTCCTTCATCTGATGCTGTGGACAAGAAGCAACAAGTGATTTAAAATGTTCATAATAAGTGGGAAAAGACTCACCTTCCTCTTGCTGAATACCACTTATCTTTTTACGAAGAAGGATGATTCGAGAAGTTGGGAAGAACTTCTCCAAAAATGCCCTCTTCATACTTTCCCAAGACGTAACTGTTCCGGGAGCTAACTCGTATAACCAATCCTTGGCTTTGTCCATAAAAGAGAATGGAAAAACCTTCATCTTCAAAATACTTCCGTCGACGTTAACCGGAGTCATACTTGAGCAAACCACCTCAAACTCTTTCAAATGCTTGTTAGGGTCCTCCATGGACAGCCCATGGAACTTTGGAATGTGGTGGAGCAAACTTGACTTTAACTCGAACTCTTCGGTCTTACCTTGAGCAGCCGTGGGATATTGGATATACAAGGGTGCGGCATTATCCAATCCCGAGGCGGAAAGCTCATTTAGTGTACGGTTGTCCATGGCCATGCCTTGCACTCCTTCACCCACTTTTGCCGTGGGATCCTCCTCCTCTTCTAGAACTTGTTCTTCAAGGTCAGGTTCCGGGCTAGGTGGGTTAGACTCTTGTTGGTTCCTCCTTCTTCTCAAAGTTCTCTCAAAATCGTCGTCAAAATCCAAAATATGCTCACGAACAGGTTAGGAACTTCGAGTCATGCACTAGTACCTAAAAACAGAGAAACAAAACAAATCAGCAACTAAGATAGAAAACAAACGAAAAATAAAAAGAAATAACGAGGGATTAGCAAAGTTGCTAATCCCCGGCAACGGCGCCAAAATTTGATGCGTAAAATAACTAAACACATAAATTAACCCTCTTGTTGACAATTGTAGTATGGATAAGTAGGGATCGTTCTTAAACCGGGGATTAGGAGGGATTGCTAAAACACTCTAAACTGACTCAAATCTGTAAAACAAAGTTTAAAATACTAAACTAGACTCAAAGAATGCAAAACTAAACTCTAAAACACTAAAACAAACCAAAAGACTCAAAACAGCAAACAAACACTCAAAACTGCCTAAAACCCACTTTCTGGGCAGTTTTGGGACTCTAACACAACTTGGACGAATTTTGGTTTTCTAATGACCTAAAACACCTAAAAACATATTCTAAGACAAGTTCTAGTTAATATGACTCAAAGAAATAAGATGAGGTTGATTTTGGACGAAAATAAATAAAACAAAGCAAGAACAATGTAAACAGATTTTTAGACAGAATTAAGTAAATTGATGGGTGATAGACTAACTAGAGGGTTCTTCTCCACACATGATACACTTGCATTCAACTTTGATTTCCAATTGCTTCTTTCAATAAACTATGAATCTCAATGCCCTAGGTTAACTGTGATAGCACTTTTTTAACCTTCAAGTTTTCCTAATGTTAGTGAATTGGATGGGAATGCACATGCAACAACTCAAAACATTCACTAAAAGTCCCTTACGTGAAAAGCACAATAAAGGTACAATTAAAGATCATTAAGCTTCATGAAAACTATAAGCATTGACGAGGCAATTGTTACTATGAAAAGCATGAAACGTTTGCCAAGAATTCACTTAACACGATCGTTTATAAGCGACCTCCACTACTTGCAAACATAAGGTTGTAACTATTAGGTGAAATTCCTTATGTTTAGCTTCAAATTCCTGCATGAAAACTAAGTTGGCCACCTTAATTAACACACAAAAATAAGTCATCAATCAAACGGTTAAGCAAATTGCATTCACAATTCATGAAATAACAATTAGACGTAATCAATTCATCTTGCAAGCATAATCATGGTATCGAATAACCCCCTAGCCAAAAAGGCTTAGTTCCTCATGTTCACAAAACAAAGGAAAACAGATTTATACATTGTAAATATAAGAAAGAGAACACCTAAATATTCCAACGATTCGATGTTGAACAGCTAGAACCTTCAAGTACTTCTTCTTCCTCTCCTTTGCTGCGGCACAAGGGTTGGGGGTGAGTTTTGGGAGTTATGGATGATGTAGAATGATAGGTTTATGGGTTGGATGAATGTAGGGGTCGGCTAGGTATGTTTATGGGCAGAAATTAGGGTGAATGGTGGTAGAATGGTGCGGTTGAGAGTGGAGGCTAGTTTCTGGCGTGAATGGATAGTAAATGGATGTTTTGTGGCTGCAAAAGAGAGTTTTATTTAAAGGATTTCAGGAATTAAAACCCTAGGCTATTTAGGTAATCAGAAATTAAGTCTAAGGCTTCCAGAAATAGGAAACAAAATCAGAAAATTAAAGGAAAAGGCAAGGTATATGCGGCAAGGGTTAAAAATAGATTAGGAAAGTGTTTTAAAGCATAGATTCAGGAAATAACCCTCTCCCTTGCACGGCAAGGAAGAGGAAATACCAAGGGGGTGCGGCAAGGGTTCACAATGTGCAAGGGATGTGTATTTGATGTCCTAGAATGCTTAGGATGCCTTCAAAGTTGATAAAACTTAGGAACATTTAGGAAAGGTCAAACCAAAGTAGGAAACCTTGGCTTAACTTTCCTATTTCAAGTAGGAATCCTTCTTGGAGTAGGAATCCTTTTTCTTCTAGGAATCCTCATGTGATTAGGAATCCATCTTCAATTAGGAATCCTTCGTCGATTAGGAATCCTTCTTCAATTAGGAATCCTTCGTTGATTAGGAATCCTAATTTCTTCAAGTCTTCAATTCATCCATTCCTTTTGCTCCAAAAGGCTCCAAATTACATCATTTTGCACACTTCGGCTTTGGAATCTGAAAACACACAAAAGTGACTTTAAACACTAAAATAACTAAAGAAACACAACGTAAATGCACGAGAACAAGCCAATTAAGTTGCATAAATATGCTCCTATTAGAAGGGGGGCTCCCTAGGATTCCAATTGAAAGGCTCTCTCTCTCTTGAAACCGAATAAAACCTCTGTGCTTTCATCCCTCTCTCTCACAGCAACACAAACCCTAAGTAAAATCCATAGCTGCTCCCCCATTAACATTGCAACCTCAATGTTAGGGCTCTGCTTTCTTGACTAAAACGACACTCGATATGGCTGCCATGTCGCTCCACTGTGTTGATTTTCATTGAAAAATCAAAGATCTAACACATGCATGCCTTTTGTGTTTTCATGAGGACATGGATCTACAACAAGGGAGACGTATTAACACCCTAAAAATTACAAATCCATGGCTGAACATTCGGTACTCCTCCGTTCTGCAGGTAAAACACAAGCACCCCCAAACTTTGGTTCTGATGTTGATGTCTAAGTTCCATTTCTGTCATTTGTGTTTGGGACCAAAAGGCGAAGGAGTCTAACATCCATTCATTTTCTGAGTTAAAATGTGTGTAGACTGCTCACAAATTTATTGCCAGAAAAGTAGAAACGAAAGCAAATCATCTCAGACCCATAGATCCAAGCATAAGACAGGTAAAAACTCATGTTGTGAAATGTTAAGCTCCGTATGGCAAAGAATGGTTCAATATCACTGCATAGCTCCAATGTCCGTCTTTGTGTGCATGTAGGTAGCTTGGATCAAGTAGGAATCAGAGAAAAAGAATGCTCAAGCTGTAAATGTAGTCGACAAAATGGCAAAGCAAATCTCGAAGTCGCCCCGACCTTGGATCTGAAAGGTATAAACACCCATCTCTACTATGTGAATCACATATATGGTTGATGTTGATGTAGTTCTGCGACTACATGCGTGTGTGAACACGGAAAATTCCTGAAACGAAAGAGACAAGAAACGACGTGCACAAACAAATATTTGTATTTGATGATTTTGGGTTACAATCTCTCTCTATTTTGATCCTCTGATTCGATCTCCATAAGGTGTTGATTTGTGGATGTGCGATTGATCCAAAGGGCCGTTGGGCTTGATCTAAGGATGAACGTTCTTCAAGGGCCGTGGACTTGATCTTGAAAGTGGATTTGAGCGGATCTTCAAAGGGGCTTTTGGGCTTGATCTTTGAAGAACAGTGATGAACGGATCTCCAAGGGCTTTTGGGCTTGATCTTGAAGAACAGTGATGAACGGATCTTCAAGGGCTTTTGGGCTTGATCTTGAAGAACGGTTGGATGTGTGGATTTGTCGACGTTGTTGATCCAAAGGGCCGTTGGGGCTTGATCTTAGATAAACGGATGATGAACGATGGTGCTTTCTTCAAGGGCCGTCGGGGCTTGATCTTGAATTGGTGGATGGTTGATCCAAGGGCCGTCAGGGCTTGATCTTGGAAGAACGATGAACGAAGAACGAAGAACACTTTCTTCAAGGGCCGTCGGGGCTTGATCTTGAATTGGTGGATGATTGTTGATCCAAGGGCCGTCGGGGCTTGATCTTGGAAGAACAATGAACGAAGAACGAAGAAGGCTTTCTTGATTCTTCGGGAACTTGGATGCTTGAGAGCTTAGGAGTTTCAGAGCTTCAGAGCTTCAAGGTGTAATATGAATTCCCCTTAAATGAATGAAATGGGCTTGTATTTATAGAATTTTCCAAGGCCTAATTTTGAATATAATATCCCAGATGAAATAAGTCGTTTCTGCCAAGTGTTGACACGTGTCCTGTTTGATGACTTTTCCAACTCATTTCAATTTTCGTTGAGTCACACACTACGTGTAAAATTTATGTAATACATGAGCGTTGAAACTTTGACTTATCGGTCAACATTTATTTACCGAAATTTCGATGTCTACAGCGTGATTCAGTCTAAAATAATCTCTCTATGCATAAAGTCCTATTTGTTTTGTTTACTTTCTACAAAAAAAAAAAAACAAGTTGGGAAAATTAAAGAGAATATATAAAATATTGACGGTAAACTAAAAAGTAAACAAGTAATTTTTTTTTTTGTTTTGTTTTGTTTTGTTTTCTTCTTGTGTTTCTTTGTTTTCTTTGTTGAACGAACTGACAGCCTAGGAATTTAAATGCATCTAGACTGAAAATAATAAAATAAAAGAGATAGAAAGTAAAAAAAAAAGGTAGAAAATTGGGTTGCCTCCCAATAAGCGCTTTATTTAACATCTGTAGCTAGACAGAATAGAAGCTCAGTGATTAATTATTGGATCCTTCAGAGTCATTGACTTGCTTGCACTGAACTTCCTTAGGAATGGCTTTAGTAGATACTTCTTGACCTTGAGCCCACAATCCCTGCCCTCTGTTTCAATGTCCACGTTGTCGTTCTGAAAAACTTGCTTAACCATATAAGGGCATTTCCACTGAGACTCTTGTCTCCCTGGAATCAATAACCACGCCTTTTCACCAGGTTGTATTTTTTCAAAACTTTTGCTGCCTTGCAACGTGTTACTACTTTTTTTTTTAATGTCAATTGGCTGGACATCATGCAACACTCTTTGTTGCTTTGGTTTTGGACCGATGCAATCTTGAATGAAATTTGGAGGCTTTATGGACAGATGGTCAGTTGATCTAGTCATAAATTTATCACGAGGGAACCCATCTAGTGTATCAACACGCATGCATTCTTGCTTTTCTGCTGGCTGTTTGGTTCCTTCAAACAAATTAAAAACCAGTAATTGATTTTGGACCTTTAGTGTTAAAGTTCCAGCTTCAACGTCAATAAGAGTAAGGGCTGTTGCCATGAAAGGACGGCCCAAAATGATGGGTGTTTTCAAATCCTCACCCATGTCTAGAACCATAAAATCTGCTGGCAAAAATAAGTTGTCCACCTTTACAATAACATCTTCAATGACCCCTCTAGGATAGGTAATTGAATGGTCTGCCAATTGAATAATGCTGGATGTTAGCTTTAGCTTACCTTCACCTAAACGTTTAAAAATAGAATAAGGCATTAGATTAATACTAGCACCTAAATCAATTAAAATGCCACCAACATCACAATTTCCAATAGTGCAAAAGATAGTAAAACTCCCTGGGTCTTTCTTCTTTGGAGGTAATTTGTGCAATAAGACAACGCTGCATTGTTCTGTTAGAACAATCTCTTCTAACTCCACAAGCTTTCTTTTCTTACTGCACACATCTTTCAAAAATTTGGCATAGGAAAGGATCTTTCAAATGGCTTCTAATAATGGCAAATTAATATTAACTTTAGCCAATGTTTGCATGAAATCCCATAATTGCTAATCTTTGAGCCTTGGTTATAACCTCTCAGGATAGGGAAGAAGAGGATCATAAACACGCACTAATTTCTGGGCAGGGGCAGATTCTGAGTTATTTGAAATCTGCCCAGAAACAGTTTCTGCATCTTTTTTTGTAGTTTCAGTAACTATATTGTTAATTTCTGCAGCCTCGTCCCTGTTGTCATTTTTTTCTTTGTCTCGATTGTCATAACTTTTTTCGAATCTCAACGTCCTTATTGCACAACAATTTTCTGTACCTCTTGGATTTGGAACTGTTTGGCTGGGAAATTTTCCTTGTTCTCTTTCTGTGATATTACTTGCTAGCTACCCAAATTGCCTTTCCAAATTAGTTGTGGAAGCCTGCATGTTCTGCATGTTTTGATTCATAGTTTGTTGTATCTTTTGCAGGTTCTGATTGCTTTGTTCCAAACTGATGCGAGTAGCCTCTGCCAACTTGTCAATTGCAATTTCCCAAGAAGCTCTAGCTGGTGCGGCAGGTTGATGGACTGGTGGTGGGAATGGTGGTTTAACTTGCTGCTCACCACCCTATTTTAAATTTCGGTGATCTCTCCAATCTGGATTATAAAAATCATTTCTTTGCCTTGGATAATTGTTGATTGCATTAACTTGCTCTGCCACAAAATCTGGATATGCATCTCTCTGTGGACAACCCATAAAATCATGTGTAAGCTGGCTGAAAATTGCATAATAAGCTGCTGCAGGTTGCTGGACAGCAAACTGTTGAACTGAAGCTGCCATTTTCCTCAAGATCATGTTGAATTTTGCATCAAAATTTTCAATTTTTCGCTAAATCTTTTCAATTTGAGCAGATACATGTGGAAACCCTATGGACATTTCAAAAACACCCTTATTTTGTGTCTGATCCCCTGCCCATTGTTGAGATTCAGATGCCATGTTGTCAAACAATTGATAGGCTTCCTATGCATTTTTAGTTGAATATGAACCTCCTGATGAAGCATGAACATGATTTTTAGTGTTTGAATTTAATCCTTTGAAAAATATGCCCATCCGTGTGTCTCCATCAATGCCTGTGTGGGGACACTTTCTGAATAACTCCTTAAAACGCTCCCATGCCTCGTGAAACTCTTCATTAGGCTTTTGGGCAAATGATCAAATTTGAGTTCTCATATCACGAGTTTTAGAGGCTGGATAATATTTGTTAAGAAATTTGTCACTCATCTGTGCCCACGAAGTGATACTGGCAGATGGTAGTGTAAGTACCCATGTTCTTGCCTTGTCCTTCAATGAATAAGGAAACAAACGAAGTTTGATTGATTCTGCAGTAAACCCCTTCACTATAATATTTCTGCACCCTATTAAAAACTCTGTGATATGCATATTAGGATCCTCATGAGCTAACCCATGAAAAGTAGGCAAAATCTCCAACATGTGATGTCTAATTTCGAACGCGTCGCCTTTCTCGTTTAGATATACAATGCAACTTGGTAACTCATTAGCACGGGCTGATAATGTATACCTCAATGGATGCCCAGTAGCTGGTATGGCGAAAGCCATGATAGCCTCGTTGTCCAAAAGCCCAGAAAACAGATTTTTCAGAAAAGGGCCCTCCAACGATGGTTCCCACGCTAAAATCTGCTCCTTGCGCCTTTGTCATAATATTCGTTCCGGCTCTGAGTTGAATTCTAATAGCTGCTGATTTTGAGATCTAGTACAGATCATGAACTGGATCTGCCCAGATTGTGCGATCTGTAAAAAAAAACGAAAATTAACTCTTTTTTTTTATTGTTTTAAATATTTACAGCAATAATTAACAAAGAATTATGATTAACACAAATTGTTAAAACAATTCCCAGCGACGGCGCCAATTTCTTGATAGGTATTTTACCAACTACAAAAGTAGGGATAAAATCACACAAAATACTTGCAAGAGAACAAAGTTGTTTTAGTATAAATGCCTCAAGCAAGGTCGTTTTCCGCTAGGATTATTTAAAACAATTTATGAAAAACCAAAATTTTAATTAACTATTTAAAAACAAAGATGAGAAAAATTGATTTAATGATTTAAATTAAGAAAAACGAAATTAATTACAAAAGGCTAATTAAAAATCTGCAATTTTTAGAGAAAGAAAAAGGAAACAATTTTTAGAATTCAAATGAGAAAATACTAGGGTTCTGCAGTCACCCTAACAATCCTACATAGTTCTTCTAATTCCTTATGAATTACACATGCATATTTTGAAGGTTAGATTTTCCTAAAGTATGCCCTACTTCGAACCCCCAACATATAATGTATATCTAACATGCAACCCATCCGTGGCGTCCAGATCGAATGTGAACATGCAAGACTCATTAAGTTTTGTGAAAACCTTTTGAAAAACCATATAACTTCTAAGACGTGTCGTCCATCCTAAGTAGTTAAACATGTTAACCACAAGAAGCCTTAGTCAATTTTAGGGACAGCCCTCCGCCAAAATTGCATCAAATTACTTTTCTAAATATCCTAATGGTCGCGAATCACTAAGATAAATAGATAGTTTAAAGCACAGTGATAAACAATTCAAAACTTGCATGCATAAATTCAAAAGAAAATTAAAAAGAGACTACATAATCTTGCTAAGGATCATGGCCTCACCCTAGTTGACACACCCCGTCCCGAAGGAGGGCATGCTGGCCGTCACGTGAGAGTGACGTAACCATTTGCACAGTACGGAAGCTTTAAGATACAATTTATAAGTTGATACACCCGAAGGTGAGTCCTAATTTTGTCCAATCTGTCAGAACCCTGCCGTATTCCTCGTAGTCACCACACCTTTGTGATTCCTGAACCTGGAGGGGCGCAAAACCAAAATTGAGTGGGTCAGTAAAACAATTCTTTTCCAAATCCAAACATTTCTCATAACGTTGTAACCCCTCTCCGTAAAACCTGTATACTTTCCCAGAAATGTAAAATATAAATATACATATATATTCTCAATACTTCATTTCACTTTTTCAACATTTTTCATATCAGTTATGCCATGCCACATCATCTCAACATTTCTCATATTAATTATGCCATGCCACATCATCTCAACAGTAATAAGGTATGAATGCATCAACATAATCATATCAGGTGCAAGAAAGTAATCAACCGTAGGCCCTCTAATAGCCATGTACGGTTGAACCTAGAGCTCAAAATCTATCATTATCACTCTACCGGAGTCACCTCTGTGACCCGTCCGGCCTTCTGCACGCAAGTTACGCTCTAGTGCTTCTCATAAATCATCTGTGCACATAATCTAAGGTCACCCACCAGTCGGAATCTCACTAACACTCTCGCGACTGGTCTGTCGTACCCACTCCGCGTGGACTGTACGACTAGCATCTACTTGGATCCAAGGCGAGCGTGCGATGCGGTGAATACTATAAGCACTAAACCATGGTGCAGGATTTGAGCTCAATATATATCATCATCATCATAACAGTAATTAAATACTCACCTGTGCGTCCACCGCACCATTTCATACATATGCATCATAAATCAATTCTTACTTGTGCGTCCACCGCACCAATTCATACATATGCATCATATATTAATTCATGCATGGCATTTCAACTCACATTTCTATATACTTTTCATATCAATTCTATGCATGGTATTTCACTTCCCGTTTTTCCACATAACTCATATGCATTTCATTTTAAACATATTTTCATTTCAATTCAATTTCTGGGAAACGTCAAGTATATATATATATACGGAAAACAAAACTGCCCACTCACCTGGAGTTCGCCCTACAACTCCCTAGCACAATACGCCAAGGCGTCATGACGATCGGCGCCTAAAACAATAATCAATTCCAACCTCAGAATTCATATCGATAGAATATATAACTTATATAAAATACGTCACTACGTAGATTGATCCGGAAGATCCACCCCTCAGATTTTAAATCCATAACTTCCAGAGGTCCACATTATACCTCTAGGACAACATCCTAAAATTTCATTACCATCCAACGGTCGGATCTCCGTCAATTTCCAAAACTAAGTGACGGTTAACATTTTATATTATGGACTTACAATTCCAATTCCGGAAGATCCGCAAATCGGATTCCCAATCTGTAAGTTCCAATAATCCTCAAATATTACGTATTACAACGTATCAAAGTTTGGTGATGATCCAACGGTCGGATCATCAATTCACATTTTCACCTAATGTGAAAACTATAAAACGTTATTTGAACACCTAACCAACAATCCTCAATAACTTTCTCATACGGTGTTCAATTTAGGTATATGAATATACCACAGTGATCTACTCGACGTCACGGACGTCGACATATTTTTAAAATAATTTTATTTTTATTTTTTATTTTTACTGTAGCACATTCTTCTTCCTTGGGTCGCCGGACTGGTTTTTCCGGCGGCCGTTTTCCGGGCAGTTTTTCAAATTGCTATAACTTTGTCATTTCTCAACGAAATCAAGTGATTCAAAAACGAAAGTTGTAGCCCTTGAAGAGACAAAGAGAATGGTACCTTGCACAACACCTAGTTCTCCGTGGTTTGGCCGGAAACTGCCTCGAAAGCCTCGGAGGTCGCCTGAAACTGGGTATTTTTCAAATGAGTATAACTTCTTCAATACTCACCGAAATTGAGTGAAACAAAAAGGAAAGTTGTAGTACTTGACGAGACGAAGAGATTGATACCTACCTTGACTCCTAACTCGCGGGGGATTCGCCGGAAAACGCCTCGAAAGCTCCGGCCAAACTTTGAACTTGTCGATCTCCGTGTTCTTAGGTCCAAAAACTTCCAACGAAGCACTCCGAGCTTCCTTGGGACCTCACCAAGCTTGCTATGAGCTTGGATTGTCCTAAAACAAAGTCAATTCGAAGATCATGAACAGTGCACTTTCACGGGGAGTTTAGAATCTAGGTTTTCCGAAGTAAAACTTACCTGAAATTGGTGTCTACGTGATCGTGGAGTCCTCAGGAATGCCATGGTAGCTTTAAATCCGACGTTGGTATAAGTTTTAGGTGGTTTTGGGTGGTTGCCTGTGTGTTCGAGAGGGTGAGAGAGAGAGAGAGTGAGGTCTGAGGAAGAGAGAGAGTATGAAGGACAGTATACGGGAAATGGGGAGGGTTTTGAGGTGTGGGGATCCCACATGTCCAATCCAATCCCAATTTCATAAAATTCCATCATAAAATTTAAGTCTAAGTCTCCACTCTAATTACCAAATTTTTTTGGAGCTTAGATATAACGAACGTGAAAATTATACCTTAGTCACGTATTAGGGACATTTTCGTAATTTCATGTCCTCGGAATTAAAAATTCCGGGACGGGCTGTGACACTAGTAATAGAAAATTAGCTACGCATATTCATAATTAAAATCAACATAATTGTATTAAACTAGAAAAAGAATGACAACACCTGAAAGTATAAGTCTTGGAAACTCTAAGCTCTTCCCAAAGTCTTCTCCCAAAAGTTGCATACTTTCCCAAGATAGGTCTGCCAAAAGGCTTATTTATACTACTCTCAATAAAATCCTCCTAGTCAAAGGTCTTAGCATAAGACTAGGAAACTAAATAAATTGAAATAAATTAGGAAACATAATTCTAAATTAACTTGGTAAATTCGCCTAGAAATTTGCACAGCCATGTTTTGGACCCAAATTAGCTCCAAAACTGGCCCAAAGTAGCTATATTTAAAGTTTGGACTATTCTGAACACTTCTCCATAAGGCCACGAACCCATCTGAGGTCGTCTTGGGCTCCAAAAATGCAATTGAAGCCCAGAAACGTCACTTTCCAATAACACTTACTGCTCCTTCATTAAATCGTCAGAAAATAACCGCTTGGTAGAAATTGTTGAAATTTTGACACGAACAAGCTAAGGAACACACGAATGTCCTCCAATTTGAATCACTCCAAAATTCGTCCATCGGTCACATTTTGCTCCAGAGAAAGTCGAATGTCCTATATTGAAAATATAAAGCAAAGTATCAAAATTCTACCAAAATAATTACCAAAATAATACTAAGAATAAGGTAAAATATATAGTATAATATTGACTCATGAATTCCCATCCATAAAAGATAGAACTTTGTGTTTTGCAATTGCATCTATGGATAGGCCTGCCATTGGCATGGGGTATTCATCATGTGGCTCTGCTAATGTTTTTATAGTCAACACAGCATCAAACTGCATTAGTTATAGCTTTTAATACAGTTACAATGTTGGCCAACCACTTGACATATCCGGTAGGCCTAATAAATTCAGCCTTCACCAGCCTTTCGATTTCTTCTTTGACTTTTTCTTCAATCTCCTTTGACATTCTTCTAGGAGCTTGCTTCACAGGTTTATACCCTGTGTTTTACTAAGGTGGAATCTAAACCTGGAATCTCAGTGTAATGCCAAGCAAAACAGTCTTTAAACTCATGCAAAAGGCACTTTGCTCAATCACCAGCTTCCAATAAGCCACTGAGTTGTATGGGCCTTGGATCTTCCTTAGTGCACAAAAATTCAACTAACTCTGGACTATCAGGCGTATCATCTAGCCAGCCCAAGTCATATACACATTTAGCCATATGTATGGCTACTTCCAACTCTTCTCCAAAAAACTCTTTTTCTTCTCTGCTCTGACTGCCTGAAGCCTCATTTTCCCACTTTGCTTCTTCTCTAGCCGAGCTTTCTCTTGCTTATTTTCTCTCTCCCATACACCAACAGTTTTTTTATTAAGGACCTGACTATAACTACTTGGTTCTTCCTCCTTTGTTTTAACATTATTGGTGTTGGGGAGTTAGGACAATATGGGGTCTGTCCCATTCCTTCCTAGTGAGAAACAATCTTTGCTCCATATGCTTTTGGGCCGTTACCTTAGTCGGGCGGGTGTTCTTTTCAGCTCTTAGGCACTGCAAAACTTCAATATTGAGGTTGCAGAAATTTTCCTTTTCAACATTAGTTGTACGAAGAAATGGACGTGACTCAGCCTTCACCATTTCCCAAAATCCTGGTTCCTCAGCCTTAGCTTTATGGTAAACTGCAACCTGTTGGTGTACAATGGATAGCACAGATAGACTTTGATAGATCCAATCTCTACCCAGCAAAGCTTCATAAGTAGAGCTACTGTCCACTATAAAGAAAGCTAACATGATTTGCTTAGACCCCAAGTCAACCTCCAAGGGCAATATCCCATGTGTTCTGGTAATGGCTCCAGAGAAACTATGGATTGTAAGGTCAGTAGGAATAAGATCTTCCTCACTTCTTCCTAATCTCTTCATCTGTTTTAGTGGTAGTACGTTGATCGCAGCTCCTTCATCTATCAAAACTCTCTTGAAGAGTATTCCCTTTAGATGAGCAGTTACATATATGGGTTTGAGATGGTTAGCTAGGGCCATATTTGGGCGGCTAAAGACCATTCTGTCTTAATATACTCTCTTGGGCTCCCTCATTATGGCCTCGGGCAAACCTGTCTTGCCTGATTCTCCTTCCCTAGCCTCCTCAACACTAATAAGTACCATTATTGGTTCTGTTGCCAAGTAATCACCCTCCATCATGGCAAGTTGGTCAGGTTCGGCGCAAAACATGGCAGATATATCATACATCATGTTTACATGGAAGTTGCTAGGTTTAGGTATATCTTACTTCTTGGCCCCAATCAGGTATACAAATTTGTCTAACCAGGCATGTGCATCTTTTGGTAACATTAATTCGGGCATTTCTTCCTCCCTGGTTATACCAAACTTCTGTGCTTGTCCTGGGATCTCGCAAAGGGTATCAATTAACGAAAGGTGAAGGTATTCCTCTTTCAGGTGAAATAGTTCCAAAACATATTGGTTTTGGACTCCATCTGGGTGGTGTTGGCATTATGACCACATCCTCTTGTGCTCTTCTCAAGATTCTGTATTTCCCTGGATAGAGGTTCAGAGGCACATGATCTTCTTCCCCTTCAGTCTTTCTATTGGCCCTTTCTACTTCTTTTTTGCTCCTCCATTGAAGTTGCTTCCTTCATCTTTTGGGCATTTTCTCAAACTTTACATTCTTTAAGGCCTCTGATGTGGCAGGGACCTTTGATGAGTTCATATGGGCTTTGTGCTGCCTCTAGACTCTCATAATCATAGAGGCTCTCATTTCTTTGACTGGTCTCCCATCTTTTCCCACTACATACCATTTTTTGCTTGAGTCGGGCAGAATCCTTTTTGGTGATTGGGGGAACTAGATTTATTGTTCTCCTATTTATTGTAATATCACCACGATTATAACTTGGCTGAGGAGACCTTACATCCATCCATTTTGGCATTTTGGCCTCTTTATCCTCCACTTTCTCTGAGGCTTCATAGTTTTTGAATACCTCGGACAAACCCTTTGGTTGAGAGTCTCATCCCAACCTTTAGAAGACATTTATGAAGTTTTCTTTCCCAACTGCTCACATGATACTTTTGTGGGCCTCTTGCTCTTCTTTCTCGCTTATTTTGATCAACTCTTGATCAATGATAGCTCATGATGCTAGTACTTCTAGCTCACACTCATATTGACACTTGCTACACAACACCACTCTTTTAATGATGGTTGTTTTGGGTTTCTCAGGCAAGCTCATAAATTCTTCTGTTGACCAGGCATCTTATTTTCTTTCTCCTTTTACTTCCCAAGTAACTTTTGCCTTTCCTTTCTCAGCCCAGCCCAAGTTAATCATGTTTATTGGGGTCTTTGGGAAATGATTTATGTTTATCATCATGTTTGTCTGAGGTTTCTCCAACAACAGTTTTCCCTTGACTATCAGGTCTTGTATCCAGTCTCTGAACTGAACACAATTGGTTATGGAATAGTTAAAGGTGTAGTGCAGTTTGCAATACTTCTTTCCTCTTAATTCCTCGGGCTTAGGCATTTTCTTGGTGCTATTAGGCACAATCACCCTTGCTCGCACCAACTCCTCATAGATCTCTGCTGCTTTGGTCAAATCAAAAGAATAATTATGATATTTTGGGGGTTTCATAGGTATGAATCCGCCATCATTCATCACCAGTTTCCAATCCTTGACTGGCTGGACCAACCCCTTCACTATTAATGGTTTGAAGGGAGTGGTCATCTCTGCTGCACACATATCTACTCCCTCTCTTCCATGACCATCACTTTCCTCAATCTCTATTCCTTCAAACTTCAGTTGGTGAATTATAGCTTTATTCTTGTAAAAATAAGGCACCTTGGATGAGTGTTTCACTTGTTGTTCTTCAATCAATAGCTTCTCATATTATGTGGCCTTGATTACCAATTATACTCATTGAATTGCACATCATAAAACTTATTTCTCAATGGCAGTCTCAATGCCTTCTGAGTAATGGATATAAGTTGGGCATGGTTGATAGGGAATTGGCACTTCATCCTTGTCTTCCTAAACCTTATCATGAAGTCTTATGTGGACTCATGCTTATATTGCTTCACCTCAACTAGATCATTGATAATCATCTCGGGCTTTACCCTATAAAACTGTTTGTGGAAAGCCATCTCCATTTTCCCCAGTTGGCCATGGAATTGGGGGGCAACAGAAAATACCACTGAGATGTTAGGCCCACTAATGAATTCCTAAACAACCTCAACTTGTAGTTAAGATTGTCTTCAAATGCCACACAGTAGTTAGAAAACTTGAAGATGTGGTTACAATCCTCCCCACTGAAGGTTGGGAACGCGGGCATCTTAAAGTTGAGGGGAAAAGGGTTCTGCTCATCAATATACTCGAGGTAGGGTTTTTGGTATGTGATCCTGAACAACGGACGAGCCTGTGGTTGGGTATTTTGGATCACCATCTTTCTCTGCTCAGCAAACTCATTTCTAAGTTGCTGATTAGCCTCATTATTGTGTGGAGTATAAGGAGGTCTCCACTTCGGGCTACAATTATTGCCCGAGAAAGGATGAGGCTTATAAGCCAATGATGGTGGCCTATAAGGAGAGGCTTGCCCGCAGCAGCGAGCACATTTTTCTCCCTAGATTCCCTAACCTGTTAGTTCATTCCATACTTCTTCTCTTGCCCAATCTTTTCTTGCCAAATCTATTAAGTTAACCAGATATGGATGTAAATGGACTTCTTAAATAGACAACTGATGGAAATAACTTGAATACATGCTGAAAAGTACATTTAAACGATAGATCGACTAATTTAAAGGACAAACAAAGAGACTCAGGCAAGATTTCACCTTGTTGGGTAGGGTTGAACTTCTTGCAACCACTTTTCTTTGTGTTTACAGAGGTTGTGAGCTAAAAAGTGATGAACGGTAAACAGGTTTTATACGAGGGAATCGATACTACAACACTAGGAAATGTAGTAGAGCTTTCAAACTAGACAAAATATAGCTTTTCTAAGGGGACTATGACTAAAACAGACTGAATCTAGATTGGTTTCAGCTTTTCTGGATGCAAATCTGGCTTGAGAGCAGAGTTTGTATGTTGTTTGTTTAATTGGTTAAGTATCTTTGTCTCTGTTGTCTCTTTTTTTCTTTTATAGGCGATTTAGCTCGACTTTTAGGGCTTTGTTCTTGGCCGAAGGCTCTCAGGGGCAATGAGTCAACATGTATTTACACCTTTATGCCATTAGAAAGTGTTTTTTGGCTGGTAGTGAGCTGGTTTCCATCAGTTGTCACTTTAGTAGGCACATGGCCTATGCCTTTGCTGAGAAGGCTTTAGTTTGTCTCTGGGCTCTATGCTAGGCTTCGGGCAAGTCCTCATTTAATTTGGCATCCTTAGGCCTTTCTTCATTCAAGCCCAATATTCAAATATTAACGCAAACACCTTTACTGGACAAACTCAAACAAAGTGGCTCGGTGAAAAGGCACACAATTCAAGGATTTTTATGCAATCCTACTAATCAACACATCTTACAATTCCTATATAATCGTCAATAATAGCTCACAAATGTGATAAAAAGCAGAAAAGGAAAGAAACGGAACAAAGTAGTAGAAGACGAATAAGAAAAATATTAGTGAGCTATACTAAGGTTAGAGTACTTGACCATTATTTCTACAAAAAGAAGGAAAACAAATCATCAAATTTCTCTTACACGCACTTGTAGAGTATTTGCCATCTTGGGAGGTTGATTCTGGTTCCACTAATCCTTGGGAGTGGTTAAAGGTGAAGGCTTCTGATGCAAATTATGACCAACCTCCTCTTTCTCAAAATGATCATATTCTACTTGTTCTTCATTATCCAATATCTTTCTCGTTGAAAAAATATGGTTATCCAAGGAGAATTAAAAAGCTTAAATTTTAAGTTAAACTCAAAGTATTTTGATACAATTCACATTTCATAGCAGTTGGGAAAGTATGCAACATATGAGTTTGGAGCTAAAAAGATTATGTCAAGAGCATGCGATCCGTATCCTTCTAGTGACAGCTTGATGTCACATCCCGGTCCGGGCCCCCACCACATTCCGAGCTCAACTCCACCGTAGCATGATATTGTCCGCTTTGGGCCCCGACCATGCCTTCACGGTTTTGTTTTTGGGAATTCACACAAGAACTTCCCAGTGGGTTACCCATCCTGAGATTGCTCTCGCACAAACCCACTTAATTTCGAAGGTCTTACGGAACCCGAAGCCAATGAGCTCCCAAAAGGCCTTGTGCTAAATATATATATAAGGCTTAGAGGATCCACTTCCCTGGACGATTTAGGATGTTACAATCCACCCCCTTAGGGGCCCGACATTCTCGTTGGCACACTTCCAGCTAGGGATTGGCTCTGATACCAAATTGACATACCCCAACCCAGAATGTCCATTAGGACTCCGAATCGAGCTGTGTTGGCCAACACCTGGAAGGTGACGAAGCCATAAAGTGTGGTGATGTGGAAAATATAAATAAATTTAAACTCAAATTACCACATCCCGGCTCGGGCCCCCACTACATCCCGTACTTGACTCCACCGTAGCAAGATATTGTCCGCTTTTTGAAGGAAAAATTTTGTCCTAGCTAAGAACAAGTATGAACATTTGAATACACATGCAAGCTATTAACACTTTAAAGTAGGCATGCATCCAAAAACAATTCATAAAACCCATGACTTTCAAAGCCTAGTATATGGTGAACCAAAATAAACTCTTTAACAACATTAAAGATAAGTAAAGATTTAGTGATTCTTTACCCTTGAAGCTCATCCTTGATTACACAAGGGATTCACCCAAGTGGAGGGCCTTCAAGTCACCTCCAAGCTCCTTGAATCCTCCTTGTGTTTTCCTCCCTTTAGTGCTCCTTTGAAGATTTGAGGAAATAAGGATTTGTTCTCCAAAACACCAAAAGCTTGATGTCTCTAAGTCTCTTCACCAAGGTTGTATCTTGTGAAAATGAAATGGATGACTAAGGGAAGAAGAGATTGCTAGATATCCCTTCCCTTAGTGGCCGGCCTCCTTAGAAGAAAATGGAGAAAATGTTTCACCCAATTTCAACAAGAAAAGCCCTAATGAGAAAATAGCTATAAAGTTGCTTTTATAACCTTTTCTTTGGTGAGTGGCAAACTTGTAATTAAGCAAACTTTGCCCATCCACCCTAATGGCCGGCCATCCTTTGTTATTGGGCTAATTTGCCCATTTTGTTTTAGTTGTCATACAACTTAAACATAATGGGCCTTGTGGACCAAAACGCTTTTGGGCCCCGAAACCCAAAAGCAACATATAAGCCCAATACGAACCTTTCGTATAATTAATTAACTAATTAATTAATCTTGACCATTCTTCAATTAAACCATTTAATTGCTTATCCATTTCATTTGATTTCTTCACATACATCCTTACTCGATGTACGATCCATTAGGTTCCAATTAGCGAGACAGTGGGCGATGTTACTCTTAACGATCGATTGTGAATTGAAACCACATTTCAATTCTCCCTTTTTGTTGATTAGTGTTTGCTAACCATTAGGGCTTCCACAAACCATGAGTGACGCCTAGCAGCATATCATGGTTACCCAAGCTAAGTAGAATTGGTTGGAGAACCTATCCAGTTACAACTACAATGTAATACGGTCCTTCTCTAATACAATACTCTTAATCACATTGTTTAAGTGATAGTTTGTTTCATGTCTACTATCCAATGTGATACTTTCCTATATGATTCCCTTGAATATGATTTGGAACAAACTTCCTAAGTCATATTCATTTGCTTTGGCCAAAGACTTTAGAATCATATCTTAGAGTATTCTCCCTCCACCATGGAAGGTTAGAGATCCCTTGTTGTGCATTCATATGCCTACATGACTAGATAGCTTGACCCCAACAATGCCGTGGACACTCCAAAGGAATGTCGTTGACATGATCAAAGATCAAGGACCTAACCATTAGACATCGATGATGCCTCAAGTCAAAGGACTACTTTGTATATTGCAACCTTAGAGTTCATACATGACATGTATGTTCGAACTCTCTTTTGATCGTAGTTCAGTGTACTCGAGTACTCTTTCGAGCACCTATGTGTTTGTCTTAGTGTCCAACACCAAATGACTTGAGACTAGTTATACTCACGATTGAGTCAACATAACACATACTAGCCTTAGCGGATTGTCAATGCCCAATTAGCAATCCTATGGCTAGGAACGTTTTAGGAATGAACATAAGAGAAAGGTCTCGATAATCTAACTCATTAGATCACTTATCTCTTAGAACAAATACATTCCTTGGATTCCCTTATTGCTTAAACACATGATACAATAAATAGTGATTAACAATAAGATTTGCCCTCCATTAAACATATAAAAGTTTAACACAATAAGTATTCCAAAAAAGCTATTACATCAAATGAGTGGCTTTGTGGGCATACTTCCAACACTTTTGGCCCTGACCACACCCTCATGGTTTTGTTTCTGGGAACTCACACGAGAACTTCCCAGTGGGTCACCCATCCTGTCATTGCTCTCGCACGAACTCGCTTAACTTCAAAGTTTCTACGAAACCCGAAGCCAGTGAGCTCTTAAAAGGCCTCATGCTAAGTAAAGATAGGAATACACATATAAGGCTTAGAGGATCCACTCCCCTAGACGATGTAGGATGTTACACTTGATACATGGTGGTGTTAGCATCTACAAAAGGTCCCTTGTTTTGTGAAATCCTTCAAGAAATTACATAGGAACAAACTTTCACTATTTTTCCAAACTGGAGATGTAATTCCATGGATAATTTTTGCAGCAACCTGGGTCCATTTGTGGCAGATAAAGAGATTAGGGGATAAGATGGAAGCTTTAAAAGTGTTAAAACTTTTTATGCAGGATATCAAGTGTGAACAAAAAAATGTCGCGGGAAATGCCAGTTCAGCAAGCGTTTCAACTATGTTTAGAATGAGATATGGGCTTAAAAACATGACATTTGCAGCTGAGGGAATTTGGAAATCTACCAGCAGGCAACTTTGCATGGCTGGTTGCCTTGGACTTGTTGATGTTGACGGAAGTCTGTGCAATAGTCGGATATGTTTGTACGTACCCATCTCTTTTTTCATAAAGGAACGAAACATATTTATGGAAGTTTATCCAGCACCAATAACAGTGGTGTGCATAGCTAGTGCAGCCTACAGAGATGTGGAATTATTTAAGAACCTCTCGTCCAAACTACAGGTACACAGAACTTGATTCAGCTGTTATTGTCTTAAAAAAATGGGAGGCCTTTAGTGTTGGAATTGTCATCAAGAAATCATTGTTGAATTTTCCCAAACTGGAAGATACAGAGTCTTTTCAAATCAGCCTTTCTCTTCTCTCAAAGACTTAACATTCACGAGTCTGCATTTCTCAATCCAACCCAATATCTTCAGTGTAACAGATATTTAGATGGAGATTCTGTCAGTTGGTCCCTTGTTTGGGCGCTTTTGGTCTCCACAAAAGTATTCCACTGCAGAAGAGGAGACTCCTTACCACACAAAGGTTGAATACACTTACAAGCAACGATTTATGAATGTATCCGCACAATTCACCATTAATAGGAAAACTTTTAGCAATTTTTCAGTTCTTTTTCTGGAGGGTCTTAATGACTCACATGTGGGAAAGATGTATTTACTTTGCTGCAGCGATGTTCGAGCCTCTTGGAAGGTCTTGTATGAGGCATGGATCTTGAGGCTACACTTGATTATTTAGTTGAGGTAGTTGTGTCGTATCCTCCCGCTACATCTCTATGGTTAGTCAATCTAATAGCAAGTATTACCGTAGCTAGTCAAAAGAATGAAGATGACCATCTTTATTTTAGTACAGTCAAGCTCAGAGTTCTTCCAAATATGTACAGAAAACAACAGGAAAACATCCTATCTCGTCGACTTATTGAGGAAATCCTCCGGATTTTGACTCTTTCCCTGGAAATTTCTGGCATTTTAAGCCAACTATTTTACATCAGGCATAATGTGGATTATGTTCCTTACATGTCTCTGGTCATGCTAGGTATCCAAGCCATTGGGTAGAGCATTCCTCTGGTCATTGATGCTGAAGCGCTCTTCAAGAGGATATCCTGTGAGTCTGATGCAACATCTTCGTATGACCTTGAGAACAATCAGTGATTCCATATACTTGATTACATGATAAAGTTTCTAGTGATGGTTTCATTTTCACTAACTTTAAGGCTCTGTCAGAAGGTGTGGAAATTTCAAATCAGATTACTAACACAAACTCCTCTTCAACCACATCGTGTGGCTAGTGATAAGCAGGTACTTATGAATAACTTTGTAATACATTTTATAAGCTATAGTTTTAATCATTCATAGTATGATGACTAGCAGAAGATCCATTCGAACAAAAGGGTATAGAATAGTTAGAGCAAATTCTTATGCACTGAAGGAATGGGAAATTGAGCTAAAGGAGTATGTTGGTCTTGTTCAAGATTTTTTTCCTTCTCCCACAAATCATTGGCAACCTTGTGTGGTAGATTGATTGCAAACAGCTCAGAAAGTTCTATTTCATTGCATTCACATCCGTTAGAATGTTTCCTCACAATTATGATTATATTAGAGCTCTTGTTCTTGATTCTTACTTTTCTGAGGAATAAGAGGTTGTCAACCTAGCATGGATTTTTACTCCAAGTTTTGGGATATCGCCATACCGGATATTAAAATTATCCTTGCAGATGTAGTGTATGCTTAGCAGAGGTGGAGTTATGAGAAGATCAACCAAACTCTTACTGTGAGGTAATGTAGGCTTCTTCCGTTGGGATCGAGAATGTATAAAAGGTTGCCTTCAAGTTCCATGGCATTTAAAGCCGAGCTTGTTTTTGGTGTCAATGGTAATCAATGTTTTAAAAGGCGTAGGCATAAGCGAGGTGTTTCATGGATAACCCTGCCTAGGCGAAAGTCTTGAGGCGTAAGGCGTAGCCTCACGGAACCTAAATTTTTTTATGTATATTACATATATAATATTTTGATGAGATACACGTAGTCTTAAAAGATAAAAACAAAGAATAATATGTAAGGATTACATAAATAATATGCATACATAATAAGCATGCAGACAATGATAGACTAAAAAACCGGCTACCCGAAGGTGGCCATGATACCATATCTACATGAGGAGCTCCTTCTTGGTTCCCCACACCGCTACTTCCCATCATAGTTGCATGGCGTTGTGCTTCTCGCCTAACAATGGAGAACACCTCCTCCACATATGGTAAAGGTTGAGTTCTCAAAATATAACTATGCACTTTGTAAAAAATATCATCAAGCCCTGCTAAGAAGGCATACACACTATCTAGTTGAATTTCTTCTTGGAGTGTCTTCAAGTCAATAGCACACTCCATCTTGATTGGTCTCCTTTGATCCAACTCTTGCCAAACTGCTTTGAGATCGGCATAGTATACCCCAATAGGTCTCCCTTCCTGGCGAAGTCGGAATGACTTCACCTTCAACTCATACATCTGAGAATATCAGACCCATCATAATACGTTCGAGCAACCTCGTCCCATACTTCTTTAGCTGTACGAAGATGAATGAAAAAACCCCATGATGGTAGGATCCATGGAGTTAATCAGCCACCTTTTCATAATTGCGTTCCCCGTCTCCCAAGCTTTATACTCAGCATTATTCTCCTTGGGCTCCTTGACGCTTCCTGTCACGAACCCTTTCTTACCATGTCCAGCGATATGCATCTCCAATACCTTGGACCACAAAGGATAGTTTATCCCATTCAACTTTACAGTACTTGGTACAGCTGAAGCATCACTCTGGATAACAACCGGATTCACAGCTGAGCCATGGGTAGAGCCATATGCCCCACCCTCTAACTTCAGCCTTAACGCAGCTTCTTCTCCTGCCATTGATCACGTGAAACCACAAAAACACACACACACACCGTAGCAATACACGACCCCCTGTACTGCACTTACTTTTCTGTGGCAAGGATGCAGCAAAACAAAACCAAGCACCTTTCTTCCTCACGACACAAGCAACACGATGGTGGGATTAGGGTTTAGGGTTACTGTTGGCTCTGGTACCAAATAGAATTATACGGGAAAATTTTTTGTATTCCATAATTCTGAATAAAAAGGTACATACAATCCTTGTTACAAAAGGAAACAAATAAAGGACATAAAACCTTTCCTAAACAAAGACTTAGTAATTACAAAATATTTACATTCCTTTTCTTCTAAATACTTCATTTTCCAATAGTTTCTGTGCGATAAAGAATGACAACATGTAGACATGCAATATAAGTTTACGTGAAACTTACCTGAAGAAAAAGAAGCCACTGATGAACTCTAGGTTGTCTTCTACTTCCAGTACTTCAATAATATCTCTCTACTATATGAATAGGATTTAGCGTATAAGAGATCAAGCGTATGAAGCAGGGACTTAGCCTAACATTTATATCATTATGGTTTATTCAGAGTCGGGCTATTATTGGTTGTGAAAATCAACCCCATCACTTAAGTGATTGAGTCATACCATGATTCTACATCTTTGTATTAACAGAAAATGATAAACAATAACTTAGTTCAAGTTAGGGTTGGGAAAACGGGTCTTGGATCCGCGGGTCGGGGCAGGTACATGTATTGTAAATTCAAAACGGGGTGGGGTGGGATGGGTCAATTTAATTAGTGGGGTGGGGCGGGTACAAATTTAAGAGAAAACGGGCCCCCGGCCTGAACCGTTTCCATCATTCATTATAGGGAGATTAAATCTCCACCATTTATATCTTAGGTTATGTAGAATTCTCTAGAATTCCAGAGTAATCTTGACTTCAATCAGACTCTCTCTCACTCTCTCTCGCCTTCCTTTTGGCTCTCGAGAAAGCTCAGAGGAGACACCATAACAACCGCCAAAAGTGAAGCAGCTAGAATTCCTTCTAAGGCGGAGGTGCTCACGATGTTTCGCTTTTTTCTCCAAGTTGCTCGAAAATTCACCGATTACAACATAAGGGAGTACACGAAACGCATAGTCGTAGACGCGTTTCATCACAATCGAAACCTTTCGGACCCGTCTTCCATTTCTGTCATAATCTCAAATGGGAAGGCTCAGCTAGAGGTCGCCAAGCAGCGGGTTGTTATTTACTCTCTCTATGCTCCCAAGCTCAAGAGCGTCATAGAGGTTGATTCACAGCGGCCTCCAAGCGGCAGGCTTGGTTGTCCAACTGTAATTATTATTGGATAAGTAGGAGTCGTTGATGAGGATGATGACCGGAGTGCTAGTGAGGATGGGGTCGACGTCGGACACATTGTTGGCGAAGGCAATTTGGGTGGGGAGGGAGTTGAGGACGTAGGCGATTTGGGTGGAGAGAAAGTTGAGGAGGGAAGTGATCTGGGTGGGGAGGGAGTTGCTACCGTAGGACCTGGCCCATTTCAAAAGGGCCGGGTTAGGTCCAGATCTCATTTTGAAAAATCCAAAACCCGCATCGCCCCGCCTCGCCCCGCCCTGTGTTATTTACAAACAGGTTCAGTCCAGTTCCTTCAATTTTGGGTCCATGCCCACCCCTAGTTCAAGTAACAAAATAATGACAGGAATTGATAAACAATAACTTAGTGTAACACATAAGAGTCAATCGAGTGCTTACTCGCACTCATTGACATAATCAAAAGAGTCTCTCATTTCCACATCAAAAATGTGCTTTTTAAATACTCCCACTGACAAGGCTTTTGTTAGAGGGTTAACAACCTTAAGTTTTGTGCTTATGTATTGAATATCAATAGTTTCTTCCTCTTTTCATCCCTTACCTTCAAGTATTTCATATCCATTAGTCTGTTTGCCAGTGACCTTTTGTTATTCTTTGAGAAAAACACTGCTGCTTTGTTGTCACAGTACAACTTAAGTGGCTTCTCAATGTTGTCCATCACATTTAATCCCCTCACCATATTTATGAGCCAAATTACTAGTTTGGTTGCATTGTAGCATCCAATGAACTCAGTTTCCATAGACGATGATGCAATCAATTTTTGCTTGGCACTTTTCCATGACACAACACCACTAGCAAGCATGAATATGTATCCATTAGTTGATCTTCGATCATCAACACACCCTGCCAAGTTTGAAATCAGTGTAGGCCAATAATTCAAGTGCATCAACATGTTTTATAAGTAAGCATGAAATCTCTAGTTCTATTGAGATATCTCAAAATTTTCTTGGCTGCAATCCAATGAGGTGGACCAGGATTTGCTTGAAACCTGCTTAGTAAACTTACTGCAAATGCCAAGTCTGGTCTTGTACATACTTGAGCATACATTAAGCCACCCATAAGTAATGCGTAAGGTTTATCTTTCATACTTGGTAATTCACCACCAGCACATTTCTCCACATTGAATCTTTTAGTGATCATGTCAACATATTGCCTTTGTGAGATACCAAGAGTCCTTTTGTTTCTGTCTCGAATTATTTCTATGCCCAGAACAAACTTGGCTTCCCCCAAATCCTTCATATCAAAATTTACAGTTAGCATATCTTTGGTAGTTTGCAGCAAGGTAAGATCTAAGCTAGCTAGTAGAATATCATCCACATATAAGACTAAGAAGATGATTTTCGAACTACTAACCTTAAGAGACACGCACTCATCTATCTTGTTTTCTTGGAAACCAAACTTTGACATCATTGCATCAAACTTCTTGTTCCGTTATCTAGAAGCTTGATTCAGACCATATATAGATTGTTCAACTTGCAAACCATTGACTCATTTCCCCTTTCAACAAATCCTAGTGGCTGAGTCATGTAAATGTCTTCTTCAACATTTCCATTGACGAAGGCAGTCTTGACATCCATCTGGTGCAGTTCCAGGTCTAAGTGTGTTGTGAGTGCCAGAATAACCCTCATAGAGTCTTTGGTTGAAATAGGAGAGAAAGTTTCATTGCAATTGATTCATTCCCTCTGTGTGAACCCCTTTGCAACTAATCTGGCCTTGTGTTTGTCAATATTGCCAAGTGAGTCTCTCTTGGTTTTGAAATCTCATTTATAGCCTACTAGTAACTTCATTTGGTTATGGCACCAAATTCCATACCTGGTTCTTTTGCATGGACTCCAATTCTTTTCCACATATAGTTTTGTTTGGAAATGGTCCACAAATGTCATTGTGGATTATTTCAAGTAAGTTTTGACTTCGATTTGAACCCTTTTTCCTTATATTAGTTAGTTTTCCTTTGTAACAGTATATGCATTCGTTAAAATTATTGATCCAGTGGTGGCAACAGGTTTTGGTTGGTTAACTTGACAATCCTCTTATGCCAAAGCATGAAGGATTTTTCAGAAGTGAACAGTGTCTTGGAACCCACATGCTGAGCAATAAAATGCTCATTTATTTAAGAACATTTCATTTGCCACTAATCAATATTAAGAGCTGCATATACAAGCAAGGTCGTCATTTTATTTGAATCATAAAATCGTACACTTTCTTGGTCACCAAAAAAGGATAAACCAGGCTCGACTAACTTAGAGCCTGAAATCAAAATCCTTATCATTGAAGGCACAAAAAAGCACTGGACTCAATTTTAATATAAAACCAGAAGACAAAACTAGTTGAACACTCCATATTTACTCGACATCAACCTTGCTCCCATTCCCAACATAGACATTGTAGACTTCATTGCTTATCTCATTTGTTTTTCAGAAACATTGCAAGGAATTAGTGATGTGAATAGAACATCCAGTGTCAAACCACCAACTTTTAGGTGGAATGTAAACCCAGTTTCACTCAACACACACAAAAACATTAAAATTTTTATCTTCCCTGGAATGCCAGTTTTTGAAACGAACATAGTTCTTTCTCGAGTGACATGTTTCCTTACATAAATAGCATTCCTTTTCTTTTTCGATTTCAGTGTTCACAGGTTTGAGTTTGTGAGATCCCTTAGAGGTGTTAGCACTTTTAAATGAAGAAGAAATTGCTTTCTTCTTCAACTTACCAGCAGTAATGATGAACCATCATTTGTGAACTTGTTTCCCTTCTCAGCTTGAACGAAATTCACTTCAATTAATTTATCTCCCTTAAATCTATCTTCTTCTTCTGCACACATCGAAATCAATTGATAAGTTCCCCATTTTTCTTTTTCAGTGTTGTATGAAACTTTCAACTGTCCATACTTGGTTGGCAATGAATTGAGGGCCAAGTGAACTAAAAACTGATCAGTCATTGGACGTCAAGATCCTTCAGCTTCTGAGATAAGTCCACAATCTTGAGAATGTGTTCTCTAACACTGCCAGCCCCATCAAATTTCATAAAGGTAAGCTGTGAGAGAAAAGTACTTGTCTTAGCTTTCCTGACTCTTTGAATTTCTCTCCTACTGCTGCCAAGAAATCTTTAGCACTTTCTTGTTTTGGGTTCCCTCCTTTGACTGACTGAGTCATAACTTTCTTCATGATCATTAAGGACATTCTATTTGTCATTCCCCACTTCTCAAACTTGATCCTTTGATCTGTTGTACTGGTATCAGTGAGAGCTGTAGGCTTGTCTTCTCTGAGTGCCAAATCGAGATTCATCAAACCAAGCACAATTTCCACATCTTCTTTCCATTTCTTGAAGTTGGAACCAGTCAGAGTTTCAATGTTTCGAAAATTCAAATAGGTCATGTGAGGGATTGAAAATTATGCACACAAATTTGTCATTCAGTTTTAGAACTTATAGTACTTAACATAATTGGGAAAACTCTCACAGAATGTTTTCCATCGACAGTAACATATAAACACAGTATCATCTTTGGATAAATGTTGTTTATATTAGAGTTGCATAGCCAATATATAAAATAAAGGTCAATTTACAAGTCTTCAACACTTTTAAGCAAATGAATAATGTAATCTTGTCAATTTTATGTATCACTATACATTGAGTTGTTTGAATGACTTGAATAACAAACACTTTTAAGCCGATTATTATTCACTAATTTCAAACAAATTACTTTTTAAATCCCTTGAATGATAAGCCAAAACAATAAACTAAACATTTTTTAGCATATTAGACATTGAAATTTTGTTTTAAATTTATGTACTATACTATTTAATTCAGTGTTGCAATAACACATGAATTCATTATTTCTTCATGTTGTTCACTAGCTTTCTCGTGAAATTTCCTTCCCTGAAGCATTGAACAAACCACAGCAGCACAAATACAATTTATATAGGATGCTTTCAAACATCAGAAATCAACAGAAGCATTAAAGTGATTAAATTTGATTGCTGTCAGTTTGATTATCTGGTATATAACGAACACTAGCTTTATTGGAAGGCTCTGATACCACATGTAAGGATTACATAAATAATATGCATACATAAGCATGCATACAATGATAGAACAATAAGGATATAGGATTACGCAGACCATGTTTCTGTGCAACAAAGAAGGACAACATGCAGACATGCAATATAAGTTTTACGTGAAACTTACCTGAAGAAGAAGCCATTGATGAACCCTAGGGTGTTTTCTACTTCCAGTACTTCAATAATATCTCTCTACTATATGAATAGGGTTTAGCGCATGAGAGATCAATGTATGGAAGCAGGGACTTAACCTAGTATTTATATCATTAGGGTTTATTCAGAGGTAGGCTATTATTGGTTGTGAAAATCAACCCCATTGCTTAAGTGATTGAGTCTTACCATCATTCTACATCTTTGTATTGAAACCTATAAGGATTCTCTTAGGTTATAATTGCAAAAGTTAAGACTCCATAATCCTCACTTATGTTACTACCAACTCGATTAACAAGTCACTTACAACTCAAGCAACCAAATACATTATTCATTGGCATTCATAACTTTACATAATATCTAACGTTACAAAACAAAAATAATATAAACAAAATTATGCTATCTTTAAATGTGCTGGTCATGTGCTTTGCTGGATGTATAAACAATGTTAAAAAGTATAGATATCTTGTGAGTTTTTTTATGTTCATAAAATATATCAAACGTATAAAAAGTATTAAAAAAATTCTTCCTGCTTATCTTTTAGTTTTTTCAATATATTATATAAAATTATATATATACTAAAAGAGAAAAACATCTGAACACTATTCCTTTTATAGTGTTTTTCCATTTTTACCCTTTTTTTGTTTCTTTATTTCTTGTTCATTCTACAGTGTGATTCTATTTTTACCCCTGTTTTAGTTATTTGGTCTTTTATTTAATCTCTGACTGGAATTGGAGGGGTTCCAAAGACTTCTTTATGTCTTTAACCCTGCTCCTCTTGCTCAGTTCCATAGACTTCCAATCTTTAACGTCAAACGAAATCTCAAATCCCTAAACTTGCTCACTCGCCCCTTCTCCCTCGAACACGCTTCCCGCAACCACTTCAGGGTGAACACGGTTCCCGCAACTGCCTTTGGTGCGTCTTATACGACTCCGACATTGACGACCTAGATATCTCATTTGCCTAGTAAGATTTTTGTCCTCAATTTGAAATTGGTTGTTGATGTGAAAATTAACTTGACACACAAATTAAACCCTATGGATGACAATTGTAGTATATGAGCAAATAGGGATCGTTCTAACCGGGGATTAACTAGGGATGCTAATCAATGTAAAACTGACTCAAGAACATAAAAATATAATGTAGAACACTAAACTAGACTCAATTAATGCAAAACTAGGGTTTAAAACACCTAAACAAACTAAAAACTCAAAACAGCAACTAAAAGGCTCAAAACTGCCTTAAAACCACTTTCTGGCCAGTTTTGAGTACCTAACACTAGTTTGGACGAATTTGGACAATGACTTGACTCAAAACACTTAAAAACACAACTAAATGGATTTCTAACTAATCTAACACTTTAAAATAAATGGGGGAATGATTTTGACGAAATTAAAACTTTAAAACTCAAACTTTAAAAACAAATGTAAAGCAAAACAGATTGTGATTAAATAGAATGGTGAGAAGCTAGTTAGAGGGTTCCTTATCCACACATGAACATATGCATACAACTCAATCTCCAATTACTCTTTCAACAAACCATGAATGACAATGCCCCAAATTAACTAGATTGCACCAATTAATTCTCAGATTTCCCTAGATTCATTGAATTGAATGGAATACGCATTACAACCAAATTATTCTTATCAAGGACCCTAACTATGGAATACGCATGATAGAGACACATATCAAAGATCATTAAGTTTAATGGAAATCATAAGCATTGACGAGGCATTCATAACTATGGGATACGCATGTTACTCTTGCCTAGGATTTACTTAACACAATCGTGACTAGCGACTTTCACTACTTATGAATATAAGTTAATAACGATTAGGTGAAATTCCCTTATACCCTAGCATCAAGTTTAAGCATGCAAATTAAGTGTCGACCCTCAACCCACATACATAAACAAGTTATCAATCAAATAGATAAGTAAATCACATTCACAATTTCTGAAATCATAATTGGAAGAAATCAAATCATATAAAACATATGTCCATGGCTTCAAATTCACCTCTAACTAAAAAGAAATTAGTTCCACATGTTTAACATAATTGAAAAGCAAGTTAAATTAAACATGAAAACAGAAACAAAGAAAGAAAGAACTCTAGAAACTCCAATGGTTGAAGATTGCATGCGACAAAGCCTTCCTCCTCTCCAAAGGTCACGGCAAAGCTCCTCTCTTTGGTGGAATGGAAGTGTTACGGCAAAAGGATGGGGGAAGGTTAGAAAATATGGAAGAATGGTGGTAGATGGCTTGCGGCAAGGAAGAAAAATGGCTAGAATTGTGTTTTTGAGGTTTTTGGATGTGTAGAATGGTGTGGCTGGAAGTATGGACGAAAATTCGGTGATTCAACCCTAAAATATGTATTTATAGGCACCACAAAACCCTAGAGAAATCAGCACAAGTAATGGGCTAGGGTTTAGGGTGCGGCAAGGGTAGAGATCCACAATGAATTAGGGTTTCTAGAAAGCCTTGCAAGGCAAGGAAAATAGGGTTTCTAGAAAGCTTATTTCATCTAGAAGCCCAAAGCCAAGAATAGAAACTCTCAAAAATGGAAACCTTCAAGAATAGAAACTTCCAACATTAGAAACTTTGGTTGCCAATTCCGACTTCTTTGTTCTTCACTTTCATTTCTTCATTTCTTAAACTCATTTGACCTTCAAACTTGTCCATTCCCTATGCTCCATAAGCATACATTCCATTTAAGCTCATTTTTGCTCTAAAATGCACCAAAATGCACTTTCTTGCTTCAATTGCCATATGAACCTACAAACACACGAAACTAGCTTAAATCACTATAATAACCAATAACTAACAACGTAAATGCAAGAAAACAAGATAACAAAGTCGCATAAATATGCTCCTATCAAATTCCCCCATACTTAGCTTTTGCTAGTCCTCGAGCAAAATAAAGAATTAAAGAAAAACAAAACGAACAAAACAAACAAAACACAACCTAAACCTTCCAACATTTACCTTAGGGATTTCCAATACACATGACATGTTAAAAATCATCATTCCCACAGATTTTAGTCATCTTTACACTTAAGCACGCACTTAATCATAGTCACCACGTACTAGTTCACATTTAAACAATTAAAACATGATTTTGAACGTAGTAACATGCCTTAGAGAATTTGCTCAATTCCTTACTAGATATGCACTCAATTTTCACACAGATTTTCTGACTACACACCCTATACTAGTTATATGTGAGAAGATTGATGTAAATATGAAAACGAATGCTCACATATGTTATAACAAGGAAAGCTTTTTCTGAATTTAATAAGCATGTATATGATCTCATGAAAGGAATGCTACTACTTAGACGCGAGAACCAGTGACACCATATGCTCATACCAATCCCAAACTCCACAAATTTGAAATACATAACACTCAAGATAGAAGTTAAGGGTTGTAACGGGGCTTGGGGTATTGGCTAACAAAGAAAGGTGAAGGGTAAACAAACGTTCTTAAAACAATAGTAAGCAAAGCAATGAAATTGACTCTTCGAATTCACTTTTGAATGCAAAAATCAACTTTTAAACTCAAAGGGGAAATTCATGCAACACTTGGGGTCAAATTCACTGTTTTGGACCCATTCTTCAACAACCAACACCTTAGAGCTCATTTTCATGCTCTTTCAACTCTTTTTCACACTTTTCACATTTTTTTTTTTTTTTTTTTCTTTTCTACCCCATGCCTCATTTAAGACTTTGGCACAAAATACACAAGGCTCACTTTCCCCCACACTTGTTTTCTGCACACCCTTGATCAAAAGGAATTCATTTTAAGTCATGCTTACTATGCTTTAAGAACAAGGGTATGGATGGTCCTAATCTAGGCTAGGTAAGGATAACGTGGGTTAACAAACAATATAGGCTAACCAAGGCTCAACGGGGCTAAAACCTACAAAAACAAATGTATGGAATGAAGGCTTTTTGGCTATGGTGGTAACTACTAAACAACTTCATCTTGAATACGTGTTATGCAATTCAATGAAATGTTTTGAATGAAATTGGCATGAGTTCTAGCATTTGGAACTAAAGTGATGAAACGCCTTCTAAGTAATAACCAAGCAAAGAATAGTGAGATCATGCAACGACTTCAGACAACAAGAATGCACAGATTTTAACTCTCCAAATAATGTTTAGGCTCAAGTCTCACAAGGTTGTAGCGTTAGTTTGAGTTCCTTCCTTCAAACATGTTACAAAAACTAATTTTTTTCTTTATGATTACATGTGAATTCATAAGTTATAACCACAACCAAGCATAAAGCAAGAGTAAATCAAACTTTCATCCATGTTTATAACTCTCTTTAACAGTCATGCAATTAAAAACCGAATCCTCATCATTGTGTTGGAAGGTACCCTAAGACACAAACAAACACACAAAAACAACTTAAAAACGACTCTTTTTGGGTTTTGTAAAACAATTTTTCAAATTTTTATGGGATTTTCGGATTTTTGAATCAAAACACATTAAAACACACCAAAACAGCCTAAAAACACCTAAAAACAGCAAGAAACAACATTGGGAAGTATGAGTCAGAAAACCCTACGAATTTGCATCAAAACACTTTGGTTACCCCCCCCCCACTTAAATCAAACATTGTCCTCAATGTTTCAAAGCATAAACTAGCACAAAAACACATAAACAAACAAACCAACACTAACAAACTAAACATGGCAGAAACGAAAGAAACAACAAAGAGAAGGGTTTAGAAACGCAAATCTGGAATTGGAGTGCTCTCTAGGTCTTCCTTTGTCAAATGCATGGGTTGCCTCCCACGAAGCGCTTGCTTTAACGTCTTCCAGCCGGACGGTACCTCCGTTTAAGCTTGACTAGGTTCCATGGCATGGAGGGGTACATCCTCCATGACATGCTCCTTGAAATACTCATGCATTGGGTCTATGTATGGCAGTGGATAATGATGGTCCCAGATTGTGGCATTGAGCTTCCCAAGGTCAAAGTAAGAACTCCCATAATCATGGATTCGATTTGGTACCTGCACCACAGAAGGCAATAACCTATTAGTGGAAATGGGAATTGGAATTAGAGGAGAAGGCTTACCAATGCATGTAGATGAAGACTCAAAAGGGGCAGCAAAGGTGGTGCTCTCGGCCAGATTTGGTATTTTGGGTGTAATGACATGTTTCGTATGCTTCACTCCAATACCCTCTTTGATGATGCATCTAGGGACATCCTTCTTGATTGGTGCGCATGAATGTTCCTTCCCCACATTTTTAATCACATCTATTGCAAAACAAGAACGAACATCATTAGGATTCTTAACATATTCAGGAACTTTGAATTTAATCAATTCATCACCAAACTCCATTGTTAACTCTCCCTTAGCCACATCAATCTTGGTTTGGGCTGTCTTCATGAAGGGCCTCCCTAATAGTATCGGCAATGGGGTAGAATAGGGTGAATCCTCCATATCAAGCACGTAAAAGTCCGCTGGAAAAATCAAATTGCCCACCTGCACCAAAACATCTTCCAAAACACCCTTTGGATATGCATTAGAACGATCGGCTAATTGAATAATCACACCATCGTTTTTAAGCTCACCTAAGTTCATAGATGCATAAATAGAGTATGGCATAACATTAATCGAAGCCCCTAAGTCTAACATGCATTGTTCAAACTTAGTCTTGCCAATAACGCACGGAATTGTAAAACTACCCGGATCTTTGCATTTAGGGGGTAATTTCCTTTGTAACATGGCAGAAACATTCTCACTTACTTGGACCACCTCTTTGTTCGAAATCCTTCTCCTTGATGTACAAAGTTCTTTTAAAAACTTAGCATACCTCGGGACTTGCTTAATTGCATCAAGGAGCGGAATATTGACTTGAACTTTTCGAAAGGTCTCTAGAATGTTCTTCTCGGCTTCTTCCTTCTTTGATTGCCTAAACCTGCCAGGAAAGGGCACATTTAATGGAATGGAACTAGAAAAAGTCGAATTTGGACTTACCTTGGTGGTTTGGGACGGCTTAGTAGGGCTAGATGGTGGCGGCAAGGATTGTTCATCCTTGGCCGTGAGTTTTGGTCCCTGTGCTTCCTCTTGTAGCAACTTTTCATCCTCATCGTGACTTGATTTGGATGATTTTGGTTCGGCTCCAACCTGTGTACCACTTCTCAACATGATTGCATTGACGGTTTCAAATCCTCCCTTCGGGTTCACAACGGTTGAACTAGGCAATCTGCCTTGTTCTCTAATTTGCCCCATAAACTCTGCAATTTGACCCATCTGCTTCTCCAAGTTATCCACCCTTTTGTCTTGGATTTGCCTCTCTTTGTTTTGATTTTGTACTTCCTGCGTCAAAGTAGTAAGTAACTTAACAACTTGATCATTATCCAAAGACATACCTGAGTTTGTTGGGGCAGATTGCACTTGGTTTTGATTGGGGATGAATGGCTTTGTATAAAAACCCGGTGGTTGCTGCCTAAATCCTCCTTGTTGTTGGGGTTGTTGAGGATCCCGCCATTTGAAATTCGGATGGTCCCTCCACCCCGGATTGTAGGAATTAGAGTATGGATCATGGCGTGGTTGATTTTGGTTCCCAAAACCCACGGCAACGGCGCCAAAATTTGATGTGAAAATTAACTTGACACACAAATTAAACCCTATGGATGACAATTGTAGTATATGAGCAAATAGGGATCGTTCTAACCGGGGATTAACTAGGGATGCTAATCAATGTAAAACTGACTCAAGAACATAAAAATATAATGTAGAACACTAAACTAGACTCAATTAATGCAAAACTACCCTATGGATGACAATTGTAGTATATGAGCAAATAGGGATCGTTCTAACCGGGGATTAACTAGGGATGCTAAGCAATGTAAAATTGACTCAAGAACATAAAAATATAATGTAGAACACTAAACTAGACTCAATTAATGCAAAACTAGGGTTTAAAACACCTAAACAAACTAAAAACTCAAAACAGCAACTAGAAGGCTCAAAACTGCCTTAAAACCACTTTCTGGGCAGTTTTGAGTACCTAACACTAGTTTGGACGAATTTGGACTATGGCTTAACTCAAAACACTTAAAAACACAACTAAATGGATTTCTAACTAATCTAACACTTTAAAATAAATGGGGGAATGATTTTGACGAAATTAAAACTCTAAAACTCAAACTTTAAAAACAAATGTAAAGCAAAACAGATTGTGATTAAATAGAATGGTGAGAAGCTAGTTAGAGGGTTCCTTATCCACACATGAACATATGCATACAACTCAATCTCCAATTACTCTTTCAACAAACCATGAATGACAATGCCCCAAATTAACTAGATTGCACCAATTAATTCTCAGATTTCCCTAGATTCATTGAATTGAATGGAATACGCATTACAACCAAATTATTCTTATCAAGGACCCTAACTATGGAATACGCATGATAGAGACACATATCAAAGATCATTAAGTTTAATGGAAATCATAAGCATTGACGAGGCATTCATAACTATGGGATACGCATGTTACTCTCGCCTAGGATTTACTTAACACAATCGTGACTAGCGACTTTCACTACTTATGAATACAAGTTAATAACGATTAGGTGAAATTCCCTTATATCCTAGCATCAAGTTTAGGCATGCAAATTAAGTGTCGACCCTCAACCCACATACATAAACAAGTTATCAATCAAATAGATAAGTAAATCACATTCACAATTTCTGAAATCATAATTGGAAGAAATCAAATCATATAAAACATATGTCCATGGCTTCAAATTCACCTCTAACTAAAAAGAAATTAGTTCCACATGTCTAACATAATTGAACAACAATTTAAATTAAACATGAAAACAGAAACAAAGAAAGAAAGAACTCCAAACACTCCACTAATGGCAGATTGCATGTGCAAGGCTTCTCCTTCCTTTGGACTGCACGGCACTCCTTCTTTCTCCTCCTTTAGTGGCTGCACAAGGTGGATGAATGGTTATGGAAGGATGTAGGAATGGTTTGGGGAAGAGGATGGTGCGGCAAGGTTGAATTTGGGCAGAAAGTTGGGAGCTTGGGGATGGAAGGCTGCGGCAAGGTGGGAAATAGGGTTTTGGACGAATTTCTGAATATCGAGAGGGTGGTCCTCGGCCAAGGGAGGTAAAACACATATATATAGGCAGCCAAACCCTAAAGAAATCAGGTTAGACAAATGGGCTAGGGTTTAGGTGCGGCTAGGGTTAAGAAATCCACCAAAAACTAGGGTTTCTAGAACATTAGGTGCGGCATGGGCTTAGGGTAAGTAATCAGATTTTTTTTTAGTTAGAGGTGAATTTGAAGCCATGGACATATGTGTTATATGATTTGATTTCTTCCAATTATGATTTCAGAAATTGTGAATGTGATTTACTTATCTATTTGATTGATAACTTGTTTATGTATGTGGGTTGAGGGTCGACACTTAATTTGCATGCCTAAACTTGATGCTAGGATATAAGGGAATTTCACCTAATCGTTATTAACTTATATTCATAAGTAGTGAAAGTCGCTAGTCACGATTGTGTTAAGTAAATCCTAGGCAAGAGTAACATGCGTATCCCATAGTTATGAATGCCTCGTCAATGCTTATGATTTCCATTGAACTTAATGATCTTTGATATGTGTCTCTATCATGCGTATTCCATAGTTAGGGTCCTTGATAAGAATAATTTGGTTGTAATGCGTATTCCATTCAATTCAATGAATCTAGGGAAATCTGAGAATTAATTGGTGCAATCTAGTTAATTTGGGGCATTGTCATTCATGGTTTGTTGGAAGAGTAATTGGAGATTGAGTTGTATGCATATGTTCATGTGTGGATAAGGAACCCTCTAACTAGCTTCTCACCATTCTATTTAATCACAATCTGTTTTGCTTTACATTTGTTTTTAAAGTTTGAGTTTTAAAGTTTTAATTTCGTCAAAATCATTCCCCCATTTATTTTAAAGTGTTAGATTAGTTAGAAATCCATTTAGTTGTGTTTTTAAGTGTTTTGAGTCAAGTCATAGTCCAAATTCGTCCAAACTAGTGTTAGGTACTCAAAACTGCCCAGAAAGTGGTTTTAAGGCAGTTTTGAGCCTTGTAGTTGCTGTTTTGAGTTTTTAGTTTGTTTAGGTGTTTTAAACCCTAGTTTTGCATTAATTGAGTCTAGTTTAGTGTTCTACGTTATATTTTTATGTTCTTGAGTTAGTTTTACATTGATTAGCATCCCTAGTTAATCCCCGGTTAGAACGATCCCTAATTGCTCATATACTACAATTGTCATCCATAGGGTTTAATTTGTGTGTCAAGTTAATTTTCACATCAAATTTTGGCGCCGTTGCCGGGGATTAGCAAAATTGCTAATCCCTTGTGTTATTGCCGTGTGTTTTAGTATAAATTACTTAGTTTCTTATTTTGTTTTGTTTTCTTGGTTTAGGTACTAGTGCATGACGCGGAGCTCTCAAACTGTGCATGCACACATATTGGATTTTAACAACGATTTTGAACGTGATTTGAGAAGAAAGAGGAGGCATCCCGAACCTAGTGAACCTAGTTCAAGTTCAGAGGCCGAATCTGAGTTTGAAGAAGTGGAAGAAGAAGTTATGGCCGCGGACAATCGGACCATTAAAGAGCTTTCGGCCTCGGGGGTGACCAATGCCGCACCATTATGCATTCAATACCCCATGGCTGCCCAAGGCAAGACCGACGAATTTGAGTTAAAGTCAAGCTTGTTGCACCACATTCCGAAATACCATGGGCTTTCCATGGAAGATCCCAACAAGCATCTCAAGGAGTTCGAGGTTGTTTGTTCGAGCATGACACCCATCAATGTTGACGGGAGTATTCTGATGATGAAGGCCTTTCCATTCTCACTTTTGGAAAAGGCGAAAGATTGGCTTTACGAGTTAGCACCCGGAACGGTTACATCTTGGGATAGTATGAAAAGAGCGTTCTTGGAGAAGTTTTTCCCAACTTCAAGAGTCATTCTCTTGAGGAAACGGATTAGTGGCATCCAACAAAACCCAGGTGAATTGTTTCCTTCTTATTATGAACGTTTTAAATCACTTGTTGCTTCTTGTCCACAACATCAAATGAAGGAGGAGCTACTCATTCAATACTTCTACGAAGGACTCCTTCCCATGGAACGCCAAATGCTTGATGCCTCGGCGGGAGGAGCATTGGTGGATAAGACTCCGGGGGCTCCAAAAGTTCTAATTGCCAACCGAGCACATAATGCACAACAATACGAAGGTGTTGGACAAAGGGACCCCCCACGGCCACAAGTGAATGAGGTAAGTTCTATGCCCGAGATTCAATCCCAATTAGCTAACCTTACTTCTATTGTTTCTCAGTTAGCCGAGGGAATGAAGATTCATGGACCAAGTGTGTGTGGCGTGTGCTCGATGCAAGGACATGCAAATGATCAATGCCCTCAATTGATTGAGAATGGGGGTTGGGAAGCTGCCAATGCTGTGGGTTTTGGGAACCAAAATCAACCACGCCATGATCCATACTCTAATTCCTACAATCCAGGGTGGAGAGACCATCCAAATTTCAAATGGCGGGATCCTCAACAACCCCAACAACAAGGAGGATTTAGGCAGCAACCACCGGGCTTTTATACAAAGCCATTCGTCCCCAATCAAAACCAAGTGCAAACCGCCCCACCAACCTCAGGTACGTCTTTGGATAATGATCAAGTTGTTAAGTTACTTACTACTTTGACGCAGGAAGTACAAACTCAAAATAAGGAGAGACAAATCCAAGACAAACGGGTGGACAACTTGGAGAAGCAGATGGATCAAATTGCAGAGTTTATGGGGCAAATTAGAGAACAAGGCAGATTGCCTAGTTCAACCGTTGTGAACCCGAAGGAAGGATTTGAAACCGCTAAGGCCATCATGTTGAGAAGTGGTAAACAGGTTAGAGCGGACTCAAATACATCCAAATCAAGTCAAGATGAGGAGGACAAGTTGATGCAAGAGGAGGTACAAGGAGCAAAACCCACGGCCAAGGATGACCAATCCTTGCCGCCACCCTCTAACCCTCCTAAATCGTCCCCAACCACCAAGGTAAGTCCCAATTCGACTTTTTCTAGTTCTATTCCACTAAATGTGCCCTTTCCTGGCAGGTTTAGGCAATCAAAGAAGGAAGAAGCCGAGAAGGATATTCTAGAGACCTTTCGGAAAGTTCAAGTCAATATCCCGCTCCTTGATGCGATTAAGCAAGTCCCGAGGTATGCTAAGTTCTTAAAAGAACTTTGTACAACAAGGAGAAGGATTTCGAACAAAGAGGTGGTCTAGGTAAGTGAAAACGTCTCTGCTGTGTTACAAAGGAAATTACCCCCTAAATGCAAAGATCCGGGTAGTTTTACAATTCCGTGCGTTATTGGTAATACTAGGTTTGAACAATGCATGTTAGACTTAGGGGCTTCGATTAATGTTATGCCATACTCGATTTATGCATCTATGAACTTAGGTGAGCTTAAAAATGATGGTGTGATAATTCAATTAGCCGATCGTTCTAATGCATACCCAAAGGGTGTTTTGGAGGATGTTTTGGTGCAGGTTGGTAATTTGATTTTTCCAGCGGACTTTTACGTGCTTGACATGGAGGATTCACCCCATTCCACCCCATTGCCGATTCTATTAGGGAGGCCCTTCATGAAAACAGCCCGCACCAAGATAGATGTGTTTAAAGGAACTTTAACGATGGAATTTGATGGGGAAGTCATTGATTTTAATCTTTCTGAAAGTATTAAATTTCCTAAGGACGATCATTCTTGCTTTTCTATTGATATAATTGATGATTTGGCGCAGGATTTTCTCGATTGTTTGGAGAGGGATACACTTGAAACGACAATTGCACAAGGAATTGGGCACAAAAATGGTGTTGCCGTGCCTAGAAGTGAGGATGAGGCCGAGATAGTGGCTGCCCTTGAGTCACTCCCTCAACACCATGGTAAGCCTTCTAACCCAATTTCAATTCCAGTTTCCACTAATAAGATGTTACCCTCAGTGATTCAGGCACCCGTACTTGAGCTTAAACCGTTACCCGATCATTTAAAGTACGTCTTTCTGGGAGACAACGAGACATTGCCCGTCATTGTCTCCTCATCACTCACGGCCCTAGAGGAGGAGAAGTTGATCCGAGTGTTGAAAGAGCACAAGACGGCCATTGGGTGGACTTTGGCCGATATTAGGGGAATTAGCCCAACTACGTGCATGCATCGCATACTTCTAGAGGAGGGGGCTAAACCAACTCGAGAGGCTCAGCCCCGTCTCAACCCTCCAATGATGGAAGTTGTGAAAAAGGAGATTATCAAACTTCTTGATTGTGGAGTGATTTATCCGATCTCTGATAGTCGTTGGGTGTCACCGGTGCAATGTGTTCCAAAGAAGTCCGGAGTGACCGTGGTGAAGAATGCCGAGAATGAGCTTGTGCCGACCCGTATCCAAACAGGTTGGCGAGTGTGCATTAATTATAGGAAGCTCAACGCCACCACAAGGAAGGACCCCTTCCCTTTGCCGTTCATTGATCAAATGCTTGAAAGGTTAGCCGGTCATTCTTTTTATTGTTTCCTTGATGGTTATTCTGGATATAATCAGATTGTCATAGCGCCGGATGACCAAGAAAAGACAACTTTCACATGCCCCTTTGGTACCTTTGCTTATCGTCGCATGCCTTTTGGGTTATGCAATGCTCCAGCCACATTTCAAAGGTGTATGGTAAGTATCTTTTTAGATTTTGTGGAAAAGATTATTGAGGTATTTATGGATGATTTCAGTGTGTTTGGTGATTCATTTGATGGATGTTTGGAAAATCTCACACTAATTTTGAAACGATGTGTAGAAACTAACCTAGTGCTTAATTGGGAAAAATGTCACTTTATGGTTAGACAAGGCATAGTTCTAGGGCATATTGTTTCAGAAAGAGGAATTGAAGTGGATAAATCGAAAATAGATCTTGTACGCTACTTACCCTCTCCTACTTCGGTTCGAGAGGTTCGTTCGTTTCTTGGTCATGCAGGATTTTATAGGCGATTTATCAAGGACTTCTCCAAGATCTCAAACCCTCTTTGCCGTCTCCTCCAGAAAGATGTGGCATTTGACTTCAACGAGGAGTGTGAGAAGGCGTTCAATCACCTCAAGAAAATGCTAACTTCGGCCCCTATCATAGTTCCACCGGATTGGAGCCTACCTTTTGAGCTTATGTGCGACGCTTTCGATTATGCATTAGGAGCTGTTTTGGGGCAATGGAAGGACAAGAGGCCGCATGCTATCTATTATGCCTCTCGGACTTTAAATGATGCACAATTGAATTATTCGACCACTGAAAAAGAACTTCTAGCTGTTGTATTTGCTTTAGATAAATTCCGTTCTTATTTGCTTTGTACTAAAGTTATTATTTATACTGACCATGCAGCATTGAAGTACTTGTTCACCAAGAAGGAGGCCAAACCACGACTCATTCGTTGGATGCTTCTTCTCCAAGAGTTCGATATCGAAATCCGGGACAAGAAGGGAAGTGAAAACGTGGTGGCTGACCACTTGAGCCGTATGGTGCATGAGGAGGATGCCGTGCCTATCATAGAGACATTCCCAGATGAGCAACTGATGTCAGTCAAGGTAAGTGAACCATGGTATGCTGATTTGGTGAATTATTTGGTGTCTAAACATGTTCCTAGTGAATTACTTAAACACCAAGGTGATAAATTGAAGAAAGAGGCACGGTTTTATGTGTGGGATGACCCGTATTTATGGAAATATTGCCCTGACCAAGTTAGACGTAGGTGTGTGCATGATTCTGAGTTTAATGCTATTCTAACCTTTTGTCACACTTATGCTTGTGGGGGACACTTTGGCACTAATAGAACAGCACTTAAGGTATTAGAATGTGGTTTCTATTGGCCTACCATCTTTAGGGATGCTAGAACATTTTGCATGTCTTGTGATAGATGCCAAAGAACGGGCAATATAGGTCCTAAACAACAAATGCCGCAAACCCCCATTTTTAGTGTTGAAATATTTGATGTTTGGGGTATTGATTTTATGGGTCCCTTTCCTTCGTCACATGGATTTCTTTATATATTACTTGCTGTGGATTATGTGTCGAAGTGGGTGGAAGCAAAAGCCACCCGAACTAATGATTCTCGAGTGGTTGCAGATTTTGTGAAAACTAACATTTTTGCAAGGTTCGGAATGCCACGCGTGCTCATCAATGATGGAGGTTCCCATTTTTGTAATCGAACCATCGAGGCGTTGCTCAAGAAATACAATGTCACGCATAAGGTGGCCACACCTTATCATCCTCAAACGAGCGGGCAAGCCGAGGTTTCGAATAGGGAAATCAAGCAGATTCTTGAGAAGACTGTGGGGCCTACAAGGAAGGATTGGAGTTTGCGCTTAAACGATGCATTGTGGGCGTATCGCACTGCCTACAAAACCCCCATTGGGATGTCACCTTTTCGGCTCATCTATGGGAAGCCATGCCATCTTCCCGTCGAGTTAGAGCATCGTGCACACTGGGCCGTCAAAACGTTTAATATGGACCTTGATGCCGCAGGTTTACATAGGAAGCTCCAATTGTGTGAGCTTGAGGAAATCCGACATGAAGCTTATGAGAATGCCCGAATTTACAAGGAGAAGACGAAGGCATTCCATGACAAGATGATTCGTGCCAAGACGTTCTATATTGGGCAGAAAGTGTTGTTGTTCAATTCTCGCCTTCGGTTGTTTCTGGGTAAGTTGCGTTCCAAATGGGTTGGTCCTTTTATTGTCACTAATGTTTTCCCTCATGGTGCAGTGCAAATCAAGAGTTCAAGGACGCAACAAGAATTCAAAGTGAATGGGCATCGATTGAAGCCCTATTACGAGATGTTTGAGGAGCATGTCGTGGAGGAGGTACCCCTCCATGCCGTGGCACATAGTTAAGCTTAAACGGAGGTACCGTCCGGCTGGAAGACGTTAAAGCAAGCGCTTCTTGGGAGGCAACCCATGCATTCGACAAAGGAAGACCTAGAGAGCACTCCAATTCCAGATTTGCGTTCCTAAACCCTTCTCTTTGTTGTTTATTTCGTTTCTGCCATGTTCGGTTGTTAGTGTTTGTTTGTTTGTTTATGTGTTTTTGTGTGAGTCTATGCTTAAAACATTGAGGACAATGTTTGGTTTAAGTGTGGGGGGGTAACCAAAGTGTTTTGATGCAAATTCGTAGGGTTTTCTCACTCATAATTTCCAATGTTGTTTCTTGCTGTTTTTAGGCGTTTTTAGGCTGTTTTGGTGTGTTTTAATGTGTTTTGATTCAAAAATCCGAAAATCCCATAAAAATTTGAAAACTTGTTTTACAAAACCCAAAAAGAGTCGTTTTTAAGTTGTTTTTGTGTGTTTGTTTGTGTCTTAGGGTACCTTCCAACACAATGATGAGGATTCGGTTTTTAATTGCATGACTGTTAAAGAGAGTTATAAACATGGATGAAAGTATGATTTACTCTTGGTTTATGCTTGGTTGTGGTTATAACTTATGAATTCACATGTAATCATAAAGAAAAAAATTAGTTTTTGTAACATGTTTGAAGGAAGGAACTCAAACTAACGCTACAACCTTGTGAGACTTGAGCCTAAACATTATTTGGAGAGTTAAAATCTGTGCATTCTTGTTGTCTGAAGTCGTTGCATGATCTCACTATTCTTTGCTTGGTTATTACTTAGAAGGCGTTTCATCACTTTAGTTCCAAATGCTAGAACTCATGCCAATTTCATTCAAAACATTTCATTGAATTGCATAACACGTATTCAAGATGAAGTTGTTTAGTAATTACCACCATAGCCAAAAAAGCCTTCATTCCATACATTTGTTTTTGTAGGTTTTAGCCCCGTTGAGCCTTGTTTAGCCTATATTGTTTGTTAACCCACGTTATCCTTACCTAGCCTAGATTAGGACCATCCATACCCTTGTTCTTAAAGCATAGTAAGCATGACTTAAAATGAATTCCTTTTGATCAAGGGTGTGCAGAAAACAAGTGTGGGGGAAAGTGAGCCTTGTGTATTGTATGCCAAAGTCTTAAATGAGGCATGGGGTAGAAAAGAAAAAGAAAAGAAAAAAAAAATTCGTAGGAAAAAGAAGAAAAAATGTGAAAAGTGTGAAAAAGAGTGAAAGAGCATGAAAATGAGCTCTAAGGTGTTGGTTGTTGAAGAAAGGGTCCAAAACATTGAATTTGACCCTAAGTGTTGCATGAATTTCCCCTTTGAGTTTAAAAGTTGATTTTTGCATTCAAAAGTGAATTCTAAGTGTCAATTTCATTGCTTTGCTTACTATTGTTTTAAGAACGTTTGTTACCCTTCACCTTTCTTTGTTAGCCAATACCCCAAGCCCCGTTACTATTGTTTTAAGAACGTTTGCTTACTATTGTTTGATGTGAAAATTAACTTGACACACAAATTAAACCCTATGGATGACAATTGTAGTATATGAGCAAATAGGGATCGTTCTAACCGGGGATTAACTAGGGATGCTAATCAATGTAAAACTGACTCAAGAACATAAAAATATAATGTAGAACACTAAACTAGACTCAATTAATGCAAAACTAGGGTTTAAAACACCTAAACAAACTAAAAACTCAAAACAGCAACTACAAGGCTCAAAACTGCCTTAAAACCACTTTCTGGGCAGTTTTGAGTACCTAACACTAGTTTCGACGAATTTGGACTATGACTTGACTCAAAACACTTAAAAACACAACTAAATGGATTTCTAACTAATCTAACACTTTAAAATAAATGGGGGAATGATTTTGGCGAAATTAAAACTTTAAAACTCAAACTTTAAAAACAAATGTAAAGCAAAACAGATTGTGATTAAATAGAATGGTGAGAAGCTAGTTAGAGGGTTCCTTATCCACACATGAACATATGCATACAACTCAATCTCCAATTACTCTTCCAAAAAACCATGAATGACAATGCCCCAAATTAACTAGATTGCACCAATTAATTCTCAGATTTCCCTAGATTCATTGAATTGAATGGAATACGCATTACAACCAAATTATTCTTATCAAGGACCCTAACTATGGAATACGCATGATAGAGACACATATCAAAGATCATTAAGTTCAATGGAAATCATAAGCATTGACGAGGCATTCATAACTATGGGATACGCATGTTACTCTTGCCTAGGATTTACTTAACACAATCGTGACTAGCGACTTTCACTACTTATGAATATAAGTTAATAACGATTAGGTGAAATTCCCTTATATCCTAGCATCAAGTTTAGGCATGCAAATTAAGTGTCGACCCTCAACCCACATACATAAACAAGTTATCAATCAAATAGATAAGTAAATCACATTCACAATTTCTGAAATCATAATTGGAAGAAATCAAATCATATAACACATATGTCCATGGCTTCAAATTCACCTCTAACTAAAAAGAAATTAGTTCCACATGTCTAACATAATTGAAAGGCAAGTTAAATTAAACATGAAAACAGAAACAAAGAAAGAAAGAACTCCAAACACTCCACTAATGGCAGATTGCATGTGCAAGGCTTCTCCTTCCTTTGGACTGCACGGCACTCCTTCTTTCTCCTCCTTTAGTGGCTGTACAAGGTGGTGATGGTGGTGGGAAGGTGCGGCTATGGTGGATGAATGGTTATTTGAATGGAAGGTTGCGGCAAGGTTGAATTTGGGCAGAAAGTTAGGAGTTTGGGGATGGAAGGCTGCGGCAAGGTGGGAAATAGGGTTTTGGACGAATTTCTGAATATGGAGAGGGTGGTATTCGGCCAAGGGAGGTAAAACACATATATATAGGCAGCCAAACCCTAAAGAAATCAGGTTAGACAAATGGGCTAGGGTTTAGGTGCGGCTAGGGTTAGGAAATCCACCAAAAACTAGGGTTTCTAGAACATTAGGTGCGACATGGGCTTAGGGTAAGTAATCAGATTTTTTTCATGTGAACAAGGCCTAGGTGCGGCTGATTAAGTGGGCTAGGGTTAGGGTTAGGTGCGGCATAGGTCCAAGAGGCAAAGATGGGTCATCCAAAAGCCCAAAGCCAAGAATAGAAACTCTCGAAAATGGAAACCTCCAAGAATAGAAACTTCCAACTTTAGAAACTTTAGTTGCCAATTCCGACTTCTTTGTTCTTTACTTTCATTTCTTCATTTCTTAAGCTCCCTCGACCTTCAAACTCGTCCATTCCTTGTTCCAAGCATGTACTTTTCAATCCAAGCTCACTTTTGCTCTAAAATGCTCCATTTTGCCATCTTTTATGTCATATGCCCTTTGAACCTGAAAACACATGAAAGTAGCTCAAAATACTACTTTAACTAAGAAAACATAACAAAAATGCATAAGAACTAGCTAACTAAGGCGCATAAATATGCTCCTATCAAATTCCCCCACACTTAGCTTTTGCTAGTCCTCGAGCAAAACAAAGAAACAAAAGAAAAACAAAACAAAACAAAACAAACAAAAACAACCTAAACCTTCCAACGTTTGCCTCAGGGATTTCCAATGCTCATGACATATTAAAAATCATCATTCCCATAGATTTTAGCCATCTTTACACTTAAGCACACACTTAATCATAGTCACCACGTACTAGTTCACATTTAACCAATTAAAACATGATTTTGACTTTAGTAACATGCCTTAGAGAATTTGCTCAATTCCTCACTAGATATGCACTTAATTTTCACACAGATTCTCTGACTACACACCCTATACTAGTTATATGTGAGAAGATTGATGTAAATATGAAAACGAATGCTCACATATGTTATAACAAGGAAAGCTTTTTCTGAATTTAATAAGCATGTATATGATCTCATGAAAGGAATGCTACTACTTAGACGCGAGAACCAGTGACACCATATGCTCATACCAATCCCAAACTCCACAAATTGAAATACACAACACTCAAGATAGAAGTTAAGGGTTGTAACGGGGCTTGGGGTATTGGCTAACAAAGAAAGGTGAAGGGTAACAAACGTTCTTAAAACAATAGTAAGCAAAGCAATGAAATTGACACTTAGAATTCACTTTTGAATGCAAAAATCAACTTTTAAACTCAAAGGGGAAATTCATGCAACACTTAGGGTCAAATTCAATGTTTTGGACCCTTTCTTCAACAACCAACACCTTAGAGCTCATTTTCATGCTCTTTCACTCTTTTTCACACTTTTCACATTTTTTCTTCTTTTTCCTACGAATTTTTTTTTCTTTTCTTTTTCTTTTCTACCCCATGCCTCATTTAAGACTTTGGCATACAATACACAAGGCTCACTTTCCCCCACACTTGTTTTCTGCACACCCTTGATCAAAAGGAATTCATTTTAAGTCATGCTTACTATGCTTTAAGAACAAGGGTATGGATGGTCCTAATCTAGGCTAGGTAAGGATAACGTGGGTTAACAAACAATATAGGCTAAACAAGGCTCAACGGGGCTAAAACCTACAAAAACAAATGTATGGAATGAAGGCTTTTTTGGCTATGGTGGTAACTACTAAACAACTTCATCTTGAATACGTGTTATGCAATTCAATGAAATGTTTTGAATGAAATTGGCATGAGTTCTAGCATTTGGAACTAAAGTGATGAAACGCCTTCTAAGTAATAACCAAGCAAAGAATAGTGAGATCATGCAACGACTTTAGACAACAAGAATGCACAGATTTTAACTCTCCAAATAATGTTTAGGCTCAAGTCTCACAAGGTTGTAGCGTTAGTTTGAGTTCCTTCCTTCAAACATGTTACAAAAACTAATTTTTTTCTTTATGATTACATGTGAATTCATAAGTTATAACCACAACCAAGCATAAACCAAGAGTAAATCATACTTTCATCCATGTCTATAACTCTCTTTAACAGTCATGCAATTAAAAACCGAATCCTCATCATTGTGTTGGAAGGTACCCTAAGACACAAACAAACACACAAAAACAACTTAAAAACGACTCTTTTTGGGTTTTGTAAAACAAGTTTTCAAATTTTTATGGGATTTTCGGATTTTTGAATCAAAACACATTAAAACACACCAAAACAGCCTAAAAACGCCTAAAAACAGCAAGAAACAACATTGGAAATTATGAGTGAGAAAACCCTACGAATTTGCATCAAAACACTTTGGTTACCCCCCCACACTTAAACCAAACATTGTCCTCAATGTTTTAAGCATAGACTCACACAAAAACACATAAACAAACAAACAAACACTAACAACCGAACATGGCAGAAACGAAATAAACAACAAAGAGAAGGGTTTAGGAACGCAAATCTGGAATTGGAGTGCTCTCTAGGTCTTCCTTTGTCGAATGCATGGGTTGCCTCCAAAGAAGCGCTTGCTTTAACGTCTTCCAGCCGGACGGTACCTCCGTTTAAGCTTGACTATGTGCCACGGCATGGAGGGGTACCTCCTCCACGACATGCTCCTCAAACATCTCGTAATAGGGCTTCATTTGATGCACAACAATACGAAGGTGTTGGACAAAGGGACCCCCCACGGCCACAAGTGAATGAGGTAAGTTCTATGCCCGAGATTCAATCCCAATTAGCTAACCTTACTTCTATTGTTTCTCAGTTGGCCGAGGGAATGAAGATTCATGGACCAAGTGTGTGTGGCGTGTGTTCTATGCAAGGACATGCCAACGATCAATGCCCTCAATTGATTGAGAATGGGGGTTGGGAATCTGCCAATGCCGTGGGTTTTGGGAACCAAAATCAACCACGCCATGATCAATACTCTAATTCCTACAATCTGGGGTGGAGGGACCATCCGAATTTCAAATGGCGGGATCCTCAACAACCCCAACAACAAGGAGGATTTAGGCAGCAACCATCGGGCTTTTATATAAAGCCATTCGTCCCCAATCAAAACCAAGTGCAAACCGCCCCACCAACCTCAGGTACGTCTTTGGATAATGATCAAGTTGTTAAGTTACTTACTACTTTGACGCAGGAAGTACAAACTCAAAATAAGGAGAGACAAATCCAAGACAAACGGGTGGACAACTTGGAGAAGCAGATGGGTCAAATTGCAGAGTTTATGGGGCAAATTAGAGAACAAGGCAGATTGCCTAGTTCAACCGTTGTGAACCCGAAGGGAGGATTTGAAACCGCTAAGGCCATCATGTTGAGAAGTGGTAAACAGGTTGGAGCGGACTCAAATACATCCAAATCAAGTCAAGACGAGGAGGACAAGTTGATGCAAGAGGAGGCACAAAGAGCAAAACCCACGGCCAAGGATGACCAATCCTTGCCGCCACCCTCTAACCCTCCTAAATCGTCCTCAACCACCAAGGTAAGTCCAAATTCGACTTTTTCTAGTTCTATTCCACTGAATGTGCCCTTTCCTGGCAGGTTTAGGCAATCAAAGAAGGAAGAAGCCGAGAAGGACATTCTAGAGACCTTTCGGAAAGTTCAAGTCAATATCCCGCTCCTTGATGCGATTAAGCAAGTCCCGAGGTATGCTAAGTTCTTAAAAGAACTTTGTACAACAAGGAGAAGGATTTCGAACAAAGAGGTGGTCCAGGTAAGTGAAAACGTCTCTGCTGTGTTACAAAGGAAATTACCCCCTAAATGCAAAGATCCGGGTAGTTTTACAATTCCGTGCGTTATTGGTAATACTAAGTTTGAACAATGCATGTTAGACTTAGGGGCTTCGATTAATGTTATGCCATACTCGATTTATGCATCTATGAACTTAGGTGAGCTTAAAAATGATGGTGTGATAATTCAATTAGCCGATCGTTCTAATGCATATCCAAAGGGTGTTTTGGAAGATGTTTTGGTGCAGGTTGGTAACTTGATTTTTCCAGCGGATTTCTACGTGCTTGACATGGAGGATTCACCCCATTCCACCCCATTGCCGATTCTATTAGGGAGGCCCTTCATGAAAACAGCCCGCACCAAGATAGATGTGTTTAAAGGAACTTTAACGATGGAATTTGATGGGGAAGTCATTGATTTTAATCTTTCTGAAAGTATTAAATTTCCTAAGGACGATCATTCTTGCTTTTCTATTGATATAATTGATGATTTGGCGCAGGATTTCCTCGATTGTTTGGAGAGGGATACACTTGAAACGACAATTGCACAAGGAATTGGGCACAAAAATGGTGTTGCCGTGCCTAGAAGTGAGGATGAGGCCGAGATAGTGGCTGCTCTTGAGTCACTCCCTCAACACCATGGTAAGCCTTCTAACCCAATTTCAATTCCAGTTTCCACTAATAAGATGTTACCCTCAGTGATTCAGGCACCCGTACTTGAGCTTAAACCGTTACCCGATCATTTAAAGTACGTTTTTCTGGGAGACAATGAGACATTGCCCGTCATTGTCTCTTCATCACTCATGGCCATAGAGGAGGAGAAGTTGATCCGAGTGTTGAAGGAGCACAAGACGGCCATTGGGTGGACTTTGGCCGATATTAGGGGAATTAGCCCAACTACGTGCATGCATCGCATACTTCTAGAGGAGGGGGCTAAACCAACTCGAGAGGCTCAGCGCCGTCTCAACCCTCCAATGATGGAAGTTGTGAAAAAGGAGATTATCAAACTTCTTGATTGTGGAGTGATTTATCCGATCTCTGATAGTCGTTGGGTGTCACCGGTGCAATGTGTTCCAAAGAAGTCCGGAGTGACCGTGGTGAAGAATGCCGAGAATGAGCTTGTGCCAACCCGTATCCAAACAGGTTGGCGAGTGTGCATTGATTATAGGAAGCTCAACGCCACCACAAGGAAGGACCACTTCCCTTTGCCATTCATTGATCAAATGCTTGAAAGGTTAGCCGGTCATTCTTTTTATTGTTTCCTTGATGGTTATTCTGGATATAATCAGATTGTCATAGCGCCGGATGACCAAGAAAAGACAACTTTCACATGCCCCTTTGGTACTTTTGCTTATCGTCGCATGCCTTTTGGGTTATGCAATGCTCCGGCCACATTTCAAAGGTGTATGGTGAGTATCTTTTCAGATTTTGTGGAAAAGATTATTGAGGTATTTATGGATGATTTCAGTGTGTTTGGTGATTCATTTGATGGATGTTTGGAAAATCTCACACTTATTTTGAAACGATGTGTAGAAACTAACCTAGTGCTTAATTGGGAAAAATGTCACTTTATGGTTAGACAAGGCATAGTTCTAGGGCATATTGTTTCAGAAAGAGGAATTGAAGTGGATAAATCGAAAATAGATCTTGTACGCTACTTACCCTCTCCTACTTCGGTTCGAGAGGTTCGTTCGTTTCTTGGTCATGCAGGATTTTATAGGCGATTTATCAAGGACTTCTCCACGATCTCTAATCCTCTTTGCCGTCTCCTCCAGAAAGATGTGGCGTTTGACTTCAACAAGGAGTGTGAGAAGGCGTTCAATCACCTAAAGGACATGCTAACTTCGGCCCCTATCATAGTTCCACCGGATTGGAGCCTTCCTTTTGAGCTTATGTGCGACGCTTCCGATTATGCATTAGGAGCTGTTTTGGGGCAAAGGAAGGACAAGAGGCCGCATGCTATCTATTATGCCTCTCGGACTTTAAATGATGCACAATTGAATTATTCCACCACTGAAAAAGAACTTCTAGCTGTTGTATTTGCTTTAGATAAATTCCGTTCTTATTTGCTTGGTACTAAAGTTATTATTTATACTGACCATGCAGCATTGAAGTATTTGTTCACCAAGAAGGAGGCCAAACCACGACTTATTCGTTTGATGCTTCTTCTCCAAGAGTTCGATATCGAAATCCGGGACAAGAAGGGAAGTCAAAACGTGGTGGCTGACCACTTGAGCTGTATGGTGCATGAGGAGGATGCCGTACCTATCATGGAGACATTCCCAGATGAGCAACTGATGTCCGTCAAGGTAAGTGAACCGTGGTATGCTGATTTGGTGAATTATTTGGTGTCTAAACATGTTCCTAGGGAATTACTTAAACACCAAGGTGATAAATTGAAGAAAGAGGCACGGTTTTATGTGTGGGATGACCCGTATTTATGGAAATATTGCCCTGACCAAGTTATACGTAGGTGTGTGCACGATTCTGAGTTTAATGCTATTCTAACATTTTGTCACACTTATGCTTATGGGGGACACTTTAGCACTAATAGAACAGCACTTAAGGTATTAGAATGTGGTTTCTATTGGCCTACCATCTTTAGGGATGCTAGAACATTTTGCATGTCTTGTGATAAATGCCAAAGAACGGGTAATATTGGCCCTAAACAACAAATGCCGCAAACCCCCATTTTTAGTGTTGAAATCTTTGATGTTTGGGGTATTGATTTTATGGGTCCCTTTCCTTCGTCACATGGATTTCTTTATATATTACTTGCTGTGGATTATGTGTCGAAGTGGGTGGAAGCAAAATCCACCCGAACTAATGATTCTCGAGTGGTTGCAGATTTTGTGAAAACTAACATTTTTGCAAGGTTCGGAATGCCACGCGTGCTCATCAGTGATGGAGGTTCCCATTTTTGTAATCGAACCATCGAGGCGTTGCTCAAGAAATACAATGTCACGCATAAGGTGGCCACACCTTATCATCCTCAAACGAGCGGGCAAGCCGAGGTTTCGAATAGGGAAATCAAGCAAATTCTTGAGAAGACCGTGGGGCCTACGAGAAAGGATTGGAGTTTGCGCTTAAACGATGCATTGTGGGCGTATCGCACTGCCTACAAAACCCCCATTGGGATGTCACCTTTTCGGCTCATCTATGGGAAGCCATGCCATCTTCCCGTCGAGTTAGAGCATCGTGCACACTGGGCCGTCAAAACGTTTAACATGGACCTTGATGCCGCAGGTTTACATAGGAAGCTCCAATTGTGTGAGCTTGAGGAAATCCGACATGAAGCTTATGAGAATGCCCGGATTTACAAGGAGAAGACAAAGGCATTCCATGACAAGATGATTCGTGCCAAGACGTTCTCTATTGGGCAGAAAGTGTTGTTGTTCAATTCTCGCCTTTGGTTGTTTCCGGGTAAGTTGCGTTCCAAATGGGTCGGTCCTTTTATTGTCACTAATGTTTTCCCTCATGGTGCAGTGCAAATCAAGAGTTCAAGGACGCATCAAGAATTCAAGGTGAACGGGCATCGATTGAAGCCCTATTACGAGATGTTTGAGGAGCATGTCGTTGAGGAGGTACCCCTCCATGCCGTTGCACCTAGTCCAGCTTAAACGGAGGTACCGTCCGGCTGGAAGACGTTAAAGCAAGCGCTTCGTGGGAGGCAACCCATGCATTCGACAAAGGAAGACCTAGAGAGCACTCCAATTCCAGATTTGCGTTCCTAAACCCTTCTCTTTGTTGTTTATTTCGTTTCTGCCATGTTTAGTTTGTTTAGTGTTTGTTTGTTTTGTTTATGTGTTTTTGTGTGAGTCTATGCTTGAAACATTGAGGACAATGTTTGGTTTAAGTGTGGGGGGGTAACCAAAGTGTTTTGATGCAAATTCGTAGGGTTTTCTCACTCATACTTCCCAATGTTGTTTCTTGCTGTTTTTATGTGTTTTTAAGCTGTTTTAGTGTGTTTTAATGTGTTTTGATTCAAAAATCCGAAAATCCCATAAAAATTTGAAAATTTGTTTTAAAAAACCCAAAAAGAGTCGTTTTTAAGTTGTTTTTGTGTGTTTGTTTGTGTCTTAGGGTACCTTCCAACACAATGATGAGGATTCGGTTTTTAATTGCATGACTGTTAAAGAGAGTTATAAACATGGATGAAAGTTTGATTTACTCTTGGTTTATGCTTGGTTGTGGTTATAACTTATGAATTCACATGTAATCATAAAGAAAAAAATTAGTTTTTGTAACATGTTTGAAGGAAGGAACTCAAACTAACGCTACAACCTTGTGAGACTTGAGCCTAAACATTATTTGGAGAGTTAAAATCTGTGCATTCTTGTTTTCTAAAGTCGTTGCATGATCTCACTATTCTTTGCTTGGTTATTACTTAGAAGGCGTTTCATCACTTTAGTTCCAAATGCTAGAACTCATGCCAATTTCATTCAAAACATTTCATTGAATTGCATAACACGTATTCAAGATGAAGTTGTTTAGTAGTTACCACCATAGCCAAAAACCCTTCATTCCATACATTTGTTTTTGTAGGTTTTAGCCCCGTTGAGCCTTGTTTAGCCTATATTGTTTGTTAACCCACGTTATCCTTACCTAGCCTAGATTAGGACCATCCATACCCTTGTTTTTAAAGCATAGTAAGCATGACTTAAAATGAATTCCTTTTGATCAAGGGTGTGCAGAAAACAAGTGTGGGGGAAAGTGAGCCTTGTGTATTGTGTGCCAAAGTCTTAAATGAGGCATGGGGTAGAAAAGAAAAAGAAAAAAAAATGTGAAAAGTGTGAAAAAGAGTTGAAAGAGCATGAAATTGAGCTCTAAGGTGTTGGTTGTTGAAGAATGGGTCCAAAACAATGAATTTGACCCTAAGTGTTGCATGAATTTCCCCTTTGAGTTTAAAAGTTGATTTTTGCATTCAAAAGTGAATTCGAAGAGTCAATTTCATTGCTTTGCTTACTATTGTTTTAAGAACGTTTGTTTACCCTTCACCTTTCTTTGTTAGCCAATACCCCAAGCCCCGTTACAACCCTTAACTTCTATCTTGAGTGTTATGTATTTCAATTTGTGGAGTTTGGGATTGGTATGAGCATATGGTGTCACTAGTTCTCGCGTCTAAGTAGTAGCATTCCTTTCATGAGATCATATACATGCTTATTAAATTCAGAAAAAGCTTTCCTTGTTATAACATATGTGAGCATTCGTTTTCATATTTACATCAATCTTCTCACATATAACTAGTATAGGGTGTGTAGTCAGAAAATCTGTGTGAAAATTGAGTGCATATCTAGTGAGGATTTGAGCAAATTCTCTAAGGCATGTTACTACATTCAAAATCATGTTTTACTTGGTTAAATGCGAACTAGTACGTGGTAACTATAATTAAGTATGTGCTTAAGTGTAAAGATGGCTAAAATCTGTGGGAATGATGATTTTTAATATGTCATGTGCATTGGAAATCCCTGAGGCAAACGTTGGAAGGTTTAGGTTGTTTTTGTTTGTTTTGTTTCGTTTTGTTTTTCTTTTGTTTCTTTGTTTTGCTCGAGGACTAGCAAAAGCTAAGTGTGGGGGAATTTGATAGGAGCATATTTATGCGCCTTAGTTAGCTAGTTCTTATGCATTTTCGTTATGTTTTCTTAGTTAAAGTAGTCTTTTGAGCTACTTTCATGTGTTTTCAGGTTCAAAGGGCATATGACATAAAAGATGGCAAAATGGAGCATTTTAGAGCAAAAGTGAGCTTGGATTGAAAAGTACATGCTTGGAACAAGGAATGGACGAGTTTGAAGGTCGAGGGAGCTTAAGAAATGAAGAAATGAAAGTAAAGAACAAAGAAGTCGGAATTGGCAACTAAAGTTTCTAAAGTTGGAAGTTTCTATTCTTGGAGGTTTCCATTTTCGAGAGTTTCTATTCTTGGCTTTGGGCTTTTGGATGACCCATCTTTGCCTCTTGGACCTATGCCGCACCTAACCCTAACCCTAGCCCACTTAATCAGCCACACCTAGGCCTTGTTCACATGAAAAAAATCTGATTACTTACCCTAAGCCCATGCCGCACCTAATGTTCTAGAAACCCTAGTTTTTGGTGGATTTCTTAACCCTAGCCGCACCTAAACCCTAGCCCATTTGTCTAACCTGATTTCTTTAGGGTTTGGCTGCCTATATATATGTGTTTTACCTCCCTTGGCCGAAGAACACCCTCTCCATATTCAGAAATTCGTCCAAAACCCTATTTCCCACCTTGCCGCAGCCTTCCATCCCCAAACTCCCAACTTTCTGCCCAAATTCAACCTTGCCGCACCATCCTCTTCCCCAAACCATTCCTACATCCTTCCATAACCATTCATCCACCTTGTGCAGCCACTAAAGGAGGAGAAAGAAGGAGTGTCGTGCAGTCCAAAGGAAGGAGAAGCCTTGCACATGCAATCTGCCATTAGTGGAGTGTTTGGAGTTCTTTCTTTCTTTGTTTCTGTTTTCATGTTTAATTTAAATTGTTGTTCAATTATGTTAGACATGTGGAACTAATTTCTTTTTAGTTAGAGGTGAATTTGAAGCCATGGACATATGTTTTATATGATTTGATTTCTTCCAATTATGATTTCAGAAATTGTGAATGTGATTTACTTATCTATTTGATTGATAACTTGTTTATGTATGTGGGTTGAGGGTCGACACTTAATTTGCATGCCTAAACTTGATGCTAGGATATAAGGGAATTTCACCTAATCGTTATTAACTTGTATTCATAAGTAGTGAAAGTCGCTAGTCACGATTGTGTTAAGTAAATCCTAGGCAAGAGTAACATGCGTATCCCATAGTTATGAATGCCTCGTCAATGCTTGTGATTTCCATTAAACTTAATGATCTTTGATATGTGTCTCTATCATGCGTATTCCATAGTTAGGGCCCTTGATAAGAATAATTTGGTTGTAATGCGTATTCCATTCAATTCAATGAATCTAGGGAAATCTGAGAATTAATTGGTGCAATCTAGTTAATTTGGGGCATTGTCATTCATGGTTTGTTGAAAGAGTAATTGGAGATCGAGTTGTATGCATATGTTCATGTGTGGATAAGGAATCCTCTAACTAGCTTCTCACCATTCTATTTAATCACAATCTGTTTTGCTTTACCTTTGTTTTGATTTTGTATTTCCTGCGTCAAAGTAGTAAGTAACTTAACAATCTGATCATTATCCAAAGACATACCTGAGTTTGTTGGGGCAGATTGCAATTGGGTTTGATTGGGGACGGATGGTTTTGTATAAAAGCCCGGTGGTTGCTGCCTAAATCCTCCTTGTTGTTGGGGTTGTTGAGGATCCCTCCACTTGAAATTTGGATGGTCCCTCCACCCTGGATTGTAGGTGTTTGAGTATGGATCATGGCGTGGTTGATTTTGGCTCCCAAAACCCACGACATTGGCAGATTCCCAACCCCCATTCTCAATCAACTGAGGGCATTGATCGTTGGCATGTCCTTGCATAGAGCACATGCCACACACACTTGGTCCATGAATCTTCATTCCCTCGGCCAACTGAGAAACAATAGAAGTAAGGTTAGCTAATTGGGATTGAATTTCGGGCATAGAACTTACCTCATTCACTTGTGGCCGTGGGGGGTCTCTTTGTCCAACACCTTCGTATTGTTGTGCATTATGTGCTCGGTTGGCAATTAGAACTTTTGCAGCCCCCGGAGTTTTATCCACCAACGCACCTCTCGCCGAGGCATCAAGCATTTGGCGTTCCATGGGAAGGAGTCCTTCGTAGAAGTATTGAATGAGTAGCTCCTTCTTCATTTGATGCTGTGGACAAGAAGCAACAAGTGATTTAAAACGTTCTTAATAAGAAGGAAACGATTCACCTTGATTTTGTTGGATGCCACTAATCCGTTTCCTCAAGAGAATGACTCTTGAAGTTGGGAAAAACTTCTCCAAGAAAGCTCTTTTCATACTATCCCAAGATGTAACCGTTCCGGGTGCTAACTCGTAAAGCCAATCCTTCGCCTTTTCCACAAGTGAGAATGGAAAAGCCTTCATCATCAGAATACTCCCGTCAACATTTATGGGTGTCATGCTCGAACAAACAACCTCGAACTCCTTGAGATGCTTGTTGGGATCTTCCATGGAAAGCCCATGGTATTTCGGAATGTGGTGCAACAAGCTTGACTTCAGCTCGAATTCATCGGTCTTGCCTTGGGCAGCCGCGGGGTATTGAATACATAATGGTGCGGGATTGGTCAACCCTGAGGCTGAAAGCTCTTTAATGGTCCGATTGTCCGCTGCCATAACTTCTTCTTCCACTTCTTCAAACTCAGATTCGGCCTCTGAACTTGAACTAGGTTCACTAGGTTCGGGATGCTTCCTCTTTCTTCTCAAATCACGTTCAAAATCGTTGTTGAAATCCAAGATGTGTGCATGCACAGTTTGAGAACTCCGCGTCATGCACTAGTACCTAAACCAAGAAAACAAAACAAAATAGGAAAACTAGGTAAATTATACTAAAGACACACGGCAAAACACAAGGGATTAGCAATTTTGCTAATCCCCGGCAACGGCGCCAAAATTTGATGTGAAAATTAACTTGACACACAAATTAAACCCTATGGATGACAATTGTAGTATATGAGCAAATAGGGATCGTTCTAAACCGGGGATTAACTAGGGATGCTAATCAATGTGAAACTGACTCAAGAACATAAAAACATAATGTAGAACACTAAACTAGACTCAATTAATGCAAAACTAGGGTTTTAAAACACCTAAACAAACTAAAAACTCAAAACAGCAACTAAAAGGCTCAAAACTGCCTTAACACCACTTTCTGGGCAGTTTTGAGTACCTAACACTAGTTTGGACGAATTTGGACAATGACTTGACTCAAAACACTTAAAAACACAACTAAATGGATTTCTAACTAATCTAACACTTTAAAATAAATGGGGGAATGATTTTGACGAAATTAAAACTTTAAAACTCAAACTTTAAAAACAAAGGTAAAGCAAAACAGATTGTGATTAAATAGAATGGTGAGAAGCTAGTTAGAGGATTCCTTATCCACACATGAACATATGCATACAACTCGATCTCCAATTACTCTTTCAACAAACCATGAATGACAATGCCCCAAATTAACTAGATTGCACCAATTAATTCTCAGATTTCCCTAGATTCATTGAATTGAATGGAATACGCATTACAACCAAATTATTCTTATCAAGGGCCCTAACTATGGAATACGCATGATAGAGACACATATCAAAGATCATTAAGTTTAATGGAAATCACAAGCATTGACGAGGCATTCATAACTATGGGATACGCATGTTACTCTTGCCTAGGATTTACTTAACACAATCGTGACTAGCGACTTTCACTACTTATGAATACAAGTTAATAACGATTAGGTGAAATTCCCTTATATCCTAGCATCAAGTTTAGGCATGCAAATTAAGTGTCGACCCTCAACCCACATACATAAACAAGTTATCAATCAAATAGATAAGTAAATCACATTCACAATTTCTGAAATCATAATTGGAAGAAATCAAATCATATAAAACATATGTCCATGGCTTCAAATTCACCTCTAACTATAAAGAAATTAGTTCCACATGTCTAACATAATTGAAAAGCAAGTTAAATTAAACATGAAAACAGAAACAAAGAAAGAAAGAACTCCAAACACTCCACTAATGGCAGATTGCATGTGCAAGGTGTCTTCCTCCTTTGGGCTGCACGACACTCCTTCTTCCTCCTCCAATGGTGGCTGCACAAGGTGGTGATGGTGGTGGAAAGGTGCGGCTATGGTGGATGAATGGTTATTTGAATGGAAGGTTGCGGCAAGGTTGAATTTGGGCAGAAAGTTGGGAGTTTGGGGATGGAAGGCTGCGGCAAGAACTAGAACTAGGGTTTTGGCGTGTAGAATGAATATGGCGCCAAGAATGCACAGATTTTAACTCTCCAAATAATGTTTAGGCTCAAGTCTCACAAGGTTGTAGCGTTAGTTTGAGTTCCTTCCTTCAAACATGTTACAAAAACTAATTTTTTTCTTTATGATTACATGTGAATTCATAAGTTATAACCACAACCAAGCATAAACCAAGAGTAAATCATACTTTCATCCATGTTTATAACTCTCTTTAACAGTCATGCAATTAAAAACCGAATCCTCATCATTGTGTTGGAAGGTACCCTAAGACACAAACAAACACACAAAAACAACTTAAAAACGACTCTTTTTGGGTTTTGTAAAACAAGTTTTCAAATTTTTATGGGATTTTCGGATTTTTGAATCAAAACACATTAAAACACACCAAAACAGCCTAAAAACGCCTAAAAACAGCAAGAAACAACATTGGAAATTATGAGTGAGAAAACCCTACGAATTTGCATCAAAACACTTTGGTTACCCCCCCACACTTAAACCAAACATTGTCCTCAATGTTTTAAGCATAGACTCACACAAAAACACATAAACAAACAAACAAACACTAACAACCGAACATGGCAGAAACGAAATAAACAACAAAGAGAAGGGTTTAGGAACGCAAATCTGGAATTGGAGTGCTCTCTAGGTCTTCCTTTGTCGAATGCATGGGTTGCCTCCCAAGAAGCGCTTGCTTTAACGTCTTCCAGCCGGACGGTACCTCCGTTTAAGCTTGACTATGTGCCACGGCATGGAGGGGTACCTCCTCCACGACATGCTCCTCAAACATCTCGTAATAGGGCTTCAATCGATGCCCATTCACTTTGAATTCTTGTTGCGTCCTTGAACTCTTGATTTGCACTGCACCATGAGGGAAAACATTAGTGACAATAAAAGGACCAACCCATTTGGAACGCAACTTACCCGGAAACAACCGAAGGCGAGAATTGAACAACAACACTTTCTGCCCAATATAGAACGTCTTGGCACGAATCATCTTGTCATGGAATGCCTTCGTCTTCTCCTTGTAAATCCGGGCATTCTCATAAGCTTCATGTCGGATTTCCTCAAGCTCACACAATTGGAGCTTCCTATGTAAACCTGCGGCATCAAGGTCCATATTAAACGTTTTGACGGCCCAGTGTGCACGATGCTCTAACTCGACGGGAAGATGGCATGGCTTCCCATAGATGAGCCGAAAAGGTGACATCCCAATGGGGGTTTTGTAGGCAGTGCGATACGCCCACAATGCATCGTTTAAGCGCAAACTCCAATCCTTCCTTATAGGCCCCACGGTCTTCTCAAGTAATATATAAAGAAATCCATGTGACGAAGGAAAGGGACCCATAAAATCAATACCCCAAATATCAAATATTTCAACACTAAAAATGGGGGTTTGCGGCATTTGTTGTTTAGGACCTATATTGCCCGTTCTTTGGCATCTATCACAAGACATGCAAAATGTTCTAGCATCCCTAAAGATGGTAGGCCAATAGAAACCACATTCTAATACCTTAAGTGCTGTTCTATTAGTGCCAAAGTGTCCCCCACAAGCATAAGTGTGACAAAAGGTTAGAATAGCATTAAACTCAGAATCATGCACACACCTACGTATAACTTGGTCAGGGCAATATTTCCATAAATACGGGTCATCCCACACATAAAACCGTGCCTCTTTCTTCAATTTATCACCTTGGTGTTTAAGTAATTCACTAGGAACATGTTTAGACACCAAATAATTCACCAAATCAGCATACCATGGTTCACTTACCTTGACTGACATCAGTTGCTCATCTGGGAATGTCTCTATGATAGGCACGGCATCCTCCTCATGCACCATACGGCTCAAGTGGTCAGCCACCACGTTTTGACTTCCCTTCTTGTCCCGGATTTCGATATCGAACTCTTGGAGAAGAAGCATCCAACGAATAAGTCGTGGTTTGGCCTCCTTCTTGGTGAACAAATACTTCAATGCTGCATGGTCAGTATAAATAATAACTTTAGTACCAAGCAAATAAGAACGGAATTTATCTAAAGCAAATACAACAGCTAGAAGTTCTTTTTCAGTGGTGGAATAATTCAATTGTGCATCATTTAAAGTCCGAGAGGCATAATAGATAGCATGCGGCCTCTTGTCCTTCCTTTGCCCCAAAACAGCTCCTAATGCATAATCAGAAGCGTCGCACATAAGCTCAAAAGGAAGGCTCCAATCCGGTGGAACTATGATAGGGGCCGAAGTTAGCATGTCCTTTAGGTGATTGAACGCCTTCTCACACTCCTTGTTGAAGTCAAACGCCACATCTTTCTGGAGGAGACGGCAAAGAGGATTAGAGATCGTGGAGAAGTCCTTGATAAATCGCCTATAAAATCCTGCATGACCAAGAAACGAACGAACCTCTCGAACCGAAGTAGGAGAGGGTAAGTAGCGTACAAGATCTATTTTCGATTTATCCACTTCAATTCCTCTTTCTGAAACAATATGGCCTAGAACTATGCCTTGTCTAACCATAAAGTGACATTTTTCCCAATTAAGCACTAGGTTAGTTTCTACACATCGTTTCAAAATTAGTGTGAGATTTTCCAAACATCCATCAAATGAATCGCCAAACACACTGAAATCATCCATAAATACCTCAATAATCTTTTCCACAAAATCTGAAAAGATACTCACCATACACCTTTGAAATGTGGCCGGAGCATTGCATAACCCAAAAGGCATGCGACGATAAGCAAAAGTACCAAAGGGGCATGTGAAAGTTGTCTTTTCTTGGTCATCCGGCGCTATGACAATCTGATTATATCCAGAATAACCATCAAGGAAACAATAAAAAGAATGACCGGCTAACCTTTCAAGCATTTGATCAATGAATGGCAAAGGGAAGTGGTCATTCCTTGTGGTGGCGTTGAGCTTCCTATAATCAATGCACACTCGCCAACCTGTTTGGATACGGGTTGGCACAAGCTCATTCTCGGCATTCTTCACCACGGTCACTCCGGACTTCTTTGGAACACATTGCACCGGTGACACCCAACGACTATCAGAGATCGGATAAATCACTCCACAATCAAGAAGTTTGATAATCTCCTATTTCACAACTTCCATCATTGGAGGGTAGAGACGGCGATGAGCCTCTCGAGTTGGTTTAGCCCCCTCCTCTAGAAGTATGCGATGCATGCACGTAGTTGGGCTAATTCCCCTAATATCGGCCAAAGTCCACCCAATGGCCATCTTGTGCTCCTTCAACACTCGGATCAACTTCTCCTCCTCTATGGCCGTGAGTGATGAAGAGACAATGACGGGCAATGTCTCATTGTCTCCCAGAAAAACGTACTTTAAATGATCAGGTAACGGTTTAAGCTCAAGTACGGGTGCCTGAATCACTGAGGGTAACATCTTATTAGTGGAAACTGGAATTGAAATTGGGTTAGAAGGCTTACCATGGTGTTGAGGGAGTGACTCAAGAGCAGCCACTATCTCGGCCTCATCCTCACTTCTAGGCACGGCAACACCATTTTTGTGCCCAATTCCTTGTGCAATTGTCGTTTCAAGTGTATCCCTCTCCAAACAATCGAGGAAATCCTGCGCCAAATCATCAATTATATCAATAGAAAAGCAAGAATGATCGTCCTTAGGAAATTTAATACTTTCAGAAAGATTAAAATCAATGACTTCCCCATCAAATTCCATCGTTAAAGTTCCTTTAAACACATCTATCTTGGTGCGGGCTGTTTTCATGAAGGGCCTCCCTAATAGAATCGGCAATGGGGTGGAATGGGGTGAATCCTCCATGTCAAGCACGTAGAAATCCGCTGGAAAAATCAAGTTACCAACCTGCACCAAAACATCTTCCAAAACACCCTTTGGATATGCATTAGAACGATCGGCTAATTGAATTATCACACCATCATTTTTAAGCTCACCTAAGTTCATAGATGCATAAATCGAGTATGGCATAACATTAATTGAAGCCCCTAAGTCTAACATGCATTGTTCAAACTTAGTATTACCAATAACGCACGGAATTGTAAAACTACCCGGATCTTTGCATTTAGGGGGTAATTTCCTTTGTAACACAGCAGAGACGTTTTCACTTACCTGGACCACCTCTTTGTTCGAAATCCTTCTCCTTGTTGTACAAAGTTCTTTTAAGAACTTAGCATACCTCGGGACTTGCTTAATCGCATCAAGGAGCGGGATATTGACTTGAACTTTCCGAAAGGTCTCTAGAATGTCCTTCTCGGCTTCTTCCTTCTTTGATTGCCTAAACCTGCCAGGAAAGGGCACATTCAGTGGAATAGAACTAGAAAAAGTCGAATTTGGACTTACCTTGGTGGTTGAGGACGATTTAGGAGGGTTAGAGGGTGGCGGCAAGGATCGGTCATCCTTGGCCGTGGGTTTTGCTCTTTGTGCCTCCTCTTGCATCAACTTGTCCTCCTCGTCTTGACTTGATTTGGATGTATTTGAGTCCGCTCCAACCTGTTTACCACTTCTCAACATGATGGCCTTAGCGGTTTCAAATCCTCCCTTCGGGTTCACAACGGTTGAACTAGGCAATCTGCCTTGTTCTCTAATTTGCCCCATAAACTCTGCAATTTGACCCATCTGCTTCTCCAAGTTGTCCACCCGTTTGTCTTGGATTTGTCTCTCCTTATTTTGAGTTTGTACTTCTTGCGTCAAAGTAGTAAGTAACTTAACAACTTGATCATTATCCAAAGACGTACCTGAGGTTGGTGGGGCGGTTTGCACTTGGTTTTGATTGGGGACGAATGGCTTTATATAAAAGCCCGGTGGTTGCTGCCTAAATCCTCCTTGTTGTTGGGGTTGTTGAGGATCCCGCCATTTGAAATTCGGATGGTCCCTCCACCCCGGATTGTAGGAATTAGAGTATGGATCATGGCGTGGTTGATTTTGGTTCCCAAAACCCACGGCATTGGCAGATTCCCAACCCCCATTCTCAATCAATTGAGGGCATTGATCGTTGGCATGTCCTTGCATAGAACACACGCCACACACACTTGGTCCATGAATCTTCATTCCCTCGGCCAACTGAGAAACAATAGAAGTAAGGTTAGCTAATTGGGATTGAATCTCGGGCATAGAACTTACCTCATTCACTTGTGGCCGTGGGGGGTCCCTTTGTCCAACACCTTCGTATTGTTGTGCATTATGTGCTCGGTTGGCAATTAGAACTTTTGCAGCCCCCGGAGTCTTATCCACCAATGCTCCTCCCGCCGAGGCATCAAGCATTTGGCGTTCTATGGGAAGGAGTCCTTCGTAGAAATATTGAATGAGTAGCTCCTCCTTCATTTGATGCTGTGGACAAGAAGCAACAAGTGATTTAAAACGTTCATAATAAGAAGGAAACGATTCACCTGGGTTTTGTTGGATGCCACTAATCCGTTTCCTCAAGAGAATGACTCTTGAAGTTGGGAAAAACTTCTCCAGGAACGCTCTTTTCATACTATCCCAAGATGTAACCGTTCCGGGTGCTAACTCGTAAAGCCAATCTTTCGCCTTTTCCAAAAGTGAGAATGGAAAAACCTTCATCATCAGAATACTCCCGTCAACATTGATGGGTGTCATGCTCGAACAAACAACCTCGAACTCCTTGAGATGCTTGTTGGGATCTTCTATGGAAAGCCCATGGTATTTCGGAATGTGGTGCAACAATCTTGACTTCAACTCAAATTCGTCGGTCTTGCCTTGGGCAGCCGCGGGGTATTGAATGCATAATGGTGCGGCATTGGTCAACCCCGAGGCCGAAAGCTCTTTAATGGTCTGATTGTCCGCGGCCATAACTTCTTCTTCCTCTTCTTCAAACTCAGATTCGGCCTCTGAACTTGAACTAGGTTCACTAGGTTCGGGATGCCTCCTCTTTCTTCTCAAATCACGTTCAAAATCGTCGTTAAAGTCCAAGATGTTTGCATGCACAGTTTGAGAACTCCGCGTCATGCACTAGTACCTAAACCAAGAAAACAAAACAAAATCAGAAAACTAGGTAAATTAAATCAAGACACACGGCAACAACACAAGGGATTAGCAATTTTGCTAATCCCCGGCAACGGCGCCAAAAATTTGATGCGAAATAGATTAAGCACACAAATTAAACCCTCTTTTTGTCAAATTGTAGCAAAGATGTAAGTAGGGATCGTTCTAGACCGGGGATTAGGAGGGATTGCTAAACGCTTGGAAACTGACTTAAACACTCAAAAACAAAGTTAAAAACACTAAACTAGACTCAAAGAATGCAAAACTAAAAGTTAAAACACTTAAACAAACCTAAAACTTAAAACAACAACTAGAAGGCTCAAAACTGCCTAAAAACCACTTTCTGGGCAGTTTTGAGCACCTACACTAATTTGGACGAAATTTGATGAAAACTTGAATCAAAATACTTAGAAACACAAATCAAAACACTTTCTAACTAATCTAAGACTTCAAATTAAAGGGGGAATTGTTTTGGACTAAAATTGAAAACAAAACAGAAACTTGAAACTAACAGATTGTAAAAACGATTTTGGTGAAATAGATGGTTAAAAGGCTAGTTAGGAGGTTCTTCTCCACACATGTCACACTTGCAAACAAAACGATTTTCAGTTGTTCTTCCGATAAATTATGATTACTCAACGCCCCAAGTTAACCGTGAATTGCACTAATTAACCCTCAGTTTTTCCACGAGTTATTAAGTTGGATGATTGCATACGACAACCCAAAACATTCCCTACAAGTTCCCTACATGAATTGCATAATAGAGATACAAGCAAGAATCATTACGTTCTATGAAAAACATAAGCATTGACGAAGCATTTGTTACTATGAATTGCATGAAACTTATGCTAAGAATTCATTCAACGCGATCGTTTTCAAGCGATCTTCACTACTTGTGATTATAAGATTGTAACTATTAGGTGAAACTCCCTCATAATCTAGCATCATATTCATGCATGAAAACTAAGCGTGCACTCTCAATCAACATACACAAATAAGTTATCAATCAAATAGATGAACGAATTGAATCCATAACTCATGAAATAACAACTGAATGTAATCGAATCAAATTGCAAGCATGTACATGGTTTCGAATCACCCCCCAACTAAGGGGGTTTAGTTCCTCATACTCACAACACAAAGTTTATTGAATTGAGACATCGAAGACATAAGAAAGATTACACCTAAAATGCCAAAGAAGTCCACTTTGAATTCTGCACAGAAAGCTCCTCTCTCTTCTTCTCCTTGTTGCGGCAGAGTTGGTTTAGGGGGTTGTTGGATGGTTTTGGATGACTTTGGATGAGGGAGAATGGTGGAAAACTATCTAGGATAGGTGTAGGGCACTGCTAGGAAGGTTTGGGGTCAGAGAATATGGATTTGGGTGTAGGTTGGGCTCGGCAAAGGTGAGGGACAGGTTCTGGCTCGAATGGAGTTTGCTGGATGTGTTTTTGGTTTTTAGAAGGGAGTTAGGATGGTAGGGTGGTGCGGCAAGGTGTGGGAAAGAGTTATGGAGGTGTGGAATGGTGTCTAAAGGTGGAGGATGGTGGCTGGAATGGATCAAAGGCTGCGGCAAGATGTGGTTTTGGTGATGGTGGCTGCGGCAAGGTGGGGAAAGGGGGAGATTGTCATCCATCCTTCGTAGAAATATTGAATGAGCAGCTCCTCCTTCATTTGATGCTGTGGACAAGAAGCAACAAGTGATTTAAAACGTTCATAATAAGAAGGAAACGATTCACCTTGGTTTTGTTGGATGCCACTAATCCGTTTCCTCAAGAGAATGACTCTTGAAGTTGGGAAAAACTTCTCCAAGAAAGCTCTTTTCATACTATCCCAAGATGTAACCGTTCCGGGTGCTAACTCGTAAAGCCAATCTTTCGCCTTTTCCAAAAGTGAGAATGGAAAGGCCTTCATCATCAGAATACTCCCGTCAACATTGATGGGTGTCATGCTCGAACAAACAACCTCGAACTCCTTGAGATGCTTGTTGGGATCTTCCATGGAAAGCCCATGGTATTTCGGAATGTGGTGCAACAAGCTTGACTTCAACTCAAATTCGTCGGTCTTGCCTTGGGCAGCCGCGGGGTATTGAATGCATAATGGTGCGGCATTGGTCAACCCCGAGGCCGAAAGCTCTTTAATGGTCCGATTGTCCATGGCCATAACTTCTTCTTCCACTTCTTCAAACTCAGATTCGGCCTCTGAACTTGAACTAGGTTCACTAGGTTCGGGATGCCTCCTCTTTCTTCTCAAATCACATTCAAAATCGTCGTTAACGTTCAAGATATGTGCATGCACAGTTCGAGAACTCCGCGTCATGCACTAGTACATAAACCAAGAAAACAAAACAAAATCAGAAAACTAAGTAAATTATACTAAAACACACGGTAATAACACAAGGGATTAGCAATTTTGCTAATCCCCAGCAACGGCGCCAAAATTTGATGTGAAAATTAACTTGACACACAAATTAAACCCTATGGATGACAATTGTAGTATATGAGCAAATAGGGATCGTTCTAACCGGGGATTAACTAGGGATGCTAATCAATGTAAAACTGACTCAAGAACATAAAAATATAATGTAGAACACTAAACTAGACTCAATTAATGCAAAACTAGGGTTTAAAACACCTAAACAAACTCAAAACTCAAAACAGCAACTAAAAGGCTCAAAACTGCCTTAAAACCACTTTCTGGGCAGTTTTGAGTACCTAACACTAGTTTGGACGAATTTGGACAATGACTTGACTCAAAACACTTAAAAACACAACTAAATGGATTTCTAACTAATCTAACACTTTAAAATAAATGGAGGAATGATTTTGACGAAATTAAAACTTTAAAACTCAAACTTTAAAAACAAATGTAAAGCAAAACAGATTGTGATTAAATAGAATGGTGAGAAGCTAGTTAGAGGGTTCTTTATCCACACATGAACATATGCATACAACTCAATCTCCAATTACTCTTTCAACAAACCATGAATGACAATGCCCCAAATTAACTAGATTGCACCAATTAATTCTCAGATTTCCCTAGATTCATTGAATTGAATGGAATACGCATTACAACCAAATTATTCTTATCAAGGACCCTAACTATGGAATACGCATGATAGAGACACATATCAAAGATCATTAAGTTTAATGGAAATCATAAGCATTGACGAGGCATTCATAACTATGGGATACGCATGTTACTCTTGCCTAGGATTTACTTAACACAATCGTGACTAGCGACTTTCACTACTTATGAATATAAGTTAATAACGATTAGGTGAAATTCCCTTATACCCTAGCATCAAGTTTAAGCATGCAAATTAAGTGTCGACCCTCAACCCACATACATAAACAAGTTATCAATCAAATAGATAAGTAAATCACATTCACAATTTCTGAAATCATAATTGGAAGAAATCAAATCATATAAAACATATGTCCATGGCTTCAAATTCACCTCTAACTAAAAAGAAATTAGTTCCACATGTTTAACATAATTGAAAAGCAAGTTAAATTAAACATGAAAACAGAAACAAAGAAAGAAAGAACTCTAGAAACTCCAATGGTTGAAGATTGCATGCGACAAAGCCTTCCTCCTCTCCAAAGGTCACGGCAAAGCTCCTCTCTTTGGTGGAATGGAAGTGTTACGGCAAAAGGATGGGGGAAGGTTAGAAAATATGGAAGAATGGTGGTAGATGGCTTGCGGCAAGGAAGAAAAATGGCTAGAATTGTGTTTTTGAGGTTTTTGGATGTGTAGAATGGTGTGGCTGGAAGTATGGACGAAAATTCGGTGATTCAACCCTAAAATATGTATTTATAGGCACCACAAAACCCTAGAGAAATCAGCACAAGTAATGGGCTAGGGTTTAGGGTGCGGCAAGGGTAGAGATCCACAATGAATTACGGTTTCTAGAAAGCCTTGCAAGGCAAGGAAAATAGGGTTTCTAGAAAGCTTATTTCATCTAGAAGCCCAAAGCCAAGAATAGAAACTCTCAAAAATGGAAACCTTCAAGAATAGAAACTTCCAACATTAGAAACTTTGGTTGCCAATTCCGACTTCTTTGTTCTTCACTTTCATTTCTTCATTTCTTAAACTCATTTGACCTTCAAACTTGTCCATTCCCTATGCTCCATAAGCATACATTCCATTTAAGCTCATTTTTGCTCTAAAATGCACCAAAATGCACTTTCTTGCTTCAATTGCCATATGAACCTACAAACACACGAAACTAGCTTAAATCACTATAATAACCAATAACTAACAACGTAAATGCAAGAAAACAAGATAACAAAGTCGCATAAATATGCTCCTATCAGTTGTTTAATTCCTCTTTGTTTACCAAGAGATCTTGAATATACCCATAACTTGATTGTTTTGTTCCCATTTGAATTGTCTCCAAATGGACCGTACGATCAACGGCAATGTGGTCTCCTTCGATTGCTCTCTTCTCTTCCTTTTGGTATTTCTCTCTCTCTCTCTCTCTCTCTCTCTCTCTCTCTCTCTCTCTCTCTCTCTCTCTCTCTCTCATTTGCTCTTTTGCTCTTTTATCTTTTTTCGTATTTTATGTTTTGTTTATCTGTGTGGAGCTTCTCTTTGTTCGATGTGAAGACACCCACCAGCCTCTGATCAATCATGGCACTGGGTTTTGGTTTGGTTTCGTTTATGAAGTTGGATTCTTATTTGGGCTTTATTATAGTTTAGGTTATGAGCAATTTTTTATTTTTTTTATGCAAAGAAATTATATTGTATGAGATTTGCACCATGAGATGTCTCATGATGTAAAAATATTAAATATAATGTTGTAAAAGAAAATGATGATAGCATATTTAGTGTAGACTCTCCTTTTAAGTTGTTCAATCATTTAACTAAAATGGAGGATTTTCTTCCAATGGTTTCTTCTATGGGAATACCTATGTTCAGGGATCTTTTCAATTTCAAGTGTGTTACAAATTGAATTTAATTAAAAAAGAGCTGAAGAAGATGATTGCCCCTGGAAGTGATGTTTCTGATAATGTTTTAACTACAAAGAAGACCTTGGATGACACATCCCGACCCAAATCGAGGCGTGATTGTCAATAGAACTGGGATGCTAACCCCCTTGATAGACAATTGAGACAACTTGAATTAATGTCTTAAATACTTATTATTTTTGAAGTTTTTTTTTGTGCTTTACTAATTTCTAATTGGTAATGCATAGAGTACTAAAATTATTTATGGGTTTGTTTTATGTAGCTTAAAAATTAGACATTTCATTGTTGGGTTTGTCTGATTCTTCATTTAGCTTTATATTAAATTGTTGAAATTAGTTTAGTTACTTTGTAGGGAAATTAATTCCGATTTTTAATACAAGAATCCAGTGCTTAGTTTGCCACTTGGTTTTGAAATTGCACAAATTCATATTTTTATAAAATTGACAGTCAACCTGTGCATTAAATGGACTGTTTATTATCTTTGAGTTAATTAGATTGAAGCAATTGAGGCTAACAATTTCTGGTTTGATCATCAATTGTTGATATGTTACTTATCTAATTAGGGATGTTGTCTATATGCATGACCTGATGGCTGTTAAATTATTTTTAAGCAAAAATTATTTTTTGTGATGGTGCTAAATGATTTGTTAGATGCTATTTTTACTTTAGTCGTTTTTCTTTTTCTGTTAATCTTATGTTTGATTTATAGGCCTCTTGAATTGTAATTGGAAATTGGAGTCCTGACGAGGATGGGTAAAACAACTACTTATTTTGCTTATTACTTTTCCTGTAAATGTATTTTGATTCTAAGATTGACTCTCAATAGATTGTAAATTTCTGGCACTTACTTTAAGTTCATACAAGAAAGCCAATATTTTTCTTTTAGGTATGAAGAACCAATTACGTTATTATATCTTCAATGAAATGCTTTGTTGGTTTTACTTTTAATTGTTTAGTTTAATGGTTGTTTGCATGTTTAAAAATATTCTTCGTTCAAAGCTCTTTTTGAACGGATAATTAATTTTATTACCATTTGTTTTATCAGTTAATCTTACTTATTTGAATCAAACGCAAATTTCAATACTCCAATGTTAAGCCCTAAAATTTAAACATAGTTTTTTTCACATGAAAATTGAAGGTTTCCATGTTTGAGAACTATCTTTTTGTTTAAATAGTGTTACAAGTTTTGTGTTTTTTTTTTTCCTTTCAACACTCGACCTAAAAGAGATCATGTTAAACTTCTATTACGGTCTTTTTTTTTCATTAAATATTGGTGAAAACATTGTTTAGTATAAACCTTATCACAATACCAACAAGGAGATAGATTAGAAAGAGAGAGGTGCACTACTAGAAAATGTGCTATAAGGCATCGATTTGAGAGCACCATTATGTATCAGTGGCTTTGTAAATGTATGTGTCACTATTGTATGAATTTGATGCCTTAAACCTTTTGAACACCATTCATTGGTGTCAACTATAAAAATTTTGTCACCAAAGTCATGTTGTTTTGTTTTTTAATTTAGGATTCAGTTTTGCTCTCCTATTTTTTGTCAACAATAGTTTTATATTCATTTAATAGTATTATTCCACATATATTTTCACATCTATATAAAATACAAAGTTATCAAACCCTAAAAGATATTTTCAACAGAGCTATTCATATTTCATTTAGTCGTTCTCTGGACTCTCAACCTTAATTTTCAACCAGTCTTTGTCTCTATCTCTCTCTGTCCTCCCTGCGCTCAACCCCTCTCGTCCTCCCTAACCCTAGCTCCCTTGGACCCTTACCCTTTTGATTGTAAAGCTTTCTCGGTTCCTCGCTTGTACGTGGTGTTGGTTGGCTTAGGGATCTACATTCTCAACGTCCTTATCGGATTTCTCTCTCCTCAGGTCGACCCAGAGATCCACGACCTCTCCTCATTGACGTCTTAGACGTGGACGGTTCACTCGTCAGCTCATTTGTTGGGGACAACATGTTTTCAATTTCATGTTCCTTTTGATTTTTTAGATTTATTTTCCCTTTCATGTGTCATATGGGCTGAGGTACTATTCGGGCAGGAAATCTGGCTGGTGTGTGTTCCTGGCTCGAGCACATAACTCCCCTAGGAGTTGGCATTTTGGTTGATTGTCAGGCTCTTGCTTGTCACAATGCTGCAAGAGGAGAACAAAGTTAGTTTTGAAGGGTGCCTTTATGGGGCCTTAGGTGTAGGCCTTAAGGCTCGTAATCAAAACCAACTAAGTTCTTAGGCGTGCCATTGCCATCTCTGTATGGCAGATGTAGAACAAGTGTGTTTTAAGCCGATTACTTGCGTCCCAAGTTATTTATGACTTCTTGTTTATCAAAGGATTGTTGTATATAGGTTAAGTCTACATTAAGTTCTTTTCTATGCCTTGAGATCAAGGACTTTTAGTTATCTTGTATGTTTAATGGGTGAAGGTGGATCTGATCAAGACATCAGTTTTAACTCATTTCAATCTTCTTGTGACAATAAAACCATTAAGTGAAACAAATATGAGAAATGAGACTGGAAACATAAGACTGGAAACAACTTGAATATAAACTAGGGAATGCATTATAACACTAGATCTATTAATTGAAAGACAAAACAAAGGGGCTCGGGCAAGATTTCACCTTGTCGGGCAAGGTTAAACGTCTTGCATTTTCTTCTCTTTGCAATTACAAAATGATTGAGTACTAAAGGGGGATGACTGGAAAAGAGTGTATACAAGAGAGATCAATACTACAACATTTAGGAAAAGGTAGTAGAGCTATTACATAGACAAAAGATGTCTTTCTAAGGAAATCTAAGGCTAAAAGGGTGTAGAGTTTGGACAAAACACAATTTTCTGGGTGTTTGCTTGGTTAAGAGACAAGTTGTATGTTTGTTTGTTTGATTGGTTGAGTGTTTGTCTCTGGGCCCTCTTCCTCCTTTTATAGATGAATTAACTTAACTTGCTGTTTTTGTTCTTGCTCGAAAGCAATTGGAGGGTAGGGAACCATCAATATTTTACATGCTATGCCATTCATAAAGTGCTTTTGGGCCAAGAGATGATGGATTTCCATCGGTTGTCACTTCCTTTGTAAGCACCTACTCTTTGCATTTAATGAGGAGCCATCATGTTGTCTCGAAGTGGACATCTGGGCTTGGTGCTGGGCTTCAGGCAGAAACTTCTCTTATTGAACTCTTTTGGGATTTCTCTTATTTAAGCTCAAAGTTAAATATTAACCCAAACAAGTACTTTTAGGCTGAAAAGCAACTGAGCTCTAGTTGGATCCTTATGCGGGGAGGTTCTCTAGTTGGATCATTTGGTTGACTAATGTCTTTTAATAAGTTTCTATCACTAAAGAACACTACTGTTTTTTGACTTGTTGAACTACTTTCTTTTAAAAGTGGAATTTTACTACCTCGATTTTCATTTTTCTCCTCTGAGTTACAATTAGCGTCTGTAATTATTAATTTTATTTTCCATTTCTTATACTTGCTTTATTTATGATGCCACCTTCTCCATCATATTGTGAAGGGAGCAGTTTCTGCTTTTGTGTTTAATTTATTAATTCAAATGATGTGCTAAAATTCTTTTGCAGAGAGGAAGTGCTGTTCCACATTCAACTGTTATGTATGCATATCTGATTGTAGAGATTGATAAAGAAAAATTATTTATCGATACTTCTAAAGTGAGCACAGAGGTGATGGATCACTTGAAGAAGGCAGGCATTGAATTGTTGCCATATGACTCCATTCTTTATGAAGTAGAAAGGTGACGTATCTGATTTGTAGGCTGTGCTAGTCAGGCTAGTTGTGATACTGTTTTATTTGAAATTTGTATTATGTTACCATCTCAGTCTTCTCAGACCTTCGTCGATAATAGCTAACCTACTTTTCATTTTCAGTCTGGCAGCAAAAGGGGCTAAAGTTTAGATGAATATATCTTCTCTATGCTGCTATTGTTGTTGGAATTCAGACCATCTTCAACATTAATAAAACTTGAATAAAAATGAGAAAGATGGAGATTTTAAGAGGAAGGAGCAGTTTACTACTGCAGAAAATATGAGTCGAAAGGTAGAGAGAAAAACAGAGAGATTGAGCCAACTTTTTTAGATATTTTGTTCTGCCTTTTTACAACAGCACAAGGCCGACATATAAAGGAAATAGTCAGGCCTTGTTTTACAACAGATCTAAGCCACACAGGCGGCACTAGATTAGAGTTCCAAAGCATTTTAAATTACAAAAATAGTTTAAGTAAATCATTAACTTTTAACACTTCCTCTTAATGCTTTGCTGCTTCACTCCCATAAGTTCTCTTAGGTAGATGAATCTATCCTTTGGTAATGCCTTGGTGAAGATATCAGCAACTTGATCTTCTGTCTTGCAGTAGACCACATCCACTTCCTTGTCTTCCACAGCACCTCTGATGTAATGATGTTTCAGAGCAATATGTTTTGATTTTCCATGACAGACAGGATTCTTGCTCATGGCAATAACTGATTTGTTGTCACATAGGATAGGAGTTGCTGATTCTTGTTTCTCACCAAAATCTTGCATAATTATTCTCAACCACACTGCTTGAGAAGTTGCAATTGAAGCCGACACATACTCAGCCTCTGCCGTTGATAGTGCAACTGATTTCTGCTTCTTAGACGCCCAAGAGAATACACCAGTCCCTAATGTAAAAGTATAGCCAGATGTGCTCTTCAAGTCATCCACACTACCTCCCCAATCACTATCACAGAACCCATACAATTTTGGCTCAACATTCCTTTCATACATAATACCAAAGTCAAGTGTACCTTGTACGTATCTTAGGATCCTCTTTGCAGCTCCATAGTGAATGCAAGTAGGCTTGTGCATAAATCTGGACAACAAGCTTGCAACATACATAATATTGGGTTTAGTCGCTGTCAAATGCAACAAACTCCCAACTAGGCTTCTATACATAGATTCATCAGCATCACCACTACCATCTTCTCTTTGAAACTTTTCATTCACAACTAGAGGAGTTGCAACAGGCTTGCAACCAATCATTTTGAATTTTTCTAGAAGTGTTTTTGCATATTTCTTTTGAATAATAAAGATACCATCAATTGATTGAATGATACTACTTCCCAAAAAATAATGCAACATGCCTAGATCACTCATCTCATATTTCCTCATCATGTCATTCTTGAAATTCAAGATCATATTATGACTACTTCCAGTGTAAACCAAATCATCAACATATAAGGAAACAATAAGGATATCTGAAGTACCTTCAGTTTTGACATAGAGGGCAGGTTCATTCTCACTTCTTTGAAAACCTCTTTCATTGAAATATGAGTCGATCTCTCCATACCATGCTCTCGAAGCTTGTTTCAGGCCATAAAGTGCCTTCTTAAGCTTATACACCTTGTGCTCTTGTCCTTTAAGAACAAATCCTTGAGGTTGATCAACGAACACCATTTCTTTTAGGACTCCATTTAGGAAAGCCGACTTGACATCAAGTTGGTGTAGAAACCACCCCTTCTGAGCAGCTACAGAAATAAGGCCTCTGATTGTTTCATGCCTAGCTACTAGTGCAAAGGTTTCTTGGAAGTCAATCCCGGGTTTCTGAGAATAACCCTTTGCTACCAATCTAGCTTTGTTCCTTTGAACGGAACCATCTTGATTTAGCTTAGTCTTATAAATCCACTTCACTCCAATGACGGAGTTGTCACAAAGTCTGTCCACTAGTTCCCATGTCTTGTTTTTCACAATGACATTGATCTCCTCTTGCATTGCAGCCTTCCATGTCTCTTCTTTCACTGCATCATCAAAGTTTTCTGGTTCTACAACACAGAAATTGCAGCTTTCATAGACTTCATTTAAGCTCTTTAACTTAAAACCGGCATTGAACTTGGACTCGAAGGTGTAAGAGAGTGAACTTGAGGACTGTTTTCAGGTGATAATTGTGGAATTTCTGGCTCAATTTCCTCTTCATTTGGTTGATTTTCTTCTTCAATTCTGATTAGTGCAGATTCCTCTCGGATGGTTGCTTGATTCCAATCCCATGAAGATTTCTCACTAAAAAGAGCATCCGTACAAACCACAACTTTCTTCCTTTTTAAATTGTAGAGTCTATACCCTTTTGTGTATGAAGCATAGCCTACGAAAATGCATCTTTCACTTGACTCATTAAGTTTTTGTCTTAGTTCTTTCGGAACATAAGCAAAACAGATTGACCCAAATACTTTCAAGTGATTCACGGATGACTTTCTTCCACTCCATGCCTCAAATGGTGTCTTGCCTTCAACTGCCACTGTTGGATGCCTATTCATCAAGTAGACCGCTGTATTAACTGCCTCACCCCATAAATATTGAGGCATTCCCTTGTCATGCAACCTTGCCTTAGCTATTTCGACTATGGTTCTGTTTTTTCTCTCAGCTACTCCATTTTGTTGTGGAGTGTACCTAACAGTAAGCTGCCTTTCCAAACCAATATCTTGACAAAACTTATCAAATTCTGTGGATGTATACTCTCCTCCTCTGTCACTTCTAAGAACTTTGATTAGATAACCAGATTGTCGCTCAACCATAGCTTGAAAATTCTTGAAGATTGAGAACACTTCTGATTTCTGTCTTAGAAAGTATACCCAAGTCATTCTGGAATAATCATCCACGAAGATTAGGAAATACTTGTTTCCCACTTGAGTAGAGGTCTTCATGGGTCCGCAAACATCTGTATGAATCAATTCCAATGGAACTTTTGCTCTCCAAGCTTTACCATGTGGAAATGAATCTCTATGATGCTTCCCAAGTGCACACACTTCACATATTTCTTCATTTTCTTGGATACTCGGCAACCCATGCACCATTTCTTTTTCTTGTAGCTTCTTGAGACTTTGAAAATTCAAGTGGCCAAGCCTTTTATGCCATAGCTTTGAATCTTCTTGCACTTCAATCTTGAATGCAGATTGAGTTGTATACTCAATTGTGAGAAGAAAACTTCTACTCTTCCTCATCTCAATCTTAGCCAAGAGTTGTTGACGATTCCTCCTATCATATATCTTGCAAGTATTGTCTCCAAAATATAAGTAGTAGCCATGCTCAATGAGTTGTCCAAGACTTAACAAATTTTGCTTCAAATCAGGAACTAACATGACATCCTTGATGAACATCTTTCCATTCTTCGTATGCACGGCAATAGTACCTCTTCCCAATGTATCAACTAGCTACCCATTTCCCATCTTCACTTGGGTTAGGTTTGTAGTGTCAATATTATGGAGAATGTTCTTGTTCGCCGTCATATGATTGCTACAGCCGCTGTCAACAAACCAAACTTTAGCTTCTTCTTGGACGGTTGTATCATGACCAACATAAAACATATTGGTCTCTTCATCTTTTGCTTTGGTGTAGTGAGCAAGCTGATTATCTTTATAGGTACAATCCTTTTGCATATGCCCGAATCTGCTACACTTGTGGCATTTCACTTTTCCCTTGAACCAGCATTCACCGGAATGAGCTTTGTCACAAATTTTGCAATTCGAAACATACGAACTCTTCTCAACCTTTTTCTTCTCTTCAAAATTACCCTTTCCTTCCCACACTTTGTTTTTGCCTTTCCAATTCTTGTTGGACTTGGCTTTGCTTTGACTTGAACTAACTTGAGTTTTTGGATTCACTGTAAGTGTTTGGAAATCATTTTCTACATCATTGTTGTCATGCCTAGATAGTCTATGAGCAAAACCTTTGAGAGAACCAATCAATTCTTCAACACTCAAAGTTGACAAATCCTTAGTCTCCTCTATGATTGAAACTATGTTATCATACTTTCTTGGCAAGCTAATTAGATACTTCTGAACAATTCTCTCATCAGATAAAATTTCACCATAGCTTTTCATTTGATTAATAATCTCAGATAATCTACTCAGGTAATCATCTAGCAATTCATCATCTTTCATTCTTATATACTCAAAATCTCTTCTCAAGGATTGGAGTTTGACAGCCCTTACCTTAGTAGAGCCTCTGTAGACTTTCTCCAGCACATCCCAAGCTGATTTGGCACTTGTCTCATTTAAGATTCTCGGAAAAATTTCATCTGAGATAGCATTTTGGATGACCCCAAGAGCTTTTGCATTTCTCTTGATGTTTTCCTTCAGCTCCCTTGTTTGAGTCTCTGTCAAAATCACAGTATTTAGAGGTACAACATAGCCATCTTCAATCAAGCTCCACAAATCATGAGATACAAAAATTGTTCTCAACTTTGTCCTCCAGAAGTCGTAGTTCACTCCACTGAAGATAGGAGTTTGAATCTCACCACTGCTACTTGAACCAGCTATGAATTTGAAAATTTTTTATTCTAGGGTTTCACTTAGAATTTTCCCCCTTTTTGAGAATCAAAAAACGCCCCACTCTTTTGATCAGATTGGCTATGATACCATGTTGGAATTCAGACCATCTTCAACATTAATAAAACTTGAATAAAAATGAGAAAGATGGAGATTTTAAGAGGAAGGAGCAGTTTACTACTGCAGAAAATAGGAGTCGAAAGGTAGAGAGAAAAACAGAGAGATTGAGCCAACTTTTTTAGATATTTTGTTCTGCCTTTTTACAACAGCACAAGGCCGACATATAAAGGAAATAGTCAGGCCTTGTTTTACAACAGATCTAAGCCATACAGGTGGCACTAGATCAAAGTTCCAAAGCATTTTAAATTACAAAAACAGTTTAAGTAAAGCAGTAACTTTTAACAATTGTCAACACCTTTAACTCTGCTTGTGAATGATATTATGAGACCCTTGAAAGTAAAAGAAAAAGTAAGAGTTGTCATTTAAGGTAATTTGTTCTTCCCTCCGAACTTGACTTTGTGTTGATAATCATATTCATCTGCTTTGCATATCATGGTTTGGTTCCCTTCTTTTTTGATGTGCAGAGATGCTGCTGGTCTAGTGCAGTTTTGGGTTTGGATGGAGGAGAAAATTAACGAGAACTTGAAATTGACTGAGGTAGAGGTTGCAGAAAAACTTTTGAATTTCGTTCAGCGCAGTCTGGTTTCCTAGATACAAGCTTTGACACCATAAGCGGTACATGGTGTTACCGCCTGGTTTTTTGTTACCTTTTTTTTTATACTATAGTTCTTTGAGGTTTTTACCTTCACTGCCATAGATAAGCATGCTCTTATTTCCTAACACGCCTGGTTTTTTGTTAGATGCATTTGTTCGATCTTCCCCTTGGAAGATAGGACTGGATTATCGACATGGTATTTTCCTTGAATTTCTATCAAATTATCATAAATTTTTTCCTTTCTGAAATGAGCTCGGTTATTTTTTACTTTTATGTTTAATTGTGGTAGGAACCGGGCATGGTGTGGGAGCTGCATTAAATGTTCATGAGGGACCTCAAGGTTTCAGCTTTCGATTTGGAAATATGACTCCGTTGCAGAAGGGCATGATTGTTAGATGAACCTGGCTATTATGAAGACCATACCTTTGGCATTCGGACTGAGGTACCCCCCTCCCTCTCGCACATACCTTTGGCATTCTGTGTAGTCTATTAACTATATATATATATATATATATATATATATATATATATATATTTGGGTGCCCAGATTAATGGGCCCTTTAAAAAGAAATACATATTACAACATGGACTTCTATTTAGTGGTTGTTTGGTGGCAATTGAGGTTTGCCATCAATGTCAGTGCCCATTCTTTATAATAGACACCAATGAAAAGGGTGTCCTTTAGCCAAAATTCTAGTAGTGGTGTTAAGTTGATGTTATGTTTACTTTAAAGATTTTGGATATTGATCATGAATTTTGGTGATATTGCATATCTTCTTTTTTAACCACATTTTTGCGTACTGTTCATTTGAAGCATATCTATATGAGCTAAATGATTCAATTTGGAGAACATGCTTAAAAATTATAGCTTTATCTAATCACTCATCTTTCATCTATGTCCCTCTCTCTCTCTCTCTTACAGTAATACACGTATTCCGTTTGCTTTTGTTGCTGCCGGTATGCAGGTAAATCTTCATTTTCCATATAAAGTTTGCATTTTTCTAGTCCTAGCACAATCATTTGATACTATGTTTTCTTTCAAATTGGTATGTGAGGCATTTTTCATTGATCTTTCTCTTGAATTCTCAATGAGTTCCATTTAATTTTGTATATATCAAAAGCCATACAAAATCCAAGCATGACTATTAGGAACAAAAGCTGTGTATTTCAGAAAGGCAAGACGTTCCCTGAAAAACTATCTGGAGCCAAAAAAAAGAGTAACTACATTTTACATCCACTAGGTTGAGGTTGTTTTTCAAATTGGGCCATGATGTTATATCTTTTTTCACATTATCACAATATTGTTTGAATTTTCTCCTTTATCCTCTGTTGTTTTCTTATTTCAACTTTTAATGAAAATCCATTATTGTATCTCTCATGTTCTGTTAAAACCTTCTCTGTAATTAGATCATAAGATCTCAATCATAGATTGGTTCAATAAAAGAAACAATTAAAATATTCATATATTCTATTGATACAGATGTTGCATATAGAGATTGAGTGAGTGAGCTAAAGACCCAGTTGTTTCTCTTCGAGTAAATGTGTTCTAATCTACTTATTTTACAACTTTATCATACTCGTTGGGTAATTAGTTTTTGAATAATCTGTAGAGACATCTTAGTTATTGGATTGCATGTTTGAAAATTTAACTCTTTGTTTGCAATTTGAATTGCATGACTCAAAATATATTATATTTTCTTCCATTTCCAGCTTTGAGTAGATGTCATAGTTCAAATCCAATTTCCAATTTTATATCTACGCCTTTTGTTTTATCGTTGTTCAGGTAAGGCTCAAATCTATCAAATTTGTCTTCATTTTGGATTGCATGTCTACCTAAGATAGTTGATTAAGGTTTTCTGAATCATTAGTGGTATTGGATTTTGCATGATAGTTTTGAAATGTGACTTTTATTTGTTTGTTTTGGTTGATTGTAGATTAGCTATTGTTAAATATTTAATAATTGGGGTTCTCAGTTAATTATCTACTGTTTGGAGTTTGAACTTTTTTCCAACCATATTAACAAGGTCTAGAAATAGCAAACTCAATAAAATGATACAAGAATGCCATATTGTTGGTTCTTCCAGTGGCGTACAAGCTCTTCTAGGTCTTTATATGATTCCATCTCCAAATAATGATTCCATATTTCCTATTTTTACAGGAAGCAAATCTTGAACACACTTGGAAAATTAAAAGAGTTTTAGTTTTTTGATTCGTATTTGATAAATAGTTTGAAATGGAAAACTTGGTTGATTGTGACAGAGAGAATTTGATAGCTCAAAACATTTGCTGATCTCAAAATGGAGAAGTTACTTCTCGCTTCACTTTCACAACATAAACCAGCTTCTCGGTTCAGTTCTTAGATATGAGGTTTCATACTAGTTATTTTAATTTGATTGTGTTTTGGATTTAAGATTTTAATTTAATAACTTTATATTTTCTAAACTCAAGGTAAAAATTGTTACATAGTTTCAAATACATAAGATTAGTTTCATAACTTTTTGGGTTCCTTTGTTATTGTTTTTTTGTTGTAGATTTAATCCCGTGAACTTGAATTGGATCACTCTTTGGTCAAATGCTTATTAATATTAAGTCTTTGTTCCACATACGGACCGTCATCGAAGAGTTCCTACTTTCAAATTATAACTAAACCGCACCAGCTGCTGCTCCACCATCATTTATGAAAAATTAGGTAAAAATGTCTCCTTTGCAATTCTTTTTTAACAATGAACCAATGGACGCACAAAAAAGTTTTGTGCGATCTGATTTTTATGTCTTTCGCTCTTTATCTCATTGAACAAATCAATTCCTAGAAGCCATTTTAAGTATGCTAAACACTTTAGATTTCACATTTTGTGTGTCGAATATCAAGATAGAGAAACTTTTCTCTAGAACACCATTTTGTCCATTTATGCATTCATTTTTCTAAGTAAACAATTCTGCAAAATGAGGGTTTATATTTCACTTTTTAAACACTTTAGGCCAAATTTGTTTTAGCATAATTCAATTGATTGGTTTGAATGCAAATAATTTGTAAAACTTGGATTCATAAAGTATTTAAGGTTTAAGGTCATAGCTCAAACCACACATGTTTTGTTTTCTCATCGCTATCATCCATAGTTCAAATTGCACATAATATAAAATTTGACATAAACTTTACATATTTGGTTAATAATGCTTAATGTTTTTGTCATTGCAGGACCTGTTGTGCCAACAATTTTCAACCGTATGTATAAAAGTACTATGACTTATCATATATATTTAAAGCATTCCACATGTTTTATACAGTTTCAAAACTTGCAACACCGTACAGGCACTCTTGCTAGTAATATAAAACATAAACTTACAAAAAAGATTACTAAAAGGGAATAGGATCCTCTTGGGATCCTCTTTGTGGAGATCCGGATGATCAATCAATTATGTCCATTCATCGTACATAGTGTAGTAGAAGTTATTTTGATTTTGTTTAGATTGAATATAAATAGTACTTAACGAAAACTAACTGCACAATATACGATGAATGACACGATTGAAGGACAAGATATACGATGAAGGACACAATTCATGACTGCATGATTGATTGATCCGGTGAGGATCCTCATTCTACTAAAAGAATATGCTATTAAGAGCTTTTAGGAAAGCAAAAAAAAAAAGAGAAAAATCAACCACAAAAGCTTTCATCTTCTTCGTCTTCTTAAATTCTCTGCAACTGAATAAAAAAACCAGATTTTTTCCAGATTTTGTCAACTTTTAAACAAAGTTGACGCCCAAAATCGAATGCCCTAAGGTGTGCCTCGGCAGCCTAGGTGCGCCTCGAAAAAGCTAGGTTAGTTTTTCGTAGACTTCCACAAAATAGAAGTGAAATTGATGCCGCCCTGGCCCACCTACAAGGCCACCTAGGTGCACTTAGAGGCGAGTTTTTTAAATCGCTGATGGTAATGCTAGACATGAGAAAGGGAAAGAGAATTATGGAGAGTAGAATCATAATGTGGTAAACCCTTCAAGGTTACATACAGAAAAAGGTGGTGTTGTTAACATATATGCACAGTTGGTGGTACTTTCAAGATTGTTCTCACTTTTGACATGTTCATGTTGGCTTCTAAGAGAATGATAGAAAGACCAAAATTCACCAAAATTTTCCCAAAAGCTCAAGTTGTAACGGAATTGTAGTTAAGGTGATTAAAAGTGTTTATTGTTGCACGTGAAGTCTTGTATTCTATCCTCCCTCCCCCAATGACTCTTGAATCTTGTATCTAAAAAAACTTTAGTTAAATTAGCTCATCGATCAGAAGGATATAACAGGATTGTACTAAATCTCTTTTTTGGTGGATGCGTGGAGTAATTTTTGGGTTCAAACAGAATCATGCAACTTTTAATCTAAATATGTAGTAATCAATAGCATTTTTTTCTTCTCATTTTTTTATAAAAACAAATATCACTATTCTAATCTACTGTGAAGGGAGGAGGAAGGGTTTGAGTTAAGACGGCTTAGGTTGAAGAGGAAGGTATATTCGAACAATCCAGCACTTGCATCAATAGTAGCATTCTAGATGCAAATAATTGTTTGGGTAAAATGTTGTTATTTTTAATATAATTGATATTGCTATTTTATGGTAGAGTGAGCGGAGGGGGAAGATTTGAATCCGAGTTGCAGTGAGTTCAAGAGAAAAACTCTTAACTACTAAACCAATCCATTGCTTGCGGGTAAAAATGTTTTTGTAAATCAATTTCATAAAACTTCCCAAACTATGAGGCCAATTTCAAATTGGTCATAGCATTTCTGAGAGAAACTCAATAATTTTGTTTAAATAGCAAGTGAATAGCGTAAAAAAATAATTTGGGGTTTGTTATCCACACACCCTTTTTTACTTCTCACACACCCCTTGTTAATTTCTGTCCGTTGATCTTCTTTAATTCATCCGATCCGACGGCCGAAAACCAAAAAGGTGTGAGAGAAGTAAAAAATGGTGTGTGGATATCACACCCCAATATTTTAGCTACTCATTTTAACTTTTCATCTCCAAGAACACTCTATTTTAACAAATTTTTAATATTTTGTTATGAACAATGTTTGGCTACTCAAGGATGAGTAGGAATTCTTGCACAAAATTCTGTGTTTGATTTATAAAGCTTTGTACTTATAATCAGAACTATTTGTATTATGAATAATTCTATAAAAATCATTCATGCAAAAAAAAAATGAATTAAAACTATGGTCGTTTAGTCAATCTATTACAACAAATACATACACAGTTCGTAATGTTTTATAGAGTGATTTATAATATGAACAGTTCTGATCATAAACACAAAGTTCGGCAACAAAAAGTTTTCGGTGGAAACTCCTCTTCATTCTTTAAGTAGCCAAGTATTATTCTTTTATTATTAACATTCAAACTCAATCCACTCATTTTCTAAAAACAACATTCTATCACTTCCTTTTCTCCTTGGTCAAGAATCCACCCTCTAGTTTTATTATTTTTAATATTTAGCAAGTGAATATTTACCTCTAAATTTAAAGAGTGACTGTTCATTTTGCTATAATTGAAACTCTTTTATAGCATCTCTTGGAGATGAATTTTTCGAATTTATCTCTTTAAAATAGTTTTTTGGTTGTTTTACACATCTCTTGGAGATACTCTAAGCTTTTAAGGTTTACAGTCATATACCAAACTTGAATAAAACCTAGATAACTTTCCTTCATTGAACTTCCCTTTGAGGTGGTTCGGTTATTGAATTGGAAGCCAAACCTAAAAGCTAGTCTTCTTGTTTAGTTGTTTAGGTAAGGTGTCCTTTTTAGGCACACCGGATCAACTACAAGGGGTTTTCATTAATAGTCTAGATAAACTTTTGTGTGTGATCAAAGCAGCATAGATTAATTAATTGAGTAATGTTAGAGAGACCATCAATTTCAATTATAGTTTGTAAACCATACAACATGGTTGTTGACGATTGGAAAACTTTTGTAGATAGAAAATGACACCAGTTTGAAGCCACCTCTGCGCCACTCTGTAGTGTGACGGATGCAATGCCGGATTCAAGAAATTTTCCTATTGGGTGCAAGATGATGAAGAGCATGAAAGACGTTGAAGTTCTTTTCTAAAACCACAAACATTCTTTGATGCTTTAAAACATTAAATCTTGATTTTTGAAATTTTAAAACAAAGATCGAACAGTTGAAAAGTCCGGAACATCTCATACTCTAGATCACCATAGAAAATCCCCTAAAATAATCATCTTGCATTCGTTTTTCTTTTGGTTTTTCCAATAACCATTAGTGCAATGTTGACTATTTTACCGTGCTAATAACTAACTCCACACAAAAAATTGATGTGAGTGTTGTTTGTAGGAAAAAGAAAAGGATGTAACTGCTAACTTCCATCCAATATCCATAAGACATTTGCAGATCATGTGCATAATGTGAGCGTTGCCAAACCGGCCACGATTATGGCATAGAAATTAGAATAAGTTGTGTAAGCTTGTTGTGACCTCGTCGTACATGCCTTTAAGAATCCAGCAGGCCGGCCGCAGGACTTTTGAGAAAAATATAGATGGGGGTTCAATTAACATTTAATGCACGTTCACATTTTGTCTCAAGACAAAAACCCTAAACCATAAGTTTATGATGGAAAATGACGTCTTTCTATAAGTTTCAATTCTCAATGTGATATGATGTTATGATGAATCTATTCTAATCCTAACTCAATAAGGAAAATTGAAACGGAATGCGACTGGTCGGTCTGGTCCGTAGATATCAAACTCTCACTCCTTTTCGAAGGTGGAGTCGTGTCCTTTCGGTTTTAAACATTAATACTCCGTATATAACTCATAAAACACTTCAGAAATATGTTCTGGTAGTTTGAATATCAACTCAAATTGAAGACACATGTTTCATATGAAGTTCTGTCTCTTAATCAAGAGGTGCAAACCAAGTTGTACATGGTTTTTAAGCAATTGATAATAATGTGGTTCAACTTCATTATTGGCGAGAATCAAACCTAAAACCTCTCACTTACAAGTGACAAGAAATACCACTAAACTGTACTACTAAGTGGCAACAAAAAATAATCATTTGAATTCATTCTCAATATCCTCCATTTATTTTAATGACATTAAAACTCTAGGAGCCAAATTCTGTAGATTTAGTTTCTAGAAGTCTTGAGCATCCTTCTCGATCTCTTCTTGTATTTCAAGGGAACTATTTTCACGGTTTTGATTATAAAATTTTATACAATAAATATTCGTTATTCGCAATGAGTGAGATATGTATAATGACTGGAATTAGTAATTTTTTGTTCTTACCGCGCCAATTTTAAATACATGAAAGAAAGAGAAAAATTTATATCTTTGAGATTTAAGGCTTCCACTGCCGTGCACGGTACACCTGCCTAGCATGGTACATTCTACTCAGACACAAGGCCCACCCCCGCCCCTTCCTCGTTCTAAACTAGCACAAATGGTACTTTTCCCTCCCCCCCTCTTTCTCTATCTAACCTAACATGGTATTATATAGATGCATGTGTGTGTCTGTGTGACAGTATTCCTCTTCCGTATTTCACCAGTGCACTACCAAGAGCCCTTTATTTCTGAAGCTCTCACAGCCTTGCATTTCAAAGTTAAATATTTGATCAAACATTTTCAGAACAAAATGCATGTTTGCTAAGGATTTAACTTCTAGAAGCTAATATCAAATTAATCCTGGGAATTTGGATTTGATAGTTTTCCCTTCTGCATTATTTCGAGAGTCTTGTATTTGTATTAAGTTTTCCAATGACCAATTTTTTTGTTACCAGAATTCAAAATCTTGACTCCATTGGTGCAATAGTTTTTGAAAGAAATTAGTTTTTATTTTGTGTGTGCGCGCGTGTTTCATTTGGCAGTTTTTAGTTGCTTTTGCGATTGCAGCAACAATTTGCATTGTCCAATTGGAAATGGAGAGCGGTGATATACATAGAGCCGGAAATGGTCGCCAATTAGGCAGTTCTTTGAGATGGATGAACAATGGTATGGAAGTTTTTTCGAGGTCTTCACGCGGAGAAGATGAAGAAGTTGCTCTTAAATGGGCAGCACTTGAGAAGCTTCCCACTTACAACCGTTTGAGGAAAGGTATACTCACTATGCCGGGTGGTGAAGCTAGTGAAATTGATATACCAAATCTTGGCTTCCAAGAAAGAAAGGAATTGATTGAGAGGTTCCTGAAAGGCAACGATGAGGACAACGAGAGGTTCTTGCTGAAGCTTAAGAATCGAATCGATAGGTAATAAGATCCTCCTTATCCCATTTTTTATTATTATTCTTTTATATACAGTTAAGATATGAAAAGAATAATTCTATATAGGTTCAAGAACATTGATAAGTCAACAAGAGAAAAGGTATTCAGATTTCAGTTTAGTGCAGGATTCTGAAGGCCTAACTTACAATGAAATTCAGGTGATGGATTCTTTAGTGGTGGTAAATAAAGCCGTGTGAGAGGCAAGAACCGATTGTCACTTGACATAATAGTTTCGATTTATATGGGAGGTTTATGCCTCTAGTCTTTTTTTTGGTGTTTTGGCTCTGATAGCAGTTTCCATGCAGTCTGCCACTTCCCATCTGACCATGTGGATGTCGAAGAAAGATAGTTGTAAAATTGTTACATACCGTCCTTAACACGGACATAATTTTTCTACATACATTATTGCTTAAGTTTTTGTATTGAATGTTGATTTGTTAGCATTTAGCAAGTTTCTTAATAATCAAACAAGGGAAATGTGTACTTAAATGTTTTAGTTGAACTTTTTTTATGGGTTGTTTCTGAATACTTTTCAGGGTTGGAATTGTTCTTCCAACAATTGAAGTTCGATTTGAGCAGTTAAATATAGAAGCGGAAACTTATGTAGGCAGCAGAGCTTTGCCTACACTCTATAACTTCTGTGTTAACATTATCGAGGTAACATAGATGCAGAAGTTGGTATTTTTTGTTGATGGACTTTTCCGCGATATTATTCTCACAGTTTAATTACTTTGTCCATTGATCTTGAAGGGCATCTTGATTGGTCTCCGTATTCTTTCAAGTAGAAAGACTCATCTGTCGATCCTCCACAATGTTAGCGGAATCATAAAGCCTAGCAGGTGAGCAAAGGGAATTACTTTGCACTTGTTTTACTTGCTCACCACTAAAAGGAGAAGAAAAGGATATTTTGGGCTCCCAGATTTCATTTGTTTTGGATGCATTTTGTAGGATGACATTGCTATTGGGTCCTCCAAGTTCTGGTAAGACCACGCTCTTGTTGGCTTTGGCAGGAAAGCTGGATCCGGACCTAAAGGTGAAAAGGAATCTCACTTTAAGCTCTAAATTTTCTCTAATTGGTGTCCAGAAATTTATTCACATAACTAATTTGAAAAGAAAATTTTTCGCTTCAGCTTTCCGGAAGGGTGAGTTATAATGGGCATGGAATGAATGAATTTGTACCCCAAAGAACTGCTGCCTACATCGGTCAACATGACCTTCATATTGGAGAAATGACTGTAAGGGAAACCTTGGCCTTTTCTGCAAGATGCCAAGGGGTCGGAACACGTTATGGTTAGTTCATTTCGTGGAACTACTTTCTTTTCCTTCCATACTGTTTTTACGGTACATTCAAACGGGTTTGTATATATGTAAAAGAAATGAATCGTTTTCAATTATTTGGCCAACTATAGATATGCTCTCAGAATTGTCCAGAAGAGAGAAAGAAGCTAATATCAAGCCTGATCCAGTCATTGATGTCTTCATGAAGGTGAGAAATGAAGCTACAGTACACTGTTGAACACAAAAGCACGCATGCACGCACGCATGCATCTGCATGCACACGCGCAGAGTCTATATCATGGAGTCTTCTGGCAGATATCATACCATGGAATTTTTACTGTAACTGATAGTTAAAAAAAAATTGACAATGATAATAATAGGCGGAAATAGTTCTTAAGTACTTCATATTATCTAACTGAATGAGATTTATTTACTTTTTTCGAATTAAGAGTACTTGCTTGCTTCATGTGGTTCCAATTATTGGCTTCCAATGTTGTAGGCAATATCAACAGAAGGGCAGGAGGTGAACGTCGTGACAGATTACATTCTAAAGGTAAACAACGCTGAGAAGTTTACCTTTGATCATAAGAGTCCTTTCAAAAATCCCTAAACAATTTTCTTAAATCAGTTATATCTAAGTCCTTTTCTTTTAAAAGATTCTGGGACTGGAAGTCTGTGCTGATACCATAGTAGGGGATGAAATGTTAAGAGGCATCTCTGGAGGACAAAAAAAGCGTGTCACAACAGGTAGAGAAATTCAAAAACTAATGTATAATGCATCATCGAATTGTTCTTCTCTGCATACATTTTTAAGATCTTAAAAAATCCTTTGACAGGTGAGATGCTTGTTGGACCTGCGAGGGCATTGTTCATGGACGAGATATCTACTGGTTTGGACAGCTCGACGACATTTCAAATTGTGAATTCAATCAAGCAATGCATTCACATTCTTAATGGAACGGCAGTCATCTCACTCCTACAGCCAGCACCAGAGACTTACGATCTTTTTGATGATATTATCCTCCTCTCGGATGGGCAGATTGTGTACCAGGGTCCCCGCGAACATGTGCTTGAATTTTTTGAATCTATGGGGTTCAAATGTCCTGAGAGGAAAGCCATTGCTGACTTCCTACAAGAGGTAGCTAGCTGTAAATTATCCTTTGTTATTCTCACCTACTAATTATCATAGAACAATGGAATTGTATACTTCATCAAATTTTCCATAGGTGACATCAAGGAAAGACCAGGAGCAGTATTGGGTACGGAAAGATGAACCCTACAGTTTCATAACAGTTAGGGAATTTTCGGTGGCATTTCAATCATTCCTTGTGGGACAGAAACTTGGAGATGAATTGTCCATTCCATTCGACAAGAGCAGAAACCACCCGGCAGCTTTGACAATCAAAGAGTATGGTCTTAAAAAAGGAGAACTGTTGAAAGCTTGCTTCTCAAGAGAATATTTGCTCATAAAGAGGAATTCCTTTGTCTACGTCTTCAGGCTGACTCAAGTAGGTTTTAATATATATATACATATTATAGTTCTTGATTTAGTATTTTAGAAAGAACTCTTTATTAATTAGTTAAAATTCTGTTTGCTGCTTCTAGTTGATAGTTATGGCTCTGATCACCATGACAATCTTCCTACGAACAAAGATGCCCCGTGATTCAGTAGATGATGGAGGAGTTTATATGGGTGCTTTGTTCTTCTCAGTGGTCATGGTGATGTTTAATGGGATGGCAGAGCTTTCGATGACCATTATGAAGCTTCCCGTCGTTTATAAGCAAAGAGACCTCCTATTCTTCCCTGCATGGGCATTTGCTCTTCCAACATGGATTCTCAAGATCCCTATAGCATTTATAGAAGTAGGAGTTTGGGTGTTCATGACCTACTATGTGATTGGATTTGATCCAAATTTTGATCGGTAAACAAGTTAAAAATCAGAACTAACTTGTTTGTCCTTCTGCATGCATTCCGATCCCTGATGCTTGGTTTTGTTTGCACATGCTGCAGGTTTTTCAGGCAATATGTACTGCTGTTACTTGTTAATCAGATGGCTTCTGCATTATTCCGTTTTCTTGCAGCAGCGTGTAGGAACTTGATTGTTGCTAACACCTTAGGGTCATTTGCATTGCTCATACTTTTCACACTGGGTGGCTTCGTGCTTTCGAGAGGTAAACCAATATATTAACATAACATTTATGCATACGGGAGAGACAGTATTTATTCTTTTGTTGCAGCGTATATGATGCTTTAATTCCTTAATGTCACAGATGATATTAAAAAATGGTGGATTTGGGGTTACTGGATTTCACCTATGATGTATGCTCAGAATGCAATATCAGTTAACGAACTACTCGGGAAAAGTTGGAGACATGTACTTCCTTCAAAATCATCTTGCATTTGTACCTCTCCAAGATAATTCATATATTTTGTGTTTGTTTCTTTAAACGTATCTGATATCTGCATTTACTTTCCAATAAAAGGGGCTCCCAAACTCAACAGTAGCTCTGGGAGTTGCAGCTTTGAAGTCCCACGGAGTCTTTCCACACGAATATTGGTACTGGATAGGTGTTGGGGCAATGGCTGGATTTGCATTACTATTCAACATTTTTTACATTGTCGCTCTCACGTACCTAAACCGTGGGTATCTTTACCTTATCCGTCCATTTAAACATTTGACGAATTAAGATTATTATTCACGTGGGAAACAATTGCCATGCAGCACTTGGGAAACCTCAGGCTGTTAAATCTGAAGATTCACAAAGCAATGAAAACGATGGAAGAACAGAAAGAACAAGTCAGTTACCACGCAGCCAAAATAGCTCAAGTCAACAAACCAAGACAGGTGCTAATTCTCATCCATAATGTGCATACCTCTAACGCTTGTGTGTTTGTGTACTTCTTGCTCTTGGATGAACATCAAAATCTTAATTGGCATGCAGAGAGTAGGAATCAAGAAGCTATTTGTAACAACAGAAGAGGGATGGTTCTTCCATTTGAACCTTATTCCATCACTTTTGATGAAATTATATACTCAGTTGACATGCCACAGGTAACTTCAAACCGAATGAAGTGTTTTAGATCATTTTGTTAGGTTACTTTTTCCGGTGTAGTTTTGTCAAATTACTTCAAGAGAATAGTTATGCCAAACGAAGTCTGAACTAACATGAAATGATCTGAACTAAAAGGAAATGAAGACCCAAGGTGTCGTAGAGGACAAATTAGTGCTTCTGAACGGGGTGAGTGGTGCTTTCAGGCCAGGTGTTTTAACAGCTTTGATGGGTGTAAGCGGTGCTGGAAAAACCACTCTCATGGATGTATTGGCGGGTAGGAAGACTGGCGGATATATTGAAGGAGACGTCAAAATTTCTGGCTACCCAAAGAAGCAAGAAACATTTGCTCGGATTTCTGGATATTGTGAACAAAATGACATCCACTCCCCTCATGTGACTGTCCATGAGTCTTTGCTCTACTCAGCATGGCTTCGTTTGCCATCAGAAGTTAAGGCTGAAACCAGAAAGGTTAGTGTGATAATATATAAATCTAAAACCAGAATATGTTTCAGGGTTTATGATTAGTGTTACAAAACAAGAAAATTGGGTGTGATCGTGAACAATCCAAACAACCCTTACATTTTCTGTCAAGCCGTTTAACCTTTTTAACAAAAAAAAAAAAAAGTCTTTTAGAGCCATTTGGTATTCTATCCAAAAACTTTGATTGTTTTTAAAATTAATTTTCAAATAACAACACTTAAAAACAATTTTCTTTTAAATCTCAAAATTTCAAAAATCTGTTTGGTTGAGTTTTTAAAAATTATTTTTTTTAGTTTGAATTCAAACTACCTTGAGCAAAAATTGGAGGAGAGAGAGAGAATTGGGAAAGAGGAGAGAAGAAATTGTTGATGAGGAGAGAGAAAGACAAGTAGAGGGCAAGGTGGTGAGGGAGAGAGCAAAAAATTACGGTGAGGAGGAGTGAGAAGAAAGAGAGGGTGATGAGACAAAGGTTGAGGAGAGAGAGAGAGAGAGAGAGAAGACGGGGTGTGACGTGGGAAGAGAGGAAAGAGAGCTTTGAGAGAGAAAAAAAGCAAGGGTTAGGAGAGAGAAAAAAAAGATGTTGAGAAGAAAGTAAAAAAAACTCTAAAAACTCACTTTTAGTGTTTTTAAGAAATAGCCTATGTTTTTAGGCTAGTTTTGAATCCAATTTTTAAAAAAAGTCCTACCAAACAAGAATTCAACGCCTAAACTCAAAAAGTGTTTTTCAATTAAAAAAGTTGAACTCAAGTAGGATACCAAACAAGCCCTAAGTTTTCTTTCTTCTTTTCCCTATGGAAAAATATATATATATAACTGGTTGTGATAACGTTGATTTCTAATAGTGAATTAATTGCAGTTGTTCATTGAGGAAGTGATGGAACTTATAGAACTGAAGCCATTGAGGCAAGTGCTAGTTGGGCTGCCTGGCGTGAATGGTCTCTCAACTGAGCAGCGCAAACGGCTAACCATTGCAGTTGAACTAGTAGCGAACCCCTCGATAATATTTATGGATGAGCCAACTTCAGGTTTAGATGCAAGAGCTGCTGCAATTGTCATGAGAACAGTTAGGAACACAGTGGACACTGGAAGAACAGTTGTTTGCACCATCCACCAGCCCAGCATTGACATATTTGAAGCTTTCGATGAGGTGATAATAATGTTTATTGATTGCAAGTCTAGTTTTTCTTTTCTCTCTGTCATATATTCGAGTATGTTAGAATAATAATGTGATTGCAGTTACTCCTACTGAAGCGAGGAGGACAAGAAATATATGTCGGGCCATTGGGTCGCCACTCTTGCCATCTAATCCAGTATTTTGAGGTAGGATATGTGATGGACGAACAAGTAGATGGTCCTATTTCCCTAATGCAACAATGAATGTTTTAAATTCTTCCTTCATTTCAATAACATGGGTTAATTGTACGTTAACACTCATTTATTTGAACGAAGGGAATTGAAGGAGTCAGTAAAATAAAAGACGGTTATAATCCAGCAACTTGGATGCTGGAAGCTACGACTTCAGCACAAGAATTATCTTTGGGGATTGATTTTGCCCAAGTTTACAAAAATTCAGAGCTATACAGGTTTGTTAATTGATATTTCACTCCTACATGGTATAATAGTGTACCACGGAAAAATATTGACATCCTTCCCATATGTTTATATATCTTTAATTAGTAGCTGAAATCATTGCTTGGCATAATATGGTTCAGGAGAAACAAGCAACTTATTAAAGAATTCAGCACACCAGCTCCTCCTTCAAAGGACCTCTATTTCCCCACTCGATACTCGCAACCATTTCTCGTACAGACCATTGCTTGCTTATGGAAACAACATTGGTCATATTGGCGCAACCCTTTATATAATGCAGTAAGATTGCTCTTCACAACTATCATAGCGTTGATGTTGGGGTCAATGTTCTGGAACCTCGGCTCCAAAACGTAAGTTAGAACAAGGAAACAAAGAAATGAGTTGGTGAAACTCATTAGCCTTTTCTTCTTTTTTTCTTTTTTTTTTTTCTCTATTTGTCCTGTATTCCGATTTGCTTTGTATTATTTGATGCAGAAGAAGGCAACAAGATTTGTTCAATGCGATGGGTTCTATGTATACTGCCGTTCTCTTCCTCGGGATACAAAATGCTACCTCAGTGCAGCCTATAGTGGCTATTGAAAGAACAGTCTTCTATAGAGAAAAGGCAGCAGGGATGTATTCTGCTTTGCCATATGCATTTGCTCAGGTCTCTCTCTCTCTCTCTCTCTCTCTCTCTCTCTCTCTCTCTCTCTCTCTCTCTAATTTCTACCTTGTTACAGGTTTTGATTGAGCTCCCATATATTTTACTACAAGCGGTTGTTTATGGTGTCATAACTTATGTGATGATCGGATTTGACATGACTTTTGTTAAATTCTTTTGGTACCTATTCTTCATGTACTTCACATTGTTGTACTTCACATTTTACGGCATGATGACTGTGGCTGTGACACCAAACCATCATGTTGCTGCGATTGTTTCCTCTGCATTTTATGCACTGTGGAACCTCTTTTCAGGCTTCATCATCCCACGGCCGGTAATTGTTGATTATTTTTATGAACTAGAAGAATTTTTCGCGATATATAACACGTTCTAATATTTCATTGTTTTCATTTTTCCACTTGGGTAACAGAGGATTCCCATATGGTGGAGATGGTATTACTGGGCGTGTCCGGTGGCTTGGACCTTGTATGGATTGATCGCATCACAGTTCGGAGATCTGAACGATATGCTCGATAATGGTCAAACTGTCGAACAATTTCTGAGAAGTTACTTTGGTTTCAGACATGACTTTGTGGGAGTTGTTGCAGTAGTGCATGTTGGGGTTACAGTGCTCTTTGGATTCATCTTTGCCTTCTCTATTAGGGCGTTTAATTTCCAAATGCGATAAATGTATCTTTGTATTATTCGCGAAGATAAATTTTAGATTACTAAAATAAACATATCAAGTCATTGTAATTCCTTTAATCACCGTTCCATAATTTGCGGTAAGATAGTGCTATCCGCACACCCATTTTTACTTTTCACACACCTCTTTTGATTTTTAGCTGTCAAATAAAATGAATTGAAGAAAATTAATAATAAAAAATAACAAAGGTATGTTAGAGGTAAAACTTCATGTCAATCAAATAATCTGCAAAACTTCACGCTTTGGTAGTGAACCCTAGAAATATAGAAATATTGTAATGCAAGAAATCGTGTCAATCAAATAATCTGCAAAACTTCATGCTTTGGTAAATACTTGTAACCAAAGAATTGCACTTTGTTAATTAAAAAAATAAGGTTAAAGAAAAATTTTAGTCGTACAAGAATGGGCTGAGTGCTAATATAAGATGTACAAACTGATAATATTGTTTATATTTTGAAGGTATACTAGCTATAAAGGCTTTTTAACCAAAATGATCATTGAAATTTGAAATCAGTAGAAGTGGTTCCTGAGATTGTTCACCATCAATCATTATGATCATTCCGTGCAAAATTATGTTAAATAAGGATCAAAATGACAAATATACCCTAAATTTATTGAACAATGGGCTAAAATGATTTAACAAAAATTAAATGTATTTTGGTCATTCTATTCTTATTTAATAGAGATTTTTCAAGGAATGACAAAAACGATTGATGGTGGACAAACTCAGGGACAAATTCTATTGATTTCAAATCTCAGTGAATAAAGTGAGGAGTTATGCAAATCTTAGAGACAATTTTAGCTAAAAAGTCAGCTATAAATCATATCTAAATTACCAGATTGATAATAACTTTCATCTTATTTATGAGTTCAGTGATGGTTCTAACCTGTGACCTCCAATGTAAATAAATTTCTATTGATGGAAATGGCAAAAATAAGTCCGAAGAGAACAACAAATTGTTGATGTGTAAATCGAAGAACTGATTTGAGAGTGTTTACATGTTTTAATCTGTGTAAAAACTCAAGCTCATAGGCTGAGTAAATTGATTCAGAGTAATTAGCTTTATTAGGTCTCATAAGGCTTAGTGAGTGATAATTGTTATAATCTCATAGAAGTATAAGATGGATGAGCTCATAAGCTCAACATGTTTGATGGCATGAATTGGATTGCAGATTCACATTCTCTGTGACCTTTGATTGTTTCCTTTCTTCTTCGAACTCTCTAAATATTCTCTGACCATTTCATCATCTATTTTCATCACCACTCCTTATAAATTGTATCAGAAATCTACTTTAACATGGTCTCAAAGCCAAGTTAGGTCTGAGCTTTCCAGGCGTTATTTGTGAAGGATCGAACTCTGATTCACAGCAAACACTTATTGCAGTGATTCATGTTCGTATCAACGATCTAAGTCTAATATGGCTGGATCCAGTAGAGGATAACTAAGAGCACCGATCTTTAATGGTGAAAATTTTGATTTCATTTTACAGTCACATGAGCTATGGAATCTGGTTAAAAAGAGGTTTGATACTCCAGCGAAGAAGGAAAAGGAGCTTATAGCAACTGAAAGCAAGTTGTTGTGAGAACATCTAGTTAAGGATGCAACAACACTTGAAATCATCCAGGGTGTTGCCTCCAAACAAGTTTTCCTATGGATTACAATGCAAGAGACTGCAAAGGCAGCTTGGGACATTTTGAAGCAAGAATTTGTTGGAGATAAACAAGTAAAATCTATAAAACTCTAAGGTTTTAAACGAGATTTTGAATACACTTGTTTGTACCATACTTGACGAATCCCGAAACTACTGAACACCGGTCAACCTTACACCGTCAAGGACCCAGAAGAGTTTCCCTCCAACCAGGAGGCCAATCACAGCGCAACACGTGTTGACATTAGAAGCCAATCATAGCGCGACACGTGTCAACATCAGAAGCCAATCACAACACGACACGTGTCAATGTCAGAATGAAACTAGAAACTCTCTTTTATAAATAGAGATCATTCTCTCACAATATTTCTCAATGTCATTTGTACTAAATCATTCACTAGTACTCACTAAAGGAGAGCTTGAACCTATGTACTTGTGTAAACCCTTCACAATTAATGAGAACTCCTCTACTCCGTGGACGTAGCCAATCTGGGTGAACCACGTACATCTTGTGTTTGCTTCCTTGTCCTTATCCATTTACATACTTATCCACACTAATGACCGGAGCAATCTAGTGAAGGTCACAAACTTAACACTTTATGTTGTACCAAAGTCCCCACTGATTTTGTGTATCAACATCTAGCGCCGTCTGTGGGAACAACACTTATTCCCACTCTCTTCAGCTTTGTTAAGCTGGTTTCCACCATTTGTACACTCTCTTTTAACTAGGCATCCTTTTCCAACATAGGGAGCGAATGAAGCCATAGCACGCAAAATGACACCCATCTTGCAATTGGTGCAAGGCAACGAAAGAAGGAAGGAAAGAGGGTTGCTCTTCAAGCTAAAGTCGATGAGCTAGAAGCTCAGAACAACAAGATAGCAATGAAGAATGAGGTCCTCTAGGAACAGTATGAGAACCTTTTTGAGACACTCCACGAAACTAGGCGTACTCAAACACGCGAGCTCGTTACCCCTGTGGACATCAACCATTATCTGGGTGCCCCCCAACACGAAAGGTCACCTTCCTTCGATATGGGTATCCCTGATGAGGAGCGAGCTAATCATCAAAACATTGATCAACATGAGACTTCTCTCAACCTAGCTGCTTCGACCCGAAGCAGGAGAAGTGGAGGAAGACACCTCCTTGCAGAAGGGTTGGAAGGATCGAAAGCCGTTTATTGTGACGGCCGAGACTTCCTAAAGCAATGTCGAGATAATCCCCTCCACATATGCTTGAAGATCAATGACCCAAGGGTTTCTGAAAGACTCGGTCCTTCATCTGGTGCTATGGACATAAAGCAACAAGGGTTTTAAAATGCTCATAGTAAGTGGGAAATGATTCACCTTGGTTTTGCTGAATGCCACTAATCCTTTTGCGTAGTAGAATGACTCGAGAGGTTGGGAAAAGCTTCTCCAAAAATGCCCATTTCATACTCTCCCATGATGTGACAGTTCCGGGGGGCTAGCTTATACAACCAATTTTTAGCCTTTTCTAAGAGAGAAAAGGGAAAAGCCTTCATTTTCAGAATGCTTCCATCAACGTTCACAGGGGTCATGCTCGAGCAAACAACCTCAAACTCCTTCAAGTGTTTATTAGGATCTTCCATGGACATCTCGTGGAACTTAGGAATGTGATGCAACAAACTTGATTTCAATTCAAACTTGTCCGTTTTCCCTAGGGTAGCCATGGGGTATTGGATGCATAGGGGAGCGGCATTGTCCAATCCTGAAGCGGAAAGCTCCTTGATTGTTCGATTGTCCGCTGCCATGTTGGGATCTTCCTCTACAACCTATGCCATGGGCTCCTCTTGCTCTTCTACTTTGTCTTCTCCAAGATCTGGTGCAGGTTAAGATGGTTGGGGTTCTTGTTGATTCCGTACTCGTCTCAAAGTTCGTTTAAAATCGTCGTCAAAGTCATGGATGTGCTTATGAATAGGTTGAGAACTTCGAGTCATAAACCACCTAAAACAAGAAAACAAGTAAAGTCATCAACTAGGAACAAAAACACATGAAAATAAATAAAAAGAAATAACAAGGGATTAGTAAAATTGCTAATCCCCGGCAACGGCGTCAAAATTTGATGCGATGAAAGTTAAGCACTCAAATTAAACCCTCTTGTTGTCAAATTGTAGTATAAATGCAAGTAGGGATAGTTCTAAACGGGGGATAAGGAGGGCTTGCTAAAACTTCTAAACTTACTTAAAAATATATAAACAAAGTTAAAAACACTAAACTAGACTCAAAGAATTCAAAACAAACTCAAAGAACTCAAAACAAGCTAAAAACACTCAAATCTGCCTAAAAACCCAAACTGGGCAGATTTTGACTCTAAACACACTTTTGGACGAATTTTGGTTTCAACTTGGTTCGAAATACTTAAAAGCACAAACTTAATCAGTTTCTAACTAATATGACTCAACAAGGTAAAAGGGGTTTTGGTTTTGACGAATTTGTTACTTAATATCTCACTTATGCTACTTTTCTTTTCTTTGCTTGATAAATCACACATAACACAAAAACATAGTAAATAGCTCAAAAATATAAGGAACTAACTAAGAAAAGACAAGTGAATTTTATGTAAAATATATATAAATATGAGCTTATCAATTGTGATGCAAGCCACACGTTGTAGTAGTCGAAGGTTTGGACGAACCATATAAATTGAATTTGCTTCGAACAGTCTTGATCAAGAGTGTGTGAAGCTTTCTACGAGTTGTAGTTGCCCTTCATTGACGAAACTTTTGTTGGCACCATAAATTGGTTTTGCTTCACACTGTCCTGATCAAGAGTGTTTGAACCTTTTGAGAATTGTGGTTGCCCTTCATTGATGAAGCTCTTGTTAGTACCATAAATTGGTTTTGCTTCACATTGTCTTGATCAAGAGTGTGTGAAGCTTTTGAGAATTATGGTTGCCCTCCATTGATGAAGCTCTTGTTGGCACCATAAATTGGTTTTGCTTCACACTGTCTTGATCAAGAGTGTGTGAAGCTTTCTACGAGTTGTAGTGTTTGCATTGTTACAGTGGAGAAATGTCTGAAGCAGATGTAAGAGGGCTGAATAGCTTGATCTTCATATGCCATGCATTGAAGTTATTGTTGGCTTGTAATAAGACTTTGTTGGTGACTATAACTCTTGTTGGGCATAAGTGCTCCCCTAGTTGAGTTGTTAAGCTTGAGGGTTTTTGATTATTTGTGAATGCTAGGAGTTCACATGTACAAGTTGTACCACTCGTCTTCTGGTGAGTTGTTTTTATCACTTGGTTAGTGGTACGAATGTGAGTTCCTTCATCATCTTTCATCACATTTCATCTCCTGGTTTGTGGCACGAGGATAAGTTCCTTCTTCATCTGGTTGGTGGCATGAATGGCAAGTTGCCAAATGATATTAGAGTATAGGTTGTACATTTCATCAGCTGGTTGATGGCATGAATGAGAGTACATGTGGTACATTTCATCACCTGGTTGGTGGCATGAAGATGAGTTCCTTCTTCACCTGGTTGGTGGCATAAGGAAGAGTACGGGTTGTACATTTCATCACTTGGTTGGTGGCATGAATGGCAAGTTGCCAAATGATATTAAAGTACGGGTTGTACATTTCATCACCTGGTTGGTGGCATGAAGGAGAGTACGGGTTGTACATTTCATCACCTAGTTGGTGGCATGAATATGAGTTCCTTCTTTACATTTAATCACCTAGTTGGTGAGAATAAGGGCAAGGTGTCAAGGCACATTGTAGTAAGTGTCGAATGACACAAAGTATGTTGAACCCATTCGAAGCATAGTTGGCTTATGTATGAATGTGTTGGAATGTATGATTGAATGAATATACTGTGAAACTGTTCGTTTATTTGTATAGTCTTGTTGACATATACTTAGACTTTGTTTCATGTTAGAAGCATTCGTGTTGAAGCTTTGAACCCGAATGTTTCATTGCTAGGAATGTAAGAAGATTAGGACCGAGTTGTCTAAATCACCTCTTTATTGAATTCATGCCAAATAGTCTTCGTTACATAGGATGCCGAATGGCTGAAGCTTAACACTTATACAATATGAGTTTACTTGTAATAGTACTTTAAGTAATCATCGTTCCATAGATGGCCAAAGGTCTTGCCATCGGAGCTTATAAGCTTGTAGGAGCCAGGGCGACTGATGCCAACAACTTCAAACGGTCCATCCCAATTTGGACTAAGTGTTCCTTTACTCGAGACTCTGTCTCAGAGTAATCTTTTCTTCAGTACCCAGTCCCCTACTTTGAAAGAATGAGGTTTGACCCTTGAGTTATAGTAGTTGGAGATGCGCTGCTTGTAGGCGACATTCCTCAAGTAAACCTGGTTTCTGTGTTCTTCGACTAGATATAAGTTGAAGGTAAGTTGTTTGTCATTTTCGCTTTGCACGTAGTTCTGGACATGGAACGTTGCTTGCTCAAGCTTAACTGGGACAACTGCCTCTGTACCAAAGACAAGTGGGAATGGGGTTTCTCCTGTTGATGTCCGATACGAAGTGTGGTATAACCAAAGAACTTGTGGTACAAATTCTGGCCAACAACCTTTAGCCTTATCCAAAATGGTTTTCAAAGCTCGTTGGATTATTTTGTTGATTGCTTCAACTTGTCCATTAGACTGGGGATGAGCTGGGGATGCAAAACATAAGTTGATGTTAAACTTAGAGTATAACATCTTAAACTTATTGTTGTCGAACTGTCGCCCGTTGTCAGTGACTATCGTATTGGGAATGTCGAATCTGCAAAAGATGTTCTTCCATACGAAATCTTCTATTTTTGCCTCAGTAATGATTGCCAAGGGTTCTACTTCAGCCCACTTTATGAAGTAGTCAACTGTAACGATTGCATAGCGAACCTTGCCCTTCCCTATAGGTATTGGGTCGATCAAATCAAGTCCTCATTGGGCGAAGGGCTAAGGGTTAATCATAAGAGTGAGTGGCTTGGGAGGGGAGTGAGGAATAGTTGCGTAGAGTTGACACTTATCACATGAGCGAGATATTCTGATGGCATCTTGGTAGAGTGTTGGCCAGTAATATCCTTGGTGAAAAGCCTTGTGTGCTAGGGACCGAGATCCAGCATAATCTCTACAGACTCCTTCATGTATTTCCCGAATGACAGTTTCCGCCTCTGCAGGCGTAAGGCATCTTAGGTATGGTAGGTTAAAATCCCGCTTGTAGAGTTAGTCATTAATGATCAAGTAACGGATAGCCTTGTATCGAATATGGTTAGCTTGGACTTTGTCATTTGGAAGGGTGCCATGAGCAAGGAATCTATAAATCGGGGTAATTCAACTATCCTCCTGTTGTAAGTTGCACACTTTCGCAACCATGGTGCTTGGTGCTGCCAACAATTCGACCTGAATTTTTCTCCGAATTTTGTCTTCCACTGCTGAGGTGAGGCGAGGTAAGCCAAAGCGTCTGCATGACTGTTTGCCGTTCAAGGAATTTAGGTGATCTGGTAATGGAAGTGTTTGAGCAACAATTGTGTTTGTGCCAGATATGCTGCCATAGAGATATCATTGGTGTTAAAGTTGTTGGTGACCTGGTTAACCACCAATTAGGAGTCATTGAAGATATCAATTCGTTTAACCCCAAGGTGTTTGGCCAAACGTAAGCTTGTTAGGAGGGCTTCATATTCAGCCTCATTGTTCGACGCCTTCAATTTGAAATGAAGAGCATACTCCATTGCCACTTTGTCAGGGGTCGTAAGGACTAATCCTGCTCCACAACCCTGTTAGTTGGACGAGCCATCAACATATAGACTACATGTTGGGGCTGTTGGTTCTATTTTATGAGCTTCCGAGGTTAATGAAACCACTTATTTAGGCGTAGAAACAATGTCAACAAGATATGTGAAGTCGGCGATGAAGTCTGCCACTGCTTGGCCCTTCTTAGCTGGCTTTGGTTGGTAGGAGATGTCAAACTCACCCAATGCTATCGCCCATTTGATCAATCGCCTAGAAGTGTCAGTATTTTGGAGTATCTATCGAAGATGATGATTGGTAAGCACGATGATGAAGTGTGCTTGGAAGTAAGGGCGAAGTTTTTGAGCAGACATGACCAATGCTAGAGCCAATTTCTCAATGTTGGAGTATCGTGTCTGGAGCGAATTTTAACTTAACACACAAATTAAACCCTCTTGTTGTCAAATTGTAGTATAAATGCAAATAGGGATCGTTCTAAACCGAGGATTAGGAGGGCTTGCTAAAACCTCTAAACTGACTTAAAAACATATAAACAAAGTTAAAAACGCTCAAATCTGCCTAAAAACACAAACTGGGCAGATTTGGACTCTAACACACTTTTGAGACACCTAAAAACACAAATCAAAACATATTTTGACTAATAAAACACTTTAAAGTAAAAGGGGTTTTGGTTTTGACGAATTTGAAAACAAAACAAGTAAATTAAAGAACTAATGAAATCTGCACGAATTTGAGTAAATTGAATAGATGGAAGGCTAGCTAGGAGGTTCTTCTCCACACATGATATACTTGCACATAAACCAATTTTCAGTTGTTCTTTCGATCAATCATGAAACTCAACACCCCAGGTTAATTAAGTCCGCTTAAATTAACCTTCAAGTTCTCCTTAAGTTATTGAATTGGATGGGAAAGCGCATACAACAATTCAAGCATTCTTCAAAAGTTCTTTACATGAATAGCACAATAAAGATACAATCAAAGATCATTAAGCATTATGAAAACTATAAGTATTGACGAGGCATTCGTTACTATGATGAGTATGAAACTCCTGCCCAGAATTTATTTAAATCGATCGTTTATAAGCGACCTCCACTACTTATGAATATAAGTTTGTAACTATTAGGTGAAACTCCCTTATACTCTAGCATCATATTCATGCATGCAAACTAAGTGTGCACTCTTAATAAACATACACGAATAAGTTATCAATCAAGCAGTTAAACAAATTAAATTCACAACTTATGAAATCACAACTGAAGGTAATCAAATCCTATTGCAAGCATGAACATGGTTTCGAATTCCCCCTAGCTAAGGGGGGTTTAGTTCCTCATACTCACAAAGAAATGATAAATAAATTTAGACATTGAAAACAAAAGAAAGAAAACACCTAAACACGCTCCAACAATCCAACTTGAATGGCAAGCACGTCCAAGGGTCCTCCTTCTTCTCTTTGTTGCGGCACAAGGTATGGTTTGATGGATAAGTGGTAAATTATGGTGGTGGATGGATATAGGTGAGTTATGGTGAAGGGTGGATGTATTTATAGGCTAGGGAGAGGACTACCATCTAATTAAGGTGGTAGTGGTGTATGTTGTGGTAATGAGTGGATGTAATGGGTGTAGTGGGTGAGTGTTTGGTAATGAGTGGATGTAATGGGTGTAGTGGATGGATGTTTGGTAATGAGTGGATGTAATGGGTGTAGTGGATGAGTGTTTGGTAATGAGTGGATGTAATGGGTGTAGTGGATGTATGTTTGGTAATTGTAGGTCAACACACTTGCACACAAACATGCTGATTTCTAGCCTTCAAATATTCAAAAACGTCCATCCTCATGTCTCCACGCTTGCACTATCCAATCTTGGCCCAAAAATGCTCCAAAATGCTCCAAATAGCACTTTGTTGCTAACTTTGTTATTTGAACCTACAAACACACGAAAATAGCTTAAAGTACTAAAATAACTAGAATTAAACTAAGTAAATGCCAAGAAACAAGCTCACTAAGTTGCATAAATATGCTCATATCAGTGTCCCCACATCTTGTAAGGCCTTGCTAGCATAGTAGATAGGTCGTTCGACATTACCATCATTTCGAATGAGAACGAAACTTACTGCTGATGCCAATATCGATAAATAGATAATGAGAGTGTCACCAACCTCAGGTTTGAAGAGTAGAGGGGCTTTACTCATCTAGTCTTTGAGGTTCTTGAATGATATGGGATACTTTTGCTGTTGACAAAGTAGTGGATGTATCGGCTCGTATTCTGTCACGCTTGTCTCCACATGCTTCCTTGTATCCTTCTCACTTGCCCTATCTGATGCTCAGGCGAATGTGCTATCTTCTCTAGAAGCATAAGATGTTGAAGAAAAGTACTCGAGATCAATGCCAGGTAAGTAATTAGGCAAGGGGTTCCAAGCAGTCAGTTCCTGACTGGAAGCTTGATTCCAAGTGCTGATTGATTGGTCTCTTTCTCCTTGTTTTGCAGGTAAGAACAAGGCCAAATGAAAAGACAGGAAAAAAACATGATATAGGATAGGATACTCTTGCTTTTAACCCTGATGATATGAGATACCCTTGCTCTGGTGTGGCTTGTTTGTAGAGGTATTATAGGGGGGAAAAGAAGTTGAGTATTTCGAGAGACTCTGCTGAGAGTGCCCTCTCGGATGTGAAGAAAAGTTGAGCATTTTTTTTTATTTGTAGGTCTGCTTGGCTATGGAGGATGAAGGTCGACATATATAGAAATTATCCCAACAGCGAGTGGTAACGTTGTTCCTTTGCCCTTCTCGGTCATAGCAATGTAGTGGGAGCTGCAAGATTCAAGCGTTTTAACTTTGTCAGAGCACTTTGAAAAAGTGGTCTGTGATATCTGGAAAGCTGATGTTGCATGTGAAGATTGTAGACAAGCTTTATCCAAGGAAATCTGGCTCTTGAAGTTCAGAGAGCGGTGCCTCTTCGATTTTCGAACAAGCAATCCTATCGGGGATCTGACTATCGAGATTCGGAGAACGATGCCTCTTCGATTTTTGAGAAAGCAATCCTGTTGAGTGTCTGGCTCTTGAGATTCGGAGAGCGGTGCCTCTTCGATTTTTTAGCAAATAATCCTATTGGGAGTCTGGCACTCGAGATTCAAAGGGCGGTGCCTCTTTAATTTTTTGAGCAAGTAATCCTATTAGGAGTCTGGCTCTCAAGATTCAGAAAGCTGTGCCTCTTCGATTTTTGAACAAGCAATCTTGTTGGGATTTTTATTCGAATGGGAGTAAAGGTTGGGCATTTTTGCCAGTCTGCCTTGCCAGGGAGCACAGAGGTTGACACACACAGGGACTTTCTAGTTATTATGCAATGGTACTGTTGCTTTACCCTTGTGGGTAATAGTAGGGTAGCTGGACCTTTAAAATTTATGTGTCTAAACTTTGTCAGAGATCTTTGGCAAAGTTATCTGTGGTACCCGAGGAGCTGATGTTGCGTGTGGGGATTGTCGACTTATTTTACTCAGGAAAATCTGCTTCTCGAAATCCTGAAAGTGGTGTCTCTTCGATTTTTGAACCAATGGCCATGTTGCCCTTTGTGCAAGAAGTACGTTCATAATGTTATTGGTTGTAGGAATTTCCCCCTTATTTTTGCACTTCGGAGATTTATTGCACCTCATTTCTCTTTCATCATTTCTGAGAATGTCTGGCCCATCCGACCGTCATTTTGACTTGAACTTTGGTGAAGAGGCAACCATGCCCTTTCAAGACAACATATGGCGCCCATCCTTCTTATCCTCTATTGGTCTTCTTACCATTGGGGACTCTGTGATGAAGAATGATATGACAGCTGTGGTGGTGGCCAGGAACTTTTTCACTCCCAAGGATAACAGACTACTTTCCAAACAGTCTGATAAGTTGGCTGTTAAGGATTCTCTGGTTCTCAGTGTTCAGTGTGCAGGTTCTGTGTCTAATGTGGCCCAACGCCTATTTGCTCGAACCTACCAAGTTGAATCATTGGCGGCTGAAGTGATAAGTCTCAAACAGGAGATCAGAGGGCTCAAACATGAGAATAAACAGTTGCACATGCTCGTACATGACTATGCTACAAACATGAAGAGAAAGCTCGACTAGCTGCAGGAATCTGATAGTCAGATTTTACTTAATCATCAGAGGTTTGTGGGTTTATTCCAAAGGCATTTATTGCCTTCGTTTTATGGGGTTGTACCATGTAATGAAGCTTCAAATGATCAACCTTCGGTGCCTCCTCCTTCTGGGGTTCTGCCTAGTATTGAGGTTCCAAATAATCACCCTCCGGTGTCTCCTCTTTCTGGGGCTCTGCAGACTGTTGAGACTTTTTCTAAGCAACGTTTATGAAGGCTCCCACTTGTTTGTTTATTTTGATTCTTGTATATGTACATATTTGTAACTTAGCAGAGATATCAATAAACAAGCTTTGCTTCATTTCAACGTATTGTGTACAAATGACATTAGGAAATATTATGAGAGAATGATCTCTACTTATAGAAGAGAGTTTCTAGTTTCATTCTGACATTGACACATGTCGTGTTGTGATTGGCTTCTGATGTTGACACGTGTCGCGCTGTGATTGGCCTCCTGGTTGAAGGGAAACTCTTCTGGGTCCTTGACGGTATAACATTGACCGGTGCTAAGTAGTTTCAGGATTGGTTAAGTATGGTACAAACAGTGCTCCCCTAAGTTCCCGAATAAGGGAAGCTCTTCGGTTGGGGACTTGCAAGATTCAAGCCGCTGAGTAATCACGAAACTTCTAAGTACCGAAATATGGCATCGTCTTCACTTCACTTATTTGTCTCATAGGTAGATGTGGCATCTTCTTTGGAAGTACTTTTCCTTCATCCAGGGGTGGTATCTTTAATCGGTGGAGATGCACAAGGTAATGTATCAATTTCACTTGAAGCTTACTTGTAGTTTCAGGCTTGTTTAAACGCGATACAAACCATGTAGTAGGAGTCCCCTAATTCGCCGAGCTAGGAGATCTGCCGAAAGAGGTGACAGACAAGGTAAGCAATCAGAGCTCCTAGCAATCAGTCCTAGATCAGAAGTTTGATTTCGAGTTCTGGCTGATTGTTCTCATTCTCCCTATCTTGCAGGCAGTAGGAAGGATAAAGAGAAGAAAAATAAGAAGAGATGATATGAGATACTTTTTCTTTTGAAAAAGTAACTTTTCACAGGCTTATTCTTGAACTGGGCTGAAGGGTTTTCTAGTTTCCTCCAGAGTATAAGGCCGACCCAAGAATTTAAGGGTGAAAACAAGTCTATCAAATCAAGAGTGAGTTCGACCTTGATGATATGGGATACTTTTGCTGTTGACAAAGTAATAGATGAATCGACACGTGTTCCGTTTTACTTGTCTCCACATGCTTCCTTGTATCCTTCTCACTTGCCCTATCTGTTTCTCAGGCAGATGTGATATATTCTTTGGAAGCATAAGATGTTGAAGATGAGTACTCGAGAGCAATGCCAAGTAAGTAATCAGGCAAGGGGTTCCAGGCAGTTAGTTCCTAACTAGAAGCTTGATTCCAAATGCTGACTGATTGCTCACTTTCTCCTTGTCTTGCAGGTAAGAACAAAGCCAAAGGAAAAGACAGGGAAAAAGCATGATATGGGATACTCTTGCTTTTAACCCTGATGATATGAGATATTCTTGCTCTGGTGTGGCTTGTTTGCAGAGGTATTATCGGGGGGAAAAGAAGTTGAGTATTTCGAGAGACTCTGCTGAGAGTGCCTTCTCGGATGTGAAGAAAAGTTGAGCATTTTTTTTTACTTCTAGGTCTGCCTGCCTGTGGAGGATGAAGGTTGACATATATAGGAATTATCCCAACAGCGAGTGGTAACGTTGTTTATTTACCTTTCTCGGTCATAGCAATGTAGTGGGAGTTATAAGATTCACGTGTTTTAACTTTGTCAGAGCACTTTGAAAAAGTGGTTTGTGGTATCTGGAAAGCTGATGTTGCATGTGAAGATTGTAAACAAGCTTTATCTAAGAACATCTGGCTCTCGAAGTTCGGAGAGCAGTGCCTCTTCAGTTTTCGAACAAGCAATCCTATCGGGGATCTGCCTCTCGAGATTCGAAGAACAGTGCCTCTTCGATTTTTGAGAAAGCAATCATGTTAGGAGTTTGGCTCTTAAGATTCGGAGAGCGGTGCCTTTTTTATTTTTGAGCAAGTAATCCTGTTAAGAGTCTGGCTCTCGAGATTCGGAGGGCGGTGCCTTTTTGATTTTTATGCAAGTAATCTTGTTGGGAGTCTGGCTCTCGAGATTCGGAGAACGGTGCCTTTTCGATTTTTGATCAAGCAATCTTGTTGGGGGTGTTTTCTCGAATGTGAGTAAAGGTTGGGCATTTTTGCCAGTCTGCCTTGCCACGGAGCACGGAGGTTGACACACATAAGGACTTTCTAGTTATCAAGCAGTGGTGCTGTTCCTTTACCCTTGTGGGTAATAGTAGGGTAGCTGGACCTTTAAAATTTATGTGTCTAAACTTTGTCAGAAATCTTTGGCAAAGCTATCTGTGGTACCCGAGGAACTGATGTTATGTGTGGGGATTGTCGACATATTTTACTTAGGAAAATCTGCTTCTCGAAATCCAGAGAGTGGTGCCTCTTCAATTTTTGAACTAACGGCCCTGTTGCCTTTTCTTTTATAGGGGCACCAATTGTGTGCAAGAAGTACGTTTAGAGAGTTATTGCTTGTAGGAATTTTCCCCTTATTTTTGTACTTCAGAGATTTATTGCACCTGATTTCTCCTTCATCATTTTTGAGAATGTTTGGCCCATCTGATCGTCGTTTTAACTTGAAATTTGGTGAAAAGGCAGTCACGCCTTCTCAAGACAACATATGACGCCCATCCTTCTTATCCCTTATTGATCATCTTACCGTTAGGGACTTTGTGATGAAGAATGATATGACCGCTGTTGTGGTGGCCAGGAACCTTCTCATTCCCAAAGATAACATACTACATTCCAAACTGTCTGATGGGTTGGCTGTTAAGGATTTTCTGGCTCTCAGTGTTCAGTGTGTTGGTTTTATGTCTAATATGGCCCAACACTTATTTACTTGAATCCACCAAGTTGAATCATTGGCGGCTGAAGTGATAAGTCTCAAACAGGAGGGTAAAGGGCTCAAGCATAAGAATAAACAGTTGCACAGGCTCGTGTTGGAAATGTGCCCTAAAACCAATCATATGATGATACTTTACGGACATTTCACAAGTTAAACTAATGTAGTTTAAATATAAAGGGCAAAAGGTTATTGTTTGAGTCGTCTCATATACATTTTATATGCTTAAACGATAAGTCCAAGGAATATGTAATTGGGAGAATGCAATCTAAAGAAGTTAGATTCATGAGACCATTCTTTCGTATACATATCCTAAACGTTCCTGATCATAGGATTGCCAATTGGGCATTGACAGTCCGTTAAGATCAGTACGTGTTGTGTCTTCTCTCAGGGAGAGTGACTAATCTCGAGTCATTGGTGTGTGTGACATCAAGACAAGTACGTAAGTGCTCAATAGAGAATGAGTTCACTGAACACGATCAACAAAGAGTTCTCATATTCATGTCACATGAGAACTCATGGTTGGGATAATGCAAAGTAGTCATTTGCCTGAGGCATCATAGTTGTCTTGTGGTTAAGTCCTTGATCTTTGATTATGTCAAAGTCACTCCATTCGAGGGTGTCCACGGCATAGTTGGGGTTAAGCCACTTAGCCATGGAGGCAAGTGAATGCGCAACAAGGGATCTCTAACCTTCAAACCGTTTGAGGGAGAATACTCTATGATATGATTAAGAATCTCTGGCCAGAGTATGAATAAGATTTAGGAAGTCGTTCCAAATCACATTCAAGGTAATCATATAAGCACATGAATCACATTGGATAGTAGACATGAATAAACTATCAAACTAAACAATGTGGTCAAGAGTATTGTATTAGAGAAAGATCGTATTGCATTTGTAATCCTAAACTGAATAGGTTCTCCACCTCTTCTGATTAGCTTGGGTAACCATGATATGCTGCTAGGTGTCACTCATGGTTTGTGGAAGCCTTAAACGTGTATAATCACTAAAGGGAGAATTGAAAGTAAGTTTCAATTCACAATCGATTTGAAATGGTTTTAATCGCCCACTGCCTCGCTAAAAGGAACCTAATGGATCGTACACCGTGTAAGGTGGAGATTGAAGAAACAATGGAGATGAGTAAGAATAATTAAATGGTTTAATTATTTATGGCAAGGATTAATTAATATGTTAATTAATCAAACGAATAAGTTCGTTGAAGACCTCGGGATAGTTTTGGACCTTAAGGCCCAATGGGCTTCGAACGTCAAAGCCCATGGACTTAAGTTGTATGACAACTTAATGAATAAAGATTCACAAGGGCCCAAATCCCTCAATTGGCCGGCCATGTTAAAAGAATGTCTTTTTGGTTCTTTAGGTCACTTATTTGAAGGGACTATATAAAGGACTTTATAGCCTAAATTCATTAAGGGTTTCTTTTGGAGAAAATTGGAGAGAACATGTCTCTCCCTTTCTCTCTAAAGAGGCCGGCCTCCTTGGAGGGTGTAGCTAGCAATCCTACTACTCCAAGGTCACTCATTTCTTCTCCAATCTAACCTTGGTGAAGAGACTTAGAGGTTCTCAATTTTGGGAACTTGGAGAACCATTTCATCCATCCAAATCCATAGATCTAAGATGCAAGGAATGAAGGCCCTCTCTTTGGGTGATTAGCCTTTGCTTATGCAAAGAGGAATCTACAAAGGTATAATTTCTCAACTAACAAATGTTGTTTTAAGTTGAATCAAGGTTCACCAATCTACTAGGCTTTGAATTTCATGGTTAATGTTTTGTTTTTAAGTGCATACAAGCATGATTCCGCCTTTTAATTGTTAATTGCATGCTATAGATGTTGCTTAAATGAACATGTTTTTCACAAAATTTCCTTCAAGTGGTATCAGAGCCTAGGTCTAGTAGTTGGTGAATCCTTTTGGGTTTTGTAGTTCATAGTTTTGATTTAAAAGTTGTAATATGTTACAAGCTTTATTCTTGTTTCTTTGAATGTAAATTTTGTTAGAAAATTTGCCATCTCAAATGTTGTAGATGTAGTATGAGTATGAATATTGGAGCTAAAATTTGGTGCCAAGTTTTTGGGGATTTTCGGCCAAATCCAAAGGGTGATTTTTTGGGTTCTTGTTTGACTTGTTAAAAGTGTTTTCAAGTAACTTTTGGAACCCCTATGTACCCTAGTTTGGTTATATGTTATTTCCCTTAAGTTTGAGTGTTTTTGGGATGTCTTTGGATGAAAAATGTTCATGAAGCTTTTATGGGTTTTTCATGAATGTTCTTCATTGTTCTTGACATTTTAGTCAAGAACAAAAAGTTTGGTGTTTTGATTCAAAGTTTTGGTTGATTTCATAAAGTCTTTGTTTTGTGTTGGTTGATGTGAATTTTCTATCAACAAAACATTTATTTTGAAAGGTGATAGAAATGGTGATGGGTTTAGGATTCACACCAACCAAATTCCACTTGCAAGGCTTTATGACATTGTTGAAAAATTTCCAAATTTTTGTAGACTTATCTCTTCTCTATTTTCTCCCTAAAACCGGCCACCCTATTAAAATAGGGTATTTTTGGGGCTTTTATGCAATTACGTAAAGATTTGATACTTTTGTGTATTTGTATTTTGACCCGAAAGTTTACGTTTTGACGTTAAGGCCTAAAAACGCTAAAGGACAAATTGTTTTGCTCCTTTAATGAAGTTTTTATATTTGTTGAATTTTTGGGTTCTAGTTGTAATTACATGAAGTAGTGGACTTTTGTGTTTTTACAAAGTGACCCCAAAAGTTTGTGTTTTTGCAATATAGCCCAAAAAGTTGTGGTAATTGCATTTTGGCCCAAATTAGGTTGACAACAAAATTGTTTTGTCTCTTTAAATGAGAATTGGATTTTCATTTCATTTAGCTCCATTTAAATCAATTTTATGGATACAAAAACCAAATGAAAATGTTGCATTCAATTTAATTAGTTAAAGCGTTAATTAATTAAAGGGTGATTATGAACCTAAGCCTACGATAATTGAGCTATGTGAAAGGCCGTTTCAAATTTGTTTGAACCATGGGAATGTGTAGATTAGATTTTGGTTGTAATTTGATTTGATCAAATGTTGTAAAAGAGCTTAAGCTCTTCTTTACTTTAAAGTAATTTGAATCATTCAAATGTTGTAAAGAGAATAAGCTCATCTTTACTTTGAAGTACTTCTTTCTTGCTTTATTTGATATGCATGAAATTGAAGTAGTTGGGTCCAACGCCCCTAAGACAACACGCCTTAATGTGATTAAATGCGTAACTAAAATCAATCACCATCCCTAGACCGAGATTCAACACTAGGCTCGTGTTGAATCTAATCAAAGGTTCATAGTCATCCTAAGGCCCTAAGGCAACTATATAGTCCATCAAATGAATGCAAAGTTTATGTTAGTAGTATCATATACTCTTGCTTTAAAAACCGTTTTATAAGCATAGTGGGAGTATTATATACAACTAAATTCAATCAAATGGACCAATAGTTGTAATAGGACCAAAATTATTTTAATAAAGATTAAAATGAATATTTATATGTGATGAGACCTAAAACCCTCAACCAAACCATTATTAAGTTGATAAGCGTGAGTGACTCGTACACCGACTTCACCCTATCATGGGGGAGTACAAAGTGCGTGCTTACACTCAGGAGGAGTCTATATGCATACTTGATGATGTGAGACGTAGGCAACGAGAATGATCAACATCATATCATTGTGAGGTTGTTCTTGAACCCCTACCCGAACTTGCATGGTGGGAATGACTTAACTAAGTGCAATGGAGCCAACATCACATCATTGTGAGGTAACATTCTCTAGAGGCCAAATAAGATGGGTACTTGCAAGAGATGCAAATGAGTAAGCGTACTCTCTCATTATTATTAATGCTAGCCAACATCATATCATTGTGAGGTGGGCCTGGTAGTAGTGAGTCTCCTATACCCTACTAAGAGTTTCCTCCAAAACTCTCGAATTCCAATGAGGGATATGGAATTTGCCAAAAATAGTGGGTGGTGCTATTTGATTCAAAGACCCGGATCAAATGACTTAAAATCAATCAATTTATATTCGTTATGTATTTATTTACCAATATATTTGCAAACGCTATCCAACACTTGACAAATAAAAGCCGAAAGCTTTAGTTTCCGGACTTGGTACTACAAAACCATAGATTGTCTTTAATGGCTTGTAAATGTACCTAAGTAGTCTCATCATCACAATCTTCCTATTGATAATGTATCATTAGAAGAATATGTTAGAAAAAGTCTATCATAAAGAGGACAACACTTTTAATGTCATAATTCTTCAATTACAATTTGTTGTATGAAGAAATAAGAGTTGCTTTGAACAACTCTTAGTTAAATGCAAACATTAGTGCTTGTTTCTTTGTTACATGAACAAGGAACTTTAGAAGTAAGCACAAGGGCATGGACACTTTATGTGCCATGATTCTTCACTTACAAATTGTTGTATGAAGAAATGAGAGTTGCCTTGAACAACTCTTGAAAGTTTGTAATTATGTTTAGAACATAATGGTTGTTTGACAAAAAATAGTCCATCAACATGGACTTATGATGATTTTGAATCATTGAGTGTTGAAGTGATAAACCACTTAACAAGACGGAAACTAGGCTAGGACTTCACCTTTATGTCCCTATCCTAATGGTTCACTAAGTTTATTGTAAACTATGTAGTGAACAATAAACATATGCTCTCCAAAATGTTTGATGTGTATAACACAATTGAAATAAGTTTCAAGAGAGATAGTGGGAGTTTAGGGACCATGACCATTGTAGTCAAAGGAGAAGTCAAATGAAGAAGATAAAATTAACTCCAAGGGAACAAACTTTCTTTATGAAAGGATGGACATTGGAAGGGGTATTTGCAAAAAATGTCTTGCAAGTGTCAAGAACACACCTTTCGAAGGTGTTGTAAATTGTTCTTGAATAGTTCAAAACAGTTGGTTCTTCTACTTGAATGCTTGATTCTGTATTAGCAACTATGTTTTACAATCGTTGTAAAAGTGTGACTAATAAGAAGTAGAAGAAATATGAGAGAAGAAAAGGTGCTTCACATTCGGAACATGAATAAAATATAGATCTCTGCGAAAGCAGATAATACTTACTTCCTCATATGAACTACCAAAGAAATTGGAAAAACCAAAGATTGTCTTTACATTCCAATTTTAAGGAACTTAATTCCGTCACTATAGTAGAGATGGATGAATGTTTTGTTTGACAAAACATTGTTCTTTATTAATCAATGATTGGATTATAGTAATCTAATTGATTGTCTCTATAGTAGAGATGATATGGTATTGTTAACTGTTTAGAATATAATGATGCTTAAAACCCAAAAGGTTGCAAGATAGTGACTAATCCCAACTGAGTTGTGATACCTCTAAAACATAAATTACGAGTTGGTCATAGATGGATGCTTTGGATCGTTAGATCCGGATCCAATACCTTCTTGTTAAAATTGTATAGAGGCGAAATGTTCGAATCTTTATTCTTTTTGGAAATAAGAAAGAATCACAAAGTTGTTGAGGTTAATTCACTTAGATGTTAGTGGCACTTGTCCACAACATAATACTACTCATGTTGGATGACATTCACCGAAGATCACTCTCGGTTGGACTATAGTTTATTTTTTAATAAACACAAGTTCGAATACTTTGTAAAATGTTTCAAAGAATTCAAGAAATGTAAGTTGATGAGTAAGACATCTAAAGTATTTACCTCCTTAGATTTGATCCAAGGAAAAGTAACACTTTAGATGAGTTTCCTTGAAAGATATCAAGGAAAATAGCATCATAAGATAATGAATTTCTCCATTAGGAGAAGAACGAACTCGAATAAGATTTAGTTCGTTAGATGTTATCTATTACCCATATATAGGATATATACTTCTAAGACAATATGATTGTCAATTAGAAGATCTTCCAAGATTTTCATGACTCCATAAGATGTAGTTGGAAAGAAAGACAAATCTCAAGCATGTTAAGATTTGGGGTTGTGTGCTAATAAGCAATATTTGTTTGATAACAATCTTGTGGGATATCCTTAAATTAACTTTTGGATATCGCTTCTATAAACCAACTAACAAATGTTGTTTTGTTGGGTAGTTCATTGTAATCCTACAATGTGATTTGCCTAAGAGCAAATGAACGAGAGATAGAACTCAAAGAATGGGTTCTTTGAGAGACAAGAAAGTAATCAACAAATATAACAACCTAGTTCCTATACCACAAGCTCCAAGGTAGTCGAGAAGAATTTATAAACCGTCTCAGTTAAATGGTTTGAACTTTATGACTATGTCATAGAGTTACACCTCTTAATTCGAAAGAAATAAGAATGAAAATCCTTATGACTACATTGAGTGTATATACGATATATACTCAAGGAAATGGTAAAGTACCATTTGACCCGAAATAATGAAACCTTAAATAGCTAATTGGTAGCTTAAGGTGACTACAATCAAAGAGAATGGTTGATTTATTCATGTCTACTATCCAATGTGATTCGTGTGCTTATATGATTTCCTTGAATGTGATTTGGAACGCATTCCCTAATCTCATTCATACTCTGGCCAGAGATTCCAAATCATATCATAGAGTATTCTCCCTCAACTGTTTGAAGGTTAGAGATCCCTTGTTGCGCATTCACTTGTCTCCATAGCTAAGTGGCTTAACCCCAACGATGCCGTGGACACCCCGAGGGGGTGACTTTGACATAATCAAAGATCAAGGACTTAACCACAAGACAACTGTGATGCCTCAGGTCAAAGGACTACTTTGCATTATCCCAACCATGAGTTCTTATGTGACATGGAATATGAGAACTCTTCGTTGATCACGTTCAGTGTACTCATTCTCTATTGAGCACCTACGTACTTGTCTTGATGTCACACACACCAATGACTCGAGACTAATCACTCTCCCTGAGAGAAGACATAGTACGTACCGATCTTTACGGACTGTCAATGCCCAATTGACAATCCTATGATCAGGAACATTTAGGATGTGTCTACGAAAGAATGGTCTCATGAATCTAACTTCATTAGATTACATTCTCCCAATCACATATTCCTTGGACTTTATCGTTTAAGCATATAACATTTATATGAGACCGCTCAAACAATAATGTATGCCCTTTATATGTAAAACTAGATTAGTTTAACATGTGAAATGTCCGTAAAGTATCATCACATGATTGGCTTTAGGGCACATTTCCAACAGATATGGCCGGCCATCTTGTGTGATTGGGCTATTTGCCATATTTGTTTTAGTTGTCAAACAACTTAAACATAATGGACCTAGTGGACCAAACCCTTTTGGACCCTGAAGCCCAAAACTAACTTAAAAGCCCAATACGAACCTTTCGTATAATTAATTAACTAATTAATTAACCTTGGCCATTTTTAATTAAACCATTTAATTACTTATCCATTTCATTTATAGTTCTTCACTTTCATCCTTACTCGGTGTACGATCCATTAGGTTCCAATTAGGGAGGCAGTGGGCAATTGTTACTCTTAACAATCGATTGTGAATTGAAACTTCATTTCAATTTTCCCTTTGATTAAGATTAGTGTTTGCTAATCTTCAAGGGTTCCACAAACCATGAGTGACACCTAACAGCATGTCATGGCTACCCAAGCTAAATAGAATTAGTTGGAGAACCTATCCAATTACAATTACAATGCAATACGGTCATTCTCTAATACAATACTCTTAATCACATTGTTTGAGTGATAGTTTGTTTCATGTCTACTATCCAATGTAATACTTTTCTATATGATTCAATTGAATATGATTTGGAACATACTTCCTAAGTCATATTCGTATGCTTTGGCCAAAGACTCCCGAATCATATCTTAGAGTATTTTCCTTCCACCATGGAAGGTTAGAGATCCCTTGTTGTGCATTCATATGCCTAGATGACTAGATAGCTTGATCCCAACAATGCCGTGGACACTCTCGATGGAATGTCTTTGAAATGATCAAAGATCAAGAACCTAACCATTAGACATCTATGATGCCTCAGGTCAAAAGATTACTTTGCATATTGCAACTAACGAGTTCTTACATGACATGTATGTTCGAACTCTCTTTCGATCGTTGTTCAGTGTACTCGATTACTCTTTCGAGCACCTATGTGTTTGTCTTAGTGTCCAACACTAAATGACTTGAGACTAGTCATACTCACGCTTGAGTTGACATAACACATACTAACCTTAGCGGATTGTCAATGCCCAATTGGCAATCCTATGGCTAGGAAAATTTTAGGAATGAACATAAGAGAAAGGTCTTGTTAATCTAACTTACTTAAATCACTTATCTCTTAGATCAAATACATTCCTTGGATTCCCTTATTGCTTAAACACATGATACATTAAATAGTGATTAACAATAAGCTTTGCCCTTTATTAAACATATAATAGTTTAATACAATAAGTATTCCAAAAGCTAGTACATCAAATGAGTGGCTTTGTGGGCATACTTCCAACAGTTGTGAGGGTAGGTGATACCTCTTTCTTCCTCAGGGTAGAAACATATTGGATCCCAGTTAGGCTTTTGATACTTGCCTCCCCTGATGTCTTCCACGTGAAACACTTGGTGGCTAGACCTTAAAACTCGTTCACTATTTTTCATGGCCCTGTTGGAAGATTTAGATATGGGTGTGCCACCACTTATTGAATATATCACATTCACTTGGCATTGGTTACGGTTATCCCTTAAAGGGTGAAGGAGGAATCGATCAATTTTTCCTTCACACGCCAAAGTTTCAATATGATCACGAAGGGTGATACACTTCTCACCGTCATGGCCGTTATGTTCATGGTAGTAGCAAAACGTGCCCGTGTTCTTTGTGGGCTTGTAACCCAACTTCCTCGGCATTGGCTTCGGTATCAGGTGTGCTATGCTGGGGTAAATGGCCATGCATGTGGCGTTCAAAGGTGTGTATGTCTCATACCTCGGGGTAAGGCCTGTCCTGACACGTGTTTGGCCTACTGTGTTGACTGCCTGGGGGTGAGCATTATTGTGGCAATACCCTTGGTTATCGCGATAGTGTCCTTTACTCATTTTACTAAAATGAGACTGGTGAGGATGAAAATCTTTCTTTTTGCCCTAAGATTGATATGTCTATTGACTTGGCGAAGTATTAAGTAAGGCATGTGGAGACAAACGTAACAGAACACATGTCGATTAATCTATTACTTTGTCAACAGTAAAAGTATCCCATATCAACAAGGTCGAGCGCACTCTTGATTTGATGGACTTGTTTTGACCCTCAAATTCTTGAGTTGGCCTTATACTCTGGAGGAAACCAGAAAACCCTCCAGCCCAGTTCAAGAATAAGCCTATGGAAAGTTACTTCTTCAAAAGCAAAAGTATCTCATATCATCTCTTCTCCATTTGCTTATCTTTATCCTTGTTGCTGTTTACAACATAAGGAGAATGAGAACAATCAACCAGAAGCGGAAGTCGAACCTCTGATCCAGGCTGCTTGCTTGGAAGTCTGATTGCTTACCTTGTCTGTTACCTCCTTCGGCAAATCTCCTAGCTCAGCGACTTGGGGGACTCCTACTATAGGGTTTGTATTGCACTTAACCAAGCCCGAAACTACAAGTAAGCTTCAAGTGAAATTGATACATTACCTTGTGCATCTTTATCGGTTAAAGATACCACCCCTGGATGGAGGAAAGGTACTTCCAGAGAAGATGCCACATCTACATATGAGATAGATAAGGCAAGTGAAAATGATACCACACTTTGGTACTTAGAAGTTTCGTGATTACTCAATGGCTTGGATCTTGTAAGTCCCCAACCGAGGAGCTTCCCTCACTCAGGAACTTAGGGGAACATTGTTTGTACCATACCTGACCAATCCCAAAACTACTGAGCACCGGTCAATGTTACACCGTCAAGGACCCAAAAATGTTTCCCTCTAACCAAGAGGCCAATCACAGCGCGAAACATGTCGACATCAGAAGCCAATCATAGCACAACACGTGTCAACATTAGAAGCCAATCACAACACGACATGTGTCAATGTCAGAATGAAACTAGAAACTCTCTTCTATAAATAGAGATCATTCTCTCACAATATTTCCTGATGTTATTTGTACTAAATTATTCACTAGTATTCACTAAAGGAGAGCTTAAACCTATGTACTTGTGTAAACTCTTCACAATTAATGAGAACTTCTCTACTCTTTAGACGTAGCTAATCTGGGTGAACCACGTACAATATGTGTTTGCTTCCCTGTCCCTGTCCATTTACATACTTATCCACACTAGTGACCGGAGCAATCTAGCAAAGGTCACAAACTTAACACTTTCTGTTGTACCAAAGTCTCCACTGATTTTGTGCATCAATAACACTAGAATGAAGATGAATCACTGTCTGCATATTTGGTTAGATTGTTTGATTTGATCAACCAAATAAGAAGTTATGGTGAAGAGTTAAGTAATCAAAGAATAATACATAAGCTATTAATTAGCCTTCCTGAATCGTATGCAGCATTACATCTATGATAGACCACATTAAAGATTTATATACCATTCATGCTCAAGATGTGGTTGCCATTTTGAAGGGGTATGTTCAGAAAGGTTAAATATGCATGGAAAAAGTAGCACTAAGAGAGCATTTGCTAGTATGAACATTTCATCTAAGTAAAATAGATTTAATAGTCAAACTAACAATGCCACCAAGTATCAAAAGAATTTCAAAGCAAAAGAGAAACAATGGGGAAATAAGGTTGTTGTTCTTGTGAAAACTGAAGTTGTTGGTACTGGAGAAAAGGGAAATTGTAAGCATTGTGATAAGCTGCACAATGGAGAATGCTGGTTCAAGAGTGAGGTCAAATGTCACAAGTATAGTAAATTTGGTCATTTTGCCAAGAACTGCAACTTGAACAAAATTGTGCAACAAGTTAACTTTGCTCATTAGGTAGAAGAAATTGGCAATTTGTTCTATGCTAGTCATTCAAATGAAGTCAAAAAAGACAAATGATGTGTGGTATATAGACAGTAGATGTAGTAATCATATGAAATCTAGAAAAGGTTTGCTTGTGGATATCAATAGAAATATGAAAGCCAAAGTCCAAGAAGGCACTAGAGTTTTGGTGGATGTTGCAGAGAAAGGAACCTTAGTTATTAAAACAATGAAGGGCAAAAGATATATAAGAGAGGTGATGCTTGTACTTGGTCTTGCATAAAGCTTGTTGAGTGTAGGCCAGATGATAGAATTTGGTTATTTTATTCTATTTGGTGATTATAGAGTGGATGTGTTTGATAATAGGTCACTGAGCAATCTTGTGGTCAATGTCAAACAGAAGAAAAATAGGTGATTTCCATTAATCTTTAGCACAAGCAAACAACTTGCTTTGAATAGTTGTGTGCAACAAAGTGTAAAGATATAGCACAAAAGGTATGGACATCTCAACTACATAAGTCTCAAGCTTTTACAAGACCAAAAAATGGTATTAGGTTGCCTGAAATCCAAGAGAGTGAAGAAGTCTTTCAAGGTTGTGCTCTTGGAGAAAATCACAAAGTCATTTCCCAAGGAATCTTCTTAGAGAACAAAAGAACAACTTGAATTGGTGCATTCAGATGTCTGTGGTCCTACGCAGGTTCCAACCATGAATGGAAACAAGTATTTCCTCTCATTCATTGATAACTATTCAACAATGTGTTGATTTACTTTGTGAGAAACAAGTCTAAAGTATTTGGGATTTTTAAGAAATTCAAAGCTATAGTAAAGTTAAGTGGCTGCTCATTGAAGAAGTTAAGAACAAATAGAGAATGAGAGTTCACTTCTACATAGTTTAATGAGTTATGTGAGTCACTTGAAATTGGAAGACAAATCATTTTTGCATATACTCCGAAGCATAATGGATTTGTAGAAAGAAAGAATAAAACCATAGTTGAGATGGTTAGAAGCATGTTGCATGAAAAGGGTCTTCTTTACAAACTTTAGGGTAAGGTTGTCAAAACTACTATCTACTTATTGAATAGGTGTCCTACAAGAGTTCTAGATAATGTAACACCCTTTGAAATGTATAGTGGAAGAAAGCCTGGGATTAAGCATCTCAAAATATTTAGGTCAGTTTGCTACTCACTAATTCCAAGAGCTTTAAGGCACAAATTGGAAGAGTGAAGTATAAAGGGGATCTTCATTGGCTATGGTTCATGTGAAAAGGTATACAAAATTCTCAATACCTTAACAATGAAAGTAATGGTGTTCAGAGATGTGATATTTGATGAGAATGGAAATGGAACTGGGAAGAGAAAGAAGTCAATGAAATTTGTGTTCCTTTAATTTCAACTGAGAATGAAGAGATATGAGAAAATGAAGAAGATAGTGTTGTTGTTATACCTGAATTCTTGACTAGATTATGTTCACCAATCTCTTGTGAAGCCTCTAACTCTTAGAATACAAGTATGCAAGTTGATTATGATAATCCACATGAGTATGATACAACTCCATTAAGATGGAGAAATCTCAGTGAAGTGTATGAACATTGCAACTTATGCATTATTGAACCCAAGAACTTTGATGATGTTGCACAAGATGGTGCTAAAAAAATTGAAATGCAAGAAGAAATGAATATGATTGAGAAAAAAAGACTTGGGAGTTGATAAATAGGTTACTTGACAAGCATGTGATTGGAATGAAGTAGGTGTACTAAGCTAAGATGAACCTAGATGGGTCAATCTAGAGAAATAAAGCAAGATTAGTAGCAAAAATGTATGCACAGAAGCCTGGACCTGACTATAATGAAACCTTTGCACGAGTGGCAAGGTTGGATACAATAAGAACATTGATTGCTCTTGTTGCAAAGAACAATTGACAAGCTATTTCAACTAGAAGTTAAGTTAGCATTTTTGAATGGTATCCTTTAAAGAGAAGTTTATGTGGATCAACCAAAGGCTTTACTATAAAAGGACAAGAAAACAAGGTGTATAGATTACATAAAGCTCTCTATGGCTTGAAACAAGCACCTAGAGCGTGATTCGTAGAAATTGATGCTTATTTTGATAACTTTAGGTTTAGGAAAAGCAGCAGTGAATCAATTTTGTATACAAAAGGAAAAGAAGGTGGATAAATTCTAATTGTATCCATTTATGTGGATGACATTATATATATTGGTAGCAGTATGGAGTTAATGGAGGAATTCAAGTCTAATATGATGAACAAATATGAAATGGCTAATCTTGACAGCTGCATCATTTTCTAGGATGAGAGTTATGAAAACTGAATTAAGCATTTTGATTCATCAAAAGAAGATTGTCACTTCACTAATCAAGAAGTTTGGATTGTAGGATTGGAAACTTGTTAGTATCCCTCTTGTTCTAAATGAAAAAAATTGAGAAAAGATGATTACAGTGATTCTAAAGATGAAGCTCAATATAGAAAGGTTGTTGGAAGCCTATTGTATCTCACTATAAATAGCCAAATACCATGTATGCTTCCTGTTTGCTTGCAAGATTCATGCATTGTGCAACAAATAAACACTATGGAACTGCTAAGAAAGCTTTGAGGCACATCCAAGGAACATTGGATTATGACTTGTAGTACAAGAAAGGCTAAGGAGTTGTGTTGTTTGGATTCTGTGATAGTAACCAAAGTGGCTCTGAAGATGACATAAGGAGTATATTTGGTTATGCTTTCACATTTGGAAGTGGTGTATTCTCATGGTCATCTATTAAGCAACACTATGTTGTTTTTTCAAATGCAAAGGTAGAGTATATCAGTACTACAGAAGCCACAACACAAGCTACTTTGATGAGATTTGTTTTGGAGTATTTTGGTGAAATTCAAACTATGGTAACACCTTTGAATTATGACAATACTTTAGCAATTGTCATCGCCAATCATATCTTTCATCAAAAGACCAAACATATCAACAGGAGGTATCATTTCATTAAGGATGCTTTGAAAAATATAGTTATTGATCTGGTATCTATCCAACCAAAGAACAGGTAGCTGATGTTTTTACAAAAGCTTTGGCTAAGGATCAATTATGCCATCCTAGAGAGTTATTGGGAGTGAAATCAGTTCACAATTTAGGAGGAGTGTTAATGTGTAAATCGAAGAACTTATTTTGAGTGTTTACGCCACACAGTTGTCAGTTCGTATTCAGTCACAATTAATAGGCTTTACAATTAACAATTTAGCATGTTTGTGTGTTTATGAGAACTTATGAAATGTTGTGTTTGCTCTGCTGTAATCTTGTCATTTTGTTTCTTCCACAAGCACCCAATAACTTTTGATATTGAAAATAAAGCCAATACACTAGTACACACAAACATATAACTCCCACATCCAATTTTAAGTACTGTGTATGTACTCATCTCACTCTCACAACTAAGATTTAAAGGCATTGTCGGATCATTTGAGAACAAAAAAACATGTACTTAACCCACTCCCACAACTAAGCTTGAAAGACTTCTATGATCAATTGTGAACCAAAAAACATGTACTTATCCCACTCCCACAACTAAATTGGTGAAGCATTACCAAATGCAAGGATCTCTTGTACGGTTACATCATGAATGGCTTGATCATTGTGCAACACAAGTTGAACATAAAACTTAAAAGAATTAACCTCTTCCTACACAACAAATTTCTTCTTCAATTCTACATCCTCATTAGTGTAGGTGCATCCCTTGGATTTACCTATTGGTTCACTTTTATTCAAGTATTTTATGTGATAGACCCAGGTAAGATTCCTAGCTACCTTTGTTTTTAATTCTGTGTTGACCTTATCAACGGTTCCCAACTCGCAACGAATATGTTCAAAATCCCGAACCAACTTAACGTATCCATCTTCCAAAACAAAAAATACTATGGTGAGCTATGTATACCTAAAAATAGACGCTTGGAATGACGCCCAGCATAACTTATGTCAGAATGTGGCCGCTTGTGGCGAGAATTTGATTCTTTCACAACTATTGTATTGAAAGTGATTAAATCATATGATTTTGATTTGGGTGTTGAACAAACATTTTTGGCGGTTGGAGTATTAAATACAGAATTGGACTTTGTTTGGGAGGTGGGGTATTAAAGAGGATTGCAAGAGGAGTTATAGGTGCTGGTGCATTTAAGAAGATTGGATGAAGAATTTTAGGTGTTGGTGTATTGAAGGGGATTTGAGGAGTTTTGGGTGTTGGTTCCATGAATGAGTGGAGTTAATGATTGATGAAAAGAGTTTGGAATTAAAGAAGAATGGAGTTAATGGAAGAGGCTGAATGGAAGGAGGCGTTTTAGGTAGAAAGATGGGATTAAATTTTCCTTTTTGCTCTACGTAGCAATGACCGAGAGTTTGGAGGGAAAAACTGCCCCAATTTTTTCATTTCCCGCCCCCAATTCCCACTGCCAGATTGGCCATGTGGGTGGCTAAGATTCGCATCAGTTATAAAACTAAAACCCAAAAAAATTTCATCTTCATTCCCCAATAGTCTATTCACTTGGAAGCGTAAGCTAAGGTTCAGCCACGTGTAATTAAATTGTTAACAAACAAGTACTAAATAAAATTCATAATAATAAACGTTTAAAAAATTACGAAAACTCTTTGGATGATATCCTCTACGCTTTCATGAAGGTTAGATGGTGATATGGATTTTGAGACCCTCGAAACCTCTTGAATAATGTTTTTCCTGTGACTCCCAAAAAATTGAAAAATATGTAATAATTAATTTGTAAGTGAGAAAATGTAAAAAAAATAATGGAAACGCTCATAATGACAAGGGCTACAACTTTCCTGAATAGCGACAAACAATATTCGCCGGATTGTTGTTTACGTTTGTTCTTTGATTTTTCATCACTGGCAGCCTTTTTAGAGTTTCTTTTATGAAAACATTATCTTGTAATGAATTTAAGAATATGAATGATCTAGATCGTTGACATTACGTTTTGATGTTTAAGCTTAGAGCAATTATTGCTCGAATTATAGAACATTGAGCAATATTTCCCCTAACCATCAATTTCAAAATGTGATGTCAACAATCCAAGTTGTTTATCATTTTCATTCTACTACAAGATCATGTTTTCATAAAAGAAACTCCGAAAAATGCTGTTGGTTATTAAAAATCAAAGTAAACATAAACGACAATTCAACGATTACTCTTTGCCACTAAGATTTGTAGATACGGGATCCTATTTCAAATTTGATTTCTTCAGTAAAGTTGTAGCCCTTGTCATGACAAACGTTTCCATTATTTTTTTTTCACATTTTTCCCACTTATAAATTAATTATTATATATTTTTCAATTTTTTTGGAGTCACAAGAAAAACATTATTCACTAGGGTTTCGAGGGTCTCAAAAATCCATATCACCATCTAACCCCCATCAAAGCGTAGCGGATGTCATCCTGAACGTTTTTGTAAGTTTTTCACATTTATACATTTATTGTTATGAGTTTTAATTAGGATTACTTGTTTGTTACAATTTAGTTACACGTGGCTGAACCTTAGCCAACCAAATGTCCAAGTGTGTCTGCTATTGGGGTGGGAAGATGAAGAATTATTGGGTTTTGATTTTATAACTGAGGCGAATCTTAGTTGACCACATGACCAATATAGTGGTGGGAATTGGGGGTGGGAACTTGAAATTTTTGCCTGGAAACGAAAAGGCGTGTGGCTCTGTGTGCAACAATTGGGCTCCTCCTAGTATCTGTCGGTTGTTTGTACTGTTGAAGGAGGAAACCCCTTAGCTATTGTGACCTTTCAATTTTTGTAGCCTCCATTTTCATGACCTCTCGTTTCTAGGCGCTCGTTGGTTAGCTGAACGCATCCTAACACCTCTATTTATTGGTAGCCTTAATTGTTTGAAAATTTTACTCGCATATCTACAAACTTAAACCCCAAACTGGAAACTATCAATTATTGTCCTACAAACCACCAATAGCATATAACTTCCCAAAGATTGCTAATTTCTCCTGCAGTCCACAATCAATCTCCAACCCTAGCATTCCCTCATAGGTACCCATTCCTAATTCCTGACCCCAGGGAAGATACAAATGTCGTGAAAACCAACAGTTGTACCTTCAACATGGAAAATGGTGTAACAAGGGTTCACACTAACCAAGTTTCCTCAATTACTATGGAACATATGAAGGCAAGGGTCATCATGGGAAGAATGTTTGGGATACCATTGCAAGAAGAGGTCATCAAGAGGGAGTTGGTGTGAATTGGAAGATGGTGTTAAAAATACCTTATATGTGGACCATTTTGTCCACAAGTGGTTTTGTCCTGGAGTTTATAGACGAAGATGAAGTTTAGTACTTGCTTAACAATTGTCCTTGGTACCTGAGAGGTCAAAATTTTCATTTGGAGAGGTGGATTAAGGAGTTTAGGGAATGTAACAGTATTAGTTTGTTGACTTTGTGGGTTCACATTCCTCGTCAACTTGTGCAGTTTAGGGAGCATTCTATCATAACAAATATTATGCAACCCATTGGTAGGCGTGTTAGGGTTGACGATGGCTCTATTAATGCACTTAATTCAATGTACATTAGGGTGTTAATGGAAATAGATGTTCTCCCGATGAAGAGGGTCTTAGTGGTTAATGCGGATGATGAAGCTCACTTACGTGAGTTATGAGAAGCTCTTCGAAGTATGTTTTTACTGCAAGAGACACATTGTTGATGCATACGGCTGTGATATGATTAATAGATTGTTTGATGATGAGCCGAAGGTGGTTTTGGAAGGAGTTAAAGATGATTGTGGCAGACCTGAAAGAAGATGTAATGCTTTACTTTCCCCTACCAGAAAGTGGTGAGGAAGAAGTTTCTAGGGAGGAGTCAAGGGTCAGTGCAGACAAAGGGATGATGTATGTTGTTAGGGAGCTTCGTTTGATAAAAAAAAAAATTAAAAAAAAAAAATTAGATGTTTTGACTGAAGTTGATGGGGCCACCCACAACATGTGTGAGCGTAACTAACTTTGGAAGTTGATGTGGAATTGTAATGTCTTGGTTTAGAATATTTTTTTTTTAAGATTACTATAGATGTTTTATATGTTTTAATTTTAATATATGTTTAATGTAATTTATAGCTTGGTGGGCAATGTAATTTTCAGTTTTTTAACTTAATACCGTTATTCTTTAATATATGTTCGTATTTTCATCGCTATATGCATATGAGTGGTCGTGAATTAAATGTCACTTAAAGCATCCCCCTTCATATACAAATTGACTTTATTAACCCATAAATAATTACCAATGTACATAATCCCTAACTTAATTAATCACAAAATGTAACAATATATGGCAAAGTTGTCCAGCAGCACGTATCAACGTTACAAAAATTCTTTCTACCTAACATTGTTCATCAAACCACTCATTTAGACATTATGACACCATACAACATGTCAATGACCATCCTCAACCAAAATATAAGGACAACTGAAGGCGTAATGACATCCAAAGGAAGCCCGGAAATCAACAATTCAATCACTTTCAGAGTTACAACAGTAAAATCCCTTTGTGGTAGACAATAATTAAACAACTTCCAATCACAATTCAATAACAATTAACTAAATTAACAAAACTCACTAACAAATGGATAAACATATAACAACTCCCATCAATGATAAATCCTCATCAATTAAGTGTACACGATGCCATGAGGTGAAGACATGTAAACGAGCAACTAGACATAGGAAAGACAATGCGTTTTATCCATAGTTGGAAAACATATAACAACCCTCATCAATGATAAATCAAGCGACATGTAGCACACTTCATCAAAACTTTTCAAAAATAGTCAAGCAATTAAGTTGGATACATTACCAGGAAATAGTCAGTCGTGTTGATTATCAACATTGGCAACACTCTTCAAATCTCTTCTTCGTACTTCCTCAACAGAAACATCTGCAAGTGAATGTGTTGCCAAACATAAATTTCAATTTAAACATTCACACTAATGCAATTCCACACATTTCAATTAGCCTATAACAATTACGATTTAGTCACTTACATCGATAGGCAGCCAACCTTCTAGATGAAGCAGCCGCCTCTAGAAATCGGTGTCTTTTGCCATTGGTATCTCTAATGGGGCAACCAAACTAACAATATAACGAAACACATTAACAACCATCATTGTACTCAATTACTTAATATTTTCATGGATAAAGAAAGTCCAAACTTAAATGCATAACTCATTGCATGTCATTCTCTTTACCATATTGAACTGATAGATCGCATCAAACATGCAGCCTATTTCCATAGGTTTAATTATCACATCTCTGTGCACAACATCATCATGGAGTTGAACGACTTCAAGTTTGTGGCACTTTGTGACGTTAAAGATGAATAGTAAATTACGAACCAATTTTGTTTTCTTCAATTGCCTTCTTTTGGTTGCTGCTGCCATTGTCATTCCCCTAGTGTACCAGACCTTCCTTTTGGTTTTAATATGCTTGCCCTCAAGTATAGAGACCTCATTGTCATCATCAAAACCTTTCACATCTTTGTAATTGTCTAACAATGGTTCTTCAACCAAACCAACAACAATCTCCAAACATACATGTAAGAGGTTATCTGAATCGATAGTCCCTAAAAACGTCTTAAAACCAGCTTCCTCATCTGCTCTCATAAGATCCTTCCCTCTTGATCCATCTCCATTATCCCATTTGTTGCTCTTCCTCTTTCCCATCCTCACTCATTGGTTCTCCTTCTACTTCTTCCACATAAGTTTGTACATCACCGCCAATTTTACCATCCTATTCTTCTTCTTCCACCTTCTTCAAGACCTTCATCTTTTAAATATCCTTCTTGTGGGCATTCTTTTTCCACCTTTGTAAAGACCTTCCTCTCTTAAATATTCTTCTCATGGGCCAAACGCATGAAGCCACCTTCATCTCCTTTACTTACATTTTCAACTCACTGACACCATTTGTCTCAGTAGTGATGGCTCTTCTCTGATTCAGTCGGGACAATATCCCTAATCCCCATGGCCTGCCTTTTAGCACCACTCATTAGAATTACATTTCTCACACATAAAGTATTCATGAACATTCATAAGCATTCACAGACATGGACATATATTATTCACATTCATTCATAAAGTTCATAAAATTTTCAAATACAGTGATACCTCTTGGCTATAAATTATGTACCTCTGTAGCTGCTCGTGGATCAGCTGCTTCTTCATTCTCGACCATTGGAGAAGTCTTAAGATGGTTGCCATATCAGTCATCTTACAATAACGTAATGGCTTCTCCAAATGGGAAAATGTTTCGTATGCCAACACCTGTATATGCATTGAATTAGTACTCAATTACAGTAATTAACAAATATTAGAACTCAATCAAAGCAACACATAATACCTCAAAAACATAACTAAACATTTTGCAGCCCCATCCTGATATCTGCCTCCTCTTACTTCCCATGCCTTCTGCTTCCTCCTTTTCATATCCCTTTACATCACCATCCACTCTTCCTCTTCCTCACCTATTAGCAGCAAAAGAAAGGCTGTCTTGAAGTTGTTCAAAGGACTCCATGAATAACTGTTGAACTTATCCATGTCCTCCACAAGGTGGAAGTAGTCTAGGTTCATAGCCACATTACTTTTCGCCCCTATCAAGATAGCCTCGACAAAGTATACAACCCCATTTTCAACGCATCATCCTTATTTTCGCATTCTTTAAAAGCCCTCTCAAGCTCGCCACAAGTCACCAAAATCTTTTTCCTCCTTTTCTTGGGGGCTATCTTTACTTTACCTTTCCTTTTGCCCTTCTACCCTTGTTACTTTCTCCAACAAAACAAAATTTCTCAGGAAAATACTTAATCAACAACCTAATGTCGAAATGTTCAACCTCTATATCATAGGTTCGCCACAACAAAGCCCCATAATGAGGCAAAAGTCCTTCGTGAACCGAGTCACTTCAAAGCCTATTAAATATGTGATTCCCACTAGGTCTTTCACTCCTTGATGAGCCACTCTACGGAGCAACAATTCAGGCACCAATTATCCACTAAAGGATGGTTTATGGAGATGCTCTAAGTGTGAAATCCCATTCCTGGATTTCACTGTTATAATCTACATATGTGTATTATTGAGATTTTATATTATTTTTCGAGAATTTATATTCAATTATTTGAATTTAGATTTTAATTAAACTAGTTACAAAGTTTGAAGTTTCAAAATTAATTATCTAAAATCCGTAGACCTTTCGAGGTCATAATTTATATTTTTGAATAGAACTCGATTTCATGAACACGTAGGTGCAAACTGTTCGTGAAATGGAGTTATAACGAAAAAGTTATTAACATTTAAAAACAGAAGAAATGAGAGAAATGAGGGAGGAGGAAAAAGGGGGGACCAATTAAAAAAGAAGAAAATAAGGAAAAAGAGGGAGAGATAGGGCACGGGACCAACGACTCGTTTCCCTTTGCCTACCCGACTCGGTTTTGCTAGTCTTCTCCGACAGTTTTTGTCGGTTTTTCTGGCGAACCATGTCACTCTACCACCTGCAACCTCTTCCACAACCTCTCATCTACCATTCGTGCGCAAGATCGAAGGGATTTAGTTCCAAATTCACGAGGAACTTCACCGAAGCACCGGAGGTACTCGATGATGATTTCGCTGTTTCGACAAGTTGCACCACCCACCACCATCCTTAATCAACTCCCCTTGGACCCAGGAACAAGATCCAACCAGTTGTAAGGGCATCGGAACACCGAGGAAGGAGAATCAAAGCTCACCTATTCTAGGGTTTCTGACGGGTGCAAGTTAATTTGGGACATTTCCCGCCCAAATTGGACTTGGCCATATGTATCAAACTTACTCCACTCATTATGTGCCGATAAAATTTGTTAATTTTTGGAAATTATTAAATTTTCCGGCAAGTCGGGGCACCCGACTGCCACCTACGGCGGGGCGTGGACCAAGGCACCCCTTAACCTTCCTAGGCTAAATTTGATACCCCAATTCCATATGTGAAGTCCGATTGACGAAATCTCATCATTTGAACATAGTTTTAATAGAGACTGCCACTTGATCATTATATGAATTGACGATCCGACTGCTGGATTGACACCAAACTTTAGTGCGTTATAGTATGTAATGTTTGAGGATATTAGGAATTGACGGATTGGGAATCTGACTTACGAATCTTCCTGGATTGGTTTCCTAAGTTTGTAAAACTAAACGTTGGTGGCCACTTAATTTTAGTGATTGACAGAAATCCCACCATTGGATCGTTCCAAAATTTTAAGATATTGTTCTAGAAGATTAAAGAGACTCTTAGGAAGTTACGGATCAGGATAGGCGAATCTTTCGAATTAGATTACTAGGGTTGTGGACCCTACCATCGACTTTGATTGATGGTTGACTTTTTATTCAACTAGCTTGAATTATTCTAGTGTGTCGTCTATCTTAGAGTGTTGTTGAGATTGCATGGAGCTTAATGGGCTCATCCTGATGACATGCATCTTAATTTATGTACTAGTGGCACCATATTAAGTTATACTTGTTTATTCAATGTGATTTCTATTAAATTGTTATTTTTATTTTTAGCCATCAATCTATGCTTGTTAATTATGATTCGACTGTAGCTTGGAAATGTTTATGAAATGTGGTTTGAATTGTATGATTGGTATGATGTGTATGATTGTTTTTATGACGATGTGAACCTAGAATCTGATTAGAAGTATTAGATAGAACTTTTATGCTTGTATGACAAGATAGTTAGTGGTCATGAGAAGTTGATAGTGCAGGTGCCTACATTGTAAATCATGGGGATTGAGGTAAGGGTAGACTATAAGTTGAATTGATTGCATCAGGTGGTACTTGGATGGTCCTGCTTGGTATATCCATGATAAGGGACCACACGTTAGACTATGCCTATGGTTTTACTTGGTTTATCCGCAATGGGGGACCATACTCATTCTACAGGTGATCATACTTGGTATATCCACGATAGGTGATCATTACCTAGAGGTATAAGATACAGTCCTGCTTGGTATATCCACAATAGGTGATCACTACCTAGAGATATAGGATACAATCCTACTAGGTATATCCACGATGGGGGACCAGTGATCATGCTTGGTATATCTACAATAGGTGATCACTGCCAACAAGTTTAGATCATGCTTATGGTTCTGTTTGGTATATCCGCAATAGGGGACCATATGCATACTAGGTGATGATGATTAGTTGTACTTGGTACATTTTGATAGGCGACCTTATTTTAGTTGAATTCCGTTAAGAGATCCGAAATCCCTACTCTTGCTCATTTCCATAAGGTTAGTCTGGCCTTAGATTCGAGTGAATAGTAATTGCTCACAGTAGGCATCGTGTTTATAAATTAGATTTACCATGTTATTTTTTATAATCTAAGTGGGTAATTGTATAGACTTCTTTTATTAAACTTTGTGAGGTGATACATGATCTTGTTGATTGATTAACATAATTAAATATTAATATCATGCCTCCTTGATTCATGGAATTGGTTAATTGAAGTGATTGTGGTATGATGTTGGATATATTTGTTATTAATATGATTAGATTAGTTAATGAATGTGGCTAGAGGAAAATGTTGTGCTTTGTTGATCCTTTGATATGTTACATGCTTTGGATTGCGATATTATGTTGAAAACATAGTGATTTTATGATGGATCGAATGGAAATCTTGAATGTCATGTGGGTTCGTTATGTAGCTTGAATCAATTAATTCATGACTGTCAAGTCCAAATAATTGATTGAGGAATGATACACTTTCCTATTAAAATGTATTGGGATAAGTGTCAAAGTTTAGTGAATGACGAACTACGAATGACTTGATCCCTGTTTAGGGTATCTAGGTAGTCTAACGAGGATGTTAGATGCAGCCATAAAGTATACGGAAAATCATTACGTAGTTGGATCTCAAGTTGTGCTTTGCCCATATCTCGGAGGCGGGATATGTTAGAGATACAGGTATATGGTGATGTCACGTGTCGATCATGGACGTATGTCAAGATCGAGGCGTGACACTAAGTGTCCAAAGCATGATGTCCTAAAGGCAACCAGCTGTGTGTCATTAAACTTTTGACGCATGACTCCTAGCACTTGACTTGCTTGAGAAAGGTTCTTCCCCTATACAATTCTTCCTCTTTTATTGCTAGTTGAACCCCTTGAGTTGCCATCTCATATACACATAACAATACAAACATTCAACACAACCAAATTTAACAATATATACCATGAAGACAACCAAATTCAACAATATATACACTTAACAAAATCTATCAACAAGTTTTCATAACAATACATATACTATGAATAGAGCTTCATGACTTAAGAAATATCAAGATAATTGATAAAATTAAAAAATATTTCAACACAAATCAATACCAACTCAAGAATATAACTTCAACAAAACAATAGTTAACAACCTAGCCCTTATACACAGCCTGTCAACAACATTTCATAAACCCACATCTATCACAAATTTCCCAAATATTCCACAAATATCCACCAATTTCAACTAATTTCAACATGCATAATTAACATTAAAAACTAAATTAATTAATCAAATTTACATAAACAACATAATTTATTTTTAGGGTTCCGAATTTCCTAACTACCAAATTTCAAATTTACTTTGGGGAATGATGTATGATGTTGAATATTGTGAAAGCAAGGACTGTGAACCCAACTCGAATCAAGCAAGCACCACGTCCTTTCTGTGGAACCAACTGGACTCCCTCGAACCAAAATCGCCTGATTTTCTAAACATTTGCGTGGAACTGCAGTGAGGTTAGTAATGACAAGCACAACACAAGTACCAACCAATGGGTTTCGAATAGCAAGGAAATTTTCGAACAGGTACGAAGTTTTCGAGAGGTAGGAATTTCAAATGGCTTGCAGGAGATGAGAGTTTTGCTTTAAGTTCACTGTTGGTGAGAGAGGGAAAGTTTAAATACCAAACTTTAAAACAGTGGGTACCGCTTTTAGATAATGACGGGTCATTTAGGACTAGATTTTATCGTAAGCTCATTTTGATAGATCTGTTTTTAACCGTTCGGATTTGATCCAACGAACGAACGAATTTGGTCCACACCTAAGGTCCGCAAAGTTCAATCCGCACCTTAGAAATCGTGATATGGCCTTTCTTCCTAGTTTGAATTTTTGAACCAAGACCGCATGGTCCTTCAATTTGTTATGTTTTTATCCATTCTTAATTATGTCCAACTCAAACAGCTATAAGTACTTTATGGTAAAACCTAGCAATAGCTCTACAAACGTAGTTTAATTGAGAAAATATGAGAAAATAGAAAACATTTTAAGCCAAAAAGGTAAAAAAACTGCCTCGTCCCATGATTGTAATGGAAAGCCAACAATTTAGGGTTGGTTGCTAGCCATGCCCAGAAGCACGTGGTGGGCAGATGCAATGCCATCAGCTCATGCAGCACACAGGACAATTTAGGGCATAGAGAATGCCTGACAATATATATGTTTATGTCTTTTGCAAAATAATTATGCATTCCCATTTATTGAGTTCAATCACACAAAAGGCGATTATCAAAAGCGACAACTGTGGCCTGACATTCTTGAGATCAACATGGCAATCATTGCAATTCATAGCTTTATGTTTTACTTTTGAGTAATTAAATTTGTAGACTGAATTTTATGAACAAAAAGAAGTTGGTAATTTGATTATTATTTAATCATTGATAAACGTGCTCATTTTTTATTTGTGACATATCATTTGGTTTGCTAATTTAGTCTACAAATTTAATCTCTCTAACATTACTCTAACTTTTAATAGATCTGTAGGAAATAAAGGATGGGGTTTTATTTCTCCATTGGATTTCATTTTTCTACGAAGCTTTGTCGAATTAGGATAATGCTAGAGAGATTAAGTATGTAAATTAAATGATATAAAAGTTGATTATTGAATTATCACTAAAATGTTGTTTAACGTGTTTATTTCTTATTGATGCACATCATTTAGTTTACAAATTTAATTTGCAAATTAAATCTAGCTAACATGAGTATGCATGCAACTTACCCTTTTTATTTCGAGACATTCATATCTTCATATTTTACTTTTCTAACTTTTAATATATCTGTGGGAAATAAAGGATGGGGTTTTATTTGTCCATTGGATTTCATTTTTCAACATCATTTTCAAAGCTCTATGAGAATGGAATGCTAGGAGACTAAATATGTAAATTAAATAACATGAAATTTAATGATTGGATTATCACTAAAATGTTGTTTTACATGCTTATTTCTCATTGGTGCACATTATTTAGTTTACAAATTTAGCTTGCAAATTTAGTCTAGCTAAAACATTAGCATGCATGCAACTTACCGTTTTTATTTTGATTCATGTCTTATTCTTTGGAGGGGATCTCCCTTTGTATCCTGGGCATAGATAAAATGTCGTTTACATGTCTCTTATTGGAATATTCAAATTGAGCAATTTTCCTTCTATCTCTTTCAAACCCTAGGACAAAGGACACTAGCAACCAGAGGGGCTCCTTGTTGCATCCCTTTATATGACTTGATTTAATATATTTGATGCATTTGCTTTGGCTCTTGCAGATTTTCTTATTCAAATTTTCCATTGGAATGTAATGTCTAATTTTATTTTGTTTATTCCTTTTTTGTGTCGCAGCCTACAGTGGTCCAAGACATGAAATCCGAGAATCCCCAAGAACATGGCCAACCAATATATTGGAAAAAGCGCAGAAAATTCACATCAACAAATTGTACTTCCTTTGTAGAAAATGTAAAAAAATTATTTATCTAGCCGACTTTTACGCTGTTGTGATCATTTACATCTACTAATGAATTTAGAGGAGCACAAAGTCTGACCGATGAAAGTGCCTTATTGAAATGCTTTGCTTTAGTGCCAAGGTACTCATTCCAACTAATTGGGCGGTAGAGAGGAGGATGACTTGGACCTACTAATTTTGATAGGGGTGAGATTTGGATACTGGCCGGGGGGCCGAACAAGTAAGCGATAGATAGACGATGTTGGGTCCGGTTCACAACTGCCCGATGAAGGACACTTGGGTACAACCCGTTAGATATTATATGGAAGAGATCACCAACGTTGATCACCAAAGCACCGGGCATTGGTGGAACCGTGACCCACCCGGTGCCCTCCCGAAGCACTTGCAAACCACTAGTGTTGCTTTGGTAGAGGATTGTGAGGAGGGTAGAATCCGTATGTGCAGCCAAACCCATGGCCCGATCTGGCTCTGGACAAGCGGGGTAAGAATTCAATTGTAAGGCAGCTGATGCACCTTTGAATTCACCTTTCGAGCCAGCCCATTTGATATCTTCCATGGATATGCCTAGTGAGCCAAGCATAAGCCACATCAACCTCCCAGCAAGCATTTTCATTTCCTTCTCATATTCCTCAATGATATTGCTGCAAGAACAAAACAAGAGAAAATAAAAATCAAAACATTGTATAATACATAACTAACAAAGATGATATTAAGAAGATTTAGTCTCTTTGGGACTGCATCTCTAGAGTGCACATGCACTCATAACCGTTTTTGCTTAAAGTTTTTTTTATTAAAAATGGGATGAAATATTTACATAAAAATGAATAATTAAAAAAAAAATCAAAGTCCTTTATGAAACAACACTTAGACGTGCGTTCTGAAGAAGCATTCAGAAAGTGCCTTTACGAGCCACAATTTTTTTTAAATTTTTATTTTTTTGTCATAGCAGTAACTAAACAATTTTATTTGTCAAAAGAACACTTATAGGCTTTTAGCTCTTTCAAAACTCCTAGTCTCAAAGAGGCCATGTTGGATATTCTCACGCACCAAATCTTCTTAGTGGGTCCATAGCTCTCATCACTGTAATCTTTTGCAACTTGCATTATGGTACAGAAAAATGGGCATTTTGCCTACATGGCCATATAGTATTCTCCACCCAAAAGAAGAACCCAAAAAAAACAAATGAAGCATATATATTACTACTGATGTTATTGAATTAATGTGATTAATACCAGAATTTGTCGTAATCTTGGGGCCAAAGTTGGCGAAAATGGTCAACTGGTGAGCCAACAATAGTGAAACCCTCCGACCACATGAGCTTCTTAAAAAAAGAAGATATCCGAGCAAAACCATAGCCGGAAATGCCATCTGGCGATCGGGCAGCTTTGAGCTTCTGCTGGACTGTTAGAGAGAAAAGGCTTTTGCCTGCGGATTCAATGTCATCAAGAAGCTTCTGTTGGATGCCATGGTTAGTGACTTGGAAGACTCCCCAAGTCTTACATGCATGGCCTGTGAGCTTAAGAGCATTGGTGTCAGAGAGATCGATGACCGGAACAGAATCGTCTGCCCCAAATGAGGTTAGGAAAGATGGGTAGTGATCATCATTGTTTGTCCATGCATAGGAGTCTGGCAATTCATGTAATGAGTTGAAATCTGGGTGTTTGAGTTGGAGGTTGACAGGGTGGGATTTGAAGGCATCAGAAAGTTTTAAATGCATATTGATAAGTAGAGTTTTTGTGTTCAACTGGAGAGAGAGAGATGGGGGCTGTGTTTTGTGTGGTTAGAAGAAAATTAAGGGCGTTCTGAAGATTTTGGAGATAGGGTTAGAAACAAGTATAATGGTGGTAGTACTTGTTGCTTGAAAACATAGAATGATGATATAAAAGAAAGATAAGGTTTAGTGAATATATATAGAGATGGCGGACAAGATAGTGACATGTTGCCCAAGCCCTCCACCCCAAAACAGAGTGATATGGTTTTTTTTTTTTTTTTTTTTTTTTTTGTTCAAACCATATATTTATTAAATTAGATATTAGATTAGGGAGGCGATTACCATGATGCAAGGATAACGCTGCTCTTCATCACTGGGGTAGAGGGCCACTCGCAATAGAGTGGTATGTTTGGAAAGCTAAAACCAAAATATAATTTCATGTGCTTAGAAGTTTCAAGAAAATTACTACATGTATTTCTTCTTTTTATTAATTTTTATTTGAAGAGTTCACGCATTTATTTGTAGAATACAGGGCTAACTATATTTTACACCTTCAAAGTTTGAGGTGATTTTTAAATTGAACCATGAGGTTTTAATTTTCTCATATTACCCTCTAAGATTTTGAAATTATAGCAATTTACACCTTTCCTATATTTGAACATCTAGTTATGCATTAAACTGATGAGTTTTTTAGGTTATGTGGTGCAAATATAGCGTACATGTTAACCCAGTTAAGGGTTTTATGTTCATCATGTCATCAATTTAATGAAGATTCAAATAATTTATGAGTCAAAGGTATAAATTGATACAATTTCAAAACTTTAAGAGGCAATATGAGCAAATTGAAACCTCGTGATCCATTTTGAAAATCATCCCAAACATAAAGGGTGGGAAATATAGTTAGCCCTAAGATATAAATATCATCACTCTATCAACAACTAGTTTGGTGGGTTACGTGCTTCAAATATGCCCTTGTACCAACAAAGCTATTGATATGTTTCTGGAAAATTAAACAAGTTCACGCATTGTCTTAATTAGTTCCTTTATCTCTCTTTTTTTGGGTAGAAAGCTCATCTATCTCTTTAGTACGTAATTGTTTGGTTAGTGTTTAATTGCGTCTCTCTTTAGTAATTAATTGCCCTTCCCATATGAATTAATAAGTGGAATCAATCAAGTTATCTATTAGTTTGTGTTTTCTTTTCCATTTCTCTTTCAAACTTTTATGTTAATCTTTATCCTTCAGTAAAGTAATGTGTCCCAGTTGAGAGAGATATGACAAGTTGAGTGTGTGAAGACAGATTCTACTGTGCAATTAGGAATATACTATTTTGTTTTCATATTATTTTTATATATCATCACGGACGTGAAATATAATTTTATATATATATATAATTAGCTAGAGAAATATAGTGTGGTGAAGAGGGTGTTCGTTTTGTATCAAGGTTTCATTGTTAGCTGAGTAGTGAGGAAGGGGACAAAAATGTATATAAAGGAGAGGGTAAGGTATGTCCATTGGACAGGGGAAAGAACAAAAATGAAAAGGACCATGTTGTCTTTACAATAAGGGAACTGAGAGGCATAGTACCCTCTCAAACCAAAGAAGTTTTGAGGAGAAGAGGGGACACTTCCACTCTCCATGTGCCCTTGTCTTGTCCTCAATTAGAAAAACATCTTAATCAACACACCTCCTCCTCTCAATCTTAGTCCTAATCTCCTTTCACAACAGAACAACCCCATTATACATGACCAAATTGCCCCTTTTTGACAGTGATGAAGCTTCTCTAAAGTCCATGGAACCAACAGGTTTTCGTTTTAGAGTTCTCTTGTCATTAAGGCATCCATATATATAACTATATATGCAAGAAGACAATTAGTAGTGTACACGGTTTCTCTACTACATTTAACAGTTTCCGCAATGAAGGACACTTGGTCGTGCAAAGAGAAATTCCGTTGCATAAGAAATTAGGCGACAAAATCTTCGTTGTGCAGCAATCGTCGCGCAAAGGTCATGAAAAAAGACACTGCGTGACGAAATTATGAAATTCGTCACTCAACAAAGGACTGTGCGATGAAATAAAGGTTCGTCAGGGTCCTGGCCTTGTTCCGGGTGGAAGGGTTTGGAGGTGAACGGGATAACACCTGGTGGGAGACGGATGCTAAACAAACTGGGAGCCTGTACGATCAGCGACATCTGACACTTGGTGGGAATCATACGGAAGGGAAAAATCTTGGCTACGGACTTTTACCACTTGTAGCAGACTCTGTCAAGTTGAAATTTTCATAATAAAATTTTGTAACACATGTTACGCTTTAATTGAATAATGCATCCCTTTTCAATTTTCCTCTCCAACGAGAAGGGTGATTATGTCTGCCAAATACAATCAAGGGTGGAAAATGGAAATTAAATTAATTCTCCATTGCTATCACTTGTATCATTGGTCATTTCCAAGAAAAGTAGTAAAGGCTCTTTTGGTTTTACATTGGCAGTTTGTTTGCCCCAAATGACTCCAATGAGCTCCTAAGGTCCAACGCTAACAAACATATTTGGGGGTTTTTCAAAACAAACGTTTAATGGGTCTTTTTGTTTTGGTTTCAAATCACTCGTCCCTTGGTTTATAGTTTAGGGTGGTGATCTTCACACTCAATTTTACTTATCACGCACTCCTTTCAATATTCAGTTGTCGAATCAAATGAATTGAAAATGATCAATGTACAAAAATTAACAAAGATATGTGAAATGTAAAAAATAAAAAAAATAAAAAGTGTGTGAATATTATAGCCTACGGTTTACACTTTAATTTTTCCATGGCAAGTTGGGAAAGTTCTTGTTTCTCTTTCTGTTCCTTTTTTTATATTTATTTATTTATTTTTGTGGTTGTTATTGAGGCACAATAGAAATCGAGATCTTTTTATTATGATGCCATATGAGTCATGCATCCCAACCCTATCTTTTGCCATCTCTAATGTCTCATGAGAGATGAACATAAATATCATGCATGGGACATGTGCTCGTGAGTTCACCACCACATGCATATATAAACTCATTCTGCATGCATGTGCAGATCTCGTGCTACAAACATGGCAAGGTCGGGTCGTTATACGCGACGGTCACCAAAAATAATTGATTCAGAAAGATTCAATAATAAATATTACTAGAGAAACTTCCTCCAGTTGTTTTAGAAGTTGGAGAGGGTTCAAAATTCAATTTATTTCTTCTTTTATATGTGTGTGTGTATAGATAGATATGTCAACGGTTAGGAGTAAGATTCTATTCCCTCCTATTTGTATCCCCTTATACTTTCTCTTTTTTATCTTTTTCTTTCCATAAAACAAAACAAGAAATTAACGTGACTTAATTCTAAGGAAACACTACTACAAAATAGAGCTTTTATGACACTTATAAAAATTTTTAATGACATTTTTTTATTAAAAACGTTATTAAAATAAATCGATGACGCAACTAAAAAAACCAACGGGAAAGATTTATAAACGCAACTAAAATAAAAGACTGGTATGCGAATTCATCAAAACTTCCCAACCCTCACGACTCATTTGCTCCACTACCCAACCCACTCCCAGTCTCCCAGTCCCAGGCCAACTCCCAGATAGAGAATGAAATATCAACCCTCACGACTCATGGCGGAAGACTCCCTGTCTTTCTATCTCTCCCTGTCTTTCTCTCTCTGGGACGCCCAGAGTCTTCATCACAGAGTCTTCATCACGAACACTCACTGTCTTTCTATCTCTCCCTCTCTTTCTCTCTCTCTCTGGGACGCCCAGCCTTCATCAACCAGATTGATTGTCTTCCCCAAATTTCACTCAAAACCTAATTGTGTAAGGTAAGTTTGTTGGAATGGTTATGGGTTTTCTAGAAAATAATTTATATATTAATCTCTTTTGTGAAGTTGTATGGATTATTTGGAGCTATGTGGCTGGACAGATTTTAGTTTAGCCTTGTCATTTGCTAAAGTAGTTGTTGTACAAATTGTAGTTGAGATTGATTATTTGATTTGATTTGGTTAGTCATTGCCATGATCGTTGTTTTTTGTTTTTTTTTTTTTTAATAACTTTGTCATCCCCTTAATACCAATTCTGAATTAGATTAACTATTACTTTTATCTTCTTGTTTTTTTTTTAATCTTTAGATTGTGTGTTCTTGTGGGAGTTGGTGCTTATAGCACACCACATGTTTGATAAAACTCCTCATAAGCTCTGTTTATGGTCTTATGTGACATATGAACTGGACATAATAACTCGTGTTGGCTAATAGCAGTATGGTGTCTATCAATGCATTCAATTGTTTGTAGGTAGACAGACACACATATCTAACCCACAAGTGCACATTGGATAAATGAGCTTTATGTTCAGTTTGTCTTGAATTCACTCTCGTCTATTTATACGCTGCTATACACACACACATATGTACATGCAAATCTATGTGCACACACACAATACGTGACCTTTGGCTTGCATTTACTATAGCTGTAAATAATTCAAGAAGTAATAAATTCTTTTTTATCTTTAGCCTGCATTTACACACACATACGTACTTGACCTTTGGCTTGCATTTACAATCTGTTTTAGATGGATAAATCTTGGATGTCTATGGATAGAAGATCACAAATGTATTCTGAAGGGGTTGAAAACTTTTTGAATTATGCGATGCTTCACGCTACTGATATTAACTACATACGTTGTCCGTGCCTAAAATGTGGTAACATTAAATCAAGGACGGTTAAAGAGATAAGAGAGGATCTCTTTTTCAATGGTATAGATCAAAGTTATTGTACATGGTATTGGCATGGAGAAGCTGTTCCAGATAGTAAGAATGAGAAAATGAGTAATCGGGAAGAAATAGTTGAAGATAACATTATCGGGATGGTGGAAGCAGCTTATGATCATTTTGCGTCAAATCCTAAACAATTTGAGAAGTTGTTAGAGGATGCAGAGAAGCCTGTATACCCTGGTTCAAACTTCACAAAGTTATCAACCTTGGTCAGATTGTACAATATAAAAGCAAAGAATGGGTGTAGTGATAAACTATTTGCAGATTTACTAGAATTTTTAGGAGTTTTGCTCCCACAGAAGAATGAAATACCCCCCTCTGTGTATGAAGCAAAAAAAACATTGTTTTCTCTCGGAATTGAGTACGAAAAAATACATGCATGCCCCAATGATTGCATCCTATACAGGAAAGAGCATTTAGATGCAATTGCATGTCCTACATGTGGTTTTTCTAGATGGAAGGTTAACAAAAGTTCTAGGGAGCCTAGTAAGGGGGTACCTGCAAAGGTACTATGGTATTTTCCCCCTATTCCAAGATTTCAAAGAATGTTTTATAATAGAAAGACAGCAAAGAATTTGATATGGCATGCCCAAGATAGAGAAGTTGATGGTAAGTTGCGTCATCCGGCTGACTCTCCCTCATGGAAGCTTGTTGACCACATGTGGCCAGAATTTGGTGATGACCCAAGAAATCTCCAACTAGCAATTTCAACAGATGGGATTAATCCCCATAGTGCTTTAAGCAGTAGATATAGTTGTTGGCCAGTGATTATGGTCACTTACAACCTTCCACCATGGTTATGCATGAAGCGAAAATTTATGATGTTAACACTGTTAATATCCGGCCCTAAGCAACCAGGTAATGATATTGACGTTTATATGGCACCACTTATTGATGACTTAAAAACTCTATGGGAGATTGGTGTTGAAACTTATGATGCATACAATAAGGAGAACTTTATGTTAAGGGCTGTGTTATTATGGACCATCAATGACTTTCCTGCTTATGGAAACTTATGTGGGTGTAGTGTGAAAGGATACTCTGGATGCCCTATATGTGGTGATAGAACATCTTCTAAATGGCTAAAGTTAGGGAGAAAGGTAATCTTTACTGGTCATAGAAGATTCCTACCACAAAATCATCATTACCGACAACAAAAAAAACCATTTGATGGTACTCAAGAGTTTGGGTTAGCTCCATCTCCGTTGAGCGGGGAAGAAATATTGCATGAAGTTGAAGGAATCAAAATATCATGGGGTAAGAAGAATGTAAATCTCCTTGGAAAAAGGAAGGTGAGGAGTGGAACAAAGGCAAAAGTAATTGATAAAAAGGCTGATGCTCAAACTCGTTGGAAAAAGAAGTCAATCTTCTTTGATTTACCATATTGGAAGTCACTCCATGTTCGACATTGTTTAGATGTTATGCACATTGAGAAAAATGTTTGTGAGAGTATCTATGGTACATTACTTAACATTCCTGGAAAAACAAAGGATGGCGTCGCAGCCCGGAATGATCTAATTGCTTTGGGTCTACGTACGGATTTGGCACCAAAACATGGAAATAACAAAACATTTCTTCCCCCAGCACCTTATACATTATCTAAGGCTGAGAAGATTTCAGTTTGCAAAGCATTGTCCGAACTCAAGGTCCCATCAGGATATTCTTCAAATTTCAGAAACCTTGTGTCAATGGAGGAGCTGAAACTGTTTAATCTTAAATCTCATGATTGTCATATACTTATGCAGCAACTACTTCCTGTGGCACTTCGTGCAGTACTGCCAAAGCATGTAAGATATGCTATCACCAGATTTTGTCTATTCTTTAGTCACTTATGCAGCAAAACAGTTGATGTTTTAAGGTTAGATGAAATACAAAGTGAGTTGGTGATTACTTTGTGCTTGCTTGAAAAGATTTTTCCACCTTCGTTTTTTGATATAATGGTCCATCTCACAGTGCACTTGGTTAGGGAAGTTCGCTTATGTGGCCCGGTTTATTTTCGTTGGATGTACCCTTTTGAAAGGTACATGAAAATATTAAAGGGTTATGTGAGAAATAAATATCGTCCAGAGGGTTGTATGGTTGAATGTTATATTGCAGAAGAAGCTATAGAGGTTTGTAGCGAGTATTTATCAGGGGTAGACCCAATTGGAATTCCGTTGAAGATTCGTTCACATCATAAAGATGTTGGCCATCCATTATCGGCTGGAAAATTTTTGAAGGCGGATAAAAAGTATTGGCAGCAAGCACATCACTATGTTTTGGATAACACACTTGAAGTGGAACCTTATATCAAGTAAGTTCAACCACTCATACTCATTTATATAGTTTAACTTAGCATTATTTTTTCATTTACTTACAACATTTCCTATCCTTTTGACCAACTCAATGTTAATTATCAGGGAGCATAAGAAATCCTTGATTAAGGAGCACCCCAAAAAATCAAAAAATTTGAAGTGGCTTCAGGATGAACATAATCGAACTTTCATTTATTGGCTGCAAAAAAAGGTATTAAACTCGCATTGTACTTATGTACTAACAGTTTTGTTTATGAACTCAAACTAATTATGCAAACATATGCAGGTTGAGGATGAGCTTAATGTCCCTAATAATCACATATCCGAAACCTTGAGATGGATAGCACATGGCCCTCGAGATGAAGTAACAAAATATTCTGGATATTCCGTTAATGGTTGTAATTTTCACACTAAGTCTCGTGATGATTCACAAGTTACTCAAAATAGTGGAGTAAGCTTAGTGGCCAATACGATGCAAATTTCAAGCGCTAAGGATAAGAATCCTATTATCGTAGATATGACTTTTTATGGGGTGATTCAAGAGATATGGGAACTTAATTATAACGCATTCACGCGTGTAGTATTTAAGTGTGATTGGGTTGAAAATAAAAGTGGCATCAGATTAGAAGAGTTTGGGATCAAATTAATTGACCTCAACAAAATTGGACATAAGTCAGATAGTTTTGTTTTAGCTACTCAAGTGAAGCAGATATTTTACATTGCAGATCCAGAGGATTCAAGGTGGTCGGTTGTACTGCCAGGGCCTCAGTATGATTGGCTACATGATGATGAGCTAGGAGATACTATAATTGAATGTGAATGTCTTACTACTAAATTGCCACCCGTTGAGTCATTTGATGTACTAACTGAGGAGTCTGATGATATCTACATGCGGGATGACTGCGAAGGCATTTGGGTTGAAAATACATAGTATATCACTCAGAGGAATATCTACTCTATTTCATATGTTATTGAATGCTATGTTGAATGCATATTTTAAAATTACATTAGGACTTTATATTTTCTCCATACTTTTGGATTTATCTTGTTTAGTTGTTACTTATTGGTAAGGCTTAATTTTTTAGAGATTATTAGGCTGAGATGAAGTATGATGAAAATGTTTGTGGAAATGGGAGTTGAATTCATGTTGTTATGTTTTTTCGAGTATTGACAATTGTCACTTAGGGAGTATTTGTTTATTGAAATGAACATTGGAATTGAATTGAATGAAGGTTGGTTTTATGATTTTGGAGAATGGTCAATTGCCCTATTTCTTTATTTTTCTTTCTTCCTCAACCAAATATTGGCATGAGCCTATCCGTTTAAGGTTCATTGAAGGAACCAAACATTACCTTTAAGGTTCTTTATATTTCTTTCTTCCTCATCTTACTAATTTGATCATTGTCTTGATTTTAAATGAATCTTGCAGAATATCTTGATGAAATGACAGATTCAGAAGAAGATGAACAAGATTTTGTAACAAGGAAACCAAGAGGTGCAACTCAATTGCAAGAGTTGGTGCAAGGTAGAAGTGATGGGGATCGGTTGGAGGTTGGATATAACAGTAAAGGACAACCGTGTGGACTTGCAGGAGCAAAACTAGCTAGTTTTATTGGTGTTATGGCGCGTACCACAGTTCCAATTACAATTCCAACTTGGAAAGAAGTAGAGTCATCTTATAAAAAAAAGATTTGGGACATGGTCCAGGTATGTCTCCAAAAAATTAAACAAAAAAAAAAAAAAGCTTTTACATCTGTACGACTTTGTGAAAGTAATGATTAATTTCTATTATGCATTTGTAGAAAGCCTTTATAGTACATTCAAACAGCAGAGCGGATGTTTTGAAGAGTGCTGCAAAGACATGGCGAACGTTCAAGAGTAGTCTAACATGTGAGTACATATTAAAGTTCAAAGATCAACCTGAAGTCTTAAAGAAACCACCAGAAATCTATGATTTCATTCGTCAGCCGGTATGGGATGAATTTGTGAGGTCGAGATTGACAGAGAAGCATATGGTACGTATATATGATTTCAAAATTAAGTAAGAAGCATTTGGTAAATATTGTGTTTTGCTATTATTAAAGACTAATTATTGAATTGCATTTGATAGAAAATCCATGAAGAACAATCGAGGAGGCGAGCTAAGCATAAGTACCCTCATCGACTTTCTAGAAAAGGCTATGCAAGATTGGAAGAACAAATAGTAATGTCCTGTTTCTTTTGTATTCATTTAATTATCATACAAATAAAAACTATCTGATCTAATTTTGATATGTTCATCCAAATAGAAATCAGCTTATGGAATCACTGCTGACATTGACCGATCAGTGCTTTGGAAGCTTGGGCGTGTTGATAAAAAGGGAAACTATACGAATGAGATGGTGAAAGTACGCGCTGATAAAATAGTAAGTTTTATGTGTAAGGTTGGGAAAGATACTTAATTGATGTATTTCATACTAATGCCAATTGTTATAGGATGAAGTAACTAAGGCCGTTGAAGATGGGACTTTGCGAACGTCTGGTAGTAATGACATATTGACAATTGCTTTGGAAACACCTGAATATTCGGGTCGTGTAAGAGGTGTTGGAACTGGCATCAGTCATAAATTGTACTTCAAGACTCCAAGATGCAAAACTCAATCGAGTCAACAACAAATGATGCAAACACATTTGGAGCAGCAAAGTTTACACATTGAGGAGTTAAATAAGAAGTTCAATTTGATTGCTTCTTTGTTAACTCCAGATCAGTTGAGCAAGATGCAAGAGTTAGTCCAATCTAATGTGGTACAGTCCAATCATATTTCTGAGAAAGCTAGTTGCACAGCAAAGAAAGAAAAAAATGAAACATCTACTGAGAAAGTGAAACAGGGTGATCTGGTGGAAATCATGTCTAAGAAGAGAGCGAAACATGACGATGTGCCGGAAATCATGTCTAAGAAGAGAGTGAAACAAAAGGTTAGCAAGAATACTAAAACCATGGATAAGATTGAAGCTATGAAGGTATGTACTAGTCATGCAAGTTTCGTTCTTCTTAACTATAATAGTAGCATGTTAATCTAAGTTTACTTTTCTTAGGTCAAGCAAAAGGATATGCAGGAAATATCTGATTTGAACATCATGGAAAAGACGAACAAAATTGCAAATTCAAACGAAAAAGAAAGTGATATCAAGAAGTATTTCAAGGTACATAGTCATTGCAGTATTTGTTCTTCTTGGCTATTTGAAGTAGCGATTATTAATTAAATTTAATTTTTCAAGGTAAAGCAAAGTGACCAACAGAACATATATGATGTGAACATCAATAATGAGACAAACAAAATTGCAAATTCCATGGAAAAAATATCTGATATCAAGAAGGTACATGCCTTTTATGTCTTCCCTATTTATGCTATAATCCCAACAGTAGTTGATTATTAATGAAATATTTTTTTAAGGTACAACAGTGCAAGCTCGCTATAGACACTGCTAGTAACATTGTTGCATATGGATCAGTCATTCCATTAGACGGGCCAATACATGGAGTTCCACTTGGGCCTATGAATCTACGTGTTTCTATTGATGTAGCAATTAAAGAAGATGCTCTTCTTCCAATACCTAGTTGTGAAGCTGTGAATATCAAACAAGCAATTGGGAGTCACGTAGCTTGGCCACGGCATCTTGTTGTGACAAATGATGAGGTACTCCTACGTGATTTTCTTATGAATATGTGGAAAAAATTATAGTACTAATATGTCTCATTTCACTATATTAATCTATCTATGCAAAGTCGAGAACGAATCCTCCCCTCAGACAAAGATCCCAAAAACAACCTTTGGCTTTACGTTCACTTATGCTCATAGCTCAAAACATGCATAAGGATGTTACAGTGCCTATCATCATGGAATCTGATCTATTTGGAAATGAGCACACAACATTTATTGGTGGAGATGACATCATTCAATTTTGTTCTATGGCTGAAATATCGACTGTTTGCATTTCAATTTACATCAGGTTTGACATAATCTTAAATTTATATACAATACAATCTATTGCATGCAATCCACATTGGGTAATGATAAGATACTAATTGCCTCATTTTTTTGTAGGCAACTTTGGTCAACGTTGAAGAAGAACAATCTTGATGGATTGTTTGGATTTGTAGATCCTGGCAGAATCTCTCAAAAGGCTGGCAGAAAGGAACAAAGATCAAATGCACTGGCTCTTAGATTACAGAACTGCAAAAAAGGACAATTAATTTTTGCTCCGTATAACAAAGGGTTATTAGTACTATGTGTTTTGAATTTTTTGTTCCTAACAGATCAGTAGTTGACCATTGTGTAATAAAGAATGCAATTATCTATGTTTTGTAGGTTTCATTGGTTGTTGGCTATTATTGACCCCTATGAGGAATTAGTGTATTATATGGACTCGCTTAATTGGATACAGATAGATCCTGGAATGAAGGACATTGTTGAACTGTAAGTATTTGGATATATGTTTGTCTTTATTTCATGCATTTCAAGATTTGTATATATTCATGTGTTCTTATCCTCTATGTGCAGAGCACTGAAGATGTTTAAAGCTCAAAAGGGAATAAAGGGTCGAAAAAACATCAATTGGAAAGTAGTAAAGGTAAGGAACATTGTGTTTTGACTTTAAATTAATCTGACTAACTTACATTTTATTCTTTTTTATTTGTATATGCAGTGCCCTTTGCAAGAAGGAACTGTAGAATGTGGATATTATGTGATGAAATACATGAAGGAAATCATTAATGATCCAAACTGCTCAATTATTACCAAGGTTAGTACTACTATTACAAAGAGCACTTAAGCGGGTGTATTCGCTACTATCTTATTAGTATTAGTTCTTTGTAGGTAATTTATAGTTCAGGCAAATTAATTTACAGCTAACCATGGTTTTTACTCAAATCATTGGCAACCCATGAAGGAAATCGGCATAACTGAACTAAATTACTTGAATGTTCACACTATTGATGATGAGATGGATTGTTGTTAGCGTGATTTGTAGTGTTTAATTAAAGTTAATTACAATAGAAATTGGAACTTTTGAATCTTCCAAAAGATGCCCAATTGGATTTTAGCTCTTCAAAACCATCTTAGGTATTCGTGTATTGAGTTGATTCAAGTCATCAATGAGTTTGTTTTTTTTTTCTTGTCTGGATTCAGATTCTAATTCTTGATTTTTTTTTTTTGTCTTCAATAAAATTGTAATGCTAGTCTATCTTTTGTTTACGTTTGAATGTGATAAATAAATAGGTTCAGAGCTGATTTTGTTAAGCCATGTTGTGTTTGAGCTTGGTGTTATTTACCATCAAGATGAGACCTTTAAAGTTTAAATCTTTTGCTAGACCGCTTGACGTTTTATTAGCTCTATACCAAGTGGAAAAAAAAAAAACACATTAGCAAAAATACGACTAGAGAACCCTTGTTCTTTCTGGGCTAGTTGATGCTAATTGACCACCTCCTTATTAGTTAAATGATTGAAATTAGTTTTTGTCCTGACATGTTCTCTTTGGTTGTGATTTGTTGCAGTTCAAAGAAAAAGCTACATACACTCAACATGAAATTGATGCGTTAAGAATAGAGTGGGCTGAGTATGTTGATGACTTCATCCCAATAGATGAAACACTAGATTAGCTGGTTTGTGAAATTTTAAATTAAGTGAACTTATAGTTTTATTTTAGTAGGAAACTCTACACATTATATTGTCTTTTGTAATACTTTGGTAGTGGATGAATTACAAATTTATGAAGCAATACTGTTTAATTTGAGGTAAATATCTTGCTTCTTGGATGAATTATGTAAGTCTTCTTATATGTCATCATACATATTTTAGGACATGTATTGAATCGTTTATGACACGCTTTGTGTGTCGTTGGTAATATTCAATGACACTGCAGTGCTATGGTAAATGACGCTATACAGATGTCATGTTTACTATACCATGACGCTCATTCCTCTGTTTATGACACATATTCTGCATCTCAAATTGAAATAGATGACACGCGTTTTTAATTCAATGACGCTTGTTAGGTGTCTCTAAAAGCTATACATGACACTGTGTGTATGTCATGATTAGTATATCATGACGCTTATTCCTATGTTTATGACACTTATTTCATGTCTTAAATGGTAATAGATGACACAAGTTCTTAATTCAATGACGCTTGTTAGGCGTCCTTAAAAGTAATACATGACATTCTTTCAACGTCATTAAAAATATCTTTAATGACACCCACAAAGATGACGCTAAACCCTTGTGTCATTAAACTTTTAACATGACCCATAAAATGCGTCATGTATGTAAAAATTTGTAGTAGTGAAAACTAATGAAAATGGCTTGAAAACTTTGAGTTTTAACGATACGGACAAAATAAAAGGTAAAGTGAATAGTATTATGATTGACTTTTTAGTGTAAAAATGTAGTTTTTCATTAAAGTGAACAGTACCGGAAACTTTTCGTTAAAGTTCCCTTAATTCCAACTGTTTAAAAATGAAATTAGAGAAGATGAGAGACACTATGAAAGGAGAAAATTCTATTTGCAAAAATTATTGGACTGTCAGACGGAACCAGAGAAACTTCTTCCTGTTGATTGCATGTAAACTTCTATTTTTTGTAAAGGTATGCATGAGTACAACTTAATGCATAAGGAACACGTAGCATACAGCGAGCAGAATTCCAATTTACAATGCCCTTTGTTTTAGGGTTGTGTTATTCATATTCATACTTATTTTTATTTTTTACATATTTTTTTTAATATTTGATTGTCTGATTAAATAAACTGAAGTAAATTATGATAAAAAATTAATAAAAGTATGTAAGAATTAAAAATAAGTATATAAATAACACTATCCTTGTTTTAATAATAAGGTCTCAGGCGTGCGCACTGGTTGGTCTTGTTATATATAGCAAACAGTTAGGCTCATTCCTAATAAAAGTAAAATGATTGATTACGCAGCAGTTCCAAATAAAGACACTCTTTCTGCTTTCTAAAATTCCTGTTTTAAAATCATTTAGAACTACAGTTTAATGATATTATTCTTTACTCGTAAATAAGAGATATTAAGTTTGATTCACTAATAATTGATTACCCAGCATAAGACTTAATCCTCTTCCCTACCCCCTTAGTCCAGATACTATCGTTGGTTCATAACAAATAAATTTCTCTCTTAAAAAAACAGCTATCGGTTCTGTGAGGGGAGACCTATATAATTAAGAAAACTCTCATTATCAACCATCTCACAAGAAATCATACTGACATCTCGTCAATTAACTTCAGTAATTGATTCGTAAAACTAAGGTAGCTCCAGTCATTACTAGTTTTCTACATTTAAGATTTATATACCGTCCCCCTTTCATTTATTGTTCTAATTTCAATCCAATTGGGAAAAGATTAATTGGTAGTGCATGCTTGATGGAGATGGAAACACTGCCGTAAGTTACTATTAATTTGTCTTATAAAATTTTGCCCGACGAAAATAGTACTTTCGTCCGACTAAACACCTTTACTCGACATATTACAAAGCTTCGTCGGGCAAAAGAGTCAACGTATTGGCTTCTTCAAAGGCTTTTGCCTGACGAATACTATTTGACAGGCAAAATTTTTGTCATCGGGTTAAGTTTTCGCGCAAAGAGAAAAAATTTGGCGCGTTCTATGACATTCTTTACGCAGCAAATCATCCAACAGGTTTCATCGAGCAAAGGTATATTTTATGATTTAGATTTTAGGCTTCAAGGTTTATAATTCGTAGGGTAAATATACTATTTCGTCGGGCAAAGTTCAGGGACATGATTGGCATATTCAATTCTTTTGATGATTTTCGCAATTTGCAAAATTAATTTCAACAATCAAACCGTCAAACTTGTTTTTATATACTCTGGATTACATTTGCCAACAATAAAAAAATGAAAAAGGTTTCGGGGGTTAGGTAACAGGACAAAATTATTCGACAGTTAGAAACGAAAAATCATGATTTAACAGTTAATTTAGGTTCAATTTTGATTACTTTTAACAACTACACTCCTCAACCCTAGAAGAATACAATGAACGAACCGCTCATCAATTTAAAATATATACACTAGTGGATACCACAAAATCTTACATTCCACTTGATGGAAGTATAGAATAAACTTTAAGTGTTTGTTGAATCAATTGTTTTGACTGGATACGCAATACGAAACTAGTTTCAATGATACAACATGTGGAGCAAAAAATAATCCCAAAAGTCGTGGAGATGACACATGGATTTTTGGGCAAGAAGGATGAGATTACCCTCAACCCACGTGCATGCAACGGACAATAACAACTCAATCAAGAAAGAGTCAAAGATGATCAATATGAAATTTATTTCATATTCCTCTCATCACTCCTCATCAATCCTTTATTGATTTATTCAAAAGATAACTTCCAAAACTTCCTATTTAAATTAGGAAAAATTGTCATGTTAATTGCAAGATATTATTTCACATAATATCTTGCAATTATCATCCAAATACACCATAAAGGCTGGCCACTCCTCACCCTAAGGGCCGGCCACTCTCTTATAAATACCCCACTTATCCCACTAAAATGTCAAGCCATTTGCTACCAATGAACTCCTAAACGTATTATTTTCATAATTCCAACTTTGGCATCGGAGATTCTTCAACCAAAGCCCCCTCATTCATCATAGGCATGTGAGGCTTTTGGCCTTAATCGAATGTGTTATTATTTTACAGGTGCATTTTCGTCAAAGGAAGAGTTGGCGGAAATTTGCATCCACAAATTGGAGCTTTCATTGAGAGTTTGATCACACACTCAAATAAGACTCTCATATTCAAAGTTTCTCATTTCTCGTTCGTTCGTAAATTTTTCGTATGTTCTTATTCCTAGAATTTTTTAATTCCTTGAATCGACGTAGGAGAAAAATACAATGACGGGAAATTCGAAAACCACGACGAACGAAACTTTCTACATTCATAGAGACCTGGATCAAATGATGGAGATCTTGATGTACCCCCACCACGACGATCCACAAGACACACCACAACAAGAGGAATAGCCTTACCATCACGAAGCAGCACTACCATGGTAGCCACGGCAACTAATGTAGCAGTGGGGAGTGGGACAGCTCTAAGGCAGGTAGGCCACGAAGCAACGGCAATTGCAGCCCATAGAGCAGCAGTCCCATAAGTAGCTGCAGAGTAGCAAGCCAATGAGGCAGCGGCCTAGGAAGCTGGTACAATGCAGCCAACCCAAGACCCGCATACCTAGAACGCCAAGCAAGCCCAAGCCGGGCCAAGAGGAGGAAATGCTCAGTGCCCATGCGCTCTAATGGCCCAGCCCACACCCACGATCTGACCCGCACCCGTGATCTAGCCCACTCCCATGTCCCACCTAGCTGCCCAATCCAGTCCAAGACCGGTTCAATTGTCCTAGCTTTAGATTTCTAAACTGGCTATTGAACCAGGGGTATTCTCACCTCGAGTTTTTTCTGATTTAACCCATCCTGGCTCAAATTTTGCACCCGGAGTCCACTACACTTCTACCACCCAAGAGAGAAACATACCATCCAAGCTCTTCGATCCCGCATAGTGAAAAATAGTTGTCCCGAAAAGTCATAGAGTTAACAAGCACCCTCGCACATCAAACGACCTTAATGAATCAACTTTTGCAGCGCATTAAGGTGCAGCGTACTCTAGACGACGTGTCCCAAAGCAGGACAAGGGCAGACAACGACCCTCTCTAATAGCTCCCGATAAGCAGCCTCTAAACCAACCACGAGCCCAGCGTTCTGACATTGTATACTCTCGCCTAGGCCCTCATGATAGCGTATACTCTCGTCTTAGCCAGCAGATAAGCGTGCACTCCCGATTAGGCCAACGGACAAACATACATTCACAGTTAACACTCTGATACCACCTCACATCGGAGTAGGCAGCGCAGTAGACGGAGAGAAGCAATCACTCAATCTAGCTGAAGTTTAATTGGCAGCCTGCAAGTAACCCGCTCCCCTGCCATGAACGTACCACATGTACCGCAGCCATGACATAGACGAGCCGAACATAGGGAATAGCAGCCTAGACCAACATGTCACTACTGGGGGTAGTCAGAAGCTCCACTGCCCCTGCAGAGGCAAACTCAAGAAGAAGTTAAGAAACTACTAACCGAACGATTGCGTGATTTCCAGCTTAAAGAAGCTACTAATAAGGCGCTTCGACGAGACATGACCAACATAAGCAGGTCACCTCTCAATAACAAGATCGAGCAGAACCATCACACATACACTGGCGTATACAAAGACTACTTCTGTTCCGACAAATGCAACAACTTAGCCTAATGGCGCACTGGGGGCAGACGAGTACCAGAAGGACACACAGCCCAAACTGAGGGCATGTCTTGTTCTCATCACTCTAAAAGATTCAATAATGAAGTAGCACATCACTTGTAGTGAAGCATCGTTGACCTAGTGGTCCAATTACTCAAACTATGCACAACCTGGCCAAGCCAGCCCCAAATCCGTGCTCATAGCAGTGCTAACCTACTCCACCATTTCCAGCAGCCATTGATCTGTCACCATGGCTCTTAACTATGCCGATCTTATACTACAGCTCCTAGCTCCTAATCGTGCTGACCAAGCCTGTGGCACTCCAAACTTCAAATCATCCAACAACAGAGTATAAGAGAAGGCTTTATTAGCAGTGAAAAAGCTTGCAATCCATTCAGATTCTCAGTTGATCACCAACTAAGCCTCAAAATGGCACACGACGAAACATCTAACGATGGCACAATACTTGAAGAAAGTTTAGAAGTAGCTCATTGACCTTCCCACTTACACCCTTACGCGGGTTCCACAAGCAGTTTGAAGTCTCAAGCATATCGTCAAACAAGACCTCACATGCTGAGGATTATTTTAGTTTAGAAGTCTAGTTTTCCTCATCAGTGCTCACAACAACGACTTTCATGCTCTCCAATACGAGAGGGTAAACTAATTTCCTTACACCCATATGGGTATGCTCTCCAGTGTGAGAGGGTAAACTAATTGCTTTTCTATGCGAGAGGGTAAACCAATCCCCCAACACCCATCTAGGTAAACTCTCCAGTGCGAGAGGGTAAACTAATTGCTCTTAAGTGCGAGAGGGTAAACTAATTCCCCAACACCCATCTGGGTATGCTCTCTATTGCAAAAGGGTAAACTAATTGCTCTCCTGTGCGAGATGGTAAACTAATTCCCCGACACCCATCTTGGTAAGCTCTCTAGTGCGAAAGGGTAAACTAATTGCTCTCTAGTGCGAAAGGGTAAACTAATTCCCCGACACCCATTTGGGTATGATCTCTAATGCGAGAGGGTAAACCAATCCCCCGACACTCATCTAGGTAAGTTCTCCAATGCAAGAGGGTAAACTAATTGCTCTCCAGTGTGAGAGGGTAAACCAATTCCCCAACACTTATCTAGGTAAGCTCTCCAATGCGAGAAGGTAAATTAATTGCTCTCCAGTGTGAGAAGGTAAACCAATTCCCTGACACCCATATGGGTTTGCTCTCTAGTGCGAGAGGATAAACTAATTCTTCGACACCCATTTGGGTCTATTCTTCAGCGAAAGGGGGTAAACTGCTTATGAATTTCCACACAACTACTTATTTTATTATGATTAGTTAACAATTTTCATATTCCATAAATCTTTATCATGCTGTGATTCAGGTCACACAGCTCAAAAGATTGAATACTCAAAGACCGGCTAAGCAGCAAATGGTCAGAGGGCATCAACCGATGACGAAAACAATAGCTTAATGCCTAAAAAGCCAAAAATCACGGCCATAATGACTTTGTGGAATCATGAACTTTTTTCGAGGTAGCAAGCCTAATCGACGATTCTATGGCTAAAAGTTTTGCAAGATACTTCAAGCAAGCAAAGTTTCAAGAAAAACAAAGATGGAATAAAGCAAAGAAAGCAATTTATTTCTAGCAAATTGATAAACTTATACGAAGGTCGTCAAAATCTGACACAAGCTAAATAAAGCATACTTTGGCAGCTTGGATGACCTTGGGCTCTCCAGCAACCATCCTGCCATTAACAGCCATTTCCCACTCAGCAGTTTTCCTATCTGACACTTCATCTTCAACAGCTCTGATCTTGGTAGCTTCACTTACGATTGCTCTATTTACAGCAGTTGAGGAATCAAACTTAAGCAGTTTCCTCTTTCTTGACCAGCAGCACAGCCATGGCTGCCCAAACTATGACCCATGTCATGCCACTTTTTCGACCCATGTCGAGCCAACCTTTGGCTCCAGCCAAGCTATGACCCTTGCCACACCACCTCATCAGCTTATACCGAGTCGATTCTTGGCCACTACTAGCCGACAACACCATCCAAGAAGAAGACAAAGAAAATCAACTTTTTCTTACCCTTGTGTAACGTGGAGAAGACAAAGAAATAAACGGAAGACGATTCTTTGCACGGGCAAGCAAAGAAGAATGCTAGGGAAGGAGGAACAAATATCCTTTAGCTTTCTCTCTTTCTTGTAGAGATAAATAATTGCCCTTGGAAGTTGATTTAATCCCTTACTTAAGGTAGGCTTAAATAGGTTTTGGTGGTGATTTATTTTCCTTTCCAAGAAGAATCTAATTCCAAATCTAAGTGGGCATCTGCATCAAAGTTAGAGATCTCTACACCTATTGCCCTTTCTTGTGAGCAGCCCAGCAAGTGTTGGGCATTTGTAGAGCCAAAAATAATCCCAAAAATTGTAGAGATGGCACATGGATTTTTGGATAAGAATGACGAGATCACCCTTGAGGCACATCGGTATTCCCATGCACATGCAACTGACAATAACGGCTCAATTAAGGAAGAGTCAATGGGGTTCAATATGGAATTTATTTCATATTCCTCTCATCATTCCTCATCAATCCCTTATTGATTGTATTCAAAAGGTAACTTCCAAAACTCCCTATTTAAATTTGAAATAATTGCCATGTTAATTGCAAGATATTATTTCACATAATATCTTGCAATTTTCACCCAAATACACCATAAAGGGCTAGCCACTCCTCACCCTAAGGGCCAGCCACTCTCTTATAAATACCCCACTTATCCCACTAAAATATCGAGCCATTTGCTACCGACGAACTCCTAAACACATTCTTTTCAAAATTCTAACTTTAGCATCGGAAATTCTTCGCTCAAAGGCTCCCCCCATTCATTATGGGCGCATGATGCTTTTGGCCTTAATCAAAGGTAATTATTTTACAGGTACATTTTTGTCGAACGAAGAGATGGCGTAAATTTGCATCCACACAACCATGAAACTTGTTTGCTATTGTATATGCCAAAAATCATTAAAACAAACAAACTTTTATGGATTAGGTAACGGGACGAAATCATTTGACAGTTAGAAATTAAAAATCATGATTTAACAATTCTTTTAGATCTAATTGTGATGATTTTTTTAAGGATGCTAATTGAGAGTAAAATCATTGATTAGAAGGACCTGATCATCAAATTGGATGATGTTTAACTATTTGAAATTAAATTAAAAATAAGAAAAAATAAAATTTCGAGGGTTTCTCAACATATATGTGGTTTTCGTCTGGCAAACGTAAAAATTTTCCTTCACTTTTTTCCAAAGTCAAAATTTCCCCAAATAAAGGGTTTGCCTAACTTGTTCACAACTAAAGACACCACAAGCCTGTGCCAACCTCAGTCCATCCTGCTGATGTCGTAGAGGCTGACTCGGCGGTTGTACGCTTAGAGAGAGACAAAGAACTGCCAACCTAGAAGAAGAGCAAAGTGCGGGGAATTTGTAGAGGCTTGGCTTCTAACTGGATCACCCACTTATTGCAAGACCGGATCGTCATTGATTACAACCCACTCCATCAGCGAGCGAGCCTCAAATTCAACGTGTTGACTCACAACATGGGTATCATCTGCATTAAGTACCCCATGGTCGTCTTTTCAGTGAAGAAGCTCTCCCACAAGGTATATGAAGAGATGAAGAGACAAATTTTGGGAAGTGTGATTTTTTTTTAATTTATTCTTATTTTTTTTACTTTCACTTTTTAATTTTTTTTAAAACTAATACACTTGTTTTTATTTTTATTTTTTTGCCTATTTAAACCCACTTCTCCATGGAGCACCTGAGTACGAAAGAGTACATAAACCGAGTGTGGACTGAGAGTATAAAAAGTGGAAGTACGAGTTGTACATGTACTACAAGACCTATGCAACTCCTGATGAAGGTCCTACAGATCCACCCCTGTAGTTTAAGGAGAGGATTGGTAAGAGAGAATGCTTGTGTGGTCATTTTTAAAGACTGACATTTCTGGTAAGTTTTTTTTTTTTTTTAATAATTTTAATTCCATTTTTTCATATATTTAAGTTTTTTTTTTTTTACTTTAATTAATTTTTTTTATTTTACAGCATAAATCAGTAGCAAATAAGGTAAAGGGGAAGTAGAATCGTACCTTCAGCATTCCGATTTTCGACCCCTATCTTTCCGGGTTGAGGAACAGTGTGCGCAGGGCTTGGTTTTCTCGAAATTGAAGGCTTGAAAGGGATACACATGTCAATTATGGCAACTAGGTGGCTGATGACATTTATGTAAGTATTCCGTTCAAAGTTTTAATTTCAAATTTCATTACGCTTAAAAATATTTAAATTATGATTGGTAATCATAATTGGTTTCTTTTTTGTAGGCCTCTATGTCACGGATGAAAGATGAGTACCTTGCCAACCTGTCACAGCAGTAACCAAAAACAGCCAATGGAGGAGTTAATATTTGATTCAAATGTGTCTCTACAGTTTTTGATGGACAATGACACACGCCGACCTAAATCGAGGCATGCTGGCCGTCACGTGAAGGTGACGTAGCCATGTGCATAGTGCGGAAGAATAACAATATAAAGAAATGCGAATAAATAAAAGCCAAATTGACTAAAACACTAGATAGGATAAGTTGAAAGGCGAGAATAAGTGTGACTACACATAACCAGAGCGTAGGTATCCAAAGTGCATGTTGGAAATATACCCTGAAAGTCAATCTTTGGAAGAAACCTTTCAGGACAAATGAATGGATGTATAGATGACTCTTATACATCAAATGGCAAAGATACTAATTAGGACTATCTCAATGAACGATATATGTCCTAAATAGTGAATCCATGGACAATGGATCGGTTGAAGAAGTAATCTAATGATGTTATACTACAGAGACCTTCTTCACATAACCATTATGTCCAAAAGGTTCCTGGTCATAGGATTGTTTGAGGGAAACTGACAATGCATAGACCGGTACATACTATGTCCGCTTCAATTGGAAGGATGGAAAGTCTCATCCCATTCGTGTAGTGACACTAAGACAAGTATGTAGGTGCTCATTAAGGGAATGAGTTCACTGAACACAATCGAACGAGAGTACTTGCGTGGAGGTCTACTCACATGTCAAGCAAGTAACTCTTATGGTTGGAATAATGTAAGTAGTCCTTTGACATGAGGCATCGTCGTTGTCTTGTGGTTAAGTACTTGATCTTTGATTATGTCAAAGTCACCCCATTTGCGGGTGTCCACGGCATAATTGGGGTTAAGCCACTTAGTCATGAAGGCAAGTGAATGCGCAACAAGGAATCTCTAATCTTTGTTAAGAGAGGAAGAATACTCTAAGATATGATTCGGGAATCTTCGGCCGAAGTATCGAGCGTAATAAAGGAAAGCGTTCCTATACGACTCAATTGAATCATATAAGAAGGAATAATCACATTAGGGGTTTGACATAATATATCCATACCCTAATGATGTGATTGAGAGTATTGTTTTAAAGAAGGATCGAATTACATTGTAATTCCAACTGAATAGGTTCTCCGAACAAATTCTACATTAGCTTAGGTAGCCATGATATATGGTTAGATGTCACTCATGGCTTGTGAGTTCTTCTAGATGATAAAATGTAGTAGTCAAAGAAGAAGGTGAATTAAAAGGAAGTTTTAATTCACTAAGTGATTGGATTAAATATAATCAATTGGATTGGTGCCAATCACCTCACTGCCTTGCTAATTAGAACCTAAAATGATTGTACACCGATACACTCTTGTAGTGATACCACTAATGGATGATGGGAATAATTAATTGGATTAATTAAGTGTTGTGATTAATTAGAAAGTCTAATGAAATCATAAAAGCGATATAAGATCGTTTTAGGCTTAAAGAAACGTTCGGGTTTAATTGGGCCCATTAGGCCTAGACCCATTGGGCTTTTATTCAAGCATAGGATGACTTGAAATAATAAAAGCCCAAAGCCCAAGCCAAACACTAAAGGCCGGCCACTTAAAGGGAAGGGGAGAGAGTGGAAGTCAAGTTGTTGACTAGGTTTCTTTTTGTCTATATAAGGAACTTTATAGAGATAATTTTAAAAAGGGTTTTTGTGTGTTAAAACAACAAAAGAGAAAAATGAAATATCTCTCTAAAACACCCAAAAGCCGGCCACCATTAGGGAGTGTGAGCTAATCATCTTATCTCCCTTTTGGTTATTCCTCCATCAATCTCACTACACTAGTGGGTGTGGATCTTTAGAGGTCTTCTACTTTGGAGACTAAAGGAGAACCAAAGGAGCACTCATACTAACAAAGTGGAGGAGGCAAGGAGGGAGGCTAGGCTCAAGGAGTTCAAGGAACAAAGGGCTTGGAGGTGGTCCATCCTTGGTCTAAAATCTAGATCAAGAGGTATAGATCTATTCCTACACTTTGTTCTTAACTTAAATGTTTTGATGCATCATATATAAACCTATGAACCTTGAAGGGGATTTGCATGACTATAGCTTTGATATTTTGTGATAATTGCTTCTGTTGCTTTCGTATATAAAATTTGATTTGTATATGCATGCTAGTCTTTTTGAAATCCCATATGAAAATCTCATAGATTTCCTTTCAGTGCAGTCCAACAGGAAAAATACTAATTATACAATACCAAAAATGATCCTACATTGGTGATAATCTATCAAAACAGCCGACGATTCCTTGTAAGCCACCAACAAGCACTCCTAACTAGAACCTGGAGGGGTGCAAAATAGAAAGTGTGAGTGGGCAAAAACAAAGCTTTTCAAAACCGTTCATTTTGAAAAGTAAATAACCCTTCGCTGTAAAACCTATATAATTCCCAGAAAATAGCATGCACGATTATTTCTCAAAATCATATTCAAAATAGCAAATCCACCGAATATACCATGTCAAATCTCAGAAAGAAATAAGTAAGCCAGATGAAATAAATCAATATGATATAGTATGCGAGCCGGAGTCACATAGCGTGACCTGTACGGCTAAGTTTATAGCTCCTCAACTAGTTCTCTGCACACGAGTCGGAACGACCTAATGTGGTCTGTACGACAGGTTGGGTGTAAATAAATACGCTCAAGTGCTACGATCACGTGAAGGCTGTGCGAAGTATCGCAATTCACCTACGAGTCGAAACCACCTAATATGGTCTGTACGACAGGCTAGTACCTGCCTTGGATCCAAGGTGAGCATGTGGTGCGGGAGGTGAACGATCACGTGAAGGCTAGGCCCTGTCTTCAGGCGGAGCACTAACACCGGGGTGCAGGACAATGAGCTATAAATACATCTCAACACAATCATACTCACTACCATCAATATACTCACCTGAAGCTTACCTGAGCGTCCGCAACATCAAGCAACAATATATATATATAACCATACTAATGCATAATCAAACATAGGGCATTTGACATGGCATTTCAAAATATAAAACCATTCAATTAAGTTTTCTGGGAAAAATACTAAGTGTGTATATATATATATATATATATATATACACACTAAAAACCAAAAGCCCACTCACTGATATGTGGAAGGGTCGTAACCCCCGAGTCTCGCCTGACTGCTCTCTTCCTCTGGATAAGTTTCACCTATATATGAAACAACTATTTAAACATTATTTTAAGCACATAACCAAAACTATGTAATAACTTCCCATACGATGCTCAATTGGGGTATTTGAATATACCAACGTGGCCTACTCAACCCCATAAATATCCCTATATTTTTAGAAAAAAATTTCGACGTCCCATGTGCCCTTACACGCCGGTCAAGGCACAACCACATGCGCGGCCATGCGCATGCATGTGCCTGGCACACCAAACGAAACAGTTAACGTCGTTAGGGAATATTCCGTTAAATATAAGCATATGCCGTTAAAGATACCTAACGCCGTTAATCGCCGTTAGGAATATTCTATCAAAGTTGACGGAATAATCTTCTTCTTCTCTGGTGAGTCACCGAATTCCATTTTCGTCGTTGGAAACTAGGAAATACTTCTGATCGTCATATCTCTTCCATTTCTCAACCAAATTTTATGAAATTTTCACCAAAATGAAGCTTTCAACGAGTAGAACAAAATCTTACCAGTTTTAGGTCCTAAAACTTACAGGATCTCATCGGAAAAATCACGATAATATGGCCACCTCTGTAACTTGTCAAACCCAAGCTGCCTAACGTCCAAAACACTTCAAAATTCTTCCTTAAGCTTCGTGAGGATGATTTAAGACCTCCAAAAAGCTCAAAACTTCAAGAAACACTCGCGAACTTGTCGAGTGAACAATGCACCTCCTCAGAGCTTCTTGGTTCTCGAGTTCCCGACATCTTCACGTCCAGCCAAAAGTATGTATGAGTTCATATGGTTACACGGAAGGTGAAAATGGTGTTTGTAACCTCGATCCGTGCCTGAAAGGGTAGTTTCACGAGTTGACCGTACAAGTTGTACAGACAATGGAGGAAATCCGAGAGAGAAGAGAGAGAGAGAGATAGAGTCAACAGAAGAGTGAGGGTGTGTGTGTGGTCCAATTTGGACTACCAAACAAAAACAACATGAACCTAAGTTCTAATTGGGTCCAAATACTTAGGAAGAAAATGGATTGGTCCAAATCCATAGCCCATTTACACACACACAACTCAACGCTCAAGGGTATAATTGTCATTCCACGCCATCGAAGACAAAAATAGATTATTTTTTGGGACAGGCTGTCACAGACAAGGTTGGCCGACGGAAGGGCAAAGAACTCTACGGCCTAAGAGCGGGTCAAGTTCAGGACCTTAGAGGTTCTTCTTCATCTAGTTGTCATACTACAAGCAGGATGTCTTCTAGACTACATAGATAGAGATAGAGCTAGCGAGCGAGCATGAAGAAGCTACGAGTGAGTAGTGCGCCAACGAGAGGAATGCCTTATGCGGTATGTTGCTTGGATAGCTCAACCAATGTCATCTTTTGGCATTCGCATTCCCGATTCCGGGCAACCTTTAACCGCCATTCCCCAAGTCACCTCAGCAACTACCGCAATAGTCCTAATTAGTTTAGTATTTTTTTTATATACAATTGTACGAATATATTATTTTTAATAAAATTAAATAAATTTTTTTAATATTGTGCTTTATTTTATCTTTTTAGATTAATATAATTAGAACTAATTAAATTAAATATTGTTCTAATTTCAAATTTTTAGTAAATATTTTAAAGACTTTGTCTGATGAATATTTTGTCAAGCAAATATTTCTTCTATTTTTTATTTTTTCTTTAAAACTCGTCGGCCAACACTCTGTTACCCGACAACTTTATTTCGTTAGGCCAAATCTATTTGCCCGACAAATGTTTATTAGCCATCTGGCAAATCTTTAATCGACGGATTTTGCGCATATTGTTGGGCAAAATTGTAAGCGATGAAAAAATATTTTGCCCAATAAAATTAAAGGAATCTTAATGTAACACTCCCGGTACTGTTCACTTTTAACGTTAAGAACATTTTAACTTTGAAAAGTTACTCGTGGTATTCACTTACACCTTTATTTTGCCATTTTCATAAAAACTAAAGTTTTTTTTTTAAGACTTTTCTTTAGTTTTCCTTAAAATTAAAGGAAAACTAATGAAAAGGGCCTAAAATTAATTCATCTAGAAAGGATTTTTCCTTGTGGTGAGACTTTTTCTAGTTATCCTTTCCTTTCCTCAAAGAGAGAGCTGTATGTACGTATTCGTACAAAAATTCTCATGTTAATGTGCTCTGTATGTGTATATATTTGATTGTGTGCTTGCGTATGCACAGGACCAGAGGCGGAGCCACAGTGGGGTCAATGGGGTCGCACGACCCCTTGGAAGCCATGGAAATAACCTTAGAGGTCCCTTGGAGCTGCTGGTGCGACCCCTTAAAACTGTGGGTGCGACCTCTTGGAGCTGCTGCATTTTTCTGGGTTTCTTCTGGTTTTCGTTCGGTTTGGCGGAAGAGGAAGAGGAAGACGAAGACTCTCTCTCTTCCTTTCACACCACATGACCACACACTCCTTATTTAATTTTTTTTCTTAGTTTCTCTCCAATCAGATTTGTACAGCTAGCATCAAATTGCTTGCTTTGTGTAAAAAGCCATAGGCTGTCAGTTCACCATTAAGTCTTGGTGCAGATTGCAAAGTTCCATGCGTCCACATCCACATATTTGACATAAATTAATGGTAATGATGTGTGTGCCCCCTTTCCACATCAACATATTTAACAACTTTATTTCTCTTTATATTCAACATAAATTAATATGATCTCTAAAAAATATTATTATGAACCACCATATTGACTTCAGAATTTTATGTTTATTATGAACCATCCAACCCAATTTTATGTTTATTTTTGGTTGTAGGGAAAGTAAAGGCACCTTTCAGTATGGTAACTATCGGCGAGAGGCTGATCACGCTATCCTACCAAGACCTGATGAAATGATGATATGCATGCCGTTTTTGTTAAAAAAAAATTTTGCGCTGCGCGCGCTATTCTTGTTGACCCCCCAAACATTATTTCCTGGATCCGCCACTGCACAGGACCCATGCATGCTAAAGAGAGAGATCTGCAAATCTAGCTAGCTACATTTTCAGGAACAACATTTGATTTTAGACTCCCTTGTCTCTAATTAAGTAAGCAAAATTTTGTTTAGACGTGATGATTTGTATGATTGAATGCTCTCCATTCAAAATCTCCAATACTTTGAATTTAATTATAGAATAAGGCCGACTGAATTTGGAACTACTCCACTTTATTCAACTTTCACTACAGTAATGATTTTATTTAGTATAAGAATAAGTTAAAAGCATCACGAAAGCAAGATGCTTTTTGCTTAAACCTTGTTGGCTTGAAGAATTAAAATTAAAATGACTTTTTTTTTCTTCTATTAATTTGGGATGCTTTAGATTTAGCCCCTTACAACTGTTGAACTCTAGATATAAACCCACCTATATTAAAATATCTAAATAAAACCCAAATTTTGAATTTGATGCCATGTAAGATAAAAATGTCCATACATTTAAATTTATTTACAACACCATGCCACCAACATTAATATGGCTATTACAGTTTTTTTTTTTTTTTTGTAGACTTTTAATTTATTGTCTTTTTTATATCAACAACATTCAATTAGTTTAAGTTTTTTTTGCTTTTAATTTTTTTTTTAAAAAAGAACTTTTCTTCTTTTATATGAAATCCCCTAATCCAAATCTAATTAGTTCAATATACATTCTGTAACATCCCACATCGCTCAGGGAAGTGATCCTTAAATGTATATTCCCATCCCTACCGAGCACGAGGCTTTTTGGGAGCTCATTGGCTTCGGATTCCGTAGGAACTCCGAAGTTAAGCGAGAAGGAGGCTAGAGCACTCCCAGGATGGATGACCCACTGGGAAGTTGCTCGTAAGTTCCCAAAAATAAAATCGTGAGGGAATGGTAAGCCCAAAGCGGACAATATCGTCCTACGGTGGTGGACCCAGGCCGCGATGTGACAAATGGTATCAGAGCCAATCCTTGGCCGGAAGTGTGCCGACGAGGACGTCGAGCCCCTAAGGGGGGTGGATTGTAACATCCCACATCACCCAGGGGAGTGATCATTAAATGTATATTCTCATCCCTACCTAGCACGAGGCTTTTTGGGAGCTCATTAGCTTCGGATTCCGTAGGAACTCCAAAGTTAAGCGAGAAGGAGGCCAGAGCACTCCCAGGATGGGTGACCCACTGGGAAGTTGCTCGTGAGTTCCCAAAAATAAAACAGTGAGCGAATGGTAAGCCCAAAGCGAACAATATCGTGCTACGGTGGTGGAACAGGCCCGGGATATGACATTTTGATAGCTGAAGAAGATAAATAATACGTTAAAAGTGATTTAGGGTGTATTTAGAATATTTTTTTTAACCTAATAAGGTCAAAATTGTCATTGCATAGTAGGGTAAATAAATCATTTAATATTAAATTTAATTGGGGTGCATTCAATATTTTGTGGGGTGCTAATATAAAAAGCCAAAAAAATAGGTAAAAATAAACTAGTAGATACATTGTTTCTTGTAAAAACTAAACAATAGTTACATTATTTTCATAAAAAAAAAAACATGTAATTTTATTTTTTTTAAATTACACAATAGGTACACAGTTTTCGTAAAAATTAAATAATAGGAACTTTATTTTTGAAAAAAAGAAAACTAGTAGAAACATTGTTTCTTTTAAAAATTAAACAATGAATTTATAAGGTAAATTAGTTTTTATGTATTTTGCATATATGGGTTTGTTATTATGTGGGTAAATTATTTTTCATAAATTTTACATATACTGGGTATATTATTTTTCTTTTCTTAAACAATCTAACATTTTAAAATTTTAATAGTAGGTGCACAGTTTGAATCAAATGTTTTTTTTTTGTAGGTAAATTATTTTGCATGAATTTTACATATATCAAGCATTTATATATATATATGTGTGTGTGTGTGTGTGTGTGTGACAACACATCCCAAATTTTACGATTTTATAAATTTTAAAATGTGAATTCACGAGAATACCCTAGAGACGAGGGTATTGACTTTCGTGGACCAACGTATACTGAGACGTACGAAATATTTCTATAGTGTATTCCTGAAGTTCTCGATAAAGTTTTTGTATATATATATATATATATATATATTGATATTTTATATCTTGGCATAAAAAGATATTATTATTATTAGGAGGATGTTGAGATTAGAGAGGAAAAAGAAATAGGAGAATCGAAGGGGAGGAGGAAGGGCAGAACTACCCAACCGTTGTGAGAGAGAGAGAGAGAAAGAGAGAGAGAGAGAGAGAGAGAGAGAGAGAGAGAAAGAGAAAGACTAACTGAATCAGGAGAGGAGAGAGGAAGGGCTGGCCATCAGAAAGCAAGAAATGAGGGAAAGGAGAAAGAGGGAGAAACGGGGGAAAGGGAGAAACGGGTTCCCCAACCCGCGTGACCCGTGCACCCATCTCTCCATATTTTCCGGTGGTTTTCCACTAGATTTCTCACAAATTGGATCAAGGCACCACTCCCAATCATCACCTAGTCCTTTCCTCTTCCATTTCCATCCAAATTTGGAAGGGATTTGATTATAATTTGATGAAAAAACACTTGTGGGTGCTGCAGGGAACCATGTGTTAAATCCATCAATTGTGAAACCATTTCCTTCAATTACCACCACTAGAACACTCCACTAGAACCCAGGAACAAATCCCAAGTAGTGGTGAAGATGTTGGAACACCGAGGATGTTGAATTGAAGAACACCCATTATAGGGTTTCCGACGGGTTTTAGCAAAATTGGGGCTCTTCGAGGCCAAATTGGACTTGGCCACAGGTATAAAGTTTATTCTATTCATTGAGATCTTTATTCCTGTAAATTTTGATAATTTTTGGAAATAGTCGGATTTTCCTACGAGTCTGGGCGGCCAACCGCCACCTGCGGCGACGGGTGGCTAGGGGACAGTCGATGTTATTCTTAGGCTAAATTAGATGTCTTGAGTTCATTTTGGTGATTTTATATCATACATTGATCGTTTGGACCTAAATTCATTATAGTACATAATATTTAGGGTGCGTTTGGTACGCAGACGGGACGGGACAGGACGGGACGGAACGGGACGGGACGGGACGGGACGGGACGGAACGAAGGTGTAATTTTTGAAAAAGACATGGGGTATATTTGTCTTAAAATGGTAAAATATTGTGTTCCACAGACGTGGAACAAACCCGTTCCAGGGGGGAGGTGGAACGTAAAAACACTCAAAATCTGTCCCGTGGAACAGCCCGTTCCACCCATTTTTGGCGCACCAAACGCGGGACGGAACGCCTCGTCCCGTTCCGTCCCGTCCCGTCCCACGTACCAAACGCACCCTAAGGAACATAGAAACTTACAGATCGGGAATCCGACGCACGGATCTTCCCGAATTGGATTTGTAAGTTCATAAAATAAAATGTTGACCACCACTTGGTTTTTGTCAATTGGCAGAGATCCGACCGTTGGATCGTAATGAAATTTTAAGATGTTGTTCTAGAAGCGTAATGTGGATCTTTGGAAGTAACGGATCGACAATCCGTAATGCGGATCTTTTGGATCAAATCTTAGGGGTGTGTTTTATGTAAATTATGTATTTTTATCAGTTTGAACTCTGAGATGTGATTTGATAATTGATCATAGGCGACAATGGTTCGTGACGTCTCGATATGCGTGCTAGGGAGTCGTAGCCCGAACCTCAGGTGAGTGGGTCTTTTCCTTTCCATCGTATATTATATATATATATATATATATATATATATAATTGATAATTCCATAAATGTTTATAAATTGATTATGGCTTATGATTGCTGTGAATGCTTTGAAGTAATTATTGTGAACTACGAATAACTTGATCCCTATTTAGGGTACGTAGGCAGTCTAACGAGACGTTAGATGCAGCCATACAATAAATGAGACTAAATAATTGAGACAATAGCCCTGTTTAGGGAATTGAGTAATGTGAGGGACATTGGTGGAAAATATAAGATTTAACCTTATGATTTGGTGGTTAAATATTGGTCATAAATCAATGTGTGAAAAATCAGGAATTTGAAGTAAGGAAACGTAAGTAATGATAGTTAATTAAACTAGTATCTAGTTGGGCTTATCATCGATAATTATTTCTGAACATAAGTAGTTCGGGAGTAGGGCGTTACGGATTATGCATTTTATGCCATATTATATATATATATATATATATATATATATATATATATATTTAGGAATACTATGTTATGGTTGAATTTTGATTGCATCATGGCATATTCATATGTATATTACCTGAACATAATCATTGTAAATGCTTGGAAGCTCGAAGGTGAACTCAGGACACTCAGGTAAGTTCAAGTGAGTTTATGGTATTAGTTTACATGATGGGGTTATTGCATGACTATATTATGTCTTAAGCAACCTCGACATTGTCGTATGGGTTGGTCATGAATCAGACATGTTATGTTGAGATGCATTGAGAGCTCATAAACCTGCACCCCAATGTTAGTGCTCCCGCCCGTGACCAGGGCACAGTCCTTCACGTGATGTTCACCTCCCACACCTTACGCTCACCTTGGATCCAAGTTAGGTGCACAGTCCTGTCGTACAAACCACTATAGGTGGTTCCAACTCGTACGTGACCCGCGATTATTCGCACAGTCTTCACTTGATCATAGCACTTGAGCGTATTTATTTACACCCAGTCCTGTCGTATAGACCACTTTAGGTGGTTCCGACTCGTATGCAGGTATACTTATTGAGCTATGGATAAGTTGTACAGGTCACTAAAGCAGACTCTGACTTATGAGCTAGCATATGCGACGAAATATGTGATGAGCTAGCATATGTGATGAATATGTGATAAACTAGCATAAGTGATGAATATGTGATGAGCTAGCATATATGATGAAATATGTGATAAGCTACCATATGTGATGAATATGTGATGAGCTAACGTATGTGATGAGCTAGCATATGTGATGAATATGTGATAAGTTAGCGTATGTGATGAATATGTGATGAGCTAGCGTATGTGATGAATATGTGATCAACTAGCATATGTGATGAATATGTGATGAACTAGCATATGTGATGAATATGTGATAAGCTAGCATATGTGATGAATATGGGATAAGCTAGCATATGTGATGAATATGTGATGAACTAGCATATGTGATGAATATGTGATAAGCTAGCATAAGTGATGAATATGGGATAAGCTAGCATATGTGATGAATATGTGATGAGCTAGCATATGTGATTAGATATGTGATAAGCTAGCATATGTGATGAAATATGTGATGAACTAGTATATGTGATGAGAGATGGGTAAATCGTACAGGTCACCATAGGTGACTCCGACTTGCGTATTAGTATAGTTATTAATCACATGATTATTTGATATTGCTGATGAGATGCTGTGTTGTGGTATATTTATGATTTTTTCTGGAAATTATACAGGTGTTGTAGCGAGGGGTTATAATGTTTTATATGGTTTCTATTAAAATTTTATTAGCTGAGCTTTCTTATCATCGAAGATTAGTGGCAATTCTTAGTATTGAAGATTATTTCGAGGGTACGATTCTTAATTCACTCTACTGTACTTGCTTATGCTCTAACGTCGCATGTGAAATGGGTTCATTCCTGCTCACCGGTGCACTCTGGTATTTAGGCACTCTTAGGTTTAAATTTATTCACATTTTTCCACATCATCACACTTTATGACTTCGTCACCTTCCAGGTGTCGACCAGCACAACTCGATTCGAAGTCCTAGTGGACATTTCAGGTCGGGGTGTGTCAGTGTGTGTGTGAGAAAGAGAGAGAGAAAAATAATTTAGGTACATTAATATGTAAAATATAATTTTATTGACTTAATTAAGCATGTATAATAACATATATTAGACATGTTTTATGTTATTATATATTACGCAATGAATTTATAACATTATTGTTTTTTTTTTGTAAAATCATTAATTCTCCCTTACCATCCATCCGCATGAAATTAATTATGTACATCAAACATTCAAATAGGGTTTATAAAAAAAAAAAAATCAAATAGGGGTATTTTAGGCATCCAAATTTTTTTTAATGTGTGAAGTCAAACATAATTAATGAATTTGTTGATGTGGAATCTAGTCAATAGGTTTTATTCAAGAAAAAAAATTATGTCGGGTTTTATGTAGAGAAAATTAAGTTTTAACGGCCTTAAAACAATACATATAGCTGTGTGGTATTTCTTAATTTGTGAGAGAAGATGATAGTGTATTACATGAATTAAATATTTATTAAAAACTAAACTCTATTTTTTATTAACATAACTTTAAAAAACAACATATAAACTACTTTTAAAAGCGGTTGTCTAGAGACTATTGCTTTTAAAATAAGTAAGATATTTTATCTTTACCATAACACTTTTTTACTGCTTAACTTTAAAGTGATACAAATTTTGGTGAAAAATGCTATACCAAACTCAACCTTAGTCAATTGAGAATCTACTCCAACAAATATCAAATATTCTTTGGTGAGTAAGAAATTTGCCATACAAACATCCTTCAATATTAACTTTATTAAACTCAATTTAAATAACACCTTGAAATGCTCCCCTTAATGTTGTATGTACTTCAACTTGCAAAACAAACAAATTTCCAAAAGGAGAATCAAAATTGTACAACCTAGAGAATTTCTATTTAAAAAAAAAAGCAACAGAATCACCATTGGGTTTAAAACTTTCGTCGAAACTAATTTTAACACAGTCATTGTTTAGAGGTTTCCAGCCATATTTCTTATAATTTTTATTTTTATTTTTCTAGCAATTTAATTTAATTAATTAATTTATTTTCAATATTCACTTGAAACTCTTTGTGAGAATGTGATGAAAAAGCTTCACATTAGTGAGGGATCAACTATGCAAGGGCTTATAAGAAGTAGAGCTATTTCTCATATTAGCAATTGGTTTTATGGTGGAACCTCAACTTACTTCATGGTATCAGAGCAAGATTGGCCCACATGTGAAGCCCAAATGGCCACATGTGCTTCACGTCATCCTGTTTGTGTTATTTACGTGTTAAGCTTGAAAATTCGCTACACATGAATGGGCATGTAAGAATGTGAGGACAAAGTCTTACTTCGGTAAGAAACCAAACTACGCAAAGCCTTATGTTTGTACCATACTTGACCAATCCCGAAACTACTGAGCACCGGTCAACGTTATACCGTCAAGCACCCAGAAGAGTTTCCCTCTAACCAGGAGGCCAATCACAGCGCGACACGTGTCGACATCAAAAGCCAATCATAGCGCGACACATGTTAACATCAGAAGCCATTCACAACACGACACGTGTCAATGTCAAAATGAAACTAGAAACTCTTTTCTATAAATAGATATCACACTCTCACAATATTTCCGAATGTCATTTGTACTAAATCATTCACTAGTACTCATAATAAGAGAGCTTGAACCTATGTACTTGTGTAAACCCTTCACAATTAATGAGAACTCCTCTACTCTGTGGACGTAGCCAATTTGAGTGAACCATGTACATCTTGTGTTTGCTTCCCTGTCTCTATCTATTTACATATTTATCCACACCAGTGACCGGAGCAATCTAGGAGGCCAATCACAACGCGACACGTGTCGACATCAGAAGCCAATCATAGCGCGACACATGTTAACATCAAAAGCCAATCACAACACGACACGTGTCAATGTCAAAATGAAACTAGAAACTCTTTTCTATAAATAGATATCACTCTCTCACAATATTTCCGAATGTCATTTGTACTAAATCATTCACTAGTATTCACAATAAGAGAGCTTGAACCTATGTACTTGTGTAAACCCTTCACAATTAATGAGAACTCCTCTACTCTGTGGACGTAGCCAATCTGGGTGAACCACGTACATCTTGTGTTTGCTTCCCTGTCCCTATCCATTTACATATTTATCCACACCAGTGACCGGAGCAATCTAGCGAAGGTCACAAACTTAACACTTTCTGTTGTACCAAAGTCCTCACTGATTTTGTGCATCAACATTTGGCGCAATATGTGGGAACGACACTTATTCCCACTCTCTTCAGCTTTGCCAAGCTGGTTTCCACCATTCGTACACTATCTTTTGACCATGCATCCCTCTCCAACATAGGGAGCGAAGGAAGCCACAACACACAGAATGACACCCCTCCTGTACCTAGTGCGAAGCAACGAAAGAAGGAAGGAAAGAGGGTTGCTCTTCAAGCTAAAGTCGATGAGCTAGAAGCTCAGAACAACAAGATAGAAATGAAGAATGAGGTCCTCCAGGAGCAGTATGAGAAGCTCTTTGAGACGATCCACGAAACTAGGCGTACTCAAACACACGAGCTCATTGCCCCTGTGGACATCAACCATCATCTGGGTGCCTCCCAACACGGAGGGTCACCTCCCTTCGACATGGGTATCCCTGATGAGAAGCGAGTTAATCATCAAAACATTGATCAACATGAGACTTTTTTCAACCCAGATGCTTCGACCTGAAGTAGAAGAAGTGGAGGAAGACACCTCATTGCAGAAGGGTTGGAAGGATCGAAAGCCGTTTATCTTGACTGCCGAGACTTCCTAAAGCAACGTTGAGAGAATCCCCTCCATATATGCTCGAAGATCAATGACTCAAGGGTTTCTAAAAGACTCGATCCCCTCCCATGACCCAGGCCAGCTGTCAATCTAGGGAAGGAACGACAGGTCCCAGAGTAACATGAAGGTACATGGGACTCTGAGGTATTCCGATAGAATCGCCCTAGAAGTCAGTACGGCGAGTCTAAGAAAAAACCACACGCCTTTGCTTAAACTTTCCTACTTCCAAGAGGCGATGGAGACTTACGAAAGAAAATTCCAGTGGTACATGACTCCACTCAGGACCCCCTAATTTTACAGCTCTTTGAGGAAGTAAACAAGTTGAAGGCAGAACGTCAGGCCGAGATACCTGACTGGAACCAACCTAGGCCTGGCCCTCTCACAAGAAGGATCCTCGACACCCCTTCAAGCGAAGACAAAACAAAAGCTTGGTTTACAACTCTATACTGGAAGGGAATACCCAATTGAACACCTTAACTTCTTTGAGTCCACCATGGCATATCGGATGCACACTGATGAAGAGCGATGTCTTCTCTACCCCTCCACCCTCTTTGGCGGAGCTCTAAACTGGTATTGCCGTCTTCCACCTGAGACAGTAGACTTATTTGAGGAATTGAGGAAACTATTTGTCTATCAACACATTTTCTAGACCGATCACTTGCATTATGCAGATGACTTGTACACTATTCGTCAGAAGCCAGACGAGTCACTACAAGAGTATACCGGTCGTTTCAGCCATGAGTATTCTCGCTGTGCTGAGGTACAGGACAAGACCGCCCTCAAGGCCTTCACAGTAGGCCTAGGTTATTGTTTCTTCAAGTACATGATCAATGCCAACACTTGGAAGACTTACTCTGAGGTGATGGCACAGGCTTATAACCACGCCTCCGTCGAAGCAAGGACATACCAAGGGAACCTTCATACGGTTAACCCCTATCAATAAATGGGAAGTGGAAGTCAAGTTCTACCAAGTGAGGAGATATTGGCCATTCAGACACCCATTACATCATCTCCTGCCTCATTTAGCTACTCGCTAAGTTATCAAACGTATCTGTCTCTTGGTAAGATGAAGGATTTTTACTCTCAGCAAGCTCATTACAACAAGAAGGATAAAAGTTCGTATCAAGACAATGGGGCCAAGCCTCACTCTTTCAAAGCGAAGGACTAGGTACTGAAGGAAATGCTATTATAAGAAGGCATACACATTACAAATGTTTCGACTCTCAACCGCTTGAGATTTTTTGTCACATAAGCCATTCGACAAATATTTAAAGAAGAGGGAATTCAGACAACTTCTTCTGAGTCTTTTGTATTCCTAGCACTGGAACACTTGGTCTACGCTGACCTACCCTTATACTCCAACTCAGAGCTTCAACATGCATACTTTGACACAAAGTATGTGATACTAAGTGTTACAATCAACATGGTTCACATATCAAAAGCATGGATCCCTTCATGTATAGCAAAACATTCATAAGCATCACTCATATCAATCAACATAAACATTATACATTCCAACACATTTATACATAAACATCATACATTCCAACACATTCATACATAAACATCATACATTCCAACACATTCATACATAAGCCAATTATGCTTCGAAAGGGTTCAACATACTTTGTGTCTTCGACACTTGCTATAATGTGCCTCGACACCTTGCCCTTATTCTCACCAACCAGGTGATGAAATGTGAAGAACTCATCTTCATGCCACCAACCAGGTGATGAAATGTACAACCCGTACTCTCTTTCATGCCATCAACTAGGTGATGAAATGTACAACCCGTACTCTAATATCATTTGGCAACTTGCCACTCATGCCACCAAGCAGGTGAAAAAGGAACTCATTGTCGTGCCACTAACCAGGTGATGAAATGTATAACCCGTACTCTCCTTCATGCCACCAACCAAGTGATGAAATGTACAACCCGTACTTTAATATCATTTGGCAACTTGCCATTCATGCCACCAACCAGGTGATGAAATGTATAACCCGTACTCTTCTTCATGCCACCAACCAGGTGATGAAATGTATAACCCGTACTCTAATATCATTTGGCAACTTGCCACTCATGCCACCAACCAGGTGAAAAAGGAACTCATCTTCATGTCACCAACCAGGTGATGAAATGTACAACCCGTACTCTAATATCATTTGGCAACTTGCCAGTCAGGCCACCAACTAGGGGAAGAAGGAACTCATCCTCGTGCCACCAACCAGGTGATGAAATGTGATGAAAGGTGATGAAGGAACTCACCTTCGTACCACCAACTAAGAGATGAAAGCAACTCACCATTCATTCCACCTACCAGAAGATGAGTGGTACAACTTGTACATGTGAACTCCTAGCATTCATAAATATTAAAAAACCCTCAAGCTTGATAACTCAACTAGGGGAGCACTTATGCCCAACAAGAGTTATAGTCACCAACAAAGTCTTATTGCAAGCCGACAACAACTTCAGTGCATAGCATACGAAGATCAAGCTATTCAGCCCTCTTGCATCTGCTTTAAACATTTCCCCTCTATAACAATGCAAACACTACAACTCGTAGAAAGCTTCACACACTCTTGATCAAGACAGTGTAAAGCTAAACCAATTTATGGTGCCAACAAGATCTTCATCAAAGGAGTTCAACCATAATTCTCAAAAGCTTCACACACCATTGATCAAGATAGTGTGAAGCAAAACCAATTTATGGTGCCAACAAGAGCTTCATCAATGGAGGGCAACCACAATTATCAAAAGCTTCACGCACTCTTGATCAAGACAGTGTGAAGCAAAACCAATTTATGGTGCCAACAAAAGCTTCATCAAAGGAGTTCAACCACAATTCTCAAAAGCTTCAGACACTCTTGATCAAAACAGTGTGAAGCAAAACCAATTTATGGTGCCAACAAGAGCTTCATCAAAGGAGTTCAACCACAATTCTCAAAAGCTTCACACATTATTGATCAAGATAGTGTGAAGCAAAACCAATTTATGGTGCCAACAAGAGCTTCATCAATGGAGGGCAACCACAATTCTCAAAAGCTTCACACACTCTTGATCAAAACAGTGTGAAGCAAAACCAATTTATGGTGCCAACAAAAGCTTCATCAAAAGAGTTCAACCACAATTCTCAAAAGCTTCACACACTCTTGATCAAGACAGCGTGAAGAAAAACCAATTTATGGTGCCAACAAAAGCTTCATCAATGGAGGGTAACTACAATTCTCAAACATTCGAAGCAAATTCAAGACTATTCGAAGAAAATTCAATTTATATGGTTCATCCAAACCTTCGACTACTACAAGGTGTGGCTTGCATCACAATTTCTTGTTTAACATTATGGAAGCAAAATTTGTATATGTTGTCTCTCCCACATTTTCAAATTTCTAGTTTCCCAAAAAAAAAAAAAAAAAAGGGAAATTCAACAAAGCTTCATCAATGGAGGACAACTACAAATTCTCAAAAGCTTCACACTATCTTGATCAAGATAGTGTGAAGCAAAATCAATTCATGGTACCCAACAAAACTTCACCACAAAAGCTTCACCAACAAAAGCTTTATCAATGGAGGACAACTACAAATTGTCAAAAGCTTCACACTATCTTGATCAAGACAGTGTGAAGCAAAATTAATTCATGGTACCCAACAAAAGCTTCAACCACAATAGCTTCACCTACAAAAGCTTCACCCATAAAAGTTCACCAATAAAAGCGTCACCCACCACAAAAGCTTCCCTCACCACAAAAGCTTCACCAACAAAAGCTTCACCCACTACAAAAGCGTCCCCCACCACAAAAGCTTCACCACGAAAGCTTCCCACACCACAAAAGCTTTACCCATAAAAGCTTCACCAACAAAAGCTTCCCCCACCACAAAAGCTTCATCCACAAAAGCTTCACCTATAAAAGCTTCACCAACAAAAGCTTAACCCACCACAAAAGCTTTATCTACAAAAGCTTCACCTACAAAGCTTCAACACAAAAGCTTCACACATAAAAGCTTCACCCACCACAAATGCTTCACCCACAAAGCTTCAACACAAAAGCTTCACCCACAAAAGCTTCACCTACAAAGCTTCAACACAAAAGCTTTACAATATCTTGATTAAGATAATGTGAAGCAAAATCAATTCATGGTACTCAACAAAGCTTCAACCTCAAAGCTTCACCTACGAAGCTTCAACACCAAAGCTTCACCTACAAAGCTTTAATATATATATATATATATTTTTTTTTTTCTTTCGGAAATTTGAAAATTAAAAAATTCGAAAATTCGAAAAAAATAAATAAATTGCCTAGGCTTCCTCTTCTTTGGGCCTACCAACTTTCATAACAAATATATATGAAGAAGGAGTTTTGGGCTACCACTTAAAAAGGAAATGCCTCATTCGTCAACTCCCTCGACCGAAGACTTGGGGGACTCCTACCATATGCTACTGCACCTTGATACTCGGAAGTCACACGACCACTTAGTGACTTGGATTTTTCAAGTCTCCAAATGAGAAGTTTTCCTCAATCGGGAAATTAAGGGAGCACTACCTCAACCTACATGCTTCACTCACAAAGCTTCAACATACAAGCTTCAACAAAAGGAAAAATTCAAAGAACTTAGTGAAGAAGGCCTTGGTGTATTTAACATAATACGTTGAAATGAAGCAAACATTGTTTATTGATATCTCCGATAAGTTACAAATATGTACATATACATGAATCAAAATAAAAAACAAGAGGGAGCCTTCACAAAGGTTGCTTAGGAGAAGTCTCAGTAGTCGGCAGAGCTCCAGAAAGAGGAGGCACCATAGGGTGATTATTCTGAGCCTCAGTACTAGGCAGAACCCCAAAAAGAGGAGGCACCGAAGGTTGATCATTTGGAGCTTTATTACGCGATACAGCCCCATAAGACGAAGGCAATAAATGCCTTTGGAACAAACCCACAAACCTCTGATAATCAAGTAAAATCTGACCATCAGATTCCTGCAGCTGGTCGAGCTTCCTCTTCATGTTTGTAGCATAGTCATGTGCGAGCCTGTACAACTGTTTATTCTAATGCTTGAGCCCTCTGATCTCCTGTTTGAGACTTATCACTTCAGCAGCCAATGATTCAACTTGGCGGGTTCGAGCAAATAGGCGTTGGGCCATATTAGACATAAAACCTTCACACTGAACACTGAGAGCCAGAGAATCTTTAACAGCCAACTCATCAGACCGTTTGGGAAGTAGTCTGTTATCTTTGGGAGTGAGAAGGTTCTTGGCCACCACCGCAGCAGTCATATCATTCTTCATCGCAGAGTCCCCAACGGTAAGAGGACCAGTAGGGGATAAGAAGGATAGACGCCATATGTTGTCTTGAGAAGGCATGGTTGCCTCTTCACCAAAGTTCAAGTCAAAACGACGGTCGGATGGGTCAGATATTCTTAGAAATGATGAAAGAGAAATGAGGTGCAATAAATCTCTGAAGTAAGGGGAAAATTCCTACAAGCAATAACTCTCTGAATGTAATTCTTGCACACAATTGGTGCTCTTATAAAAGAAAGGGTAATAGGGCTATTGGTTCAAAAATCGAAGAAGCACCATTCTCCAGATTCCAAATAGGCACCATTTTCCACACGCAACATCAGCTCCTCGGGTACCACAGATAACTTTACCAAAAATCTCTGACAAAGTTTAGACACAAAATTTTTGAAGGTCCAGCTACACTACTATTACCCACAAGGGTAAAGGAACAGCACCACTACTTGATAACTAGAAAGTCTCAATGTGTGTCAACCTCCGTGCTCCATAGCAAGGCAGATTGGCAAAAATGCCCAACCTTCCCTCACATTCGAGAAAACACTCACAACAAGATTGCTTGCTCAAAAATCGAAGAGGCACCGCCCTCCGAATCTCGAGAGCTAGACTCCCAACAGGATTACTTTCTAAAAAATCGAAGAGACACTGCTCTCTAAATCTCAAGAGTCAGACTCCCAACATGATTGCTTTCTCAAAAATCGAAGAGGTACTGCTACTCGAATCTCGAGAGCCAGACTCCTAACAGGATTACGTGCTCAAAATAAGGAGAAAAAGAGCAATCAGTCAACACTTGGAATCAAGCTTCCAGTCAGGAACTGACTACCTGGAACCCCTTGCCTGATTACTTACCTGGCATTGCTCTCGAGTACTCATCTTCAACATCTTATGCTTCTAGAGAAGATACCACATCTGCCTGAGGAACAGATAGAGCAATTGAGAAGGATACAAGGAAGCATGTGGAGACAAGCGTAATAGAACACGTGCCGATACATCCACTACTTTGTCAACAGCAAAAATATCCCATATCATCAGGGTCGAACGTACTCTAGATTTGATGGACTTGTTTTGACCCTCAAATTCTTGAGTCGGCCTTATACTCTGGAGGAAACCAGAAAACCCTCCAGCCCAGTTCAAGAATAAGCCTGTGGAAAGATACTTCTTCAAAATTAAAAGTATCTCATATCATCTTTTCTCTATTTGCTTCTCCTTATCCTTGTTGCTATTTACGACACAAGGAGAAAGAGAATAATCAACCGGAAGCCGAAGTCGAATTTCCGATCCAGGTTGCTTGCTTGGAAGTCTGATTGCTTACCTTGTCTGTTACCTCATTCGGCAAATCTCCTAGCTCGGCGGCTTGGGGGACTCCTACTATAGGGTTTGTATCGCACTTGACTAAGCCCGAAACTACAAGTAAGCTTCAAGTGAAATTGATACATTACCTTGTGCATCTTCATCGGTTAAAGATACCACCTCTGGATGGAGGAAAAGTACTTCCAGAGAAGATGCCACATCTACATATGAGACAGATAAGGCAAGTGAAAATGATACCACACTTTGGTACTTAGAAGTTTCGTGATTACTCAATAGCTTGGATCTTGCAAGTCCCCAACCGAGGAGCTTCCCTCACTCGGGAACTTAGGGGAGCATTGTTTGTACCATACTTGACCAATCCCGAAACTACTGAGCACCGGTCAACGTTATACCATCAAGGACCCAGAAGAGTTTCCCTCCAACCAGGAGGCCAATCACAGCGCAACACATGTCGACATCAGAAGCCAATCATAGCGCGACACGTGTCAACATTAGAAGCCAATCACAACACGACACGTGTCAATGTCAGAATGAAACTAGAAACTCTCTTCTACAAATAGAGATCATTTTCTCACAATATTTCCGAATGTCTTTTGTACTAAATCATTCACTAGTACTCACAAAATGAGAGCTTGAACCTATGTACTTGTGTAAACCCTTCACAATTAATGAGAACTCCTCTACTCCGTGGACATAGCCAATCTGGGTGAACCACGTACATCTTGTGTTTGCTTCCCTGTCCCTATCCATTTACATATTTATCCACACTAGTGACCGGAGCAATCTAGCGAAGGTCACAAACTTAACACTTTCTGTTGTACCAAAGTCCTCACTGATTTTGTGCATCAACACCTTATAAAAGGTTGTGCTATTCCCAATATTGCCAATTAGTACCATATATACAAAAATATTATAAAGATTAGAAATAGTTTCTAAATGTAGACTTACACATAATTAACAAATACAAATGTCAACAAATTTTACTATCCTAGTTCGAATATTTGAGCAATTTTGTACTAAAAGCCGAAGTAAAAGCTAAAACGTTTGGAGGCAATTTAAGTTTCCAAGTTTTTGCTAAATTGTTGTCAACAGAAGTTAGAAAGTAATCTAGTAGCAGTTTATTTATATTAGAGCCAGCCAACATTTGTACCAAGAAAACGAGATGAAGAAATAGAACAATGTTTTATGTATATTGCACTGTATTTATTTCTTATTTCTTAACTGTTTGCTAATGAAATTTTAAACTTCTTTTGACGAAGTGAAGATTGAATGCTAGGACTAAATTTCAATGACAGATAACGATGTTAAAAGAGAACTTCTGCCATAAATCCTTTTGTGATTTCCAACGATATTACTAAGGTTGACAACATGATAAATACCTTGACTTATTAATTCCACATTACCAAGTTCAGTTCGACAAATTGATACAATTCGGCAAACTCGAAAATATTTGCTGCTTTTGAATCTAGCTGTTTCCATAATTTGTAATCACCACAAATGGGTACGTGTGTCTGTATATAACCTTAAAATGATAATCAAATAAGACATGCACACTGAACTATCATGGAGTAGCGCACGTGTCTTCATTGAATTGGCCACACTACTGATTGAAGTAAAATCAATCAAAGTACACCCCCAAACAAAAGGAATATATTTGACTTTGATAAAAAGTTTAGTCCAATTTTTGTTTATAATTCTAGGGTTTCAGATCAAGACATCGTCCTTCAATCAATCAATGTATAATCTTTTCATGTTTGAATGCATGGCACATGTAAGTTACTGTTATTAGACATAGATTGCTGTAGAAGTAAAATTTTAGATTGACTAGAATCTTAGATTCAACTTTATTAATTTGAATATTTTGACTGAAAGACTTGAAGGACAAAATGTTGAATTTGAGGGAGAAATTTTACAACAAAAATTATTAAATACCTTTCTAAAATCATGCAATTAATAGCAAATAGATTTTTTTTTTAATTTGAATTGTGTGATAACTAATCAAATTTTTTATATTTTCAAAATAAAAATTTTTATTTTTATTTTTAAATATTGATGCGTTTTAAGTTAAAAAGGATACAATTTATTATAAAATATGGGTACCTAAACTACATATTAATAGAACCTTCATTGTCAACCAAAGTCGCATAAAATTATCATTTAACCCTCTAATTAAAACTGAATATAAATAAGAAATATGGGCAGTAATGTAATTTCATACAACAATTTTTTTTTTTCGACCCCTCACTTACATGTAACTCCGCCGTGTAAGTTTATCTTACATTGCCGGTCCCAAGCCCGGATAAAGGAGGAGGGGGAGGGCGTCAGGTAGTCGACAGCCGGCACTCCATGATCACGTCGAATACTTATGAAAATGAATCCAGTAGCCGACCCCACTTAGTGGGAAAAGGCTTTGTTGTTGTTGTTGTTGACCCCTCACTTACATGTGGTTTTAACATATCTCTAGTTAAAAAATAAAAAAATAAAGCTCTCTCCCGTCTCTCCCCACTCTCTTCATCTTTCCTTCCATTTTAAAAACAAAGATAAAAAAAAATTCACACACATTTTGTCTATGCCCATATGCTAGTATAAATAAAAAAAAAAGTGAATAGATTTGACATTAAGAAAATGAGTACATTACATAAAAAAGAATTTGTATGTTTTACATATATATATATAACAAAGTGGTACATTTTTTTTATGACAAATTGGTACATTATAAATAATTTATGGGTAAAAGTAAAATTTCAAAAAAATAATGGGTACAAATTTGGGTGGTGCTATCAAAACACTCATTTTTAACACTCATTATTACATAAAAGTGTTTTCGTAAGGAAAACCAATTTGTTGCGCAAAGAGAAAGTTTGCTGTGCAAAATTTGGGGCAACAAAACTTCGTCACCCAGAAATCCTCGAGCAAAGGTCGAGAAGCAAAGAGTTGGGCGACGAAGACAAAAGATAAGGGGATAATCATTCGTCATGCCAACTTTAAGGTTATGCACGACGGACCATTGTCCAGTGTTAAATTTTAGGCGACGACATATTCTCGTTGGGCAAAATACTTTTTAATAATTAATTTTTTTTGTTAAGTTTGATATTTTAATTAATTTAATGCTTTGTTACTTAAATAACAAAAAATAAACATACGTACAAACAATAAAAAAGTTATAATATCCTAGTACAGAAAAATTATAAAAGTAGGGCTCGAAATCTGCTACTGGTGGGATGTCTTGGGATCTGCTGGGTGGAGTGGCTAGGAATTAGATGTTTAAGGTGGCTGGGAATCTGGCATTAGAAATAGAAAGGCAGACAACTGAAGCGAATATGAGATCTGGCTCATCTAGTCACCCTAGGCCGCAAGTTGCCGTTTCAGGTCCTAAACTTCTGCCGTATACATGGCGATCTGTCCCAAGCTCTCTCTAGAAGTAGAAGCACCAGTGTCACAAGCCAAGGACCAGCTTCATGTGTATGTTCACATGCACCATTTATGTGCACTTTAGATCTAGAGTAGGTGTCAGCATGTCCCTAGTTTTGCATTAAACAACTAGGACCCGTATGTGAGCATTTAGCGCCAACTTTACGTGATTATAGTACTAGAACGTAAATTACACACCCAACATGTTCATGTTGCGACTTTCTGCATGATTTGATGAGCAATGACTAGTTGTTATCACTATTGCTTTTACTATTCTCTACCCGTATTCTTTTATTTCAACTTTTATTGGATACTGTACAATATACTTATGAATAATATGTTATTTTGGGAAACTATACTTTTTTTACAGTGCAAGGTTATAACTTTACGAAAACAACAGCTTTACAAAACTTTGTTTGTCAGCCAACTCACCTTTGTTTTTCACCCCTCCAAGAGTTAGTGGCATTGCTTTTGTGACGATGAAGATTACTGGCAAATGCTAACCTCCACTTCTATTAATGTAGGAAGTTTCTCATTTCTGTACAAACATTCCTTACTTTAATGTACTTATACTTATGCTCTGACATAACATGTGTAATAAAGGTTCATCCTGCAATTGCGCACTTACGCTATCAATTTAAATAATTCTAGACTTTTAGGTTTTGATTTATTCTTTTTTTTTCTACATTACATTCACTTTATAACTTCGTCACCTTTCAAGTGTCGACCAGCACAACTCGATTTAGGTGTCTAGGTGGATATTCTTAATCGGGTGTGTCAACATCACTCAAAAGAATTAAATATTTGGGTACAAACTAAAACAAAAGAAAAAAAATGATACATATGGAAAAAAATGGTTGTAAATTAAAAGATAAGTACAAATTGAAAATATAAATATATGATACAAAATTCAACCATAAATATAAGTTACCAAATGTAAGATTTCTAACACTAAATGTGTCACATCCCAGCCCGGGGGCCCTCTCCACTACCGTAGCACGATATTGTCCGCTTTGGGCCCCGACCACGCCCTCACGGTTTTGTTTCTGGGAACTCACAAGCAACTTCCCAGTGGTATATATATTTATGTGTTATTATTTTTATTAGTTGTTATTAGAAATGGGAAAAGAAATAGGGCAGTCGGGAAGGAAAAAGAAAAGAAAAATGGGATTGGGCAAAACTGCCCAATCTGAAAGAAGAAGGAGGGGACGAATCAGGAGAAGAGAGAAAGAGAATCTGACCAATTAGGAAGAGAAGAAAGAAGGAGAAAGGAGGGAAGGGAGAAACGGGGAATCACGACCCGCGGATTGGCAACCCGACCCGGTCGGTGTTCTTGCCATTTCCGACGAGTTTTGGCCCATTTTTTCGGCGAATTGCTTCAAGAAACCTCATGGGAAACACTCTAGGAGCCTTCCTCTATCCATTCCATCTCAAAATTGGAGAGATTTGGCTTTGGAAATGGAGGAACATGCAAGGAGGGGTGCGGCGACTTTGGCTTCGAATCACCCAATCCCGAAGCAATTTCTTTCAATTGTCACCGCCCATAGCATCCTCTTGAGGCCTAGAACAAAGCCCAAGCATTACTTGGAGCATCGGAGTTGATTGACGAATTGGAACTCACCCAATTCTAGGGTTTCGCACGGGTTTGAGCAAATTGGAGCCTTTCCAGGCCAAATTGTCCTTGGCCTCAGGTATAAAGTTTACTCTACTCATTGAGATCTTCATTTCTTTAAATTTTGGTAATTTTTGGAGATAGTTGGATTTTCCAGCGAGCCGGGGCGGCCGACCGCCACCCGCGGCGGCCTGTGCGGTGGCGCGTGGCCAGTGGCCCGCCAATGTCATTCTTAGCAAGTGTTTAATATTCTAGGTTCAATTTTGATAATTGATTGACGTAAATTGAGTAATTGAACCTAGTTCGTTACGATTCGTGGTTAGGTGAAAATGTGAATTGACAATCCGACCGTTGGATCGTCACCAAACTTTGACACATTGTAATACATAATATTTGAGGATTTTAGGAACTTACGGATTGGGAATCCAATTTACGGATCTTCCGGAATTATAGTTGTAAGTTCATAAAATATAATGTTAACTGTCACTTCGTTTTGACAATTGACGAAGATCCGACCGTTGTATGGTAAGGAAATTTTAGGATGTTGTTCTAGAGATATATTGTGGACCTCTGGAAGTTATGGATTAGAAATCTGAGTTGCAGATCTTCCGGATCGAACTACGTAGTGACGTGTTTTATATAAGTTATATATTCTATCGATATGATTTCTAAGGTTTGTCTTGATGATTATTCTAGGCACCGATCGTCATGACGCCTTGATGTGTTGTGCTAGGGAGTTGTAGGGCGAACTCCAGGTGAGTGGGCAGTATTTTCTGTATTTACCTATATACTATTGATTTTTCCCAGAAATTGAAAATAAATGAAAGTATGTTTTAAAATGCCATGCATGCATATGATATGAAATATATGAATTAGTATTTGATGCATATATGTGAATTGGTGCTGTGGACGCACAAGTGAGTTTTATGTTATTTATATGGTTTATTGATGATGTGAATTATGTTGAGAGCTCAAACCTGCACCCCTGGTGTTAGTGCTTATATTATTCACCGCGCACCACACGCTCACCTTGGATCCAAGTAGGTGCATGTCGTACAGACCATTAGAGGGTTCCGACATGTCGTACAGACCATGAGAGGTGGTTCCGACTTGTAGGTGATTTTAGATTATTATACAGCTGTTGATGAGAGAAGCACTAGAGCGTATTCTTACACCTTTCTTATCGTACAGATTACTTCACGTAGTTCCGATTTATGTGCAGAGTAGCGTCGTACAGGTCACTGCGGTGACTCTAGTTGGATTGGATATTGAGCTATAGAATTAACCGTACAGGACCAACTGCAAGGTCTCCGGTTGATTCCTTATTTCACATGTTATATTGATGCATCCTTATTCTGTTATTGACGCTTATTGCATGGCATACTTTCTGGTTTTTGATAAAGATTAGTGATTTGAGATATTTGAAGAATTATATGCATATTATGTTATTTTTGGGAAAGTATATAGGTTTTACAGTGAGGGGTTAGAAATGTTATTAAAGGAAATATTTTCGAAAAACTTTGTTTTACTGACCCACTCAACATTGTTTTACGCCCCTCCAGGTTCAAGATAGTAGAGCTTTGGTGGCCATGAGGAATCCAACGGTGTTCTGACAGAATTCACAAAAGTAGGACTCACCCTCGAGAGTTACATCTTAGTAATTGTATCTTTAAAGCTTCCGAACTGTGTAATTGGTTACGTCACTCTCACGTGACGGCCAGCATGCCCTCCTTCGGGACGGGGTGTGTCAAAATGGATCTATTTGAAAATGTTTAAGTCATTTTTAATTAAAAAATTTAAATATGCTGACATGTAAATGTTTTATTTTATTGAAATAATGATGTGGATCCTTGACAAAAAATTAAAAAAAAAAAAAAAAAAGGTTTCAATCAATAAAATTAAAAAATGAGGGATGAGAATTAATTTCTCCATTTCCAAATTTTAAAGAGTTTTGTTACGTAAACAAAATTTCCTATGTTTATTTTTGGTTTAATTGTATTGAAATATGTATAAAAATAAAATAAAAAAAAATAAAAAAAAATAAAAAAAAATAAAAAAAAACTCGAGGTTGGTTTGATGTTGATCAATATGAAGAGTCCTAGCAAGTGTGAGAAAATATACTAAGGTTTTTTTTTAAGAAATTTGAAGTTGTGCCATAAAACTTGGTAGGTAATAGGGGGAGTAGCACAAGTACTTTATAGGTACATGTAAGGTTCATTCTTTCTCTGATGTGAGATTCATTATACTTTTTCAGCTTATTTACCTTGTTAAATCCATTTGTTTTGCAAGAGAATGGAGTTCTTATGTATAGCGTGCTACATGAGCCTAGGAATTTTGTCATCACCTTCCCCAGATCTTACCATGGAGGCTTTAATCTTGGTTTGAGTTGTGCAGAAGCTGTCAATTTTGCTCCTGCTGCGGACTGGCTACCTCATGGTGGATTTGATTGCTGATGTGGCGTCCAGGGAGAAGGAAAGAAAGACAAGAAAAAAGGAGACAAAAAGTATATATTGTTGAACAAAAATTGATTTATTAATACTTGTTACATAAAAAATTAATTTTTTATTTCCGTAAAGGAACAAGTGGGTCACTCCTGCCATGTCATCCTTTAAGTTGATAGAAAATTTACCTGATGTTTGAAATTGCAACGAATTCATAAGTTGAGGTATATATTACAATGTTTAAAACAAGAAGTATGAGATTGTGGTTCGACCTATAATTAAGGTAATTTTGTGTAATTTTCCAAAAAACATAACACTTTTGGTTCCAATGCTCCTTGTCTTTATTTCAAAATTACGGCGTTGCAAGTTGCAGGCTACTAAATATAGACAATAATTTTGGTATGTATCCTCCCCTAGAGAAGGGAAAGAGAAAATTACATACATTAAAAAATGAAAGTTATTATTAGCACTTCAAAAATCTCACTTTCCGCTATAATTAGAAAGAAAAATACATTTATGAGGAGTGTACTATATATTATTTTACTATATTTTCCATGTGGAATTCTGTTCTCCAACAATATATGAATGATTACCATTTTTACTAAATGGTGGGCGAACAGTAATATGTTTGTCAGGATACAACTATCCAACAGTTGCTATGCAATACATATTCAAAAGTAATTGTCTAAAAGCATCTTCAATATATGTTTGTATATGTGTGTGTATACATATAGGGTAAGGATCGGACATGCGTTTTTAAACACACTTTTTTAGGATGCATTCTGTAAGTTATTTTAGTGATCCAATTGTGTATCATTTAGATCTTCCCTTAAATATCATCTCTACGGTCTATATTTTAGATATTCCCTCAATATCTTGATGGTTTTTTATTTGTTTAATTTTTTTTGTAAGGATGACCAGTGAAGGATGAATTGAAAAATAGACAGTTTGCATAACTCCTCATTTTGGTCCCTGAGATTTCAAATCAATAGAAGTGGTCACTGAGATTGTCCACCATCCATCATTTTGGTCATTCCTTTAAAAACTCCGTTAAATGTCCCGGAGCTCTTGGCCGGAAGTTTAGACAATTTTCAAAGCTTTGTAACTCAATCATTTCTTAACTAAATTTGACCCATAATATATCAAAATGAAGATAGGAGAGTGTAGAATAAGATATACCTATTTGGAAGCCCAATGGTTGTCGGAGATGGTCGGAAAATAGCCTCAAAGTTGACTGGTCCGAGGGAAAACTGGAAAACTTGCCTAAAACTGGAAAACTTGCCTGAAACTGGGTAAACTTTAAACATTCATAACTTCTTCAATACTCAACGAAATCAAGTGATTCAAAAACAAAAATCATACTTCTCAACGAGAATAAGAGAATGGTACCTTTAAGTGATGACTAACTCGAGACCAAGACAGCCATTTTTGAGTCATTTTTCAGCCAAACCACGACGTGTTAGCTGCTGAAAAAGGCACCATTATCTTCATCTCGTCAAGAAATATGATTTTTATTTTTGAATCACTTGATTTCGTTGAGTATTGAAGAAGTTATGAACATTTAAAGTTTACCCAGTTTTCAACGAGTTTTCCAGTTTTCTCTCAGACCAGTCAACTTTGAGGCTATTTTCCGGCCATCTCTGGCAACCATTGGGCTTCCATATAGGTATAATCCTATTCTACACTTTCCTATCTTCATTTTGATATATTATGGGTCAAATTGGGTTAAGAAATGATTGAGTTACGAAGCTTTGAAAATTACCCAAACTTCTAGCCAAAAGCTCCGGGACACTTAACAGAGTTTTTAGCAGAAGGACCAAAATGATGCATGGTGGACAATCTCAGAGACGACTTCTATTGATTTCAAATCTCAGGGACCAAAGTGATGTGTTATACAAATCTCAGGGACAATTTTCGCGATTTTACCTTTTAAAAAAGTTATGAAGTGAGAACTACAAGAAAGTGTGTCCACATTGTTGGAGAATAGGATCCCAAATCGGAATTATGACACAATAATATACAATTAATATATAGAAGTTTACACTATAATATCACTAAGACCTTGTGTGATAATATGTGCACCTAGTAATAGGTGGTTAAGTGCGTACAATATCGATGATGTTAGTGATGGACCATGTTGGGCATGAAAATTTATCATGGTATAAGAGTAGGATGTTCTCCTGACACGTCCTGAGCCCAATTTACTGGGCTTGCCTCCTTAAATTGGGATTTCAAAAAGTTGTGCTAGCTCTAACTTAACGATATTAAATGGCAAGGCCTTCAAAAAGTTGTGTTGCCTTTAGTAAAAGAATGATGACCGAGCCCTCAAAAAGTTATTATAGCTTCGGCATAATGAATGGACCAGTTCTCGATGTAGAATCGATTTTCCGAGTGATCCCTTGTTGTATCATCCCACATCGCCTAGGGGAGTGAATCCTATAAGCCTTATATGTACATTCTCATCTCTACTTAGCACGTTTGTTTTTCGAAGCCCACTGGCTTCAAGTTTTATAGGAACTCCGAAGTTAAGAGACTATGGGGCTAGAGCATTCCAAGGATGGGTGACCTATTGGGAAATTCTTCTCACGTGAGTTCCCAGAAACAAAATCGTGAAAGCGTTGTCAGGGCCCAAAGTGGACAATATTGTGCTACGGCGGAGTTGAGCCCGGGTCAGGATGCGACAATTTGGTATCAGAGTCACTCCCTAGCCGGAAGTGTGCCGACGAGGACGTCGGGCCCCTAAGAGGGTGGATTATAACATCCCGCATCGCCTTGGGGAGTGGATCCTTTATGCCTTATATGTACATGCCCACCTCCAATTAGCATGAGGCCTTTCGGGAGCTCACTCGCTTTGGGTTCCGTAGGAACTCAGAAGTTAAGTGAGTTCGCGCGAGAGCAATTCCACTTCCGGCCAGGAATTGGCTTTGATACCAAATTGTCACATCCCGACCCAGTCCCCCACCACATCCTAGGCTTGACTCCACCATATCATGATATTGTCTGCTTTGGACCTCGACCACGCCCTCACGGTTTTGTTTATGGGAACTCACATGAGAACTTCTTAGTGGACCACCCATCCTGGGATTGCTCTCGATGCGATCTCGCTTAACTTTGGAGTTCCTACGGAACCCGAATTAAGTGAGCTCCCAAAAGGCCTTGTGTTAGGTAGAGATAGGAATATATATATAAGGCTTAGAGGATCCACTCCACTGGGCGATGTGGGATGTTACAATCCACCCCCCTAGGGGCCCGACGTCCTCGTCGACACACTTTCTCCCATGGATTGGCTTTGATGCCAAATTGTCACATCCCGGCCCGGAAGTGTGCCGACGAGGATGTCGGGCCCCTAAGGGGGATGGATTGTAACATCCCACATGACCCAAGGGAGTGGATCCTCTAAGCTTTATATGTATATTCCCATCTTTACCTAGCACGAGGCTTTTTGGGAGCTCATTGGCTTTGGGTTCCATAGGAACTCCGAAGTTAAGCGAGTTAGCGCGAGAGCAATCCTAGGATGGGTGATCCATTGAGAAGTTCTCGTGTGAGTTCCCAGAAACAAAACCGTGAGGGCTTGGTTGGGGCCCAAAGCGGACAACATCGTGCTACGGCAAAGTCGAGCCTAGGATGTGATGGGGGCCTAGGCTAGGATGTAACAATTTGGTATCAAAGCCAATCCTAGACCGAACATGTGCCGACGAGGACGTCGGGCCTCTAAGGGGGGTGGATTGTAACATCCCACATCGCCCAGGGGAGTGGATCTTGTAAGCCTTATATGTATATTCTCATATTTACCTAGCATGAGGCCTTTTAAGAGCTCACTGGCTTCGGGTTCCATCGAAACTCTGAAGTTAAGCGAGTTCGCGCAAGAACAATCCTATAATGGGTGACCCATTGGGAAGTTTTCATGTGAGTTCTTAGAAACAAAACCGTGAGGGTGTGGTCGGGGCCCAAAGTGAACAATATCGTGCTACGGCGGAGTCGAGCCCGGGATGTGGTTGGGGCCCGGGCCGGGATGTGACAATTTGGTATCAGAGCCAATCCCTAGCTAGAAGTGTGTGGACAATGACGTTGGGCCCCTAAGGGGGTGGATTGTAACAGCCCACATAGCCCAGGGGAGTGGATCCTGTATGCCTTATATGCACATTCCCATCTCTACCTAGCACGAGGCCTTTTAGGAGCTTACTGGCTTCGGGTTCCATTGGAACTCCAAAGTTAAGCCAGTTCGGGCGAGGTAAATCTCATGATGGGTGACCCACTAGGAAGTTACTCGTGATTTCCTAGAAACAAAACCATAAAGGTGTGGTCGGGGCCTAATGCAGACAATATCGTGCTATGGTGGAGTCGAGCCTGAGATGTGGTGGTGGCCCGGGTTGAAATGTGATAATTTGGTATCAGAGCTAATCCTTGGCCAGGAGTGTGTCGACGAGGACGTCAGGCCCCTAAGGGGGTGGATTGTAAGATCCCATATCGCCTAGGGGTGATGATCCTGTAAGCCTTATATGTATATTCCCATCTCTACCTAGCACGAGGTGTTTTGGGAGTTCAATGGCTTCAGGTTTTATCGGAACTCCGAAGTTAAGCGAGTTCGTGCGAGAGCAATCCCATGATGGGTGACCCACTGGGAAGTTCTTGTGTGAGTTCCCAGAAACAAAATCATGAGGGCGTGGTCGGGGCCCAAATCGGACAATATCGTGCTACAGTGGAGTCGAGCCCGGGATGTGGTGGGGGCCTGGGCCAAGATGTGACAATTTGGTATCAGAGCCAATCCCTGACTAGAAGTGTGCGGACGAGGACGTCGGGCCCCTAAGGGGGGTGGATTGTAATAGCCCACAAAGCCCAAAGGAGTGGATCCTGTAAGCCTTATATGTATATTCCCATGTCTACAAACCACGAGACCTTTTGGGAGCTTACTGGCTTCGGGTTTCATTGGAACTCCGAAGTAAAAGTTATCCCATGATGGGTGACCCACTAGGAAGTTGCTCGTGAGTTCCCATAAACAAAACCATGAGGGTGTGGTCGGGGCCCAAAACAGACAATATCGTGCTATGGTGGAGTCGAGCCCGGGATGTGGTGGGGACCTGGGCCGAGATGTGACGATTTGGTATCAGAGCTAGCCCTTGGCCGGGAGTGTGTCGAGAGGACGTTGAGCCCGTAAGAGAGGTGGATTGTAAGATCTCATATCGCTCAAGGGTGAGGATCATGTAAGCCTTATATGTATATTCCCATCTCTACCTAGCATGAGGCATTTTGGGACTTCACGGGGCCCAAACTGACACACCTCGAACTAGAATCAAGGCGTGCTGGCCATCACGTGAGGGTGATGTAGCCATGTGTGCAGTGCGGAAGTGATAAGGAAGAACACTGAGTGACTCGAGAGGTTTTGTTGGGAAGACATTCTCGGAGATGAAGATAGGTTATGTATGTCTGCCTTGCAATGGAAGGTGAAGGTTGACATTTATAGGAATTAATAACCGGTACTATTCTTTCACTCTTGTCGGCAACCGTTGGATGATTTAACAGTAAACTTCACGTGCTTTCTACTTCACAAGAATTCTTCGACAGATTGCCCGTGATTTCCGCAAGGCTGAGTGTGCATGTGACAGGCGCTGACACATCTGGAAAAGCAAGTGCCTTTTCGATATCTAGAATCAGCGCTTCGACAAACTGCCCGTGATTTCCGCAAACCTGAGTGTGCATGTGACAGATGCTGACACGTCTAGAAAAGCAGATGCCTCTCCGATTTCTGAGCTTGCCTCTTCGAGTTTTGAGCTCGCCTCTTCGATTTATGAGCTCCGTCGAGTGCAGAGGTTGCATGTGACAAGTGCAGACAAATCTGGAAAAGAAGATTGGCCCATGGTTTTTTAGCAAGCCCAACTTTTGAGAAAGCTAGCGCCTCTTCAATTTTTGAATTGGCCTCTTCAATTTCTGAGCTCGCCTCTTCGATCTTTGAAATCCCGTCGAGTGCTGATTTTTATAGAGGCATGCAGTACGTTTCAAAGCACACTTGAATTTCTGCCTGTAAAAACTTCCTTCTTGCATTTCTACGATCTTAACTTGTCCGACCTCTTCTTTCTTGAACACCTTTGAAAATGTCTGGCCCTTCCGACCGTCGTTTGACTTGAACCTTAGTGAAGAGGCATCCATGCCTTCTCCAGACAACATACAGCGCCCATCTTTCATATCCCCTATTGGTCATCTTACCGTTGAGGATTCGGTGATGAAGGATGATATGACCGCTGCGGTGGTGGCTCGAAACCTTGTCACTCCCAAAGATAACAGACTACTTTCCAAACGATCTGATGAATTGGCTGTTAAGGATTCTCGAGCTCTCAGTGTGCAGTGTGCAGGTTCTGTGTCTAATATGGCCCAACACCTATTTGCTCGAACCCGTCAAGTTGAGTCGTTGGCTGCTGATGCTACAAACATGAAGAGGGAGATTGACCAGATGCAAGAATCTGATGGTCAGATTTTACTTGATCATCAGAGGTTTGTGGGTTTGTTCCAACAGCATTTGCCTTTGTCTTCTAGGGCTGTACCGCGTAGTGAAGCTCCAAATGATCAACCTCTGATACCTCCGACTGTTGATGCTCCGCCGACTACTGAGACTTCTCCTAAGCAGCCTTTGTGAAGGCTCCCTCTTGTATTTTTCTGCCTCCTGTTCATTTTCAACGAATTTTAATGTAAAATACCTTGCATATCTGTCAATGTTTCAAAAATAAACCCATACCAAAAACAATTAAACAAGCAACAAATAAAAATGACAATCATGGCAAAATAAAATTGCAGAAAAGGGAAGGTTTTTAGGAACGCAAAACATGGGTTGCCTCCCAAGAAGCGCTTGCTTTAATGTCTTGCAGCCAAACGAAACTTCCTTCTAAGCTTGGATAGGGCCCACGGCACTGAGTGGGATTTCTTCCATAATCCACCCCACATCACTCTCATAGTATAGCTTCAGGCTATGCCCGTTCACTTTGAATTCGTCACCGTTCCTTAAGCTTTTAACTTGGACTGCACCATGGGGAAAAACATTAGTGACAACAAATGGCCCAATCCACTTAGACCGTAACTTACCAGGGAACAATCGTAGACGGGAATTGAATAGTAGCACTTTTGTCCAATTGAGAATGTTTTTCCTCGAATCATTTTGTCATGAAACGCCTTTGTTTTCTCCTTGTAAATTCGTGCATTCTCATAGGCTTCATTCTGTATCTCCTCAAGTTCATTCAGTTGGAGTTTCCTATTCATTCCAGCAGCATCTAAGTCCAAATTGAATGATTTCACAACCCAGTGCACTTTGTGCTCCAGTTCCACAGGTAGGTGACACGGTTTGCCGTAGATTAGTCAAAATGGAGACATCCTTAGAGGTGTTTTGTAGGTAGTGCGATATGCCCACAGTGCATCATTTAAACGCAAGCTCCAATCCTTCTGGTTTGGCCCAACAGTCTTCTCCAAGATTTGCTTGATTTCTCTATTCGAGACTTCGGCTTAGCCACTTGTTTGAGGGTGGTATGGCGTGGAAACCCGATGCTTCAAATTGTACTTTTTAAACAGCACCTCAATGGTGCGATTGCAAAAGTGGGAGCCTCCATCGCTTATGAACATCCTCGGCATGCCAAATCTGGAAAAGATGTTAGCCTTGATAAAATGTACCACCACTCTAGAATCGTTAGTATGGGTAGCTTTGGCTTCCACCCATTTCAACACATAATCAAAAGCCAGCAAAATATAAGTAAAACCATATGAGGGCGGAAATGGTCCCATGAAATTCATACCCCATACATCAAAGATCTCCACATTAAAGATGGGGGTTTGAGGCATTTGGTCTTTGGCACCGATTGTACCTGTTCTTTGGCATCTATCACAACTTATACAAAATGTTCTAGCATCCTTAAACAATGTAGGCCAATAGAAACCACTTTCTAAAACCTTAAGGGCTGTCCTTTGGATGCCAAAATGACCCCCACATGCATAACTATGGCAAAATGCAAGAATTGAATTAAACTCGGAATTGTGCACACATCTACGAATAATCTAGTCAGGACAATACTTCCACAAATATGGATCATCCCACACATAAAATCGTGCATCATTTCTAAGTTTATCACACTTGTATTTATCTAGAATGCTAGGAACTTTTTTTGTGACCAAATAATTGACCAAATCAACATACCAGGGCTCACTCACCTCTAGGGACAGCAATTGCTAGTCAAGGAAGGTCTCTAAAATGGGTAAGGAATCCTCCTCGTGCACCAAACGACTGAGGTGGTCAGCCACCACGTTTTCACTCCCTTTTTTGTCTCTTATTTCAATGTTGAACTCTTGAAGTAGGAGCATCCAATGAATCAGCCTTGGTTTGGCCTCCTTCTTGGTGAGGAGGTACTTTAACGCTGCATGGTCAGAATATACAATCACTTTAGTGCCAAGTAAGTATGAGTGAAATTTATCTAAAGCAAATACAACTGCAAGAAGTTCTTTCTCAGGGGTAGAATAATTCAATTGAGCATCATTTAATGTCCGGGAAGCGTAGTGGATGACATGGGGTTGTTTGTTCCTCATTTGGCCTAAAACAGCACCAATGGCATAATCGGATGCATCACAGATTAGCTCAAATGGAAGGCTCCAATCTGGTGGCATGATGATGGGGGCCGAAGTCAACATGTCCTTGAGGGTTTTGAAAGTGGTCTCACACTCCTTGTTGAACTCGAAGGCTACTTCCTTTTGGAGTAAACGGTAAAGGGGTTGGGTGATTTTTGAGAAATCCTTGATGAATCTCCTATAAAATCCTGCATGGCGAAGAAAAGAACGAACCTCCCTCACCGAAGTGGGAAAGGGTAAGTGACGTATAAGATCTATTTTAGATTTATCAACTCCCTTTTTCTGATATGATATGCCCCAAAACTATACCTTGTTTTACCATAAAATGGCACTTTTCCCAATTCAAGACAAGATTAGTTTTGATTCATCGTTGTAAGATCAAAGTAAGATTATTCGATCAAAGTAAGCTTATTCAAGCATGCATCAAATGAGTCACCAAAAACACTAAAGTCATCCATAAACACTTCAATGATATTTTCCACAAATTCTGAGACAATACTTACCATACACCTTTGGAATGTGGCTGGTGCGTTGCATAGCCCAAATAGCATGCGTTGATAAGCAGAGGCACCAAAGGGACATGTGAAGGTAGTCTTTACTTGGTCATCGGGAGCTATCACAATCTGATTATAACCCGAATAGCCATTAAGAAAACAATAAAATGAATGATCGGCTAACCTTTCCAGCATTTGATCAATAAAGGGCAGCGGGAAGTGATATTTTCTTGTCGTAGCGTTAAGCTTCCGATAGTCAATACAAACTCTCCATCCGGTTTGGATTCGGGTGGGCACAAGCTCATTATCTTCATTTTTTACCACAGTGACTCTGGACTTTTTAAGAACAACTTAGACCGGCGAGACCCAATGGCTATCCGAAATTAGGTAAATCACCCCACAATCTAGTAGGTTGATGATTTCCTTCTCCACAACGTCTATCATGGGTGGATTGAGCCAGCGTTGTGCTTCTCTAGATGGTTTGGCTCATTCTTCCAAAAGTATTCGATGCATGCAAGTGGTAGGGCTAATTCCCTTGATATCAGCCAATGTCCACCCAATGGCAGTTTTGTATTCCCGAAGCACCCTCACCAACTTGTCCTCCTCTTGTGCAGTGAGTGAAGAAGAGATGATGACGAGCAACGTCTCTTGTTCTCCCAAAAACACATATTTCAAATGGCTCGGCAATGGTTTAAGCTCTAGGGAAGAGGGCTGGATTACAGAAGGAAGCAACTTGTTAGTCGAATTGGGAATTAAAATTAGGTTAGGAGACTTACCATGCCTTGGATTTGACTTTGGGGCAGCAACCATCTCCACAAATTCTTCTTGAATAGGCACGGCAAGATGTTCCTTGTTGTTGTCGTGTGTATGCCTAAGTGCTAACCCTTCGTTTTTGAGTCCAATGCTTTGCGTGAGAGTCTTTTCAAGTGCATACTCACTCAAATCATCAAGGAATTCCTACGCCCAAGAGTCAATCACATCAATAGAGAAACAAGAGTGACCATCATGAAGATATCTCATAGCATTAGAAATATTGAAATCAATAACTTCCCCATCAAATTCCATGGTCAATGTTCCCTTGAATACATCTATCTTTGTACGGGCAGTCTTCATGAATGGTCAGCCAAGTAATATTGGTAATTGAGGGAAATGGTTCGAGTCTTCCATTTCAAGCACGTAGAAGTTCGCCGGAAATACTAGGTCATTCACCTGCACTAAAACATCTTCCAAAACACCTTTTGGATACGCATTAGATCTATTGGCCAGTTGAATGATCACTTCATCATTTTTTAATTCTCCCAAGTTCATAGATGCATATATTGAATAAGGCATGACATTTATTGATGCACCTAGATCTAACATGGCAGATTCAAAGTGAGTATTTCCTATAACACAAGGAATTGTAAAACTGCCTGGATCTTTGCACTTAGGAGGTAATTTTCGTTGCAACACAGCTGAGACATTCTCACTTACCTTTACCACCTCTTTGTTCGAAGCCCTCTTCCTTGTAGTGCACAGCTCCTTCAGGAACTTAGCATACTTGGGGACTTGTTTAATTTCATCTAGAAGTGGAATGTTGACTTGCACCTTTCTGAATGTGTCAATGATGTCTTTGTCACTCTCATCTTTCTTTAATTGCATAAACCTGCGAGGAAATGGTGCATTGGTTAGAATGGAATTAGAAGTCATGGAATTTGAACCCAACTTACCTTTGGTGGTCGAATTAGGGTGTGTAAGTGGCTGTGGCAACGATTGCTCAATCCTTATCGAGGGCAGGCCTTGTTCATTCTCCTCAGATTGCATCTTTTCATCCTCCTTTTGATTGGATTTAGATGGGCTGGGATCAAATCCAGCTTCTTTTCCACTTCACAAGGTGATGGCTTTAGTAGATTCGAAGCCTCCATTTGGATTCACATCCGTCGAACTAGGTAACTTACCTGGTTCTCTACTAAATTGCCCCATGAACTCAGCCATTTGTCCCATTTGTCTCTTCAATTCAGTCACCTCTCAAGCTTGATTTTGCATTTCCTTGGCGTAATTGTGCATATCTTTGGCTTGATTTTCCTGACCCTTCACCAACGTAGTTAGTAACTGAATAACTTGAGCATTATCAAAAGACGAACCTGAGTTATTTTGGGCAGGTTGTGTTTGGGGTTGTGCGGGTGCATACGGCATTTGATAGAATCCTGGAGGTTGCTGTCTGAATGCACTTTGTTGTTGGGTTTGTTGGGGCTCCCTCCATTTGAAATTTGGATGATCTCTCCAACCTGGATTGTATGTATTCGAGAACGTATCATTCCTTGGTAGGTTTAGACTCCCAAAACCCATGGCGTTGGCAGATTCCCACCTTCCGTTCTCGATCAATTAAAGGCTCTTATCCGTGAGATGTCCATTCATTGAGCACACGCCACAAGCAGCTACACTTTGTTCTTTTGGTTTTTCAACCACCTGTGAAAGAAGAGTAGTAAGATTAGCCATTTTATTTTGAAGTTCGGAAATAACACTTACTTCATTAACTTATTACTGCCGTGGGTTGTCTCTTTGACCAACGCCTTCATATTGTTGAGCATTCAATGCTCGGTTAGCAATTAAGGTCTTGGCAGCCATGGGTGTTTTATCCACCAAAGCTCCTCCCGCTGAGGCGTCTAACATTTGGCGTTTAATTGGTAGAAGCCCTTCGTAGAAATATTGAAGAAGAAGCTCCTCTTTCATCTGGTGCTGTGGACATGAAGCAACAAGGGTTTTAAAACGCTCATAGTAAGTGGGAAAGGATTCATCTTGCTTTTGCTGAATGCCACTAATCCTTTTGCGTAGTAGAATTACTCGAGAAGTTGGGAAAACTTCTCCAAAAATGCCCGTTTCATATTCTCCCATGATGTGATAGTTCCGGGGGCTAGCTCATACAACTAATCTTTAGCCTTTTCCAAGAGAGAAAAGGGAAAAGCTTTCATTTTCAGAATGCTCCCATCAACATTCACAGGGGTCATGCTCGAACAAACAACCTCGAACTCCTTCAAATGTTTATTAGGATCTTCCATGGACAACCCATGGAACTTAGGAATATGATGCAATAAACTGGACTTTAATTCGAACAAATTGGTCTTATTTTGGCCGCCCTTGGATATTGAATGCATAAAGGCAGAGCATTGTCCAATCCCGAAGCGGAAAGCTCCTTGATTGCTCGATTGTCTATTGCCATATCTTGGACTTCTTCAAAAGTCCTTGCCGTGGCCTCCTCTCGCTCTTCTACTTTGTCTTCTTCAAGATCTGGTGCAGGTTGAGATGGTTGGGGATCTTGTTGATTCCTTGCTCGTCTCAAAGTTCGTTCAAAATCGTCGTCAAAGTCAAAGATGTGCTTATGAACAGGTTGAGAACTTCGAGTCATAAACCACCTAAAATAAGAAAACAAGTAAAGTCAGCAACTAGGAACAAAAACACATGAAAATACACAAAAAGAAATAACAAGGGATTAGCAAAGTTGCTAATCCCCGGCAATGGCGCCAAAAACTTGATGCGAAAATTAACTTAACACACAAATTTAACCTTCTTTTGACAACTGTAATATAAGTATAAGTAGGGATCATTCTAGACCAGGGATTAGGAGGGCTTGCTAATAACCTCTAAACTGACTCAAAAACATAAAACTAAAGTTAAAAATACTTAACAAGACTCACAAGACTCAAAGCAAACTTAAAATACTCAAAACAGCTTAAAACGACTAAATAAACTTAAACTAGACACTAGGAATGACTTTGGACGAAAATTGACTTTTACTTGAATCAAAACATTTAAAAACACAAATTAAAACAGATTCTAACTAATTAGACACACTAAAGTAAAGGGGGATTGAGTTTTGGACGAAGTTGAAACAAACAAACAAGTATGAAAAACTAGACAGATTGTAAAACGAATGTGAGAAATAAGATGGTGGATGGGATAGCTAGAGGCTTTTTCTCCACACATGACATGTATGCAAATAGCTCAATTTCCAGTTACTACTTCATTGAATTATGAACGACAATGCTCCAAATTAACCGTGACATCACTAGTTAACTCTCAGATTTTCCTTGTTTTATTGGATTGGATGACATCATTCGACAACCCAAAACATTCTTCTAAAGTTCCCTACATGACATCATAATAGAGATACAATCAAAGATCATTACGTTTAATGAAAATCATAAGCATTGACAAAGCACTTGCAACTATGACATCATGTCACTCATGCTAGGAATTGAACTTAACACGATTGTTTATAAGCGACCTTCACTACATGTGAATATAAGTTTGTAACGATTATGTGAAACTTCCTTATATTTTAGCAACGGATTTATGCATGCCAATTAAGTGTCGACCCTTAATTAACAAATACAAATAAGTTATCAATCAAATAGTCAAGCCAATTGCATTCACGATTCAAGAGTTCATAACTGGAATTTATCAAATTATATTGCACACATAATCATGGCTTTGAAATCAATCCTAGCCAAAAGGGGTTTAACCACTCATATTTACAACAAAATGAAAGGAAATGAATTTAAACATTAGAAACAAAAGAAAGAAAACACCTAAACGCTCCAACGATCCAAGTTGGGCAGCAAGCACGTCCAAGCACTTTCCTTCCCTTCCTTTGCTACGGCACAAGGTGTTGGTGAGTGTTTGAAGGTTTGTTTGTATGGAGGAATGGATGTGAAGATGAATGGATGTGTTTGGATGAAGGTTGTGTTGAAATAGGAGTGAATGATCTAACAAAGTATGAACTAAATTTATGTTACACACACTTCCTTTTATAGAGGAAGTGCATGGCAATGGAGGGGAACATGGAGTGGTGTAACAATTGAGTGCAATGATGCATGAAATCTGAAATGATGGAGGGAACAAGGAATGGTGTAGCAATTGAGTGCAATGATTCAATGTAATGATGCATGAAATCTGAAATGATGGAGGGAACAAGGAATGGTGTAGCAATTGAGTGCAATGAGTGGTGTTTGAAATGATTCAAAGGTGAAAGTGAAGTGATGATGCAAAGCATGGGGGTAAAATGGAGTGGTGTTGCAACTAGGGAACATGAATGAGTGTGCACATGGTAGAGAAAGGAAAGGGAGGTGGAATGATGCAACAAATGAGTCAATGGAGGGAACATGGATGATGATGCACGGCTTAGTGATAGGAGCATATTTATGCAACTTAGTTAGCTTGTTTCTTGGCATTTACTTAGTTTAATTCTAGTTATTGTAGTACTTTAAGCTATTTTCGTGTGTTTGTAGGTTCAAATAACAAAGTTAGCAACAAAGTGCTATTTAGAGCATTTTGGAGCATTTTTGGGCCAAAATTGGATAGTGCAAGCATGGAAACGTGAGGATGGACGTTTTTGAAGATTGAAGGCTAGAAATCAACATGTTTGTGTGCAAGTGTGTTGACCTACAATTACCAAACATCCATCCACTACACCCATTACATCCACTCATTACTAAACATCCATGTTTGTGTGCAAGTCTCTTTCTCTCTCTCTATCTCTCTCGCTCTCTCTCTCTCTCTCTCTCTCTCTCTCTCTCTCCCTCCGTTTACTCTCTTTCTCTACAAACCCCTCAAGTGAGCTTCAAAGCTCACAGATCGAACCCAAAAACCACTCGATTGTACTCATCTCAGTCTCATGATCACAACCATGTTCTTCAAACCCGGAATGGACGAGTTTTCAACGTCGAACTCATGAGGTTCGAACTTAGTGATCTGAGTTCATCGGATTTCAGGCCGAGTTAAGGAGTTTTGAAGGTAAATGAAGCCTTCCCACAACTCCCCGAGACCCCTAGGACATTTTTGAAGAAGCTTGGACATCGAAACAACCGAGTTTCGAGGAGGTCACTTTTGGCAAGAACTTTCGAGGCGTTTTCCAGCGACCTCCGTCCACTTTTTAGACTCGAAACAGGTATAACATGATTCTACACTTCACTAGCTTCAAATCCGTATAAAGTACGTAAAAAAATGGTTGAGCAATGAAAGAGAATAGTGAGTTTGAAATTTTTCGAGAATACCGACGAAAAATCAAGTTGCAGACAGCGGCGGATGGTGGCAGTGGCGAGGACCACCGGAGAAGGAGATGGAATATTCCGTCAGAGCTGACGGAATATTCCTGACGGCGTCAGGTAACAATTGTAACTTTTGTTAGCATTTAACGGAATATTTCGTGGAATATTCCTGACAGCATCAGGCTAGCTAACGGCACTGGCCTGCTAATGGGGATGCGTCTGGCCCTGCCATTGTCGGCATGTGGGGGAGCGTGAGTTGTCCAAAAATTATTTTAAAAATTTGGGGATGTTCGTGACGTCAAGTAGGTCACGATGGTATATTTAAACCCTAAGTTTGAGCAAACTATGGGGGTTTTATTTAGATTTACGGATATGTGCTTTAATTAATTCGAATATAGTTATTTCACATATAGGGGAGAAGTATAATTGATAACTGCTATATAATTGATAACTAATATATAATTGTTATAAATGCTGCTATATGGTTGAGATATTACTGTCATGACATTCATATATATTTGTACATGCGCATCTTGCAACACTAGTGTTAGTACACGCCCCAGGGCCAGGGCCAGTCCTTCACGTGTATGTTCATATCGCACCATTCGCTCTCCTTGGATACAAGTTAGGTGCCAGTCCTGTTGGGTAGATTGCATTAGGCAATCCGACTTGTATGTGACCATGCTTCTGCACCAGTCTTCACGTGATCATAGTACTATAGCATATTGATTATACCCAGTCCTATTTGTGTTAGAAATTATCTGTTTGAATTCGTGTGTCAGCTTAGATGGATGAACACTTGGCTATACTTGATTATCACATGATTACATTATTGTGGCATTTGATACATCATGACTTGGCATATTTCTGGTTATAATACTATTATAATGTTGTCGTATTATTGTTTACATACATACATTGTATGTTTTAAGGAAACTATACTTGTTTTACGGCGATGAGTTAGTATATTCGAAAATAAAGGATTTCATATAAGCATTGTTTTGTTGACCCACTTGATGCGATAAGAGTTAAGCACTCAAATTAAACCCTCTTTTGATAATTGTAGTATATGTATAAGTAGGGATCGTTCTGGACCGGGGATTAGGAGGGATTGCTAATCTAAACTAAACTGACTTACAAAAAGAAACTTAAAAACACTTAACTAGACTCTATAGACTCAAAACACTTAAAAACACAAACTAAAACAGATTCTAACTAATTAGACACACTAAAGTAAAGGGGGATTGGGTTTTGGACGAAAATAAAGTAAAACAAAACAGAAACTAGAACTAAACAGATTTGCACGAAATTGGTTGTTTTGGATGGATGATGGGCTAGCTAGAAGGTCTTTCTCCACACATGACACACTACATACAAATCAATCTCCAATTGCTTTTCAATAAACTATGATGCTCAACACCCCAGATTAACCGTGATGCACAAATTAACCTTCAGATTTTCCTTTACTCATTGAATTGGATGAATGCATGCGACAACCCAAAGCATTCTCTAAAAGTCCCCTATATGAATGCATAATAGAGATACAATTAGAGATCATTACGTTCCATGAAAATCATAAGCGTTGACGAGGCAATTGTAACTATGAATGCATGATACGTTTGCCAAGAATTCAATTAACACGATTGTGACAAGCAACCTTCACTACTCATGAATATAAACTTGTAACGATTAGGTGAAACTTATTTATATCCTAGCATCAAATTCATGCATGAAAACTAAGTATGCATCCTTAATAAACATACACAAATCCATTATGAATAAAATAGATAATTGAATTGCAATCACAACTTATCAAATCACAATTGGAAGAAATCAATTCATACTTAGTTTCGAATTCATGGTTTCGAATTCTCCTCTAGCCAAAAGAGGTTTAGTTCCTCCTACTTGCAATTAAACAGAAACAATTGAAATTAAACATTGAAAACCAAAGTAGAATACACCTAGAATGCTCCACCAATCCAAATTGAATGACTAGCACAACTCCAAGCAATCCTCCTTCCTTGCAAATATGCGGCACCAAGGTGTGAGTGGTGAATGGATGGTCTCTTATGGTGGTGGATGGATATAGGTGAGTTATGGTGAAGGGTGGAGAGTTGTGTAGATGATGTGGTGTCTTTGGATGATGGCTTACAAACACACGAAAATAGCTTAAAATACATAATTAACTAAGAAATAACAACACAAATGCACAAGAACAAGCTAAGTCGCATAAATATGTTCCTATCACCACTCAACTTTGTTTTTCACCCCTCCAGGACCTAGATAGCTGTACTCTTTGTGGCACTCAAGGAATCTCGGCAGTTTTGACATTCTCTTCTGTTTAGACGTACGAACTTATCATTGTTGTGTAATAAGTGTACTTTAGTTACTTTGACTACTCTTCTGTATTCTCACTATCTATTACGCTTTGAATAATTGTAGTGGGTTCTTCCCACGATTGAGCACTCTTTCACTATTTAGTATAACTAGTTCTAATAAGTTTTAAATTTACTCACTTCTTAAATCATTTACCCTTTACGTCACCTCACAGTGATGGCCAGCATGCTTCGACCTTCCTAGGTCGGGGTGTGTCAGTATTAGTTGGAGTGGGGTTAGAATATTTAAACTCTTCTTTTCTCATAGATATAATGGATGTGGGGCATTTCAACACACCCCCTCACGTGAGACCCAATTAGTAGGTCACATGTGGGAGATCCACACATCACAACCACTGGAGCCAAGGGAACTCACCCTACACACGGGGCCAAGGGACCCACCATCATCACACAGGGCCAGGGGGACCCACCCATCACATGGCAGTACAATATGGGCCCACTTCTTGACTTTGATACCATGTAGAATTATCAGAGAGACGGGTCATAGGCCCACTTCCAACAATACCAATACTATCCCCAACTTGGTAATTACCATCTATACAATATATCAGGTGTGGGTTTTATCACAAAATGCCTCGGTATTTTTGGAGTGGGGTTGAGATATTTAAACCCTTATTCTCTACAATCTCACAATTCTCAAAATACTACTTCAATACTTTATTCTTCTTCATAAGGAGGTATTTATAAGATTACAAAAGAGCAATACTAGGAAATAAGTCAAAATAATCCTTTGTCAACAAGACAAAGAAACCTAAACCAAATCAAATCATATCAAACCTAATTACATCACAAAATAAATCATATCCCTAAAATACTTTCCTTTTTATTTTCCAACACCCCCTCAAAATCATGGTGTAAAATCATGAGTTTGCTAAGAAGGAAATCTTCATTGATACGCTGAAACTAGCGTCAATCTTTTCGAAAGCTCAACAAATCACAATCCATCAGAACTAATGCCTCTTTTCAAATGCTCAGCTGGAACTAAATCAATCTTTTCAAAAGCCCAAGTAGAAAAAAACGTCTATTTTCGAAAGCCCGACAAACAAATCATAATCCTTAGAACTAGCGCCTCTTTTCGAAAGTCCAACTGAAACTAGCACCTCTTTTCGAAAGCCCCAATCACCAAATCCTTTTTTCTTTTTTCCTTCACTTTTTTGTTTCATCCTTCTTTTTTTTTTTCTTCCTCAAACTCTTAATCAAACTAAATAAAAAAATAAATAAAACAAAACCCAAAAGCCTTCATCATAGGAAACGTATCCTACCTTGACAAAACTTTTTTTTCTTCTAATCTCTTTCCTCCAAGGCATTGAAACCACACACTTTTCTTCTCTTTATTCTTCTTCATGGCGGAAAAAACTTATTTTCTTTCTAACAATCGTAGACAATCTTCACCCTCTTCGTGCACCCATAGGGAAGCACTCGTAGCAAAGTAGAATTATCAGAGAGACGGGCCAATAGCCCACTTCCAACAACACCAATATTGTTCTTAACTTAGTAATTATCGCCTGCACAATCCGTCAGGTGTGGGGTTTTATCATAAAATATCTCGGTATTAGTTGGAATAGGGTTAGGATATTTAAACATTTATTTTTTTTATAGATACAATCGATGTGGGACATTTCAACATATCCACCTCCGTCTTCTAACCTGGGAAGAATGTGAACCACCATACTTTGTCGATGTCAGTGTCAGCTTTGAACAGGGCTCCGTATTATTCTCCCGTCAACGCCAATTCACACCCACCTATCCCCTTTGTCGATTGATTGGATCAAAGTTTGCATAGAGTAACAAGAAAGAGAGGAGAGGAGAGCAGCAATTGGATTCATCGGAGCTTCGAATGTGTTGGCCGGAAAAAGGAGGGCGTCTTGGCACTGAAAACTCCTTCCTTTTGTGTTTTTGTTTTCCGATGGTGACTTCGGTGCAGAGATAAAATAAAAGAAAACTAATAAAAATGGTTAAAAAAACTTTGAATTTTAACAAAAATGACAAAATAAAGGGTAAAGTAAATAGTACCAAAATTAACTTTTTATTATAAAAATGTGATTTTTCTTTAAAATGAACAGTACTTTAAGCTTTTCATTAAAGTTCCTTAAAATAGATGGGTTTAAATAACTTTTCTTTGTTGTTACACATCGAAGTAAAAATCACTTGTGTCCTTAATTATGATTCTAATCATGATTAATAATTATGATGTATGGAAAAACTCACTTTCTGGTTGACATTACTTCCCTTTGCAAGGGTACTTGTTTTCCTTTCACATATGTACACTATTCATATGATTATTCTTCGCTGAAATAACAAGACGGTAATAATCATATCTCAATTCAAACATTGCATATCACATTACATACTGTTGTAATTCATACATATCTTTATCACTCAAGTGAAAGAAACATCCTTTCATGAAAAAGTATTTCATCCAACGATCCATTTAATTATCGAACTCGTATCAGAATGTATAGGCATAATTGTTTTACGTCAGTATGGTAAAGCATCATTTGCAAAATTAAACAAAAATTTGAATATAAACCAATGAGAGAAAAAACTAAGGCTTAGATTCCACCATCATACTCTAGTATCCCAATTGCCAATTCAAGAACTATCAAGTTAATGAAGATGACTTCTGTGTGGTGAAGTACACGTGCCAGTTATCTCTAAAAACCATACAAACTTGATCATATTAAATAAACTGGTAATGTTAAGGAGACCAAAAATTTTTAACTAAATTTGCAAATCAAATTATGTGGTTGAAGATGATTGGATTATTGATTAAGTGTCGATTAATATGTTTGAATGACATATCATTTGGTTTGCAAATTTAATTTAAAATTTGGTCTTCCTAACAGTATCCTTAACAAACAGCTAGCCATTTTTTCAGGAAGTCACACAAACTAAATATTCGTCTAGGATCAAAATTGTGTCTGTTGTAACTATTTATGACCACTCTAACAATCCCAACGAATCTTTTCTTTTCCTCATCCAGCTGAGCTTTCTCCTAGACTGCGTCTGAAATCAAACAATTTTGAACCACGACTTCACTTTCTATTGAGCATTTGTGTTTGCATTTGTCGTTATAATTTGGGAATGTGGGACAAACGAGAGGAGAGAGTTGGGTATGTGCTTCCATGCGTTGGGAACAACTTTGCCCTCCCTATTTTTGGTTTTCTTTTTACTAAAAATCCATTTAAAAAAAATTATTTAATTTCCTTTCTTGTTTTTTGGGTGATTTTTTCTAAATTCAATAAAATGTTTTTAGTATTAGCAGTACTTATGCTAATTATATAAACAGGTCAATCATGTATTTATAAAAACTTTGGACTTTTTTATTGACCTATGACTAATTAACAAAAAATTCCATTGATATATGGTTAATGATTAAAGATTTCATTGATTTTTTGCTAAATTCCCTTTTGTTTCTTTTATTAAACTATAAACCCTAAACCAAAGAAGTCCAAGAATAATAATACCGTTTTGGATGGACGAGAACAATCTTGTCTCCATAGTTGTCGTCACCACCGTATGGTCTCTATAAATGAGGAACAAGACCCTCCAATGCACCAGAAATTGAGTCCCTAGGATTTCAATCACCACTTTTGATGACTCATTTAGGGACTTAAATGGAATCTTTGTCTTTAAAGAAATATGAATAAAGCTTGGCTACTCAGGGAAGAGTAGGAATTCTTACTCAAAATTCTTCGTGTTTGAATAATAGAAGGTTGTGCTTATGATCAAAACCATTTAAATTATGAATCATACTGTAAAGATCATCTACGCCAAAAAACGAATTAAAACTAAGGTCATTTAGTTAAGCTATGTTAGCAAATGCATAGACGGTTCGTAATGTTTTTACTAATTTCGTTCATATGTTTTTACACAATTTGATGACTAAACAACCTTAATTTTAATTGATTTTCGCAGAAACAACCTTTATAGAATGATTTATAACATGAATGGTTTTAATCATAAATACAAAGTTCAATGAATCGACAACAAATAGCTTTGAGTAGGAACATCTACACATTCTTTGAGTAGGAACATGTACAAGGACCAAATGGTGGTCGATCCTAAATATAGGGTACCGTTAGAGATGCTATGTTGCTCATGTATAAGGACCAAATGGTGGTAGATCCTAAATATAGTGTACCATTGGAGATGGGGACTAACCGAATACATGAGGCAAGTCCCCATACATATAGACAGTTCTGGGACAGAATGGTGGAGCCTGGTGAGCATTTGAGTGGAAAACTTGGCCCACCCATATGATTGTTGTTATGCAGCTATTGCTTTTTGATCAGCAACTGATGACGCAACTGCAAGCTTGGGTCCCGCAACGCACATGCTGCTTATGTTTTTTTTAACTGTTGCGAAGTCAATGTTCCAGATTCATTCTGGGTTTTTCTTATTTTCTTTACCGTTGAATATCAACAATTTCAAATGAAGAGTCCTCAAGTTTAGGGTTCATACTATAATGACTTATTTATTGTAGACAATATTCCTTTAGGGACACAAATATTCCCTTTAAGTCTCTAAATAAGTCCTCAAAAGTGGTGGTGAAAGTCTCATGAAGATGCTCTTGGACAACATGAAAATCGGAATTGGACTTGTGCTAAAAGGGGCTTTCTAAGCCTTTTACGGGTGTGTATATTTTTTGTTCAAACTTCAAACAGTGAAGTCATTGCTAAGGACGGATGGATGAAGGGGCAAGGGGAACTTCCAAAATCTTGTGAATCTTCATGGATGACTTGGATGATACCCTTTTAAAGGTTAGAGTTGTCTTTTATACATGTCCTCCAACTGCCGATAAAATGTCTCAAAGAGGAGTTTGGTTTCTTATTATCTTTTCTAAAAATATTACTTGGAGAAAACGACATAGTTTTAGAACAAGTTACTTCATAAGAAAAAAGTAGACAAGTAGCATGTTAAAAAAATAGCAAACCCACATGTTATAGCAAACCTGAATGCTTCATCTCGACTTTTGATAACAAAAGCTAATTCATTTTGCTCAATTTTATCCGAATGAATTTTCTACTTGTCAACTCTTGGCACTTCAAGATCAACTTGAGCATTATATTCTTGATATGCGTTCGAGTAGTGAATGTTCTCAATTGAAAGGAATTGGTAGTCTTGCAAAAACATGGTGGAGACGAGGAGGAATATAATGTATAATCATGTGTAGTTGCTAATTACATTGTCTTTGGTTATATTGGTTGCTACTGCTTCAGTGGAAAGAGTATTTTCTGCTATGAATTGTGAAAAGTCCATTGCGTGATTGAATGGAAGATCAATGGTTGAGTGATAGCATGGTTGTTTATATTGAGAGCACTGTTTTTTTCTTCCATTGTTAATTAAGCTATAATGTAGTGTATTTGTTTGGGTTAATATTTGAACATTGGACCTAGATGAAGGAAAACCCAAGGGTGCCAAATTAAAGAGGACTTGCCTAAAGCCTAATATCAAGCCTAGAGGCAAATTGAAGTCTTCTCAGCCAAAATGTAAGCCACGTGCTTACTATTGAAGTGACAAGTGATGAAGACTAACCTACTACCAGCCAAAGGACACTTTCTAGTAGCATTCCAAGTAAAAAGTTGATGACTCACTACTCTCCAAGTGCTTTCGGGCAAGAACAAAGTTACAGTAGTCAGCTAAATTGACTCCTAAATGGACTATAGAAGGAGGAAGAGGCCCCAAAGACAAGGACACTCAACCAACCAAACAAACAAACAAACATACAAACTCTGCTCTCAAGCCAGATTTGCATTCAAAAGTTGAAATCAACCCAAATTCAGACCTTTTTAGCGACAAGCTATCTCTTGTCCAGTTTAAAGCTCTGCTATCTCCCTTAGTGGTGTAGTATCGATTCCCTTGTGTAAACTTGTTTACCATTCATACCTTTTTAGCATAGAAACCCCTGTTAATTCAAGGAGAAGTGATTGCAAAAGGTTTAACCTTGATAGACAAGGTGAAATCTTGCCCAACGCTCTTTGTTTGTTTTCTAAATTTGTAGATCTATTACTTAATGCACTCTCCAGTATATATTCAAGTCATATTCATCTATTGTCCTACTTTAAGAGTCTCATTTACATCTGGATCAGGCTAGTTTAATGGATATGTCATCTTTAAAAGTAATCTAGGACCAAACAAATGACTTAGGGGGATCTGGACTCCCTTCATTTAAACATACAAGACTATGAACTAAAAGTCCTTGTTTAGAAGGCAAGAAAAAATAACTTAATGTAGACTTAACCCATCTGCGATAATCCTGTGATAACATGAAGTCCGAGTAACTTAGGGTGCAAGTAATCGATTTTAAACACTCTTGTTTGACATTTGCTATACTGAGATAGCAGTGGCACGCCTAACACTCAATTAGTTTTGATTGTGAGCCTCAAAGCCTACACCTAAGGCCTGACAAAGGCACCTTTTAGAACTAACTTTGTCCTCTTCTTGTGGCACATCAACAAGCAAAAACCCGACTACACATCCAAAGTGCTAATCCTTTGGGGAGCTGTGCTAAGGTCCGAGGATCCTTTTCCAGAGAAATCTTCGCCCGAACATAGTTTTGGCATGCCCAGTAGGACTTTCATAGTCTTGTATGCCAAGAAAATGAAGGAAGGAGAAAACCTTCAGGTGAAACACATAATATAGGCCACCTCAATGTCTACCAAGATCGAGCATGACAAATTATCTAGAAGATTTTCCTTCCCTGCAAGGACCATCTATTCTAGAAAGCCCGACTTCATCTGAGAAGTCAAGAGGGAAAGTAACCAATGAATATTTGCAAGCCACCATGGTACAAGTGCTGAAAAGTATAGAGAAGATCACTCTGGAAACCAGAGGAGAAGTAAGCAGACTATGTTCTTTAACAGGGAATTTGCAAAGAAGATTAGATTTAAAGTACTCTACTCCAAAAAATGGTTATGCCAGGGAAGTCGTGGTCTTGAGAAAGAACCAGTTATCCCCCTATTTCTTTTGCTTGAGGAAAAGAGGGATAAAGGAAAAAACAAGGAAGTATCTAGAGCTAGTCAGCCAGTGTTGGAAGAGATCCTAGAAGCGAAGTTGCCCGACCCCCTATTATTTTCACTAGATAATAAGGGGCAGAGTGGCCAAGAAAGAAAGAAGTATGGGATGCCCCAAGTAATCGGAGAATCTGATGCAAATAATATAAGCACACAAATTAAACCCTCTTTTGACAATTGTAGCAAAGTATGTAAGTAGGGATCGTTCTGGACCGGGGATTAGGAGGGCTTGCTAATGACCTCTCACTTGACTCAAAAATATAAGAACAAAGTTAAAAACGTTAGAATAGACTCAATGACACAAAACTATACCTTACAATACCTCACTAGACTCAAAACACTTTAAAGCACAAACTAAACAAATTTAAGACACTTTAGAACAAGAATTAAAAGGGGGGATTTGGTTTTGATGAGATTGAGATAACAACAAAAAGTAAAACTAAATAGATGGTTGATGGATTAGCTAGAGATCCATTCTTCACACATGACACACTTGTACATGAATTGATTTCCAATTGCTTTTCAATAGATTATGAAACTCAACACCCCAGATTAACCGTGATGCACTAATTAATCCTCAGATTTTCCTTGATTTATTGAATTGGATGAATGCATACGACAATCCAAATTATTCTCCAAAAGTCCCCTACATGAATGCATAATAGAGATACAATCAAAGATCATTACGTTCTATGAAAATCATAAGTGTTAACGAGGCATTCGTAACTATGAATGCATGATACGTTTGCCAAGAATTCAATTAACGCGATTGTGACTAGCAACCTTCACTACCAATGAATATAAACTTGTAACGATTAGGTGAAACTCATTTATATCCTAGCATCAAATTCATGCATGAAAACTAAGTATGCATCCTTAATCAACATACAAGAATTAGTTTTGAAGAAAGTAGTTAATTGAATTGCATTCACAACTTATTAAATCACAATTGGAAGAAATCAATTCATATCTCAAGCATGTTCATGGCTTCGAACTTCCCCCTAGCTAAGTAGGGGATTAGTTCCTCATACTTGCAATTAAACAAAAACAATTGATATTAAACATAGAAAAGCAAAGTAGCATACACCTAGAATGCTCCAACAACTCCAATGGAATGGCTAGCACAACTCCAAGCACTCCTCCTTCTTTGCAAGCCTTGGAACTAATGTAAATGTGTATGAATTTCTGTGTGTCTTCCTTGAAGGCTGAATGGTGCTTATATAGAGGTTGGAAATGAAAAGAATTGCAAGGTAATGGACACAAGAATCTCACGGCAAGGGAAGGGAAAGATGCTGCCAGCTTTGTTTTGCATGTGTGTGAGCTGTCTTTGTGCTCTTTCCACCTAGAAATAATCATGCCAAAGCCACCCAAAGCTATAAGTGGGAGACCAACAAGAAATCCACTTCATAGTGGTCCAATTTCTTTGCTTTTTCTGCTGTCCATTCACTCCCCTTTGCTGATTCCATTCTTCTTGCCGTGAGTGTGCATGTGTGTGTGTGTTTGTGTTGTCCTCATCACTTCCCACTCTTCCATGCTTTAATTTTTTATTCCTTGCTGCCCATGTGGTGTGTGTGTTGCTGTTTTCTTTCCTTCTTGCTGCCCATGTGGTGTTTATACTTGCACATACATGTTCTTCATCCATTTAGCTAGCAATAACCACAGATTTTTGCCTTCCCTACCCTTGAGCACATACTTAATCATAGTCACCACATACTAGTTCACATATAACCAATTAAAACGATGTTTTGAATGTAGTAACATGCCTTAGAGAATCTGCTCAATTCCTTACAAGATACACTCTTATTTTCACTCCGATTTTCTGACTACACACCCTACACTAGGTGTATGTGAGAAGATTGATGTAAACATGAAAACGAACACTCACATATGTTTATAGCAAAGAAAGCAATTTCTGGAGTTATTAAGCATGTATAGATATGATCTCATGACTGGAATGCTACTACTTAGATGCGAGAACCAGGGACACCATATGCTCGTACCAATCCCAAACTCCACATATTGAAACACATAACACTCAAGATTGAAGTTAAGGTTTGTAACGGGTTAGGGGTGATTGGCTAACAATGAAAGGTAAGGAAACAAACGTTTTTAAAGCATAATAAGCAAAGTAATGAAATTGATGCTTAGAATTCCCTTTGAATGCAGCAACTAACTTTAAACACAATGGGGTTATTCATTCAACTTTTTAGGGCCGATTTCAACTTTTTGGACCCTTTCTACAACAAACAACACTTGTGAGCCTTTCCTCACTTATTTCAAACTCTTTTTCTTTTCTTTTCAACACTTTTTCTTTTCTTTTTTTTTTTTTTCTTTTCTAACCCGTGCCTTATTACTTTCTTTTGGCACACAAAACACAAAAATCTCATTCCCCCACACTTGTTTTCTGCATAAGGACAATCAAAAGGAATTCATTTTAAGTCATGCTTCATTATGCTTTAAAAACAAGGGTATGGATAGTCCTAATCTAGGCTAGGTAAGGGAAATGTGGTTTAACAAAGAAAACAGGCTAAACAAGGCTCAACGGGGTTAAACTTAAACAAATATGCACGGGATAAGCTTTTTGGCTCTAGTTCACTACACAACTTCATCTTGAATATGTGTTATGCTAATCAATAACATGCTTTGAATGAAATGGGCATGAGTTCTAGTGTTTGGAACTAAATGATGAAACGCCTTCTAAGTAGCAACCAAGCAAAGAATAATGAGATCATGCAACGACTTTAGAAAACAAAGAATGCACAGATTTTGACTCTTCAAATAAACGTTTAGGCTCAAGTCTCACAAGGTTGTAGCGTTAATTTGAGTTCCTTCCTTCAAGCATGTTACAAAAACTGATTTTTCCTTTATGATTACATGTGAATTCATAAGTTATAACCACAACCAAGCATAAACCAAAGAGTAAATCAAACTTTTATCCATGTTTATAACTTTCTTTAACCGTCATGCAATTACAAACCGAATCCTCATCATTGTGTTGGAAGGTACCCTAAGACACAAACAAACACACAAAAAACAACTCTTTTTGGGTTTTTAAAACAATTTTTCAAAATTTTATGGGATTTTCGGATTTTTGACTCAAAACACACTAAAACACACCAAAACAGCTTAAAAAGGCTTAAAAACAGTGAAAAACAACATTAGAAATTATGAGTGAGAAAACCCTACGAATTTGTATCAAAACACTTTGGTTACCCCCCCACACTTAAATCAAACATTGTCCTCAATGTTTCAAGCATAGACTAACACAAATAACAAACAAACAAACAGCAACTAAGCAATTTAACATGGCATATATGGACAGCAGAAAAAGCAAAGAAATTGGACCACTATGAAAACAACAACAAAAAGAAGGGTTTAGGAACACAAATCTGGAATTTGGAGTGCTCTCTAGGTCTTCCTTTGTTGCATGCATGGGTTGCCTCCCAAGTAGCGCTTGCTTTAACGTCGTACAGCCGGACGAAGAACCCATTCACTCCTCAATGGAGTCCACGGCATGCAAGGGAATGTCATCCACGGTATGCTCCTCAAAGTTCTCGTAGTACGGCTTCAAACGATGCCCGTTCACCTTGAATTCGTGTCCCGTTTTCAAGCTTTGGATTTGGACTGCACCATGAACAAAAACATTAGTAATAACAAAAGGTCCAATCCACTTGGAACGTAACTTACCGAGAAACAAACGTAAACGGGAATTGAACAATAGCACTTTCTGCCCAATTGTGAACGTTTTACCTCTAATCATCTTATCATGGAACGCCTTGGTCTTTTCCTTGTAAATGCTTGCGTTCTCGTATGCCTCGTGCCGTATCTCATCAAGCTCATTCAATTGGAACTTCCGGTGACTTCCCGCTTCATCGAGGTTCATGTTAAACTTCTTGACGGCCCAATGAGCTTTGTGCTCCAACTCAACGGGGAGATGGCACGGTTTGCCATAGACAAGCCGAAATGGGGACATTCCAATGGGTGTCTTGTACGCCGTACGATACGCCCAAAGTGCATCATCTAACCGTAAACTCCAATCCCTCCTCGTTGGCCCAACGGTCTTCTCTAGGATTTGCTTGATCTCACAGTTGGAAACCTCGGCTTGACCATTAGTTTGAGGATGATAAGGCGTAGAAACCTTATGATTGACATTGTATTTCCTCAATAACGCCTCAATGGTCCGGTTGCAAAAGTGTGACCCTCCATCACTAATGATCACTCGTGGCATGCCAAACCTTGCAAAAATGTTAGTTCTAATAAAATCTGCAACCACTTTAGAATCATTAGTCCGGGTGGCCTTTGCTTCCACCCACTTTGACACATAATCAACTGCAAGCAAAATATATATAAAACCATACGAAGAAGGAAAGGGGCCCATAAAATCAATACCCCAAACATCGAAAATTTCAACATTTAGGATAGAAACCTGCGGCATTTGGTCCCTAGCACCAATGTTACCCATTCGTTGGCATTTATCACATGTTAAGCAAAAAGTTCTAGCATCCTTAAAAATACTAGGCCAATAAAATCCACATTGTAATACCTTAAGGGCAGTTCTTTGTGTGCCAAAGTGCCCACCACATGCATATGTGTGACAAAAACTTAAAATTGAACGAAATTCAGAATCAAGCACACAACGACGAACAATTTGATCCGGGCAAAATTTCCACAAATATGGATCATCCCACACATAAAACCGTGCATCATGCCTAAGTTTATCACGTTGATGCCTAGTGTAAGTGCTTGGAATTCATTTTGTCACCAAAAAGTTCACCAAATCAGCATACCAAGGCTCACTAACCTTTATGGACATCAATTGTTCATCGGGGAATGTCTCCAAAATCGGCAAAGCCTCCTCATTATGCACCATTCGGCTCAAGTGGTCAGCCACTACATTCTCACTTCCCTTCTTGTCACGAATCTCTATGTCGAACTCTTGAAGTAGCAACATCCACCGAATTAGCCTTGGCTTGGCCTCCTTTTTGGTGAGCAAGTACTTCAATGCTGCATGGTCAGTGAAAACAATTACTTTAGTACCGATTAGATATGATCTAAACTTATCTAAAGCAAAAACAACGGCAAGAAGTTCTTTTTCTGTAGTGGAATAGTTCAATTGTGCATCATTCAACGTCCGTGAGGCATAGTAGATGACGTGTGGCTTTTTGTCCTTCCTTTGTCCCAAAACAGCCCCTAAAGCGTAGTCGGACGCATCGCACATAAGCTCGAAAGGTAGGCTCCAATCTGGTGGAACAATGATGGGTGCCGTGGTTAACAACTCCTTGAGTTGATTGAATGATGTCGTGCACTCCTTGGTGAATTCAAACGCCACTTCTTTTTGTAGGAGACGGCAAAGAGGTTGTGCTATCTTCGAAAAATCTTTGATAAACCTACGATAAAATCCTGCATGACCAAGAAACGAACGAACCTCTCTAACCGAAGTCGGAGAGGGTAAGTGACATACTAGATCTATTTTGGATTTATCCACCTCAATGCCGTTTTCAGAGATAATATGCCCTAAAACTATGCCTTGTTTTACCATAAAGTGACACTTTTCCCAATTTAAAACGAGGTTAGTTTCCATGCATCGTTTTAAGATTAATGTGAGATTTTCCAAGCAACCATCAAACAAATCGCCAAAGACACTAAAATCATCCATGAATACCTCAATAATCTCCTCAATAAAATCTGAAAAAATACTTACCATGCATCGTTGGAACGTGGCCGGTGCATTGCATAAACCGAATGGCATGCGGCGGTAAGCAAAAGTACCAAATGGGCACGTGAAGGTGGTCTTTTCTTGGTCTTCCGGAGCTATGACAATTTGATTATATCCCGAATAACCGTCAAGAAAACAATAAAAAGAATGACCGGCTAACCTTTCTAGCATTTGATCGATGAATGGTAGTGGAAAATGGTCCTTCCTTGTGGTGTTGTTGAGCTTCCTATAGTCAATGCATACTCTCCAACCTGTTTGAATACGGGTTGGCACAAGCTCGTCCTCGGCATTCTTCACCACAGTGACTCCGGACTTCTTTGGGACAACTTGAACCGGTGAGACCCAACGGCTATCCGAAATTGGATAAATCACCCCACAATCGAGAAGCTTTATAATCTCTTTTTTCACGACTTCCATCATTGGAGGGTTAAGTCGGCGTTGAGCCTTTCGAGTTGGTTTAGCCCCCTCCTCTAGAAAGATGCGATGCATGCACGTTGTAGGGCTAATTCCCTTAATATCGGCCAATGTCCATCCGATGGCTGTTTTGTGCTCTTTCAACACCCGAATCAACTTTTCTTCCTCTAATGTCGTGAGTGATGAAGAGACAATAATGGGCAACGTCTCTTCCTCTCCCAAGAATGCATACTTTAAATGATCCGGCAACGGTTTAAGCTCAAGAACGGGGGCCTGAATCACAGAAGGTAACAACGTATTAGTGGAAATGGGAATTGGAATTGGGTTAGACGGCTTACCATGATGTTTTGGCAATGATTCCAAGGCAGCCACAAGCTCAGCATGTTCATCATTTGGTACGGCCATGTTGGGTTTTGTGCCAAATCCTTGTGCAATTATCGTTTCGAGTGGATCGTCTTCCAACATATCAAGATAATCCTGCGCCAATTCATCCAATATATCAATAGAAAAACAAGAATGATCATCTTTAGGAAATTTCATAGCTTCAAAAATGTTAAAGTTAATAATCTCCCCATCAAATTCCATTGTCAACGTCCCTTTGAACACATCGATCTTGGTGCGTGCTGTTTTCATGAATGGCCTCCCAAGTAGAATCGGCAATGGGGTGACATTTGGTGAGTCCTCCATCTCTAAAACGTAGAAATCCGCTGGAAATATCAAGTTATCCACCTGCACCAATACATCCTCCAAAACTCCTTTCGGATATGCATTAGAACGATCGGCTAATTGAATTATAACACCATCGTTTTTAAGTTCTCCTAAGTTCATTGATGCATAAATTGAGTATGGCATGACGTTAATTGAGGCTCCTAGATCTAACATAGCATGTTCAAATTTGGTATTGCCTATAACACATGGAATTGTAAAACTTCCTGGATCTTTGCATTTAGGAGGTAATTTCCTTTGTAACACAGCAGAGACATTTTCACTTACTTGAACCACCTCTTTGTTCGAAATCCTCTTTCTTGTGGTGCAAAGTTCCTTTAAGAACTTGGCGTACCTCGGGACTTGCTTGATGGCGTCCAAAAGGGGAATGTTGACTTGAACTTTCCGGAACGTCTCTAGAATGTCCTTTTCAGCTTCTTCTTTCTTTGTTTGCTTGAACCTACTAGGAAAGGGGACATTCAAAGGAAAATCATTAGTAGGAATGGAATTGGACTCGGTTGTACCTTTATTTGGCAGATTGGATGGCTTAGGAGCCATGGAGACTTGCGGCAAAGGAACCTCTTTCCTTGCCGTGGCCAACCCTTGTTCCTCCTCTTCAATTATCACTTCGTCCACCTTGTTTGGGGCTGATTTGGATGGTGGTGGGGCTGTTCCAACTTGTTTCCCGCTTCTTAACATGATTGCCTTGGCAGATTCAAAGCCTCATTTTGGATTTGCAATGGTTGAGCTAGGCAACCTGCCTTGCTCTCGAAACTGCCCCATGAACTCGGCAATTTGCCCTACTTGTTTCTCCAACTCGTCCACCTTTTTGTCCCTATTTTGCATTCCCTGCGCCATAGAAGTTAGTAAATTAAAAATTTGATCATTATCAATAGACGAACCTGATTTTTGGGCAGGTTGTGCTTGGGGTTGAGTTGGTGCAAACGGCTTTTGATAGAAACCCGGGGGTTGTTGCCTAAATCCGCTTTGTTGTTGGCCTTGTTGGGGTTCTCGCCATTTGAAATTTGGATGATCACGCCAACCGGGATTGTAAGTATTGGAAAATGGGTCATTCCTTGGTTGGTATTGGTTGCCAAATCCCACGGCATTGAGGGTCTCCCACCCTCCATTTTCTATCAACTGTGGGCACTTGTCCGTAAGGTGGCCTTGCATGGAACACACGCCACAAGCTGCCACGTTTTGCACTTTTGGACCTTCCACTACCTGAGAAAGCAAAGTAGTAAGGTTAGCCATTTGATTTTGAAGTTCGGTTATGGCACTTACCTCATTGACTTGATGTGGTCGTGGGTTACTCCTTTGTCCAACGCCTTCGTATTGTTGAGCATTCAACGCACGGTTGGAAATTAAAGTCTTTGCTGCCGTGGGGGTCTTGTCCACCAAGGCTCCTCCCGCCGAGGCATCTAGCATTTGACGTTCGATAGGTAGTAGCCCCTCGTAGAAGTATTGCAAAAGAAGTTCCTCCTTCATCTGATGCTGTCGACAAGAAGCAACAAGAGATTTAAAACGTTCATAATAAGTAGGAAAAGATTCACCTTCCTCTTGTTGAATTCCACTTATCCTTTTCCGTAGGAGGATGACTCGAGAAGTTGGGAAAAACTTCTCCAAGAAGGCCCCGTTTCATGCTTTCCCATGATGTGACGGTTCCGGGCGCCAATTCGTACAACCAATCCTTCGCCTTTTCCAAGAGAGAAAAAGGGAAGGCTTTCATCTTCAAAATACTCCCATCGACATTGATGGGGGTCATGCTCGAACACACCACCTCGAATTCTTTCAAGTGTTTGTTAGGATCTTCCATGGACAACCCATGGTACTTCGGAATGTGGTGTAACAAGCTTGACTTCAATTTAAATTCTTCTGTCTTTCCTCGGGCTGCTGCGGGGTATTGGATGCATAGAGGTGCGGCATTGTCCAATCCCGAAGCTGAAAGTTCTTGATTGTTCGATTGACCACCTCCATGTCTTTTTCTACCTCCTCCTTTTCTTCAAATTCAGATTCAGAACTAGAACTAGGTGGACTAGGTTCTGGTACTTTCCTTTTCCTTCTCAAAGTTCGTTCAAAATTGTCGTCAAACTCCGATATATGTGCACGAACTGGTTGAGAACTACGAGTCATAAACTAGTACCTGAAATAAACAAAATCAAATAAAATTAAAACTAAAATTAAAACACACAAAAAAAAGAAATAAAAAGAAACAATGGGGATTTAGCAAAGTTGCTAATCCCTGGCAACGGCGCCAAAATTTGATGCAAATAATATAAGCACACAAATTAAACCCTCTTTTGACAATTGTAGCAAAGTATGTAAGTAGGGATCGTTCTGGACCGGGGATTAGGAGGGCTTGCGAATGACCTCTCACTTGACTCAAAAATATAAGAACAAAGTTAAAAACGTTAGAATAGACTCAATGACACAAAACTATACCTTACAATACCTCACTAGACTCAAAACACTTTAAAGCACAAACTAAACAAATTTAAGACACTTTAGAACAAGAATTAAAAGGGGGGATTTGGTTTTGATGAGATTGAGATAACAACAAAAAGTAAAACTAAATAGATGGTTGATGGATTAGCTAGAGATCCATTCTTCACACATGACACACTTGTACATGAATTGATTTCCAATTGCTTTTCAATAGATTATGAAACTCAACACCCCAGATTAACCGTGATGCACTAATTAATCCTCAGATTTTCCTTGATTTATTGAATTGGATGAATGCATACGACAATCCAAATTATTCTCCAAAAGTCCCCTACATGAATGCATAATAGAGATACAATCAAAGATCATTACGTTCTATGAAAATCATAAGTGTTAACGAGGCATTCGTAACTATGAATGCATGATACGTTTGCCAAGAATTCAATTAACGCGATTGTGACTAGCAACCTTCACTACCAATGAATATAAACTTGTAACGATTAGGTGAAACTCATTTATATCCTAGCATCAAATTCATGCATGAAAACTAAGTATGCATCCTTAATCAACATACAAGAATTAGTTTTGAAGAAAGTAGTTAATTGAATTGCATTCACAACTTATTAAATCACAATTGGAAGAAATCAATTCATATCTCAAGCATGTTCATGGCTTCGAACTTCCCCCTAGCTAAGTAGGGGATTAGTTCCTCATACTTGCAATTAAACAAAAACAATTGATATTAAACATAGAAAAGCAAAGTAGCATACACCTAGAATGCTCCAACAACTCCAATGGAATGGCTAGCACAACTCCAAGCACTCCTCCTTCTGTGCAAGCCTTGGAACTAATGTAAATGTGTATGAATTTCTGTGTGTCTTCCTTGAAGGCTGAATGGTGCTTATATAGAGGTTGGAAATGAAAAGAATTGCAAGGTAATGGACACAAGAATCTCACGGCAAGGGAAGGGAAAGATGCTGCCAGCTTTGTTTTGCATGTGTGTGAGCTGTCTTTGTGCTCTTTCCACCTAGAAATAATCATGCCAAAGCCACCCAAAGCTATAAGTGGGAGACCAACAAGAAATCCACTTCATAGTGGTCCAATTTCTTTGCTTTTTCTGCTGTCCATTCACTCCCCTTTGCTGATTCCATTCTTCTTGCCGTGAGTGTGCATGTGTGTGTGTGTTTGTGTTGTCCTCATCACTTCCCACTCTTCCATGCTTTAATTTCTGATTCCTTGCTGCCCATGTGGTGTGTGTGTTGCTGTTTTCTTTCCTTCTTGCTGCCCATGTGGTGTTTATACTTGCACATACATGTTCGTCATCCATTTAGCTAGCAATAAACACATTTTTCTGCCATCACATGGCAGCTATGATGTTTGAAGTTGTAGGCCAACACTTTGCACACACACATGCAGATTTCTAGCCCTTTGAATCATCAAATTCGTCCATCCTCATGTCTCCATGTTTGCACCATCCAATCTTGGCCCAAAAATGCTCCAAAATGCATCTTCTTGCATCCTTGGCCCATAGAACCTACAAACACACAAAAATGGCTTAAACTACTAACATAACTAAGAACTAAGAACATAAATGCACGAAAACAAACATACTAAGTCGCATAAATATGCTCCTATCAGAATCCAGTTTAAAAGACAGCCTACCAAGGCAAATAAGCCTCTTCCTTATAGGCCCCCACCATTGGCCAGTAAGGGAGGGGATGTCAAGTGGAGACAGCCCCACCTAAAGAAGGAAACCTTCTCGGGCAATGATCGCAGCCCGAAATGGGGAACCCCACATACCCCATACAATAATACAGCTAACCAGCAGGTTAAAGATGAGTTGGTTGAGTTAAGAAAGATGGTGGCCCAGAATGCTCAACCCCAAGCTCGCCCGCTATTCAAGATCACTTACCAGAAGCCATACTTGGAGTATATTGATGAGTAGAATCCTTTTCCATTCAACTTCAAGATGCATGTGTTTCCCACTTTTAGTGGGGAGGATAACAGTATATCCTCTATAAATCACATCTTCAATTTCTTCAACCATTGCGTGGCATTCGAAGACAATCCTAATTATAAGTTAAGATTGTTTGGGAACTCGTTGGTTGGCCTAACATCTTAATGGTATTCTCTGTTGCCCCCCAATTCTATTGCTAACTGGGGGCAAATGAAGATGGTATTCCATGAACAGTTCTATAGGATGGAGCCTGAGATGTTTATCAATGACCTAGTGAAGGTAAAGTAATACAAACATGAGTCTACAAAAGACTTCATGATGAGGTTCAGAAGGACAAGAATGAGGTGCCAATTCCCTATCAATCATGCCTAACTCATATCCATTGCTCAAAAGGCTTTGAGGCTGCCTTTGAGGAAAAAGTTTTATGATGTACAGTTCAATGAGTTACAAGAGTTAGCAATTGCTGCAACAAAGTACGAAAAGTTGTTGCTTGAGAAACAGCAAATGAAGCACTCATCCAAGGCTCATCCTTTCTACAAAAGTAAAGCTGCAATTTACCAAGTGGAGTTTGAAGGAGCTGAGCCAGAACAAAATGATGTCCATGGAAGAGAAGTGATAGACATGTGTGCGACAGAGATAACTACCCCCTTTAAACCTTTAATAGTCAAAGGGTTAGTCCAACCAGTTAAGGATCAGAAAGTGGTGATGAATAATGGTGGATTTGTCCTTATGAAGCCCCCTAAATACCAGAGTTATTTTTTTGATCTAACCAAGGCCTCAGAGATCCATGAAGAGTTGGTGCGGGCAAGAGTGATTGTGCCCGACAGCACCAAAAAAATGCCTAAACCAGAAGAGCTAAGAGGAAAGAAGTATTGCAAGTTGCACTATACCTTCAATTACTCCATAACCAACTGTGTCAAGTTTAGGGATTAGATACAAGACCTAATAGTGAAGGGAAAGTTGCTATTAGAAAAACCACAGGCTAATATGATAATTGACACATATCCCTTCCCAGAAGCCCTAATAAACAGGATCAACCTAACTTGGGTTGAAAAAGGGAAAGAAAAGCCACCTGGGAAGTGAAAGCATAAATGAGGCAAGTTGACAGACCAACAGAAGGAACTATCAAGTTGCCCGAGAAACCCAAAGCAACCATAGTTAAAGGGTTAGTGTTGTGTAGCAAGTGCCGATGTGAATGTGAGTTAGAAGTGCCAACATCGAGAGCCATTATTGATCAAGAACTATTCAAAAGAAAAGAGAAAGAGGAACAAGAAGCCCACAGAAGCATCATGCAGGCATCTAAAAATGAGACATCCAGAAATGTTTTCCAAAGGTTAAGAGGAGGTTCTCAACCAAAAGGCTTATTAGAGGTATTCAGAAATTATGAAGCCTTAGAAGAAGTGGAAGACAGAGAAGCCAAGCTAATTTGGTGGAGATGTCATAATAAAGGAAATGATAGTGAATCTAGTCATGAAGAAGAATCATGCCCAACTTAGGCGGAAATGGTATGTGGTTGGAAAGGATGGAAACCCTGTCAAAGAAATGGGAGCCTCTATGATTAGGAGAGTTCAGAGGCGGCACAAAGCCCACATGAACTCATTAAAAGTCCCCACTGCCTTGAAAACCTTTGAAAATATGAAGTTTGAGAAAGTACCTCATGAGGAAAGAAATCAACTTTATTGGAGAAGCAAAAAGGAGGTAGAAAAGGCAAATAACAAGACTGGGGGGGAAGGAGATCATGTGTTGTAAAGCCCTCATCCAGGAAAGTACAGAATCTTGAAGAGAGCTCAAGAGGACATGGTAATGATACTAACACCATGATAGAGCTCGGAGCCAATATGTTTTGGAACTATCTCGCCTGAGAGAGGAATGCCTCCACCATTGCTGGTTGACACTCTCTGTGAAAACCTAGTGCATGCACATAACTTTGGCATGACTCGAGAAGAAAGGTTGCCCGAGCTGATGTTGCCAAAAGAAGCACAGGCTTGGTTAGATGAATTTATGGACCATATTGGGGGCAAGAAGGAGGACTTACCTGAACCTAGCACCTTCTACGTAAACATGACATATTTTTTATCTGCCATGTTTTACGCTGAGCCAAATCAACCTGCCACAATGGAGGGTGATTACTTGGCAACAGAACTTATAATGGCACATGTTAGTGTTGAAGAAGTTGGAAAAAAAGAGTTGAGCAGAATAGGTTTGCCCAAGCTCATAAAAAAAGAGCCCGAGATAGTATACTTAGAAAGAATGGTCTTCAGTCGCCCGAGTTTGACCCTAGCCAACCATCTCAAGCCTATTTATGTAACAGTTCATCTGAAGGAAGTGCCCTTAAAGAGGGTTTTGATTTATGAAGGAGTTGCGGTCAATGTGTTACCATATAAGTAGATGAAAATAGTGTGTAGAAGTAAAGAGGATCTCATCCCCATGGATTTAACAGTTTCCAGTTTCTCTAGAGTCATCACTATAACTTATGAGATATTGCCCCTAAAAGTTGACTTAGGCTCCAAGCAAATCATGCTAGCCTTCTTCGTTGTGAATAGTGCTTCCATCTATGGAGCTTTACTAGGTTGGGATTAGATTCATCAGAGTTTCTCAGTGCCTTCTACCATGCATCAACAAGTAGCAGTTTACCACGAAGAATGAGCCATAGGACCAGGATTTTGGAAAATGGTGAAGGTTGAGTCACAACCACTCCTCCCCACTGCCAATGTGGTAGAAGCCATCTTTTATAATCCTAGTATTGGGATTCTCCCGTACTTAGGAGCTGATAAAAACGACCGCCCGACTAAGGTGATGGCCTAAAAGCTTCTGGAACAAGGGGTATTCCTCACCATGGAAGAATAGGATATACCCCATATTGTCATAAATCCCCAACACCAGTGATGTCAGAACAAAGAAGAAATGACCAAGTAGTTGCAGTCAGGTCCTTAATCAAGAGACCGTTGGTGTATAGGAGAGAAAGAAATAATTGAGATGAGTAAAGATGAAGAAGAAGTACATTTCGTTTCATGTAAAAATGATTACAAGAGATCCTACCCTAACAACTTTGCATCTTAGGCCAGGGCAGCTATTCTAGAAAACTAAGTATGCATAATAATAAAAAGCATGCCTGGTTCTTCAAGATACATGTTGCTGTTGGCAAGTTGGTTCTTTGAGTCCTCCACTTCTTAAGAGATCTTCTCCATGTCCTCTACTTTCTTGGAAAGATGATTGGTTAGGCTTATCTTCTTGGCCTTGAGTGAAGAAATTTGCTCTTCCAATCTTTGAATCTCGGTGTCAACCACTGTAATCCTATCTTCCATCACTGATCTTTCCTCCACTAACTATTGGAGTGTGGCTGATGTCTTCGTGTGCTTTTCATGGAAACATTTAACTCTATTAGATGCTTGCTTTGCCTTTTGATGCTGATCCTTCAGGGCCCGCAGATTCTCAAAGAAAATGAGAAATGACTCGTATTGAGCCTTTAACAGTAACTGAGCATTGTAGAGTTCGGTGAGGGTCTTCTCAGCATCATGAAGAATCTTAAAACTGAAGGAAGTAGTGTAATCCTTCTTCATCCAATCCTTGAAGATTCGACGAGCATTTCTAAGAAAATGAGATTCGGATAAAGGTGAAGGAGATTGCAGTTGGTCTTGATCTGCCCCAACTTCTTGACCAACTCGGGCAAAGACATTATTGAAGGAGTAGAAGACAGAGGTGGAGGCATTTCTCCAACACCTTCAGCAGTAGCAAAAGAGGCAACCACAATTGGTAGAAGGGAAGGATCTCTGGAGCAGGAGCAAAAATGGAAGTCATAGCAGCAATTTTGACCTTCTTCTTAGGCCTAGAGATAGGGATCTCTGTGACCCCAGAAGCTAGAGGAGGCCGAGGAAGTTCTGTTTTGCACACCATGCATGGAGGAAATTGGCCCAAGTCTTCTCCAAGGCCCTGTTGCAAATCAAGAAAAACAAAGTTAGGAAAAAGACTATAATTCAGAATAAAGGAAGGTAAGATGAGGGAAGTAATATACCTGAATGAAGCCCAATGCCTTGGAATGAGGGGTAGTGACTCCTAGTTGCTAGGGGAGATCACTCCTACTGACTGGAGAAAGAGGAATTGTGACAGAGTCCTTACCAAAAGTCTATAAATATCAAAGATAAAAAGTATATATCAGTAACTAAGGTTTGAAAAAGAAGATAGAAGTAAAGGTATTTATATACCTAAGCAGGGACTTGAGTAGAAGGAGGAATCTCCTTTGTAATGGTTGCTGGATGAGGAGAAGCCTGTGGGATAATTACCTCTGAGACCACAGGGATCTCAGGGACTATAGGCTCCCCAAAGGTTGTTGATGCTGGTTGGAACTCCTGGACGGGGGATGGCTAGGAGAAACAAGACAGAAATAAGTATAAATAAAAATGGGTGGTTAAAACAGAAAGATTCAAACTAGAAGTACTCACCGGATTGTTGTCATTTTCCACAAAGTGAAACATCTCCCCAGTGGATGAGTCAAATTGAGAAGTAGGAGCCACCACTAAGGGATGAAAGGTTGAAGGAATAGAAGATGAGTTGTGCCCGACCTGAAAAGCGGACTCTTCAACCTTAGCCTACAAAAGTGAAAGACAAGTATTAAAGCTCCAAGATTGGTAAAGATACAAGTCTAAAGAATGAAAAAGAAATATACCTTTGAAAACTTAGCCCGAGGAGGAGAATTTTGTATTATTCGGGCTGGAGGTGAATAGGCCTTAGGCGGAGAGATCCTTTCTTCCCTTATGGCGTATTTCAAGTGTTCAGGCAAAAAGTTAAGAAAAGGAAGAGGTTAAGGGAATAATCTTGAGAAGCAGGCCATACCTCTAGTTCTTCAAGGATAGAATCTCGCAAATCGCCTTTTGATACATCTCAGTCCCTAGTGGATCTTCCCTTGAAACAACGGTAAGCTTCTTGGTTACTTGAGGCCCTAGATTCGAGGAAAATGAAGTTGTTAGCTCTTAAAACACAAAATGCAAGTAAGAAGGGAAGGTTGAAACAAAATTCACTTACTAGAAGCCTTCTGTTTCTTTCTACCCACGCCCACTTCAGCTATAGAAGCGGAAGACTTGGAGATTTTGAAGACTGTGCCTTTGTTCTCTTCTTGGTGAGGGTTGCCCACGGACCACGGATGGAGAGTTGAGCTTGAGGTTGCTCTTCGGGCTCAGACTCCGAAGTCTCTACTACTGTTGCCCTAGTTTGACGCGTTGCCCAAGGCTTCACTACATGTTCTGCCTCGCCTTCAGAGTTTTAAAGTAACTGGAAGACGTCCCCACCCACTCCAGCACCTTGTCTTTCTACTTTAGCCACAGCTTCTTGAAGCACAAAGGCATACCCAGCCTCTTCATCATGTCCGACATCCATCTTGGCAGGGTTGCCTTGAGCTGCATGTGTAGGGAAACCAAGAAAAGTATTAGAAGAAGGCATATTCATAAAATTTCATAAAATTACAAGTTGAAGAAGTAAGAGGTACCTATCAGAAGGAGTTGGTTCTTTTGATGAATCATTTCCTTCCAACTTTCAAGCTTACTCGGCTTAGAATAAGACTTGATGGAGAGATGCTTGAAAAAGCGGTTATGTGCTTTGAGTAAGTCTCATCCATACTTCGTGGTCCACATTGCTTCCCACCAAGAAGCGAAGCTTGAAGTACATTCAAAATTAAGGGCCATAGGTTTTTAGGCAACCGTGTTCATGACCTCAAGGGTGCGTCGTGCAGCTCGGAATGTGACTTTTGGAAGATAGTGAAGACAGTAGGAGGTGCCACATTGAACAGAGTCAAAGAAAGGGATTGGAATAACTTGTTTGAAACCCAGTTGCCTGGTACAGAAGTTTAGATGATAAACTTTTAGCCCGCGCTCATAGCGGTCGCTCCTCACACCCCAAGCCAGGTCGCTCGACTGGATGCAGCTGATAAATTTCTCTCCACATAAGGGGTTGGCGTCTTAAAAGGCTTGATAAAAAAACCAGGGGTATCTCCTCAGCATTGAAGCTCTCCACTCCAAGTCTGCCCGAGTCCTGCAGACTCTAAAGAAATAGAGACAAACGAATGTAGAGTGATTAGTTAGAGAACCTTCGGCTAGAATTCAGGTAGGAGCAACACCCTCATGGAATTCAAGGTTGAGAGCCCGAAACTCTAGGAAATACCATTAAAACCAAAGCTGAATCATCCAAATTGGACCATTAAGGTTGGTTTCGAATGGTTCACCCTTGGTAATCTCATACAGGAGATGGTAAAGATGAGAGAGAATGAAGGGGCCCTTGGACTTGTTTGGGAAGACCTGCTTATTAAGCCAGTATAGTAGAAAGTACATATGCTTTTGGTCTCTGTTGGCGTTGGAGGAAGAATGGCCAAATTCTTTCTTGGCAAAGAGGATAAAACTCATGAAAGAGGTCCCATAACTTATGAAAGTCGTAGAGTTATACTCTAATTGAATTACGGGACCAGAACTACCTGAGCTATCAGTAGTCAGGCAAGAAGGAAATGCCCAGTCGTGAGTGATGTCTATAACCCTGCCCAAAGGCCTGAGCTCGAATACCTGCACCATGTCTAAGATGGTTGGGGACATTGGACCTATCCTGAAGTCAAAGGTATTGATGCTCGAGTTCCATAATAGAAGGGTTGTAGTAAGAAGCTCAGGCTTAGCGATCACGGTGGTCTTAGAGAGCATTATCATCTCATAGATACCGTTGTTCATCCATTTTTTCTTAAAGGTTGGCTCAAGCTCATTTATCCATTGCGTCCATGCATCATCCTTCACAAGTGGAAAGCCACGACGATGGTTTAACCATTTAGAAGAACCTAACTTAGCCTGAAATGGGTTGGGGGTATACCAATTCTCCTTGGGCATATTGTTTTCTAGAGCTACAGGGACCTAAGAAGTCCATGCAGGCCCCAATAAGTGTGCTACAAGGACTTGAAGGCGATGCAGGCTGCTGAGCAAGTGGCACATGGTAGTGATTCCCTCACCAGATCCGCATGAAAATTAAGTTCGAGCAACTTTGGGTGCCATTGGATGATTTTGAGGAGAAGATAGGAAGAAAGTTGGAATTAGGAGGCAAAAACTGAAGAATGAAGAAGTTTCTGGAAAATCTGAAGGCTCTGAGAATTCTGGGAAGTTTTAGGAATTCAAAGGTTTAAAGCTGCTAAGGTATTTAGCCAAAGGGTCTAAGTGAGAATTATATAGTAAGCAGTTAATTAACGATGGAATTCATGGGTTGGTGCAAAGGTGTAGTTCACAACGACTGTTTTAAATGGTACAAGTCTCGAGTAAAGGCGTGCGACGACTATTTAATCATTATTAGCATCTTGGGTTGCAGACTCAACAATGATTAAAGGGGGCACTGTTTGGGTTAATATTTGAACATTAGACCACGGGTTTACTGTTGAAGTGACAAGTGATGAAGACTAACCTACTACCAGCCAAAGAACATTTTCTAGTGGCATTCCAAGTAAAAAGCTAATGACTCACTATCCTCCAAATGCTTTTGGGCAAGAACAAAGTTATAGCAGTCGGGCTAAATTGCCTATAAAAAAAAGGAAGAGGCCCCAGAGACAGAGACACTTAACCTATCAAACAAACAAACATACAAACTCTACTCTCAAGCCAGATTTGCATCCAAAAGCTGAAACCCAATTCAGTCATTTTTAGCGACAAGCTATCTCTTGTCTAGTTTAAAGCTCTGTTATCTCTCTTAGTGGCGTAGTATCGATTCTCTTTATGTAAACTTGTTTAACATCCATCCTTTTTTAACATATAAACCCCTGTTAATTCAAAGATAAGTGATTACAAGAAGTTCAACCTTGATAGACAAGGTGAAATCTTGCCCAACGCTCTTTGTTTGTTTTCTAAATTTGTCGATCTATTACTTAATGCACTCTCTAGTATTTATTCAAGTCATATTCACATGTTGTCCTACTTTAAGACTCTTATTTGCATCTGGATTCGGCTAGTTTAATGGATATCTCATCTTTAAAAGCAATCTAAGACTAAACAAATGACTTAAGGGGATCTGGACTCCCTTCATTCAAACATACAAGACTATGAACTAAAAGTCCTTGTTTACAAGGCAAGCAATCGACTTAAAACACTCTTGTTCTACATCTACTATACTGAGATAGCAGTGGCACGCCTAGCACTCAATTAGTTTTGATTGTGAGCTTCAAGACCTACACCTAAGGCCCCATAAAGACACCTTTCAGAACTAACTTTGTCCTCTTCTTGTAGCACATCAACAAACAAGAGCCCAACTACACATCCAAAGTGCCAATCCCTTGGGGAGGTGTGCTAAGGTCTAAGGATCCTTCTCCAGAGAAATCTTCGCCCGAACAGTATTCAAATATGAAAACACTTCGTGAACGGTTGTAACTTTTATTATTATTGTTCTATAAGCTTTTACATATACCCAACCCCCCCCCCCCCCAAATAATTCTTCTTGAATCCACCACTGCATTGCTTCCTTATTTATTTTGACTTGAAGAAACTTGAACCTAAAATTCCAAAATAGCAAAAGTTCATGATTCGAGGAGTAAACATTGAAATTCTTTCCATGCTCAATAGTCAATACAGAAATAGCAAACATTGTGCTTTTATTTATAAAAAAAAAAAATATTTTGCGTACATAAGAACAATCATTTTTCTCTTAGTTATAGTTTACAATTTTATAGTGTGACACATGTGCATATTTTTTTATATTATTTTATAAGTAATGCTAGGGAGATTAAATTTGGAGAGTAGATTTGCAAACTAAATGATGTGTCACAAATAAGAATAAGCATGTTTATCAACGTTTAAGTAATAAATCAATCATCAACTTTAATGTCTCTTAGTTTCTGATAGGAGTATATTTATGCGACTTAGTTAGTTTGTTTTCTTGCATTTTCATAGTTAGTTTCTGCTTATTATAGTGATTTAAGTTATTTTCGTGTGTTTGTAGGTCCAAATGACAAAGTTGGCAAAAAAGTGCAATTTGGAGCATTTTGGAGCAGTTTTGGGCCAAGAATGGATAGCATATGAATGGAGCAAGGTGGATGGACGTTTTTTAAGTTCAAGATGCTAGGAATATGCTGAAGAGATGAAGAAAATAAATTCAAGACAAAGAAGATAAGGAATCAGCTAAAAAGAATGAACATTATCCAAAACCTTATCCAATCTTATCTTATCCAAACTAACCTTATCTTATCTTATCCTATCCTAATCTTATCCTACCTTAATTCCAGCTGCAATGGGGACTTATTTTCATATTAGGATACCTACAAATCAGGTTTCTAGAAGCCCTATCACTTATCCTAAGAATGTGCCCCACCTAGCCTTCTAGAAATCATATTTCCTGCTACAAGAAACAATCCTTTTCCTCCTTGGAATTTGAAAATGAATAGTCCTTATTCCTTGATGATTTCGAGTCCTAATTCTCCTCCTACTCACCCTAGCCATGCCTTACATTCTCCCTATAAATATTAAGTGCCATAGCATTCAGAAATCACCCACCATTCACCACAATTTCGCACCATACACACTCATATACATACATCCCTCTAGTGTCGCAGCTTTGCAAGGAGACGAGACCCCTGGAGCCGTGCTTGCCATTCAAGACATTGGATTGTTGGAGCATTTCTAGGTGTATTCTATCTTTGTTTTTTCAATGTTTAAATTTAATTGTCTTTTTTTAATTGCGAACATGAGGAACTAATTTCATTATAGTTAGAGGAGAATTCAAAGCCATGAACATATATTGCATATGAATTGATTACTTTCAATTATTATTCCATGAATCGTGAATGCAATTTGCTTAACTATTTGATTTAGAACTTATTCTTGTATGTTGATTAAGGATGCATATTTAGTTTGCATGCATGAATTTGATGCTAAAATATAAGGGAGTTTCACCTAATAGTTATGAACTTATATTTATAAGTAGTGGAGGTCACTGGTCATGATCTTGTTAAGTGAATTCCTGGCAGGAGTATCATGTTGTTCATAGTTACGAATGCCTTGTCAATGCTTATGATTTTCATAGAACTTAATAATCTTTGATATGTATCTCTATCATGTTGTTTGTGTAGGGAACTTGATAAGAATAATTTGGTTGCGATGCGATGTCCAATTCAATGAACTTAGGAAAATCTGAGGGTTAATTAGTGCTGTTCACGGTTAATCTGGGGCGTTGTCATTCATGGTTTATAGGAAGAGTAACTGGAAATCGATTCGTATGCGTATGTGTCATGTGTGGAGAAGGACCCACTAACTAGCCATTCACCCTTAAAATCACAAATTTCATCAAAAGTATTTGGAATCTTTAAACCTACTTAGTTTTAGTTAAAATTCGTCCAAAAACCAACCCCCCCCTTTCTATTTCGTGCTTTCTAGGTTAGAATCTGTCCAATTGGTGTCTTTTCATTGTTTTGAGTCTTGTTAGTTTAGAATTCATCCAAAGTCATCCTTAGTGCTAGTTTGGAGTCAATTTGCTTGTTTTGTGCTGTTTTAAGTAGTTTGAGTCAGTTTTGAGTCATAAGAGTCTAGTTTAGTGTTTTCAAGCCTAGTTAACTGTTTTTGAGTTTAATTTGTGTAGATTAGCAGCCCTTCTAATCCCCGGCCTAAAACAATCCCTACTTTCATATACTATAATCATAGGGTTTTAATTTGAGTGCTAGTTTATATCACATCAAATTTTTGGCGCCGTTGCCTTGGATTAGCAAAATTGCTAATCTTCCCTTTGTTTCTGTTTTCATATAGCTTGTGTTTTTGATTTGGTTTTGTTTTGTTTTCTTTGTTTTAGGTACTAGTTTATGACTCGAAGTTCTCAACCTGTTCGTGCACACATCTTGGAGTTTGACGACGATTTTGAACGAACGTTGAGAAGGAAAAGGAAGCAACCAGAACCCAATCCACCTAGTTCTAGTTTCGAATCTGAATCTGAAGTGGTGTGCTCAAGTATGACACCAATCAACGTGGATGGAAATATTTTGAAGGTGAAAGCCTTTCCATTCTCTCTTATGGACAAGGCTAAAGATTGGCTTTATGAACTAGCACCTGGAACCGTCACTTCTTGGGAAACCATGAAGAGAGCATTCTTAGAGAAATTCTTCCCAACTTCAAGAGTCATTCTTTTGAGGAAGAAAATTAGTGGAATTCAACAAAGCCAAGGAGAATCCTTTCCAGCGTATTATGAGCGTTTTAAGACGTTAGTTGCATCTTGCCCACAACATCAAATGAAGGAAAAGCTCTTAATTCAATATTTCTATGAAGGACTACTTCTAATTGAGAGACAAATGCTAGATGCCTTGGCGGGTGGTGCTTTGGTTGACAAAACCCTAGCTGCAGCCAAGATCTTAATAGCCAATCGAGCCTTGAATGCACAACAATACGAAGGAATTGGACAGAGAGACACCCCACGGCAACATCAAGTGAATGAGGTAAGTGCAATTTTCGAACTTCAATCTCAAATGGCTAATCTCACTATTATGTTGTCACAATTTGTTAAAGGATCGAAAGTGCAAGGAAATACAACTTATGGCGTGTGCTCTATACAAGGACACCCTTATGAGAAATGCCCTCAATTGATAGAAAATGGGGGATGGGAGAGTGCCAATGCCATTGGGTTCCAAGGCCAAAATCAGCCCAAATATGATCCATATGCCAACACTTACAAGCCGGGCTGGAGAGATCTCCCAAACATGAAGTGGAGGGAGCCTCAACAACAAAGAGGATTTCGACAGCCACCTCTCGGGATATTTCAAAAGCCATTCGTACCAACACAACCTCAACCACAATCTGCCCAACCAAATTCAGGTTCGTCAATGGATAGTGATACAATTCTTAAATTGCTAACCTCTTTGATGCAAAGCGTACATAATCAAGCTAAAGAGGTACAAAATCAAGCCAAAGAGATGGGCAAATTGAAAAATCAAATTTATGGAGAGGTGCGCAATTTGAAAAATCAAATAGGGTAAATAGCGGAATTCATGGGACAGTTTAGAGAACAAGGCAAACTGCCAACCATTGTGAATCCGAAGGAAAGAATTGAAACCGCCAATGCTATCACATTGAGAAGTGGCAAAAAGGTTGGAACCTGCCCTAAAATGTCAAAATCTAGCCAAGAGGAGGATGAAAAGTTGCAGCAAGAAGATGAAACATTGGATAAACCCACGACAAGGGTAGAACAACCCTTGCCCCAGCCTCCTAAACCCTCTATGCCGTCCAAAACAACCAAGGTAAACCCATATCCAGTTACTTCTAACGTTTTTCCACCCAATGTTCCTTTCCCTAGCAGATTTATGCAAACCAGGAACGAAGAGGATGAAAAAGACATTCTGGAAACGTTTAGGAAGGTGCACGTCAATATCTCGCTCCTTGATGCTATAAAGCAAATCCCGAAGTACGCCAAGTTTTTGAAAAAGCTTTGTACAACAAGGAAAGGGATTCGGGAGAAAGAGGTGGTACATGTAAGTGAGAATGTCTCTGCAATGTTGCAAAGAAAGCTGCCACCTAAAAGCAAAGATCCAGGTAGTTTCACTATCATTTGTGTAATTGGTAATACAAGGTTTGAACCTGCTATGCTAGATTTAGGTGCATCAATTAATGTCATGCCATATTCTGTTTATGCATCTATGAATCTGGGAGAGCTTAAAAATGATGGTGTTATTATTCAATTAGCCAATCGATCTAATGCATACCTGAAAGGAGTGTTGGAAGATGTTTTGGTGCAGGTAGACCACTTGATTTTTCCTGCAGATTTCTACGTGCTTGACATGGAGGACTCAGGCCACTCTCCACCATCGCCAATCCTGCTTGGACGACCTTTCATAAAAACCCTTAAAAACACAAATTGGACAAATTCTAACTAACTTGACACAACAAAGTAAAGGGAATTGGGTTTTTGACGAATTTAAGGTAAAGACAAGTAAATTAAAAACTTAAGCAAATTTAGCACGAATTTGGGGGGAAATATGGGTGATTGGCTAGCTAGAGGGTCCTTCTCCACATATGACATATGCATACAAACCAATTTCCAGTTATTATTCCTATAGACTATGAATGACAACACCCCAAGTTAACCGTGATAGTTCAAATTAACCATCAGATTTTCCTTAATTCATTGAATTGGATGGAATACGCATCGCAACCAAATTATCCTTATCAAGTTCCCTAACTATGAAAGCATGATAGAAAGACATATCAAATGTCATTAAGTTCTTTGAAAACCATAAGCATTGACGAGGCATTCATAACTATGAAAAGCATGATACTCCTGCCAAGGATTTACTTAACACAATCATGACTAATGACTTCCACTACTTGTGAATATAAGTTCATAACGATTAGATGAAACTCCCTTATACTCTAACATCAAATTCATGCATGCAAATTAAGTGTCAACCCTCAGTCTACATACATAAATAAGTTTTGATAACTCAGATAAGCAAATCACATTCAAGACTCAAGAAACAATAACTGGCTGTAATCAATTCATATAAAACATATAATCATGGCTTCAAATTCACCTCCAACTATAAAGAAATTAGTTCCTTATGTTTGCAATGAAACAAAGACAATTAAATTTAAACATTGAAAACAAAGATAGAATACACCTAGAAACGCTCCAACAATCCAACGTCTTAAATGGCAAGCATGGCTTCCGGTGGCTCCTTCTTCTCCTTCCTTGCACAGTTGCGGCACAATGGGATGAATGTGTATATGAGTGTGTATGGTGCGAAATTGTGGTGAATGGTGTGTTCTGAATGAATGATGCGACACTTGTATTTATAGGGAGAAAAAGGCACGGCCTAGTTAGCTTTGGAGAAGGATTGGCACTCCAAATCCCCAAGGAAAACGGTTAACTAAATGGCAGAAACCAGGAAGAAATAGGAATAGGTTTAGTGGTAGGAAACATGGCTTCTAGAAAGGCTAAGTGCGGCTAATTTGTAGGAGAAGGGATAGGGCTTCTAGAAACAGGTTTTTATGTGTCCAAGTCTTAAAAGAACTCCCCCTTGCAGCTGGAATTAAGGTATGATAAGATTAGGATAGGATAAGATAAGATAAGGTTAGTTTGGATAAGATAAGCTTGGATAAGGTTTTGGATAATGGTCCTTCATTTTAGCTGATTCCTTATCTTCTTTGTCTTGAATTAATTTCTTCAACTCTTTAGCACATTTTGAACTTCAAATTCATCCATTCCTTGTGCTCCATATGTAAGCTATCCATTCCAGCCTAAAACTGCTCCAAAATGCTCCAAATTGCACTTTCTTGCCAACTGTGTCATATGAACCTGAAAACACACGAAGATAGCTTAAAACACTATAATAAACAGAAACTAGCTATGAAAATGCAAGAAAACAAGCTAATTAAGTCGCATAAATATGCTCCTATCAGTACTCATGTTAAGCCCCTTAAGGGGGTTGTTAGCAGGAAGAGTTTTGAAGGGAGGGACCAGAGTAACGGAAAGGAAAGAAAACTTACAAGGTCTGAGAGTGCCAGAGCCTTTCGACGAATCCCATCTTCTCCATCTATAATACTGAGCATGAAAAAGGGTGTTGACTGCATACGGAAGAAGCCCATGGTAACCAGTGATGACGACGAAAGCTATGCTATGGGAAACAGCTTTATGAAGTTATCCATAATGACAATCAAGAAAGCAGTGAAAATATGAACAGCAGTGAAAATATGAATTCTTTTTCTTCTCCATTGTATTCCTTATAAAAAATTTTAGATATGTTTTTTGTTTCGGTAAAGAGAGCAAGCAAAGGCGACAACGCCTTAAGCTTAGAATAATTGTGTCAAGCTTAGGTATTCTTTTATAGTGTTATTTGTGTATAAGATTGATATGTGTGAGATGTGATAACAGCTAGTTGTACTTTTACTAAATAAATTCAACTTCCTTCACTCAGATAAAATCTGCATTCTCTATTTTACCTACATAAGAATCATATTCAAGTTCCTTGCAAGATCTCGGTTGCCAGAAGTATCTAAAATGTTCAGCTAGAAGTCTATAACAATGCAGAAGAAGAAAATCTGATTAGGAAGACATTAGATATTTACCATGATCTCCGTTGAATGGAATAGGTATGCGATCTCATACCAATGTATGTCATGTGTCATACTGTAAGTTGAAGCACTTTTTAGGCCGTACGTGAAATTTGAACTGTAGCCTTAGTATCTGCAGAAAACAAATCCCACATTCAGAATCATTAGTGCATCAATAAACAGAGCTCTACAATCTCGTGTCAGTAAGTTCAATGCACGTCCTTATCCATTGGAAGTGGACAACGTTTTAAACCACTGTATTGCATAAAGAAACCCTGCGTAAAGAAACCAGGGTATTAAAAGTTTCAACTTGAAGTGCCCTCACAGAAAGCAGCAACTTCGCCTCCTGAGATCTCTGTGCCCAAATTATCTACAGCCCCACACTTCTCTAAGATTAAATATTCCTCCGGCAGCTCATTTATCTGAGTTTCCCCAGTAACCTCATCCCCACAAGTGCAGGAGCCATCCTTAAAATGGTGAAATTTTTCAGTATCCCTGACAGAAATCTCCCGACGCACAACCTTGGAGATAAATTTGATAGTACCGTGACAGCTTTGGCACATGTAAAGGTTCTTAGTCACCCGTACAGGCATCCCAGGCGCTGTATTAATGAGCCCAAATGCAGCTGCAAGTCCTTCGCTGTGTCCACAAAAGATCTCCGCTTTCGAAGCTTCAACTTCATCTGAAGGACTGGTTTCAGGCTCTCTGACACAAGCGAATCCCATTTTATCATAAAATCCCTCCATAACAGCATTTATACATCAGTCAACAATTGAACCCACTCCAACTGAACTAAATCTTTTCAACTTACTGTGTGAGTTTGATTTGAATTTCTAAGTATACTGAAATTTTTTGGCTCACCACAAAGGACTTAAAAATATCTAAAATTGTCCTGGTAGTGTAGGCTTGTAACTACGCAGGGCATTAAAGTGATTGATGAGGTGATGGAGCCTTGGTCAAGTGAGGCATGATATTTGAAATCTGTTCACTATTGTGAAGTCACCTTAAGCACGCCTCAAGTCTTTCGGGTTAGTAGGGACACCCTACCCTTACAGGTGGGGTAGCAAACTATGTCTTTGAATAATAAAAAAATATCTATTCATAGGCCTACTTTTAAAATAAAGTGTTTGCACCTCACAGGCATACAACGAATTTATGTGCAAGGTTCTAAAAAACGCTAGGCGCTAGTCGGGCGGAGGGCTGGCGCCTAGCGCCTAGGCGGCTAGGCGGGGTCTAGGTGGGCGCCTAGGCGGCCTAGGCGGATTTGTAATTTTTATTTATTTAATTAAATTTATTTTAACAAAAACTAAGTCTACTTAATATGATGGGCTGTTTTCTTAGCCATAATTCAAAAGTGAAAAAGATGATAACCATGTTTACCAAAAATAAAATAAAAATGATAAGCATATAAAATAGCCCGGCCCAGCTCAACCCACCTCACCCATCCTTTCTTTATCACAAGTCTTCTCTCTTTTATTATAAGAATGCCTCGTTTCCATCAAATCATCCGGATATCTCTCTCACTTTTATTAAAGCCAGCCTCGTTTCTGATTCCTTATTCAACCCTCGTTTCCATCGCCCAACCCTTGTTTACATCGCCTTCACTCTTTTTTCAAAAAAGAGAAGCTGCTTGCTCTCCTCTCTGTTTTAGAATCAAGAGGCCTTTCCTATCATCATACCTCTTCCCCGCTAACCCTCAACTTTCATCTCGAAATCCCGAACGATCAAACAACATCAACGTGGCCCCCTGGTCAAGCAGCTGAAGAAATCTGAGCTGGATTCTTTGAATGATCAATGGGGTTTGTATGTATCGCCAAAATTTCTAGTGCCCTTTCTCTCTTCTTGTCAGATCGCAGTGAGATGGAAAGCCGCCGAGGTTCTTACGAGGCGCCTAGACCGCCGCCTACCACCGCCTAGACCGCCTAGACCGCCTAGATAATGCCTAGGCGGCCGACTAACTCCCACCCGATTTGACGAACGCTTTGGCATAAATCCCGGCGGCACACCACCGCCTAGCGCCTAGGGCGCCGCCTAGGCCGATTTTTAGAACACTGTTTATGTGATTTAACTACAATGCTTACAAGTATTTGTATGTGACCGTCGTATGGTGTGATAGTACTAAGTATTGTACCAGTCCTTAATTTATGAGGTGAAAACACAACATGCAAGTAAAATCTGGAATGCTTAGCTTTATGCATACAATATTTCCAATAAGAATAACATATCTAAATAATGAATCAACCAAGTTTATTAATTCAATCCAATTCTACAAACTATTAGCAACTTCAACTAAACAGATATGTAATTTCAATACCTATGAATAAACTGGACTCATAAGAAGTCATAAGCTGCTTATTTTTTAAGCAAACTAAGATCCTACCAACCAAAAACTTCACCAAATATTGCCGCTTCTCAATCTCATCAACCCTCTGGTTCTTCCTCAAACAGGACACATCATATTCTGTGCGGAGGTTTTCCACCGGTTGGGTCTCCTGCTGTTGGATTCAGCACTGAGTCGCTGGCAAGAGGACCATTCCGACCTCCCTCTTGGGCCACAACTGGGATCTTAACCGCCGCTCTTTCCATCTCCTTCTCGAGCTCTTCCTCCCTTCGCAATGCAGTGAACTGGGTGTCTAGAGACCTGGCTGCTGCCAGCCATGCAAGAACAATCACCAGAAGTATTCCTCCAAGGTAAGGTGTTGAGTTGGCGAGTGATCCAAAGGTTAAAATCATAAACTGCTGAATCAGAGCACCACCAGACTTCCCCAGTGGGTTGCAGACAACATCAATGGCCGCCTTTCCTTTAACCTACAGAAATAATTTAACAAGGAACGTAAAACAATAGGGCTCAAAAGGAAACTCAAATTAGAAAAGTCAAACTTTTTCTTGAACAGGATTCAAAATACGACCGAAACCTCCCTAGATTCAAATAAGCTCCCCCAAATGTCTTAACTGGTAGACAACATAAATAAATAAAAACAGCCACGGTTGAAACTATTTGCCAACCCAAATTCTAAAACCGCGAGTTGTGAGTAAGAGTCCAAACCTTGGTGTCCTCATCCAAGGGAATATATGCCATTTCTTTACACGGGTCAAACAAGCTGTACTTGGCACTCTTGCTGAAAATGTTTTGCAGAGCACCCACATATACTGCTGCAAGAAGAGGAGTCATCCCAAGGCTCGCAATAGCGGGTGAAAGTGGGCCACCAAACAATATCAGAGAGAAGAAACCAACTCCAGTCAGAAGTAGCACTGTAGGTGTGATCTTTGCAGCAACTCCCCATCCATATTTTTCGAATATAACTTGGCTGAGCAACATCATTGTGAAAGTTGCTATTCCGGTGGCAGTTGAGAAGTCGCCCATAAAAGAAGAGTATTCATTTGGGCTTGGAAACTGCATGGTTTGCAGAGTAACAACAAGATAGGCCAATTAGTGGAAAAAAAAAAGTATAGGCAAAGATTAAGAAAATCGGGCTAAGGTCTACCTGAGCCTTGAGCTTCGATTTCCATGTAACCTCCACAAGGTTGATACTAATACCATATGCAACCACCAAAGTGGCAAGATCTCTGATGTACGGTGAAGACACCAAAAATTTCAAGCTCTCCATTGTACCCATCTTTGGCTTCTCCTGCAAGGTAATTGAGAGTTATTAGAGATGCATCAAGTCCAAATATAGGGTTTCAATTGAGGATTTGCAGCAAAATTATGCAATCAATTGGAAACCACATGTATCCTTCAGTATACATTCATATTTTCTTTTTTGGAATTCGTTCCGTATAGTTTAGAAAAATTAAAAATAGGTACAATGGTGCCACTTCATAACAAATGAGGCATCACTCAGCAATATGAAACTTCCATCCATGCCATTAGCATAAGAGTTATTACCAATAAAATGATAAACAAACATGATTTCTTAAACATTTCAAAGAAATTATATCGTTTTAATAACCCGGAATCATTCAAGCACCTGTTAACCAAAATTAAGAAATTAGAAAAAAACAGAAAACATGACCACTATGAAAATACTGCCATAAATTCCTGGACGCATTAACAATGACAACTGACAAGTGACCAGAGTACGTATAAGATAGTAAACAATATGTTACATTTTTAACTTCCCAGAAACATATTAACAGATGGTAATGCCGAAAAATAGGAATGCTGATAAACAGAACAGACTGAATATTTGGGACCAAAAATAACATATACATGCAGCCCCAACAACATATTTGAGATGTGACAAAAAGATATTACCTTCTTCTTCTTGCTACGGGTGGGAAGAGGAACATAAGTGTTTACCCACCAGTACAGGCCACAGATAGTTAACCCCAACAACACCACAATGCTCATCATACCCCTTAAGGACATGGCCCAGCCATCAACTCCAGGACCCAAATTTTGCCTCAGATTAGAGAAATACTTCACTGTTCTGCCTGAGAAAATTAGTGCAACATTCGCTCCCAATCCAAAAAGAGGGTAGAACCTCTTTGCTTCCTCAACGGTAGTGATCTGCACAAAATGCATGTAACCTTAATTATTTACAGTTCCCAGTCAATAACAGTGATGCAGACCTCAAACTTTGACCAGGGAAAACTTGAGATCATTCCTAGTATTCTATAAGAATCCATATCTTGTTATACAACTCAAATTGGGGTTGTTGCAAAATAAAAATCGTAATATGAAAAAATAAATTCTGATACGAATCATGCTTAGAAACTAGAAACCGAGACCCTTGAGCAGAAAAGTAGTTCTTGTCCAATCTGCTGAGGCAAATAGCAGATAGAGATATTCAAAAAGGAATCTAGCATATTATACGTGTATGATTAAAATACCAAGCTTCCAATTCCAATCTCAAAACACATTTCAGTTATACATCTGAGAAACTGACACATCACTGAGACATATATACCATATATAGAGTTCACATAATTTCCCAGTCCTGAACAAATATATACAAAACCGAGACTGGAAAGTATGAACAACCAATCCAGAAATAGTTTATGCCAGATAAAATAATTATCAAAATAATCATTAGTTCATCTTCAAGATTATATTTTGGTATGATAACATTTGTCTACGAAATGACCTGATTGGCAAACCCCCAGAAAAGCACAGAAATCACGACGCTCCCCCACAATTCAGCCATGACATAGAACAAGCAAAAGCTCCAAATCCTCAAAATTGCAAGAGGACCAAGGAATCTCGGGCCGAGAACGTTGAGAAGACTATCAGCAAGGGCTTCAGGGTGGATATAGCCGCTGAGAGGATACAGGACGAACCCGAACGCCCCAAAAAAGGCAATAAAGGGTAGAATAACAGTGTAGAAGAGAGCCTTCTTGGACAAAACATTAGAGAGTTTTGTGTAGAGTAGCATAAACCCAACAGCCATAGGCAGATTCACCCAGGTCTTCAAAAATGGTATAATCTCTGCACTGCTCCCTTTGGCTGTCACAACCAACACATCTTTTGTGTCCCTGAGGATTGTGTAATTGAACAAAATACAAAAGAACATCAACCCAAGCGGGATGATTTTCTTGAGGGTCACAGTCTCAATCCCAAGGAACTTGGGCTGCTCAGATTCCCCAAATGCCGGCTGCCCAGCAGCTGCAGCCTCAGCCCTGCAGATGAACAAGTTCCTCTCTATTGGGGCAACCCCATGATTTTTTGGGACAAAGCTTGGAAATTTCGGGAACCCATTGGAGGATAGAGAAAACCCACCTGGGGTTTTGGGTTTGGTGGAGAAAAATCTCTGCTTTAATCCCAAAGAAGATTGAAAAACCCTGGTTCTGGGGTTTGAGGGAAGAGAGAGAAGCCCTTTGGTTTGTAAGACAGCCTCCATGTCTCCCTTCTCTTAGGTTCCTTCAAGAAAATTCAGAGGTAGGTTTTCTCAAGAGAAGAACATGAAGAGAGACACAGATAAGGGAGAGATAAGGTGGCTGCCTCAAGAAAAAAGATTGATTTTCAGAGAAGTGTAAAGGGCAGAAACAAATATTTTTATATTTTATGAAAAGGAAAATACAAGCCAAACCAATAAAATTTTCAAGTAGAGATTATTTTTCCAAGTTTGGAAGATTAAATTAAAAAATGGGTTCTGCAATCTGTGAATCATAACCCAGAAAGATGATTCTCCATCAGTGAAGAAGATAAGCAATTTTTTTTTTATCAGAAATTTAAATTAAGCAGAAATGGAGTAATGTGAGTCAGATTAGAGTGTGAGTGGAGGCTAATTCGGAAAAATGAATGGGCAAGCGACACAGTCGGGGTCGACGGAAAGAAATCCCCGAAAGATTGCAAGACTGATTCTTGGGGCAAATTGCACTGACGAAAGTACACCTAGAGTATGACACTACGATTTTTTGTTTTTTTTTTTTTTTTGAGTAAGATCACCAAAACGCCCTTGAATGAGGACAAAATAAAGATGAGCCCATGCCCTTAAGATATTTTTCACTTTTTTATGGGATGGAAGCTTGAAATTGAAAATCAAAACCGACAAAGACCAAATCGGATTGATCTGAATAATTTGGTTTTTACGATTTTGAAACGGTTTCGATTTAAAATCAAACCGGAAGTTAAAAAACAATTTAGTTTCGATATTCTTAATATCTAGAACCGAATCAAAATCGAACCTGCTCTATAATACAAAAAAATTTAATTCAATACACAACAATGTATTAAAAGTAAAAGGCATAGGCGAGACGTTCTACGGATAGCCCTGCCTAGGCAAAAGCCTTGAGGCGTGAGGCGAAACCTAACCTCACGAGACTTATGATTTTTAGTATAAATTATGTATATTATGTAATATTTTGGTGGAATACTTAAGAATCTTAAAGGGAAAAACAAGAATAAACATTTTAAGAAAAAAAAAATATATATAACGTTACACAAAAAAATAAAAAAATAAAAAAAAAACAAATTGTTGCAGTTCTATTAAATTAGGAATGTAATTGTGTAAATCCTAGTAGATATGGGAATGTATCTTATATTCCTATTAAGAGTAGATTACCTATTAAATGTTGTAATCATAAAGGGAAATGTTTTTACCTATCCTACTACCATAAATAAAGGCACAATGAGGTGAAATAGAACACACCCACAATTACTCATCTCTCTTTCTCTCTACTATTGCCGCACATTCCCTCTCTCTCTGGCCTCCATAATTGTTCAGTAAATTATGTCTACAACACGTTATTAGCACGCTCTTAACGCTGCGCTAAAAAGAGTTTATTCTTCAATCAGGAGAGTATTATGTTTTAATCATTCTTTTTATGATTAATTTATTATTTTATTGAATTGATCTACATGATATTGATTCAATTTAATTTTTTTTATGTTGAACGTGGTACAACGCATTGGAAATGCAATTCCAACTTTCGAGAAGGATCTTCTACAAATTCAAAGGCTTTTATTGTTTTTTGCCCATCAGGTACGCTTAAAATAAAGTAAGATATTTGAATCGACCATGAAGCATGAAAACATTCCTCATGATGCATGAACCTCCTATGTTTATATTTTCCTTCCGATATATATATTGTATATGTTCATATATTTGTCAATATATATATTTGTTTCATGCACTACGCAAGTATATATGCTATGTGGAATTTGTGAGTCAAATTATATAAAATAAATTAGAAGAAATTTAGGGTTCTCAAACCCTAATTCTGTAGAAAAAATATGGGTACTTGCAGCACCACCACCACGAACACCTTGGACCCCTCACGGCAGCAACCCTAGGGCTTTGCTGCACTAATCCAGACTACTAGGCCTTTCGGCCTATCTCTGTTTATAGGACCTGCAGTCCCTAAGCACAAAACCAGCAGATTTTGGCCCATTGTCCCGTGTCCCTTGGCCCGTGAACTCACTGGGCTTCACCCCAGTCTCGACCTGCTTGCCAGCAACTTTGGTTGCTGAGCTTAAGTTGCCTCAGACCCAACCCGCAGGCCAGCATTTCGCTGGGCCTAATCCATGCCTCTCATTTAGCCCAAAGAGCTAGCAGCTATTGCTGCTAGGCTCCATGCTCTCGGCCCATGGCCTGAAGACCATTTCGTGGGCTGCTTTTACCCAACCCGAACCCCTCCTTTGGCTCACGACACCCAGCCCTATCTTTTGGGCTATGGTATTTTCAACCCAACGCTATTATTTAGCATTTAAATACTTTTAACCCGAATGTTATTATTATTTTTGCTTCTACGATCGACCTTAAATGGTCCCGATCTATTGAATTAATTAAAAGTGACCTGTAGTCCATTAATCTAATAATGAATCCAAAATTATTGACTTGAAGATCACTTTTGGACATTAACGATTTAATAATTTATCTTTATACTTTGAACTGTTGACTTACTTTCTTAGTCTCGAAGCACTCACACTTGAGTTCTCGAAGAACCTCAAATACACTTAGTTGTATATTGCATTCTGTGTTCTTGCAGGAACCTCTCTTTTATGAACTAAACATTCATAAACTAAATTGAACTTGTAGTTTCAAATGTAGTGCCTTCGAAACCTGAAGATTTCATAAGACAAAACACCCATGAAAACCCGACATTTTTCATGAAAACCATGTCTTAGAACTCGAATGTTCTAACTTTGATGCTTATGGATGATTCCTTCCCATAGCAACAATCACAATCTTGTTCCCTCCAATTCAGTGGATTATCAAACCGTCACAAGTTTGATTTTCCTAATTTGGATGTTTTTTATTAGAAACCACTTTATGTGGGGTACAAGACGTGAATCTCCACTTGACTATCAAGAAGCTGAGAAACCATTGAAGCCAACAATGGCATGAAAGAGCTAAATAAGCCTCCGCCATGATCTTCATTTGAAGACTTATGCCCAAAGCATTACAAATGGAAATACCAACCGAACAAGGATTCCATGGCTCTTTGGCTCTATGGACCGCTTACTCATGAAAAACATTGCCTATGGTAGAATCAGGGCCTACCAAGGTGTGGCATCATGCCCGAAGCATGATCATTGGTACCTAAGGCCTAAAACTTCAAGAATAAGGGATAGTATTCCTGAACCTTAACCCTACGGAATCTATTTCCGTCTCGATGGAATAGACATTTGGTTATGCACTTGTTCGTGCCCCTACCAATGTTGTTAAGGAGTACCATTCTAGTAGTCAAGACATGAGGCTAATTTTGCTCCACCAATCACCGTTCGAAGAACAACATTTTGACATGGATGGCCTTGTTGGCCGAATCCCCTTAGTAAACCATTTACTTTGTGAACATTTTTCCATGTTTTTTAATTCACGTTTGGTGTATGTTTTACTTATGGATAATCTTATTGATATTGTCCTCGAATATGAGTTAATTGAATCATGTTTCTTAATACATGTGACCCAATTCAATTAAACATGTGATTAAGTAGGAATGTGGGAAAATTAGTTGTCTGGATGAATATGTACTACGCACACTAACTTTACACCTAAATCACATCTCTAACAACGACTTTAGGTCTATCAAACCTAATTAAGAGCATTGGCACGCTCCTCGTTGTATGAATGGTACTGCATCACCATTTAAGGGACCTTAAATTCTCCCTGACGTTGAGTTTTTAAGGATATTCGAGATGACAATGATCATAAATGAACCACTGAAGAAAATAGAGTGGAATATCTTTGCACCACCTCCAAAAATGAGCCTGAAGCTTTGATTTAGGGCCAATAGGTTGTCTCCCAACTGGAAACATGCCACATGTGGCCGGCTTGGAGCTGGGTGATTGAACAGTTTACTTGTTTTGGCATAACTTTTTGGGACACTTAGGTCAAACATTGATGCTACGATGCATCTCTTTACCCTAAGTAAAGATCTTGTGACTACAAGCACACTTTGCCAAAACCTGCTCGTTTTGGGAAATTTGATTTTCTATATCATTCCTCGCAAAGATATGACACGACCCTCTTTTCACAGTGGATTCAAGGGAATATATGTGGACTACTCCAACCAAAATGCGGACCATATAAATACTTATGGTTTTGGTTGATGAATCGACAAATTGGTCAGATGTTTGTCCACAAACATTACTGCTAAATGATGTGGTAAAAACTAACATACAAATTAAACCCTATTAAGATAGTTGTAGTACACGTAAGTAGGGATCATTCTAGGCCGGGGATTAGTTAGGGATGCTAATCAACACAAATTAAACTTAAAAACTGAAACTAGACTCAAACAACTCAGAACAAGCTAAACTGACTCAAAACACACAAACTAAGTTAAATTGACTCAAAATAAGAACTAGAATTTAATTTGGACGAAATTTGAACTAAAAAGACTCAAAACAATGAAAAACAACCAATATGGACATATTCTAACCTAAGAACACAAAATAGAAAGGGGGTTTGGTTTTTTACGAATTTAAGACTAAAAGCAAACAGATTTAAAGACTCTAAATACTTTGGACGAAATTGGTGATTTAAGGGGTGAATGGCTAGCTAGAGGGTCCTTCTCCACACATGACACATATGCATAAAATCGATCTCCAGTTATTCTTTCGATAAACCATGAATGACAATGCTCCAAATTAATCGTGAAGAGCACAAATTAACTTTCAGATTTTTCTAAGTTCATTGAATTGAACTCAGCAACGCAACCAAATTATTCTTATCAAGTTCCCTACATGAACAACATAATAGAGATACATATCAAAGATCATTAAGTTCTGTGAAAATCATAAGCATTGACAAGGCATTCATAACTATGAACTGCATGATACTCTTGCCAAGATTTCTAGAAGAAAAGGAATAAAAGGTGCGGCACTACTTAAGATCCGGAATAGGGCTTCTAGAAGGGGGTATTTAGGTGATTTAATGTGCAATTGATCCCCCCTTGGAACTGGAATTAAGGTAGGAAAAGATTAGGATAGGATAAGATAAGATAAGGTTAGTTTGGATAAGATAAGGTTGGATAATGTTTTGGATAATGTTCCTTCCTTTTAGCTGATTCCTTATCTTCTTTGTGTTGACTTTATTTTCCTCATCTCTTCAGCATATTCCTAGCCTCTTGAACTCCAAAAACGTCCATCCACCTTGCTCCATGCATGTGATATCCATTATTGGCCCAAAAATGCTCCAAAATGCTCTAAATTGTACTTTCTTGCCAACTTTGTCATTTGAACCTACAAACACTTGAAAATAGCTTAAAACACTATAATAATCAGAAACTAGCTATGAAAATGCAAGAAAAAAAACTAACTAAGTCGCATAAATATGCTCTTATCAAATTCCTCCACACTCAGCTTTTGCTAGTCCTCGAGCAAAACGAAACGAATGAAACGAACAAAACATAACCTAGACCTTCCAATGTTTGCCTCAGGGATTTCCAATGAAACATGACACATTAAAAATCACTACTCCCACAGATTTTAGCTATCCTTACCCCCGAGTGCATACTTAATCGCAGTCACCACTCACTAGCTCGCATTTAATCAATTAAAACAATGTTTTGAATGTAGTAACATGCCTTAGAGAATTCCCTCAATTCCTCACCGGATATACTCTCTATTTTGACACAGATTTTCTGACTACACTCCCTATACTAGGTATATGTGTCAAGGTATGGAAAAAGGATTGATGATGGACAGCTAAAATCAAAGTTTCATGTAACTAAGCAAAGAATTAATTCAAAGGCTAACCAAACTTTTAATAACCCATTGAGAATAAGTCACAATCCTTGCAACATAAATTGAGCCAATATCTAAACACAAAACTACTCACAATAAAGAACCCAGCCTAATAAAACTTTTCAGTTGGCAAAGGTGATATGGAGCACATGACCATTGATAGGATTGATGAGAATTGTATTTGGACAATCCAAGACACATTTTGAGTCCTTAAGATAAGGAAAAATGAATTGAATGTTCATGACATTGCATGAGATAACATTATTGAGAATTTTTGAATTTTCTCTTCTCCCCTTTTGGAATTTTTGAGAACTTTGCTCATGAATGTAGAGATTGAAGCTCTGAAATATGATTTTACTTTTGAGATGGTTTGAGCACAATGAATGACAAACTAGGTGGTGTTTCGCACTAGAAAAGACACTTAGCCCAATTTATAGAGAAGAATTATCACTACACCTCAATCTAGACCAAAGTATGCCTAACCCATAAATCAACAAAAGCTTTTGTCAAATAAGGCAAAGATTTTTTAGAAGCTATTAGCCATAATAGCGAGAACCTTTGACATCATAGAGGAAGAATTAATCAAGGTTAATCTACAAAATGCCAAAATATCAAACAGTTAAGAAATGCACAAGGTGACAAACAGACTTAACTGACAAGTTCATTGACAAGACAAACACAACAATAGGAAAAGTAAACATGCAGAAGAATAACAAAATGGAAGCAAAGCTACTCAAGTTGTTCAGTCAAAAGCACAGAACTCAACAAACCATTGAAGATTTTTGTGTCTTTGATTTTCCAAGAGTTTTGAAGTTCACAGCTAGCTGTTTCTCACATGGCATCAAGTTTATATCAAAATCAAAGACATTTCCTCATAAAAATCTCCTAAGAGCAAGATATTTGTTCTTAAGACCTTTGGAGCTTAAATAATTTACAACACTCAACCAAACAACTAGTGCATAAACTTGATCAGAATGTACATCAAGAGGCAAATTAAGATTATCAAAATAAGGAACAAGCCACAATGCAAAGATGTAAATAAACAAGGCACATGCAGAAATTCCATTCATAAGAGAGAGAAAAGCATACCTTGGTGAAGTGGCCATGATGCAAAGATGTAAATAAACAAGGTACATGCAAAAATTCCACTCATAAGTGACAAAGAAGCATACCTTGGTGAAGTGATACATTTAGCATCCAAAGTGAGGGGCAGCTCATCACGAAATAGAGTTGGAGATTGAAGTTTCAAATTTCATTCTCTAGATGATGGACTTTGACAAAAAAAATAGGGCAATATTCCCCAAAGTGAAATACAAGAGAATGTCTTCTTAAGATGCTAGGTTCACACAAAAAGCATTCAGAGATGAAGTCTTGTAATTTTCCACATTAGACCTTTTGCTCAAAAGTATATGTGTTCCAACCTAAGCAATCATCACACTTCGAGAGGCAACAATTGTATAGCAATTTTCCTTTGATATTGGAACTACCAACATGTTGTTCCCACGTTTATCAACAATTCTACAACTCGTCTTTGAAAAGCAAATTTCATTAGCAACTTCGTTACAGAGTTAACTAATACTAAGGAGATTAGTTAACAAACCAGCCACATAGCAGATATCATCAAGCATAGGAAGTCCATAAATCTAAACTACTCATTTTCCAACATTCTCACCCTTGTCTCCTCCACCAAACTCAATCATACCACTTTTGAATGGTACAAGAGATAAAAAAAAAAACAATATCTTGGTAACCTGTCATATGATGAGAACAACCACTGTCGAGGTGCTAGGTGTCTAGGCTAGAGGATGATGTTGAACTTTGAGCAAACAAACACTTCCCAAATCCACGTTAAAAGCCACTTGAACTTGTGTTGACATTTCTTGAGCTCGAAGAATTAACAATATTGGACACTCTGTTGACTTCTATGGTTAAATGATCCACTTGTTCCTTTAGATCATTTTTCCTTTCCAGATGCAATTTTCTACACATAGGTCTAATGTGGCCAAGGTCTCCACAATGATGACATTTAGGAACAAATCTAGACCCTGAAGTAGAGTCAGCCAAATGAGATATAATAGATAATTCCTTAGAAGCATGCAAGTTCACACCCATGGAACTTGAGCTGCTTTCATCACAAGCAACCATATCATCACCTTTAAACTGATTTCCTGCAACAAATACACTTTATGATGAGTCAACACTCATAGACAGACAGTTTAACTTGCAAGTAGCCTCATTCAATTTAGAAGTCAACTTCAAATTAGCTTCCCGATACAATTCATTATTTTTCTGCAGCAAATGAATTTGTTGAAGCAAACTTTCATCCGATATCATTAAACTTTGAACATGATCTTCAAGAGAGGCAATTAGGCCATCATTTTCATCATCATCACCATAGAATGAGCCTTTTTCATTTAGCATGTGAAGTTTAGTCTCTAACTGTGTGACTTTGCCACTCAGTTCAGTTCTAACTAGATGGAGAGACTCAACCTCTTCTTGTTAGTTTGCAAATGACTAGCTTTTGAACTTTTGAATTTGTTTGAATGTTGATAGTTGTAATAATGCCAATTTTCTAATGGGCCTATAAGTGAGGCACAAATCAAAACTAAAACCATTTGAAATTGAATTGCACCGAACCCATTCAAACCAAAATGAATTTCGATTTCAGTTTCACTTTAAAACAGAACCAAACCGAGCTCACTCCTTTTTTGTTACTTGGGATTGAGGAGCGATTTTTCAGTGCGCCAAGAACACGACCTGGTACACAAAGTGTAATAATATAATTGACTGGAAACTTGAAGAAAAAAATTTCAACCAATTGTATTATGACACTTGATGTTCTAGACATTGTTCCTAGCACACTAGAAAACTTCTCAGAGTTGAGGGCCTCAAGCCTCATGGCACATGAAAGTTACATGTGAGGGATTATAAATTTGTGGAATGTGTCATTCATTGGTGTACATTAGACATTAATAGTGTTTTGGCTTTTTACTGACCATTTTTTCTAATAATATGACGAATAATACATTTGAGTACTCACTAGTGAGTATTCACTTTTTTATTTTGTAGGTAAACAAGTGTTTTTAATGCAAATTCATAGGATTTTACCACCTAGCATAACTAGAGTTGTTTTTCATTGTTTTTAAGTGTTTTTAGAGTGTTTGGAGTGTTTTAGTGTATCTTTTGGCAAAAAATACGAAAATTTGACAAAAAAATAGAAAAAGTTTTGAAAAACCCAAAAAGAGTCGTTTTGGAGTCGTTTTTGTGTGTTTATGTCTTAGGGTACCTTCCAACACAATGATGAGGATTTGGTTTTTAATTGCATGACTGTTAAAGAAAGTTACAAACATGGGTGGAAGTTTGATATGCTCTTTGGTTTATGCTTGGTTATAGTTGTCGTTTACAAATTCACATGTAATCACAAAAGAAGAAAAAAATCAATTTTTGTAACATGCTTGAAGGAAGGAACTCAAACTAACGCTACAACCTTGAGAGACTTAAGCCTAAAACTTTATTTGGAGAATTATTAATCTATGATGTTTTTGTTTTCTGCAGTCATTGCATGATCTCATTATTCTCTGCTAGGTTGCTACTTAGAATGCGTTTTATCACTTTAGTTCCAAATACTAGAACTCATGCTTGTTTCATTCAAAACTTAAAATTGAATGCATAACATATAACAAGATGAAGTTGTTTAGTAGTTACCACCAGAGCCAAAAAGCCTTCATCCCATGCATTTGTTTTGTAGGTTTAACCCCTTTGAGCCTTATTTAGCCTATTTTCTTTGTTAGCCACATTATCCCGACCTAGCCTAGAATAGGACTATCCATACCCTTATTCTTAAAGTATAGTGAAGCATGACTTAGAGGGAGTTCCTTTTGATCAAACATATTGCATAAATCAAGTGTGGGGGAAGGTTATGTACATGGGTAGAAAGAAAAAAAAAACAAAAGAGAAAAAAAAAAGAAAAAAATCGTGAAAAGAGAAAGAAAGAAAAAAAGTTGTGAAATAAGTGAGAAAGAACTCACAAGTATTGGTTGTTGAAGAAAGGGTCCAAAAGGTTTGAATATGACCCTAGGTGTACAAAATCCCCTTAGTGTTTCAAGTTATTTGCTGCATTCAAGAGTGAATTCTAAGTTGATTTCATTGCTTTGCTTACTATTGCTTTAAGAACGTTTGTTTTTCCTTACCATTCTTTGTTAGCCAATACCCTTAGCCCCGTTACAACCCTTAGACTTCTATCTTGGGTGTTATGTGTTTCAATATGTGGAGTTTGGGATTTGTATGAGCATATGGTATCCCTGGTTCTCGCGTCTAAGTAGTAGCATTTCGTTCATGAGATCATATATATATACACATGCATTAATAATTCTAGAAAGTGCTTTCTTTGCTTAAAACATATGTGAGTGGCTAGTCTACATGTTTACATCAATCTTCTCACATATACCTAGTATAGGGAGTGTAGTTAGAAAATCTATGTGAAAATAGAGTGTATATCCGGTGAGGAATTGAGGGAATTCTCTAAGGCATATTACTACCTTCAAAATGTTGTTTTAATTGATTAAATGCGAGCTAGGGAGTGGTGACTATGATTAAGTATGCGCTCGAGGGTAAGGATAGCTAAAATCTATGTGAGTAGTGATTTTTAACATGTCATGTTTCATTGGAAATCCCTGAGGTAAACGTTGGAAGGTTTAGGTTTTGTTTTATTTGTTTTGTTTCCTTTGTTTTGCTCGAGGACTAGAAAAAGCTAAGTGTGGGGGAATTTGATAGGAGCATATTTATGCGACTTAGTTAGCTTGTTTTCTTGCATTTTCATAGTTAGTTTGTGTTTATTATAGTGATTTAAGCTATGTTTGTAGGTCTAATTGGCAAAGTTGGCAAGAAAGTGCATTTTGAAGCATTTTAGAGCACTTTTGGGCTGAATTGGATTGCATGCATGTGGAGCACAAGGAATGGACGTTTTTGAAGATCAAGTGAAGCTAGAAATGTGCTAAAGAGATGGAGAAATCAATTCAAGACTTGGAAGATGAATAATCAGCTGCAAGGGCACCTAAAACCCTTCTAGAAGGCCTATATCTTATCTTATACATGTGCTGCACCCACCTTTCTAGAAGCCCTAGAAAGGTGGCGCCCCAAACTCTTCTAGAAGGTCAGAAATTAGCCAAAACACACTCTTTCTAGAAGCCCTACAAAAGTGGCGCCCCAAACCCTTCTAGAAACCCTAAAATCTGCACAAACCCTAGTTCTTTTCCCCCTTGGATTAAGGCCCAAGCCTTGGCCGAAAATCCTAAGCCTTTTCCCATCAGAATTTGTCAAAACCCTAAGCTATAAATATGTGTTTTCAGCCATAATTTTGCACCACCACCCCCCATATAATTCTACACCCCTTTCAGCCGCAAAAACACCACCCCCTACCATTCAGAAACACATCCTCCCGCACCATATACACCATTTTACAACCCTTTGCTGCAATTTTGGAGAAGAAGGAGTCTTGTCGTGCCTTCCATTGATGAAGAAGACCCTTGTGCATAAGCCACCTACAACCATGGGAATTCTAAGAGTTCTTTCTTCCCTCATTTTAGTTTCAATGTTTATTTCAATTTGCTTTTCAATTGCTGTGAATATGTGTAACTAAGTTTTTCTTAGTTAGAGGTGAATTCAAAGCCATGGATGTATGTTTAATATGAATTGATTCCTTTCAGTTATTGTTTCGTAAAACATGAATGTGATTTACTTATCTATTTGATTGATAACTTATTATTGTGTGTTGAATAAGGATGCATACTGATGTGAAAATTATCTCGACACACAAATTAAACCCTATTGAATATGTAATTGTAGTATTAAGTAAGTAGGGATCGTTCTAAACTGGGGATTAACTAGGGCTGCTAATCTACTTAAATTAAACTCTAAGCCACTAAACTAGACTTAAAAACACAAAACTAGACTCAAATCAGCAAAACTAACTTAAAAAGACTCAAAACAGATTCTAAGGACTATTTGGACGAAATTAACACTAGTGAAACTCAAAACACTAATCAGGACAGATTAAAACACCTTTTTAACTAATCTAAGACACTTAATTGAAAGGGGGGTTAATCTGGACGAATTTGATTAAACTAAACAGATTGGAAACTAAAGCAAACAAGGTATGAAATTGGGTGAATTGAATGGTGAAATAGGTTAGTTAGAGGATCCTTCTCCACACATAAACATATGCAACATAAATCGATTTCCAGTATTGTTTCTTTAAACCATGAACGACAATGCCCCAAATTAATCATGAATGCACAAATCAACTCTCAGATTTCCCTAAATTCATTGAATTGAATAGACAATGCATCGCAACCAAATTATTCTCATCAAGTTCCCTATATGAACAACATGATAGAGATACATTCAAAGATCATTTAAGTTCCATGGAAATCATAAGCATTGACAAGACAATTATAACTATGAACTACATAATACTCTTGCCAAGAATCTACTTAACACGATTGTGACTAACAATCTCCACTATTTTTAATTATAAGTTCCTAACGATTAGGTGAAAGTCCCTTATAATTTAGCATCAAATTCATGTATGCAAACTAAGTATCCATCCTTAATCAACACACAAGAATAAGTTATCAATCAAATAGATAAGTAAATCACATTCATGTTTTACGAAACAATAACTAAAAGGAATCAATTCATATTAACATATGTCCATGACTTCGAATTCACCACTAACTAATAAGAACTTAGTTACACATGTTCACAGCAATTGAAAAGCAAATTGAAATAAACATTGAAACTAAAACGAGGGAAGAAAGAACTCTTAGATTACCAAGAATGCAGGTGGCTTATGCACAAGGTCCTCCTTCATCAATGGAATGCACGGCAAGGTCCTTCTTCTCCAAAATTGCAGCAAAGGGTTGTAGAATGGTGAATATGGTGCGGCAGGTTGTGTTTCTGAATGGTAGGGGGTGGTTGACGACATTGTGGCTGAAAACACGTATTTATAGCCTAGGGTTTTAACAAATTCTGATGGGAAAAGGCTTAGGATTTTCGGCAAAGGCTTGGGCCTCAATCCAAGGGGGAAAAGAACTAGAGTTTGTGCAGATTTTAGGGTTTCTAGAAGGGTTTGGGGAGCCACTTTTGTAGGGAATTCTAGAAACAATGTTATGTGGCTGATTTCTAGAAGAACATGGCCTAAAAACATGCAGCACCAATGTAGGAACAAATAAGGCCTTCTAGAAAGGTTTCTAGGTGATTTAAATCATAAATTAACTCTGTTGATGCACAAAATCAGCGAGGACTTTGGTACAACAGAAAGTGTCAGGTTTGTGACCTTCGCTTGGTTGCTTCGATCACTAGTGAAGATAAGTACGTAAATGAATAGGGACAGGGAAGCAAACATAAGATGTACGTGGTTCACCCAGATCGGCTACGTCCACGGAGTAGAGGAGTTCTCATTAATTGTGAAGGGTTTACACAAATACATAGGTTCAAGCTTTCATTTTGTGAGTTCTAGTGAATAGTTTAGTACAAAATGACATTAGAGATTATTGTGGGAAAATGATCCCTATTTATAGAAGAGAGTTTCTAGTTTTGTTCTAACATTGACACGTGTCGTGTTGTGATTGGCTTCTGATGTTGACACGTGTTGGGCTGTGATTGGCTTCTGATGTCGACACGTGTCGCATTGTGATTGGCCTCCTGGTTGAAGGGAAGCTATTCTGGGTCCTTGATGGTATAACGTTGACCGGTGCTCAGTAGTTTCGGGATTGGTCAAGTATGGTATAAACAGTGCTCCCCTAAGTTCTCGAGTGAGGGAAGCTCCTCATATGTAGATGTGGCATCTTCTCTGGAAGTACTTTTCCTCCATCCATGGGTGGTATCTTTAACCGATGAAGATGCACAAGGTAATGTATCAATTTCACTTGAAGCTTACTTGTAGTTTCGGGCTTGGTCAAGTGCGATACAAACCCTATAGTAGGAGTCCCCCAAGTCGCCGAGCTAGGAGATCTGCCGAAAGAGGTGACGGACAAGGTAAGCAGTCAAACTTCCAAGCAAGCAACCCAGGATCGTGGGCTCGACTTCGGCTTCCGGTTGATTGTTCTCCTTCTCCTTGTCTCTCCTTCAGCTGCCAGGATAAGGAGAAGCAAATGGAGAAAAGATGATATGAGATACTTTTGCTTTTGAAGAAGTAACTTTCCACAGGCTTATTCTTGAACTGTGCTGGAGAGTTTTCTGGTTCCCTTCAGAGTATAAGGCTGACTCAAGAATTTGAGGGTCAAAACAAGTCCATCAAATCTAGAGTATGTTCGACCTTGATGATATGGGATACTTTTGTTGTTGACGGAATAGTGAATGTGGTATGGAAAGGTGTCGTGCTGTAGTGATCTGTTTCAGCTCACCGTTGAACCTTCTGCTTCAATCTTTTGCATGGCAGAAGTGGTGTGTAACCTTTGCATTTAAATGGTCCTTCAGAACATTCCTTCATAGTGACTCATCCACGCTTGGCAGCTTCAGTGTAAAGAGCCAATATCTGATCAACTATCATGAGGTATGTGCCGGTGGAATTCATGACCTTGACAGCAGTTGAGGATGAGTTCTCGAGAGCAATGCTAAGTAAGCAACCAGGCAAAGGTCTCAGGCAATCAGTTCCAGATTGGAGGTTTGATTTCAGGTTCCGACTGACTGCTCTCTTTCTCTTTGTCCTGCAGGTGTAGACAAGGACGAAGACAAGGACAGGGAGAAAGCATGATATGGGATACTCTTGCTTTCGACCTTGATGATATGAGATACTCTTGTTCTTGGTGTGGCTTATTTGCTGAGGTATTATCGGGGGGAAATAAAGCTAAGTATTTCAAAAGGTTATGTTGAGGGTGCATTCTCGAATGCGAGAAAGGGTTGAGCATTTTTGTAGGTTTGCATGTCCGTTGAGGAGGGAGGTCGATGTATATAGGGATTTCCCAATAACAAGTAGTAATGTTATTCCTTTACCCTTCTTGGTCACATCAATGTAGTGGGAGCTGCCAGCTTCACGTGTTTTAACTTTGTCAGAGCACTTTGAAAAAGTGGTATGTGGTATCTGGAAAGCTGATGTTGAGTGTGAAGATTACAGACAAGCTTTATCTAAGGAAATCTGGCTCTCGAAGTTCTGAGAGCTGTGCCTCTTCGGTTTTCGAATAAGCAATCCCGTCGGGGATCTGGCGCTCGAGATTCGGAAAGCGGTGCCGCTTCGGTTTTTGAGAAAGTAATTATGTTAGGAGTCTTTTCTCGAATGTGAGTAAAGGTTAGACGTTCTTGCCAGCCTGTCTTGCCACAGAACACGGAGGTCGACACACATAGGGACTTTCCAGTTGTCAAGCAGTGGTGCCGTTCCTTTACCATTGTGGGTAATAGTAGGGTAGCTGGAACTTCGAAATTCTCGTGCCTACACTTTGTCAGAGATCTTTGGCAAAGTTATATGTGGTACCTGAAGAGTTGATGGTGCGTGTGGAGAGTGGTGATTGAACAGTAAGATTCACGTGCTTTCTACTTCACCAGAAATCTTCGACAGATTGCCCGTAATTTCCACAAAGCTGAGTGTGCATGTGACAGGTGCTGACGAGGCTGAAAAAGCAGGTGCTTCTTCGATTTCTGAGATCGGCCCTCGTGGTCTCTGAGCAGCTCAGCTTTCGAGAAAGCAAACGCTTCTTCGATTTTTGAAGCTCCGTCAAGTACAGATTTTTATAGAGGTTGGCATTAAGTTCCACAGCACACTTGAATCTCCACCAGTAGAAGCTCCCTTCTTGCACTTCTAAGATCTTGATTTGTCTGACCTCTTCTTTCTTCAACACCTTTGAAAATGTCTGGCCCATCCGACCGTCGTTTTGACTTGAACCTTGGAGAAGAGACAGCCACGCCTTCTCCAGACAACATATGGCGCCCATCTTTCATATCCCCTATTTGTCATCTTACCGTTGGGGATTATGTGATGAAGAATGATATGACCGCTGCGGTGGTGGCCAGGAACCTTCTCACTCCCAAAGATAACAGACTACTTTCCAAACGGTCTGATGAGTTGGCTGTTAAGGATTCTCTGGCTCTTAGTGTTCAGTGTGCAGGTTCCGTGTCTAATATGGCCCAACGCCTATTTGCTAGAACCCGCCAAGTTGAATCATTGGCTGCTGAAGTGATGAGTCTTAAACAAGAGATTAGAGGGCTCAAGCATGAGAATAAACAATTGCACCGACTCACACATGACTATGCTACAAACATGAAGAGGAAGCTTGACCAGATGAAGGAATCTGATGGTCATGTTTTACTTGATCATCAGCGGTTTGTGGGTTTGTTCCAAAGGCATTTATTGTCGTCGTCTTCTGGGGCTGTACCGCGTAATGAAGCTCCAAATGATCAACCTCTGATGCCTCCTCCTTCTGGGGTTCTGTCCAGTACTGAGGCTCCGGATAACCACCCTCCGGTGCTTTCTCTTTCTGGGGTTCTACCGACTGCTGAGACTTCCCCTGAGCAACCTTTGTGAAGGCTCCCTCTTGTTTGTTTATTTTGATTCATGTATATGTACATATTTGTAACTTATCGGAAATATCAATAAACAAGATTTGCTTCATTTCAACGTATTGTGTTAAATACACCAAGGCCTTCTTCACTAAGTTCTTTGAATTTTTCCTTTTGTTGAAGCTTGTATGTTGAAACTTTGTGAGTGAAGCATGTAGGTTGAGGTAGTGCTCCCTTAATTTCCCGAGTAAGGAAAACTTCTCATTTGGAGACTTGAAAAATCCAAGTCACTGAGTGGTCGTGAGACTTCCGAGTATCAAGGTGCAGTAGCATATGGTAGGAGTCCCCCAAGTCTCTGGTCGAGGGAGTTGACGAATAAGGCATTTCCTTTCTAAGTGGTAGCCCAAAACTCCTTCTTCATATATATTTGTTATGAAAGTTGTTAGGCCCAAAGAAGAGGAGGCCTAGGCAAATTTTTTTTTTTTGTTGAATTTTCAAATTTCCGGATTTTTGAATTTTCGAATTTCCGAAAAAATAAAAATTAAAAATAATATATATATATTTTGAAGCTTTGTAGGTGAAGCTTTGGTGTTGAAGCTTTGTAGGTGAAGCTTTGAGGTTGAAGCTTTGTTGGGCACCATGAATTGATTTTGCTTCACACTATCTTGATGAAGAGTGTGTGAAGCTTTTATATGTTTTGGTGTTGAAATTTTGTATAGTAGGTGAAGCTTTGGGGTTGAAGCTTGATAGGTGAAGCTTTGGTGTTGAAGCTTTATAGGTGAAGCTTTTGTTGGCACCATAAATTAATTTTGCTTCACACTATCTTGATGAAGATAGTGCGAAGCTTTTGAGATTGATATTTGTCCTCCATTGATGAAGCTTTTGTTGGCACCATAAATTGATCTTGCTTCACACTATCTTGATGAAGATAGTGCGAAGCTTTTGAGGTTGATATTTGTCCTCCATTGATGAAGCTTTTGTTGGCACCATAAATTCATTTTGCTTCACACTATCTTGATGAAGATAGTGCGAAGCTTTTGAGATTGATATTTGTCCTCCATTGATGAAGCTTTGTTGAATTTCCCAATTTCCAATTTCCTCTTTTTTTTTTTTTTTTTTTTTTTTTTTGGGAAAACTAGAAATTTGAAAATGTGGGAGAGACAACGTATACAAATTTTGCTTCCACACTGTTGAGCGAGAGATTGTGATGCAAGCCACATCTTGTAGTAGTCGAAGGTTTGGATGAACCATATAAATTGACTTTGCTTCGAACAGTCTTGATCAAGAGCGTGTGAAGCTTTCTATGAGTTGAAGTGTTTGCATTGTTACAGAGGAGAAATGTCTGAAGCAGATGCAAGAGGGCTGAAGAGCTTGATCTTTGTATACCATGCACTGAAGCCATTGTTGGCTTGCAATAAGACTTTGTTGGTGACTATAGCTCTTGTTAGGCATAAGTGTTCCCCTAGTTAAGTTGTAAAGCTTGAGGGTTTTTTATTATTTGTGAATGCTAGGAGTTCACATGTACAAGTTGTACCACTCGTCTTCTGGTTAGTGGAATGAATGGTGGGTTACTTTCATCACTTGGTTGGTGGTACGAATGTGAATTCCTTAATCACCTTTCATCACATTTCATCACCTGGTTGGTGACATGAAGGAGAGTACGCGTTGTACATGTCATCACCTGGTTAGTGGCATGAAGGAGAGTACGCGTTGTACATTTCATCACCTGGTTGGTGGCATGAAGATGAGTTCCTTCTTCACCTGATTGGTGATAAGGGTGGCAAGTTTCCAAATAATATTAGAGTACGGGTTGTACATTTCATCACCTAGTTGGTGGCACGAAGGTGAGTTCCTTTATCACCTAGTTGGTGAGAATAAGGGCAAGGTGTCGAGGCACATTGTGGCAAATGTCGAATGACACAAAGTGTGTTGAACCCTTTCGAAGCACAGTTGGCTTATGTATGGATGTGTTGGAATGTATGATGCTTATGTATGAATGTGTTGGAATGTATGATGTTTATGTATGAATGTATTGGAATGTATGATGTTTATGTATGAATGTGTTGGAATGTATGATGTTTATGTATGAATGAATTGGAATGTATGATGGAGATCCTTTATATAGTCTTGTTGACACATACTTAGATTTTGTTTACGTTGAACTTCAACACTTGAGTGTTTCATTGCTCAGAATGTAAAAGAGTTTAGGGCCAAGTTGGCTAAATCACCTCTTTATTGAATTCATACCAAATGGTCTTTGTTACATAGGATGTCGAACGGCTGTAGCTTAACACTTGTACAATGTGAGTCTATTTGTAATAGTACTTCAAGTGGTCAGCATTCCATGGATGGCCAAGGGTCTTGCCGTCGGAGCTTCTGAGCTTGTAGGAGCCAGGGCGGCTGATGCCGACGACCTTGAACGGTCCATCCCAGTTAGGACTGAGTGTTCCTTCACTCGAGACTCTATCACAGAGTAATCTTTTCTTCAGTACCCAGTCTCCCACTTTGAAGGAGCGAGGTATGACCCTTGAGTCGTAGTAGTTGGAGATGCGCTGCTTGTAGGCGACATTCTTCAGGTGAGCTTGATTTTTGTGTTCCTCGACTAGATCCAGGTTGAGGGTGAGTTGTTTGTCATTTTCACTCTGCATGTAGTTCTGGATTCGGTATGTTGCTTGCTCAAGCTCAACCGGGACAACTGCTTCTGTACCAAAAGCAAGTGAGAATGGAGTTTCTCATGTGGAAGTCCGATATGAAGTGCGGTATGACCAAAGAACTTGGGGTACGAATTCTGGCCAACAACCTTTAGCTTTGTCCAAGCTAGTTTTCAGAGTGCGCTTGATTATTTTGTTAACGGCCTCGACTTGTCCATTAGACTGGGGATGGGCTGGAGAGGCAAAACATAAGTTGATGTTGAACTTAGAGCAGAACATCCTGAAGTTCTTGTTGTCGAACTGCCGCCCATTGTCCGTGACTATCGCATTGGGAATGCCGAATCTGCAGAGGATGTTCTTCCATACGAAGTCTTCTATTTTTGCCTTAGTAATGGTTGCCAAGGGTTCTACTTCAGCCCACTTTGTGAAGTAGTCAACTGCAACGATTGCATAGCAGACCTTGCCCTTCCCTGCAAGCATTGGGCCGATCAAATTAAATCCCCATTGGGCGAAGGGCCAAGGGCTGATCATAGGAGTGAGCGGCTCGGGATGGGAGTGAGGGATAGTTGCGTAGCGTTGACACTTATCACATGAGCGAGATATTCTGATGGCATCTTGGTGGAGTGTTGGCCAATAGTATCCTTGGCGAAAAGTCTTGTGTGCTAGGGATCGAGACCCAGCATGATCTCTGCAGACTCCTTCATGTATTTCCCGAAGGACAATTTCCGCCTCCGTAGGTGTAAGGCATCTTAGGTAGGGCAGGGTAAAACCGCGCTTGTAGAGTTGGTCATTAATGATCAGGTAGCGAGCAGACTTGTATCGAATCTGCTTAGCTTGGACTTTGTCATTTGGGAGGGTGCCATGGGCAAGGAATTTATAAATTGGGGTGATCCAACTATCTCCTTGTTGTAAATTGCACACTTCCGTGACCATGGTGCTTGGTGCTGCCAACAATTCGACATGAATTTTTCTCCCAATCTTGTCTTCCACTGCCGAGGCGAGGCGGGCCAAAGCGTCTGTATGACTGTTTGCCGCTCAAGGAACTTGGGTGATCTGGTAGTGGAAGTGCTTGAGCAAAAGTCGTGTTTGTGCAAGATATGCTGCCATGGAGCTATCCTTAGCATCAAAGTTGTTCGTGACTTGGTTGACCACTAATTGGGAGTCACTGAAGATATCAATTTGTTTAACTCCAAGATGCTTGGCCAAACGTAAGCCTGCTAGAAGGGCTTCGTATTCGGCCTCGTTGTTCGATGCCTTGAATTTGAAACGAATAGCGTATTCTATCGCCACTTTGTCAGGGGTAGTGAGGACTAATCCTGCTCCGCAGCCCTGTTGGTTGGATGAGCCATCAACATACAGACTCCATGCTGGGGTTGTTGATTCTATCTTCTGAGCTTCCGATGGTAATGAAGCTATTGCTTCAGGTGTAGAAGCAATGTCAACAGGATATGTGAAGTCAGCGATGAAATCTGCTACTGCTTGACCCTTTTCGGCTGGTTTTGGTTGGTAGGAGATGTCAAACTCACCCAATACTATCGCCCATTTGATCATTCGCCCAGACATGTCAGGACTCTGGAGTATCTGTCGAAGAGGGTGATTGGTAAGCACGATGATGGCGTGTGCTTGGAAATAAGGGCGAAGTTTTCGAGCAGACATGACCAATGCTAGAGCTAATTTCTCAATGTTGGAGTATCGTGTCTCCACATCTTGTAGGGCCTTGCTAGCGTAGTAGACAGGTCGTTCGACACCACTGTCCTTTCGGATAAGAACAGAACTGACTGCTGAAGCCGAGACCGATAGATAGATAATGAGAGTGTCACCAACTTCTGGTTTGGAGAGCAGATGGGCTTTACTCATGTACTCTTTAAGGTTCCTGAATGCCTTGGCACATTCCTCCGTCCATGTAATGTATTTCTTATTTCCTTTGAGTGCTTTGAAGAAAGGAGCACATCTGTCTGTGGCCTTAGAGATGAATCTGGATAAGGTTGCCACCTTGCCAGTAAGGCTTTGGATGTCTTTTGAAGTTACTAGCTCTTTCATGTCGAGGATTGCTTTGATCTTTTCGGGGTTAGCTTCAATGCCTCGTTGGCTAATCATGAAGCCTAAGAATTTGCCAGATCCCACGTCGAATGCACATTTGTTGGGGTTCAACATCATTCGATACCTCTTTAGAATGGTGAAAGTTTCAGATAGGTTGGTGATGTGTTGGTCAGCATGTTTGCTCTTGACTAGCATATCATCAACGTAAACTTCCATGCTCTTCCCAATCTGTTCGGCGAACATTAAAATGACCAGTCTCTGATAAGTTGCTCCTGTATTCTTTAGGCCGAAAGGCATGACTTTGTAGCAATATAGTCCCCTGTCAGTAGTGAAAGCTGTGTGTTCTTGGTCTGAGTGGTTCATGAGGATTTGGTTGTATCCTGAATAAGCATCCATGAAGCTCAAGAGCTCACACCCTGCCATAGAGTCTATAAGTCTATCAATAAGAGGAAGGGGGAAACTATCCTTCGGGCATCCTTTGTTTAGGTCGGTGTAGTCGACACACATTCTCCACAAGACATTTTGAAGCAGGAAACTTTCCTTGGTCTGATTTTTCTTAACAAAGACAACATTTGCTACCCATGTTGGGTAATTGACTTCACGGACGAAGCCTATGTCCTTGAGTTTTTCAACTTCTGCTTTCATCGCCTCGTATCGTTTAACATCATAAGATCTTCGCTTCTGTTTTACTGGTTTGGTCTTGGGATCAATACTCAAGTGGTGACAGATGATATCGGGAGAGATGCCCGACATATCTTTATATGACAAAGCGAAGACCTCAGCGTTCTCTTGCAAAAAGGAGATCAGCGACAACCGAAAGGGTGGTGACAAAGTGGTGCCAATCTTCACCAGGCGATTTGGATGGTCTTTGGAGATAGAGACATTCTCTAACTCTTCAGCGGGTTGTGATTGTTGGGTGAATGAGTCATCTCGAGGGTCGTCGGGTTGACTGTTGCCATCATGAGATCCGAGTTGGCTTCATCTGGACTGGTCTTTACTACCTGGTTATGTATAGAGAGGGTCTCCTTGGGGACAGGCAGGTGTTGTTGCTTAACTGAAGTGTTGTAACATGATCGAGCACTAAGTTGATCTCCCCTGATGTATCCATTGCCGAAAGGGGTTGGAAACTTCATCAACAACATATGTGTGGATACCATGGCCTTGAGATCATTGATGCCTGTGCGCCCAAAGATGACATTGTATGCCGTCGGGCAATTGACCACTAGGAAGTTAGTGGTAATAGTATCTGTGTAGGGGCCTGTACCAATGGTGAAAGGTAAGTGTATACTCCCTGAAGGTTGCACGATATCGCTAGAGAAGCTTATCAGAGGAGAAATCGAGCGATCGAGCAAGTGTTCAGCTACATTAAGTGCCTTGAAAGCTTCAGCAAACATGATATTGACTGAAGCACCTGTGTCTATCAGGATTCGTTTCACATCAAAATTTGCTATGTGAGCCTCCACGATCAGCGGATCGTTGTGAGGGTAGATGATACCTCTTTCTTCCTCAGGGTAGAAACATATTGGATCCCAGTTAGGTTTTTGATACTTGCCTCCCCTGATGTCTTCCACGTGAAACACTTGATGGCCATGTCTCAAAGTTTGTTCACTATTTTTCATGGCCCTATTGGAAGATTCAGACATGGGTGTGCCGCCGCTTATGGAGTATATCACATTCACCTGGCATTGGTTACGGTTATCCCTTGGAGGGTGAAGAAGGAACTGATCAATTTTTCCTTCACGTGCCAAAGCTTCGATATGATCACGGAGGATGATGCACTTCTCGCCGTCATGGCCATTATACTCGTGGTAGCAGCAAAACACGCCCGTGTTCTTCGTGGACTTGTAATCTGGCTGTCTTGGCTTTGGCTTTGGTATCAGGTAAGCTATACTGGGGTAGATGGCCGCACATGTAACGTTCAAAGGTGTGTATGTCTCGTACCTCAGGGTAGGGCCTGTCTTGACACGCGATTGGCCCACTGCGTTGACTGCCTGGGGATGGGTGTTATTGTGACGATATACTGAGTTATCGCGATAGTGCCCCTTATTCTTTTTTATTAAAATGAGATTGGTGAGGATGGAAATCTTTCCTTTTGCCCTGGGATTGATATGTTTGCTGACTTGGCGAAGCATTAAATGAGGCCGGGGGGTGTGCTGTTACCGTTTGGAAGGGTGAGGTCTTTTCATTCGGTTGGATCTGGCCTCCACTCCCTACTTGCTGATAAGGGGTGACTGTAGGGGGTTTCCCTTGATATGTCCTTGCCTCGGTAGAGGCATGGTTGTAAGTTTGTGCCATCACCTCAGAGTAAGTCTTCCAAGTGTTGGCATTGATCATGTACTTGAAAAAACAGTCACGTAAGCCTGCCGTGAAGGCCTTGAGGGCGGTCTTGTCATCTGCCTCAGCGCAGCGGGAATACTCATGGCTGAAGCGGCCAGCATACTTTCGTAATGACTCGTCCGGCTTCTGGCGAATAGTGTACAAGTCATCTGCGGAATGCAAGCGATCGGTCTGGAAGATGTGTTGAGAGACAAACAACTTCCTCAACTCTTCAAATGAGTCTACCGTCTCAGGTGGAAAACGGCAATACCAGTTTAAAGCTCCGCCAGAGAGGGTGGAGGGGAAGAGAAGGCACCGTTCTTCATCGATGTGTCTCCGGTATACCATGGTGGACTCAAAGAGGTTAAGGTGTTCAATCGGGTCTTCCCTTCTAGTATAGAGTTGTAAGTCAAGCTTCTGCTTTGTCTTCGCTTGGAGGGGGTGTTGAGGATCCTTCTTGTGAGGGGGCCAGGCCTGGGTTGGTTCCAGTCAGGTATCTCGGCTTGACGTTCAGCCTTCAACTTGTTTACTTCCTCCAGGAGCTGTAGGACGAGGGGGTCCTGAGTGGAGTTGTGCATCACTGAAGTTTTCTTCCGTAAGTCCCCATCGCCTCTTGGAAGTAGGAAAGTTTGATCAAGATAGCATGATTTTTCCTTGGACTCGTCACACTGACTCCTAGAGTGAGTATGTCGGAACATTTCCGAGTCCCCTGTACCTTCATGTTCTTCTGGGACTTGTTGCCCATTCCCTAGATTAACTGCTAGCCTGGGTCGTGGGAGAGGACCGAGTCTTTCATAAACTCTTGGGTCATTGATCTTCGAGCTTATGTGGATGAGATTCTCTCGACGTTGCTTTAGGAAGTCTCGACAATCGCGATAGACGGCTTTTGATCCTTCTACTCCTTCTGTGAGGAGGTGCTTTCCTCTACTCCTTCTGCTTCGGGTTAAAGCAGCTGGGTTGAGAGAAGTCTTATGTTGATTATCATATTGATGTGTAGCTCGATCCCTATCAGGGATGTCCGTGTTGGATATCGGTGACCCTCCGTGTTGGGGGGCATTCAGATGATTGTTGACCTCAGCAGGGGCGACAAGCTTGTGTGCTTGAGCATGCCTAGCCTCGTGAAGCATCTCGAAAAGTTTTTCATACTGCTCCTGGAGGACCTCGTTCCTCATCACTATCTTGTTGTTCTGAGCTTCTAACTCATCGACTTTAGCTTGAAGAGTAACTCTATTTCCTTCCTGCTTTAGTTGCTTCATACTAGGTCCAATGGGGGTGTCATTCTGTGTGCTATGGCTTTTTTCACTCCCCATGTTGGAGAGAGATGTTTGGCCAAAAGAAAGTGTACGAGCGGTGGAAACCAGTTTAACAAAGCTGAAGAGAGTGGGAGTAAGTGTCTTTCCCATAGAGGGCGCCAAATGTTGATGCACAAAATCAGCGAGGACTTTGGTACAACAGAAAGTGTCAGGTTTGTGACCTTCGCTTGGTTGCTTCGATCACTAGTGAAGATAAGTACGTAAATGAATAGGGACAGGGAAGCAAACACAAGATGTACATGGTTCACCCAGATCGGCTACGTCCACGGAATAGAGGAATTCTCATTAATTGTGAAGGGTTTACACAAATACATAGGTTCAAGCTCTCATTTTGATGACATTAGAGATTATTGTGGGAGAATGATCCCTATTTATAGAAGAGAGTTTCTAGTTTTGTTCTAACATTGACACATGTCGTGTTGTGATTGGCTTCTGATGTTGACACGTGTCGCGCTGTGATTGGCTTCTGATGTCGACACGTGTCGCATTATGATTGGCCTCCTGGTTGAAGGGGCTGGGTCCTTGACGGTATAACGTTGACCGGTGCTCAGTAGTTTCGGAATTGGTCAAGTATGGTACAAACAAACTCCCTCTTGCAACAGGAATTAAGTTAGGAAAAGATTAGGATATGATAGGATAAGATAAGGTTGGATAAGATTTTGGATAATATCTCCTTCTTTTGAGCTGATTCCTTATCTTTTTTGTCTTGGATTAATTTCTTTAACTCTTTAGCACATTCCTAGCCTCTCTTGAACTTCAAATTCGTCCATTCCTTGTGCTCCATATGTAAGTTATCCATTCTTGGCCCAAAACTGCTCCAAAATGCTCCAAATTGCACTTTCTTGCCAACTTTGTCATTTGGACCTATAAACACACGAAAATAGCTTAAAACACTATAATAAACACAAACAAACTATGAAAATGCAAGAAAACAAACTAACTAAGTCGCATAAATATGCTCCTATCACATACTTAGTTTGCATGCATGAATCTGATGCTAAATTATAAGGGACTTTCACCTAATTGTTAGGAACTTATAATTACAAGTAGTGGAGATTGTTAGTGACAATCGTGTTAAGTAGATTCTTGACAAGAGTATCATGCAGTTCATAGTTATAATTGCCTTGTCAATGCCTATGATTTCCTTGGAACTTAATGATCTTTGAATGTATCTCTATCATGTTGTTCATATAGAGAACTTGAGAAGAATAATTTGGTTGCGATGTGTTGTCCATTCAATTCAATGAATTTAGGGAAATCTGAGAGTTGATTAGTGCATTCACAATTAATTTGGGGCATTGTCATTCATGGTTTAAAGAAACAATACTGGAAATCGATTTATGTTGCATATGTTTATGTGTGGAGAATGACCCTCTAACTAGCTTTTCACCGTTGAAATCACCTTAATTTCGTTTTAACTTACTTTGTTTGCTGCAATTTATTTAGTTTTATCAAATTCGTCAAAAAACCCCCTTAGTTCTTCTTTGGTGTCTTAGTTTAGTTAATTGAGTTCAAATCTGTCTAATTTAGTGTTTTGAGTCGTCATAGTCTTAAATTTGTCCAAATCACTCCCTAGAGTCTGTTTTGAGTCTTTTTAACTTAGTTTTGCTGTTTTGAGTCAATTTGGTCAGTTTTGAGTCATAAGAGTCTAGTTTGCTGTTTTTGAGTCTAGTTAAGTGTTTTAAAGTTTAAACTGAGTAGATTAGCATCCCTTCTAATCCCCGGCCTAAAACGATCCCTACCTACATATACTACAATCATAGGGTTTTAATTTGAGTGTTGGATTATTTCACATCAAATTTTGGAATAATATTTGAACATGTTTATTGTTTTAAAAAATAATGGACATTAATTTCTTGGATTTTAATAAATAAGGAACACGAGACATTTTTTTACTAATATGGACCATATTTTGTAGCAAAAAATTCATTGTATCTTATATATATACCAACATATGATTTAGCTAACCAAACAAATCACAAGGACATCAATTTTCAACCTCCGTGCAAAATGGAAAGGAATATAGATGTACAAATGTATGTTGGCTAAACCCTAAACCCTTGAATGACATGAAGTTTTTTGACATGTTTGAATTTGATGTAATGCGGGATAGATTTGTGTTTGATTTGCTGAATCTATGCATGTGCGGTCCGCTCAAGTCATGTGGATTAGGAGAGAAACAGAAATAGTACTGCCTTAACAGGTTAGTAATTTACATTTTCAAGGCCCAGGAACCAAAGAGGCGGGCCTACCTAGATGTCTACTATGGGCCACATGATAGTTAAACAGGAGGCAAAAGGCTTACGAAGGGACATAAAAGCTGACAGTTGGGGTCTTATGGTATGAATGCTGACCAACAACTGAGTCGAGCAAGGCGCTCGGCTGTATCATCCCAAGAAGAGACACAAGTGGATCTGTGCAGAAGCTAGCTTGTCGCCACATGTAAGCCAAAAAATAGAAGGGCAGTTTGTAGGTCAAGTTTTTGCATTCAACGCATTAAATGCAAGGGGAATGGTAGGTTCAGAGGAAAAAAAGAAGGAACTCACAAGAGAGCCTATATATAAAAAGGCTGGAAACCACTTAATAGGGGTCTGACGATTTCAAAGAGAAAGACATATAATGTTCTAGCCGACTGCTATTTATAACACAATCGTTTGTTAATCAAAAGAAACTTAGTGGATGTAGTACAGTTTTAAGGGGTGAACCACTTAAATCTTGTGTCCATTTTTAGTAGTTGCAAAGCCCAAATCCATCAATGGTCTAAACTTGATTCGTTCAACCTTTTGTTAGCCTCTCCAGTTCACCAGTTTTGAGCATTAACAAATCCATCAAAGATCAATACTTGGTTTGTTCAACCTTTTGTTAGCCTCACAAATTTTGAGCTTTAACAAATGCAAATAGAGACGATGAACCGTGTTTGATGTTTTATTTGTCTTGATTTGTTTAGATTTGAGTCCTTGTTAGTTGGATTCATGGTTTTTGCTTAAGCTATATTTTTGGGTTATGAGTGGTTTGCCAATGCAAAAGTTTGCATCTTTCTTATGGTTGAATTCATGGGTTTTGCCTAAGCATTCAAGTGATGGCATTTCCAATTCAAAAGCAAAAGTTTGCATCTTTTGGTAAGCAAGTAATTCAACTTTTTGGTTGCCTTAAAATCAGGATTTATAGAAACCCCTTCCAGATTATGGGAAGTTATTTTGGGTGAGATAATAGTGTGTCTGAAACTTCTAATCTGTTTAGGTTCATATGTTCTGATTAAGTTTTGTGATTGTGTATGTATCAATGTTCTAAAAAAGGGTCTAGGTGGTACCTAGGCTTTGGCGCACCGCCGCGATTAACACAAAATCGTTTCTAAAATCAGCAAGGTTATTAGGCGGAATAAGACAGCTGCCTGGGTAACCTGGGCGGCTTGGGTGGACACTAGGTGGTCTGGTAAGACACTGGACGATTTTTCGGCCTGAGAAAGAACATATGTCGCGAGACCTGATTTGCCTCCCCAAGTCTTGCCATCTCCTTCTCGATGTGCAAACAAAATCGATCTACAATTGCGAACGAATATGTGGACAGTGATTGGAGAAATCTGAAGACGAATAAGAAACAAGGGAGGCGTTGTGGGATTGGTTGGAGAAATTTGCAGAGGAAGAACAAGGATTAAAGCCCAACCTTTCATTTTGTTAATGAGAATAAAATGGCCCAACTAAACTTATGGGCTTAAAAATATATAAATCTAACATAAAATGTTTAAAATTTTACATATACTTACCTACAGATATTTTTAACATTTTATTCAAAGTTTATTTATATATGCTAAATATTTTGTTTATTTATAAATTAATTATGTATGAATTTACTTGGAAATGTTTATATGAATTTAGTATAAACTTGAATAGAACTTATATTTGCAGGTTGAATATGTCATTAGACAAAGTGGCATTGTGGTCAGATTCACTTCTCAATCGTAAAAATCGAATTTTAGATGAGGAATCTGATTGGAAAATAGGAAATCAGTTAAGAGTGTAATCAGAAAAAAATGAAAACAAAACCCAAAAATTCCATCTATTTTTCTCACTCCAAAATATATAATGGTTACACATGAAGACAATCAAATTATTTGGTAGTTGCACGTTTGCAACAACAATACAACAATACCAACCCTTAAAAGACATATATATCGTAAGCCACTTTTAAACACCTAAACAATCATTGTAAACCATAATTTGAACCAATTTGCTCTCCTGGTTCAAAAGGAGTGATAAATTAATGCCAAAAAGCATTATATATACTAACTAAGAACGTTTTAAATCTTTCTTTTTGACAATCGTACACGTAATGACAAGTTAAGGTTTCACCATAAAATCAATTGGTAATATGAAGAGTAGTTCAACTACTTAAAAACACAAGCAAGGTCTCTCATTGTGCCAATGTGGGATTGATCCTCTCAAAACACCCCCTTCAGGTGACAAATGTTCAAGCCTAGTACATAGATAAAACAAATTGAGTGACTTGAAGCATGTATGACCATTTTGCTTTACATGCAGAACAACTTACTTTGATACTATGAAGAAGTTGAGGTTCCACCATAAAATCAATTGGCAACATGTGGAGTAGCTCAATTACTTATAAGCACAAACAAAATCTCTCATTTCATGATGTGTGATTGATACTCTCAACACATACGTATGGCTGAGTCCCAACATTGATGCATATAGGGGATAAAATAACTTCATACGACATGTGAAAGCATAACACGACACAACGTATTAACAATTAAGTAAGGTTGGTTTGGTAACTATATTGTTGTTAGTTGTCACTATTGTGCTTGAAACACATACACACACACACACACACGAAGGAAAAAGAAACTAAGAAGAATGATGGGAGAAAAGGAAGGAATAAAAATAATAAAGTGATTAGACTTTTGACACAAACTTGATTAATTTGTTAGTTTCTGAAATTTAAAAACAAAGTTTAAGTGGCCAAATCTACAAAGCCATTGTATATTACTATATATTTGACATGTATTTGAAGCACATCTTTTGAATTTCAAACTCGACTTTTACATTCTCAATGGAAAATCGTCTTACAATAGAAATTCTCTTGATTTTTTAATTCTTTCTTATGGAAATTATTATTAGCACTTAAAAAATCTTATGTTATTGTTGACCCTAGAAACTACCAAACCTACGCGGCGCGCAGGCCGAGTAATTCTATAAGTTAACTACGTCCTTCGGTGAATGCGGGGCGTGCCAACTCGTCGGCCGAGCTCGGCCGAGGAGTAAAATTTGTTGATGTTGGGTTGGGTGCGCGGCTGACTTCTGCGTCTTGCGATCGCGGCCGAGAAAGGAACACGTCTTGGCCTCTTGGGCTCTCGAACCTGAAGACAAGGTTACTACTCTTACGAAGTTCACGAGTCGTCGTCGTCGGATTCAGTCACAGTAATGTTGTTCGTCAGAGTAAACTCCCGCCGAATCGACACCAGAGTGTAAGGGCACAAATATTCAAAGCAAATATAAGTTTTAATGGTGAACGTGGTTTGGCCGTCCGAATGCCGAACTCTAAATCCCACTTGGGAATATTCAATCATAAAATAACTCGGTGAGCAAAGTGCCGAGCTCGATATGCCGTAACACCTCACTTCGTCAAGAAGGCTAATGAGATGACCTCAATCAATAAGGATCCAGAAATCCTTCTCGACCGAGACTTGGATAGGTAATCAACCGTTCTCGCCGCAGTGCTGTTGATGCCAACGGAAGATACTGCGAGATCGACTTATTCTACGGTGATAGAGCTATCTATGCCGACTTAAGATATCACCGGTTGCTTCCACAGTGCTGTTAATACCAACGGAAGATGTGTCAGCGAAAAAGAAAGAAAAAAATCTCAAGTTGTTGAGAGTTTGCGCAGGGCAATTTTGTATTGATTTGCAGGGCAATTTTGTATTGATTTGCAGGGGGCTTGAATGATGCGCAGCCTCTTCTATTTATAGCAACGGCTCCCCCCAAGGTCGAGTTAAAAACCTACTCGGACTAGGTCTTCTTCTCCTGATCAACACCAACTCGACCAGTCCTACTTTCACTAGGATTGTGAACCTAGTCCTTAACCGAGCCGGATTCACTTCCGGGTCCTGCCGAGACTCCTCATTGCACTAGGACTCGACTTCTTGCGTTATGACCTAGCCGACCTAGGTTTGGAGGCCCACGTACTGAACGATCCATGGTATTCTTGTCGCAAGGCCTTCCGGGCCGAGAATGATTCTATACTCGGCCTAAACTATTATTTTGGGCCCAAATATTGCCCCCTCGCTTCTGAAGTCCTCGGCCTTAATTCGTTGGTCAAGATTCGGCCTTGAAGAAGCGAATGTAATCCTCAGAACCCTAGTGCTCTATTTCCAAGGCGCATTTATTGAGCACGATCTTGATCTTGCTAACCAACTCGCCACGTGGCGTCTTCTAAGGCTTGCGGCTACCTGAACCGTCGTGCCATCATGACCTTATGGCTGAACCTAGTCACTCTACCTCAATCTGCGAGCCGCTTATCATCGTGCAGACGTCGAAACGTCTTTCGCCATTAATCTCGCCATCACACGCAATCGTGCGCCCCTACCTGAGACCCTCGGTCTTCTCAACTGCATTTCCTAAATGTTCATCATGATTAGCGATTCCTTCGGTCGATTTTGCCCTTTGTTTTGAAATTCGAACGATTGCCCTTCCTTCCAAAATCCTATAAATACTGAGAATCCCTCATTCATACTTTACGCTTTCAAAATCTCTCTGAAATTTCTTGCCCTTGTTCTCCAGCGCAGTTCTTTTTCAGGTCTTCGTCTCCAAATCCCCAACCTAGAAAAACCTCTTTTCCACCGTACCTTTTAAACCTCCTACAATGGCCTCCTTCATCTCTAAGCTTTCCAGGGAATGTGATTAGTGTCAAAAGATTCTTGATCGAAGCTCAATCAAAACCATACGGTTTGAAAGTGACATGAGCACTTCTCACCAAATCTTGGGTCCTCTTTTCAAAGCGGCAGTACCGTCAGCCATTACTGGACTTCTCCAGGAGCATTGCCTATCACCCTTGCTCCAAGGGTTTGAATGGTCGAGATGGGATGCGGCGAAACCTTAAGGCTCCTGGTCTTCGACCACTACAACCTGGGCAGCTTGGGTTGTTCGAATGGAAAAGCTCTTCGGCAAGCAATGGAAGGCCCTCGGTATCTACGACGCCATCCTCCTTTCATCTATGGACGTCGTTCTCGACAAGGAGCTTCTCCTAGCCGCCCTATGCTTTTGGTGTTCGGCCACCAACACCATGGTTCTCCCTCTTGGTCCCATCGGCCCCACCATTCTGGATGTCACCGCCATTCTGGGAACTTCAGCAACTGGAATTCCCATCGATGCTGCCCTCGCCGGGTACCCGTCGAATCTTGACCTGAAGATGCTCTTCGACCGACGGGCTTCTGAAACGTTGAGTCGTGATGGTCACATCCCCTCAAAAGAAGACGTTCAGAAACTTCACAAGAACTTCTTCAACTACAACACCCTCTATCTCCATTTTGCCGGCCGAGGAGAAGAGGCCCTGCGAGAAGGGGAACATGAAGCTTTCCTTTTCTATTGGTACAACAAGTACATTTGTTGTACCAAATCGAACAAATGCTTGGTCAAGAATATGCCGGTGGCCGAGGCCCTAGCTAGTGGTCACGTCCTGGCACTTAGTCCTAACATCCTGGCCCATCTCTTCCGTTGCCTGGCTGAGACGACCCTTCACAAGATCGACCCATATCAAAACGGTCCCCTCTGGGTCTTTCAACTCTGGATGCAAGTTTATTTCGCCTCCCTTCGGCCAGCGATCGTCGATTTCTCGCCAACGGAAGCGCTTGGGCCTCAGCTGGCCTCCCGACCAACACCCCATCACCAAGCCGAAGAGGTATTCAGATACTTTTTCACCCTTGATGACCTTTCCAACGAGGAGTTCTTGATCTGCCGTCGTCGAGAATATCCCTCCTCAATCAAGCTACCCACATCAATGTGGGGCGTGGACGAAGATGCCAACCTTCGTCAGTCCTGGGGGTCGTTCGTGCTTACTCGCGATCTTCCTCTCGGCTGTGATGGGAAACGAGCGAGCTGGGAAGTGTACCATCCTAATTTCCTTGCTCGACAGCTTGGCTACCTCCAAGGCTGCCCGGTCCCCCTTCTCTCCTCCCGCACCGTCTTAACCCGTGGGCGCGAACCGGGCTCATCGGAGAAGGAATGTACTATTGCCAAGAGGGAGTTCCAAGAGCAATGCCAAAATTTCCGCCTTCGACCGGCCAACCCTGAAACCCTCTGCACTGACACCTTCGGCGACTGGTGGGAACAGTATACCCAAGAGTTCTTTGGGGCTCCGGTCGAAGGTGTGTTGAACTAACTCTTCGGTGACCGGCCTAAGAAGGCCTCGGCCCCCCAAGCTCAAGGTAATATATATATATATATATATATATATTATTATTATTATTATTTTATTATTGATTTGCCTTGCTGATTTGCTTCTACTTTCTCAGGTAGTCGGTCGTTGAGAAATGTGGAGGTAGTTGCTGCAGCCGCGGCCGAGAAGAAATCGGTCGTTGCTAAAAGGGCCAAGACTGCTGTGCTGCGCAAACGGCCTCGTCAAGAGGCCGAGCCGGTTATCGAACCTTCGCCGCCTACCAAGCAGGTCAAAAAGTTGGCAAAGAAAGGAGCACGGGAGATCCACGTCATCTCCAGTCAAACTACAGATGCGACGACTCTCGGTGCTTCTTCTTCTCCCACCGTCGGCCAAACCTTGGTCGAGAAACAGCCAACTCCGACCGCAGAAACGGTCCAAGCACGGCCTGTTTCTGAGGTCGGGACACCAGTTGTAGCCCCATCGGTCGAGGCTGCGCCTGTCCTAGAAAAGGCCGTCCCTGCGACCGAGGGGGCTTCTCCCGCACATCCAAAACCTTCGATCCTCGTTCTGGAAGAGAATGAGGGGAGCGATGAAGTTCCGTTGGCGAGTCGCCCTCATCCTCGCCATCGACCTCTTCCTACGTCCAAGGCGGTCGTTCCAGTCGATCCTTCCATGGCCGGCCGTGGCAAACGACCGGTCGGGGAACCAGCAGCGGCGGCAGAATCGCTTGCTCCTCCGCAGGATCAGGATCTCAATCCTGCATTCGAAACGGCTGTCTCAGTCGGCCCTTCCACGGCCGACCGTGGCAAACGACCTGCTGAGGAGCCAGAGGCGACAGCAGAAACGCCCTTTCATCCTCAGGACCAAGACCTCAATATTCCTTCCCAGGAAGCCGCTTCGGCCTTCGTAAGTGCCCTCTACCGCCTTTCCTTGATTACTTTTCTGCCTTAGAATTCTAAACAAGGAAAGTACTAAATGTCAGGTGCCTATACACTCTTTTCATCAAAAATCCTATGCGCCGAAGGGTGTTATCTATATTTCTTGGCCACCTCAGTGGCCATCGAACGTAGATAACCTTCATCGGCCGCGTGAACTAAGGAGCAGTCTAAGACACTGGGCTCGGCCATTGAGTTCTTTAGGTTCGAGCAACGATCCTGGAGACATGGCCGAAGTCTCCTCTCGGCAGGTTAAAAGAAACGAAACCTTCTTGCTATCCTTTTCATGACTTCTTTTGAGCTTAACCTGATTTGTGTGTGCAGGCTTCGTGGGAGGTCGAATTCAAAGCCCTCCTCTCCAGCACAACTGCAGGGTCAGGTCCTTCGGCCGCCGCAACTGAAGCTGCCAATTCAACCGCTCTAACTCAGTTGCGAGAAGTCTTGTCGCTTTCGGCGTCGCAAGTACTCGAGTGCAACGGTCTTGATTTGCTTGGCGCATGTCTGAACGACCTCGGAGCTGACGGTCGTCTGAGTGGAGATGCTATCGTTTGGGCATCGTCTGTCTTGGAGCGGGTTCGGGAGACATTTAGTATCTTCCAGACCGCTCTAAAGGCCGAACAAGACCTGCAAGCTGTCACGGCCGTCCAAGACACTCTCCGTCCAAAAATCGACGCTTTAAAGGCAAAAGGAGAAGCATTGGCCGAGCTCGACTGTCAATGGCCGAACTAGCGAAACGTAGGTCGGCCATTGCCTCCGAGCTTGCTAAGGACTTCGAGTCAGGCGGAAAAGATTGCCTAACCGAGTTTACGACGAACACAAAACGGGTCGAGCGGTTGAAGCTGGATAAGAGGAACCAGCAAACCGAGGTTATCATGGGCGAGGTGCGGTGGTTGGAGTTGAAGGCCCTGCTCGGCACTCTTCTACCCTCTTCACCTTGAATGTACTTGAATGTAAACCAATCTACTTACTCATTTTGTACATGCTTATCAATCTTAATGAATTGGTTTTTTTATTCCCGCATTTCCCATGTGACCGGATAGTATTTCTTTAAAAACTTCCCATTGATTGGTAATCTGTGCACTACACCGGTCCGGTCTTTAAGATGATACGCCCCTTTTCCGTATACTTTATGCACAACGAACGGCCCCTCCTAATTTGGCGACCACTTGTCGAACCTAGGGTCTTTTAGTCCTACGGGTAACACCGTTTGCCAAACCAATTCACCCTCGCCGAATGTTTTCTGACGCACCTTTTGATTATAGGCTCGCTCGGCAATCCGTTTTTGTGCCACCAGTAAGTTATAAGCGTCAAGTCGTGCTTCTTCCAAATCTTCTAATTCCTGTCTCATGGACTTATTATATTCGGCGCTAAACAAACTACTTTGTTCAATTAATCGCAACGAATTTATGCTTAACTCGACTGGTAACATTGCATCGTGTCTGTAGGTTAATGCATACGGGGTTGTCGCAGTTGCCGATCGGGGCGATGTTCGATATGCCCATAATGCCTCGTTCAACTTCAAATGCCACATGCCGGGTCTTTCTTTTATTATTTTTTCGAGGATGCCGATCAACACTTTATTACTTACCTCGGCCTGCCCATTCGCTTGTGGATAATACGGTGTAGACTGTTCGAGCTGAATTTTTAAATTTGCCGTATACTCTTTAAACCTTTTGGCTGTGAAGATTGTTCCATTGTCAGTTATGATCGTTTCTGGTACGCCAAATCTGGTCACAATGTGTTCCTCCACGAAGTCGCAAACTTCTTTAGACGTTAGCTCGGCATATGATTTTGCTTCGACCCACTTAGTAAAGTAATCGGTTGCAACTATTATCCATGCGTGCTTGGCAGCTCCGGAGGATGGCGTGATTTTGCCGATTACGTCCATGGCCCATCCTCTAAACGGCCATGGTTTAATGACCGAATGCAACGATTCGGCCGGGACCCTTTGTATAGGCCCGTGGATTTGGCACTGTACGCATCCTCGTGCAAACTAGATACAATCCTTTAGTATTCTTGGCCAAAAATAACCGTGTCGTCGAAGTAGCCATCGCATTTTTCGTCCGGATTGATAAGCTCCGCAAACCCCTTCATGGACTTCTGTGATCGCCCGAGCACCCTCTTGGGGGCCGAGGCATAGCAGTAGCAATCCATCCTCCCCTTTTCGGTATAACTCGTTTTGGTACGTGACATAGTTTGTGGCGTGGACTCGTGTCTTGCGACTATGTTTTCCATTGGGATTGTCAAGGTACTGCATAATGGGTTTTCTCCAATCATCTGGTGTTACCTCAACGGTACAAACCTCTATAGTATCTTGTCGATCTAGCAACGAAGGTAAAGACATGACTCAAGTAAGTATTACATCGTCACGCCGGAGGATTTGCTGGTTGACCAAGGCCGGGTATAATTGTCGTAACACCGGTATTTCTCGACCTAGTTTGCCCTCTAGCAGTTGTGCACCAGAGGCAATTTGAGCCAACTCGTCTGCGTCGGTATTATGGATCCGGGAAATATGTTCGAACGTAATACCGTCAAAGGACTCGGCCAAATGGCTGGCAACCATGTGGTAGGGTGCCAGGGTACAACTCATGCAGCGGAAAGACCCATTAAGTTGGTTAATCACAAGCTCAGAGTCGCCGAGGACGAGGGCACGGGTGGCTCGCAAGTCATGAAGGAGGCCAAGGCCGATGATTAGGGCTTCATATTCGGCCTGATTATTGGTGCAGTCAAAATCCAACCTAAGCGAAAAATACCAACGATCGTGATTAGGAGATTGAATGACAACTCCAACGCCGGCCGAGGATGAAGTACTGGACCCGTCAAAATACATCGTCCAATAGTTGTCGCGTGTTTCAACCATGCCGATTTCGACATCAATGTCCCCAAAACCATAGGGGAAGGGGTGGTGAGCAAGGAAATCGGTCAATACTTGGCCTTTGACAGCTTTCTGGGGCACGTATTGCAGGCTAAACTCGGACAACGCCATCGTCCACTTCCCAATTCTCCCTTTTACGATTGGTCGGGTAAGCATGTACCGGATAACGTCGATCTGGGCAATGACTTATGTGACCGACGGAAGCATGTAATGCTGGAGCTTGGAGGCGGCGAAGAACACGGCAAGACAGAGCTTCTCAACGGTGGAATAATTGATCTCCGGTGGATTAAGATTTCGACTGAGGTAAAAAATAGCCTGCTCTCGCCCGGCATCATTATCTTGGGCAAGGAGGCAGCCGATGGACTCTTTAGCCGCCGAGATATATAGTTTGAGGGGTTTACCGCGCCGAGGTGGAACAAGGACAGATGGTGTCGTGAGGGAGACTTTGATTTGTGTAAACGCCGCCTGATGCTCGTTCGTCCACGCAAATGTATCCGAGTCCTTAAGTTTCAAAAGCGTTGAAAACGCTTTCATTTTCCCTGCCGAGTTAGCTATAAATCGGCGGAGAAAATTTATCTTGCCGAGTAAGGACTGCAGCTGTTTCTTCGTAATCGGGGGTGGAGCACTGATGATTGCACGTGCTTTATTTTCATCCACTTCAATCCCACGGTGATGTACCAGGAAACCGAGAAAATTACCGGCCGACACACCGAATGCACATTTGGCAGGATTCATTTTGAGATTGTGTTGGCGCATACGAAGGAAAGCCTGTCGGAGATCATCCACATGAGTCTGCCGTTGTTTGGATTTAATTACAACATCGTCAATATAGACTTCGACGATGGTTCCAATTAAGTCATGAAATATGGTGTTCATTGCCCGTTGGTATGTGGCGCCGGCATTTTTGAGGCCGAATGGCATAACAACCCATTCGTAAGTGTCGAGTGCCCCCGGGCAGCGGAAAGCAGTTTTGTGCACATCGGCTTCGGCAATGAAAATTTGGTTGTACCCGGCATGTCCATCCATAAAGGATAAGATCGCATGATTCACCGCGGCATCGATTCATAGATCTGAAATCGGCATTGTATACTCATCTTTGGGAGTTACCAGATTCAGATTCCTGAAATCGATACAGATGCGCAGTGCACCATTCTTCTTTAAGACAGGAACGATATTCGCCAACCATTCCACATATCGAGCTGTCCGAATGAACCCGGCTTTCAAAAGTCGAACCAGTTCGTCCTTGATGCCGAGTTGCACTTCGGTCGAGAATCGACGAGGTGGTTGCCGGAAAGGTTTACATCCGGGCTTAATACGTAATTCATGCTCGACAAGAGTGCGATCTAAGCCGGGCATTTCATGGTAGCTCCAAGCAAAACAATCTTTGAACTTTGTAAGCAAGGCACGAAGTTCGTCCTTCATTTTTTGGGGAAGTAATGCACTAATAAACAAAGGCCGTGGGTCGTCGGTCGTCCCAACATTAATCTCTTCCAGGGGGTCCTTAACTTGGGGCTGATGATCTTCGAGCTCGGCCGGGGCGGCTCGAACTTTGTCAAGGGATAAGATAGGACCATTATTTCCTTCGACAAGGAATTCGACGAGGTTAACGCCCGAATTTGGTTGTTGAGATATAGTATACCAATGGGCCAGCAATCGTTCCATAGTAGATGAAACCGCGGCCCTACGTTCCTCCCGATTGGTGTCAAACATCGACTTCGGGGAGAAAGTTGGCTAATCCGAGTCTCGCCGAATCTTGGTGGACAGTCTCGGAGCCAACCTCGATAGCTTTCTGAACAGAAATCCGAGTCGGCCATCCTTCATCATTAAAGCCTTGCAAAGTAATGTAGCCGACGTGGTCATCATAGTACCGTGCTTGGATCATGTTGGTTTCAAAGGGTTGGCTATCGGCCGGGTGAACAGTGACCGATTTGCCATCCCAAAAAATGAGCACTTGATACAATGAGGAAAGAATATAGCTGGTTTGGTGAATCCAATCTCGATCGAGTAGTGTATTATACTCGGTTTTAGAATCGACACGAAAAAAGAAGTCATGTGAATGCGACCGGCAATATTCACTGTTAGCGGAAGGACACCTTTGGTTTGGGATTTGTCGCCGACGAAACTACTCATTGTGATCCCTGACGGAATAAGTTCGTCATTAGAGCGACGTAAGGCCTTCATGATGTTCATAGGCATGATATTGACGGTAGCTCCACAGTCGACAAAAACTTTAGAAACTGGATATCCCTCGATATGGGTCGTCACATACAATGGCTTTAAATGATGGAGGTTGGTCGATGGTGAACGAGGAAATAATTCGGCCAAAGCTGCTTTGATATTGTCATCTTTTGTTGTAGAGTCAACTTCAGCAACGGATACGAAATCAACATGGCCGGCTTCCTCGGCGACTACATCACCATCGAGGAAATTTGGCTGAGCTGTGCTGGATTGAAAAGCAGCGGGTAACACATGGACCATACTGATTTCCATGTTATCCAAGACGGATGGGCCCATCGGGTTAGGATCCTCCTCGTTAACCTCATCTCTCGTCTGGTCGGCGACTACAGCTTCCGTTGTTGTCAGAGTTAGACAAAGAGACTCTTCTGCTCCTTCTTCAAGGGTTTGATCCTGTGTTGTTGCTTCGGCAGCTTGTTGGTTATGCGTGATTGCCTCAAGTGAGGTTGAGGTCGACAGTGTGCTTGGGGTCAAGATCCGAGCCTGCTTCTGGTAGTGTATCCGGGCATCCCTGGTGTCGAGATAAGCATCCAATCGCGCAACACGTGCTATTTCATCGGTCGTAAAGCCGAAGAAAGAAACAGCCGAAAATACTTCGAAGTGATATCGTAAATACTAAAGGTCCTCCATTGAGAAAGGAAGGTCGGCTGCATCGATATCAGTGTATGGGTCGATTTCAAATCCAAGGACACGAGCTTCTCGTATGTGCTGGAATCTTGCTTTCAATCCTGGGTCTGAGGTCTTCTGAATGATTCGCTCGGCATCAGGACAAATCAGGACTAGATCAATTGTATCCTGACATGCCTTCGGCAAGCCATACAGATCATTGGCCGAATGTTTCTTATGGAATTCTCGCATGTACTCCAAAGCCTCCCCGAGGAACGGTGGGTGCAAATTTCGTCAAATTTTAATCAAAGGTTCTTGTATGGTCGGCGGGGCTAATTTGCTTTCGGCCTCTTGCCTGATATGCTCGAGGCGTGCCTTCATCTCCCCCGGCCGAAGAAGAAGTTTGATCCGTTTATCAGCCTCTTCGAACATGGTTTCGATATCTCGGTTGACCAGCCGTTTCCCTTAAACCAACTCTGTCATAATAGCTGGAGGTGGTCGTTCATCATCAGTAACAATTGTGTCATTCGGCCGCCATTGAGGAGCCGAAGTTTCTTGGGCCGATTGTCGGCGGGCCATGCAATCTATCCTTTGGTGCCGGCGTTTCTGGGATTTAGACAGTGCGGTGTAAACGCCTTTCGAAGAATGATATGTATACCAACGTTGATCGCTAGGTTTAGGAGGTTTGAAAGTTTTTTGGCTCCGCGATGACTCCGAATTGCTAGAATTACATTTATAGTAGTCCTCATCGTAAAATGAAGCATTAAAATCAAGACGCCGCCTGACTGAGGGTGCCTCTTCCATCCTCACTTTGGGACCGAGCCTATCAAAAACCCCTTGATGTTGGCCTACGTCGACAACCTTCTGCTGGGTTACGGCCGTAGGTCATTCCGTTATAAGCGAAGAGGGCTTCTCCTCTGGCTCACTGCCGACCTTTGCCCTACATTTACTGCACAAAATCGCTGTCCCACTGTCTTCATCGGTGGTATAATCTATCATAGGTTTGACAATAGCGGGTCCCGTTAAAGCTGTAGGCGGTTTGTTTGAACAAAAATCGGCCATGAAACGTAGCTGAGAATTCTGATTCCGAAAGCGTTGCGTCGCAACATCTTCGGCCTTCCCTTTCCCTTTGTCTTTAGGTAGGCACACATCGACCATATTTACTGTTGCCGTGGGGAACGGGTCAGTATCAACACTCATCTTCTTCTCTGGAAATTTCAATTTGCCATTATCAATCCAGCTTTGGACGTTGTCTCGAAACACGACACAATTGTTTGTCGTGTGTTTGCTTGAATTGTGGTATTTGCAATATATCTTCCCTTTAAGCTCTTCGGCCTTGGGAATGTTGTGCCCAGGCCGAAGTTTGATGATCCTTGCTGATAATAGTTGATCAAAAATTGCATCGGTTTTTGTAATATCAAAAGTATAAACTTTTGACGGTTTCAGTGTTCCTTCAGTAGCCGAGCGGGTTTTGACTTCCTTAGAATCAACTTGAGTCAGTGCCTTGCAGACGTATGGCTTATCTATCACTATCTCAGCTGCATCCACACTAACGCATTCATCCTCGGTTGATGCATAACTGACAGTAGGATTCTTGTAAATCGTCCCCCGAGATGGAGCTTTCGAAATCTTTTCCTCGCGGAGCAAATAATCATACTGCTCGACATGCTGGGCTAATTCGTACATATCCCGAAAGTTTGCCACCAAGAATTTTTTTTGTATTCGACGTCAAGACCGTTCAGAGCAAGTCTGACGAATTCAACTTCGGGGAGAGGCACTCGGCACCAATTCCTAGCTGATTTGAATCTAGTAAGATAATCCATTGGTGACTCGTCGGACGCCTGAGCCATCCTTGCTAGTGAGGATACTGATATTTCCATTCCCGGCCGATAAAACTGCTCATGAAATTTCTCGACCAACTCCTCCCAACTCTGGACGGAGTTCGGTGGGAGGTTAATATACCAAGTGAACGCTGAGCCGGTCAACGAAAAATTGAAAAGTCGTAGCTTGTGAAAGTCACTATTAACGTCTCCGCACTCTGCGGTGAAACGAGCTACATGTTCCAACGAGGATAAGGATGATTCTCCGGTAAAAAGGCTAAAATCCGGGATCTTGAAACCTCTAGGGTATTCGACCTGTTCCACGTAAGCTGGATACGGATGTATAAACTTAGGGAACTTCGGCCCTTTCTTCATGGCCGAATCGATCATCCGTTGAACTTCGGTCATATCGACGGGCGTTACTTCCGCTCTCTGGTCGAATCCGTCTGACCTACTATTTGACCCTCCTCCTCTTTCCAATTGAAGTGGCCTGAGCCGAGCAGGAATTGGCTCGGTCGGTGCACTTGATAATAGATTATTCCTCGGCGGCAAATGCTGAGCAAAATCGAAAATTCTACCATCGCTGACCTTACTAACCAGTATTTCGAGTAATCTGGTTTATGCTTCACTAGAATTGCGTATCACGTCATGAAGCTTATCGATTCCTCGACTCAATGTCTGTTCAACTGTCCGAGATTGCTCGTCAAGCCGTTTTCGAATAAACGACCTTGTGGGTGGATCGGATCCTTCGCCACCATCTTCATCACAATCTTCTATTACTCCTTCATTGAGAACGCAAGTGTTCCTGTCGGGAATTTCAAGACTGCGAACCTGACCGCCGAGATTAACTTCCCTCTCTCGGCGAGTTGCGCTCGTGGACTCAGGTGTCACGGCGCTGATGGGATTCTGTGCTTGTGGCACATGGTGTCCTGCGTTCTGATTTGGTAGATCGGTTGTCGACTTTCCCATAGCTGTTTTCTTTTTTACCGATCGTGTTTCAATTGGCATGAACTTCGTAGTTTAGCACTGGGTCCCACTGGGCGTGCCAAAATGTTGACCCTAGAAACTACCAAACCTACGCGGCACGCAGGCCGAGTAATTCTATAAGTTAACTACGTCCTTCAGTGAATGCGGGGCGTGCCAACTCGTCGGTCGAGCTCGGCCGAGGAGAGCTCGGCCGAGGAGTAAAATTTGTTGATGTTGCGTTAGGTGCGCGGCTGACTTCTGCGTCTTGCGATCGCGGCCGAGAAAGGAACACGTCTCGGCCTCTTGGGCTCTCGAACCTGAAGGCAAGGTTACTACTCTTACGAAGTTCACGAGTCGTCGTCGTCGGATTCAGTCACAGTGATGTTGTTCGTCAGAGTAAACTCCCGCCGAATCGACACCAAAGTGTAAGGGCACAAATATTCAAAGCAAATATAAGTTTTAATGGTGAACGTGGTTCGGCCGTCCGAATGCCGAACTCTAAATCCCACTTGGGAATATCCAATCATAAAATAACTCGGCGAGCAAAGTGCCGAGCTCGATATGCCGTAACACCTCACTTCGCCAAGAAGGCTAATGAGATGACCTCAATCAATAAGGATCCAGAAATCCTTCTCAACCGAGACTTGGATAGGTAATCAACCGTTCTCGCCGCAGTGTTGTTGATGTCAACAGAAGATACTGCGAGATCGACTGATTCTACGGTGACAGAGCTATCTATGCCGACTTAAGATATCACCGGTTGCTTCCACAGTGTTGTTGATGCCAACGGAAGATGTGTCAGTGAAAAAGAAAGAAAAAAATCTTAAGTTGTTGAGAGTTTGCGCAGGGCAATTTTGTATTAATTTGCAGGGCAATTTTGTATTGATTTGCAGGGGGCTTGAATGATGCGCAGCCTCTTCTATTTATAGAAATGGCTCCCCCCAAGGTCGAGTTAAAAACCTACTCGGACTAGGTCTTCTTCTCCTGATCAGCACCAACTCGACCAGTCCTACTTTCACTAGGATTGTGAACCTAGTCCTTAACCGAGCCGGATTCACTTCCGGGTCTTGCCGAGACTCCTCATTGCACTAGGACTCGACTTCTTGCGTTATGACCTAGCCGACCTAGGTTTGGAGGCCCACGTACTGAACGATCCATGGTATTCTTGTCGCAAGGCCTTCCGGGCCGAGAATGATTCTATACTCGGCCTAAACTATTATTTTGGGCCCAAACAGTTATGACTATGACTGTTCAACTCATTGCTCTTCGATTCCTCCATCAACTGCAATGTTACATTTAAATCGATCTCAAATTATTTTTCTCACGAGACTTGTATTGCACCCCATCCCCGAATCATTTCCTCATATCTTTGAGGACAACATTTTGGGCTTCAAGTGCCACTACTCCTCTTAGACCAATCAGACCCGCATCAAAGGCTGTCTTTCTTGCACACCTTAAAATCTCTTCATCTTCTCATTGTATTTTGATTTTTTTCTGCTAAGGTTTCCATTCGTTGGGTTCGCATAAGAGGGCTTTCTTCTTTGCTTGTAGGGTGAACCTGCAATATCCTTTAGTTTGTCCTCTTGATCATGGTTCCTTATGCTTGTATTACTTAAGCTCTCCTCTCCATTACCATCACCATCGCTTCTCTGTTGTTGGATCAAAATTTTCTCACCATCATGAGTGGTGGTTGTGCACAAACTCAAGCAACTTGCCAAACAGTTAATAACTGTGAGCAAGCCTAAGGCCAGAAGTGTGCTAGCCAAGGGCTCTCCAACAATCAAGTTAGTGAATGACTTTAGACTCAAGCAGTGGGTAAGAGAATTCAAGTGTTTAGTTTGCATTACTATGTATGAACCCTAGATGGGTGTGGGAGAATGACCTTTTTAGGATAGTATCCTCGTTCTAAACTGAGAGAATCCTAGAAGATATCTAGAAGTAGACATCACACCTTCTTAAGAGTTGTGATTACTTGCAGTGCATCAATTCCTAGATTGTAGGAACTTCAAGACTTATAGGATATGATTATGTCCATATCCAGATCAGATCGCGTGTCTTGCGCATGGTTATTCCGCCTCATGGTCTGAAACATGGTGATGTGGCACCACTGCTCCGTCTGATACAACTCTGCACGGAGCTGGTGAGTCCATGACCGAACTTCTGAGGTAAGTTTATTCAAATTAGCCTTACTCTCGTCTGTAAAATCATGGTCTTACCCCTAACTATCCATCTAAGAGGCAACCTGTTTCCCTTGAGGATGGATTGTTACCCAAAGTCAACGCCTTTCGGAGTAAGTTGGAATATGTACCATTTTAGTCTTCAATCTTTATGCATGTGTGATATGATTCAAACTTATCATTTACGATATTCAAACTTAAGACCTTTAATTTACAAGTGAAGGGAATGCAACGATTATTTTCTAGGCTTTAAGCAAAAATAACTTTTGATAAAATCGAAAGTTGGGTAAAAGGGAATCGAACTCAAAATCTCACGTGCATGCATAAATACTTTTATTCACTCAAATTACAAGCTGCAGAGCAAAAAATAATCCCAAAAATCCTGGAGGCCACATAGACTTTTTCGCAAGAAAGACAAGAGTGCCCTCATGGGCATGTCACACAAATATTCTCACACACAACTCAACAACCTTGGAAGTTCAAGCAGCGAACTATGATTGCTCCAAGCTCCCCAACTCGTGGCATGGAAAAGGTAAAGGCATTAAAAATAGGATTAATTACTAAATCCTATCTTTAATACAATCTCAATTGAAAATCAACTCCATCAAGTAAGGAATCCTTCTCATAATCAATCAGGAATACTCACACCATTATCCTGAGATATTATCTCCTAATTAATATCTTAGGAATATTATTTCCTTGCGCATCCTACAGATCACAGACCTTAGCCAATAGGATGCCGCCATGTGTAGGGCAAAGTCCTTTCACCGTGACCGGCCACCTCCTCCTATAAATACCTCAATCTCCACCAAATTTTGGTAAGCTTTTTGTTACGCATACAAGCACTAAACACTCACTCTCTTCAGAGATACTGACCTTGGCATCGGAGAACCATTGGCCAACCCCCCCTCCACCCCCACCACCTTAGGGGCGCGTGAGGCTTCAGTCTTTGATCAAAGATGTTAATTTTTTTGTAAGTACAAATTTGTTAAGACTAAAGACATTAGATTCTTGTTACCACACAAACGCTTTGCTAAAAATTAAGGATTTCAAATTCTCTTATTCGAAAAGCTAGATCGAATAAGTAAAAAGCAAATGGATGATTTGAAATGAAATGAAATTACTATTCTTGTTGAACTACTGCAAGCATTGTGTCTTATTTTGTGGAGAACATTTTGAACCAATGATGGAACTGTGCTAAATATATTTCTTTTACACGTAAACGTACCGGTCTTCTTCCTAACCTAGTGGATAGGTGCTAAGCATTATTCCTCTAGGTTCCGGGTTCGAAGGTTGGTAACGGTTAGTGAAAGTGAAAGCAAACATGCATGCATATATATACATAACCTTTCAACAAAATGAGGTATTTCAAAATACCTCTGTTTTTTATGCCATATTGTTTTCTGCCCCTCCAATTTATTCTAATTTTTTAGGTTCATAAACAACAGCCATTATATGGTATGGGCCAAAATTTCTTTTAAGTGTCACTGAATTTTGTCTTTAGTTAAAGACCGAAAGCTAGGAGAGGAAATTAACAAAAATGCTACTCTTATTACATATTTGTGTCATTATTTGTACTATTTTTTTAATAGAGATGAGACCTACGTATGTTAATGGACCCTACTTTTATTGAAAGATGATATAAATATATGATAAGTGTAGCATTACATAGAATCTCGCATGCATGGATAAATACTCTTAACTATTTAAATTACATACCTCTTCCAAAGAAAATAAGAATCTCAAATTCTCTTATCTGAAAAGCTAATGGCCTGTTTATTAGTCGATCCACATATATTTTTATAACTCAAAAACAAGTTTTGAGTTCCAAAACTAAAATTCTTATTTGGTAGGCTCTAAAAATTAAAATTAAAACAACTTAAAATCAAAGCCCAATTTGATAAAAACACAATAAATATGTTTTTAGAGTTTTTAAACACTAAACAAAGAAGGGTCGGCTTTCAACAACCACAGAAAAATCAACTCTCCCACTCTCTCTTTCTACTTCACGATCGCTGCCATAGTCGATTTGGAGGCAATGTGAGCGCCGATTCATGTCCACCGCGATCGTGAGTGATGTTTATACTCCATCATAACTCCACTGTTGCCACGGTAGGGTAAATTAACATTCTCGCTGAGCAACTCCAAGTAATGTGTCTTTTGTTGAACAGTATTTTGTAGAACACAAAAGAAAACATTGATGACTTGATCTCAAATCTAAATGGTTGAAAGCAGGACACGTTAAATACTTTTCTTTTACACACGGTTGCACCGGCCTTCTTCCTAACCTAGTGGATATGTGTGCAAACATGGTTCCTTTGGGATCTGGGTTCGAAGGTTGGTGTCCATCAAGATGGTGAATGTGAAGATGATGATCCACCAAGGAAACATGCATACATAATCTTTCAACAAAATGAGGTATTTCAAAATACCTCTGTTTTTTTATGCCGGATTGTTCGAGTTTATTTTATTTTTTAGGTTAACAAATAACAACAACAATCATACCTCTTTTCGTAAGGAGCATGTTAATTAGAAGTATGAACACATGGATTGTTCATAATTATTGTTTTGAACAAACGATATTTTCTACATTAAGGGGAGGAGGTGAGTTTAGCCTCTTAATGAGTTAGCAATTAAGTGGTTCAAATTCGCTTTTGGCAAGAATCAAACTTAAGAAATCTCACTTACAAGTGAAAAAAAAATATCACTAGACCGCAGTCGAAAGTACCAAATACATGTTTACACTAAATCTCTTGGTCATTGGCATAGCAGAATATGTGTATCAATCGCTAGTGTGCCACATCTAGATACTGCTATTAGACAAGATGGTGAGAGAAATTGCGCTTTTGACTTCTAATCAAGTTGTTGTAGATCAAGTGAGGCAATTTTTCAGCTTGATTTCGTAGGAATGACCACGATGGTAACTCATTAAATTACGCATGATATATTTGGGTTTAAAGTCGGATTGGACATAGACAGGTTTGGATTGGCTCAGCCCAAATTGCACCCTAGTAATGGGACATGTCTAAGGCTTTAACCAAAACTAATTCGACCATTAACGTTGGGTTAGTTTCAAACTTCGGTTTGCGGCCCAAGCTGATCCAGGGCATATATATTTAAATTAACATTTCAACTAATTGCCCAATGGGCTACACCTACAAGCCGGCAAAAATTCATAAATAAGTTCGGGTCGATGTATATATATTTCTCTACATTTTTTTTAAAATGGTGATACATTTACGCTAAGAGATAGGAGATTTGCGATATGAACTATAATGGGTCAGTAATAATAATTTAGTTTAGATTCACCATCAACAAAAATCGAATCTAAAATTTTTCACTTACACTATGTAAAAAATTATCACTAAGTCGTAGTGCTAGCCTCTTATATTCCCTTATTAATACAGGAAAATAGAAAGACCATTTTTGTATTACAATTGTATACCATATGATGTGACATTTGAACTTATCTCATTAGATATTGGTTATATATTATTTGCCACATCTGAATTTATCTGAATTGTACACCATTGTGGTACCACAAATGTGATTCCCTTATTAGTACTCTTAAGTAAAGAGTGGTTATTATAGACATTAAGAAAAAATAAATTTTGGTAAAAGCGAAAGTTGGGGAGGAGGAAATTGAGCTTAGATACACTCAAATTACGAGCTCCTATAAGGTTTAAAATCCTATTATTCGAAATAAAGTTTTATTTATAGAGACAAAAATTTCACTATATTTCAAGAAATTCTATTAGTTTTTAAAATTATCAAGGAGAGACAAAAACATAAAAACAACTAAAGCCCAGCTAGAAGCATGGAAACAATGTTTTAAAATATTAGTCATGCCCCTAAGGCTTTAAGGTTGTTAATAGAACTCAGCCTGCACACCTCCAACAAAATTAATGTGTCACAAGGTCAACCCATCCTCAACTATTTCTACAAAATCAGTTTTGAAACTATATGTAGAATCAGTTTGTATCTTTTATAACTAGAATAAGTTCAACCCATTCTCGACAATTTTTTTTTCAGGATCAATTCAATCAATCATCGACCATTTTTGTAGAATTAGTTCAACCCGTCTTCAACCCATTTGAATTAGTTCAATCATTCCACGACCATTTTTGCAGAATCAGTTCAACCCATCTTTGACTATTTTTGCATAATCAGTTCAAACCGTCTTCGACAATTTTTGCAGAATTAGTTCAACTGGACTTCGACCATTTTTGCAGAATTAGTTTAATTAGTCCTCGACCATTTTTACAGAATCAATTCAACTCGTCCTCAATCATTCAACCCATCTTTGACCATTTTTGTTGAATCAGTCCCACCTGTCCTCGACCATTTTTGTAGAATCAGTTCAATCCATCTTCGACCATTTTTGCATAATCAATTTCAAATACATATAGAATCAATTTTGTATACTTTTTTAGTATAATCAATTTGTATATTTTTAGTATATTCTGCTTATAACAACATAATACCGACATGATTGGGAAAGGGAACAGTGTCAAGGGGAGGGTTCATTGCTTCCCATTGTGATTCTATCAAACCTAAGGTACATTGGGTCCTTTTTCTTGAAAGTAACTATAAAATCACGTGAATGGTGCCATCTTACCTGTTATTAGAACAAGTGGTTAAAGATTTTTTCTCTACTAAGGCTTTTAACCATCTAAGGTGCTTTATAAAGAGGGAAATGACTTCAACTTGTGTATGCATATATCATTCATTCCACATAAAGGATAACGGTTTCTCTATCACATAATGAAGATGTGAAGAACTTATACATCAAATTTTAAAATTCAATCAATTCAATCTCAAAAAAATAAAAATAAAAAAAAATATTTCTGGATGTCCTTAGAGTTGTTGTTTCTTGCTGTCTAGGGTGTTCCAACACCTTCCTTTGTTTGAATTTGATTTTTTTTAAGAGCTATATAAGAAGGAAGTAGGGACGACGAGAGAATCCACTTAATAAAATTGTTCAACAAAAACAACAGTTAGGGAAGACTAGGAAAGTTCGTTCCTTCCTTGTAATTTCTCAACATTAATAACCCAATTATCAACTTGCTTCAATAACTCTTCTTGTGCATTCTTCTTCTTAATGATAACGAAGCTCTTTTTTTTTCCTTGCTATTATAATATAATTTTGTTGAAAATATTTTCTTGGGCTAAAATGTAGAAGTAGGCTATCAGATGAGTAGATAGAGATGGAGAGAGAAGGAAAAATTGGGCAAATATTTATGGAAGAGAAGGGGAATAAAAGATGAATGAGATAGAAGTGTGAAAAGACTTTACCACTATAAAAGGTATTTTCATAACTTAAAATCCAGAGAAAAAAAGGCAATAATGTCATCTTCCACATGTATTAACTATGAGACCATGATTTTCCAAGGCCGAAGTAAGGTTGATCTAAATATTGTTACCTCAGAAGTCCGATCATGGACTTACCAGCTTCGGGCGAAGCTGTATCAGATGGAGCATGGTACCACCATCACTCTACTCTGGGACACTAGGTGAACTTAAGTGACTTCACTGGATGACCATACTTGTTCCGCAAGATACATGATCTAATCTAGATATGGATACAATAAGATCCTATAAGTCTTGGAGTCCCTACAATCTAGGGATAGGCGTGCGCCGCAAGTAATCACAACTCCTAAAGTGGATGCAATATCTACTTACTAGATATCCTCTAGGATTCTCCCGGCTTAGAACGAGGATTCTATCATAAAAAAATCTTTCTCCCACGGTATAAATACATTCATCTAGGGTTCATCTACAGTAACGTAATCTATACACTTAAATTCTCTTGCCCACTGGTTGAGTCTCAAATCATTTGGTGACTTAGTTTGCTTATGGTTATTTTACTATTTTGTAGGTTGCTTAGGATGACTCGGATTAATGCTCAATCACCGCCCACGGAAGTGTGCATATTTGGTTCTAACAATTGGTGCTTTCATTGATAGGGAACCCATATTCTTCTCTACCAGACCACTCTGCTCCATGGAGACCACGCCCAAAAAATCCTTGTTTGGGCAAACCATAGGCCTGAATGAAGAATAAGCCTCTTTTATCGACTAAGTCTGGGATGACATCCTAAAGGTACATACGTCTGTGAAAAACCTGAAGAGCAATTTACAAGTCAGAAAAAGAATGAAGCTCGTCGGGCTAAACCAGAGAATGAAAACTATAGAGGATGCCTTCGCCCTATTTGAAAATTCTGCTCCACATCAAGAACGATTGATCCATGAGCCTTTCTTGGCAACATATTTGACATTGTAGCAAAAAACTCTGAGACCACTGCCTCCATAACATCTAGGTAAGAAGTTTTTTCCGGGCATCAGTGGCATAAAAAGAAAGCAGGAATATTTCAAGAAAGCCCAAAAAAGAAGGAAGACAACCTGAGGAAAACCTCCGATGAAAGGTCATTCAACCAGGTCAGAAACTACTTACCCATCTTCCAACGACGCCCTCGTCATCAGGTTATAAATCAAAGACACCATGGTTGACAAAGTCCTAATCGATAACGGGTCAGAAGTCAACATCATCTTCAGAAGGGCAGCTATAAAGATAGGCATTCTGGATGAAGTTAACTTAAGGATATCTATTGTCCAGACCCTTAGAGGGACTCTGCTCATACATCTCATGGTTCGAGCAAAGCCATTTGAACATATATGATAACTTTTATGTGATGGATAGCCCATATCCATACTACGCTATCCTTGGCCGGGAGTGGTTACATGTCATGAGAAAGGTCCCCTTTAAAGACAGAATCCCGCCTCGTTACCCCAAAATGATGTCGAGTGGCGAAGGATTAAACAACAAGGAAATTGAAGGACTTATGCCAAGAGATGGATCCTCCGCTGAAGAAAATCGAAATCCTTGCAGACCATTCCAGGTGACCTAAAACAAAGCAAATCACCACACAAATTACACGCGATTTAATTCCCTTCCTGAGATATGTAAGCAGTCATCTCTAGACCCAATCGTAATGCCACTATCTGCGCGAAGATAAGTCCACAAAGAACTCATCTCCTAACGCCTCACCATAGGCCTATCGTCAAAAGTGATCCTTGATGTCATTTTTGCATCAGATCACCATAGGCTTATCGTTAAAAGTGATCTTTGATTCTTCGTCCCGGAGATATGTAGGCAATCCTTATTGGATTCAATCACACCCCCTTGTAAATCAACTTTAATTAGATCATAAATAAAGAGCATTTATTCGCCTTAAACACGTGTTCTTTCTTTATTTTTTCATCGATGTAAGGAGTACCTTACTTGTTCAAAATAGGGCCTAAACTTTGAAAACTTCGCAGCAATGCAAGTCTAAAAATGTTCAAAGTTACACTGTCAGATGAGCCTCCTTTAACCAAATCCGTCTGGAACAGTTAGCAGCTTAGGAGACTCGAATCGTAATAAGTGCATCAACTATTGGCTGGCTATGAGCACGGGCACATGACATGTTAACCTGTAAACTCAATGCACTATCTGGCTTCCAAAAAGTTTATGCAACCAACTTGGTTGGGGGTTATAACATTTAAACCCTGGCTCTACACCATTTGAAGGAATAGTCGAATAGGCGATTTGGAACTCATCTGAAGATGGCTATGAAATCCAACTCCAAGTACAACTACTTCGATCGTGGACCAACTTACTAAGTCAAGTAAGCTCTAGAACACCAAGTGTTAGCAAGTTCAAAGAAGGCATCTAGATTAGTTAACACCCAAGAGGAATTTATTCCAACCGAGCTTCGATACGCGGAAATACTTTGGTCAAGCCAACCAAGGTAGTTTGATCAGAAACACTCAAGTCTAATGCATAGGGTATGATAAAAGGATTCGAAAAGCGTTTCCGACCCACATGCTAACGCCCATGTTTCCAAAGAGCTTTCGCTTAAGATTCATTAGAAACAAACATGCAATCCCAACCAGAGAAAACTTCTCCTGCCACTACAGTACAAGTATTAAAGTCCTTACCCTAAGAGTCAGGGTAAGGTGCGAAGAAATCAACTCCCACATGTACAATATTATCAAGTATGATTTGGAACTCTTATATCCGATGAATGTATTTTAATAAGTGCAACGGCAAGAGTTTTCTCATGGTTTTAATGTCTAATTCCTTGAATGAGAATAATGTGGTATTTCGAATATCACAATGAGAATACTTTATGAATACTAAGTTTGGGAGGCAACCTCCCCCCTCCCCGGAATCAATGTTACCAAGGGGAGTTGATAAACTTTGTCCCGGGCTCACAAACTTACTCGTATTCCACTTCGACACTTATTTCTTAGATAAAGTTCATTTACTTTAGAGAGATTTATCGGATTAAGATTCCACCCAAGTAGAGAAAAGAACGAAAGAAAGTGACTGGTATTATGGCAAATGTTTATGATAGAGACAACCCCTTTCCTAGCCAAAATCAAGTTTAAGTCAATCATTTTTTAGGAAATTTGTTTCCCTTGAAGGTAGCAGAAAACCCGTTAGGGACATCGGGTTCCCGGTCATTTTTTAGATCAAGTTCCTCACTCCACATCTAGATCTGACATCTCGTCCAACAAATGCTGCAGTGGAGGAAGTCCATGTGTTTGATCTCCTCGTAAATTCTGAAGACGCTCTAACCCTTGGGGAGATCTCGCCCAGCGTGACCAGTAAGGAATCTAATGTCGAACTCTTCTTCGAGCAATCTCCCATGATCTTTCCGAAGCGCAGACACCTCAGATGAGTGTTTATCGGTAAGTTGCTAAACATCTGCAATGCGCTTGTCATCTTTACGGTTGACCTCCTAACAAAAATCCACAATTTCCTTTTAAAGAGCTTTTCGATCCCTTGCCCAATTATTATGTTCTGAAGTTAATAAATGCTCTAACTCCCCCTTCAATGCAACGAGAACCTGGTCTGACTCTGCCTTGGCCTACATGTCAAACCTTAACTCGTTTCTTACATTCTCAAAGCGTTCCTGATAATCATTGGCTTTCACCTGTTCAATAGCAACCAGGTCAATGTATCAAATAATCTCCACCTGATGAGAGAGTCCAAGGCTTACTGCTTGGCATATGTGTTCCTGAGTTCTTCAGATTGGGTTAGCAATAGTCGTTCCGCCTTTATCCTCGTTGTTGTTTCAAGGCCCATAATTCATTCAAGCTCCTGGATCGATCTTACTTGTCGAAATAAGGCAACCTCCGTCTACATGTTGGCCTATCATACAAAGTACATTAGGGGGAATTCGTGAATATCAACAAAGAGAAAAAGGGCAAACTAAGTTAGATACCTCGTAGTGACTCTGGTAGTACTGTATCATGACATCTTCAAGAGAAGTGCATGCTCATTTGAAATTGGCAAGGGCAATTACGGCTTTGAGCAACTTCTGAGCATAATATGTATTTTGAAGACCACTGGCATCTGAAGAAATAGCAACTCGATCAATTGAAGCCCGGGTCACAAGAGGAGGATAAATTGTCCCCTCGGACCTCAACAAATCAGTCGACGAAAGACCATCACGACAGGAAGGTTCATTTATAGACACTTGCAGCAGGGGAGGAAAGGCAAAAAATGACGTCGAGGCAATAAAGCGCACCTGTGACTTCGTCCGATACAAACATAATGCTTGATGGAATAACCAAAAGAAGAGCGTGGGATTTTAATTTCGATGACTAGGGCAGCATTGCAAGTAAATGCAGAGGTAGTGAAGAAGGTTGTTTATCTGTTACAGATGTAGGGGCAGGTATGTCAAAAGTGGGTAACATCGGAACAGCAATGCGTCTTTTTCTTTAGAAAAGAGTCTTTTCCACTAATATCCCTTTCCCATACTCTGTCAACAATTAGTATGTCTTCGAACCAATCTTTGTCATGACAAGGGACATCCTGAATGTAAGTCTCCCAAACGAGACTAGCTCTGCCTGCAAAATAATCGTGGTCATCCAAATTTAATCTAATGATGTACAACATCCTAAACTCGAGGATGTCCATCTCAACCTCGAACCACTAATCCAGCAACTTGAAGCAAGTAAGAAGATTGAATGCGGTAGGAGAAATGTTGCAGATAGTTATATTATAGCACAACAAAATGCCTTTCATGAAAGCACAAAAGGGAAAATGAAGGCCAGGTCCAAAAACTAGGGGTAGATTCTAGTGCAAAGATGACTAGGGTCAGACGACAGCAATAAATCGGCATAGATATCATGGCCGGGTTCCTACCAGACATTACAATCATCCAAGATATCACTTGTTCTTCGATGAAAGATTCACCTTCTCGATTACGAATTCTCGTCAGGGGAAGATAATAGGGGAAACCTTGACCAATTTAGGCTTTTTGCTTGATGACACCATGAGAAAAGATTTAAAGGGGATAGAGGATTTTGAAATGGGTACAGATAAAAAGTTAAGCCTTTTTTTTACAATAAAAGTTTAGGGTAGAGGAAAGAGGTCTGATGATACATAGGCATCTTTGGGAGGGATCATCTAATCGTTGAATACAGATCGACTTGTTTTGGATCAACCCATTTGATGACTGAGATAAGCAAAGGATATTGGAGAAAATTTCTCATTTCTCGTATGCAGGCTTCAGACGCGACGCTTTATCATTACGAACTTTATGGCATGTTGTACGAAGATGCAAGTCTAAATTTGAAACATTGTCACATCAAAGTTAAAGCTTACCTCGCATTCATGAAGACTAAATGGTACATATTCCAACTTACTCCGAAAGGCATATTGTTTGGTAACAATCCATCATTAAGGGGAACAAGTTGCCTCTCAGATAGCTAGTTAGGGGCAATTGTGGGACCATGATTTTCTAAGGCCAGATAAGGTGATCTGAATACTATTACCTTAGTAGTCCGATCATGGACTCACTAGCTCCGGCCGGATCTGTTTTAGATAGAACATGGTGCCACCATCACTCTACTCCAGGGCACTAGGTGGAGTCCAAGCGACTCCGCTGGATGACCATGCTTATTTTGTAAGATACATAATCTGATCCAGATATGGACACAATCAGATCCTATAAGTCTTAAAGTCCCTACAATCTGGGGCCGTAAGTAATCACAACTCCTAAATATGATGCAATATCTACTTACTAGATATCATCTAGGTTTCTCCCGGCTTAGAACGAGAATTATATCCTCAAAAGGGCTTTCTCCCACGGTATAAATACACTCATCTAGGGTTCATCTACAGTAACGCAATCTATATACTTGAATTCTCTTGCCCACTGCTCGAGTATCAAATCATTCGCTAACTTGACCGTTGAAGAGCCTTTGGCCGACACACCCCTCCCCCTCCCCCCCCCCACCGGCCTAAGGTTTGCTTGTGGTTATTTTACTATTTTGCAGGTTGCTCAAGATTCCTCGAATTTGTGCTCAACCATCGCCCACGGAGGTGCGCAGGTTTGGTCCCAACATTAACTTTTGTCTCTCTTTGAAATGTTTAAAAGGTGTTGTCTCAATGTAAAATTAGGTATTAAAAGTGTACTCTGTGTGTACCAAAAATAACAATAGGCGCAATGGAGTTACTGCTCATGCTACTTGGCAACCACTGATGGTAGGAATGGTGAAATCAATGTAGGTGGATCGCTACAGCGAGGTGGTGGTACTCGAGGGATTGGAGTTTTGATTCGAGATGATAAAGGACTATTAATGGCAGTTTGTTCGAAACAAATGTAGAGTTTTGTTCTCCTCGAGTTATCAAATTGATTGCCGCGAGGGAAGGACTTCTGTTTGCTTGTAAGTTGGGTTTCAATCATGTTATGTTGGAAATGGATGCCAAAATAGTGGTGGGGAAAATTCTGGAGAATGGAAGACAATAGAGACGTGGATGGGAACATGGTGGTGGAGACTAAGCAGCTAAGTAAAAGATTAAGTTTTGCATGTCGTTGGTAGTTAAGAGAAACAAATACGTTGGCGCATAGGTGGGAACAATTCCATGAAGTTATGACAAATTTATAGCTTGGACTGAAGAGGCTCCTTTGTGGTTGATGCCTTTTTTGGAAGCCAAGTTGGGACTACAGAGTCGATAAGTTCTTGTGATGGCAAGTAGGGATCTTTTTCTGTTTCGTGATTTTTCCTCCTTGGAGATTTCCAAACCGAAAGGTTTTTTCTCAGAAGTCCATGCTTGTCATATTTTCTTTCTCCCGTTGGTTTATCCTATATCTGTATATTACTTTTTAATGGTTGGGAATGAAATTCATACTATAAAAACATTAATATTCTTATTGAACTACTTCAAGTATTGTTGATAAACTGTTTAAACCCAGCATGGTTCACCACTAACATGATCGATATTATTCCAACTTAACTATCTATTATTAAGCATTGTCTTATCACAAAAAAAAAAAAAAAAAAAAAAAAACCTCGGTGATATTGCGAACCTCCTACACATAAATTGTATATTAATTTCTATATTTCTCCACAACGGGACTATCCTCCAACAACTACATCTTTTGTTGGACAATAATTTGCTCAATATTCAGGTGCGCAAGCCTCAGTGTGCTGCTTATGTGCGCAAGCCTCGTAACCGCACAATAGAAATTGAAAGGTGTTGATTTAAAAGAGTGTGATGTACTAATGTGTAGAGGATCATCCCATTTTAACTTGCTTATATCTCATTTTATGATGGGTAGATCCAAAAGAAATTCAAATAATTCAAAAATGTATGCTAAAGCCGCTTAGTACTATAATTTAGCGGTATATTCTTCACTTGTAAGAGGTTTTAGGTTCGATTATCGTCAAAGACGAATTTGAACCATATTATTACTTGCCCATTGTGAGGCTAAGCCCATCCCCTTCTCCTTTAATGTAGATAATGAAGTAATTGTACCAAACTCTGTTAGCTTTACTAAACCTTCAAATCATGAACATCTTCTTCCCCTTAAAAATCGTCTTCCTTCGAAAGTATATACCCTGCTGAACTTGAGGCAATTCCATCGTGGAAAAGAACAAACATCTACCTGCTTATTTGGGGTCAAGATCTTGAGCAATTTATCTACTTAACTGGGGTAAAAAAATAGGGAAATTAGGGTATGTAAGCTTTACCTTATCTGCCCATGTTCATAAATTTAAAATTTAAAATACGTCGACAAAAAATTTACGATTCATCGTATTTGAAGAATTATACATATAGGGAATTTTGTTAATATATATATTCATGATATAGCACCGAAAGTTGAACTCATAAGGCCTGAATCTAAGATGTGGACTCAAATTTCCGCTGTTTTTTTCTTTGATGAAAATGCACCTGCAAAATAATAATACCTGTCAAAAGCCTCAAGCTCCCATGATGAATGGGGGGCTTTGACCGAAGAATATCTGATGCCAAAGTTAGAATTCTGAAAAGAATGTGTTTAGGAGTTTGTGGTTAGCAAATGACATAGCTTTTTAGTTGGAGAATATGACAATTTATAGGGAAGTGGCCGATCTTATTTGAAGAATAGTGGCTGACCATATATGGTGAAATTATGTGAATAATTGCAAGATATTATGTGAAATAATATCTTGCAATTAATATGGCAATTAATCCTAAATTAAATAGGAATTTGGGAGTTACCTTTTGAATAAGGATTTGATGAGGAGTGATGAGAAGGATTTGAATCAATACCATTTTGATCACCTTTGACTATTCCCTAATTGAGCCGTTATTGTTCATTATATGCGCATGAGAATCCTGATGTACCTCAAAAGTAATTTATCCTGTTAATTCAAAAGTTCACGTACCACCTCCATAATTAATGAGCTTCAATTATTGGCAGCAACAGTGTTGCGAAGTTCACCAAGCAAGACTTTGCTTTGATTAGTGGGCTTCGATGCGACAAAAAGCCGATTATAAAATGGTCAAATACACACTGTTTGCATTTGACTAAGAAGCATTTTTCCTAACAACACCAATGTGACCAGAAAAATGTTGCAAACAGCCATCGATAAATGCCATCATAAGGATGATTTGTTGAAATTAGGACTTTTGTACATGCTATGTTTCGTGATTTTAGGGTTTGAATGAGAATCTTTCAAAATGAGACTCTTCATGGATCTCCACCATGTCATGTTTTTGGCACAAAATTTTATAATGTCGGCACATAAATTGTACCAAAAACATAATGTGGCGGAGAGTCATAGAAGGTCTCACTTTTGAGAGGGAGTAGGATTCTCTCCCCTCTTATTCTCATCTATTTCCCACCCCTCCTCTCGCATATTGCTTTTTGTCTTATTGTCTCTATAAAAAAAAAAAAAAATCAATACAAAATCTTGATGTGGCTTAACCGTAACCTTTCAGGTTTGAGGGGAGAGAAAAGAATAGAGATTAGGAGGGGAGAGAAGTCTCTTTGGCATTTCTCTACAGACGTTTATATTGCATCTAGCAAACAATTCAACAGTGTTCAATAAATATCCTCGGGGTACTTTGTCGTTTCAACTCATTGGAAATCCCTATTAGTTGATCCTAAGAGCAAAGATGATGATGATAATGTTAATGAAGGAAAGAACAATGATGATGCGAATTCTAGTGATGACGGTAGAGACAAACACGAGATTAAAGGCAAGGGTAAGGCAAATGGCAAGAGCAAGGACAAGAAGTTGGGAAAGCGGACAAAGAGCAAGGGCAAATTCAAAGTCAATGCGATGAAGAAGGGAAAGGGAAAGGGAAAAGTAAATGGGGAGGGGAGAAGGAGAAAGCAAAGAACTGGTTGGAGTTTAAGAGGATTTAACTATGCATTCTAGGTATCATGTAATTGTGGTTAATTTGGTTTGTATATTAATGTTGAATTACTCAGTGGGAAAGCGATCCAACACCTGAGTTCACCAAGTTGAACTCATATGTTTTGCAAAGAGACATACTTCTATGACTTTTATTTGAAGGGTTGAACCTAGGCGTTTTTAAGTCGTAATGAACAGTAGTTTCATGCTAGACTTATTTGCCATATTAGAGAAATGATTGTAGATTTGAACCGAAAATGTAATGGGATTTAAAATGAAGTCTTATCAACCAGGGCAATTCAACATTTGCATTGGTACTAAAATGAAATATGCTGCTTCATAATATTGTTGGTTGAGCCCATTTGGTTTTATGGCCAATAAATTTTAGGGAAATTGACAGAAATGAGCCATTTCCTTAATCTTGAGACTAAAATAAGATTTTTGGGATATGTATAAACCATGCACTTGACATGCACAACAATATGACAGATGTAGGATTTTTCTAAAATTTGAAATGACTAAATTGCCCTCCCATATAAATGGGTTATTGCAAAGACTCATTTAGCATTTTCTCCTTCCTTCTCCTAAAACCTCACTCGTGACCCTTGCTCGACAAATGGCAAAGAGAACCCTAAACTGCCCAAGCATCGCTCTTTCCGGTTCATCTCTTTCTCTCTCTCATTTTTGTCTCTACCTAACTCGATCATCGTCTCCGTTTTTGCTTCCAATTACTTGTTTTTTTTTTTAATTTGTAGAGATGGCGAGTAAAAAAAAATAGGGATAGGGAAAAGAGAGCTTGGAATGTATTCTGGATTTTGCGAATTGGGTTTTTTGTATTTGTTTGTGGGTTTTGTTATTTTAGATTCTGCGTTTCAATTTTTGGGTTTCAATTTTTGAGCTTTGTGTTCTAATTTTTGGATTCTGGGTTTCAATTTTTGGGTTTTAATTTTTGAGTTTTGTGTTTTAATTTTTGGATTCTATGTCTTAATTTTTTAGATTCTAGATCCTCTCACAGAACGTGAAAAAGTGGGTTTTTACTATGAATTTTTGCTTTTTTAGCTTAATTTTAATTATTCTTTCTGTTAGTTGTTAAGAAATGGATAATTACTTTATCAAGTTCCCTAGTAGAAAATCCTCCTATAGCCTACTTTTTGGATGTTAGTAGCTTGCAGTGGCATTCAATCAACATAAACATACTTATGCTTCTCTGTTCGTGAGTGTGTGTGAATATTTTAGTTAATACTTCATGTTTAGCTTGCGCAAAACATGCAAATGTGTCTTTATGCTTCAGACAAATTCAATTCTTTGAAATGCAGAAGCACAAGGACAAAGTAAAACTCTCCACTTATGCTTAATGGATATATAGGTATATGGATTTTAAGAAGCAAGCTAAGGAAATTTATATTCATGAATTTGGTTTTTGGGAAGTGGGTGCTCTCCTGATTTGATTACTTACCATGCTTTACTTGATGGTTAGGTAAGACAATGTATATACTTGTTTGATTCAAGGTTTACTTACACCTAGGAGATTTGGCGAAGCACATGGATAGTATAGAATAATGATCAAGGAGGGCATTGAGCTTGATAATATCTTTTGTACTATAATAAGTCAAGGATTATCATATGCTAGTAGAGTAAACGATGCTTTGAACTTCTTAAGAGAGATGAGCAAGAAAGGTTTGGTTTTAGATGCCTACTGTTGCAACTTTTAATGCTCTTATTGATGAACTTTGTAAGGCTTCTAAGCTTGAGGAAGCACATTTTTTATTCTACAAGATGGATCAGTTATTCAGGTTCAATACAAGAACGATTGTGAGAAACTTTATGGAAAGATTGTTGACAATTGTAATGTTTTACCCTCTGTTCAAGGCTCTTGTAAAAGGCAAAACTGAAGAAACTTGGAATAGTTTGTATCCAAATGAATGTTTTCGCTTATTTTCTTATATCTTCTTTAAATTTGTTACTCGGTTCTTTTTGTAATAAATGTTTTTGGGTGTTCATGTCGATTTCGGTTTCTTGTGTCTTTTTTATAGCCCCCATGATTGATTTAGTAATGACGAATGCTGCTAGGACTAGTGAGGTTTCAAATTTTGTTATTTTATGTGCATATTGTGAGCATCCTTCGTGCATGGTGTTTGCATGGTATGTACATGCTATGTGCTGATAAACAACAATTCTGTTCCATTACTAAAACTGTAGTTACGAAGTCCATATCGCAGAAAGACTTCTCATCAGATATGAAGTTTACTTCTAGTTCCACATAATCCTTGCATAGTTATGATTGAATTGTAAATCCTACTCCAGTATTAATTAATTTTGTTCTCCAGTAAATATTATGGAAATCTAGCTCACTCATTATTGAGTTGAGTTCTACAAATATATTCTTCTAGCTTTCATGGTATCACGAGCTCGAGTCTAACAACAAAGGTTCACGTTTCAAATTAAATTGTTTTTTTTTTCCTCAGACATGGCATCCTTCTCTGCTACTGCTACCGCCGCTCCCTCGGTAACTAAATTTCTCACAATCAAGCTCGACCGCAACAACTACCCTCTCTAGCGTGCTCAGTTTCTCCCTCTTCTTCAAAGTCGCAATTTGCTCTCCTATGTCACTGGAGACTCTCCCTGCGTTGCTGCGTTTCTTCTTGGTGACAATAGCAAAATCACCAACAAGGCTAATCCATTATACAATGAATGGATAGAAATTGATCAGATGATTCTTTCTTAGGTTACTAGCTCTCTTACTCCCAAGGTTCTGGCTACCATTGTCGAAAAATCGATTTGGCCTCTGCTTGGTCGTCTTTTCAAGAACATTATGCGTCTACATCTCAGAATCGTATTATTCAAATGCGTACCCAGCTCATGAATACTTCTCGTAGTTATCTTGACAAAGTCAATGTCCTTGTCGACAATCTCGCTCTTTCTGTAGCTTTCATTTTAGAATCAGATTTGGTCGCCATTATCATGAGCAAAGTTGGTCCCTAGTATAAGACCACAGTTACTTCTGCACAAGCCCGTGACACATCTATCACCTACAACGCTTTGGAAGCTTTACTCTTGAGTGCCGAACAACATCACAATGCATTATCTCTTCCTTCTGATGTCGGCACCTCTGCCTTTGCTACTGTGTGTGGTGGTCACGGTGGCGGCTATTCCCGTAGATGTGCTAGTTCTTTTCGTGGTGGTCCCGGTGCGGCTATTCACGCGGTGGTGGTTTTTCCCGCAGTTCAAATAGTGATTTTTCGTAACCCTCTTTGTTTGTAGCCCTTTCACGTAGGCCATCCTCTTCCAATGGCATTCTCAGACCTCTTTATGATTCCAATGGCTTATTCAGTTCACCACATGCCTCATCCTCCTCTGGCTGCATTCAATGTTAGATTTGCCAACACTATGGTCACTCGGCTATTGATTACTTCAATCGTCTCAACATGTAGTATGAAGGTAGGTCCCTTCGTCACGTCTTCAGGCTTATACAGTCGTCCCTTCTTCTCGTGTGTCTACAGCTACACTATTTGTGCAATAATAGCTCTTCGAGTCTGGAGCCAACTCTCACATACAATTATGCTGGCCAATTACATAATCCTCGTGAGTATCATAGAACCGATCAAATTCGTGGCATACATGGTATTCCAAGTTTGTGAATTTCTAAAATTGGTCTCCTTTCTTCGCACCCAATATGCTTATTTTCGTTTGCCTAATACACTATATTGTCCTCAAGCCTCCACTAACGTAATTTAAACCGTTTTTCCGATGATAATAATTGTTTCTTCATCTTACATCCCAATTTTTATCGTGTGCCGGAATCGTGGACGGGGAGGATCCTTTTACAAAGCCAAAGTAACAATGGACTCTATCCATGTCTTTCTTCTCCTCAAACTCAATGTCTTTTTGCTTTGTTGGTGAAGGTGTAACTGATGCTTTATGGCATTCTAGGCTAGGTCATCCTTCGTTTTCAATTTTAAAACATTTAATTCTTACGAATAAATTGCTAAATATAGGCACATTTTCTAGTAAATTTTGTCAATTTTCTCCCTTAGGTAAGAGTCATAAGTTACCGTTTTCATTATCTACATCAATGTCATCTTCTTCTTTAGAATTCATTCATTCTGATGTTTGGTCTTCACCAACTCTTTCTATTTTTTGTTTTAAGTATTATGTGATATTTGTGGATGATTTCTCCTGTTATGCTTGGTTATACCCTTTAAGTTTAAAATTTGATGTTTTCTCTACCTTTGTAATTTTAAAAACTTATTTGAAAGTATGTTTGATGTGAAAATTAACTCAACACAAATTAAACCCTATTGAGTATGTAATTGTAGTATTAAGCAAGTAGGGATTGTTCTAATCGGGGTTTAACTAGGGCTACTAATCTACTTAAATTAAACTCAAAAACTACTAGACTTAAAAACACAAAACTAGACTCTATAAACTCTAAACTGACCTAAAACACTCAAAACAACAAAACTAACTTAAAAAGACTCAAAATAGGTTCTAAGAACTATTTGGACGAATTTAACACTAGTGAGACTCAAAACACAAATTTGGACAAATTGAAACACCTTTTTAACTAATCTAAGACACTTAATTGAAAGGGGGATTGATTTGGACGAAACTAATTTAATTAAACAGATTGTAAACTAAAGCAAACTAGGTATGAAATTGGATGAATTGAATGGTGAAATAGGCTAGTTAGAGGATCCTTCTCCACACATAAACATATGCAACATAAATCGATTTCCAGTATTGTTTCTTTAAACCATGAACGACAATGCCCCAAATTAATCGTGAATGCACAAATTAAGATTTCCCTAAATTCATTGAATAGAATGGACAACGCATCGCAACCAAATTATTCTTATCAAGTTCCCTATATGAACAGCATGATAGAGATACATTCAAATATTATTAAGTTCCATGGAAATCATAAGCATTGACAAGGCAATTATAACTATGAACTGCATGATACTCTTGCCAAGAATCTACTTAACACGATTGTGACTAACAATCTCCACTACTTGTAATTATAAGTTCCTAACGATTAGGTGAAAGTCCCTTATAATTTAGCATCAGATTCATGCATGCAAACTAAGTATGCATCCTTAATCAACACACAAGAATAAGTTATCAATCAAATAGATAAGTAAATCACATTCATGTTTTACGAAACAATAACTGAAAGGAATCAATTCATATTAAACATATGTCCATGGCTTTGAATTCACCACTAACTAATAAGAACTTAGTTACACATGTTCACAACAATTGAAAAGCAAATTGAAATAAACATTGAAACTAAAACGAGGGAAGAAAGAACTCTTAGAACTCCCAAGGATACAGGTGGCTTGTGCACAAGGTCCTCCTTCATCAATGGAATGCATGGCAAGGATCTCCTTCTTCTCCAAAGGTTGCGGCAAGGATGTATGTTGATGGAGAATGATGTAGAATGGTGTAGAATGGTGTAGAATGGTGTATAGGTTGCAGCACAATGTGTTTCTGAATGGTATGGGGGTGGTGTCAAATTTTGGTTGAAAAACACATATATATAGGCACAGCAAGGGCTAGGGTTAATCAGATTAGGGTTATAACTTAGCAGAAATTAAGGATTAAGGCCTAAAGGTGCGGCACAAGGGTTTAAATCCACAAAGAAAAGGGTTTGGCCCAATTAATTTCTGAAAAAGGATTTGCATAACCTAAATCCATAAGGAAAAAGGCTAATTAAATCAGAATTCAAAGGGAATTGGGTAAGGAAGGGTGCGGCATAGATTGGAGGGAAAAGGAGTGGCTTGCAAGGCAAGGCAAAAGCCTTCTAGAAAGGAATAGGCGCCACCTTTGTAGGGATTCTAGAAACAATGTGTTTTGTGGCTGATTTGGGACTTCTAGAAGAGAATGCTTCTAGAAATAGATATTTAGGTCCCCTTGTAGCTAGAATTAAGGCATGATAAGATTAGGATAGAATAAGATAAGATAAGGTTGGTTTGGATAAGGTATTTGATAATGTTTCTTCTTTTGAGCTGATTCCTTATCTTCTTTATCTTGAATTTAATTTCTTCATCTCCTTATCAGATTCCTAGCCTTTTGAACTCCAAATTCGTCCATCCACCTTGGCCCATACATGTGTTATCCATTTAGTGCCCAAAACTGCTCCAAAATGCACTTTCTTGCCAATTTTGTCATTTGGACCTACAAACACACGAAAATAGCTTAAATCACTATAATAAACACAAACTAACTACGAAAACGCAAGAAAACAAGCTAACTAAGTTGCATAAATATGCTCCTACCAATGTTCAATTCTAAGATTAATGCCTTCCAAAACGATGGTGGTGGGAATTTGTTAATCGTATTTTTAAAACCTTTTTAAACGAACTTGGCAGTTTGCACCATCTCACGTGTTATCATCGCCCTGAACATAATCGTTTGGCAGAACATAAACATTAGAACATGGTAGAAACTTGCCTTACCCTTTTAACTCAATCCAGTTTGCCCACACCATATGGTACCGAGGCTTTTCACATTGCTAATTACATAACTAATCGTTTGCCTACTCATCTTTTACAAAATCTTTCACCATATGAAAAATTGTTTAAAAAATATCCTCAGTATAATTTTTTCAAGGTTTTTGGTTGTGTGTTTTATCCTTATTTGTGTCTGTACAATAATAATGAATTACAATTTTGTTCCAAACGTTGTGTTTTCTTAGGTTATTCCTTAAATCATCATGGTTATAGATGTTTAGATCCCTCTATGGGACGTGTTTTTCTTTCTTGACATGTTGTGTTTTATGAGAACAGTTTTCCATATCAAGAATCCATTGTTACTTCGCCGTCGTCACTCTCCTCGTCTGTGGATCCTGCCGTTCACATTGGCTTGTCTCCTTCACCGCCACCAACTTCTCCTTTATAGCCCACCACACTGCCACTTGCACTCACTACCTAGCCTCTTCTTGATGCTTCTCCTGCCAATTCTCCTTAACCTGCATCGCATCCCCCTTTGCTGATTTATACTCGTAAGCCAAATCCTACAACCCAGCCCCTTAACCTTCCTACACTTCCACCACCAACTAACTTGCCACCAGACCTATCCTCCAGTGAATTTGTTTGATCTACTCCCAAGGTACGTAAATCATCCCATTCCATGGTTACTCGTCCTCAAACTGGAATTCATAAGACCATTCACAAATATGCTTTTACTACTAATCTTGATCACGACTTGGTTGAGCCTTTTAGTCAGGCTAATAAATCTTTAAAATGGCGCAAAGCGATGGTCAATGATTCCAATGCCTTGCAAAAGAATGGTACGTGGACTTTGGTTCCTTTCTAATCCAATATGAACATCTTTCCAAACAAATGGGTTTACAAAATCATGCGCAGATTCGATGGAACCATTGAGCGCTATAAGGCAAGATTAGTTGTTAATAGGTTTCACCAACAAGAAGGTTTGGACAATGGTGAAATGTTTAGTCCCGTTGTTAATCATACGACTATTCGATTAATTCTCTCCATTGCAGTTCACTTTAGTTGGCCACTTTCCCAACTAGATGTCCAAAATACGTTTCTCCATGGAACATTCAATGAAGAGGTCTATATGCGGCAACAATCAGATTTTATCGACCCTCAATGTCCCTCTTATATATGAAAATTGAGTCGGTCTTTTTATGGTCTCAGACAAGCACCTCGTGCTTGGCTTCAATGTTTTTATCAACATTTGGAAAATTTAGGATTTATATCATCACATGTGGATTCGTCATTGTTTACTTTCTTTGATGGTTCTATGATCATCTACTTGTTGATTTATTGGATGATGTTCTTGTTACTGGTAAAAGAACAATTGAGTTAATTGTTCTCTATCAAGGATCTTGAACCCTTCCATTATTTCCTTTGCGTGGAAGTTCATCGTACTACTAATGGTCTCCATCTCACTTAAACAAAGTGCATCACTAATCTTCTCAAACGTACCAAGATGGTGGATTGCAAACCAATTTCAACACCTAAGATTAGTAGCCATTGTCTCAGTGTGAATGATGGTGAATGATGCGAAAATTATTTTAACACACAAATTTAACCCTCTTTTGACAATTGTAGTATAAGTATAAGTAGGGATCGTTCTGGACCAGGGATTAGGAAGGCTTGCTAATAACCTCTAAGCTGACTCAAAAACATAAAACTAAACTTAAAAACACTTAACAAGACTCACAAGACTCAAAGCAAACTTAAATAATCAAAACAGCTTAAAACAACTAAATAAACTTAAACTAGACACTAGGAATGACTTTGGACAAAAATTGACTTTTACTTGAATCAAAACACTTAAAAACACAAACTAAAACAGATTTGAAACACTTTGAAACAAGAAACTAAAAGGGGGGTTTTGATTTGGATGAAGTTGTAACAAACAAACAAGTGTGAAAAACTAGACAGATTGTAAAACGAATGTGAGAAATAAGATGATGGATGGGATAGCTAGAGGCTTTTTCTCCACACATGACATGTATGCAAATAACTCGATTTCGAGTTATTACTTCATTGAATTATGAACGACAATGCTCCAAATTAACCGTGACATCACTAGTTAACTCTCAGATTTTCCTTATTTTATTGGATTGGATGACATCATTCGACAACTCAAAACATTCTTCTAAAGTTCCCTACATGACATCATAATAGAGATACAATCAAAGATCATTACGTTTAATGAAAATCATAAGCATTGACAAAGCACTTGCAACTATAACATCATGTCACTCATGCTAGGAATTGAACTTAACGCGATCGTTTATAAGCGACATTCACTACATGTGAATATAAGTTTGTAACGATTATGTGAAACTTCCTTATATTCTAGCAACGGATTTATGCATGCCAATTAAGTGTCGACCCTTAATTAACAAATACAAATAAGTTATCAATCAAATAGTTAAGCCAATTGCATTCACGATTCAAGAGTTCATAACTGGAATTTATCAAATTATATTACACACATAATCATGGCTTTGAAATCACCCCTAGCCAAGAGGGGTTTAGCCACTCATATTTACAACAAAACTAAAGGAAATGAATTTAAACATTAGAAACAAAAGAAAGAAAACATCTAAACGCTCCAACGATCCAAGTTGGACAGCAAGCACGTCCAAGCACTTTCCTTCCCTTCCTTTGCTACGGCACAAGGTGTTGGTGAGTGTTTGAAGGTTTGTTTGTATGGAGGAATGAATGTAAAGATAACTGGATGTGTTTGGATGAAGGTTGTATTGAAATGGGGATGAATGATCAAGCAAAACCTAACTCTATGGCTGCCACACACACTTCCTTTTATAGAGGAAGTGCACGGCAAGGAAGGTGAATTGGTGGTGTGTGCAATGATTCAAGGGTGAAAATGAAGTAATGATGCAAAGCATGGGGGGTAAAATGGAGTGGTGTTGCAGCAATGAGTGCAAGGAGTGGTGTTGAAATGATTCAAAGGTGAAAGTGAAGTGATGATGCAAAGTATGGGGGGTAAAATGGAGTGGTGTTGCAGCTAGGGAACATGAATGATTGTGCACATGGTATAGAAAGGAAAGGGAGATGGAATGGTGCAGAAATGAGTCAAAGGTGCAGCAAATGTCATGATGCACGGCATAGGATTCCAAAGGTGGTGGATGGTGCATCAATGAGTGCATGTAATGGAGGTAAAAGTTGTATGAAATCTGATAGGTGAAGGGAACAAGGAGTGTGCAGCAATTGAGTGTAATGATTCAATGTATTGATGCATGAAATTATAAATAATGAAGGAGACAAGGGTGGTGCACGGCAATGAAGTGTAATGAGTGTAATGGTGCATGAAATGAGTGTAAGAAATCTGGTGCATGAGGGGGACAAGGGTGATTATGCATGGTATGAGTGGAAAGGTGAGTAAGTGGTGAATCAATGAGTGCAATGAGGTGAAAGGATATTGTGCACATGGTAGACAAAGGAAATGAAGTGGAATGATGCAACAAATGAGTCAATGGAGGGAAGATGGATGATGATGCATGGTATAGGAATCCAAAGGGAGTGCAATGGTGGTGCACGACAATGATGGAAAGGTGAATGGTGGAGTGACACCCCTTTGTGGTTGAGCTCTTTGTCTTTTTTACACTAATTCTTCTTTCTCTTTTAACACATTCCTAGCCTCTTTAGTCTTCAATTTCGTCCATCCACCTTGCTCCATGCTTGTGTTATCCATTCCAAGCCAAAAAATGCTCCAAAATGCACCAAAATGCATCTTATTGCTTTATAAGGCCTATGGACCTACAAACACACGAAAATAGCTTAAAATACATTTAACTAAGAAATAACAACATAAATGCATGAGAACCAGTTAACTCAGTCGCATAAATATGCTCCTATCAGTGAACCATTATCTGATATCACCGAGTTTTGAAGTGTCAAGGGAGCAATACAATATCTTCTCTTCACTCGTCTTGATATAGCGTTTGCTATTAATCAAGTTTGTTAGTTTATGCATAAGCCAATTACTCTTCATTGGGCTACTGTTAAGCGCATTCTCCATTATCTTAAAGGCACTCCTACACATGGTGTCATTTATCATTCGAGTTCTCTTTAATTAACTGCCTATGCCAATACTGATTATGCTTGTGATCTTGATGACCGAAGCTATACTGGTGGATATTGTATTTTCCTTGGAGACAACCTTATTTCTTGTAGTTCAAAGAAGCAACATGGAGTGTCTTGTTCCAGTGCGAAAGCTGAATATCGTCAACTCACCTACACTACCACTGCTCTATCCTGGTTTTGAACCATGTTTTGTGATCTTCACCGCACCTTTGGTGTGATAATGTCAGTGCCATTTCTATTGCCTCAAATCCAATTTACAAACAACGAACGTGCCCTCAAATCCAATTTACAAACAACAAATGTGCCATGTCAAGGTCGATTATCATTATGTTTGTGAGAATGTCACTTGTGAGGAACTTCAGGTTGGTTTTGTATCTTCCACATATCAGCTCGATGATTTTCTCACCAATGGTTCATCTGTTGTTCATTTTCAGTTCTTGCTGTCCAAACTTCTAGTTCGTGGCCTCCTGCTCAGTTTACGGATGAGTTATAAGCCAGAATTCCATTCCATTACTGAAACTGCAGCTACAAAGTCCATATTGCAGAAAGACTTCTTATCAAATATGAAGTCTGCTTCTAGTTCCACAAAATCCTAGCATAGCTATGATTGAATTGTAACTCTTACTCCTATATTGATTAATTATGTTCTCCTATAAATATAAATGAAATATGTTATGTGCATGGCGTGGTCATGTTCTGCGCATTAAATGAGGTCCAATTAGGTTGTTACTCAATTTTTTTAGTCTAATTTTGACGTAATGCGATTAACAAGAACACATAATCAAGCCCTATAGGATTTGAACCTATGACATTGGGTTTTGGAGACTTAAGCATGCTTGTGCATCCTTTCATTCAAGAAAGCAAACATTGTTAATATTACCAAAAACTTCCATTTTCCATTTACTAACAAAAAGTACATGACAACTAAATTTCAAGAAAAGTAAAGGAAAAGAAACAAATTTTGTTTCTATTACAACCATTTAACATATCACAAAAAATATTTACTTCCTTATGCCATCTACAAGAATTGCAACTACTAAATTTGTCACAGTGCCAGTAATTCCAATGGGGTCAAAGTGTGAAGGGACTCTGTGCACTTCCACAATCGCTGCATGTTTTCATGGCAGCATTGTCATCATGAAATTTTTTAATTCTACCCTTTGAAGATTTATATTTCTATCTCTTACTTCCTTGTCCACCCAAAATGATGAAAAAGATTGCCAAGCTCTTTCTTTACATGCCACTACGTTCACCATTTTCTGATGGTTGAGAGAATGCAGAAGCTTGAGGCCTTTCTGCTTTGGATTCCCCCTCCCTCGGGTGGCGCACCAAGATCACATTGTAGACTTACGTCGCTACTTGATGACTCTTGGAGATCGTCGTTTTCAAAGACTAAATTTCGAGTTCAGAATTATTGTATATGAAGTAGCATCGCATCCCTTAATTGTACAGGGCCTCGGAATTACTGCAGTCTCTGCAACATTTCAAGAACTTGGAGACTTGCTCATCTCTGCCCATATAAAGTAAACGGGTTGAGCCTTTCAAATGTATGAATGTTGATATGTTTGAAGATGCGATTGTGTTTGGCGATTTGGTTGAACTTCTTGCACACCATTTTTGTTGAATACAGGTCATGAAAAGAGCGAGAAGCAACCTTCGTCAGTATTTCCACAAGAAGGTCGCCCATAAGAGATTGTATGAACAATGGGGTGGTTGTGTCTTTCTTCGTAGTTCTGGCTTTCTTCATCATTGTAAAACATGTGAGATGGTTTGTGCTTGGACAAGCATGAATAAATACACCACCTCTCATGAAAGCTAAAATTCATTCATGCACAAACCAATTAATTAAAAATTACCCAAGCATGCATGCAACTGTGATAATGTTAGAATTGCCGCAGTTTGTGCAGCGTTTCAAGAATTTGGAGACATCTTCATTATTGCTCCATAAACTAAGTAGGTTGAAGTCTTCAAATTTCCTAATGTTGATGTGTTCAAATAGGCGGGTCATCTTCGCCGATTTGGTTGAACTTCTTGCACATCATCTTTGCTAAAAATAGGTCATTAAAAGACAAGGAAGCAACCTTCGTTAGTTTTTGGACAAGAAGTTCGTCCGAAAGAGATTGTATGGGCAATGAGGTGGTTCTAGCTTTCTTCATCATTTTGAACTTGTGGTTTTGAAATAAAATACAAACCCTTAAGAAAACAACTTAAATAGATGGTTTATATCTTGGGCACGAAGGGGAAGAGATGTGATAGAGAGTGAGAACAATTATACGTTGGAATTGAATGGTTTTGACAATAAAGGGATTTGGTGAATATACAAAGATGAAATACCTTTGAATACAACTATCCAGTTACAACTTTTCCTGCTGAATATAACTGTTTGGTTATATCCAACAGTCATATCCTTTAGAATTAATTAACAGTTATATTATTTATTTATTAATTAATTAATCTATTTCACTACAATCATATGTATATTTGGACATGAATGATAAGGTATACCTTCACACATGAATACACATATTGTGAAAACCATCTTATCATAATCATATTCCAACACAAATACATGAATTATAAGGTCACTAATTCTGGAATAATGGCCAATTGTTAGTTATATATAAAAATCTATGTACAAATACATGATATGTACACTATATGCACATGGTATGCACACTATATGCATATGATATGTAAAAAAAATCTTTGGCCAGAGAGCTACTTATGGGATTTTTAAGAAACATTAGCATGGTAAATTTTAATCACACATGAGAGATGGAGTTTTAAAGTATATATGAAAAATTAGTATTGACTCGATTATATCATAAGAACAAAACATGTTTACGAGTTTTAATAAAAAAAAAATACTGCATTAAATTCGAATAAAAATTAAGGTCATGACTCAAAACTATATTACTATGACATTTTTTTTCAACATAATTAGATCTTCCTCTAAATTGTATACAACAAAAGAGTTGAATTTTATATGATAAAACATAAGGCAGGGTTTAGAAAGAAAAAAAAGATGTAAAAACCTTCAAGTTTCAAACCCATGTCTTATTAAAACTATCAAACTATACTCACCAACTAACCTGAAGCTGAATATTGTTTAAACTTGCACACTATTGATATATAGTAGAAAAATTCTAGGATGGGCCTAGACCAACCATGGCATCCATGTGGCTCTGCCACTGATCAATTGCCCTAACTTATATTATATGTTGGAAATGAAGTAGGGCGTGTGAGATTTGACAATACACTAACCTATATGTTGGAAATGAAGTAGCAGGAGGGACAAGGAGTGGTGGGAATTCCTCCAAATTTTGTAGGTCACATGCATCAAATCCTCATCACACAAACACCTTCAACATAATCCCTTTTTTACCCAACATGTTTTCATCCACATCAATGCTACACTTGTATAAATAGGCTTCTCACACTTATTTGCCTTCTCAAATAGTCAAAACAATTCACAACACTAACATGTCCAAGTTCAGACATGAAACTGGGGTTTTAACTTCGAGTTCCACAAGTGGTACATCATGGAACCTCATCCACTTTTGGGGTCACCGAAGGCAAATCCTACATCATCGTTTAGCTCTGTCGATTAGAAGACGCCGCTAGAAAATATATATTAGGTCATTGGGAGGCTTGATTATGAGACGGGCGTCACTGAATATTGGAACCACAAGTTAATGAAGGTAGAAAAATAGCTTGTGGACCTTAATTGTAAAACCAATGAAGTGCTTTGCCGTGCAAGTAAGCATAAAACAAAGGTTGACACGTCTCAAGAAAGGATCCCCATTCCTAAATTTTGATTGTCGCATAAGCGTCGCGGCCATATTGAGTCATACAAGCATTCCCAAGAGGGAAATGCCGAAATGGATAAGGAACGCAACAAGGGGTTTGAGGAAATTTGTCAGGTAACGAAGGGAAAGGAATCACATCAACCACAATGGGATTTTTTGATAGTAAAGGAATTGAATCATTTAATAAAATTTGGTATCAATGATCATTCGGTGAGGGTTATGCTTAATATCAATAATAGAATAAATTTGAAGGTTAGATGTTAAGCAATGTAATATAGTTGTGCAATGTATTTGCTAACTATTGTATGATAATAAACATTAGGACTATGTATCCTTGTTATCTTCAGTGCCTTCTGTGTCCTAAACTACCTTAATGCGAAGAGTATCAAGTATGTAAATACGCACTATATACACTATATGCATATAATATGTACAATACATGTACATGTTATGCACAGAACTGGAGATCGAACAAAGAACTGCTTTTCGCATTTATAAGACACTTTCAAGGCAAGCTATTGGTATAGTGGATACAATTAAAACATAATTAGCAACGATCACATATATAAGGTCACAATGACAGTTTGCAAGTCTTATTACGTATATCAACCACCGTTTAACTGTGCACGTGGAAAACATGAAACTCGTTGTCGCTTATTTTATGGATACACATGACCCTTAACGCTCTCTAAGCTTTTTCTTAATTTTGTTTTCATGGAGACCGGGGCACAACATACGTGCATTATAACAAGTGAATATTCCCGGCTCTCATATTAAGTTATAGTTATGTACACCATGCATACCATGCACACCATATGAACATAACGGAAAAATTTCACAAATTTATGCAATTGGACACTTAAAACGGAAATTGGAACATACATCATTGATATAGAAACTTGGGTCTAAACACCATACCTTACTACGCCTGCCTAAGCTTCAGTCGCTGGAAAAAATGAAACTTTCCGGCCAAAATAGAAAATATGGTACAAACGTCCTATCTTTAAGGATGGACGAATTGTTTGTGTTTGCTTATGAAAGAATAACACACATAACTTACAGATCTAAGCTCAAACCCGAAAGCCCCGACTTCACTTTTCTCACCTCTCTCTCGACATCCCTATGTTCGAAATAAGAGGTATGATCTCAACCCAAAACCCAGCTCACTCTTCTCACCTCTCTCTCGACTTCTCTTCAAAATCAAAGGTAACATATATGAGCAACCCAAAAACCCACAACTCAAAACTATTTCTCTCAACATCCCCAACTTCGAAATTAGATAAATGATACAATGAGTTGGGAGTTTTACAATTTATATGTGAGTATTTTCATCATTTCACTTTTGTGCATGGTGTGCGTGAAGTGTGCATGACCGGTTTGTTCTATTTTGGTCCAAAGATTAAGAAAATAGCCTATTTCTATCAATTTTCCTATATAAATGCACATGTCATAATATATGTACAACTATAACACCACATGACAGAATAACAATCATTATAAAAAAATTGAATAACATTTATTAAATAATATACATATATAATTGTTATTAGCAACAAAAATCTAACCACACATACTCTGAACCTTCTTATTCATAAGAAAAATAATACTTTTATGAGGATTGGATAATTGAATTTTTGAAATGCCAATAAAATGATTCTATAAATATATTATAATATCTTTTTTTTTTGTCAAACGATAGATTTGTTAGATTAGATGTTAGAGTTCAAACCTACACCGTGATGCAAGGACAACACTCATCTTCACCGCTGTGGTAGAGGGCACTTGCATCATAATATCATATTAGATTCAAAATATCATGACAAGTTTAATTACCTAGAATAAGAAAAGTAATAAGGAAGGAGAACTTTTTTTCTCAATCACCAAGAATCAGGGAAATTAGGAATTGGGTTAACCACTCAAGTATTCGATTTTGAAGGTATTCGATTTCCAAATTTTAAGATGAACCCACCTATTTTTTTTAGTTTCTTATGTGGTAGTAAATATAGAAAGAAGTCAAAAGTTGAAATAGTTCTATTTACTCCCATTATCAATTCTTGATAAATAAGCATGTCAATTTGATTTGATTAAAGTATTGGATATATTGAAGACCCATACAAGATTAAAAAATGGTTAGTGTGCAATGAAATTCTCTAACAAAATATTGAGATTCAGTGCCGGACCTACAAGCAAAAACACACATTTAAGTTTAATTGTATTTTTTTTAATCACTCCTCTTAACCTTAGTATAGGCTTAATAACTTGTCATTCGGGAATAACAATATGGCTGCAAGCATCAAATTTATGTGGTACATTATACGCGCACAAGGAGGGTTTTATTTCAAACGAGTCTCGTTCTCATTGACTTTATAGTCGAAGAAAATTGTGGTCACCACTTTGTGACCTTAATTCAGTACAATTAAAAAGTTAGATGATCATTTATAGTTGGATTAAGATTAAACAATGAACTATGATGTCTAGGAGAACGGGTATTTTGTACGATTTTTTTTTATGTAAGTTTCAAATCTTTAGATTCAAAAAATAAGTTTCATATGTCATTTAGTATTACGGTCTAGTGATGTTCATCTTCACATGTAAGTGAGAGGTCTTAAGTTCAATTGCCAAAGGCGAATTTAAAGCCAACATTATTGCTAGCCCACTGAGGCTAAACCCACTCCCTTCTCCTTAGTGTAGATAATATCATTTGTTCAAAAAAAAAAAGGTTTCATATAGGGAAGTGTTATTGGCATTCCAAAAATCTCATTCTACACTCCTCACAAGTGTATTTTTCTTTCTAAACATATAAAGTTTGGAGTGCCAATAAAAATTCCCTTCATATATACATATATATATATATATAATATTTTCTTTTATAAATTAAGAAATCAATTTTCCTTTCTTGCAAGTCAAGCAACGTACATGTTAGCTATATATATAGGGAGACTAAATTTGTGGACAAAATTTTGAAAACTAAAGGACATGGAAGTTGATGATTAGTTTATTACTTACACATTGATAAACGTGCTTATTCTTATTGGTAACACATAGGGGTGCAATTCGGTCGGTTGGGCAAGTTGGAAGGTTAACCCAATCCTAGCCCAACTTTTACAATTCGAGCTCGAGCTCGGGTTCGGGTTGGGTTTCATTCTGGTTCATTTGGGCTCGGGTTTAATTGGGTTAGGGTTTACTTGGGTTGGGTTCGGGTTGCCCAACGTTTTTAAGTTTAATCTTGTAACAACTTAGTTTCCAAGAATTCCTAAAAGAATTAAGCCAAGTAGCATTAAAGCTAGCTAACTTTAATTTCATAAATCCATCTACTATAAAACTTTAGGATTTAGAGACTACAAATATGGGCTAAACTAATCGAAGCCTTTTATTCCCTAAAAGCTTAAATAATTATAAAGGGCACTTTTTTTTTTTTTAAAATTAGAAGGCGCGTTGGTTTTTGGACTTTGCTCACTTGGGTGTAGTATAAGCATTAATTGATATGGGTTACAATCTGATTAGATTGGGTCTGGTTAGTCAGATTGGGTAGGGTTGAAGATGGACGGGCAAATGATCAACACAACTCAACCCAATCAATGCACAGGTTGAAATTTGGTTGGATTCGGGCGGGTTATAACTAAAAAAAAAACCCCACTTGTTTGGGTTTAAAGTCAGATTGGACATGAGCGGGTTCGGATTGGCCCAACCCAAGTTGCACCTTTAGTAACACATCATTTAGTTTGCAAATTATTTAGTCTTTAAATTTGATCTATCTAGCATTACCTATTAATATGTGTGTGTGTGTGTATTTGTAGGGGGTGGAAACCCTACTCTGCACTTGTTTTCTTTAACTTCTATTACTGCGGAGGCAGAACGCCGCATTATTATAATAACCAAAACAAAAATGTGTATTGAGGTAGACGGATCTTTTGCAACAATTATTTTGTTTGGTTCTGCAGCAGTTTTCTTTGTTGTTGCTCCAGTTTTTACATGCCTTATGCATGTAGAAAGAAAGAGTTTACTTGTAGATCGAGGCGTTGGAGGTATATAAGTTCATCCTGTGCATACCTTCTTTTTCTTTAATTTAGTTTATCTTCTAATAATTTGTACATCTAAAGATCTCTGTTGTTTCTTATAAAAATTCTGTTGTTTTGATATAAATATTTGGATAAATTACATAGTAGCCCCTCAGGTTTGAGCTCTATTACAACCTCATACAACATCTTTAAAACATTTCACTTTCATACTTCACGTTCTATTTTATTTCAAAATAATACTTCTGTTACATTTTCCATTCATTGATCCGTTAAGTGCTGACGTGGCTGCCACATTTATGCCATGTGACTGCCAAATGTGTGCCATGTGGCAAAAAATTATTTTTTTTAAAAACCTTAATCTTCTAAATTAAAATTTAAAAAAAAAAAAAACCAAAATACTTGTACTTGATTATCCCCTCCCCCCCAAAAAAAAAAACCAAAATTTAAAAATTGTTTTCCGATTTTGTCATGTGTGCAAAGGCGGAAGCTTCTTCAAGACGATGCGCCTCCTACCGAGAATAATGTTGCTTCCGTTCTTCTGAACTTATCGGACTACATCGTTTTGGATCTGTCGAGATATTGTTCAAACCTAGTAGCTAGCTATCATATTTTGAGGTGGCCTTCAATATTTCATTTAAATATATGCGTTGTTATCGAGAAGTGATGTTTAAGCAATTTTTATCTTTTGTCAATGAGATTATTTTAAGTTTGTAACAATCGATACTTTTACATTATTTTTTAAGAAAAAATAATGAAAAGTGTTTGAAAACTTTGAGTTTTAACGATAAGAACAAAATAAAGGGTAAAGTAAATAGTACCAGGATTGATTTTTTAGTGTAAAAATGTGATTTTTCGTTAAAATAAATAGTACACAGAGCTTTTCGTTAAAGTTCCTCTTTTTTTATGCTTCAGATTTTGTAACATCTAAAGGGTCGTAAATATAGATGATGTGAAAAGCTTTAATCATTAGAGGACATAAACACTATGTGATGTAATCACACCAAGCCTTTGTTTAGAACATAAAGGGCTAAAACCAAAACAATATTACTAATAATTTGAGATGCAAGGTAGTTTTCCGAAAACTGGAATGTCGTTATTTTCAGGTCGATTGTCTTTCGGAGTTGGGAGTTAATATTATTTTAAATTGAACAATATATATCTATGTCCCTTCCTGTTCTTTTAGTGTAAAGTAATAATATGTTGTAATAAAAAATTGTGAAACTTGAATTTATTTTCCCATTGAATGAAGTTTATTTTCGTGAAAAAAATAGAGAATTACAGTTACTATTACATTTAGTATAGACGCAGGGATTTCTTAACAGAAACTAGCAATGTGGATTAGTATCTCCATGGCAGAAACTACTTAAATGCCCATAAAAGGTGATGGTGTTCTTCTAACGTTTAACAAAAAAGAAAAGAAATACCTAGAGCAAAAACAAAGTACACTATCTTTTTTTCTGGAGGAAATGAAGTTCTCATCCAGCCGATTAAGACCCAAAGAGTCGAATATTATATTAAGGTGATCTATGATCGATATGCATGAGTAAATTTCATTGACTGTTAGGAAATGATATGATCGTTTTCTTGAATTCTATGTTTTGGGTTCAAACATTGTTCCCCACTCGTAGTTTAGATATGCAGTCACCATCTAATAAGAAGACATTGATCTACGTCAGGATCATAAACACCTTTAAGTATGTACATTATCTGGCGTTTGTCAAAATAAAATGATATATGAAAAAACAGAAAGTTGATTAAACAAGAATAATTCTTTCAAAGTTCAATAATCCCAATTAAATAATAGTACAACCATAACCAAAACACAACTTTATCTGCAAAGCAAATATTGGAGTACGTCAGAAGAAGTTCTGGAATTCGCACTTCCAAAAGTTCTTCCAGTAGTAATATTTCTTGATGAAGTCGTCTTTGTCTTCGTGTTGAAGTTCGTAAAAATCTTCAGAGCTATTGTATGCCAAAATACAATAGTCGACATGCACGAGAGTATTAGGTATTAAATTAATAAAGGAAGATGAAGGTATAGAAAATATAATAAATAGTCACAAAAAAAAAAAATTAAAAATATGCAATTACTTACCTCCATGTATCCCTAATCTCTTCTATCTTATCATCGATCTCTTTCTTTACTAACTTTGTCTCTCTATGCATAGCGACATGGGAGTCTATGTACTTTAAAAGTGCCGCCCCAAGCAGTACATACACAAGAGGTTCTATTGCCATTAGGATTAATTAGGATAAGATTAAGGAAGATAATAATACACCTTTGTTAGGGTTTTCTCTCTCTCTCTCTCTCTCTCTCTCTCTCTCTCTCTCTCTCTCTCTCTCTCTCTCTCTCTCTCTATAAATATATACATGTACACACAGCGCACACTATATATAACATACAATTAGAGCAACTCTAGCGTGGGCTAGTGCTCGGGGAACGGGGGACGAAATAGGGCCAGATAGCCCGGCCTTGAAGCTCCAACGTGGGCAGCCTGAGGGAGAGTGGAGGCCCGAGCTCCGAGCCTGTGAAGAATTGCCAGCCCGAGAGCCCGAGTGGATGTGACGCCAGGGCTGATGTTATCCTGGCATCAGTCCAATTTTTTATTTTTTTTGTCAAGCGCGTGCGACTCACCCGCGTGTGGGGGTGCGTCAGCCAACATCATTTTAGACTTTGGGCCCGCGTCGCAGTCTGCCAATGTTACCGTTGGGAAGCCACGTGGCTTCCCACAGTCAGTGAGATCTCAACGGCTCTTTAAATTGGACCGTCCGATTTGCAACAGTAATAAAAATGAAAAAATCTTATTTAATATCAACCATTGGATCTGAGATCAACGGTTGATATTATTTTGTTTTATAAATAAATAAATAAAAGAAAAAATAGTTTTAAAATTAAGAAAAGTTACCGTTGTGACACGTGGTACAATCTGAAAAAATTTAAAAAAAATTGTTTTTACTTTTCTATAAATACCTTCTCATTATCATCTACCTTACATCACAATTTCATACTTTCTCAACTACTTTCAATCAAATTCCTATCTTGCTCTCAAAGTTTCAATCCTATTTTTTTTTCAACAAAATGACTACTGATGCAGGTACGAATTTATCGCTTCTTGAAGATGTTGCGTTGTGTACTAGCTGGGTTGAAGTTACTCATAGTTCGCTTATGGGTAATGAGATGCAGTTGCGAGAAATGTGGAGTCTTATTCATACCAATTATCTTGAGAAAATGGGTGGGAAAAGAACCAAAGAATCGATGTCCAGTCGTTGGAAATTACTTAGCCAATCATTTAGTACGTGGAGAGACGCCTTGGCACAAGCTAGTACTAATCTTCGAAGTGGGGAAAATTACGTGGATCAGGTAATAATATATTATTTATTTGTTTGTACTATACCCAAATTTACAATATAATTATTTGTTTGTATTATTTATTTATTACCCACTTTCATTTAAAATCTTATCCGAAATTACAAATAAAATTATTTTGTATTATTTTATAACTTTTCGAATAATGACACGTGGTGGAACGAGAACGATTAAAAATCTTATCCAAAATTACAAATAAAATTATTTTGTATTATTTTATAAATAAAAAAATACTAATATTTTATTGCCTATTGTCAGGGCTATTGAAGTGCAACGGTGGAAATGCAAAAGGCGGTTACTATTCATTAAGGGCAGTTACTGTTCACTGGGTGGATAGCATCGTGTATTGCCTGGGGGGGGGGGTTCCCACGTTGGAACTGCTCTTAGGGTTTGGAGTGGCTTACTCTTCAAGAAATAGTTAGTTAACCTTTCTTTCGCTTCAAGAAAAGTAAATATTAATAGTGCTACTCCGTTATTTTTTTTCACTTGAGGCACATTTACTTGACTTGCCAGAAAAGAAATATTAAATGTTAGATTAGTTACCGACGAGGTTTGAATTCATGCCGAAGGACTCAACACATTTCCACCACTGTGATAAAAGGCCACTTGCAACTTTATCTTATATTTATTTGTTGTATAATTGTTTTTCCTTTTGTTTTAGACCGTTATGCTATTTATTTTTAACTTTTAATTGTTTTTCTACAATGATATATATATTTACATTAAGGCACTAAGGGTGGGGAGTAAATTGCATTCGAACTAAGATATATATATATATTTATATATTTTTTTAGCAAACGATTTTGTTTACACTAAGAGGGAAGGAGGTGGCTTAACCTCACAATGGGCTAACAATAATGTGGTTCAAATTCGTCTTTGCCGAGAATTGAACCTAATACATCTCACTTAGGTGAAGAAGAATATCACTTGACTGTAGTAGTAAGTGGCAAACTAAGAATTTTTATTTTTTTTGACAAACGATATTATCTAAACTAAAGGGGAAATGTTGGGTTTAGCCTCACAATGGGCTAGCTATAATGTGGTTCAAATTCGCATTTGGCGAGAATCGAACCTAATATGTAAGATCCCACATTGCCCAAGGGTGAGGATCCTATAAGCCTTATATTATATTCCCATCTTTACCTAGCACGAGGTATTTTGGGAGCTCACTGGCTTCGGGTTCCGTATGAACTCCGAAGTTAAGCGAGTTCACGCGAGAGCAATCCCAGGATGGGTGACCCACTGGGAAGTTCTCGTGTGAGTTCCCAGAAACAAAATCATGAGGGCGTGGTCGGGGTCCAAAGCGGACAATATCGTGCTACAATGGAGTCGAGCCCATGATATGGTGGAGGCCTGGGCCGGGATGTGACATAATACCTCTCACTTACAAGTGAAGAGGAATTTTACTAGACAGTAGTACTAAGTGACGGCAAACTAAATGGCACAACTAAATGACACATTTGGCGAGAATCGAACCTAATACCTCTCACTTACAAGTGAAGAGGAATTTCACTAGACAATAGTACTACGTGACGACAAACTAAATGGATAATTTTTTACATCTTTTTTTTTGAATAAATGATGTTATCTATACTAAGGGTGAGGGAGTGAGCTAAGCTTCACAATGAGCGGGCCCTAATAATATGGTTCAATTTCGCCTTTGACGAGAATCGAATCTACGATCTCTCACTTACAAGTGAAGATGAATCTCACAAGACAAAAAAAGTAAGTGGCAATTTCTTACCGGTTTTTTTTTTTTTTGTTTTTAGGCTAAGCCTCACAATGGGCTAGCAATAATGTGGTTCAAATTCACCTTTGACGAGAATCGAACCTAAGACTTCTCACTTACACAAGTGAAAAGGAATACTACTAGATCATAGTACTAAGTGACAATTTCTTACAATTTTGAAGGAACTATAAATTAAGAAGATTGATTACAATACTTACATGTATTCAAGTAGAACTATCATCCGACACCATCAAAATGATGATTGTATTAAATACATTTAAGTATATAAAAAAAAACCTACTTTTGACGTCCCATGTTAAATTAGGTTAGTGTGGCACACTATATGGTATCCATTTGATTTTCACCAACAAAAGAAAAAGATATACACCATATGATTTATCCCCTGACCAATCTGTTTTTTTTTTCTTCTTCCTTCTTTTTTTCTTCCCCAGATTTTTCTTTACCGTTCTTTGACTGCAGGTCTACATCCACCTTATTCTTTCACGGATCGAAATGTTTTACTATTTTTGTTATCGTTTTTGTTTAATTTCAATATGAATTCACGCAAAAGACTTGGATAGCGAGTATCTTCTTGATATATCTGAGAAAATTAAAATAATGACGTAAACATTAATGTAATTATTTGTAATGTATAATTGATTGCCTCTTAAGACCATTTCCAACCCTTGGGTTTAAAATTAAAATTTTTAACTCAGAAAATTTAGGTTTTAACCCGGAAACAGCTTTTCTGCTCTAACTCTTATGGGTTAAAATTATAGCACCAGATTATTAAAGAATGAATTTAGGCTTTTTTTTTTTTAAATTAATTTTATGTAGACTATCCTAGATTAACTTTATGAACATTTTACCCTAACAATATTTAAATTTCGATAAATATTAAAAAATCACTAAATCGACACATGAAACTCATGAAGCAATATGGAAAAATCACTAAATCGGATCATTAATAAACCATGATTAATAGAAATGGTTTTGAAAGGTGGTAGAAAGAAAAATTGGAAGAATTGTAGGAGAAAAGTGAGTTTTGTGTGGATGTTTAAACAAATACATAAGTATTTATAGAGTTTTTGGGTGAATTTTGAGTTGAATAATTTTTTTTAATTGTTTTAACCGTTGGATTTAAATTTGAGCCATTAAATCTTTTTTTATCATATTCAATCTCATCCATTAGATTTGATCATATTCACTACATAAAAAAGTTTGAACGTGTTCATTTGATTAACCAACGGCCTATTTAAATCGGACCGCATGATCAAAAATAGAGCCGTCAGGCTCATGTTTGCATGGCAACAAGTGGTTTAGGCTCATGATTGCATGGCAACAAGTGGGCAGCAAGCCCACATAGGTGTGTCAGGTGACCTGCTAGGCTTGGCACATGCGGGGCGTGCGCTCGTTGTTGTCTAGTGGGTGAATTTCACTTGTCGTTCCTCACTCTTATATGTGGGTTCCATCACTAACTTTGGCCTAAATTTTGGCCGGAATTTGCCTTTTTTGGGTTTTAACAAATACATTTTAGCACAAGGGTTGGAATGAAATAGGGGGAAATAGAAGGTAACTTTTAGGACTTACTTTAGGTCAGAGTTGGTCTCAGGGTTCTAAAATCGAACCAAGCTGTCTTTGCAACTCAAATAGCCAAAGTACACGACTATTGATGAAGAACTAATCTCGCCTAATCCATATATATATATATATATATAAGTTAAAACAAATAGTCATCGTACTTAAACTAATTTATAACCGTCCACAATACTTGTCCTACTAAAAGTAGACACAAATGCATTGAATGTTACAAAACCTCATAACCATTCTATTCTTCTTGGTCCCGGAGCAACTCATCAACATGCTCAGCCAAATTCTATTCGAACTGCGTCAATTTCTTCTTGAGTGTATGTATCATTTCTTTGAACTACAAAAAAATCACCAATACTCCTTTTTGGTAACAACAATAAGCCTTAACAGATAACCAAATGAAGTTTTCTTGATTCATAAACGAGTTGCATTTGCTCACCACCCCTATTAGGTGGTGTGCATTACCACCCTTTTCAAAGTATGCCGTCTGTTGGTGGTTTAAACATAGTTAACTTATTCAATTTTTTTTTTTTTGAACAAGCCATATTATCTACACTAAGGAGGTAGGGGAGTGGGCTAAACCTTACAATGGGCTAACAATAATATGATTCGAATTCGCTTTTGGTGAGAGTCAAACCTAAGACCTCTTACTTACAAATGAAGAAGAATACCAAAAGACCGTAGTACTAATTGGCAACTTAATCCAACCATCAAAATTGCTTGTGTATACTTCGAGATCTCATATGCCAAAAATCAATGAAAACAAACGTTAGGACATCAAGTAAAGGGAGAAAATCATCCAACGGTTGGAAACGAAAAATCACGATTTAATGGTCATTTTAAATCTAATTTTGATGTTTTTTTACAAATACACTCTTAGACCCTAAAAGAATACAATGAATTATGAATGAACCCGATCATCAATTTAAAATATTTATTCTAATGGATACAACAAAAGCTTACGTTCTATTTAATAAAAGTACATAATAAACTCTAAGTGTTTTGGAATTTATTTTTTTTGACGAGACACGCATTTTACCAAATTAGTTTTCACGATCCAACTGTTAAACATGCTTGAATATACTTCGAGATCTCTTATGCCAAAAATTACCCAAGAAAAACTTTTGTATATAAGGTAACGAGACAAAATTATTTGACGGTTAAAAACGAAAAATCACAACTTAACGGTTGTTTGAGCTTTGGTTTCAATGATTTTTTACAAGGCCCCAAATTGGGATTAAAATCACACACTAAAGTGACCTGATCATCAAATTCGATGATCTTTTAACCATTTGAACTTAATGTTAAAATTTGAGAAATTTTTTTTATCAATTTGCCCAACGTATTCTTTGTATTCACCAAGTCAACTAACAACGATTTGTTGGGTCACAACACAACCTCCATCAGGCAAAGCCTAAAATTTTCTCCCCAAAAAATAGGTGGCCCGATGAAAGACTCCAAAATTTCATCGACCTAACGTTATTTCCCACTTTTCTCATCAAAGTTAAATATTTCAGGCAACCTTTGCATGACGAGCCCTTTGAGCTTGCCTGACGAAAATTTAGGTTTTTTAAACGTGTCATAATTCCAAAAGTTTTGCCTGATGAACCTTTCCGTCAAGCAAAGGTTTAAAATGTTATAACTCCCAGACCCATGACAATCTATTAAATTTGTTAACCATTGTTAAGTCTCATAACACATGGCAATTTATTAGAATAATGGTCACTACCAAAAATTTGGTCTTGCCCTACAAAATTTTGCCTAACGAACCACATTTCGTCGAGTAAAGGTGTTTTACTAGACAAATTTTTAGTTGGTCGAGTAAAACTGGTCAACATTTAGGGTTTACCCAAAATCTTTACATGACATAAAGTTTTTGTAGGGTAAGGTGAAAATCGTCCGGCAAATATTTGGCATCAAAAGGAAATAAATGGCATGTAATTGTGAAGTTTTGCCTAACGAAACGGAGCTTCGCCAGCTTGATGTCCTATGCCTGACGACCATGTTCATTGCAACAAGTTTTCATGTCGTTGGGCAAAGGCCCACAATGACCTGTATAAAAATTCACCGAAGATTTTCACATTCTACGAAACTAGATTTTCGATCCAACCGTAAAATTGTTTGTAAGTACTTCGAGATCTCATACGCCAAAATAATCAAAAATAGACATTTGGAGATTAGGTAACGAGATGAAATCATTTGACGGTTAGAAAAGAAAAAGCAAGATTTTATTTAGCTTTGATTATGATGAATTTAAAATATTTACGCTAGTGAATACAATAAAAGCTTACATTCTACTTAATGGAAGTATAGAATAAACTCCAAGTGTCTTGGAATCTATTGTTTTGACGGGACACGCATTATATGAAACTAATTTCCACGATCCAACCGTCAAACTTGTTTTTATATACTTGAAGATCTCATATGCAAAAAAAATCAATGAAAAAAAGTGTTCGGATATCAAGTGACAGGACGATAATTTGATGATTAGAAACGAAAAATCATAATTTAACGGTCGTTTTAATTCCAATTTTGAAGATTTTTTGCAAATACACTCCTAGACCCTAAAAGAATACAATGAATGAACCCAATCATTAACTTAAAATATATTACCCTAGTGGATACAACAAAAGCTTATGTTCTACTTAATGGAAGTACAAAATAAACTTTAAAGGTTTAGGAATTTATTGTTTTGACGGGACACGTATTCTATCAAATTAGTATTCATGATCCAACCGTCAAATATGCCTGTATAAACTTCGAGATCTCATACACTAAAAATTACCCAAAAAAAACTTTCGTATATAAGGTAACGGGATGAATCATTCGATGGTTAAAAACGAAAAATCACAACTTAACAGTCGTTTTAGCACCGATTTTGATGATTTTTTACAAGGCCCCAAATTGAGATTAAAATCACATACTAAAGTGACCTGATCATCAAATCCGATGATCTTTTAACCATTTGAATTTAATGTTAAAAATTTGAGATTTTTTTTTTCAATTTTCTGGATGAATTCTGTGTATTCTAACAATGATTTGTCGGGTCACAACACAACCTTCGTCAGGCAAAGCCTAAAAGTCCCCCCCCCCCGGGGCAAATTTTCACCAAAAAATAAAATTTGCCCCTAAAAAATAGGTGGCCCGAAGAAATACTCAAAAGTTTTGTCGGGCAAATGCTATTTCCGACCAATTTTTTTCATCAAAATTATATATTTTAGGCAACCATTGCCCCACGAGCCCTCAGAGCTTGCCTAACGAAGCTTTAAGTTTTTTAACATGTGTCAAAATTTTAAAAAGTTTTGCCAGACGAACCTTTACGTCGGCCAAAGGTTTAAAATGTTATGACTCCTAGACCTATGACAATCTATTAAATTTGTTAACAATAGTTAAATCGCATAAGAAATGGCAATTTATTAGAAGAAGGGTAAATCGCAAAAATGGTCCCTAAGATTTGCATAACTCATCACTTTGGTCCCTGAGATTCCAAATCGATAAAAGTGGTCCTTGAGATTGTCCACCATCCATCATTTTGGTCATTCCGTTAAAAACTCCGTTAAGTGTTTCGGAGCTCTTGGTCGGAAGTTTGGGCAATTTTCAATGCTTCGTAACTCAATCGTTTCTTAACCAAATTCAACCCATAATATATCAAAATGAAGATAGAAAAGTGTAGAATATGATTATACCTATTTCAAAGCCCAATGGTTGCTGGACATGGCTGGAAAATAGCCTCAAAGTTGATTGATCCGAGTGAAAACTTGAAAACTCGCCGGAAACTGGGTAAATTTTAAACGCCATAACTTCTTCAATACTCAAAGAAATCAAGTGATTCAAAAATGAAAATCATAATTCTCGACGAGACAAAGAGAATGGTACCTTTGTTTTTGGCTAACTCGATACCAAGACAGCCACTTTCAAGCCTTTTTCTGGCCAAATCACAGCAAGTTAGCCTTCAAAAGAAAATTTTCATTCTCTTTCTCTTGTCGAGACGTATGATTTTCATTTTTGAATCACTTGATTTCGTTGAGTATTGAAGAAGTTATGAACGTTTAAAGTTTACCCATTTTCCGGCGAGTTTTCATGTTTTCACTCGATCCAATCAATTTTGAGGCTATTTTTCGGCAATCTCCGGCAACCATTGGGCTTCGAAATAGGTATAATCTTATTCTACACTTTCCTATCGTCATTTTGATATATTATGGGTCGAATTTGGGTAAGAAACGATTGAGTTACGAAGCTTTGAAAATTGCCCAAACTTCTGGCCAAGAGCTCCGGGACACTTAATGGAGTGTTTAACGGAATGACCAAAATGATGGATGGTGGAAATCTCAAGGACCACTTTTATCAATTTGGAATCTCAGGGACCAAAGTGATGAGTTATGCAAATCTCAGGAATCATTTTGGCGATTTACCCTTAGAAGAATAGTCACTATCAAAAAATTGGTCTTGCGCTACAAAATTTTGCCTAACGAACAACATTTCATCAGGTAATGATGTTTTACCCGACGAATTTTGCAGTTGGTCAGGTAAAACTGATCAACATTTAGGGTCTACCCAAAATCTTTACATGATAGAAGTTTTTGCAGGGCAAGGTGAAAATCGTTGAAATCTGATGAAGTAGATTTTAATGTCTATTAGGTCGGTGTGTAATTCCCACCAATGAAGCGAACATATCCATCATCTAGAACCTCCAATTTTCTAGAAGCATTCTAATTGGAATATTTTTTTCAGGTGGTTTGGACTTGTAGTTGTATTAACACCAAAGGCACAAGTGGGTTCAAATGCAGCAAAGCAAATAGTAACACAAATGAACCCTCCAACAACCCTACCTAAGCTATCCTTATAAACTGACATACACAATCTTTGGCAACACTTTCAAACCAACACATTTATGTACTTATCCTCTCTTGGATTTCGGTTACTTCAAGCAAATTCTTTGGATACCCTAGCTTGCTTTTACTTTCTGGCCAAGATTTGGCAAGAAAATGACAACAACAAAGCAAAGATTTTAAAGTGACAGGAAAAATAGAACTTGTTAACTCGATTCATACCAACTTATTACAGTTTAGTGATATTCATCATTACTTGTAAATGAGAACTCTCATGTGACTTTTTATGTGATAATCCAATCTCCCGTCCCTTATGGTAGTATATTCTCTTCACTAAAGTAGAACATTGTGGTATAAAAAAATTGGACACCATAAATCTCCTTCATCAAGCTTTAGAGCTAGATAAAAATTGTTCTCTAGATGAGGGATTGTTGCTTTGGGCCCTCGAGGGAAGCGCCAACTATTCTTTTAGGATTCTTTGGATGTGCAATTTTACACCAACTTATCTCTATTTTGTATTTACGAAAAAGTTGTGTCATGTCATGTCATTTTGAGTTCGTATTAGACGCGAAACAATTCTAACTTGATATTTTTAACTAATTATTTCAGATGATTCGGTAAAAACTTAATTTTTCTCATTTAAACTAAATTTATTACTCGTATGTGTAGTATGACATTTATTGCTTATTCATGGTTTTTTTTTAAATACTTTTAAAATGATTAAAAGTGGTTTTAGAAAAAGGAAAACTAATAAAAAGGGCTTGAAAACTTTGAGTTTTAATGATAAGGACAAAATAAAGGGTAAAGTGAATAGTACCAGGATTGAGTTTTTAGTGTAAACATGTGGTTTTTCGTTAAAGTGAACAGTACCGGGTGCTTTTCGTTAAAGTTCACTTTAGAAAAAGTGTTTTTGGGTTGAAAAAACACTTTCACTTGCATTCTTACTAATGATTAGTTCTAAAAGCACTTTTCTTAGAGATTCCAAAAACATTTATCAAAAACGCTTTTAGACATTTTAAATGTTCTTCCAAACACACCCTCAATCGTAACAAAAAGTAGAAGGATGAACCGATACTTCCAAATCTATACTCCATCACTGAAAATAAAAAAGAGGTAGTTTACAAAAATTTAATTTATTCTAGCATCATATATGTCTCAATTAACAGTTGAGCAAAATACTAAACGAATGTAATGATCTATTGGATGAGGCATAAGTAGGGTGAATTATCGCTTTACAGTAAAGCTAAACATGTTATTTTTTATGATCCATCGATCATTTTCAAATATTATGTCCCACCAAAAATGGAAGTCTTATGATGTCTCTAACTGTCATCAATCTTCTAGAATTCAAACTTTCAAATGCAACGGCTACACTGTCACAAAATGTCGCCTGACGAAATTGACAACCGTTCTTCTTCCTTTTCAAATTTTTGGCTAAAGGAATCAAACCAAATCGACAATAATTAATTATTATAAGGGACAGGTTTGTTTACAGTGCTTGATTAGATTAAAAAAAACAAAAAAGACGAAAAATTGAAAAAAAATATAAGAAGAAGACATTTATCGTATGCAGTGCTGGAATCGTTTAACTTACACTTATTTCTTTTCATTTTCGTACCGAATAAATAAATAAACATATTCACAATTATAAAATATAATGAATTTGAAGTATTGTTCGTTTAAAAAGGGAATTAGTTGGTAGTTTCGTTACGACAGTTCACCATTTCGAGGATTAGGAAGACACACAGAGACATTCCAGCCTCCCTTGGCCACCATCATGCGATTCACCAGCGACAAGAATCGACTCAATAAGTATTGTGTAGAATACGAACCTGAAATTAGTCATCTAACAAGACCATTCCTAAGTGTATTGTGATTGTTCCAACTCCCAACTCCCAAACTGTAGAAAGTTGGACTTTCCTTCTTCCTAGAATTCAATAAAAATGAAAAAAATAAAACTCACGAAAATGATTTGAAAACTTTGAATTTTAACGATAATAACAAAATAAAGGATAAAGTGAATAGTACCAGAATTAACTTTTTAGTGTAAAAATGTAATTTTTCATTAAAATGAACAGTACCAGAAATTTTTCATTAAAGTTTCCAATAGAAAATTCAAATGGGGCAAAGAATACTTGTAACTTTTTCTTTGTGGCTGCAAGCCTGCAACCGGAAGAATCCGTACAAGGGACCACTAAACGGACTTGGATTCTCTGCCCTCCCATTTCGGTGCCCTCCTCGTGCCCTTCTGTTTTGTGTGGTCACGGTTAATCCATGCTAACATTTTATATTGTTTTTTATAAAAATAATAAGACAAAAAAAAAATAGTAATATAAAATATTGACGTGGCTTAACCGTGACCACACAAACAGGAGGGCACGGGGAGGGCACCGAATTGGGAGGGCAGAGAATCCAAGTCCCCACTAAACAATACAGACACAGATTCCATTGGAGTTAGCTGCCTGCATTTAGATTCTTTATTCCATGGCCAATGGCCGAATTGGGTGGGGAAAAAACCCAAAGGAAAAGAAAGTTTATGACTTTGTGGATACAGTTCTTATTTTCAATCTATTACGTCTTAATTTTATACATTTTCTTTATCTTCATATTTCAAATGAATTTAATGAAAACTATTTTACCGTTTGTAAGAAAAAAATAGGGTGAAGTATGAATAGTTACCCAACTTGATTCCATATTGATCCCAATCTTTTAAAACATTTCAAATAATTACATAACATTTTTGAAAAATGAATACTCATTATGTCGCAAGCATTAAGTGATGGTTTGGACAAGTATTGAAGGGAGGCTTCTGTCCCACATTATTTATAGAGCTCTAAATTTATCCCTTTTAACTAGACAAAATTAGTTAACGAATTACCATTTTCAAAACGTTAGGTAATTATTTAAAATATTTCAAAAGGTAAATGACTAATCTCAAAACTTCAACTTCAAGGTTGAAATACTAGATGTGGCCTATCACCTATCGCATTATAAAGTTAACTTCGCCCATTAATTTCTAACTTAGTTAATGTGTTAATATCAATTTTAGTTAATCATATCAATGAGACCCTTCCATGTTATCATCGATGCATTTTTTTATCCGAAGCGATAAACATTTTACTGTAAGTAAAAAAAAAAAAGATTACAGAAAGGGTGTCAAATTGGATGCATTTTTCTAGTGATCAAATTTTCGATTTGGAGAGGATAAAGCACAACAAATAGATATAATAAATCCCTTACAAGGCCACCACAAATAACACAACGCACCAAAACCATCGGTGAAAATTGCCATAATAGATTAGTGATAACAAATTTGAGACGAAGAACACAAAGAGCCATCAGTGGTGACAAAGTCGAAATCGAAGAACACATAGATCATCCATGCATCTATTGTGTCCACTAGGATGATTCAACTTTTCGAGAAGAGAACACGACCACATATTAAATCTAAATGACCATCATTAACCCGTTGATAAAACAAATAATACATTCATAAATTTCATCAAATCAAATCAAATCAAATCAAATCAAATCATGTGTAGGGATTGGACACCATTACTAGACCATTCAGTTATTCAACTTGCACTTATCCAATAGGGAAGTGATTGATGCTAGGGTGTAGGGATTGCTTTCATAATGTTCAGTGTTTGTAATGGTTTAAGGTTCCTATCCTCGAAATGTAGTGGAGTTACATTAGCTTTTTAAAGTTTTAGCTTCAAATAGAAAAGGTGTTCATTTGAATCTAAAAATTTTCCCTTTGGGAAAAAAAAATTAGAGCAGTGATCGTTTCAGAAAGAAAAATGATTTCGCACATTTTTTTCCTTTAGCACTCTTGTTTATTTCTGCTCATTGATTCTTTTTATTTAGTTAATCTAATGTAAAAGGGTTAGACAGATCAGCTAGCCCAGTCCAGTCCAAACCCATTTGATAGGAGCATATTTATGCGACTTAGTTGGCTTGTTTTTAAGCATTTATGTTGTTTTTCTTTAGTTATTTTAGTGTTTAAAGTCATTTTCGTACAATTTCAGGTTTAGAGACGAAGTATGCAAAGAAGTGTAAAATGGAGCATTTTAGAGCAAAATTGAGCTGGAATGGAGTGTATGCTAATGGAGCACAAGGAATGGACGAGTTTGAAGGTCAAAGGAGCTTAAGAAATGAAGAAATGAAAGTGAAGAACAAAGAATTCAGATTTGGAAACCAAAGTTTCTAAAGTTGGAAGTTTCTATTCTTGGAGGTTTCCATTTTCGAGAGTTTCTATTCTTGGTTTTGGGCTTTTAGATGACCTAAACCCTAATTCCTTGTGGACCCTAACCCTAGCCGCACCTAGGCCTCTAGAATATCTGATTTCCTTGCCTTGCAAGGCATTCTAGAAGGCCCATCTCTAAACCCTAACCCTAGCCGCACCTTAGGCCTTATTCCCACTAAAAATCTGATTGTTTTAACCTAATTTCTGGTGGATTTGGGCTTCTAGAAACCCTAATCTGATTACCCTAGGGTTTTGGATGCCTATATATACTCATTATAACCCCTAGATCAGATGACCACCTCTCATACACAATCATTCACGCCAGAAATCTGCCCTTGCATTCTGCCGCACCTTCCCATCACCAAAGTCCCAAAATTCTGCCCAAAAATCATCCCTAGCCGTATCCCCATCAACCCTAAACCTTTCCCTACCATTCCCCATCCATTCTACACCCTAAATACCACCCAAAACCTGTTCTAAACTTCTTTGCCGCAGCAAGGAGGAAAGGGAAATCATTGATGATCTTGCTGCCAAGTTGGAGCCTTCTAGGTGTTTTCTTTCTTTGGGTTTTAATTTCTAAATTTATGTATCTTTGCTTTGCGAGTATGAGGAACTAAACCCCTCTTAGTTAGGGGGTGATTCGAAACCATGTACATGCTTGCAATATGATTTGATTACATTCAGTTGTTATTTCATAAGTTGTGGATTCAATTCGTTCATCTATTTGATTGATAACTTATTTGTGTATGTTGATTGAGAGTGCACACTTAGTTTTCATGCATGAATATGATGCTAGATTATGAGGGAGTTTCACCTAATAGTTACAATCTTATAATCACAAGTAGTGAAGGTCGCTTGAAAACGATCGCGTTGAATGAATTCTTGGCATAAGTTTCATGCAATTCATAGTAACGAATGCTTCGTCAATGCTTATGTTTTTCATAGAACTTAATGATTCTTGCTTGTATCTCTATTATGCAATTCATGTAGGGAACTTGTAGGGAATGCTTTGGGTTGTCGTATGCAATCATCCAACTCAATAACTCGTGGAAAAACTGAGGGTTAATTAGTGCAATTCACGGTTAATTTGGGGCGTTGAGTATTCATAATTTATTGGAAGAACAACTGAAAATCGTTTTGTTTGCAAGTGTGACATGTGTGGAGAAGAACCTCCTAACTAGCCTTTTATCCATCCTTTTCATCCAAAAACGTTTTACAATCTGTTTTGTTTTAAAGTTTCTGTTTTGTTTTCAATTTTCGTCCAAGTTCTTGTGAGGTTCTCAAAACTGCCCAGAAAGTGGTTTTAGGCAGTTTTGAGTCATTAGGTTGCTGTTTTGAGTTTTGTGTTTGTTCAAGTGTTTTAAACTTTAGTTTTGCATTCTTTGAGTCTAGTTTAGTGTTTTAAACTTTGTTTTTATGTTTTTAAGTCAGTTTTCAAGTGTTTAGCAATCCCTCCTAATCCCCGGTCTAGAACGATCCCTACTTACATCTTTACTACAATTTGACAAAAAGAGGGTTTAATTTGTGTGCTTATCTATTTCGCATCACCATTTAAAAAATGCACGACGCTATTCATGAAAATAGGTTAGGCGGGCTGACCTGCACGACATATAATGACATTGCTTGACGTGTGCTAGAGACGGCATGACAGAATCGGATTTATCGCGGCATTTCTATTGGGTAGCATTTCGAAAGGAGAATACATTAAATCAAGGGAACTTATGGGGATGCAGCTCGGAGTGACACACCCTGACCCATAATGTCCACTAGGACTCCAAATCGAGCTGTGCTGGCAGACACTTGGAAGGTGACAAAGCCATAAAGTACAGTGATGTAGAAAATGTGAATAAATTTAAATGTAAAAGTGCCTAAAGACAAGAGTGTTATGTGAGCAGGAATGAGCCCATTTCACATTCAACATCAGAGCATAAGTATAGTATAGTAGTGTGGGTAAGGATCATACCCACAAAACTGAGATTCGCTCAGAATCCTCGTCGATACGAACTTTCAGTAGCTAAAACCTGGAGGGGCGAAAAATAAAAGGGTGAGTGGGTAAAAACAAAACGTTTGAAAACACATTTCTCTTTTCTAAACATAATAACCCCTCACTGTAAAACCCGTATAGTTTACATAAAATAATACTACATTTATATATAAAGCAATGCACAAAGGTAGTGAGCCCAAAATATGCCATGTCATAACATATAAATCATGTAAGCCAGGTGTAGAATCAATGTAAAATAACATGCCAGCCAGAGTCACCTAATGTGACCTGTACGACTGGACTATAACTTATCAACTTAGGCTAGCATAGGAGTCGGAGTCACCTGATGTGACCTGTACGACAGGCTAGGTATAAATATGTACGCTCAAGAGCTACGATCACGTGAAGACTGTGCAATAAGTCATGGGTCACCTACGAGTCGGAACCACTTATTGTGGTCTATACGACATGCTGGCACCAGACTTAGATCCAAGGTGAGTGTGCAGTGCAGGAGGTGAATGATTATGTGAAGGCTGTACCCTAATCCCCGAGCGGGAACACTAATACCGAGTGCAGCCCTAATGAGCTCTAAATAAATATATGCATACCAATGCAACACAACCCATTCAATCACATCATACTCACCTGAAGCTTACCTGAGTCTCCACAGCATCACACAATATAATTCACAAGTATAATAGTGTAATACTCAAAGTGCAACTCATTACGACATGGCATTCAAAGCATAAATCATTTAAGAAAACGTTCCAGAAAATGATTTGAAAGACAGTTGTCCGCGAAAAAAAAAAAGGGTTATCGCCGGAATTTCTAGGCAACCTTTTCTGACGGCTAACTCGCCGTGGTTTGGTCAAAAAATGGTATGGAAGGTCACGAGTTCGCCAACAATTGTTTGAGTTCAAAAGATGGCTGAAAATTGTCTGAATCACGCCTAGAAGTCTCAGCCTAAAACCTTGTTTTTCGAACTCGTGTTTCGGGTTCGTTCTCAATGAAACAAAAATCACATCGGAGTTTATGGTGGTGAGGACATGCAGATAATGGTGGTTTTGATGTTCAACAAGCCAAAATTTTGGTGGTGGTAGTGGTTTGTTTCACGGGAAGAAAGGGAGAGCCGAGAGAGAGTGAGAGAACTCAAGAGAAAGAGATAACGAGTGAGAAAATGGAGGAGAGATAGTTCCATAATTTTTTGGGTGCCCACGTGGCATTCACCCAATGGTTAGACAAAAATATCACATGTCCAATTAATTATCAGTTTACAAAAATATCCTCGACGTTCAAAACCTCATGAAATCTTCGTTATAATTCTAAATCACATTTTGTTTACGCCCACGCTTTCATAGCGACGAATACTACATGGATACGTTGAGAAAATAAAGCTTACATGAAACGATAAGGAGGTCAAAAAAGTCAATGCATTTACCTCGAAGGGCATTTTCGTAAATTCACTTATTAAAATTATAAAAACTGTAAAATTGGGAACGGGTCGTTACATTTTACTCCCTTAAGAAAAATTTCACCCCCAAAATTTAAAATAACTTGTTAAATGTAAAATACTCAAAAATAAGGAGAAAACATGTATATAAATACATATACAAAGAAGAAATCGAGTTAGAGGGGCTGCATAAAAGAAATTGCCATTCCGTTGCGATCGGATTGCAATGATTCCTCTTTCATGCCTCCAAGCTCATACTTTCCTTCTCCGTTAGCACAATACTAAAATCTAGGGTAAATTACATAGTAACCCCTCAGGTTTGAGGTCTATTACAACCCCATACAATATCTTTAAAACATTTCACTTTCATACCTCACATACCATTATATTTCAAAATAATACCTCTGTTAGATTTTCCATCCATTAGTCTGTTAAGTGCTGATGTGGCTGCCACATTTGCGCCACGTGGCTGCCAAATGTGTGCCACATGGCAAAAATAATTATTTTTTTATTTAAATAAAAAACCTGAATCTTCTTAAAAAAAAAAAAACTGAAACACCCCTATGAACCCCCAAACCAGAAAAAACCCAGAAAGAAAACCCCATCCCAGTGGCCCTCCCCACCCCCCCCCCCCACAAAACCCCTGCGACCCTCCCTTCCCCCCCCCCCCAAAAAAAAAACCAGAAACCATATCCCCAGCGACCTTGAAGTTTAATTTAGAGGTGCTTGTGTGCACCCCATGAACCCCCAAAACAGATTCCGTCTTCCCCCTCCCTCTTTCTTCTCCCCCATCTTCATCTTCTTCCCCCGACCCCTGTACCTGCAACCTAAAAAAAAAAAAAGAAAAAAAAAACCCAGATTCCGTGAGGTGAAAATGAGAAGAATGGGTGTGGATTTAAGGAGTGGGATGTGTACAGGAGAGAATAGGTGGGTGCGGGTGCGAGGGTGAGGTGGGTCATGTGGGGATGGAGGTATGGGTCTGCAGCGAGGTGGGCAGGTGCCGGTGACCTAGGAAAGGGAGGTGCGGCCTCAGGGGGGAGGATGAGGGAGGTGTGGGTAAGGGGAGGTGGGGGTTTCTGAGCTTGGAGGAGGGAGGTGCGGGTAAGGGGGAAGGTAATCGAGGGTTTATGGGCTTGGGGGTTGTGGCTTTTAGTTGGGTTTTTGTTTTGGCTTTTTTTTTCATTTTTTTATAAGATTTAGGGTTTTATTTATTTATTTATTTAAAATTTGCCATTTGGCAGCCACATTAGCACAAATGTGGCAGCCACGTCAGCATTTAACAGAGAAATGGATGGAAAATCTAATGGAGGTATTATTTTGAAATAAAATGGCACTTGAGGTATAAAAGTGAAATGTTTTAAAGATGTTGTATGGGCTTGTAATAGACTCCAAACCTAAGGGGTTACTATGTAATTTACTCTAAAATCTAGTACTTTTATAAAAACATAGGGTAAAAAATAGACGTATAAAAGCATAATGTCTAAATACATATACGTAATACCGTAGAAATAGTTGTACTGAATTCAAAATTGAGCATAGAAATTTTTTTACCTACACACTTGTAGCACATCGTACTCCAAAGGTATGTATGTTGTATCTTTGGATTGAGCCCAAATAATAAATAAGTAACTAAACGTATAAACAACTAAAATACTGACGTAAACGGATCTAAATGTCCACTTACTCAACGAGTTCAACAAATAAGTTATCAATATTACGGTATGCAGCCCTCAATACCAACAACTCATTGTTGTCCTGATAAGTAAGTAACAAAATCCCGAGGGTGCAATATTACCATCATGCCCCCCATTGAGAAATACACATAAATTGTCTTATCAAAGCCTTGATCGTGCTCGCGTACTACCCTCTCGGGCAATATCGTTGATAATATACAATTTTCTATAACAGAATCTCAACCATTCAGATACTCGTTCGTAATACTCACCTGCTGATTATGCATTGTGCATAAAGTCTCCTTACAATGTCTTAAACTGTGTCATACCCAAAAATCAAAAGTGTAACCACAGTTACACACAACCCTAATAAAATAAATGTTTGCTACAAACTTACCAAGTATGCAGAACGAATAAAACGCAACACGTACACGAAGGTTTGTATAGTTTGTTGAGACTAACCATCAATCTAAGAATTAAGTGCAATACTAGGTAACAACTTCGTACTCATAGCTTTCAAGAAGAATTCTTAATGCTTGGAAGTGAACCATGCATCATAAGATACAAAAGTGACAAACAAACCATGTAGTCGTACAATGTAGTCCATAATGCCTTAGCGAGCATCTTCATATTAAATTCCTCTCGAATTTAGCGGAAAAAAAAAATGTCAAGAGGCTAAATGTATGATATCTCGCTACAATGGTAGCTTCAGGAATATTCCATCACTAACGGTAAAGATTCATTTAGTAAAGTATTTGTTAGGTGATTGAAGAATTACTAATCACAACTACATTTCAATATCTGAGCAATTCGTTTAGACAGTTTCTCTATTTTAAGAATAATACAAAGTGTAGTAGGATAGACACGGACCCAAGATTGACTAGAATAGCTTCCAGCACAACGAGCTGAACATGGAATCCCCATCAGAATAGACGTTGGTCTAAACACCCATGAAATTCAAGAATAAGGAATTTTACCAAATGGTCTAAAATGCAGTCCCTCTGGACCAATAAAAAGTGGACTAACTTGTCGTGTCGGTCGATGGTCACTGAAAGATCATCATAACTCCACATGTACAAGATACCTTATATTGGAAGCTTAAGGGTGATATTTCCCATCCTTATATAGATACAAGATGTGATTATAACCATCTAACAATTTATTGATATCTCACGAGTAACGTCAAAACAATACTTTTGAATTCCAACTGAGGTGGGATAGGACAAGCTAAAGGTGCTCAGTAACTATGTTTGCACCACCAGGGTAATACACGATAGTGTAATCGTAGGCGTTGATTTGGCTCTTCCAACGTCGCTATCAGAAATTTTAGCTTATCTCAAATGAAGATGTATTTGAGAAATCTATGGTTGGTAAAGGTTTTAGACACATTTCTCACTGAAGTGTCATCCAATATTTCAAATGAAGATGACAACAATTGACTCTAAGTCATGAATAGGATGGTTCACTTCTAATTGTTAGGAAATATAAATGATACTCCATCATGCTGCATCTACAGAGTCAAAACATCCAAAGAACACGTCATCGTGGATTTCCAAAATGATCAATGTCATCGAAACATGTAACACCAAGGTAGATTGAGACAACAATTCAGTTGTCAGAACTTTATTCATACTAACATCACAACTAAATTAACTTTCCTCGGTTGTGAGTGAGGAAAAACACTATAGCCGAAAATCTCTAACTAATTATCGATAAAATCGACAAGACTAAAGATATCTCGAAGTTCACAGTACTTTGTGAGAATTCCCACTTTCTTCCTCTACAATCTTTAGGGAAAAGAAAAGAACCTCGTCCGCTAGGATCACGTCTCCTAAAAAAAGTATCGATTTAATCAAAGTTTACAGTTGAGGAATCTGGTATAAAGCTGACTAACAGAGCTCAGAGAATTTGGTCTCACTGCCAAGGTAGATGAGAAGGTAGTCAATAAGACCACTATGAATTCGTCAGTGATGCGAAATATATAAGCACACAAATTAAACCCTCTTTTTATCAATTGTAGCAAAGTATGTAAGTAGGGATCGTTCTAGACCGGGGATTAGGAGGGATTGCTAAATCACTTGAAAACTGACTCAAATACGTAAAAACAAGTTTAAAACACTAAACTAGACTCAAAGAATGCAAAACTAAACTCTAAAACACTAAAACAAACCAAAAGACTCAAAACAGCCCAAAAACACTCAAAACTGCCTTAAAAACACTTTCTGGGCAGTTTTGAACACAAAACACAATTTGGACGAAAATAGGTTATAACTTGACTCAAGACCCTTACAAACACAAACTAAATTAATTTCTACTTAATCCAACACTTTAAAATAAATGGGGAATTGGTTTTGACGAAAATTGAAAACAAAAACAAAACTTGTAAATTGAACAGATTCTAAAACGAATTTGAGAAAAGTGAATGGATGGAAAGCTAGCTAAGGGGTTCTTCTCCACACATGTCACACTTGCATACAAAACGATTTCCAATTGCTTTTCGATAAACCATGAATTCCCAACACCCCAGATTAACCGTGAATTGCACTAATTAACCCTCAGATTTTCTTTAAGTTATTGAATTGGATGAATTGCATACGACAACCCAAAGCATTCCCCACAAGTTCCCTACATGAATTGCATAATAGAGATACAAGCAAGAATCATTAAGTTCTATGAAAATCATAAGCATTGGCGAAACACTCGTTACTATGAATTGCATGAAACTCATGCCAAGAATTTACTTAACACGATTGTGATCAAGAACCTTTACTACTTGTGAATATATCCTAGCATCAAACTTATGCATGAAAATTAAGCGTGCACTCTCAACCAACATACACAAATCTGTTTTAATTCATGTAGATAAGTAAATTGAATTCACAACTTATGAAACGCAATTAGAAGTAATCAAATCATATAGCAAGCATAAACATGGTTTCGAATTCCCCCCTAGCCAAGGGGGGTTTAGTTCCTCATACTCACAAAGCAAAGATACATAAATTTAGACATTAAAATCCAAAGAAAGAAAACACCTAGATGATCCAACTTGGACAGCAGGTGCATCCACAAGTCTTCTTTCCTCCTTGCTGCGGCACTTGGTCTAAAGTCAGGTTCTAGGGTGGTATTTGTATGAGAGAATGGGTAGGGAATGGTATGGAAAGGTTTAGGATTGATGGGGGGTACGGCTAGGGTAAAAAGAATCAGAAAAATATGGAAGAATGGTGAAGGAAGGCTACGGCAAAGAGAGGGAATGATTTCAGGCGAAAATTCTGAATATGGAGGGGTGGTTGATGTGTCTTTGATGTAGTGTAATGTGTAGTGTTCTTCCCTTCACTCCCAATTTATAGAAGCTCCAAAGCAAAGAATCACTCAAGTGGCTTCAATAAACAATACAAACAAAGACCAAAATGATGCAAAAACAGCTAGTTTTCATGCTTTTTTATCATTGTGTCTTGCCTTTAACAAAAGGCAATTATTCCTCTTTTGCTAATTCAACTCCTTTGTAGCTGTCCATGTGCCTTGATTCTTCAATTTCTGATGCATTTGCCTTGTATTCCATCCCTTTTCCACATGTACTAGCTGTTAGACAACTTTCACACACATGTTTTGCATCATTTCATCTTGCAAACATCAACTTTCGGCCACTTTACACCTCTACACACATGTTATGCATCATTTCAGCTTGCAATTATGTTTGTAGTTGCTGAAAATGTGAATACATCTTGTAAAGCAATCCAACAAATGGCATCTTTCACTTCTTTTCCTTTCAAATTGTTCCTTAGGTGTATGTATCTGCACACTTCCACACTTCAACTTCATTATTCAGATTTTTGCATGTGTTGAAACCCTTTTTAAAACACCAAAAACGTCCATCCCACTTGCTCCATATGCATGCAATCCATTTTGGCCCAAAATTGCTCCAAATTGCACCAAAATGCACTTTCTTTCCAACTTTGTTATTAGGACCTACAAACACACGAAAATAGCTTAAAACACTCTTATAAGCAATAACTAACTAAGTAAATGCAAGAAAACATGTTAACTAAGTCGCATAAATATGCTCCTATCGGTCAGACCATGGAGGCAAACTCAGGTTACAAAGGTTGGTCGGTTAGACCATCAGCTCGAAGTAGGGAATAACGATCACCCAATCAAGTTGCTAAAGTCTAGGTACAAACCTAAGGTTCAGTCTTTCGCCTTCGCAAATATGTTTAAAATTCCCTAGATAAAGTGTTTGGTTGGATAATTCCCTAATCGATAAGCTTTAGTGACTAAGTTCTCTCAATGAAGGAGGACTTATTCGAAAAGTCATAAAGAAAACTAGTATAAGAGTTGTTCGATAAGAAATAAGGAGAATAAATGTGGTGTTAACAAGATGAATCACTAATGTATTCCATTTCTTGCATTTGGTGGCATTCCAAGTAGAATTTTGAGAAATGATGCCAAAGGTATACCTTCTCGAACTGTGCTAAACTACTAACCAACTCTACGACACTAACTAAAAGGTCTTCACAATTTTCTCGACACTCCAAACATTCTAACAGTGGGATGTCATTTCGTATTTTGATCCGACTGTCTACCTATGAAAGTGATCGAGAAGTGGCTAGTCGAAGAGCTTTTGATTACCTAAATAGGTAATATGGTTAACATAACTGTGAGTTTACTATCTTAATACAAGGTTTACTTGATGTGAAATTTAACTAGCACTCAAATTAAACCCTCTTATTGACAATTATAGTAAAGATGTAAGTAGGGCTCGTTCTAGGCCGGGGATTAGAAGGGATTGCTAATCTACTTAAACTGTCTCAAAAACACTAAACTAGGCTTGAAAACACTTAGCTAGACTCAAAGAACTCAAAACAAACTAAAAAGACTCAAAACAGCACAAAACAATCAAATAGACTCAAACTAGACACTAGAGGGTGAATTGGACGAAAATTGATTTGAACTTGACTCAAAACACTTAAAAACACAAATTGGACATATTCTAACTAAATTGGACATATGAGGTAAAATTCCCTTATATTCTAGCATCAAATCCCTGCATGCAAACTAAGTGTTCACCCTTAATTAACAAACAAGAATAAGTTCTGAATCAAATAGTTAAGTAAATTGCATTCACGATTCATGAAATCACAACTGGAAGTAATCAATTCATATTGCAAATATGGTCATGGCTTTGAATTTCCCCTAGCTAAAACGAGTTTAGCTTATCATGTTTGCAATTAAACAAGGACAATTAAATTTAAACATTGAAACAATAGATAGAATACACCTAGAAATGCTCCAACAATCCAACAATCCAACGTCTTGAATGGCAAGCACGGCTCCAGGGGTCTCCTCTTCTATCTCCTTGCAAAGTTGCGGCACAATGGGATGAATGTGTATGAGGGATGTATGGGACGAGTTTTTGGTGAATGGTGGGTGGTTTCTGATTGTTGCAGCACTTTATATTTATAGGGAGAGGAGGATGCACGACATAGGCTGAAAAGGAGGAGAATTAGGACTCCAAATCATCAAGGAATAAGGATACTTCTAATCAGATTCCAGGGAGGAAAAGAAATAATGTGTTTAGATGGATTATGACTCCTAAATTCAGATGGGAAGGATTTAAAATAGGATAAGGACTCATTTTGCAGCTGGAGATAAGGTAGGATACGATTAGGATAGGATAAGATAAGATAAGGTTAATTTGGATAAGATAAGATTGGATAATGTTCCTTCTTTTTAGCTGAATCCTTATCTTCTTTGTCCTGAATTTATTAACTTGACACACAAATTAAACTCTATTGTTGACAATTGTAGTAAAGATGTAAGTAGGGATCGTTCTAGACCAGGGATTAACTAGGGATGCTAATCAACACAAATAAGACTCAAAACACTAAACTAGACTCTTATGACAAAAAAAAAAAAAAAAAAACACTCAAAACAGCAACAAACAATAAAAAAGACTCAATTCTAGACCTAACAAGTGATTTGGACGAAAATAAAACTTAACTTGACTCAAAAGACTAAAAGAAAATAGATTATGACTCAACTAACAAGACTTAATGAAAGGGGGATTGTTTTTTACGAATTTAAAACTTAAAACAGAAACTTTGCATAAAAAACTTTAAGAAAATGAATTTGATGAATTGAAAAGGGTAAAAGGCTAGTTAGATGGTCCTTCTCCACACATGACATATGCATATAAACCAATTTCCAGTATTGTTCCCTTAAATCATGAATGACAAAACCCCAAGTTAACCGTGATAGCACAAATTAATCATCATATTTTCCTTGTTTCATTGAATTGGACGGGATACGCATCACAACCAAATTATCCTTCTCAAGTTCCCTAACTATGAAAAGCATGATAGAAAACATATCAAAGGTCATTAAGTTCTTTGAAAATCATAAGCATTGACGAGGCATTCGTAACTATGAAAAGCATGATACTCCTGCCTAGGATTTACTTAACACGATTGTGACTAGCAACCTTTACTACTTGTGAATATAAGTTCATAACGATTAGGTGAAACTCCCTTGTACTCTAGCATCATATTCATGCATTCAAATTAAGTGTCGACCCTCAACTAACACACATAAACAAGTTTTAATAACTCAGATAAGCAAACCACATTCAAGACTCAAGAAACAATAACTGGATGTAATCAATTCATATAAAAACATATAATCATGGCTTCGAATTCACCTCCAACTAAAAAGAGATTAGTTCCTCATGTCTTTAAAAACATAAAACCAAATTAAAAGCAACATTGAAACAAATATAAGGATAGAAAGAACCAAGAATGTCCCAGCAACTCTAATGGTAGATTTCGAACTCTCCCTTGGATTGCAAGCCACGGCACAAGCTTCTCCTTCTCCTTCCTCAACGCAAGTACACCTTTTGAACCCTTTGAAATCTCTCAATTTTTCTCTGAATATATGTGGGTGCGTGGGTGATATATTTTTGCAGCAAAGATATGTATTTATAGGGCTGAGATGCGGCACAAAGGTAGCATAGGAGAAGGATTGCACAATCCTTGAGGAAAAGGACTAAGGTTTGGTAGAATGATGTGAAAATTAACTTGACACACAAAGTAAACCCTATTATTGACAATTGTAGTATTAAGCAAGTAGGGATCATTCTAGACCGGTGATTAACTAAGGATGCTAATCAACATAAATAAGACTCAAAAATACTAAATTAGACTTCAAAACACTTAACTAAACTTAAAAACACTAAACACGACTCTTAGGACTCAAAACTGACTCAAAACACTCAAAACAGCAAAACAAACTTAAAAAGACTCAAAGCAGGTTCTAGGGACTATTTGGACGAATTTAACACTAATGAGACTCAAAACACTAACTTAGACAGATTTAAACACTTTTCTAACTAAACTAAGACACTTAATTGAAAGGGGAGATGATTTGGAAGAATTTGATTAAACTAAATAGATTGTAAACTAAAGCAAACTAGATATGAAATTGGGTGAATTGAATGGTGAAATAGGTTAGTTAAAGGATCCTTCTCCAACATAAAAATATGCAACATAAATCGATTTCCAGTATTGTTTCTTTAAACCATGAATGACAATGCCCCAAATTAATCGTGAATGCACAAATTAACTCTCAAATTTCCCTAAATTCATTGAATTGAATGGACAACGCATCGCAACCAAATTATTCTTCTCAAGTTCCCTATATGAACAACATGATAAAGATACATTCAAAGATCATTAGGTTCCATGGAAATCATAAGCATTGACAAAGCAATTATAACTATGAACTGTATGATACTCTTGCCAAGAATCTACTTAACACGATTGTGACTAACAATCTCCACTACTTGTAATTATAAGTTCCTAACGATTAGGTGAAAGTTCCTTATAATTTAGCATCAGATTCATGTATGCAAACTAAGTATGCATCCTTAATCAACACACAAGAATAAGTTATCAATCAAATAGATAAGTAAATCACATCCATGTTTTATGAAACAATAACTGAAAGGAATCAATTCATATTAAACATATGTCCATGGCTTCGAATTCACCACTAACTAATAAGAACTTAGTTATACATGTCTTTAAAAACTGAAGATAACATTAAATTAAACATTGAACTAAAACTAAGGATAGAATACACCTAGAAACGCTCCAACAATCCAAACTTGAATGGCAGTCATGACTACAAGGGTCTTCTCTCATTCCTTCCTTGCAAATCTGTGCAAAAATATGTATTTTCTGATGTTTTGGCTCTTGTATATATGGTGTGGATGAAGGGGATGAATTTGTGATGAAAGGTGGGTAGAGGGTGGTGATCTGAAATAGGTGCATAATGATGTATTTATAGAGCTAGGTGTGGCACAATCCCTAAGGATTAGGATAAGTTAATGAAATCAAAGTGGGATAAGGTTTATGTAACCAAAATCTAGTGGAATGGGTTAAAACAATCAGAAACCAAAGGGGATTAGGTTTACACATAAAAAACCATCAGGAACAAGGATATAGGGTGCGGCACAACTAGGAAAAGGGGTTCTAGAAGGGATTGGGGTGTCACTTTTGTAGGGAGAGGAGATAAGGCTTCTAGAATTTGAAATATGTATTTTAAATGCATAATTATCCCTTATAAATGGCTGGAATTAAGGCACCAACTGATTTGGATAAGATAAGATTGGATAATGCTAGATTCGGAAAGGATAAGATAAGATAAGGTTAGTTTGGATAAGATAAGGTTGTATAAGATTTGGGATAATGTTCCTTCTCTTGAGCTAATTCCTTATATTCTTTGTCTTGGATTTATTTTCTTCATCTTTTCAAAAAATTCATAGCCTCTTGAACTTCAAATGCGTCCATCCATCTTGCTCCATTCATCAGCTATCCATTTGATGCCCAAAACTGCCTCAAAATGCTCCAAATTGCACTTTCTTGCCAACTTTGTCATTTGGACCTACAAACACACGAAAATAGCTTAAATCACTATAATAAACACAAACTAACTACGAAAATGCAAGAAAACAAGCTAACTAAGTCGCATAAATATGCTCCTATCACAAAAATCCAAAAGGAAAAGGATTAAAGGTTCACAGATTCTAAGGCTTCTAAAACAAGGAAAAACACCAGATTTATAGGGTCTTCTAGAAAGGTTGACACGACACCAATTTAGGGGTTCTAGAAGAGCAAGGGTGCGGCATATATGTAGGGAAAGGATAAGCCTTGTAGAAATCAAATATTTAGGTCCTTTTGTAGCTGGATTTAAGGCACAAACTGATTTGGATAAGATAAGATAGGATAAAGCTAGATTAGGCAAGGATAAGATAAGATAAGGTTTGTTTGGATAAGATAAGGTTGGATAAGGTTGGATAAGGTTTTGGATAATGTTCCTTCTTTTGAGCTGATTCCTTATCTTCTTTGTCTTGGATTTATTTTCTTCATCTTTTCAGCACATTCCTAGCCTCTTGAACTTCAAATTCGTCCATCCATCTTGCTCCCCTCATAAGCTATCCATTTGGTTCCCAAAACTGTTCCAAAATGGACCTACAAACACACGAAAATAGCTTAAAACACTATAATAAGTAGAAACTAGCTATGAAAATGCAAGAAAACAAGCTAACTAAGTTGCATAAATATGCTCCCATCAAATTCCCCCACACTTAGCTTTTGCTAGTCCTAGAGCAAAACGAAACAAACAAAACAAACAAAACATAACCTAGACCTTCCAACGTTTGCCTCAGGGATTTTCAATGGAACATGACACATTAAAAATCACTACTCACATAGATTTTAGCTATCCTTACTCTCGAGCATGTACTTAATCACAGTCACCACTCACTAGCTCGCATTTAATCAATTTAAAACATGATTTTGAATCTAGTAACATGCCTTAGAGAATTCCATCAATTCCTCACTGGATGTACACTCTATTTTCACACATATTTTTTAACTACACTCCTATACTAGGTATATGTGAGAAGATTGATGTAAATATGTAGACTAGCCACTCACATATGTTATAATCAAATAAGGCAATTTTTGGAATTATCAATGCATGTATATATATATATGATCTCATGAACGGAATGCCACTACTTAGACGCAAGAACCAGGGATACCATATGCTCATACCAATCCCAACCTAAGATAGAAGTCAATGGGTTGTAATGGGGCTAAGGGGGTATTGGCTAACAAAGAAAGGTAAGGAAAAACTAAGGTTCTTAAAGCAATAGTAAGCAAAGTAATGAAATCAACTTAGAATTCACTCTTGAATGCAGCAAATAACTTGAAACACTAAGGGGATTTCGTACACTTTAGGGTCCTATTCAAACTTTTTGGACCCTTTCTTCAACAACCAATACTTGTGAGCTCATTCTCACTTATTTCACAACTTTTTCTTTTCTTTCTTTCCATGTTTTTTTTTCTTTTCCTTTTTTTTTTCTTTCTTTTCAAACCCGTGCCCTACTTCTTTGGCACACAAAACACATACTTTTGAAACCCTTTCCCCCACACTTGTTTTCTGCAATAATATTGGTCAAGAGGAATTCCCTCTAAGTCATGCTCTACTATATTTTAAGAACATGGGTATAGATAGTCCTATTCTAGGCTAGGTACGGATAATGTGGCTAACAAGGAAAATAGGCTAATTAAGGCTCAAAGGGGTTAAACCTACAAAACAAATGCATGGGATGGAGGTTTTTTGGCTCTGGTGGTAACTACTAAACAACTTCATCTTGTTATATGTTATGCACTCAATTTTAAGTTTTGAATGAAACGACATGGGTTCTAGTATTTGGAACTAAAATGATAAAACACATTCTAAGTAGCAACCAAGCAAAGAATGATGAGATCATGCAACGACTTTAGAAAACAAGAAATCATAGATTAATAACTCTCCAAAGAAAGTTTAGGCTCAAGTCTCTCAGGGTTGTAGCGTTAGTTTGAGTTTCTTCCTTCAAGCATGTTACAAAAACTGATTTTTTTTCCTTTTGATTACATGTGAATTCGTTAATGACAACTACAACCAAGTATTAACCAAAGAGCATATCAAACTTTCATCTATGTTTGTAACTTTCTTTAACAGTCATGCAATTAAAAACCAAATCCTTATCATTATGTTGGAAGGTACCCTAAGACACAAACACACAAAAACGACTTTAAAATGACTCTTTTTGGGTTTTTCAAAACATTTTCTAATTTTTTTTTTCAAATTTTCATATTTTTCTTTCAAGACACACTAAAACACTTCAAATAACACTAAAAACACATAAAAACAATGAAAAACAACTCTAGAGGGGATAGGTGATAAAAACCCACGAATTTGCAATAAAAACACTTTGTTTACCCCCCCCCCACTTAAACTAAACATTGTCCTCAATGTTTCAAATCACACATAAACAAACGACACAACTAACAAACAGGACAAGCATGGCAAAGTAAATGCAATAAAGAGTAGAGTTTAAGAACGCAAATCTGGTTATGATGCCGGAGCTTCCTAGTTCTTCTTTATTCGCATGGGTTGCCTCCTAAGAAGCGCTTGCTTTAACATCTTCCAACCGGACGATACCTCTATTTAAGCTTCTATAGGGCCAATGGCATGGAGGGGTATGTCTTCAACAACATGCTCCTCAAAGTGCTCATAGTATGACTTCAAATGATGTCCATTCACTTTGAATTCGTTTCCGGTCTTAAAACTTTGCATTTGGACTGCACCATGAGGAAAGACATTAGTAACAACAAAAGGTCGAATCCACTTAAAACATAACTTACATGGAAACAAAATCTGCAACCACTTTAGAATCATTAGTACCGGTGGCTTTTGCTTCCACCCATTTCGAAACATAATCAACCACAAGTAAAATATAAACAAAACCATGAGATGAAGGAAAAGGACCCATAAAATCAATGCCCCAAACATAAAAAATTTCAACACAAAATATAGGGGCCTGCGGCATTTGGTCTTTTGAACCAATGTTTCCGGTTCTTTGGCAACGATCACATGTTATGCAAAAAGTTCTAGCATCCTTAAAGATAGTAGGCCAATAAAAAACCACATTCAAGTACTTTACATGCAGTTCTTGGAGTGCCAAAGTGACCTCCACATGCATAAGTGTGACAAAAAATTAAAATTTAATTAAACTTCGAATCATGCACACACCTACAAATTATTTGATCATGACCTTATTTCCACAAATAAGGATCATCCCACACATAAACACATGCCTCTTTCTTAAGTTTATCACGTTGGTGCTTGTTTAGAGTGCTTGGAATGTTTAAACACCAAGTAATTTACTAAATCATCATACCATGGCACACTTACCTCAATGGACAGCAACTGCTTATCTGGGAATGTCTCTGGGATAGGCACGGCATCTTCTTTATGTACCATACGGCTCAAGTGGTCATCCACCACGTTTTCACTTCTTTTCTTATCCCGGATTTCGATATCGAACTCTTGGAGAAGAAGCATCCAACGAATAAGTCTTGGTTTGGCCTCCTTCTTCATAAGTAAGTACTTCAACGCTGCATGATCAGGGTAGATTATAACTTTAGTACCAAGTAAATAAGAACGAAACTTATCTAAAGCAAAAACAACAGCAAGAAGTTCTTTTCCGTTGTAGAGTAGTTCAAATGAGCGTCATTCAAGGTCCGAAAGGCATAGTATATGACGTGTGGCTGTTTGTCCTTCATTTTTCCTAAAACATCCCCTAATGCATAATCGGAGGCATTGCACATAAGCTCAAAAGGAAGGCTCCAATTTGGTGGAACAATGATGGGGGCCGAAGTGAGCATCTCCTTGAGGTGTTTGAAGGCCTTCTCACATTCCTCATCAAACTTGAATTGGACATCCTTTTGTAGGAGACGGCAAAGGGGGTTGGAAATCTTTGAAAAGTCCATGATGAATCGCCTATAGAATCTTGCATGTCCAAGAAAAGAACGAACCTCTCTAATCGACGTAGGAAAAGGTAAATACTGTACAAGATCTATTTTCGATTTATCAACTTCAATTCCCCTTTCTGAAACGATATGACCTACAAGTATACCATGTTTTACCATAAAGTGACATTTTTCCTAATTTAACACAAGGTTAGTTTCAACACATCGTTTTAAGATTAATGTGAGATTATCCAAACAATTATCAAACGAATCACCAAATACACTAAAATCATCCATGAATACCTCAATAATCTTCTCAACAAAATCTGAAAAGATACTTACCATACATTGTTGAAATGTGGTAGGTGCATTGCATAAACCGAATGGCATGCAACAATAGGCAAGAGTACCAAAGGGGCACGTGAAAGTGGTCTTTTCTTGGTCATCCGGAGCTATGACAATCTGATTATATCCTGAATATCCATCAAGAAAACAATAAAAAGAATGACCGGCTAACCTTTCAAGCATTTGATCACTCAACGGCAAAGGGAAGTGGTCCTTCCTTGTGGTGGCATTGAGCTTCCTATAATCGATGCAAACTCTCCAACCTGTTTGGATACGGGTTGGCACAAGCTCATTCTCGGCATTCTTCACCACCGTAACTCCTGATTTCTTTGGAATAACTTGAACCGGCGAAACCCAATGGCTATCCGAGATAGGATAAATCACTCCACAATCGAGAAGCTTGATAATCTCCTTCATACCTTCCATCATTGGAGGGTTGAGTCGGCGTTGAGCCTCTCGAGTTGGTTTAGCCCCATTCTCTAGAAGTATGCGATGCATACAAGTTGTAGGGCTAATACCTCTAATGTCAGCCAAGGTCCATCCAATGGCTGTTTTGTGCTCTTTCAACACCCGAATCAGTTTTTCTTCCTCTAATTCCGTGAGTGTTGAAGAGATTATGACCGGTAATGTTTCTTTGTCTCCCAAATAGGCGTACTTCAAATGACTTGGCAACGGTTTAAGTTCAAGAATCAGGGCCTGAATCACTAAAGGTAACAACTTATTAGTAGAAACAGGAATTGAAATTAGGATTGGAGACTTACCATGATGTTGTGGCATTGCCCCTAGGGCAGCCACCATCTCGTCCACTTCCTCATTAGGTGCGGCCAGATTGGGTTCTAGGCCCAATCTCTCGGCAATTGTTGTTTCAAGGGGATATTTGTCCAATGAATCAAGGTAGTCCTACGCCAATGAATCAAACACATCAATAGAAAAACATGAATGATCATCTTTAGGAAATTTAATAGCTTCAGAAAATTAAAATCGATAATCTCGCCATCAAATTGCATCGTTAAAGTCCATTTGAACACATCTATCTTGGTGCGAGCTATTTTCATGAAAGGTCTCCCAAAGAGGATCGGCAATGGGGTAGAATGGGTTGAATCTTCTATGTTAAGCACATAAAAGTCTGCTGGAAATATCAAATTGTTAACCTGCACCAAGCCATCTTCCAAAACTCCTTACGGATATGCATTAGAACGATCGGCCAATTGAATAATCACACCATCATTTTTAAGCTCTCCTAAGTTCATAGATGCATAAATTGAATAAGGCATGACATTAATTGAAGCTCCTAAGTCTAACATAGCATGCTCAAACTTAGTATTGCCAACAATGCAAGGAATTGTAAAACTACCCGGATCTTTGCATTTAGGTGGTAGTTTCCTTTGTAATACCGCAGAAACATTCTCACTTACCTGGACCACTTCCTTGTTTGAAATTCTCTTCCTTGTTATGCAAAGTTCTTTCAAGAATTTGGCATACTTAGGAACTTCCTTAATTGCATCAAGGAGCGGGATATTGACTTGAACTTTCCTAAAGGTTTCCATAATGTCTTTCTCATTCACCTCTTTCTTTAATTGCCTAAACCTGCTAGGAAATGGCACATTTAGTGGAATAGAACTAGAAGAACTCGAATTTGGACTCACATTGATGGTGTGGGACGGTTTGAAAGCCATAGAGGGCTGCGGCAAGGTTGATTGTTCCCTTGCCGTGAGTGTTGCTTCCTGTTCTTCTTCGTGCAGCAGCTTGTCATCCTCATTGAGGCTTTGTTTGGCTGGTTTTTGATGGTTTCCAAGCTCATTACCACTTCTTAATGTGATGGCCTTGGCGGATTCAAAACCTCCATTCAAATTCACAATGGTTGAACTGGGGAGTTTGCATGGTTCTCTAAACTGCCCCATGAACTCTGAAATCTGCCCTATTTGCTTCTTTACTTCACTTATCTCCTTGGCTTGATAATCTCCTTCTTCACAACTTCCATCATCGGAGGGTTGAGTCGGCGTTGAGCCTCTCGAGTTGGTTTAGCCCTCTCCTCTAGAAGTATGCGATGCATGCAAGTTGTAGGGTTAATACCTCAAATGTCGGCCAAGGTCCATCCTATGGCTGATTTGTGCTTTTTCAATAGCCAAATCAGTTTTTCTTCCTCTAATGCCATGAGTGTTGAAGAGACAATGACCGATAGCATTTCTTTGTCTCCCAAATAGACGTACTTCAAATGACTTGGCAATAATTTAAGTTCAAGAATCGGGGCCTGAATCTCTGAAGGTAACAACTTATTAGTAGAAACGGGAATTGAAATTGGGATTGGAGACTTACCATGATGTTGTGGCAATGCCCCTAGGGCAGCCACCATCTCGCCAATTTCATCATTAGGCACGGCCAGATTGGGTTTTAGGCCCAATCATTCGGTAATTGTTGTTTCAAGGGGATCTTTGTCCAATGAATCAAGATAGTCTTGCACCAATGAATCAAACACATCAATAGAAAAATAAGAATGATCATCTTTAGGAAATTTAATAGCTTCAGAAATATTAAAATCAATAATCTCGCCATCAAATTCCATCATTAAAGTCCCTTTGAACACATTGATCTTGGTCCGGGCTGTTTTCATGAAAGGTCTCCCAAGAAGGATTAGCAATGGGTTAGAATGGGCTGAATCTTCCATGTCAAGCACGTAGAAGTCCACTGGAAAGATCAAATTGTTAACCTGCACCAAAACATCTTCCAAAACTCATTTCGAATATGCATTAGAACGATCGGCCAATTGAATAATCACACCATCGTTTTTAAGTTCTCCTAAGTTCATAGATGCATAAATTGAATAAGACATGAAATTAATCGAAGCTCCTAAGTCTAGCATAGCATGTTCAAACTTAGTATTGCCAATAACACAAGGAATTGTAAAACTACCCAGATATTTGCATTTAGGTGGTAGTTTCTTTTGTAACACCGCAAAAACATTCTCACTTACCTGGACCACTTCCTTCCTTGTTTGAAATCCTTTTCCTTGTTGTACAAAGCTCTTTCAAGAATTTGGCATACTTAGGAACTTGCTTCATTGCATCAAGGAGCGGGATATTGACTTGAACTTTCCTAAAGGTTTCCATAATGCTTTCTCATTCTCTTCTTTCTTTGATTACCTAAACCTACTAGGAAAGGGCACATTTAGTGGAATAGAACTAGAAGAACTCGAATTTAGACTTACCTTGATGGGTTGGGACGGTTTAGAGGCCTTAGAGGGTTGCGGCAAAGGTTGGTCCTCCCTTACCGTGGCCCTTACTTCATGTTCTTCTTCTTGCAGCAACTTTTCATCCTCATTATGGCTCTGTTTAGATGGTTTTTGGTGGTTTCCAATCTCCTTGCCACTTCTCAACATGATGGCCTTGGCAGATTCAAAGCCTCAATTTGGATTCACAATGGTTGAACTCAGAAGTTTACCTTGTTCTCTAAACTGCCCAAGGAACTCTGAAATCTGCCCTATTTTGCTTCTTTATGTCACTCATCTCCTTGTCTCGATTTGCTATTCGATTATTTTGATTTTGTAATCCCTACAATATAGAAGTTAGTAATTGAATAACTTGATCATTATCAAATAACGAACCTGAGTTTTGTTGGGTAGATTGTGATTGAGGTTGAGGTTGTGCGAATGGCCTTTGATATATCCCCGTGGGTGGCTGTCAAAATCCTCCTTGATGTTGAGGTTGTTGATGCTCCCTCCACTTGAAGTTTGGGTGATCTCTCCATCCCGGATTGTATGTATTTGAGTATAGATCATTCCTTTGCTAATTTTGCCCTTGATAACCTATGGCATTGGCACTTTCCCATCCTCTATTCTCTATCAATTGAGGGCATTGATCATTGAGGTGCCCTTGCATAGAGCACACGCCACGTACACTTGGTGTAATTCCTTGCACTTTGCATCCTTCGGAAACCTGAGATACAAGCATAGTGAGGTTAGCTAATTGAGATTGAATTTTGGCTATTGAACTTACCCCATGGACTTGCTGCCATGGGATGTCTCTTTGTCCAACACCTTCGTATTGTTGTGCATTCAAGGCTTGGTTTGCAATTAAGATCTTGGTAGCCATCGGTGTTTTGTCAACCAAAACACCCATTGCCGAGGCATCTAACATTTGTCTCTCAATTGGAAGGAGTCCCTCATAGAAATATTGCAGCAAATGTTCTTCCTTCATTTGATGTTGAGGGCACGAGGCAACTAGAGCCTTGAAAAGGTTATAATATGCTGGAAAGGATTCACCTTGGCTTTATTAAATGTCACTAATCTTCTTCCTCAAAAGAATGACTCTCGAAGTTGGGAATAATTTCTCTAAGAATGCCCTCTTCATGTTTTCCCAAGAAGTGACGGTTCCAGGTGCTAATTCGTAGAGCCAATCTTTAGCCTTGTCCATAAGAGAGAATGGAAAGGTTTTCATCTTCAAAATATTCCCATCGACATTGATGGGTGTCATGCTCAAACATACCACTTCAAACTCCTTAAGATGCTTGTTTGGATCTTCCATGGACAACCCATGGTATTTGGGAATGTGATGCAACAAGCTAGACTTCAATTCGAACTCATTGATCTTTCCTTAGGCTGCCACGGGGTATTGAATGCAAAGGTGCACGACATTGTCCAACCCCAAGGCTGAAAGTTCTTTGATCGTATGATTGTCCGCTGCCATGACTTGCTCTTCTTCTTCTTTTTCCTCAAATTCAGATTCGGCCTCTAAACTTGAACTAGGTGGATTAGGTTCTGGTTGCTTCCTCTTTCTTCTAAAAGTTTGTTCAAAATCGTCGTCGAACTCCAAGATGTTTACACTAATAAGTTGAGAACTACGAGTCATAAACTAGTACTTGAAACAAGAAACAAAACGACTCAGTAACCAAGTGGGAGGTACGGCAGAAACACACACAAACATACTTTGACACTAAATTAAAACACAAAGACACACGACACAAACAAGGGAGATTAGCAAGTTTGCTAATCCCCGGCAATGGCGCCAAAATTTGATGTGAAATTTAACTAGCACTCAAATTAAACTCTCTTATTGACAATTGTAGTAAAGATGTAGGTAAGGATCGTTCTAGGCAGGGGATTAGGAGGGATTGCTAATCTACTTAAAGTGACTCAAAAACACTAAACTAGGCTTGAAAACACTTAGACTCAAAGAACTCAAAACAAACTAAAAAGACTCAAAATAACACAAAACAATCAAATAGACTCAAACTAGACACTAGAGGGTAATTGGACGAAAATTGATTTTAACTTGACTCAAAACACTTAAAAACACTAATTGGACAGATTCTAACTAACTTGACACAGAGAAGTAAAGGGGATTGGGTTTTTGATGAATTTAAAGTAAAGACAAGTAAATTAAAAACTTAAGCAAATTTAGAACGAATTTGGGGGGAAATATGGGTGATTGGCTAGCTAGAAGGTTTTTCTCCACACATGACACACTTGCATACAAATCGATTTCCAGTTGCTTTTCCAATAAACCATGAACCTCAACGCCCCAGATTAACCGTGAACAGCACTAATTAACCCTCAGATTTTCCTTAAGTCATTGAATTGGATGGATAATGCATAGGCAACCAAATTATTCTTCAATAGTTCCCTAAATGACAACATAATAGAGAGACAATCAAAGATCATTAAGCTTTTTGAAAATCATAAGCATTGACAAGGCATTCGTAACTATGACAGCATGATACTCCTGCCAGGAATTCACTTAACACGATTGTGATTAGCAACCTCCACTACTTGTGAATATAAGTTCATAACTATTAGGTGAAATTCCCTTATATTCTAGCATCAAATCCTTGCATGCAAACTAAGTGTTCACCCTTAATTAACAAACAAGAATAAGTTTTGAATCAAACAGTTAAGTAAATTGCATTCACGATTCATGAAATAACAACTGGAAGTAATCAATTCATATTGCAAATATGTTCATGGCTTTGAATTTCCCCTAGCTAAAACGAGTTTAGCTCCTTATGTTTGCAATTAAATAAAGACAATTAAATTTAAACATTGAAACAACGAATAGAATACACCTAGAAATGCTCCAACAATCCAACATCTTGAATGGCAAGCACAGCTCCAGGGGTCTCCTCTCCTATCTCCTTGCAAAGTTACGGCACAATGGGATGAATGTGTATGAGGGATGTATGGGACGAATTTTTTGGTGAATGGTGGGTGGTTTCTGATTGCTGCAGCACTTTATATTTATAGGAAGAGAAGGATGCAAGACATAGGCTGAAAAGGAGGAGAATTAGGACTCCAAATCATTAAGGAATAATGATACTTCTAATCAGATTCTAGGGAGGAAAATAATTAATGTGTTTAGATGGATTAGCACTCCATCTTTTCAGCACATTCCAAGATGGAATAGGATGTAGAATAGGATAAGGACTCCTTTTGCAGCTGGAGATAAGGTAGGATAAGATAAGATAAGGTTAATTTGGATAAGATAAGGTTAGATCAAGTTTTGGATAATGTTCTTTCTTTTTAGCTGAATCCTTATCTTCTTTGTCTTTAATTTATTTTCTTCATCTTTTCAGCACATTCCAAGCCTCTTGAACTTCAAAAACGTCCATCCACCTTGCTCCTTGCATGTGCTATCCATTCTTGGCCCAAAACTGCTCTAAATTGCACTTCTTGCCAACTTTGTCATTTGGACCTACAAACACATGAAAATAGCGAATCACTATAATAAACAGAAACTAACTATGAAAGTGCAAGAAAACAAGCTAACTAAGTCGCATAAATATGCTCCTATCACTACTTTTAAGTTTCCACAATTTAGTTTCTTCGGCTCAAGTAGTCATTGTTAATCAGTCTACCAGTCGCGCCGCTAAATGACATATATATGATATTTTTATATTGCTCGCTACCCTGAAACTCTAAATAACCGTCCTAGCATAAGGGTATCACTCCCGAATACTAGCTTGTGTCCAGTATTAGAAGTTATACCACGAGAATACTAGTTGACAATTCCTGGATATCAGACAGTATCGTTAATTAATAGCGCCACCATAGGCTGATTATAGGCTAAAGCCCACTCAGATAATTGGTTTTGGACGATTGGTAAGGAATTGGCCCGGTGAGGTCGTTTCATTAATTCTAAAGAAAATACTTACTACTTCAGGGATTTCTACTAACTGTAGTTATAACAACTCGTACATCGGTGCCTATGCTTGTCGAAATGACGAGTACGTCACCAAAAGAAAACTCAAGAACAAGTGTTGGCTGGAATTTTCTAATAATCTACTTTAGGACAGACTTAGACGGAAGTCAATCTTTCCCCTGAAGATCCGGAATAATCACTAATGCGTTTGGAAATATTAGTGTTATCAGGGACCAAAAGTGATTGTCCCCCTGATGTTCTTACGTCAAGTGCTACCCTTTTAGCACCCCACTGTCACTCAAGACAATTCTGAAAATTTCGATGAAAACTAAAACTTCGTAGGGATTCTAATAGGTGGTATTCTAAAGGATATTGCCAAGGAATAAAAACTATTTATGATTTCCAATCTCAAAAGGTTTAGTACTGATGGCTGGAGAATAGTGATGGAATTGGTTGGTAAAGTCTCCGATGATACGCAGTTATCGATACATTAGCCCTGCTTTACGACCATCAACTTGTCTCAAATTTACATCTTTCCTTGGTAGGGAAATTCTTCACTTATAATTTAGAGGCGTTCACCAAAATGATTTTCTAAAAGGTCGATAAGTCGACTAAGTCACTCAAGACTTAGAAAAAGCTAATACGTTTTTCCTATTCGACGAGGTGGCAAGATTTGACATTTAGGTTCAAGAACCAAGAATGCTTACATCATGCGTGTGATGAAGGCAAAACTGCGCAACTTATACTTTGATACCAAACTGACACACCCCGACCCGGAATGTCCACTAGGACTTCGAATCGAGTTATGCTAGCCGACACTTTGAAGGTGACGAAGCCATAAAGTATAGCGATGTGGAAAATGTGAATAAATTTAAACGTAAAAGTGCCTAAAGACGAGTGCGCTGTGAGCTAGAATGAACCCATTTCACACGCGATGTTTTGAGTTCCAAAGATGGCTGAAAATTGTCTGAATCACGCCTAGAAGTCTCGTCCCAAAACCTTGTTCTTCGAACTCGTGTTTCGGGTTTGTTTTCAATGAAACAAAAATCACAACGGAGTTTATGGTGTTGAGGACATGCATATAATAGTGGTTTTAATGTTCAACAAGCCAAAATTTTGGTGGTGGTGGTGGTTTGTTTCAGGGGAAGAAAGGGAGAGCTGAGAGAGTGAGAGAACTCTCGAGAAAAAGAGAGAACAGGAGAGAAGAGGGTGGAGAGAGAGTTCCACAATTTTTTGGGTGCCCACGTGGCACTCACCCAATGGTTAGACAAAAATATCATATGTCCAATTTCAAAACCTCATGAAATCTTCGTTATAATTCCGAATCACATTCTGTTTACGCCTACGCGTTCGTAGCGACGAATAATACGAGGATACGCCGAGAAAATAAATCTTACATGACTCGACAAGGCGGTCAAACAAAGTCAACGCAATTGCCTCGAAGGGCATTTTCATAAATTCACTTATTAAAATTATAAATTCCGTAAAATTGGGAACGGGTCGTTACACGAAGCCCCCTCCCTTGTTACTTGGTATTAGTGAGGGAATAAGGTTCTCTCCTTCCTATTTTCATTCTCTTTCCTCCCCTCCTCTCACAGGTTTTATTTTTTTATTTATTTTTAATAAAAAAATTAATACAAAATGTTGATATAATTTAATTGTAACCAATTAAATAAGAAGGATAAGAAGGGAGACAGAAGAGAGAAATCTCCCTCCATTTGAATAATAGTTAATTAATATTTTAATTAGTATTGATCAGATTATGTGATCTTGTGCACATGATCTTTCAGATTTTTCACTTAGACCAAAAATTGACAGCTCTTTTTTTAGTGGTAAAGTTTGATAAGCTGATTGGTAATGGAGTGTGGACCTTAAGAGGTCCCTATGGTGGAAAGGGATCCTCTCTGGTTCCTTCCTCCTAATCCATCAAATTAGGAAATTCGTGTCATTAAAAATTGATCCAACGGTTAAAGTTATTATAACTTTTAAAGTGGGCCTCTATTTGTAGCCGTTGAATCAAATTTCAATAGTATAAATTCCTTAATTTGGTGGATTAGGAGAAATGATCCTCTCCGGATCCCTTTCCCCCTATGGTATATTTCGCTTACTGTGGGACCATACAAAACATGAGCTACTTCATTGGAGAGACAGGATGACACTCCAATTTCACGCTTTTGCATTTGCCTTTATGTCCCATTTTTCATGTCCAAGTCCCGCCTTTTGTTCCGTACCATACACATACGTTAGTGAGAAAATACTTGATTCTCTTGCACAAAAATAAAAGAAATATTATTGATCAAAAACAAAAAGAAGAGAATAGATTATTAAGTACTTAACCCTCTAAAACGCAACTGGAGTCTCACTTATTTTCCTGAAACTTACATTTATCACTTAACTCTCTGAAAGTCAACATGTCCACTTTGCTTTAGATTGTCTAAGTTTGGTAAATATGCTCACGTGGCACAATAAGACACGTTGTTGATAAGATGTTTATCACGTATTCCCGTATATTGGTTTTCTAAAATTTTATGAGATTAAGTGCATGGATTATAGAGCACCCAATCTAAGTTTTATGAGATTAAGTGATACTCGATTTGAATTTCAGGAGGTATAGATGTAACTAAGCCAACAATAAACTAGAGAAAATAACTTTATTTAAAGAGTGAGGAGTTGTGGTCTACATAAACTACTTTGAATTTATGACAAGAGTTTGATTTTTACTCTACCTTTCTTTTATACAATGTTGTGCTAAACAATGTGCTACTTTTTTTTTTTTCTAAAAAAAAAAAAGATATCAGCTAGTGGCTTTGCCACGGCAGTCCACTCTTTTAGGGGTTAGGAAGATTTACAGAGACATTTCAGCCTTTCCCTGACCAACATCGTGCGATTCACCAGCGTCAAGAATCGAATCCAAGACGTGTTGTATGGAATATGACCTGAAATTCATCCTCAACCACTAAATGTGCTACTTTTTTCTTGGGACACTAAGAATTCAAATTTTGTATCCTTGGTAGTTGGTTGCCTTGCAAACTAAAAAAAAGGAAAAAAGAGTTAGTCCCTAATCAACCTAATTATTAGACTGAAACATTTTTTGTTTCAATATTTTGGTCGAGGTGCTTAGCCTCATTTAAGAGATTTAACTCATGCATTTATGCATTTAATGTCCAACAAATTCAAATAATATTTTTAAAATATAATAAATGCTTAAAAATCAATTTTAGAGTAATCTTTTTTATTATTTTTTTTATTTTTTAGTCCAATTTTATAGTAATATTGTTCTTCACAAAAATTATAGCAAAAAAATAATGTACTCACATAATTATTAACATATTTCAAAAAATAACTATTGATATATTTTAAAACATAAAATAAATACATATAATTAGCATGGGTACATTTAGCACAAAAAAATGGGTACAAATACAAATTAAAGTTTAAAAAATATGGGCACAAAAAGAATTAACATAAGGGTACAGATTAAAACTGAAAAGAAAATTGGCACAAATTTAAAAAAAAAAGGTTGCAAAAGAAAAATGGGTACAAACTAAAAATAAAAATGTATGATAAAAATTCAGCCATAAACATAAATATACCAAATGTAACGTTTTTAACACTAAATTAATATATTTAAAAAAAAAATTATTATTGAAATTGACACACCCCGACTCGAAATGTCGATCTGAACTCCGAATCAAGCTGTGCTGGTCGACACCAAAAGGGTGACGAGGCCATAAACTATAGTAAGGTGAAAAATGTAAATAAATTTAAAGCCTAAATGTGCCTAAATACAAGAGTGCGCTTGTGAACGGGAATGAACCCGTTTCACACGTGATGTCAGAGCTTAAGTAAAGTATAGTAAAATTAGAATGAGAATTATATCATCGAAAGTAGTCTCAGATATCAGTGTTTACCAAAAATCCTCGTCGACACGAACATTGCCACTAAATCCTAGAGGGCCTAAAAACAAGGGTGAGTGAGACTAAAAATAAAGTTTGTAAAACCTTTTTGAAAATGTAATAACCCATTGCCGTAAAACAAGTGTAGTGTCCAAAATATACATACTACGTATAGTATGAAAATACTTACCATAGCCTGCAATATCTCAAGAATGCAATAGGTCACGACATCTCGTAAATAAACACATAATGTCAAGTAATCACATAATTTCGCATAAACAACATATCATATCGAGTGCTCATCAACATATGTTGACACACGAGTTCATGAAGAGGTATTCTAACATGAACTTAACTGGGTGTAACAATGATTTACGCTCTCGTACTACACTCACGTGAAGATTGCGCTATGCGCATCACATACGAGTCCTAATTGCCTATAGCAGTCTAGGATAGGACTAGCACCTACAATGGATCCAAAGTGAGTGTACGGTGCGATGTGAACATACACATGAAGCCTGGCCCTAGCCCGGGCGAGTGCAAACACCAGTGTAGCACATGATAAACATATAGCATAAATATAGTCATACCATAATGACTCGATAAATCTAGTCAACAACGTATTATTCAAATAAAATATTTATCATGGTCGTTTATAAAATCTCTTAGTAGTAGGCATACCTGTGCATCCCTTTGGTGACACACCCCGACCTGGAAAGGTCGAAGAATGCTGGTCGTCACCGTGAGGTGAAATAACCATAAGGGTAAGTAATGCAAAAAGTGAATAAAATTAAAACTAATTAGAACTAAACAGTGAAAGAGTGCGCAATTCGTAGGTTGAACCCACTACAATTATTCAAAGCGTAATAGACAGGAGACTACGAAAGAGTAGTCAAAGCAACCAAAGTACACTTATTACATAATAGTGATAAGTTCGTACGTCTAAACAGAAGGAAATGTCAGAATTACCGTGATTCCTCGAGTGCCACAAAGAGTACAGCTATCTAGGTCCTGGAGGGGCGAAAAACAAAGTTGAGTGGGTCAGCAAAACAAGGCTTATAAGAAAACCTTTATCTTTGAATATACTCACCCCTCGCCATAAAACAAGTATAGTTTCCTCAAAACATACTACGTAAGTATGAAATCCAATATATCAGTCATATAACTAGAAATATGCCAAGTAAATGATGTAACATATGCCACAATAATAATCATGTGATAATCAATATAACTAAGTGCTCATCCATCTAAGCTGACACACAAGTTCGAACAGATGGTTTCTGACACGAACAGGACTGGGTGTAATCAATATGCTCTAGTACTACGATCACGTGAAGACTGGTACAAACGCACATCACATACAAGTCGGATCGCCTAATGCAATCTACCCGACAAGACTGGCATCCAAACTTGGATCCAAGGTGAGCGAACGGTGCGGATGTGAACATACACGTGAAGGACTGGCCCTGGCCCTGGGGTGAGTACTAACACCGGGTGCAGCAAGATGAGCATGTACACAAGTACGTATGAATGCCATGATATTAATATCACAACCATATAACAGCATTTATCACAATTTATATCATAATAATGATACTAGGCAAGTTAGGCGTAAAAGTGAAGTAAATATGCATTTATGGAAACTATAAATATATATAGGTATAAAACAATAGCCCACTCACAAGTACATCGCTAGGTCATAGCCCCCGAGCCTAGCTTGGCCTTGAAAATCCTCGGAATAAGTTTCCCCTATATGTGATATAACTAAATAACATTAATTAAAGCACATAACAGAAACCTAAATAAAACCCCCATAGTTTGCTCAAACCTAGGGTGTAAATATATGAAATAGATCTACTCGACGACACGAACACACACGTGTTAACCACACGCCGGCCAGAAGCTGGACGTGCCCCTGCGAGTACACTGTACTCGCCTTCTTCGCGAAAATCTGCAGTTTTGCAGATTTTTGGGCCAACTTCCAGAGCCCCTAGTGAGCTCGATTCTTAACCAAATTCACTTCTACAAAAGCCAAATTAAAGCTAGGAATGTGATCTACCGATCCCAATTTACAGAAAGTTCGAATATAGTCCGTGTTGTTTAGAAATTTGGCCTAAAAATGGCCAAACGACCACGACTGAAATTTTCTAGAAAACTAAAATTTTCTTCCCAACTTCCAAAGTTGATTTCTAACTCGTTACTGAATCAAACTCAGTGATTCAAAAGCCATTATGAAGTTAGGAATGTAGAGAATAAGTTTGTACCTAGAAGAAGTCCAGTTGTGGTAGAGGTTGACCAGAAAAATAGTTTGAAAGTGACCAAATGGCCACGTTTCTTGAGTGAAAAACGGCAGGTTCTCCTTCTTCTCGAGTTTCTGGGAAAAACCACATGTTCAAAACACAAACAAAGGATCAATAACAACCCATAATAGTGAAATGAAGGTTCTAAGGGTTTCTCAAGGCTTACCTAAGCCATCCATGGCCTGAAAATCGATATGTCGAACTCGCCGAGTCGACCTTCCGAGTTAGTGAGTCAAAACTCATCTACATCAGATTTCAAGGACATGGTTGTGATCGTGGGACTGAGATGATCACAATGGTGTAGTTGGTTTGTCACGTTTGTGAGTTTTGGTGTGTTTTGTGGTTCTTGCAGAGAGGAAGAAAAAGAAGAAATGTGGCGTGGGAGAGGGAGAAGAAAGAGAGAGAGAGAGAGAGAGAGAGAGATGCTTTTCTGATTTAGGGAACAGAAAATAGAGAAGAGATGGGATAGGTGACAGTGAATAATGAAGGGGGAAGTGCACGGGATGGGTTTAAAAGGAATCCAATGATAGGTTTTTAGATTTCCTACAGTAAAAGGAAATCGAAATCTATCCGAAGTAGATGTTTTTACACTTTAAAATTTACGCCTACTCGTACTAGCGTGTACAATTTAAATGCGATAGCCAGAAATAAAAAGGAAAGCGATAAGAATAAGTCCACGTCACTTGCCAATAAAGGCATAATCGTCAATACACATACTCGGGGAGAAATTACATAGGAAAATTAAGGACGGGTCATCACAATATTAAAGCTAGGAATGTGATCTAGTCCGTGTTGTTCAGAAATTTGGCCTGAAAGTGGCCAAATGACCACGGCTGAAATTTTCCAGAAAACTAAAATTTTCTTCCTAACTTCCAGAGTTGATTTCTAACTCGTTACTTAACCAAACTCAGTGATTCAAAAGCCATTTTGAAGTTAGGAATGTAGAGAACAAGTTTGTACCTAGAAGAAGTCCAGTTGTGGTTGAGGTTGACCAGAAAAATGGTTTGAAAATGACCAAATGGCCACGGTTCTTGAGTGAAAAATGGCAGGTTCTCTTTCTTCTCGAGTTTCTGGGTAAAACCACACGTTCAAAACACAAACAAAGGATCAATAACAACCAATAGAAGTGAAATGAAGGTTGAGAATCGAGCTCGTTTGGGTCTCTGGAAGTTCGCCCAAAAATCTGCAAAACTGCAGATTTTCGCGAAAAAGGCGAGTACAGTGTACTCGCGGGGGCGCGTCCGGCCTCGGGCCGGCGCGTGGTTGACACGTGTGTGTTCATGTCGTCGAGTAGATCAATTTCATATATTTACACCCTAGGTTTGAGCAAACTATGGGGGTTTTATTTAGGTTTCCGTTATGTGCTTTAATTAATGTTATTTAGTTATTTCACATATAGGGGAAACTTATTCCACGGATTTTCGAGGCCAAGCTAGGCTCGGGGGCTACGACCCAGCGACGTACTTGTGAGTGGGTAGTTGTTTTATACATATATATATTTATAGTTTCCATAAATGCCTATTTACATCACTTTTACGCCTAACTTGCCTAGTATCATTATTGTGATATAAATTGTGATAAATGCTGCTATATGGTTGTGATATTACTGTCATGGTGTTCATACGTACTTGTGTACATGCTCATCTTGCTGCACCCGGTGTTAGTACTAGCCCCAGGGCCAGGGCCAGTCCTTCACGTGTATGTTCACATCTACACCGTTCGCTCACCTTGGATCCAAGTTTAGGTACCAATCTTGTCGGGTAGATTGCATTAGGCGATCTGACTTGTATGTGATGTGCTTTTGCACTAGTCTTCACGTGATCGTAGTACTAGAGCATATTGATTACATCCAGTCCTGTTCGTGTCAGAAACCATATGTTCGAACTTGTGTGGCAGCTTAGATCGATGAGCACTTAGTTATATTGATTATCACATGATTATTATTGTGGCATATGATACATCATTTACTTGGTACATTTCTAGTTATATGGTTGATATATTAGATTTCATACTTATGTAGTATGTTTTGAGGAAACTATACTTGTTTTACAACGAAGGGTTTGTATATTCAAATATAAAGGTTTTCTTATAAGCCTTGTTTTGCTGACCCACTCAACTTTGTTTTTCGCCCCTCCAGGACCTAGATAGCTATACTCTCTATGGCACTCGAGGAATCATGACAGTTCTGACATTTCCTTCTATTTAGACGTACGAACTTATCACTATTATGTAATAAGTGTACTTTGGTTGCTTTGACTACTCTTTCGTATTCTCCCTGTTTATTACGCTCTGAATAATTGTAGTGGGTTCAACCCACGAATTGCGCACTCTTTCACTATTTAGTTCTAATTAGTTTTAATTTTATTCCCTTTTTGCATCACTTACTTTTATGGTTACGTCACCTCACGGTGACGACCAGCATGCTTCGACCTTTCTAAGTCAGGGTGTGTCAGCTTGGTTCCCAAAAATAAAACCGTGAGGGTGTGGTCGAGGCCCAAAGCAAACAATATCATGCTACAGTGGTGGAGCGAGCCCGGAAAGTGGTCTGCCCCGGGCCAGGATGTGACATTTGGATTTTGTATCCTTTAGTAAATTTTGTCGTTTCGTTAATTCTTATAAACATTCATCTAATCTAAGTATACGTAGTAAATTCTTTATTAAATATATATGTGGAAACTAAATAAATGTAAAGCAAAGACCCACTCACAAGTCATGTCGTTGATCGAACCCGCCTTATGGGCATCGAAGATCATTGCGATGTGTTTCATCTAGAAACGAAACCATTTACGTAAATATATAACGTATTAATTTAAATATGTGTTTTCGTACAAAGTACGGCTAATAAAGAAACTATTTTAAAACGGTCGAATTTCAAAACACGGAGGGTGAATTCGAGTTCGGCATGTCAAGAAACCTAAAGAGGGACCACGAGTTCCTCCACACACGCTGGCAACCAACATGAGCCCATATGCCTGTGAGTATGTCTTCCTCGCAAAGGTCTGCATTTGTAGGTTTTAGCTCAAACTTCCAGAGCTCCTTTCGAGCTCGATACTCAACCAAAATCGATGATTCAAAAACCTTATTGAAGCTAGAAACGTGGAGAATAAGTCCATACCAAAGTGGGGCCAAGTTATCATCGACGTTGGTCAAAAAAATAATTTGAAGGTGGCCAAATGGTCATAGGTTCTTACTGGAAATCTGGAGAATTTCTTCCCTCTTGTCGGTTTTGTTATAAACTGTCACCAAAACACCTGAGATAGGTCATAACTAGGTTTTGATTGATCTACAATGAAGGTTAGAGAGAGTCCCGAGGCTTACCTATGTTAGAAACATCTAAACTTGCAGGAAAACCCGTTGAACAGTGAAGGTGCAATAGTGCAGTGTCGTGTCCCATAGCTGGGTTGAGTTCGAAGTCCGTGAACATGACTTTCTAAGTTTGAAGAGCTATAAATCTTGTCGAGGTGGTAAGGTTAATGGCAGGTGGTGAATAGCTGCCGATTCTCTATGTTTAGAGAGAGAGAAATGAGACATAAAATGTGAGAGGGAAGATAGATGTGTCCCCGAGAGTTTTGGGAAAAAGGGGATTAGGTAGAAGACTCAGGAGAGATTTGGAGTGGGGACACCGGACAGAAAACTTAAAAGAAAATTATTAAAATAATAGCCAATTAACCTAGGATAGTGAAATTACTAAAATACCCATCACATTTGTAATTCTGTAAAATTTTAACCATACCTCTGATTTAGATTTCATTTACACCCACGCGTTCGTAGTGACTAGTACTGAGACAATATGTAAGAGAATGTTTCATACAGGTTACGAGACGATGGTCAACGAAAGTGAAAATCCTCACCTTAAGGGGCATTTTATTCAATTCACACTTTTAATATTTTTTAAATCGTAAAATTAGGGACGGGCTATTACAATCTACCCACCTTAAAAAAATTTCATCCCTGAAATTTGAAACACTTTGCCAAACATAAAAACAGTGAAAAGATAGAAAGAAAATATATAAATAAGAAATCAAGCTAGAGCGGTTGCATAATAGAGAATGTTGTCTCGTTGCTATCGGATTGCAATGATTCATCTTTCATGCCTCCAAACTTAAACTTTCCTTCTCCTTTAGTACGATACTATAATATAAAATTCTTTTAAAAATATAAAGTCAAAATTAGATACATAACAACATAACGTTAAAATACATATATAATAAAGTAAAGTTAAAAAAAATAGTTGTATTGAAATCAAAGCCGAACATAGAAAAATTTCACCTACGCACTTATAGCGTCATGTATTCCGAGAATAAGTATAGTATCTTTGGGTCAAGCCCAAACAATAAGTAAATAAATAAATAAATGATTATAAATACTAACGTAGACAACCTATTTGTCCACTTGCTTAACGAATCCAACGAATAAGTTATTGATATTACAGTCTACAACCTGTAATACCAGCAATCTACTGTTGTCTCGGTAAGCAAGTAATAATTTCCTGATGGTGCAATATTACCATCATGCCCTCCATTGGGAAATACGTATGAATTATTTGAATAAAGACTCGATCACGCTCACGTATTACCCTCTCAGGCGACATTGTCAAAAGCATACAATTTCTCATATCGTAATCCCGACCCTTCAAACACTTGTTCGTTATACTCCTTTGGCAATCATGTACTGCTCGTAGAATCTCTTTACAACGTCACAATAGTACCATAACCAAATTGAAATAATAACCGTCGTTATAAGCAACTCGTATAGAACAGACAAACGCAACATGTCCACTAAGGTATGGATGGTTCGTTCAGACTGGCCGTTAGTCTGAGGGTGAATTTGTGGTACTGGACAAGAACTTAGTACACATGGCCTTCAAGAAGATTTCCCAAAACTTGGAAATGAAATGCGTAGCACGGTGAGATACAATAGCGACATGCACACCATGTAGTTGAACAATGTAGTTCACAACACCTTAGCGAGCAGATTCATAGTGAATTTCTCTTGGATTTAGCAAAAAACTGTGTCGAGAAAGCTAAAAGAACTCTCAAGAATTTGAGGGTCAAAACAAGTCCATCGAATTTAGAATACAAGATAACTAGATTGAATGCATAACATTTCGCTACAATGGTAGTTTTCGAAATATTCAATCACCAACGATAAAGATTCATTTAGCAAAGTATTTGTTGGGCGATTGAGGAATTAATGGTCACAAATAAAATTTAAATGTCCTAAAAGGCTCGCCTAGACAGTCTGTGTGTCTTAAAAAGAATGTAAAACGTAGTAGGATAGACACGTGCCTAAAGTTGATTAGATTGCCTTCCAGCACAAGAGGTGAATATGAAATCACAGTCATAGTAGATGCTCATCAAAATTGCCAGAAAAATTAATAGATTAAAGAATGAAGAATTTTACCAAGTGGTCTAAAATGTTGTCCTTCAGGGACCAACGGAAAGTGAGCTGACTTGTTAAGTCAGTCGATAATCACCGAAACTTCATCATAATCTCCACATGTATAAGATACCTCGTACAGGGAGTTTATGGTTATATTTCACACCTCCACCTAGATACAAGAAGTAATTATAACCACCCAAACGATATCTTGATGATTTGTAGGTGTTCAACTGAAATGGGATAGGACAGGTTGAAAGTGTTCAAGGGTAGATATGTCTTTTGATGTGGTAAATAGTAATTACATTTGCATAACTGGGATAATACACGATAATGCAATCATAGATGTTGATTTGATTCTTCCATCATCACTGTCAGAAATTTAAATCATTTCCAATGAAGATGTATTTGAGAAAGCTAAGGTCAGTAAAGATTTTTGGACACGTTCCTTCACAAAGGAATGTCATCTGGTTTTCAAGTAATGATGATAATTGTTGATTATGGGTCATGAGTAAGATGGTTCACTTCATATGGTTCTAACTGTTGAGAAACATAAGTGATGCTCCATCATGCGGCATAATTACACAACCAATACATCCAAGGAAACATCATTGTGGATTTTGAAATCTTTAAAATTATTGAAGAGTGTATGAACAAGGGTAAGAAATAGACAACACCTCAGTTCTCACAACTTTAATCATATTCCACGTCTTAGTTTAGACTAACTTTCCTCTGTTGACTTGTGAGGAAAGATGCTATAGCTGAAAAATTGCTAACAAACTGTTGATAAAAACTGACAAGGCCAAGGATATCTCATAAATTTACAACAACACTTTGTGAAGATTTCAATTTCTATAGTTACAACCTTTTAGGAAAAGAAAAGAATATTGTTTACTAAGATCACGTCACCCAAGAAAAGTACCAATTTAATCAAGGCTAACATTTAAGGAAATTGGTATAAAGCTAACTGCTAGTGTTTAGAAAATTTGGTCTCGTTGCCGAAGTATATGAGAATGTCGTCGATAAGACTACTACAAATTTGTTAGGCTATGGAAGAAAACTCGGGCTCAAAAAGTTGGTCGGAAAGACCATCAATTTGATGTATGGGTTAACAGTTTTTAATCGTTACCCAATTGGATTGCCAGAAGTCTAGGTGCAATCCTAGGGTTCGTTTTTTTTTTTTTCGTGACTAGGTTTGAGGTTCCCTAAGACAAAGTGTTTGGTTGGGTAAATTCCTATTCGATAAGCTTTTGTAACTAAGTTTTCTTGATGATGCAGGAGTCATACGATAAGATGTAAGGAGAATAGGTGTGATATTAGAAAAGTGAATCGACAGTGTACTTCACTTCACAATTTGGTGATATCCCAAGTAATTTTGAAAATGATGATAGAGGTATACATCCTTGAAATGTACCATAATACTTTCTTTCTTCACAACACACACTAATAGGCCACACGACTTTCTCAATATTCATTTCGCCTTTACAGGGGAAAAAATAACTCATACTTTAGTTTTTAACATTATGAAAGTGACCATAGGGATGACTAGTAGTCGAAAAATGACAATTTTTCGGTCAGTGCTTCACCAAAGGGATAATTCTGATGTTGTTAATTCATTTATTAAATGACGTGGAAATCCACAATATCCAACAAAATGGATTAACTGTCATCATCTGATTGGTAAAAATAATGGTGTAACCACCGTATTGGCACCACCGTATTGGCACGGGACAAGACAAACTTTGCTTTGTGGCATTAGGATTCCTAAAACTTACCCGACTATGGTACCAGGTGATTGAAATATTCGAATAGTTAAAGATGATACGACGAGTTGAATGGTACCCAAATCAAACAACGCCCTAGCGAATGTGTCCTAGCGAATGTGTTCTAAATTGAATGGTTACCTAGGTGAGTGATAGGGTCAACACAACTATAAGTTTAATGTCCTCCTAAAAGGCTTGCTCCTAAGCTTCCATGATTTAATTTCTTCGACTTTGGTAATCACTGTTAATCAGTCTATCAGTCGCGCCGCTAATTAACACATTGTGATATTTTTATATTGTTTGTCATCCTGAAGCTGTAAATCGGTGTTCTAGCAAAAAGGTATCACTTTTAGATATTAGCATGTGTTTGGTATCAGAAATCATACCGTAAGAATACTAGCTGACAGCTTCTGGATATCGAACAATATTGTCAATCAGTAGTGCCACCGTTAGGCTAATTACAGGTTAGAGCCCGCTCAGGTGGTTGGTTTCAGATTATTGGTAATGAATTGGCCCTATGAGGTGGTTTCATTGGTTCTAGGGGAGATTGATTACTGGCTCTGGGATTTCTGCTACCCGAAGGTATAACAACTCGTACTCTCATGCCCATACTCACCAACATGATGAGTACATCATCGAAAGGAATTGTGGGAACTAGTGTTGGTTGAAATGTCCTATGGCTAGGATAGGAATTTACTAATAACCTATCTTAGAATAGACTTAACAAAAATTGATCTTCCTTTTGAAGATCCAGATTTTTGTCTAGTGTGTATGAGAAAATTAACGCTATCAGGGACTAAAAATAACTATCCCCCAGATGTTCTTCCGTTGAGTGCTACCACTTTAGCACCACAATGTCGTTCGAGACATTTCCAGCGATTTCGACGAAAAGTACAAGTTCGTGGGAAATCTAATAGGTGGTATACTAATAGGTACTGCCAAAGAATCACAACTATTTCTAGCTTCCTAACACTAAAGGGTTGGTAATGACGATTGGATAGTAGTAGTGAAAGAGGTTGATAAATCTACACTGGTACACAATTACCAATACATTAGCCCTGGGTTAGGGCCATCAATTCCTTCCAAATCGAGATTTTCCTTGGCAAAGAGGTTCATTGTTTAAGTCTAGAGAAGGTCTCCAAAACTTTCTTCTAAAAGGTCGATAAATCATCTAAGTAACCCAAAACTTAGGAAAAACTACCACATTTTTTGTGCTTGATGAGGTGGCAAGATTTGACATTAGGTACAAAATTGAGAATACTTACATCACGCGTGTGATGAACATAATATTGCCCAAACTTATGCTCTGATACCAAACTGACACACCCCGAACTGGAATGTCCACCTGGACTTCGAATTGAGATGTTCTGGTCGACACCAAAAGGGTGACGAAGCCATAAAGTGTAGTGAGGTGGAAAATGTGTAGTGAGGTGGAAAATGTGAATAAATTTAAAGACTGGGTGTAATAATGATTTACGCTCTAGTACTACAATCACATGAAGACTAGCGCTATGCGCATCACATATGAGTCCTAATTGCCTATAGCAGTCTAGGACAGGACTGTCATCTACAATGTATCCAAAGTGAACGTACGATGCGATGTGAACATACACGTGAAGCCTGGCCCTAGCCTGGGCGAGTACAAATACCAATATATTACACAATGAGTAGATAGCATAAATATAGTCGTACCACAGTCACTCGATAAATCTAGTCAACAACGTATTATTCAAATAAAATATTTGTCATGGTTATATAAAATCCCCTAGTAGTACACATATCGGTGCATCCCGTAGGATTTAGTATACTTGGTAAATTCATCATTTTGTTAATTCTTGTAAACATTCATCTAATATAAGTGTACATAGTAAATTCTTTATTAAATATATATGTGGAAACTAAATAAATATATAGTCTTTATAAAGCAAAGACCCACTCACAAGTCATGTAGCAAGGTCGAACCCGCCTCGTGGGCATCAAATATCCTTGTAATGTGTTTCATCTAGAAACGAAGCCATTTATGTAAATATACAATGTATTAACTTAAATACATGTTTTCGTACAAAGTACGGCTAATAAAGAAACTATTTTAAAACGATTGAATTTTGAAAAATGGAGGGCGAATTCGTGTTCGGTACGTCGAGAAACCTAAGGAAGGACCTCGAGTTCCTCTAAGCGCCACCGCATGTGCCGCCACAAGTGGTTGTACTGGCAGTCACGTGCCGACAACCAACATGAGCCCACGTGCGCCCATACACCTACGAGTACCATCGTACCCACATTCCTTGCGAAAGCCTGCGTTTGTAGGTTTTAGCTTCAACTTTTAGAGCTCATTTCGAGCTCGATACTTCACCAAAATCGATGATTCAAAAGCCATATTGGAGCTAGAAATGCGGAGAACAAGTCTATACCAAAGTGGCGCTGAGTTATCGTCAGCATTGACCGAAAAAATGATCTGAAGGTGGCCAAATGGTCATGGGTTCTTGCTAAAAATCTGGAGAATTTCTTCCCCCGTGTCAGTTTCGTTATAAAACTTCACCCAAACGCCTAAGATAGATTATAACTAGATTTTGATCAATCTACAATGAAGGTTAGAGAGAGTCTCAAGGCTTATTTATGTCAGAAATGGCGAAACTTGTCGGAAAACCCCTTGAACAGTAACGGTGCAACAGTGAAGTGTCGTGTCCCATGGCTGGGTTGAGTTCGATGTCCGTGAACATGATTTGCTGGGTTTGAAGATCTGTAAATCTCATCGGGGTGGTAAGGTTGATGGCAAGTGGTGTATGGCTGCCCGTTCTCTGTGTGTTACAGAGAGAAATGAGAGATGAAATGTGAGAAGGAAGAAAGAGGTGTCCCTTAAAGTATTGGGAAAAATGAGATTGGGTAGAGACTCGGGAGAGATTTGGAGTGAGGAGTTCCACGTGGGTGGGTCCCACCAGATAGAAAACTTAAAAGAAAATTATTAAAATAATAGCCAATTTACCTAGAATAGTGAAATTACTAAAATGCCCATCACATTCGTAATTCTGTAAAATTTTAACCGTAGCTCTAATTTTGATTCCAGTTGCACCCACCGGTTCGTAGCGACGAGTACTACGACAATATGCTACGAGAATGGTTCATACGGGTTACGATATGATAGTCAATGAAATTCAAAATCCTCGCATCGAGGGGCATTTTGGTCAATTTGCACTTTTAAAATTTATAAAATTGTAAAATTAGGGATAGGTTATTACAAAAATAGTTAATGACATTCATTAAAATCTAAGGACTTGATCAAAAATTTAAAACGAATAAGGTTTTAATCAATGAAGTATGAAAAATAGGGATGGAAACCTAATTTTTCCAAAAAAATATGGTATTAAGGTTTCAATCTCACTTTATGGGTATTTCTTAAATAAAAGCTTTAAGCCTTCAAAGTGGCTAATGATAGATAGCTTTTCAAAAGAGCTTGGGTGTCTTGGTGCATTCCAACTTGGAACAGTCGGACCATTTCACCAATTCACAATAGTATATAAAGCCATTGAATATGGTTGCATGAATTTAATCATTTATTTGGCCTTAATCTCTCTCACAGGCACGCCTACTTCCTTCCGTTCTTAAGTTGTTTTTTATTTATTTTTTTAATCCGGCCTCGCGCGTACAACATTTCAATTTCTTATCACATTCGTTGAAAGGTGTGGCACTCTCATCAAAGATTTACTCTAATTTACATTGTTAGTATACGAGTCTACGGCAGCTTTTGTACCATCTAGAAGGACTGCCTATAGGCAAACTTCAAATTATAAAATTCTCAACTTTGTCTTGCTTTCCCATTGACCAAGTAACCCCTTCAACAAGAAAGCTGAATGGTGGTGCCTACCTTGTACGCATCAAATCCCCCTTTGTGAAGTTTATTGTGTGTGTGTGGTGACTTGACTTTCGTACACATATTCTCTTTTACTTGTTGATTTCATATCATATGCTTCCAAATTTCTAAACTTCCTTGTCAAGTCTTTAGATCTAATCAAGGTTCTAAAGGACGATAGGTGCTAGTCGGGCAGTAGACTAGAGTCTAGCATATAGACGGCTAGGCGGGTTTAAGTAAATTTATTATATACTGTATAAATAAGTGTCTGCTTATACTTAAAAGATACATAATTTTATTAGAATATGTACACTGCAAAGTGGAATGACATAATATATTATAAAGTATTAGAATATGATGAAAACATGGGGAACAAGCATATAATGTGTGTTCATCTAAGTATTCAACTAGTCTCTTACAATTTATTGAAAAAAATAAATGCAAAATGAAAGTTATCTATTTTTTGGTTAAGTGATAGTTGCGACCTAGCGGGTGCTGAGGCAGCTTTGGAGCGGTTCGTCTAAGGATTGATCGGAACGATGGCCAACCGCCTAGTGCCAATGCAAAGATTTTTAAAATAATGGATCTAATGCTAGTATTATGTTTAAGTTTTCCAAATTGTATTAGTCTTTCATTGAGATTAGTACTTTTGATGTACATTAATCTGGTCTTTCCAAATTATAGTTTCATGTAATTTTCAATTTGGGGATAAAGAAAGGATTTTTTATGGTAGTTGAGAAAAAATACTTATCTTTTTTAATTCAATCATGACTGTTTATTTTTTGTCTTACTGAGAAATTGTAAAGACTGAGCAAAAATAAAGAAGTTCTTCAAATTTTCTCATAAGATTCTCATTTAAAAGGTAATGACAAATGAGGGAAATGAGTTTCAAGCGTTAGCGGAAAATTCATTGGTGTCCTTGAAATCGAGAGATAAAGGCAATTGAATTCTAGTCGCAACAGTGTTGGCATGACTCAAAGATACTTCGATGCCTTGAAGAGTTACGTCGAGGTTCAAGTTGATGACACTGTATTATAATTTACTCTGTTGGGTTGCTTTTCCTCCTAACTTATAAGTGACAGAGAGCTTATAACGTCCAATGCTAACATTTTAATTCTTGTTTTCAATACATAACAACAACAACAACAAAGCCTTTTCCCACTAAGTGGGGTCGGCTATGTGAATCCTAGAATGCCATTGCGCTCGGTTTTGTGTCATGTCCTCCGTTAGATCCAAGTACTCTAAGTCTTTTCTTAGGGTCTCTTCCAAAGTTTTCCTAGGTCTTCCTCTACCCCTTCGGCCCTGAACCTCTGTCCCGTAGTCACATCTTCGAACTAGAGCGTCAGTAGGCCTTCTTTGCACATGTCCAACCCACTAATTCCTAATCTTATCCTTTCTCGTGAGCCCACACCTCCAACGAAGTATCCTCATCTCCGCTACACCCATTTTGTGTACGTGTTGATGCTTCACCGCCCAACATTCTGTGTCATACAGCATCGCCGACCTTATTGCCATCCTATAAAATTTTCCCTTGAGCTTCAGTGGCATACGACGGTCACACAACACGCCGGATGCACTCTTCCACTTCATCCATCCCGCTTGTATTCCATATATTCTATCTTTGATCGGCTTAGGCGAAGACCTTTAGATTCTAACACTTCTCTCCAAAGGTTAAGCTTCGCATTTACCCCTTCCTAAGTTTCATCTATCAACCCTATATCGTCTGCATAAAGCATACACCGAGGAATAACATCTTGAATATGTCCTGTTAACTCATCCATTACCATTGCAAAAAGGTAAGGACTTAAGGATTGTTGATGCACAAAATCAGTGAGGACTTTGGTACAACATAAAGTATTAAGTTTGTGACATTCGCTAGATTGCTCCGGTCATTAGTGTGGATAAGTATGTAAAAGGATAGAGACAGGAAAGCAAACATAAGATGTATGTGGTTCACCCAGATTGGCTACGTCTACGAAGTAGAAGAGTTCTCATTAATTGTGAAGGGTTTACACAAGTACATAGGTTCCAGCTCTCCTTTAGTGGGTACAAGTGAATGATTTAGTACAAATGGCATTAGGAAATATTTTGGGAGAATGATCTCCTTTTATAAAAGAGAGTTTCTAGCCTTGTTCTAACATTGACACGTGTCGTGTTGTGATTGGCTTCCGATGTTGACACGTGTCGCGCTATGATTGGCTTCTGATGTCGACATGTGTCGTTCTATGATTGGCCTCCTGGTTGGAGATGAAGCTCCTCGGTTGGGGACTTGCAAGATCCAAGCCGTTGAGTAATCACGAAACTTCTAAGTACCGAAGTATGGTATCGTCTTCACTTGCCTTATCTGTCTCATAGGTAGGTGTGGCATATTCTCTGGAAGTACTCTTCCTCCGTCCAGGGGTGGTATCTTTAACTGGTGGAGACGCACAAGGTACTGTATCAATTTCACTTGAAGCTTACTTGTAGTTTCAGGCGTGGTCAAGCGCGATACAAACCATGTAGTAGGAGTCCCCCAAGTCGCCGAGCTAGGGAATCTGTTGAAAGATGTGACAGACAAGGTAAGCAATTAGAGCTCCAAGCAATCAGTCCCAGATCAGAAGTTTGATTTCGAGTTCCGACTGATTGTTCTCATTCTCCTTATCTTGCAGGTAGCGTGAAGGATAAAGAGAAGAAAAGGAAAAGAAATGATATGAGATACTTTTGCTTTTGAAGAAGTAACTTTCCACAGGCTTATTCTTGAACTGGGTTGGAGGGTTTTTTGGTTACCTCCAGAGTATAAGGCCGATTGAAGAATTTGAGGGTCAAAACAAGTCCATCAAATTTAGAGTACGTTCGACCCTGCTGATATGGGATACTTTTGTTGTTGACAAAGTAGTGGAAGTATCGGCACGTGTTCTGTTACGCTTGTCTCCACATGCTTTCTTGTATCCTTCTCAATGGCCCTATCTGTTCCTCAGGCAGATGTGGTATCTTCTCTAGAAGCATAAGATGTTGAAGATGAGTACTCGAGAGCAATGCCAGGTAAGTAATCAGGTAAGGGGTTCCAGGCAGTCAGTTCCTGACTGGAAGCTTGATTCCAAGTGCTGACTGATTGCTCTCTTTCTCTTTGTCTTGTAGGTAAGAATAAGGCCAAAGGAAAAGACAGGGAAAAAGCATGATATGGGATACACTTGCTTTTAACCCTGATGATATGAGATATTCTTGCTCTGGTGTAGCTTGTTTACAGTGGTATTATCGGGGGGAAAGAAAGCTGAGTATTTCGAGAGGCTTCGTTGGGAGTGCCCTCTCAAATATGAGGAAGGGTTGAGCATTTTTGCAAGTCTGCCTGTCCGTTGAGGATGGAGGTCGACATATATAGAAGTCTCCCTAACAACAGGTAGTAATGCTATTCCTTTACCCTTCTTGGTCATAGCATTGCAGTGGGAGCTGCCCGCTTCACGTGTTTTAACTCTGTCAGAGCACTTTGAAAAAATGGTCTGTGGTATTTGGAAAGCTGATGTTGCGTGTAAAGATTACAGACAAGCTTTATCCAAGGAGATCTGGCTCTCGAAGTTAAGAAAGCGATGCCTCTTCGGTTTTCGAACAAGCAATCCTGTCGGGGATCTGGCTCTCGAAATTCGGAGAATGGTGCCTCTTCGATTTTTGAGAAAGCAATCCTGCTAGGAGTCTGGCTCTTGAAATTCGGAGAGCGGTGTCTCTTCGATTTTTGAGAAAGTAATCCTGTTAGGAGTCTGGCTCTCGAGATTCGGAGGGCAGTGCCTCTTCGAATTTGGAGCAAGCAATCTTGTTGGGAGTGTTTTCTCGAATGTGAGTAAAGGTTGGGCATTATTGCTAGTCTACCTTGCCACGGAGCACAGAGGTTGACACACAGGGACTTTCCAATTATCCAGCAGCGGTGCTGTTTCTTTACCCTTGTGGGTAATAATATGGTAGCTAAACCTTCAAAATTTATGTGTGTAAACTTTGTTAGTGTTGTTTCTTTACTATTCTTTTACCCTTCTTGGTCATAGCGATGTAGTGGGAGCTGCAAGCTTCACGTGTCTAAAATTTGTTAGAGATCTTTGGCAAAGTTATCTGTGGTACCCATGAGCTGATGTTGCGTGTGGAAAGTGGATGATTGAACAGTAAGATTCACATGCTTTCTACTTCACCAGAAATCTTCGACAGATTGCCCGTAATTTCCACAAAGCTGAGTGTGCATATGACAGGTGCTGACAAGGCTAAGAAAGCATGTGCCTCTTCGATTTCTGAGATCGGCCCTCGTGATCTCTAAGCAGCCCAGCTTTGAGAAAGCAAGCGCCTCTTCGATTTTTGAGATCGGCCCTCGTGGCCTTTGAGCAGCCCAGCTTTTGAGAAAGGAAACGCCTCTTCGATCTCTGAGATCGGCCCTCGTGATTTCTGAGCAACCCAGCTTTTGAGAAAGCAAACGCCTCTTCGATTCCTGAGCAGGTGCCTCTTCGATTTTTGAAGCTCCGTCTAGTGCATATTTTTATAGAGGCTGGCATTAAGTTCCAAAGCATACTTGAATCTCCACTAGTAGAAGCTCCCTTCTTGCACTTCTAAGATCTTGATTTGTCCAACCTCTTCTCTCTTCAACACCTTTGAAAATGTCTGGCCCTTCCGACCGTCGTTTTGACTTGAACTTTGGTGAAAAGGCAGCCGTGCTTTCTCCAGATAACATATGGCGCCCATCCTTCTTATCTCCTACTGGTCCTCTTACCGTTGGGGATTCCATGATAAAGAATGATATAACCGCTGCGATGGTGGCCAGGAACATTCTCACTCCCAAAGATAACAGACTTCTTTCCAAACAGTCTGATGAGTTGGCTGTTAAGGATTCTCTGGCTCTCAGTGTTCAATGTGCAGGTTCTGTGTCGAATATGGCCCAACGCCTATTTGCACGAACCCGTCAAGTTGAATCATTGGCGGCTGAAGTGATGAGTCTCAAGCAGGAGATTAGAGGGCTCAAGCATGAGAATAAACAGTTGCACATGCTCGTACATGACTATGCTACAAACATGAAGAAGAAGCTTGACCAGGTGAAGGAATCTGATGGTCAGATTTTACTTGATCATCAGAGGTTTGTGGGTTTGTTCCAAAGGTATTTATTGCCTTCGTCTTCTGGGGCTGTACCGCGTAATGAAGCTCTAAATGATCAGCCTCCGATGCCTTTTCCTTCTAGGGTTCTGTCCAGTACTGAGGCTCCGAGTGATCACCCTCCGGTGCCTTCTCTTTCTGGGGCTCTACCGACTGCTGAGACTTCTCCTAAGCAACCTTTGTGAAGGCCCCTTTGTTTATTTTGACTCATGTATATATACATATTTGTAACTTATCGGAGATATCAATAAATAAGCTTTGCTTCATTTCAACGTATTGTGTTAAATATACCAAAGCCTTCTTCACTAAGTTCTTTGAATTTTTCTTTTCTTGAAGCTTGTATGTTGAAGCTTTGTGAGTGAAGCATGTAGGTTGAGGTAGTGTTCCCTTAATTTCTCGAGTGAGGAAAACTTCTCTGTTAGAGACTTGAAAAATCCAAGTCACTGAGTAGGGTCGACTATATGAATCTTAGAACGTCATTGTGCTCGGTTCTGTGTCATGTCCTCCGTTAGATCCAAGTACTCTAAGTCTTTTCTTAGAGTCTCTTCCAAAATTTTCCTAGGTCTTCCTCTACCCCTTCGGCCCTGAACCTCTATCCCGTAGTCGCATCTTCTAACCGGAGCGACAGTAGGCCTTTTTTGCACATGTCCATACCACCGTAACCGATTTTCTCTCAACTTTCCTTCAATTTTGGCTACTCCTACTTTACCTCGGATATCCTCATTCCTAATCTTATCCTTTCTCGTGTGCCCACACATCCAACGAAGCATCCTCATCTCCGCTACACCCATTTTATGTACATGTTGATGCTTCACCGCCCAACATTCTATGCCATACAGCATCGCCGGCCTTATTGCCGTCCTATAAAATTTTCCCTTGAGCTTCAGTGGCATACGGCGGTCACACAACACGCCGGATGCACTCTTCCACTTCATTCATCCAGCTTGTATTCTATGGTTGAGATCTCTATCTAATTCTCCGTTCTTTTGCAAGATAGATCCTAGGTAGCGAAAGCAGTCGCTCTTTGGTATTTCCTGATCTCTGATCCTCACCCCTAACTCATTTTGGCCTCCATTTGCACTGAACTTGCACTCCATATATTCTGTCTTTAATCGGCTTAGGTGAAGACCTTTAGATTCCAACACTTCTCTCCAAAGGTTAAGCTTTACATTTACCCCTTCCTGAGTTTCATCTATCAACACTATATCGTCTGCGAAAAGCATACACCAAGGAATATCATCTTGAATATGTCATATTAACTCATCCATTACCAACGCAAAAAGGTAAGGACTTAAGGATGAGCCTTCATGTAATCCTACAGTTATGGGGAAGCTTTCGGTTTGTCCTTCATGAGTTCTTACGGCAGTCTTTGCTCCTTCATACATATCCTTTATAGCTTGGATATATGCTACTCGTACTCCTTTCTTCTCCAAAATCCTCTAAAGAATGTCTCTTGGGACCCTATCATACGCTTTTTCCAAATCTATAAAGACCATGTGTAAATCTTTTTTCCCCTCTCTATATCTTTCCATCAATCTTCATAAGAGATAAATTGCCTCCATGGTTGAGCGTCCTGGCATGAACCCGAATTGGTTGTCCGAAACCCGTGTCTCTTGCCTTAATCTATGCTCAATGACTCTCTCCCAGAGCTTTATTGTATGACTCATTAGCTTAATACCCCTATAGTTCATGCAATTTTGTACGTCGCCCTTATTCTTGTAGATAAGCACCAAAGTGCTCTTTTGCCACTCATTTGGCATCTTCTTCGTTTTCAAAATCCTATTGAAAAGGTCAGTGAGCCATGCTATACCTGTCTCTTCCAAGACTTTCCATACTTCAATCGGTATATCATCTAGGCCTACTGATTTTCTATGTTTCATCTTCTTCAAAGCTACAACCACTTCTTCCTTCCTGATTCGACGATAAAATGAATAGTTTCTACACTCTTCTGAGTTACTCAACTCCCCTAAAGAAGTACTCATTTCATGTCCTTCATTGAAAAGATTATGAAAATAACCTCTCCATCTGTCTTTGACCGCGTTCTCTGTAGCAAGAACCTTTCCATCCTCATCCTTGATGCACCTCACTTGGTTTAGGTCCCTTGTCTTCTTTTGCCTTGCTCTAGCTAGTTTATAGATATCCAACTGTCCTTCTTTGGTATCTAGTCGCTTATACATATCATCATAAGCCACTAACTTAGCTTCTCTCACAGCTTTCTTCGCCTCTTGCTTCGCTCTTCTATACCTTTCACCATTTTCATCGGTCATATCCTTGTATAAGGCTTTACAACATTCCTTCTTAGCCTTCACCTTTGTTTGTACCTCTTCATTCCACCACCAAGATTCCTTTTGGTGTGGAGCAAAGCCCTTGGACTCTCCTAATACCTCTTTTTCTACTTTTCGGATACAACTAGCCATGGAATCCCACCTTTGGCTAGCTTCCCCCTCTCTATCCCACACACACTGGGTGATTACTTTCTCTTTGAAAATGGCTTGTTTTTCTCCTTTTAGATTCCACCATCTAGTCCTTGGGCACTTCCAAGTCTTGTTCTTTTTTCTCACTCTTTTGATATGTACATCCATCACCAACAAGCGATGTTGATTAGCCAAGCTCTCTCTCAGTATAACTTTGCAATCCTTACAAGTTATACGATCCCCTTTCCTCATTAGAAGAAAATCTATTTGTGTTTTTTACGACCCACTCTTGTAGGTGATCACATGTTCTTCTCTCTTCTTAAAGAAGGTGTTGGCTAATAAGAGATCATATGCCATTGCAAAATCCAAGATAGCTTCCCCATCCTCGTTTCTCTTCCCAAAACCATGGCCACCATGAAAACCTCCATAGTTGCCTATCTCCTTGCCCGCGTGTCCATTTAAATCTCCTCCTATAAATAACTTCTCCGTCTGAGCAATTCCTTGCACCAAGTCTCCAAGGTCTTCCCAAAATTTCTCCTTCGAACTCGTATCCAACCCTACTTGAGATGTGTATGCACTAATCACAATGATGAGTTCTTGTCCTATTACAATCTTGATTGCCATGATTCTATCTCCTACCCTCTTGGCATCTACAACATCTTGTGTCAAGGTCTTGTCCACGATGATGCCAACACCGTTTCTCGTTCTATTTGTGCCCGAATACCAGAGTTTAAACCCTGAGTTTTCTAAATCCTTTGCCTTAAGACCAACCCACTTAGTTTCTTGTAGGCACATAATATTTATCCTTCTCCTCACCATAACTTCCACTACTTCCATAGATTTTCCCGTTAGGGTTCCTATATTCCACGTTCCTAAACGCATTCTACTCTATTGAACTCTACCCTTCTGTCCTGGCTTCTTCAACCTCCCTCGTCTAATAAGATCAAAGTACTTCTTTTGTGTGTCATGTGTAAAGTTGATAGGAGCATATGCTCCCAAACAACTTTGAGTGGAGTCGTTCGAAAAGAAGTTTCTATGGCCCCCTTGCTCATTTAACACTGCATCCAGGTGCCGATGGAGATACAACGACCCTTGCTCACTTATCACTGTGCTTGGGCCACACTGCGCGCCATTTACGGGTGACGCCCTAGCTTTAGCGCTATTTCGTTCTGGATTCATTTTCGTAAGGATTCGACGTAAAATAGGAGTGCCGGCTGTCGACTACCTGACGCCCTCCCCCTCCTCCTTTATCCAGGCTTGGGACCGGCAATATAAGATAAACTTACACAGGCGGAGTTTTGCTTTCAATACACAGAAGAAGGAAAAAAAAAAGACACAATTGCAAAAATGGAGTTATGTCATTATAAAATCGAAAACCATCTTCTAAGTTTTATTTAGAGAAAATTAAGTCAATTGAATAATAATGAATGCGAAGGTAATTACTTTGTCATAATTATCACAAGTTGATTTACCCTAAAAATAAAATAAAGGGTAACTACATTTCACAACCTTCAGTGACACACCCCGATCCGAGATGTCCACTAAGACTCTGAATCGAGCTGTGCTAGCCGACACTTGGAAAGTGATGAAGTCATAAAGTATGATGATGTGGAAAAATGTGAATAAATTTAAACCTAAGAGTGCCTAAAAACCAAGGTGCGCTAGTGAGCGGGAATGAACCCACTTCACACTTGACGTTAAAGCATAAGTAAGTACAGTAGAGTAGATTAAAAATCATACCCTCGAAAGAAATCTCCAATACTAAGATTTGCCACGAATCTCCGACGATAAGAAAGCTCAGCTAATAAAACCTGGAGGGTGAAAACAAAACAAGGATGAGTGGCCCTAGAAATAAAATTTTTAATAGAAGCCTTCTAAAACGTTATAACCCCTCAATGCAACACCTGTATAGTTTCCAGAAAATCATATCACGTAACAATGTGAAATCAAAAATATATCAACAGTAATTCCATAAATATACCACGACACAACAACTCATCAGTAATATAAATAATCATGTGCTCAATAATCTATATTAGCACATAAGTTGGAGTCACCTATAGTGACATGTACGACTTATCCATATCTCATCAGTTAATATCCCAGTAATATGTCAGCCAGATCCACCTTTTGTGGCCTGTACGGCTGAACCTATAGCTCATCACATATCCGTGCACACAAGTAGGAACCACCTCTGGTGGTCTATACGACAGGCTGGGTGTAAATAATTAAGCTCAAATGCTACAATCACGTGAAGCCTGTGCGAAGTATCGCAAGTCACCTACAAGTCGGAACCACCTAATGGGGTCTGTACAACAGGCTAGCACCTACCTTGAATCCAAGGTAAGCTTGTGGTGCGGGAGGTGAAAGATCACATGAAAGTTAGGCCCTGTCCTCAGGCGACAGCACTAACACCGGGGTGTAGGGTTATGAGCTCTAAATGCATCTAATATGGCATGTACGACTTATAGACAACCTGTACGACAATGTCGGAGTTGCTTAAAACATAAATATAGTCATGCCATCACTTAATCGCTCCAAATAAACTGTAATCATAACCATGCATCCCACATTTCACAACATATACTCACCTGAACTTATATGTGCATCATTCGTTCACCTTCATACTTTAAAGCATTCACAATAATTATACGCAATAATATACTTATGGACATGCCCTGATGCAATCCAAAACTTAACCATATCGTAGTGCTTCCAAATATAATATATATATATAATAATGTGGCGTAAAATGCACAATCTATAACGCCCTACTCCCGAACTATTAATTTTTGGGATGTTTGGGCCCAAAAATACTGTTTTGGGCCGAGTTAGGTCTTTTTCGGCCCAGTGTGGGATAGGCCGAGGTTAGATTCATCCTCAGCCCAGAAGTTGTAAATAGGTGTCGTTAGAAGATATTCAACCCATAGGCCGAGGGGTCGAAGTGGTGCCAAACAAAACCCCAAGGATCCTGGCCTTCACCTAATGCAAACTGGGTGGCATGGGTCGTTCGAATGGAAAGGTTCTTCGGCAAAGAGTGGAAAACTCTTGGTATTTACGACGCAATCAAGTTCTCGACTATGGAGATTACAATAGATAAAGAGCTCCTCATGGCAGCTCTTTGCCTCTGGTGCTCGGCCACCAACACCTTGGTCCTTCCATTTGGTCCTATGACTCCTACCATTCTTGACATCTCGGCTATCATTAGGACTTCTCCTTCGAGCACCCCGGTCGATGCTACCCTTATTGGATGCCCTTCTAACCTTGATCTCAAGGTGTTGTTCGATGATCGATCCATCGAGACGTTGAGCCAGGAAGGTCAAGAGCCTTCAAAAATTGATGTTTAGAAATTGCACAAGAATTTCCTGAACTACAACACCCTTATTCTCCATTTTGCTGGTCGAGGAAAGGCGAGCCTTCGGAAGGGTGAACACGAGGCCTTCCTGTTCTACTGGTATAACAAATTCATTTGTTATACTAAGCCAAACAAATGCTTGGTCGAGAACATGCCGGTAGCGAAAGCCCTGGCTAGTGGCCATTCTCTAGCCTCAGCCCCGCCATCCTCGCCAACCTTTTTCGTTACTTGGCCGAGACGACCCTCAACAAGATTGACCCACACTAGAATGGACCCTTGTGGGTGTTCTAACTCTGGCTGCAGGTTTATTTCTCCACACTTCGGCTAGAAATCTCCGACCTCCAGTCTACTGTAGCACTTGGCCTTCAATTGGCCTCTCGACCAGTGCCCCTTCACTGAGCCGAAAACGTCTTCAAACACCTTTTCGGCCTGGATGTCCTTTCTGATGATGAGTTTTTGATATGTCGTCTTCAAGAATATCTTTACTCTATCAGGCTTCCTACATCAACTTGGAGTGACAGTGAGGATGCTGCTTTTCATCAAAACTGGGGTTCGTTCATGTTAACTCACGACCTTCCCCTTAGTTGTGATACTCATCAGGCCAGTTGGGAAGTCTATCACCCCCATTTTGCCGCCTGGCAGCTCGGTTACCTTCAAGGTTGCCCATTGCCTTTACTCTCTTCTCGCTCCCTTCTGACCCGAGGTCGCTGATAGGAGCATATTTATGCGCCTTAGTTAGTTAGTTCTTATGCATTTATGTTGTGTTTTCTTTGTTAAGTTAGTCTTTTAAGCTATTTTCATGTGTTTTCAGGTTTTAAGGACAAAGTAAGCAAAATGATGCAATTTGGAGCATTTTGGAGCAAAATTAAGCTAGAATGGAGCTCATGCATGTGGAGCACAAAGTTTGGACGAATTTGAAGGATTGAAGAGCTAGGAATGTGTTTCAAAGTTGAAGACTTGAAGATGCAAAGTTTCCTAATTGAAGTGGGAAAGTGCTTAATTGAAGATGAAATCCTAGTCAAACATGGATTCCGAGTGGAAGAAGGATTCGTAAGTGAAGTTGGATTCCTAGAAGATTGAAGTTTCCTACTCAAACAAGGTTTCCTACTTGAAGAAGGGAAGTTAAAGCCAAAGAATCAGCTCAAGTGAATAAACCTTATCCAAAACATTATCCAAACCTTATCATGTCTTATCCTAATCCTAATCCACTTATATTTCAGCTAATTGGGAGGATTCCTAGCTATATTAGGATACTTAAAATCAGATTTCTAGAAAACCTAATCCTTTCCTACAAAAATGGCGCCTATAACCTTTCTAGAAGACCTTTGCCTTGCATTGCAATTCAGCCACTTTCCCTCCACTTTTGTGCCGTGAGTTTTTACCCAAATCCCTTGGGATTTTGGTTTCTAGAAGCCCTTATCCCTTCCTAGATAAGTGCCGCACCTTGTCCTCCCATTCCCTTTGGATTTCTGATTTGTTTTCCTTCAAGGATTGTGTTTTATTTTCCTATGCAACTTAGGCCTTTAAATCCTTTTCCTTTGCTACCTAGGGGCTGGATTTTCAGCCTATAAATATGATCGGATCATATTTATATATATTTTTACTTTAAATTCACTCGTCTTTTCTTGGTTAGTTCCTTATATTTTTGAGCTATTTACGTTATTTTTGTGTTTATAGGATTTGTTATGCAAAGAAAATAAAAATAGAACAAGTGAAATTTTATGTAATAAATTCGTCAAAAGCAAATTTAAATTACAATATTGCTAACCCATTGTGACGCTAAATGATAAACCAATATTTAAACTATATATTTCATCATTTTATATTTCTTTTCTTGTCTAATTTAGTTGGAAGCTTTAAGTATTTATGATACTTTTGATATATTGTGTTTGTAGGAGTAACATGATCGAAATAACTTATTTTTCTGCTATATGGGGCTGCTAGAAACTAAATGAAAATAAAAGGAGACAGCTAAGGGGAAAAAGAAAGTTGCCTTTGCAGCTGGCGAGAAAAGAAGAAGTAGAAAATAAACGGACTGGTCAGGTTGGGATCAGAGTTTGCACTGAGGTTTTATTAAACTTAAAGATATTTTGTGGAATGCGGTAGGTGGAGAATAAGCTGCCTTTGGCAGCATGTGAAGTAAAAGCAGCACTAGGCGACTTGCAGCGTGGAGCGCAGAAATAAGAAACAAAAAGAATAGGCACTGGCAGCGTAAGTGTGGTGGGTGAGGCATTAGCCTCGGGAGAGTGCAGCCTTGAAAAACCGAGAAGCAGCCTTGAAGAGAGGGGGGGAAAACTGTGCAGAAACGAAGAGAGCTGCCTGTGGGCAGCGTGAGCTGGTAGTCGTCAGAGAGGGGGCGAGAATCAGGATAGAAGCTGCCTTTGGCAGCTTGAGAGACAGGTGGCGGGAGAGAAAAGCCGAAGGCTGCACAGAGGTCAGGAGGGCAGCTCGCAGAGGCAGGAGAGGAGAGGAACGCGGAAAATAAAGCAGAAACCGAGGGGAACGAGGAGCAGGAGGTGAGAAGAGAAAATATGAAGGATAGCAGAGATGGGGGAGTGACGTGAGGAGCAGAGAGAAGCAGCAGAAACCGAGGGGGAGAGAGGCACATGTCAGAAGGCAGAAAACAGAGGAGAGAAGTGAAGGCAGAGAGACTGTCATAAGCGCAGTCCACACGGGCAGAAGACCAGAGGCACGGGCAGACTGGCACTGAAGCACTCTCCTCTTTCGGTTAAATCTTTCCAAACTTATATTTTATTTCTGTTATAAAAATGTGTAACTAAATTTATTTTGGCTAGAGGTTAATTCAAAACCATGAATATATTTGTAATATGAATTGATTACCTTCAGTTGTGATTTCTGAGTTGTGATTTAATTTGCTTAACTGCTTGATTGATAACTTATTTTTGTATGTCGATTAAGAATGCATACTTAATTTACATGCATGAATTTGATGCTAGAATATAAGTAAATTTCACCTAATCGTTATGAACTTATATTCACAAGTAGTGAAGGTTGCTAGACACAATCACGTTAAGTAAATTCTTGGCATAAGTTTCATGCAAATCATAGTAACGAGTGTCTCGTCAATGCTTATGTTTTTCATAGAACTTAATGATTCTTGCTTGTATCTCTATTATGCAATTCATGTAGGGAACTTGTAGGGAATGTTTTGGGTTGTCGTATGCAATCATCCAACCCAATAACTTGTGGAAAAACTGAGGGTTAATTAGTGCAATTCACGGTTAATTTGGGGCGTTGAGATTCACAATTTATTGAAAGAACAACTGAAAATCAATTTAGGTTGCATATGTGTCATGTGTGGAGAAGAACCCTCTAGCTAGTCTATCAACTATCCTTTCACCTTAATTTCATGTTTTTGTCAATTCTGTAATTTATTTAAGTTTAATTTACTTTTCATCAAAACCAAAACCCCCATTATTAAATTATATTATTTAGTTAGTTTTCATTGTTGTTAGTCTTTTAATTCAATTTCCGTCCATTTCAGTTCTTAGTGTCTAATTTGATTGTTTTCATTATTTTGAGTCATTCTAAGTGTGTTTCGAGTTATTAGAGTTTTTAGCCTAGTTTTGTGTCCTTGAGTCTTGTTTAATATTTTTAAATTAATTTAGAATAGATTAGCAATCCCTCCTAATCCCCGGCCTAGAACGATACCCTACTTACATCTATACTACAATTGTCAAAAGAGGGTTTAATTTGTGTGTCAAGTTATTTTGCGCATCAAAATACACCCCTTTGCCGCACCAATTCACCACCACCCTCTACCAGATTTTCACTACACCATTCACCCAAACATCCCTCTTGTGCCGTGAGTTTGCAAAGGAGAAGGAAGGAGACTCTTGGAGCCGTGCATGCCATTCAAGGAGCTTGGATTGTTGGAGCGTTTCTAGGTGTTTTCTATCTTTATGTCAATGTTTAGATTTATTTGTCTTTGTTTATTTGCGAACATGAGGAACTAATTTCTTTATAGTTAGAGGGGAATTCAAAGCCATAATCATATGTTTTATATGATTTGATTTCCTCCAGTTATGATTTCATGAATCGTGAATGTGGTTTACTTATCTATTTGATTGATAACATGTTTATGTATGTTTATTAAGGATGCATACTTAGTTCGCATGCATGAATTTCATGCTAGAGTATAAGGGAATTTCACCTAATCGTTATTAACTTATATTCATAAGTAGTAAAAGTCGCTAGTCACGATTGTGTTAAGTAAATCCTCGGCAAGAGTAACATGCGTATTCCATAGTTATGAATGCCTCGTCAATGTTTATGATTTCCATTGAACTTAATGATCTTTGATATGTGTCTCTATCATGCGTATTCCATAGTTAGGGTCCTTGATAAGAATAATTTGGTTGTAATGCGTATTCCATTCAATTCAATGAATCTAGGGAAATCTAAGAATTAATTGGTGCAATCTAGTTAATTTGGGACATTGTCATTCATGGTTTGTTGAAAGAGTAACTGGAAATCGAGTCGTATGCATATGTTTCATGTGTGGAGAAGGAACCCTCTAACTAGCCTTTCACCATTCTTTTTCATCCAAAATCGTTTTTGTTAAGATTGTTTTTAAAGTTTATGTTTTAAAGTCCAATTTCGTCAAAACCAAACCCCTTACTTTTTAGTCTTGTTTTTAGAGTCAAAACTTGTTTCTTTTAAAGTCTTTTGAGTCTTTGAAGCTATATTTTCGTCCAAATCACTTTCTAGTTCTAGAATTGAGTCTTTTTTATTGTTATTTGCTGTTTTGAGTGTTTTGAGTTAGTTTTGAGTCTATAGAGTCTAGTTTAGAGTTTTTGAGTCTTATTTGTGTTGATTAGCATCCCTAGTTAATCCCCGGTCTAGAACGATCCCTACTTGCATCATTACTACAATTGTCATCAATAGGGTTTAATTTGTGTGTCAACTTAATTTTCACATCAAATTTTGGCGCCGTTGCCGGGGATTAGCAAAGTTGTTAATCCCTTGGATTGTTTTATTTTAGTTTGTTTAATTAATTCCAGATTCTGACTTTGTTTTTGTTTCTTGTTTTAGGTACTAGTTTATGACTCGGAGTACTCATCCGATTCGTGAACACATCTTGGACTTCGACGACGATTTTGAGCGAGAGTTGAGACGAAAAAGGAAGAATCCAGAACCTAGTGAATCAAGTTCAAACTCAGAAGCCGAAGTTGAGTTTGAGGAAGAGGAACCCACGGCAAGAGTGGGTGAAGTGGAGGAAGCCATGGCACAAGACAATCGTACAATCAAGGAGCTTTCGGCTTAGGGATTGGATAATGCCGCACCTCTATGTATTCAATATCCCACAGCTGCCCAAGGAAAGACCGAGGAATTCGAGTTGAAGTCAAGTTTGCTACACCACATTCCGAAGTACCATGGGTTGTCCATGGAGGATCCTAACAAGCACTTGAAAGAATTTGAAGTGGTTTGTTCAAGCATGACTCCAATCAACGTCGATGGGAGCATATTAAAGATGAAGGCCTTTCCCTTTTCTCTCTTGGAAAAGGCGAAAGATTGGTTATATGAATTGGCTCCCGGAACAGTCACATCTTGGGAGAGCATGAAACGAGCCTTCTTGGAGAAGTTTTTCCCCACTTCTCGAGTCATCCTCCTACGAAAAAGGATAAGTGGAATTCAACAAGAGGAAGGTGAATCTTTTCCTACTTATTATGAACGTTTTAAATCTCTTGTTGCTTCTTGTCCACAGCATCAAATGAAGGAGGAGCTTCTTCTACAATACTTCTACGAGGGGCTTTTACCAATCGAACGTCAAATGCTAGATGCCTCGGCGAGAGGAGCCTTGGTGGACAAGACCCCCACGGCAGCAAAAACATTGATTGCCAATCAAGCATTAAACGCTCAACAATACGAAGGTGTTGGACAAAGGAGCAACCCACGACAACACCAAGTGAATGAGGTAAGTGCCATAACCGAACTTCAAAATCAAATGGCTAACCTTACTACTTTGCTTTCTCAGGTGGTGGAAGGTCCAAAAGTGCAAACCGTGGCAGCTTGTGGCGTATGCTCCATGCAAAGCCACCCTACGGACAAGTGCCCATAATTAATCGAGAATGGAGGGTGGGAGACCCTCAATGCCGTGGGATTTGGCAACCAATACCAACAAAGGAATGACCCCTTTTCCAACACCTACAATCCCGGTTGGCGTGATCACCCAAATTTCAAATGGCAAGAACCCCAACAAGGCCAACAACAAAGCACGTTTAGGCAACAACCCCCGGGTTTCTATCAAAAGCCGTTTGCATCAAATCAACCCCAAGCACAGCCCGCCCAAAAATCAGGTTCTTCTATTGATAATGATCAAATTTTTAATTTACTAACTTCTATGGTGCAGGGCATGCAAACTAGGGACAAGAAGGTGGACGAGTTGGAGAAGCAAGTGGGGCAGATTGCCGAATTTATGGGACAGTTTCGAGACCAAGGAAGACTCCCTAGTTCAACCGTTGCAAATCCAAATGGGGGATTCGAAACCGCCAAAGCAATCACATTGAGGAGTGGTAAACAAGTTGGAAGTGACCCCCAAACATCCAAATCAAGTCATGAAGAGGATGAAAAGTTGCAGTTTGAGGAGGAAACACAAGCCAAACCCACGGCAAGGATGGAACAACCTTTGCCACAGCCATCTTGCCCTTCCAACCCATCTAATTCGACCCAGGTAAGTGCAAAACCGAATTCTCCTAGTTCTACTCCACTAAACGTGCCTTTTCCTAGCAGGTTGAGGCAATCCAAGAAGGAGGAGAACGAGAAAGACATTTTGGAGATGTTTCAGAAAGTGCAAGTCAATATACCTCTTCTTGACGCAATTAAGCAAGTACCTAGGTACGCCAAGTTTTTGAAGGAACTATGTACAACAAGAAGGAGAATTTCAAACAAAGAGGTTGCCCAGGTAAGTGAGAATGTTTCCGCTGTTTTGCAAAGAAAATTACCCCCTAAATGCAAAGATCCGGGGAGTTTTACAATTCCATGTGTTATAGGCAATACTAAGTTTGAACATGCTATGTTAGATCTAGGAGCTTCAATTAATGTCATGCCATACTCCATATATGCATCTATGAACTTAGGAGAGTTTAAAAACGATGGTGTTATAATTCAATTAGCCGATCGTTCTAACGCATATTCGAAAGAAGTTTTGGAAGATGTGTTGGTGCAGGTGGATAACTTGATATTCCCAGCGGATTTCTACGTTTTAGAGATGGAGGACTCACCAAATGTCACCCCATTGCCAATTTTACTTGGGAGGCCCTTCATGAAAACAGCACGCACCAAGATCGATGTGTTCAAGGGGACGTTAACAATGGAATTTGATGGGGAGATTATTAATTTTAACATTTCTGAAGCTATGAAATTTCCTAAAGATGATCATTCTTGCTTTTCTATTGATATATTGGATGAATTGGCGCAGGATTATCTTGATATGTTGGAAGACGATCCCTTTGAAATAACAATTGCACAAGGAATTGGAATGCCACCCAATCTGGCCGTACCTAAGGAAGAACATGCCGAGCTTGTGGCGGCCTTTGAATCATTGCCACAACATCGTGGTAAGCCTTCTAACCCAATTCCAATTCCCGTTTCCACTAATACATTGTTACCTTCTGTGATTCAGGCCCCCGTTCTTGAGCTTAAACCATTGCCGGATCATTTAAAGTATGTATTTTTGGGAGATGAAGAGACGTTGCCCGTCATTGTCTCCTCATCACTCACGGCATTATAGGAGGAAAAGTTGATTCGGGTGTTGAAAGAGCACAAAACAGCCATTGGATGGACATTGGCCGATATTAAGGGGATTAGCCCTACAACATGCATGCATCGCATATTTCTAGAGGAGGGGGCTAAACCAACTCGAGAGGCTCAACGCGACTCAACCCTCCGATGATGGAAGTTGTGAAAAATGAGATTATAAAGCTTCTCGATTGTGGAGTGATTTATCCAATTTCGGATAGCCGTTGGTCTCACCGATTCAAGTTGTCCCAAAGAAGAGTGGTGAAGAATGCCGAGGATGAGCTTGTGCCAACCCGTATTCAAACAAGGGTGGAGAGTGTGCATTGACTATAGGAAGCTCAACAACACCACAAGGAAGGACCACTTTCCACTACCATTCATCGATCAAATGCTAGAAAGGTTAGCCGGTCATTCTTTTTATTGTTTTCTTGACGGTTATTCGGGATACAATCAAATTGTCATAGCTCCGGACGACCAAGAAAATACCACCTTCACGTGCCCATTTGGTACTTTTGCTTACCGGCGCATGCCATTCGGTTTATGCAATGCACCGGCCACGTTCCAAAGATGCATGGTAAGTATCTTTTCAGATTTTATTGAGAAGATTATTGAGGTATTCATGGATGATTTTAGTGTCTTTGGCGATTCGTTTGATGGTTGCTTGGAAAATCTCACATTAATCTTAAAACGATGCGTGGAAACGAACCTTGTTTTAAATTGGGAAAAGTGTCACTTTATGGTAAAACAAGGCATCGTTTTAGGGCATATCGTTTCTGAAAGGGGAATTAAGGTTGATAAATCAAAAATAGATCTTGTACGCTACTTACCCTCTCCAACTTCGGTTAGAAAGGTTCGTTCTTTTCTGGGCCATGCAGGATTTTATAGGCGATTCATCAAGGATTTTTCAAAGATTTCCACACCCCTATGCCGACTTCTCCAAAAGGATGTGTCCTTCGAATTCAACGAGGAGTGTGAAAAGGCGTTCAAACACCTTAAGGAGATGCTCACTTCGGCCCCCATCATTCGGCCACCTGATTGGAGCATTCCCTTCGAGCTTATGTGCGATGAGTCCGATTATGCTCTAGGCGCTGTTTTGGGACAAAGGAAGGACAAACAGCCACACGTCATATATTATGCCTCTCAGACCTTGAACGACGCTCAATTGAATTATTCCACGACGGAAAAAGAACTTCTTGCTGTTGTTTTTGCTTTAGATAAGTTTCGTTCTTATTTACTTGGTACTAAAGTAATAATTTACACTGATCATGCAGCGTTGAAGTACTTGCTCACGAAGAAGGAGGCTAAACCAAGGCTTATTCGATGGATGCTTCTTCTCCAAGAGTTCGATATCGAAATCCGAGACAAGAAAGGAAGTGAGAACGTGGTGGCTGATCACTTGAGCCATTTGGTGCATGAAGAAGATGTCGTGCCTATTCCAGAGACATTCCCGGATGAGCAATTGATGTCCATTAAGGTTAGTGTGCCATGGTATGCAGATTTAGTTAATTATTTGGCGTCTAAAGTCATTCCAAGTGAATTAAATAAAAACCAACGTGATAAACTCAAGTATGATGCACGAAATTATGTGTGGGATGATCCTTATTTATGGAAATATTGCTCTGATCAAATCATTCGTAGGTGTGTGCATGATTCTGAAATTCAGTCTATTCTAAATTTTTGTCACACTTATGCATGTGGAGGTCACTTTGGCACTCAAAGGACTGCACGTAAAGTACTTGAATGTGGTTTTTATCGGCCTACTATCTTTAAGGATGCTAGAATGTTTTGCATAGCATGTGATCGTTGTCAACGAACTGGAAATATAGGACCAAAAGACCAAATGCCGCAAAGCCCCATTTTTAATGTTGAAATTTTTGATGTTTGGGGCATTGATTTCATGGGTCCTTTTCCCTCATCTCATGGTTTTATTTATATTCTACTTGCGGTTGATTATGTTTCGAAATGGGTGGAAGCAAGAGCCACCCGTACTAATGATTCTAAAGTGGTTGCAGATTTTGTTAAGACTAACATTTTTGCAAGGTTTGGAATGCCGCGGGTACTTATAAGTGATGGGGGCTCCCATTTCTGCAATAGAACAATTGAGGCGCTACTCAAGAAATATAATGTCACGCATATGGTGGCAACACCTTATCATCCTCAAACAAGTGGGCAAGCGGAGGTTTCAAATAGAGAAATCAAGCAGATTTTGGAGAAGACCGTAGGGCCAAACCGGAAAGATTGGAGCTTGTGCTTGAATGATGCATTGTGGGCGTATCGTACGGCCTACAAAACACCAATTGGAATGTCCCCATTTCGGCTAGTCTATGGGAAACCATGCCATCTTCCAGTTGAATTGGAGCACAAAGCACATTGGGCCATCAAAACTTTTAATATGGACATTGATGCCGCAGGACTCCATAGAAAGCTTCAATTGAATGAGCTTGAGGAAGTTAGGAATGAAGCTTACGAGAATGCTCGTATTTACAAAGAGAAAACGAAGGCATTCCATGACAAGATGATACGTAGCAAGACATTCTCTATCGGGCAGAAAGTGTTACTTTTCAATTCTCGCCTTCGGTTGTTTCCAGGTAAGTTGCGTTCTAAGTGGATTGGTCCTTTTATTGTTACTAATGTTTTTCCACATGGTGCAATTCAAATTCAAAGTTTGAAGACGCAACAAGAATTCAAAGTCAATGGACATCGTTTGAAGCCATATTACACAACTTTTGAGGAGAAAGCCGTGGAGGAAGTCTCCCTCCATGCTGTGGGCACTATTCAAGCTTGATTGGAGGCATCGTCCGGCTAGAAGACGTTAAAGCAAGCGCTTCGTGGGAGGCAACCCATGCGAATAAAGAAGACCTAGGAAGCTCCGGCATCACAACCAGATTTGCGTTCCTAAACCCTACTCTTTATTGCTTTTCTTTTGCCATATTTGTCATGTTTGCTAGTTGTGTTATTTGCTTGTTTTTGTGTGAGTCTATGTTTGAAACATTGAGGACAATGTTTGGTTTAAGTGTGGGGGGGTAAACAAGTGTTTTTATTGAAAAATTCGTAGGATTTTACCACCTAACATTTCAAAGGTTGTTTTTCACTGTTTTTAAGTGTTTTTAGTGTGTTTTGAAGCATTTTAGTGTGTTTTAACATGCAAATCCGAAAATCCCATAAAAATTTGAAAAATTGTTTTGAAAAATCCAAAAAGAGTCGTTTTTGTGTGTTTGTTCGTGTCTTAGAGTACCTTCCAACACAATGATGAGGATTCGGTTTTTAATTGCATGGCTGTTAAAGAGAGTTGTAAACATGGATGGAAGTTTGATATGCTCTTTGGTTTATGCTTGGTTGTGGTTATAACTTACGAATTCACATGTAATCACAAAGGAAAAAATCAGTTTTTGTAAACATGCTTGAAGGAAGGAACTCAAACTAACGCTACAACCCTGTGAGATTTGAGCCTAAACATTCTTTGGAGAGTTAATAATCTGAGAATTTGTTGTTTTCTAAAGTCGTTGCATGATCTCATCATTCTTTGCTCGGTTGCTACTTAGAAGGCGTGTCATCATTATAGATCCAAATATTAGAACTCATACCCATTTCATTCAAAGCTTAAAATTGAGTGCATAACATATAACAAGATGAAGTGTTTAGTAGTTACCACCAAAGCCAAAAAGCCTTCATCCCATGCATTTGTTTTGTAGGTTTAACCCCTTTGAGCCTTATTTAGCCTATTTTCCTTGTTAGCCACATTATCCTTACCTAGCCTAGATTAGGACTATCCATACCCTTGTTCTTAAAGGATAATAAAGCATGACTTAGAGGGAATTCCTTTTGATCAACATTATGCAGAAAGATAAGTGTGGGGGAAGGGAAATTTTGTGTGCCAAAAGAAGTAGAAGGGCACGGGTTAGAAAAAGAGGAAAAAAAAAGAAAAGAGCAAAATTCGTAGAAAATGAAAATATGAAGAAAAAAAAATGTGAAAAGAATGAAGAAGAGTTGAAAATGTGTGAAAAGAAGCTCTAAAGTGTTGGTTGTTGAAGAAAGGGTCCAAAAAGCTTGAATTTGGCCCTAAGTGTTGCATGATTCTTCCCCTTGTGTTTAAAAATTGATTTTTGCATACAAAAGTGAATTCTAAGTGTCAATTTCATTACTTTGCTTATTATACTTTAAGAATGTTTGTTTATCCTACCCTTTCTTTGTTAGCCAATACCTTAGCCCCGTTACAACCCTTTGCTTCTATCTTGATTGTTATGTGTTTCAATATATGGAGTTTGGAATTGGTATGAGCATATGATATCCCTGGTTCTCGCATCTAAGTAGTAGCATTCCATTCATGAGATCATATCTAAATGCTTATTAACTCCCGAAAATGCTTTCTTTGTTATACATATATGTGAGCGTTCGTTTTCATATTTACATCAATCTTCTCACATATAATTAGTATAAGGTGTGAAGTTAGAAAATCTGTGTGAAAATTGAGTGCATATCTAGTAAGGAATTGAGCAAATTCTCTAAGGCATGTTACTACATTCAAAATCATGTTTTAATTGGTTAAATGTGAACTAGTACGTGGTGACTATGATTAAGTATGTGCTTAAGTGTGAAGATGACTAAAATCTGTGGGAATGATGATTTTTAATATGTCATGTGCATTGGGAATCCCTGAGGCAAACGTTGGAAGGTTTAGGTTATGTTTTGATTATTTTGTTTCGTTTCGTTTTGTTTCTTTGTTTTGCTCGAGGACTAGCAAAAGCTAAGTGTGGGGGAATTTGATAGGAGCATATTTATGCGCCTTAGTTAGTTAGTTCTTATGCATTTATGTTGTGTTTTCTTAGTTAAGTTAGTCTTTTAAGCTATTTTCATGTGTTTTCAGGTTTTAAGGACAAAGTAAGCAAAAGGATGCAATTTGGAGCATTTTGGAGCAAAATTAAGCTAGAATGGAGCTCATGCATGTGGAGCACAAAGTTTGGACGAATTTGAAGGATTGAAGAGCTAGGAATGTGTTTCAAAGTTGAAGACTTGAAGATGCAAAGTTTCCTAATTGAAGTGGGAAAGTGCTTAATTGAAGATGAAATCCTAGTCAAACATGGATTCCTAGTGGAAGAAGGATTCCTAAGTGAAGTTGGATTCCTAGAAGATTGAAGTTTCCTACTCAAACAAGGTTTCCTACTTAAAGAAGGGAAGTTAAAGCCAAAGAATCAGCTCAAGTGAATAAACCTTATCCAAAACATTATCCAAACCTTATCATATCTTATCCTAATCCTAATCCACTTATATTTCAGCTAATTGGGAGGATTCCTAGCTATATTAGGATACTTAAAATCAGATTTCTAGAAAACCTAATCCTTTCCTACAAAAATGGCGCCTATAACCTTTCTAGAAGACCTTTGCCTTGCATTGCAATTCAGCCACTTTCCCTCCACTTTTGTGCCGTGAGTTTTTACCCAAATCCCTTGGGATTTTGGTTTCTAGAAGCCCTTATCCCTTCCTAGATAAGTGCCGCACCTTGTCCTCCCATTCCCTTTGGATTTCTGATTTGTTTTCCTTCAAGGATTGTGTTTTATTTTCCTATGCAACTTAGGCCTTTAAATCATTTTCCTTTGCTACCTAGGGGCTGGATTTTCAGCCTATAAATACACCCCTTTGCCGCACCAATTCACCACCACCCTCTACCAGATTTTCACTACACCATTCACCCAAACATCCCTCTTGTGCCGTGAGTTTGCAAAGGAGAAAGAAGGAGACTCTTGGAGCCGTGCATGACATTCAAGGAGCTTGGATTGTTGGAGCGTTTCTAGGTGTTTTCTATCTTTATGTCAATGTTTAGATTTATTTGTCTTTGTTTATTTGCGAACATGAGGAACTAATTTCTTTATAGTTAGAGGGGAATTCAAAGCCATGATCATATGTTTTATATGATTTGATTTCCTCCAGTTATGATTTCATGAATCGTGAATGTGGTTTACTTATCTATTTGATTGATAACATGTTTATGTATGTTAATTAAGGATGCATACTTAGTTCGCATGCATGAATTTGATGCTAGAGTATAAGGGAATTTCACCTAATCGTTATTAACTTATATTCATAAGTAGTAAAAGTCGCTAGTCACGATTGTGTTAAGTAAATCCTTGGCAAGAGTAACATGCGTATTCCATAGTTATGAATGCCTCGTCAATGTTTATGATTTCCATTGAACTTAATGATCTTTGATATGTGTCTCTATCATGCGTATTCCATAGTTAGGGTCCTTGATAAGAATAATTTGGTTGTAATGCGTATTCCATTCAATTCAATGAATCTAGGGAAATCTGAGAATTAATTGGTGCAATCTAGTTAATTTGGGACATTGTCATTAATGGTTTGTTGAAAGAGTAACTAGAAATCGAGTCGTATGCATATGTTTCATGTGTGGAGAAGGAACCCTCTAACTAGCCTTTCACCATTCTTTTTCATCCAAAATCGTTTTTGTTAAGTTTGTTTTTAAAGTTTATGTTTTAAAGTCCAATTTCGTCAAAACCAAACCCCTTACTTTTTAGTCTTGTTTTTAGAGTCAAAACTTGTTTCTTTTAAAGTCTTTTGAGTCTTTGAAGCTATATTTTCGTCCAAATCACTTTCTAGTTCTAGAATTGAGTCTTTTTATTGTTATTTGCTGTTTTGAGTGTTTTGAGTTAGTTTTGAGTCTATAGAGTCTAGTTTAGAGTTTTTGAGTCTTATTTGTGTTGATTAGCATCCCTAGTTAATCCCCGGTCTAGAACGATCCCTACTTGCATCATTACTACAATTGTCATCAATAGGGTTTAATTTGTGTGTCAACTTAATTTTCACATCCGTCGCATCTCTGGTTCTTCAAAAAGGGAGTGTAGAGACACCGAGAAAGAATTTCAAGAACGATGTAGGAAATTTCATCTTCGATCGAATTCTCTTGAATCTCTCGGTACTGACACCTTCGATGACTGGTGGGAAGAATATACGCACGACTTTTTTGGCACTTCGGTCGAGGAAGTAGTTAACAAAATTTTTGGTGACCGGCCCAAGAAACCCTCCGCCCCTCAATCTAAAGAGGCGCCCCAAGGTACACCCTTGTTTCTACCTATATTTTCTTTTAGACATTTGGGTAATTCTACTAACGGGACTTTGCTTTCTTAGGTGGTCGGGTACTAAAATAGACGGGTGTGGTCGCCCCGATAGTGGTCAAGAAAAAATTGGCCCTTTCCTTCAAGAAGACCACCGTAAAAATCCTACAGAGCAAACGACTTCACCCGGTTACCGAGATGATAGGCAAAACTCCCCGTCCCCCGAAACACGTCAAGAAATTGGCGAAGAATGGAGCTCGGGAGATTCATGTCATCTCCAGTCATACCACCGAGACGACCGTCCTGAGTGCCTTTCCTCTTGCTCCTGTTGCTCAAACTTCGGCAGATAATCAACCTTCTCCAGCCGGCCCGGCAACCCAAGCTCAGCCAACACGTGAGGTCCCCAGGGTGGTGGTTAAGCCGGTTGCTGCACCCTCGGTTGACTTGCCTGCAGCTCTAGGGTCAGCAAGAGTAACCGTTCTGGAGGGAACGACTCCTTTGACTAGAAAAGATCTCTCCAAGAATCCGAAGCATTCGGTGGTCATCTTAGAAGAGGTATGACTACGCTATCAAATCCCATTGCTTATTGAGTATCAAACAATTATTAACACTTCTGTTTTAGGATGATGGGAGTGACGAGACTCCGTTGTCGAGTCGTTCTCGACCGATCCCAGCCTCTTCCGTTGATCCTCCCCACGTGGTTGAGGTGGCCAATCAAGATGATCTTCGGTGGCTGATCGTGAAAAAAAACCTATGTTCGAGCCTGAGACGACTTCAGAAACTCCACTTCACCCTCGGGACCAAGACCTCGGCATCCCTCCAGTGACCTCAACCTTTGTAAGGCTTTATTACTTTCTATTGTCAATTTGTTATAACATGTCTGAACCGAGCAAATATTAAATGTCAGGTGCCCACCCATTCTTTTCATCGAAAATTCTACGCACCAAAGGGTGTTATCTATATTTCTTGGCCACCTCAGTGGCCGTCAAATGTAAATAACCTCCATCGGTCGCGTGAACTGAGAAGCAGTCTAAAACACTGGGCTCGGCCATTGAGTTCTTCAGGTTCAAGCAACAAACCCGAAGACATGGCCGAAGTCTCTTATCAGCATGTTTAAAACAAAAACCTTTTTGCTATATTCTTTCGTGATTTCCTTATGCTTAACATGATTTTTGTGTACAGCCTTCCTGGGAAGTCAAGTTTAATGCTTTCTTGTCAAGCACTTCTGGAGCGGCTGGTCCTTCGGCTACTACAACTAAACCTACCGATTCAGCTGCTCTGGTTCGGCTGCAAGAAATTTTGTCTCTCTCGGCGTCACAAGTCCTTAAGCGCAAAGGTCTTGATTTGTTGGGTGCATGCCTAAACGACCTCGGAGCAGATGGTCAAATGAGCACCGAAGCCATCGTTCAGGCTTAGTCCACCTTGGAGCGAGTTCGGGAATCCTTCAGCATTTTTTAGAATGCTCTTCGGGCTGACGAGGACTTAAAAGCTGCATTGGTCGTTCAAGACACAATGCGTCCGAAGATCGACGCTTTAAAGGTGAAAGGAGAGGTCCTAGCCGATCTTGACCGTCAAATGGTCGAACTGGCAAAACGAAGGTCGGCCATTGCTTCTGAGCTTGCGAGGGACTTTAAGTCGGGCGGTAAATCTTATTTAACCAAATTCGTGACGAACGCGAAGCGAGTCGAGCAGCTAATGATGGACAAGAAGAACCAGCAAGCCGAGGTCATAATGGGCGAGGTGAGGTGGTTGGAATTGAAGGCCCTCCTTGGAACTCTTCTTCCTTCATCACCCTAGAATAATTTGGCTGTAACCTGACTTATCAAGGAAATGAAACGAACTTTTATTCTTGCATCTCCCATGTGACTGGGTAATATTTTTTTAAGAACTTTCCATTAATTGGCAACTTGTGAATAATACTGGTTCGATCTCTAAAATGGTATGCCCCCTTGCCGAGGACTTTATGGACAACGAACGGTCCTTCCCAATTCGACGACCATTTGCCAAACCTAGGGTCTTTATTTCCTACGGGCAGCACAGCTTGCCAAACTAACTCCCCTCACCGAACGTTTTTTGTTTGACTCTTTGATTATACACTCGCTCAGCAACTTTCTTTTGTACCACTAGAAGGTTGTAAGCATCAAGCCGATCTTCTTCCAAATCTTCTAACTTTTTTAACATGGCCTGGTTATATTCGACGTTAAACAAACTACTCTGCTCGATCACACGTAAAGAATTTACACTTAACTCGACCGGTAATATCGCGTCATGTCCATAGGTTAACGCATATGGAGTGGTCCCCGTTGCCGATCGGGGTGAAGTCCGGTATGCCCACAAGGTTTCATTCAATTTTAAATGCCACATGCCAGGTCTTTCTTTTTCGAGAATGCCGATCAAAACCTTATTACTTGCTTCGGCTTGTCCATTCGCTTGCAGATAGTATGGTATGGACTGCTCAAGCCGAATTTTTAAGCTTGCCGTATACTCTTTGAACCTTTCGACTGTAAAGACTGTGCCATTATCAATTATGATCATTTCTGGTATGCCGAACCTGGTCACAATATGTTCCTCCACAAAATCGCAAACCTCCTTGGATGTTAATTCGGCTTGTGATTTTGCTTTGACCCACTTAGTGAAATAATCAGTTGCCACGAGTATCCATGCATGTCTCGCTGCCCCAAAAGATGGCGTGATTTTACCGATCACGTTCATTGCCCATCCTTTGAACGGCCAAGGTTTGGTAACCGAATGAAGTAATTCGGCCAGGGCTCTTTGGATAGGTCCATGAATTTGACACCGAATGCATCTTCGTGCATACTCGATACAATCTTTCAATATGATTGGCCAAAAGTAACCGTGCCGGCAAAGTAGCCAGCGAATCTTGCATCCTAATTGATGGGCTCCGCAAATTCCTTCATTTACCTCTATGATTGCTTGGGCAGCTTCTTGTCGGCCGAGGCATAACAGTAATAAACCGTCCTCGCTTTTTCGATACAACTCATTTTGTTACGAGATGTAGCTTGTGGCATGAACCCTTATATTTCGGTCGTGTTTGCCTTTAGGATTATTAAGGTATTGCACAATTGGCCTTCTCCAGTCGTTTGGTAGCGTCTCGATCGCGTAAACATCTACGGGATCCTCCCATTCCAACAACGAAGGTAAGGACATTACTGTTGGAAGTATGCCCACAAAGCCACTCATTTGATGTAATAGCTTTTTGGAATACTTAATGTATTAAACTTTTATATGTTTAATGAAGGGCAAAGCTTATTGTTAATCACTATTTATTGTATCATGTGTTTAAGTAATAAGGGAATCCAAGGGATGTATTTGATCTAAGAGACAAGTGATCTAAGTGAGTTAGATTATCGAGACCATTCTCTTATGTTCATTCCTAAAACGTTCCTAGCCATAGGACTGCCAATTGGGTATTGACAATCCGCTAAGGTTAGTATGTGTTATGTTGACTCAAGCGTGAGTATGACTAGTCTCAAGTCATTTGGTGTTGGACACTAAGACAAACACATAGGTGCTCGAAAGAGTAATCGAGTACACTGAACAACGATCGAAAGAGAGTTCGAACATACATGTCATGTAAGAACTCAATAGTTGCAATATGCAAAGTAGTCCTTTGACCTGAGGCATCATAGATGTCTAATGGCTAGGTCCTTGATCTTTGATCATGTCAACGGCATTCCATCGGAGTGTCCACGGCATTGTTGGGGTCAAGCTATCTAGTCGTGTAGGCATATGAATGCACAACAAGGGATCTCTAACCTTCCATGGTGGAAGGAGAATACTCTAAGATATGATTCTAAAGTCTTTGGCCAAAGCATATGAATATGACTTAAGAAGTTTGTTCCAAATCATATTCAAGGGAATCATATAGATATGTATCACATTGGATAGTAGACATGAAACAAACTATCACTTAAACAATGTGATTAAGAGTATTGTATTAGAGAATGACCGTATTGCATTGTAGTTGTAACTGGATAGGTTCTCCAACCAATTCTACTTAGCTTGGGTAACCATGACATACTGCTAGGTGTCACTCATGGTTTGTGGAAGCCCTAATGACTAACAAACACTAATCATAAAATGGAGAATTGAAATGTGGTTTCAATTCACAATCGATCGTTAAGAGTAACAATCGCCCACTGCCTCGCTAATTGGAACCTAATGGATCGTACACCGAGTAAGGGTGATAGTGAAGAAATTAAATGAAATGGATATGCAATTAAATGGTTTAATTGAAGAATGGTCAAGATTAATTAATTAGTTAATTAATTTTACGAAAGCTTCGTATTGGGCTTATATGTTGGTTTTGGGTTTCGGGGCCCAAAAGCGTTTTGGTCCAAAAGGCCCATTATGTTTAAGTTGTATGACAACTCAAACAAAATGGGCAAATAGCCCAATAACATTAATATGGCCGGCCATTAGGGTGAATGGGCAAGCTTGGATTAATTACAAGTTTGCCACTCACTTGAAATGAAGTATAAAAGGAACTTTATAGCTTTATTTCTCATTAGGGTTTTCTTTGAGGCAAAGAGGTGAAACATTTTCTCTCTTTCTCTCTACAAAGAGGCCGGCCACTTAGGGAAGATTTAGCTAGCAATCTTTTCTTCTCTAAGTCATCCATTTCATCTTCACACCTCACCCTTGGTGTGGAGACTTAGAGATACCAAACCTTTGGTGTTTTTGGAGATCCTTTCCTCACATCCTCAAGGAGCAAAGGAGCACTAAAAGGGGAAAATCACAAGCAAGATTCAAGGAGCTTGGAGGTGACTTGAAGGCCCTCCACTTGGATGAATCCCCTGTGTAAACAAGGATGAGCTTCAAGGGTAAAGAAACTCTAAATCTTTACTTCTCTTTAATGTTGTTAAAGAGTCTTTTGGTTCACCATATACTAGGCTTTGAAAGTCATGGGTTTTATGAATTGATTTTTGGATGCATGCCTACTTTAAAGTGTTAATAGCTTGCATATGTATTCAAATGTTCATATTTGTTCTTAGCTAGGACAAAATTTTTCCTTCAAGTGGTATCAGAGCCTAGGCCTAGTTTATGGTGAATCCTTTTGGGTTTTGTGATTTTCATGATTTATGATTTAAATGTTGTAAATGTTACAAGCTTTGTTCTTGCTTTTGAATATATAAATTTTGCTAGAAAATTTAGCATCTCAAATGTTGTAGATGTATTTCATTTAAGCATGAATATTGGAACTAAAATTTGGTGCCATGTATTTTGGGAAATTCGGCCAAATCCTTAGGGTGATTTTTTGGGTTCATGTTTGTCTTGTTAAAATGGTTTTAAGGTGACTTTTGGAACCCCTAAGTACCCTAGGATATTAGCCCTCTTTTGAGTGGTGAAAAATTGAGTTTTGGTGAGTGAAAACATTCATGGAGCTATTATGAGTTTTCATGAGTGTTCTTCAATGTTCTTGAAGTTCTTGCCAAGAACATAAAGTTTTGAAGTTTTGATTCAAAAGTTTTATGTTTTTCATAAAGTTTTGGTTTAATTTTGATGGGTGAAAGTTATTGGTGAAGCATTTATTTTGGCTTTAATGTTTTGTCATAGATCTTTTATTTTTCTTACAAACCATCAATTTCACCTTTACCTCACCCACCAAAATCAAGTTGCATAAAAACCCTTTCACACTCATTCACACTCCAAAACCGGCCACCCCCTAGTGGGGCTACTTTTGGGGTCTTTTATGCAATTACATAAAGTTTTGATACTTTTGTGTATTTGCACTTTGGCCCAAAAGTTTACGTTTTTACGTTAAGGCCCAAAAACTCTAAAGGACGAATTGTTTTAATCCTTTAATGATGTTTTTACATTAATAAAATTTTGGGATCTAGTTGTAATTACATGAAGTTGTGGACTATTGTGTTTTTACAAAGTGACCCCAAAAGTTTTTGTATTTGCATTATGGCCCAATTGTTGTGGTCATAGTTTCCTTTTGGCCCAAAAGGATGAGAACAAAATTGTTTTGTCTCTTTAATGAGAATTGGATTTTCATTTCATTTAGTTCCATTTAAATCAATTCTATGGATCCAAAAACCAATTGTTTAAGTTGCTTTCTTAGTTAATGTGATTAATTGAGAAAAGGGTGATTATGAACCAAAGGCCTCGATAATTGAGCTATGTGATTGGCCGCTTTACATTATGAATGTTTGGGTTTGGTAGTGTAGATTTTGAATGTAATTTGATTAATTCAATTTGTTGTAAATGGACATAAGTCCATCATTTGTGTTGTAAAAGGGCATAAGCCCTTCTTATTATTTCATGTATTCCTTTTGTTTATATGTATGCAAAATGGAATAGTTGGGTCCAACGCCCAATAGGAAATAACGGTTTAATTGGATTAAACGCGTAACTAAAATCAACAACTACCTACCTTAGACCCAAGGTCCAACACAAGGCTCGTGTTGGATCAAATTAAACGATTCATAATCATCCTAAAACCTAATATGACCATATAGTCCATATGAGGATGCAATGCGTTCGTTAGTAGTTCCATATAGTCTCGCTTGTTTCAACGAAACAATGGGAGTATTATATGCTACTAAATCATATTAACTTGGACCAATGGTTATGATAGGCCCAAGTTCTTTTAATATGATTAAAATGATTTTGATGTAGCCCAAAACTACTCCCTCGACAAACGAATATTAAGTTGATAAGCGAGAGATGTTTTGAACATCTCTTCGTAGGCCTTCCACCGTGGTGGGCTTCAATCGTTTGTGACTTATACACCGTATTCGTCCAGTTCTGGGGTATGCAAAGTATGTGCTTACATTCAGGAGAAGCCCATAAACATATGATGAAGTGAAAGTAGGCAACGAGTATGGCCAATATGATATTCTTCTGAGGCCATTCTTGAACCCCTACTTGAACTAGCATGGTGGGAATGACTTAACTAAGTGCAATGGTGCCAATAAGATATTCTTCTGAGACATCATTCTCTAGAGGCCAAACGAGATGGGTAATTACAAAAGTTGTAAATGGCTAAAGCGTTATCCTCTCATCATTATTGTTGCTAGCCAATATGATATTCTTCTGAGGTGGGCTTGGTAATGGTGAGTCTCCCATACCCCGCTAAGAGTTCAATATAACTCTCGAATTCTATTGAGGGATGTGGAATTTGCCAAAAATAGTGGGTGGTACTAGTTGATTCAAAGACCCAATCAAATAGTTTTAAACAAACAATCTAATACGATTTCTGTTATGTTATGTAGTTAACAACATGCCTAAAATTATACCCACCATTATACTTGACAAAAAGGGCCTTAAGGGCCAACGTTTCCTTGCTTGGTATCGCCACTTCAAAGGAGGAGTGTCAAAAATATGTTAGACACTATGAGGATGACCTACAAGCCAAATGCTTAATCCTCACTTCACTTAGTGAGGAGCTTATGAAGCTACATAAGCACATGGATAGTTCTTGTGCCATGGTTGAAAGTTTGCATAAGATGCATGACATTGAGACTAGTAATGTACGATTCTCAAATGTTTGTAGTCTAATGAATGCCAAAATGGCAAAGGGGACATCGGTCCATCAACATGGACAAAAGATGGAAAAGATATTTAAAGATCTTAAAAGTTTAGGAACTTCCATCGATGGGAAAATGGCCCAAGACTTTTTCCTTGCATCTCTCTCGGATGATTTCACTAAGTTTATTGTAAACTATAAAGTGAATAGATTCGATCATGCTTTAAACGAGATGATTGACATGTGCTGTAAATTTGAAAAAGGTTTCAAAATGGACAGTGGGAGTGAGAATGCAATCACAAGGAAAAGGTTGCATAAGAAGAAGCAAAGAAAACCAAAGGAACATGTTTTCATTGTGGAAATGATGAACGTTGAAAGAAGAAATACAGGGTGCGCATTGCGAGCCTTATGACACGAACTTTTGAAGAAACTATTTCTGTCATAGAGAGTGCTTTTACAGTGAGCTCCAATTCCTGGATATTTGATTCAGGCGCTAGTCAACATATCTGCAATACGTTGCAGGGACTAGCAGGGAGCAGGTCACTGCACAATGGGGAGATGGTTGTGCGAGTTGGGAACGGCACTAAAATCTCTGCAAAAGCAATAGGCACCTACATGCTTAACCTACCCTCTGGGGAAGTCCTGGAACTTAAAAATTGTTTATATTTTCCTTCATGTATAAAGAATTTGATTTCTATCTCTAAGCTTTTACGAGATGGGCACTCAGTATTGTTTGACAAAATGAGTTGCACTTTATACTTGAACGGTCGTATTATCTCTCATGGTAATATGATAAAGGGACTTTTTCACCTAGAGACGAATAGTGGGATGCACTGTATTGAAAGCAGGAATACCTCAAAACCCAAAAGGGCTAGAGAAGAAGTTAACCAAGAAAAGATGTGGCATCTTAAACTTGGACATGTGAACCTTGATAAGATTCGCAAGATGTCGAAAGACGGATATATCCGCCCATTAGGTAATGACCAGATGGGTACTTGTGAATGTTGCTTGAAAGGAAAGATGACAAAATCTCCATTTACTGGAAAATGAGAGCGTGCCACTGAAATTCTAGGGTTAATCCACACTGACGTATGTGGACCTATGTCTACTACGTCGAGAGGAGGCTTCTCCTACTATATCACATTCACCGACGATCACTCTCGGTTTGGCTATGTGTATCTTATGAAGTACAAGTCAGAATCCTTTGAAAGGTTCAAAGAATTCAAGAATGAAGTTGAGAAGCAAACTGGGAAACAGATAAAGACCCTAAGATCAGATCGAGGTGGTGAATATCTGAGTAACGAGTTCCTAGATTATCTCAAAGAGTGTGGAATAGTATCACAGTGGACTCCACCAGGAACTCCTCAACATAACGGAGTTTCTGAACGGAGAAATCGAACCTTGATGAACATGGTTCGTTCTATGATGAGTTCTGCTAATCTACCAGTAACATTATGGGGATATGCTCTATACACAGCAGCTTACTTGCTTAATAGAGTACCTTCCAAGTTAGTTTCACAAACGCCATATGAGATATGGCATGGCAAAAGCACAAATCTTAATCATATTAGGATTTGGGGTTGTCCGGCTTACGTTAAAAGGCTTGAAGCTAACAAGCTTGAAGCAAGATCTGTTAAGTGCTATTTTGTGGGGTATTCCAAACAGACTTTGGGATACGAATTCTATAACCCTGACGACAAGAAAGTCTTTGTCGCCAGAATTGCTATGTTCCTTGAGGACGAATTCGTTCTCAATGGAAGTAGCGAGAAAACGATAGAATTGAAGGAAATTAATGAGATTAATGAAGAACCACAAACAAGCACTCAACAAGATGACAACCCTGTTCCTGAACCCCTAGCTCCACGTAGATCTGAACGGGTTAGTAAGCCACCTAAGAGGTATGGCTTAGACAATGACTTTGCGAAATTGCACCTTCTCGGTGACAATGACACAAAGGAGGACCCTAGGGACTACACTGAAGCAATGTCCGACATTGATTCAAAGAGATGGCAAGAGGCCATGAAATCCGAGATGGATTCCATGTATCAAAATCAGGTCTGGACTCTTGTAGACCCTCCAGAAGGTATTGTACCTGTTGGAAACAAATGGGTCTTCAAGAGGAAGATAGGCGTTGATGGGAACGTGGAGACTTATAAGGCTAGACTCGTAGCCAAGCGTTACAGGCAAAGAGAAGGGATTGACTATGAAGAAACTTTCTCTCCTGTAGCCATGATTAAGTCCATTCGGATTTTGCTTGCTATAGCTGCGTACTATGATTATGAAATCTGGCAAATGGACGTGAAGACGGCCTTTCTGAACGGCTACCTAGAGGAAGAGCTTTACATGGCTCAACCCGAAGGTTTCGTGTCCAAGTCTGAAAAGACTAAAGTATGCAAGCTTCAGAGGTCCATTTATGGACTTAAGCAAGCCTCCAGGAGCTGGAACAGTCGTTTTGATACTGAAATCAAATCGTTTGGTTTTACTCAAAACGAAGACGACAATTGTGTTTATCAAAAGGTCGTTGGGGATGCAGTTGTATTCCTAGTGTTATATGTAGATGACATATTACTATTCGGGAATGACACTGCAGTACTTTCTTCTGTAAAAGTGTGGTTGTCCAAAACCTTCCACATGAAAGATTTAGGAGATGCATCTTATGTACTTGGGATAAAGCTCTATCGTGATAGATCCAGAAAATTAATTGGATTATCCCAATCTATGTACATTGATAAGGTGCTAAGTAGGTTCCAGATGGAACAGTCTAAGAAAGGTTTTCTTCCTGTTTGACATGGAATTCACCTTTCTAAGTCCATGGAACCTAAGACTCCTGAAGAGATACGACAAATGAATGCTATTCCTTATGCTTCCGCCATAGGGAGTCTCATGTATGCCATGATATGCACAAGGCCTGATATCGCATATGTTGTGAGCATTACTAGTCGATATCAATCTAACCCAGGATCAGAACACTGGGCAGCTGTCAAGACGGTCCTTAAGTACTTAAGAAGAACTAAGGACATGTTCCTCGTTTATGGAGAAGCAACAGAGTTGCGAGTGGAAGCTCATACAGACGCAGATTTCCAATCTGACGTCGATGATAGGAGTTCCAACTTCGGATATGTATTCACTCTGAATGGTGGGGCTGTCAGTTGGAAAAGCAAGAAACAAAGTGTAATTGCTGATTCCACGACAGAGGCTGAATATGTCGCTGCAGCTGAAGCCGGCAAAGAAGCGTTCTGGATGAAGAAGTTCATCACTGAACTTGGAGTGGTTCCAACCATTACATCACCAGTAACTTTGTACTGTGATAGTAGTGGGGCGATAGCTCAAGCCAAGGAACCCAGGGCACATCAAAAGAACAAGCATTTTGACAGGCGCTTTAATATCATTAGAAGATATGCTGCCGAGGGGAAAGTCAACATCCTCAAAGTTGCTTCAGCCGATAACGTAGCAGATCCACTGATAAAGCCAATGTCTCAAATCCAGCTTGACCGTCATATGGAAAAGATGGGTATTAGATACATGGGAAGATGGCTTTGAGTGCAAGTGGGAGATTGTTGGAAGTATGCCCACAAAGCCACTCATTTGATGTAATAGCTTTTTGGAATACTTAATGTATTAAACTTTTATATGTTTAATGAAGGGCAAAGCTTATTGTTAATCACTATTTATTGTATCATATGTTTAAGTAATAAGGGAATCCAAGGGATGTATTTAATCTAAGAGACAAGTGATCTAAGTGAGTTAGATTATCGAGACCATTCTCTTATGTTCATTCCTAAAACGTTCCTAGCCATAGGATTGCCAATTGGGTATTGACAATCCGCTAAGGTTAGTATGTGTTATGTTGACTCAAGCGTGAGTATGACTAGTCTCAAGTCATTTGGTGTTGGACACTAAGACAAACACATAGGTGCTCGAAAGAGTAATCGAGTACACTGAACAACGATCAAAAGAGAGTTCGAACATACATGTCATGTAAGAACTCAATAGTTGCAATATGCAAAGTAGTCCTTTGACCTGAGGCATCATAGATGTCTAATGGTTAGGTCCTTGATCTTTGATCATGTCAACGGCATTCCATCGGAGTGTCCACGGCATTGTTGGGGTCAAGCTATCTAGTCGTGTAGGCATATGAATGCACAACAAGGGATCTCTAACCTTCCATGGTGGAAGGAGAATACTCTAAGATATGATTCTAAAGTCTTTGGCCAAAGCATATGAATATGACTTAAGAAGTTTGTTTCAAATCATATTCAAGGGAATCATATAGATATCTATCACATTGGATAGTAGACATGAAACAAACTATCACTTAAACAATGTGATTAAGAGTATTGTATTAGAGAATGACCGTATTGCATTGTAGTTGTAACTGGATAGGTTCTCCAACCAATTCTACTTAGCTTGGGTAACCATGACATACTACTAGGTGTCACTCATGGTTTGTGGAAGCCCTAATGACTAGCAAACACTAATCATAAAAGGAAGAATTGAAATGTGGTTTCAATTCACAATCGATCGTTAAGAGTAACAATCACCCACTGCCTCGCTAATTGGAACCTAATGGATCGTACACCGAGTAAGGGTGATAGTGAAGAAATTAAATGAAATGGATATGCAATTAAATGGTTTAATTGAAGAATGGTCAAGATTAATTAATTAGTTAATTAATTTTACGAAAGCTTCGTATTGGGCTTATATGTTGGTTTTGGGTTTCGGGGCCCAAAAGCGTTTTGGTCCAAAAGGCCCATTATGTTTAAGTTGTATAACAACTAAAACAAAATGGGCAAATAGCCCAATAACATTAATATGGCCGGCCATTAGGGTGAATAGGCAAGCTTGGATTAATTACAAGTTTGCCACTCACTTGAAATGAAGTATAAAAGGAACTTTATAGCTTTATTTCTCATTAGGGTTTTCTTTGAGGCAAAGAGGTGAAACATTTTCTCTCTTTCTCTCTACAAAGAGGCCGGCCACTTAGGGAAGATTTAGCTAGCAATCTTTTCTTCTCTAAGTCATCCATTTCATCTTCACACCTCACCCTTGGTGTGGAGACTTAGAGACACCAAACCTTTGGTGTTTTTGGAGATCCTTTCCTCACATCCTCAAGGAGCAAATGAGCACTAAAAGGGGAAAATCACAAGCAAGATTCAAGGAGCTTGGAGGTGACTTGAAGGCCCTCCACTTGGATGAATCCCTTGTGTAAACAAGGATGAGCTTCAAGGATAAAGAAACTCTAAATCTTTACTTCTCTTTAATGTTGTTAAAAAGTCTTTTGGTTCACCATATACTAGGCTTTGAAAGTCATGGGTTTTATGAATTGATTTTTGGATGCATGCCTACTTTAAAGTGTTAATAGCTTGCATATGTATTCAAATGTTCATATTTGTTCTTAGCTAGGACAAAATGTTTCCTTCAATTACTCGTGTACGGATAACTTGGTCACGCTGAAAGACTTGTTGATTAACCAAAGTCAGATACGATTACCGTAAAACGGGTATCATTGGTCCATACTTGCCCCCCAAGAGTTGTGCTCCGGAGGCTATCTGAGCGAGTTCGTCTGCGACGGTGTTCTGACCACGAGAAATATGATTGAACGTGATACCGTCGAATGACTCGGCCAAGTAACTGGCAACCATGTGATAAGGCTCCAGAGTACAACTCATGCACCGAAAAGTTCCATTGAGTTGGTTAATCACGAGCTCTGAATCACCGAAAACGAGGACACGAGCAGCGTGCAAATCATGGAGAACGCTAAGGCCGATAATAAGGGCTTCGTATTCGGCCTGATTGTTGGTACAATCAAAATCCAACTTGAGGGAAAAGAACCAACGGTGTTGGTTGGGAGACTGGAGTACGATCCCCACATCGGCCGATGTCGACGTACTGGAACCATTGAAATACATCGTCCAATAAGGGTAGCGTCGACCGGGGTGCCTGAAGGAGAAGTCCCAATGATAACCAAGATGTCGAGGATGGTAGGAGTCATAGTACCAAATGGAAAAACCAAGGTGTTGGTGGCCGAGCACCAGAGGCTAAGAGCTGCCATGAGGAGATCTTTATCCATTGTAATCTCCATAGCCGAGAACTTGATTGCATCGTAAATACCAAGAGTTTTCCACTCTTTGCCGAAGAACCTTTCCATTCGAACAACCCATGCCACCCAGTTTGCATTAGGTGAAGGCCAGAATCCTTGGGGTTTTGTTTGGCACCACTTCGACCAATCGAATCCTTGCAGTAAACCTGCCAAACGGTATTTTTTAAACAGGTTGGTGATGGATGACGGCACTGTATCCTTGAAGAGTGGGCCCAGAACTTGATAAGTAGTGTTCAATTCGCCCTCGAAATGCAGAGTTTTGATAGCGTGTTGATCAATGAAATCCTTGCACTTGTTGCACTCAGAAGAAAGTTATGAAACAAAGGTGGCCATTGAAAAAAGGTTAGAAATTGCTGAGAGGAAAGTGCTAGAATTTTTTTTTTTTTTTTTTAAGGATTTACAAGGAAACAAAACGGCAAGAAAATTTCAAAGGTTTGAGAAAGCGTAAGGAAAGAATGAAAGAGATAAGGGTATTTATAAGCATTTGGGAATGGAAGGCTAAATGGTTGATTTTCAAAATAAAAGGTAAAATCAAGCGGGAGATATACTAATCATTGTACACGATCAGAAAATCAAGGCGAGAAGATCGAGGTTTTCACGGATTGAGGATGCACAATGGCGTGTTACGGCGGTTTTAATGCAAGAGAGACGTTTCGGCGGTCGCATGGTTTTGAGGATCATGAATAAAGGTTGCTAGGGTAACCAGGGGGTTGACATGCGGCAGGACGGTTTGGAACTCGAGATTAAGGGATCACGCCTCATAAGCGCATGGTGGCAGTTCTCGAAAGTCGGTTTCACTTCTTCAAGGTCGAGGCTCGAATGAAGGAGTATAGGTCGACGACCTCAGAAGCGAGGGGGTAATGTTTGGGCCCAAAAATACTGTGTTGAGCTGAGTTAGGTCTTTTTCGGCCCAGTGTGGGATAGGCCGAGGTTAGATTCATCCTCGGCCCAGAAGTTGTAAACAGGTGTCGTTAGAAGATATTCAACCCATGGGCCGAGTTGTCGAAGTGGGCCATATCCTATCGGAAAGAGGAATGTGGACGAATCCTGTTGTGAGAGTGAGTCTCGACGGGATTAGGATGCTGAGATTGAACACGGTTTGATAATGAGTTATGTTCAAAGTCCTAGTAGGAATAGGATTGGTCGAGATAAAGATGGATTATGATAAGGAGTTCTAATCCAAGAATGAATGGGATTCAATACTGGTTGGCTGCTATAAATAGGGAAAGAAGACATCGAAACAACCCCCTCCAATTCAACACACAACTGCCCTGCGCAAATTCTCTCAACAACCTTGAGACTTTTTCCTTTTCTTTTTTCGCCGACACACGTTCAGTTTGGATAAACAGCACTGTGAATGCAACCAATGATATCTTCAATCGGCATAGATATTAGCATCCCTAGTTAATCCCCGGTCTAGAACGTTCCCTACTTACATCTTTACTACAATTGTCAACAATAAGGTTTAATTTGTGTGTCAAGTTAATTTTCACATCATGATTCAATTAGTTTTCAAATAATCTTCTTCTTTTTTTGAACAAACGATGTTATCTACACTAAGGGGAGAGAGTGGGCTTAACCTCACAATGGGCTAGCAATCAGTTGTTTATTAAATATTATTTTTTCTAATCTTAATGTAAATTCAATAAAATGTAGATGGAAATTGAAAGACCGTTTTTATTAATATGGATTCAGCTGCTTTGATTAGTTAAAAGACCATTTTTATTAAATGTATTTATTATTCATTTCCATCTATATTAATAAATACATTTAAAACATATAAATCGCGCGTAGTACGTCGTGATTTAAAAAATTATAAATAAATAAAAAGAACTAGTCAAATAAGTTAGTATCAAAAAAGGAACTTGTCAATGAACTTATTAAGAAAAACAAAATACTTGGAAATGTATTCTTGGAGGAAAAAAAGCAAATCTTTTCATATTTTGTATACCACATTAGTATCACATATCTAATAAAGTGATATCCATCAATACAAGTGATAGGAGCATATTTATGCGCCTTAGTTAGCTAGTTCTTATGCATTTCCATGGTGTTTTCTTAGTTAAAGTAGTCTTTTAAGCTAGTTTTATGTGTTTTCAGGTTTTAAGGCCAAAGGATGCAAGAAGATGCATTTTGGAGCTTTTTGGAGCAAAATTGGGCTTGGAATGATTATCACATAATTGGAGCCAAGGTTTGGACGAATTTGAAGACTTGAAGATGATGATTCCTACTTGAACAACGTTTCCTAGTTGAAGTAGGAAAGTGCTTACATGAAGGAGGATTCCTAATCGACGAAGGATTCCTAATCGACGAAGGATTCCTAATCAACGAAGGATTCCTAATTGAAGATGGATTCCTAATCACATGAGGATTCCTAGAAGAACAAGGATTCCTCCTCCAACAAGGATTCCTACTTGAAGTAGGAAAGTTAAGCCAAGGTTTCCTACTTTGGTTTGATTTTTCCTAATTGTCCCTAAAAGTTCCAGCAATTATGAAGACTTTCTAAGCATTCTAGGACACAAAACAAAAGCCTAGAACCCTTTTGAACCCTTGCCGCACCCCCCTTTGCATTTCCTCTTCCTTATTTCCTGTTTTTATGCTTTAAAACACCTTCCTTTTGTGTTTTAAACCCTAGCCGAATTTCCCTTGCCCTTTCCTTTAATTTTCTGATTTATTTCCTAATTCTAGAATCCTTAGACTTAATTTCTGATTTCCTAATCAACCTAGGGTTTGAATTTCTGTTTCCCTTTAAATAAACCTCTTGTTGCAGCCACAAAACATTCCACACAAGCCCATTCAGTCCCATTCACGCCAGAAACATCACCACTCTCTCTGCCGCACCTATCCTTCACCATTCACCATATTTTCTGACCAAAAACCACCCTAGCCGTCCCATACACCTATCCCAGCCATAAACCCATCATTCTACACCATTCATAACCCCCAAAACTCACCCATTCGTGTGCAGCAGCAAGGAGAAAGAAGGAAGGACTCTTGGATGCTTAAGCTTCATCGTTGGTGCATTCTAGGTGTAATTCGTTTTATGATTTCAATGTTTAATTTCTTTTCCTTTCGTTTTGCTACGAACATGAGTGGCTAAACCCCTATTGGTTAGGGGTAATTTCGAAGCCATGACTATGTATGCAAGTTGATTTGATAAATTCCAGTTATGAGTTCTTGAATCGTGAATGCAATTGGCTTAACTGTGCGAGTAATAACTTATTTGTGTTTGTTAATTAGGGGTCGACACTTAATTGGCTTGCATGAATATGTTGCTAGAATATAAGGTTGTTTCACATAATCGTCACACACTTATATTCATATGTAGTGAAGGTCGCTAGTCACGATCGCGTTAAGTCCAATTCCTAGCATGAGTGACATGATGTCATAGTTGCAAGTGCTTTGTCAATGCTTATAGTTTTCATTGAACGTAATGATCTTTGATTGTATCTTTATTATGATGTCATGTAGGGAACTTTTGAGGAATGCTTTGGGTTGTCGAATGATGTCATCCAATCCAATAACACAAGGAAAACTTGAGAATTAACTAGTGATGTCACGGTTAATTTGGGGCATTGTCATTCATAATTCAACGAAGGAATAACTGGAAATTGAGTCGTTTGCATACTTGTCATGTGTGGAGAAAGAGCCCCTAACTAGTCCATCATCCATTTAAAACCCCAAAAACGTTTTCAAAATCTGTTTTACTTTGCAATCTGTTTTATCAAATTTATTTTCATCCAAATCAAATCCTCATTTACTTTGAAGTCTTAATTTAGTTAGAAAGTGTTTTGGTTTATGTTTTTAAGTATTTTGAGTCAAGTTTTCACCCAATTTCGTCCAAATTAGTGTAGGTGCTCAAAACTGCCCAGAAAGTGGTTTTTAGGCAGTTTTGAGTCTTCTAGTTGCTGTTTTGAGTTTTTGTTTTGTTTTAGTGTTTTAAACTTTAGTTTTTCATTCTTTGAGTCCAAATTAGTGTTTTAAACTTTGTTTTTAAGTTTTTAAATCAGTTTTCAAGTGTTTAGCAATCCCTCCTAATCCCCGGTCTAGAACGATCCCTACTTACATACTTTGCTACAATTGTCAAAAGAGGGTTTAATTTGTGTGCTTAATATATTTCGCATCAACAAGTAGGTCTCACTACTGTTAGAGAAGTGATACCAGTGTAGTAAGGGCTGGTTTGGTATTGCTGTGCTTTGAAAAAAAGCTGCTGTGAGAATAAGCGGTTGTGCTGTGAGAATAAGCGACTGTGAAATAAATCAGCAGAGCGTTTGGTAAATTTTTTTGTAAAAGTGTTTTTGGAAAGAAAAGCAGTCTGATAGTGGGTCTTTTCATTAAAGGAGCACTGTACCTCCGTGTGCTTTGAAAAAAAGCCAGTTTTCCAAAGCTGCAAATAGCAGCTTCAGCTTTTTCCTTTGATTTCAGCTTATTCTCACAGCAACTTCCAAAATAAGCCATTTTTTTCAGTTTACCAAACACCTAAAACTCTCACAGCTTTTTTTCATAGGTGCTTTTTTTTAAGCACCTTACTCCCAAACTAGGTCTAAGTGTAGTATTATTCTAGTTTTTGTATTCAGTTAGTTGAGTAAGTATATACTTAATTACAATTACATATACAATCTCCACAAATAATCGAGTATTTTAGTATAATAAGTTTTGAAACAAGAAAGTGAAAAGTAATACCATTATATCGTAGTACCAATTGACTTACTACAACGTTCTTTAACAACAAAACAATGGTATGTGTAAATTAATATATAATATTGCATTATTAAAAAAATTAAAACGATGATAAATTAGAGAAGTGAAAAATTACAATTTGATTAACGATGAAAACAAAGAGCCAAAGACCACCCCACCTCTAATTTCAAACAATTAAAATTACTGGGTTTTTTTTTTTTTTTGAAGATGAATGAATTTAAAAAAAAAACACATGAGGAAAGAAGAAGAAGAGAGAGAACCATACAACGTTTCAAAAAACAACACCAAAGAGAAGAAGAGGCCTTTGGATTCATTTCAAAAGCTCCTCCGTCTCTGCGTCTCTTATCGTTTCAAAACCCTAGCCCCTCTTTCTCCTCTACCTTCCGCTGCCGCAATTTCCATGGCATCAGCGATGGTCTCTCAGCAATCCTTCTGAATTTACGGTTTTGCCCCTCTACTGGCGCCCGGAAATGGCGGAAAAGCCAACGCCTCCGCCTCCGCCTCCGCCGCCGTGTCCTCTGTACTTTCTGTACTCGGCTAGGGTTTCGGTTTCAGTTCCGTTGAGCTCCGTGAGGAGCCCGACATAAGGTACGGCTCTGGACCGCCACCGCGGTCCGATCAAGATCGGTGTTTTCGTCTGCTCGTGTATATAATCAGAGGAGAGAGAAAGCGAGTGCCGTCGGGTTGGATCATTGCTGTTGCTTCTTCTTGTTGGAATGGCGAAGGGAGGTTACTTCTTGGAGAAGGTTCGGAGATGCTTACGGACGGTGTTCTTCATGGTGGCGATGGTGGCGTCGCTGCTAGTGTCGTCGCTGCCGGCGCTGGTGGCGATAGGGGACATGCTGGTGCCGTGCGTGTTGATATCGAGCTTCACGTGCGTGACGTGCTACGGATTCAAAGAGCATTTGCATCGATACGCCTTCAAGAGCTCGCTCACCGATATTCCTCTGGTTTCCTTTATCAGATCTCTTATCATTATCTGTATGCACCTTTCTATCTCTTTTCTGAGTTTTTTATATTTTAGTTTTAGTTTTTTGTGATTGAACTTTGATACTCCCCTTTAGGAATCCGAAGTGTGTTTATTTTTTTAATTTGAAAGAAATTTAAGGATTTTGAAATTTGTTTTCCCACTATTCTGTGTTTTGATCACAAAGTTACATTGTTTGTTTATTATGATTAATTTTCTTTCGGGTTTTTGTTCCTTGATGATCAGACATCTTGAGCAAAATGGAATGGTTGCATTTTTCGGGTTCGAACGATCCCTCTGTTCTGTGTAGCTTTAGACATGAATGAAATGAGCATGTAGCTAGTGCCCTGTTGTTACCAATCAGTTTGAACCTACCATTGCTATTTTGCTGACAAGTGACGTCAGTTCAAGTATTTCGCTTAGTAAAGCGGAGTTTACTTTTCGAGTGATGCACAAAATGCCTTTTACAGCTGTGTTTTCTCAGTAACCATTCGGAAGATGTCTCTATGGCCATGCTTACAGAATTTATAAACATAGCAGCGATACGAATGAACCTTCCTTGTGTGCCGTATATATATGCTAATTTATGGATTTCGTTTATTGCAGGTGTGCATTCCATGTGCGATGGCCCTGCTCTCTCACACGGTCCATACCTTGGAACTGTGACTTTCTGTTCCTTCATCTCAATTCTACTTCTTTCAATCAAAGCTTGTCTTTTCACTGTAAATTCTCAAATTGAGGCTGAAGCTTCGTCTTCCCTCTCAAGGCAGAGACTCCACTTGAAGAAGTCATGGGGAATGCCTGTCTTGTTTCTCTCATCAGTAGTCTTTTCCCTTGGACATACTGTGGTTGCTTATAGAACAAGTTGCAGAGCAAGGAGAAAGCTCCTATTTCACCGAGTTGATCCAGAAACTGTAAGTTTGCTTAAGGTTTTTTTGTTTTTGTTTAAATTTTCTTTATTCATACTTAGTTTTCTGTTATTCTTAATTGTCGAAAGAGTTTTGCAACCACAATGCATGGAATAATTATGCACTCTAACAGCCTCTGCGTTCTGCTTATTACACTTGATTATACACAAATGATTATCTAACTAAAACTTTTGGTAGTTTGTAACGAACTCTGTTTATCAAATGAACAGGTCCTTTCATGCAAAAATGTATTCTCTGGCTATCAGAAGGTCCCAAGATCTCCCACTCCCTCGGGAGGAAAAACCCCAAAAAGTGACAGTGAAATGAGGCGTAAGCCTTTTTCTACAGCTCGAGATGATGGTGAACTCCCAGTCAGAGTAATTACAGATATTGACAGCTTATTCATCACGTGCAGGGGGCTTACTCTTCATTACAAGCTTAGCTTGCCTGGTTCACCACCTCATTCCTTGTCATCCATTGCATTTCTTGAACCTAGCTCCCCAAAAATGGCTATGGGGAGGCCAAAACTAGATCGACATCCATTAAGCTTGTTATCGAAAGGCCAAAACCATCTCCACAGGAGCTACAGCAATCAATTTCACGGCTCATCTCTCTATGTACCTTTATTGGACGGTTCTACAGTTTCTCCTGTTCTTTCTGAAGAGATTCCTGTCTTGAGACTATCCAATGCTGGTGAAGAGGATGAGGGTAGTAAATTAAATTTTGGTACTCCAAACAAAGAAATGGAAGGAAGTGACCAGTTTGGTATTCTATTAGTGCATGGGTTTGGGGGAGGAGCCTTTTCTTGGAGGCATGTGATGGGGACCCTTTCCCGGCAAGTTGGTTGCACAGTTGCTGCTTTTGATCGCCCTGGTTGGGGCCTAACCTCAAGGCTGCGACGGGAAGATTGGGAGGATAAAGAAATGCCTAATCCTTATAAACTTGATTCTCAAGTAATTGGTCTCCCACTTTAGTTACTCTGTGATAAGTTCCATGTACTTTACCCTTGAGTTGGGTGGGGATGGTCAATGGGTGCCCATGAATGCTCCATATATCACTATCATCACCATAACAAGCACAAACATCACCACTCACCATAGATCACCATGGTCAATGGGTGCCCATGGATGGTCAATGGGATCTACTGTTGTGCTTTCAAAGTTTTCTAGTGTATCCTTTAGGCTGATCCTAGTCAAATTGTTTATCCAACATGGGCACATCATTGAACAGTCCTGAAACATGGGCACATCATTGAACACAGCGATGCACTTATTGGTCCCCTTCCCCATGTAGCTTATGTGTTCCTCAAGTTTTATTTCTAGACTTTATATTGATCTGAAATTTTTTAACCTAATTTACCAGGTTGACCTGCTTCTTTCTTTCTGCTCTGAGATGGGATTTTCTTCAGTGGTGCTTGCTGGTCATGATGATGGAGGCCTTCTAGCTTTGATGGCTGCACAAAAAGTACAAGCATCAGTGAATTCTTTCAATGTGAGTATCCCTTCTTAGTTTTCATTTAAGATATCATAAACTAATTGGACCTTTTTGCTTCTAACTCTTCCTACATGTGAAATTAATTACTTGCTCCGATATAAATTAGTATCAAAGATACTGGAAGTTTTGCTATCAAGACTATGCTGTTGGGCTGTTTTCCATGTCTACGTAACCTCGTATGAGTTTTGTACTGTTCATTGGTTGATATAGGCATTTTATATTCACTTTCACACTAAGCGTACCAGTAGCCATTGGAAAATTTAAGATAGGATAAGTACCATCGTTAGGCTGAAATACTGGTGTCATCCTCCCATGCATGAAGATGCAACATTCCGTGATATCATACGTGATGATAAAATAGGAAGCAATAAAGATATTACTGTCCTCTTTTATTCAAAAGGGGGGAATGATGCCGCTTCTTTGAATATGTTTACACCATATTGTCCTTAGATGTTTTTCTTTTTCTTTCTCTATTATTTTAATATTCATTATATTTTGTCGGTTTTATTTTGTTATACAATTCAGGTTACAATTAAAGGCGTAGTATTGTTAAATGTTAGCTTGTCAAGAGAAGTTGTGCCTGCTTTTGCGAGGATACTCTTGAGAACTTCACTAGGGAAAAAGCACCTGGTTCGTCCATTACTGCGAACAGAAATTACACAAGTGGTGAATAGGCGTGCCTGGTACGATGCAACAAAGCTGACAACAGACATTTTGAGCCTTTATAAGGTATGCCCTTCAATATTATGTGAAACGAGGGAAAAGAATGGAAATAACAGAACATCCTTGAGATAGTGTACAGTTAACCGAAAAGGAAATTTTAAGTTCTAAGTTACGACACATTCCTGCAAAATTGAGGGCAACAAACAGATTTAACCACTCTTGGGCACTACGAATTTCTGAATGAATGAATGAAATTTTTTTCCGATGTTTCCTCCTTTCATTCCTGCAGCTCATACTCATTCTTGATCATCAAGGGGCAGCTGTTTTCAGAACAGTGGTCTTTCCTTATTCGTATTGATAAAAATTTATTGGAAACATCGTTTTCACTCCAGCTGTGTCTTTCTCTTGAGCATATAAAAATGTAGGAGAGATTAGGTTTAAGTTTTTTTTGTTTGGGGTCAACGATTAGGTTCAAGTATAAAGCAAAGCTTTAGTGTATGTGCTGATTGTATAAAGATTGTGATTGTGAAATCAAATTTTAGTAATCATTTGTTTGATCTCCCTTCTTTTTGTTTTTGCAACCAGGCCCCTCTATGTGTAGAAGGATGGGATGAAGCACTCCATGAGATAGGTAGACTGTCATACGAGACACTACTTTCACCGAAAAATGCAGAATCATTACTAAAGGCAGTTGAAGACATGCCAGTTTTAGTCATCGCAGGCGCTGAGGATTCCCTTGTCTCTCTTAAATCTTCTCAAGCTATGGCTTCCAAACTTGTAAATTCTGTGAGTTCCTGCTTTCTACTCTTCTATAATTTTGGGAGGTGAGCGTTAAACGGATTTGGTAACTAGTGTGAACAATAAAAGTCAGTGGTTCCAGTTGAACTGAATCGAATTTCCCATGCCCTAAACATGTAACTCTCCAATAGTATTTATAGACTTAAAGCGTGATGAATGACGATCACCGTCTCAATGTAACTAATTGGGTATTGGTCTATGCAGAGACTAGTTGCAATATCCGGATGTGGCCATCTTCCCCACGAAGAGTGTCCCAAGGCATTACTTGCAGCAATAACACCCTTCTTAAGCGGACTCTTGAGCAGACAAGACGTGCAGAGCTAATAGTGTGTGCCTTCTTTTTAACTTCTAATTAGGGTTTTTACTGTTGTAGGGTTACCCTTCCTTCTTTTTTCGTCTTTTGTTTTCTTGTTAAGCAATTTAGCGGCCGAAGGGAAGTGACCAACGTCATCTCTTCTTTTTGGTATTTTTTGATGTGTTAGTTTGGAGCCTTACCCATATCTACATTCTTTAGGGTTTTAAAGCTCTTTCACTTGTAATTGTCCTCCCATTTTTTCCCTCTTTAAGAAATATTTATATTTATCTTTTGTAGTTCGAACAGAACTTGCTATCTCCCACCGAAGGCGGTGGAAGACAGCACATATTTGTACATTTATCAGTTCATGAATTTAAGTATGGTTTTGTTCCACAAGTCGTCTGAATTGTTGTTCTTTTACCGTTACGCACGAAAACATCAACTTTTGAATTAGTTTTTATGTGCCTTTGTATTTTTGTTTCCGGTATGAGTTGTGTCCTGGAGTGTTGTGTGGACTGCGGTTTGAGTTCAACCGTTGTAGGGAAAATGCTATTTTGTAGGTCCTCCAGGATGAGTTGAGGATGGGGAATTAAAAATAGAGGGCGGCGAACAACCATCCAACGGCCGCACCCGAAAATAGACGTAGGTGAGAGCACCATTAAGCGGCTGATGGTCTTCTGAAGAACAGGTGGTGCTTGCCATTCATTATCCAACTGCTGCACCTAAAAATAGTCAGCAGTGAGCCACAACTGAAGAGCTGCTGGTCTGCTGAGTATTATCCATCACCATCCGACTCCTGCTCCTAAAAATAGTCGGCGGTGAGTGAGCACCATTGAACAGCTGATGGTCTGCTGCATAGCAGGCGGCGCGTGCCTGTCGTCACCTTCCATCTGCTGCACCTAAAAATAGTCAGCGTTGCTCAAGGACCATGAATGGTTTGCCGGTCCACCGGATATTGACGGTGCTTGACGAAGCACATTTCTTGTGTGAAAATCTTGACCTTAAATCTTGTTTTGTTTTGGTACATGTACGTTTGCAAGGATGATAGATGTTTCATGCCACTCTGTCATTGTTTGTAGCATATATGCTAGTAAAGTGTAAAGACTTCTAAATGACAATATTAGGAAACCTCCTATGCACGGGAAAATTTACAAGTCAAAAGTGATGTTTGACTCTAAATTTGACTAAATCCCTCTCCAATGCATTCGGAAAGTTGAAATCATGCAATGCCCTTAATGTTATACGTAAAGTCATATTTAACTTTGGGTATAACTCTGAATTTAAAAGTGGGACTTCCTTTAGAAGATACAAAGGTTACATTTTAACTGTAAAATTGACTTACTCTCTCTCTAATGCATAAGATAAAAAAGTTGAAAGTCAAATTGTTTGCGTCAAGGATAGGATTAGGACTTAAAAGTTTGAGCTAGGGGGTTTCTGGATACATAGATGAGGGAGTTTCCTCCAACCCTTTTGATGGTGTAAACTGCATGTCCTTTTAAGTCTGTGTGAAGTAGCCATTTAGTACTACGATGTAGTGATATTTCTTTTCACTTCTAAGTGAAATGTTTGAAGTTCGATTTTCGCAAATGATGAATTTGAATCATATTATTAGTAGCCCGTTTTAAGGCTAAGCTTACCACATTCCTCTTATGATTGATAATATCGTTTATTCAAAAAAAAAAAAAATATATATATATATATATATATATATATTAAGTGATTTGGTGGGGTATTGGCTTCGATGGTAGCCAAGTATGAATGAACGTACTTGGAAGACTTGAAACTTCTCTTTAGAGTGGATAAGTTGCACAGTGGTACCAACTAAGCGCTTTCCGATGCTTAAATCAGGTACATACTCGATGGAAAAAGTATAAATCTCTTAAGAGATGAGTCGAGTTACAGGAAAGAAGAGGCACAAACGAAGGTATTTAAATGGGTGAAGTTTGTTTCTATTTTCGCGTCTAGCCAATTGAGATTCTTTCTTATGAACTAACATGACAATGTGTGTATGGTTTGATTCTGGGCTAAGGGTGGGCACATTGCGGTTCAGCCCGGTTCCATCCTCAACATGACAATTGGTACTTGCGAATTTTTAGAGGAGGACAAAACTTACTCAAGATGGTAAGTGTTGATGTCAGGGTGTGGGGGGACAGTTTAAATCTCCAGAAATTTTGAATACATGTCAGGTACCATTTTAACTAAGTAACCGCTCATTTATGACCTGGTTTCACCCTAACCTCATTATGATGGATTCGTTTTGAGCCGTTCCATTTTCGTCCAATGACCCACATCTTGTCCGCATGCAAGAATCCGCAGAGTGCGGTCCACACCTTAGAAATCGGCTATAAACTTTTGCTTTTATTTTGGGCTAATATTTGGGCCTCCCTTATTGGGCTTAGTTCCCTGCAATAATCATATTTTCTATAATGTGTTTGGGTTAAGTGATTATTTAAGTATAATCCTCACTTTATCAAGTGTGCATGATTATTTATTAATTTAATTTAAGCTATATAAAAAGGGCCCACATATTCAATTTTGTAAAAGACCACATAAATCTCGCTACAGAAGATTCGTTTTCGGTAGTCAAATAATTCGAGTAGGCTTCCTTATTTGAATGTTCATTGATTCTAGTTGTAGCTATATTTTCATTTCAAGTCTCTTTATTAACTGCACGGTGTGATTAATATAGAGTTAAATGAGACTAAGATATAGCGATCTTTATATTTTTGTAAAAGATATTTTACGACCAATATACTCAAAACACCTCAAATTTATTTGCTTAATACATGCTCAAACCTTAGCATTCAAGTAAATTAACAAAGGGTAATACTTCACTCCCTTCGGTAAGGAGGAAAGGCCTCGTTTGTTGCAACGTGACTGTAGACATCGAAATTTCGGTAAATAAATGTTGATCGAAAAATCAAAGTTTCAACGCTCATGTATTACATAAATTTTACACGTAGCGTGTGTCTAAACAAAAAATCGAGAATCATCATAAAAGTCATCAAACAGAACACGTGTCAACACCTAGCAGAAACGATTTATTTCATCTGAATAATATATTCAAAATTAGGCTTTGAAAAATTCTATAAATAGAAGCCATTTCATCCATTTTAGGGGACCAATAGAAAACCAATTCATATTACACCAAAACCTTGAAGCTCTGAAGCTCTGAAACTCTGAAGCTCTCAAGCATCTAGGTTCCCGAAGAATCAAGAAAACCCTCTTCGTTCTTCGTTCATCTTTCTTCCAAGATCAAGCCCCGACGGCCCTTTGAAGAACTTCCACCAATTTAAGATCAAACCCCAAAGGCCCTTGAAGAACTTCCACCAATTCAAGATCAAGCTCCGATAGCCCTTGAAGAAAGTGTTCATCGTTCATCATCCGTTCATCCTAAGATCAAGCCCCAACGGCCCTTTGGATCAACAACGTCGACAAATCCACACATCCAACCGTCCTTCAAGATCAAGCCCAAAAGCCCTTGAAGATCCGTTCATCACTGTTCTTCAAGATCAAGCCCAAAAGCCCCTTGAAGATCCGTTCATCACCGTCATTCAAGATCAAGCCTCAACGACCCTTGAAGAAACTTTCAACCGTTCATCCAAGATCAAGCCTCGACGGCCCTTGGATCAATCGCACATCCACAAATACACACCTTACGGAGATTGAATTAGAGGATCAAATTTAAGAGAGATTGTAACCCAAAATCATCAAATACAAAATATTATTTTGTGCACGTTGTTCTTGTCTCTTTCGTTTTAGGAAAATTTCGTGTTTACAAATTTGGCACGCCCAGCGGACAATCTCTACCTCTCATCTCTTTCTTCGTTCAAGGAATCCAAACACGCCTCAAAGTCAATGGCATCAAGCAAGGGACAAGCTGTTCTCGCAACCACCAAAGGAAGGATCCTGAGCACTTCTGTCGCGAACGAACAATCCATTTGGGCCACAACTGCTCCTCAACATGCCACTTCAAAGTTGGTGCTGCTAAATGAGCAAGGGGAGCATCAAAGGCGCGAGTCCGTCATCAACCTGACCTTATTGGGGGCACCGAAGCATGATGTTGAGGCACACAAGATGACATCTCAAAGCAGCCAACGACGTTCTTCGTCAGCATCCTGGATGTCTAAAGCAAAGTCACGTCTATTGGTTGCACAAGTCATGACCATTGGTGTTACCTCTATTGAAGAACAACTGGCTCAAATGAATGAAGCGATCACAAGGTTAACACGGACTGTGGAAGAAAAAGACTTGCAAATCGCTGAACTCGTCAGCCGACTGGGGCCACAGAACGGCGAGAACCCCGACCCAGAAGATGATCCACTAAAGAGATGAGCTGGCGAAGAAGAAGAGCCTCAGGTGGAGAAAATCGATGTGAAGCCGGAGCTAGACCAAGCAACGGCACTCATAGGATCTCTTTCTATCCAGCAGCTGCAAGAGATGATCACCAATATCATCAAGGCGCAGTACGATGGGAGTTCACATACCTCCTTGTTCTACTCGAAGCCCTACTCCAAGAAGATTGATGCCTTAAAGATGCCAAGGGGTTATCAACCACCAAAGTTCATGCAGTTTGATGGAAAAGGAAACCCAAAGCAACACGTTGCACATTTCATCGAAACTTGCAACAACGCGGGAACGGAGGGAGACTACCTCGTAAAGCAGTTTGTGCGCTCGCTGAAAGGAAACGCCTTTGAGTGGTACACGGACCTAGAGCCTGAGTCCATCAACAACTGGAGCAATTGGAAAGAGAATTCCTTAATCGCTTCTATAGCACCTGCCGTACTGTAAGCATGTTGGAGCTGACAAGTATGAAGCAATGGAAAGATGAGCTAGTCATGGACTACATCAACCGATGGCGCACTCTAAGTCTTGACTGCAAAGACAGACTTTCGGAAACCTCCTCGATCGAGATGTGTGTTTAAGGCATGCAGTGGGGATTACACTTCATCCTTCAAGGCATCAAACCACAAACCTTTGAGGAGTTAGCCACCCGCGCCCATGACATGGAGTTGAGCATCGCCCATCATGGGAAGAAAGAACCGATCGCCGACTATAAGAACGACAAAGCTTTTGGGACAAAGGTGGAGAAGGCTGCTTGGAAATCCACCAAGGAAATAATGACAGTCAACACAGCTCCCGTCAAAGTCTTTGCACGAGGCAAGGCGATTCAAACCGAAACTTTTCGTGATCAAGAGATGCGTAGACGCACTTTGAAGGAGCTTGAAGATAAGACTTATCCATTCCCCGACTCTGATGTGGCTGCCATGTTAGAAGACTTGTTAGAAAAGAAGGTGATCGGTTTGCCTGAGTGTAGGCGGCCAGAAGAGATGAATCGTACCGATAGTCCAAGGTACTGTAAATTCCACCATTTCATTAGTCATCCAACGGAAAAGTGCTTCGTACTGAAAGATCTCATCCTGAAGCTAGCACAACAAGGGAAAATCGAGCTTGACCTCGAAGACACGGTTGCGGCACACACTACTACTATCGTGTTTGGATCACTCGATCTTGTGCATCTCTGAAGCATGCATGACCATTCCCATCAATGTGCAAGTCACACGGCACCTCCTACACAACCATCACCGGGGGAAGCAACCAAGATGCATCTACCGGTGATAAGGAAGGGTGGACATCAGCGACCTACAAAAAAATGAGAAAGCCATAACCACAAGCCACAAGGTCAAAAAAAAAGCCTAAACCCGCCCCTCAAACTTCAGTCTTCGACAGGTTGAATCATTCAAAACCTAGAATTTCGGCACTTGATTGCATCAGTGGTCGAGATCGAACTTCCATCTTCAAAAGGCTTAAGACGCCAACATTGCAAAGATCTATCTTTGAAAGGTTATCAAAACCCAAGAAACAAAGCGGCACAACTAGATCTCATCCGCAACGGTCGGCTACGGACAGACTTGAAGAAACTAAGAAGCCTTCTAGAAATAGGAAGACAACGCCAAAGGAAGAAAAGCTCGACAATCTAGCAGGAAAAGACGATGTTCAAAGCTTGATTCCATCAAGGATGAAGCGACAATCAGCTTTGGAGGTCGACACAAAAGGACCACTAAAGGTAAGGAGGCGCACCATCATCTACACCGGTCAATCTTCACGCCAACAAACCCAAGAGGACCACACTGAAGAGGAGGCCCAAGAGAGCAAAGAAGACAAAATCCCGGAAGAATACGTCACTTCCGGCTTTGTCAACTCAAAATCTTCACCTCAATCACTGGGGGCATGCTCCAAAACCATGCCAGTCAAGCCAAGTGAAGTTGAAGGATGGACTCATGTCACTCCGAAGAAACTGCACAAGAAGCATACGTCTTCTCCACAAGTTCACCCATCAGAAAGAGGGTAAAGCAACTTTCACCAACCTCCAAAGCAATGTGAAAGTGTTGAAGATGAGGAAATTTCGACACAAAGATCGACCATGCACGTTCTCTCCTTCCTCAGAAAATTATTCAGCTACTTGGTCAAGGCTCCTTGCTATAAATATTGCGAGGAACACCTCTCAGCAACCATCTATTCCACAAGTTCACCAATGGGAAATGGGGTAAAGCAGCTCCTGTCAACCTTCAAAACAATGTGAAAGTGTTGGAGATAATGAAACTTTGACACAAAGATCATCCATCCCCATCACGATGTGTGACATCTTACCAGAAGACTTCTTCAACTACTCAGTCAAAGCTCCTTGTTATGAAGATTGCGAGGAACAATTCTCCCAGATCGCTTGACGAACCAACAACGCTTCTTGTTCGCATGAGCATAAAAGGCGACAACCAAAAGCTCCTTGACTGCATGAGCCTAAACTGTACATGGCACCAAAGCTCCTCGCCTGCATGAGCCTAAACTGTACATGGCACCAAATGCTCCTTGTCCATACGAGCCTAAACTGCAGGACACAACGTTCCTAGTCTGCACGAGCATAAAAGGCGACACCAACTTCTCCTCGCCCACATGAGCCTAAACTGTACATGGCACCAAACGCTCCTTGTTCGCATGAGCCTAAACTGCACAAACCAAAGCTCTTGGCCCGCAAGAGCATAAAATGTGTATGGCAAAATCATCATCAAAATCACTGTTAAATTCATCGCTCATATGAACTACGTCATGACTTGATCCCTCCTCAACCGAGGGTACGTATGCAACTTGAAACTTCAAAACTTCAAGTACAGTCACATCACCAACAAAAACACAAACACTTTGAAGAATAAAAAAAAAAAGCAAAATGTGAATACTTTATTTCTTTAAAGGAAGGGCAGCTACAAGACGGTCTTTCTAGGCAGCAAGGTCAATGTGTTGGAAATGTGCCCTAAAACCAATCATATGATGATACTTTACAGACATTTCACATGTTAAACTAATCTAGTTTAATATCAAGGGCAAAGATTATTGTTTAAGCCGTCTCATATAAATGTTATACGCTTAAACGATAAGTCCAAGGAATATGTGATTGGGAGAATGCGATCTAAAGAAGTTAGATTCATGAGACCATTCTTTCGTAGACACATCCTAAACGTTCCTGATCATAGGATTGCCAATTGGGCATTGACAGTCCGTTAAGATCAGTACGTGTTGTGTCTTCTCTTAGGGAGAGTGACTAGTCTCGAGTCATTGGTGTGTGTGGCATCAAGACAAGTACGTAGGTGCTCAATAGAGAATGAGTTCACTGAACACGATCAACGAAGAGTTCTCATATTCATGTCACATGAGAACTCATGGTTGGGATAATGCAAAGTAGTCCTTTGACCTGAGGCATCATAGTTGTCTTGTGGTTAGGTACTTGATCTTTGATTATGTCAAAGTCACCCCATCCGCGGGTGTCCATGGCATCGTCGGGGTTAAGCCACTTAGTCATGGAGGCGAGTGAATGAGCAACAAGGGATCTTTAACCTTCAAACTGTTTGAGGGAGAATACTCTATGATATGATTAAGAATCTCTGATCAGAGTATGAATGAGATTTAGGAAGTCGTTCCAAATCACATTCAAGGTAATCATATAAGCATACGAATCACATTGGATAGTAGACATGAATAAACTATCAAACCAAACAATGTGGTCAAGAGTATTGTATTAGAGAAAGACCGTATTGCATTTGTAATCCTAAACTGAATAGGTTCTCCACCTCTCCTGATTAGCTTGGGTAACCATGATATACTGCTAGGTGTCACTCATGGTTTGTGGAAGCCCTAAACGTGTATAATCACTAAAGGGAGAATTGAAAGTAAGTTTCAATTCACAATCGATTTGAAATGGTTTTAATCGCCCACTGCCTCGCTAAAAGGAACCTAATGGATCGTACACCGTGTAAGATGGAGATTGAAGAAACAATGGAGATGAGTAAGAATAATTAAATGGTTTAATTATTTATGGCAAAGATTAATTAATATGTTAATTAATCAAACGAATAAGTTCGTTAAAGACCTCGGGATAGTTTTGGACCTTAAGGCCCAATGGGCTTCGAACGTCAAGCCCATTGACTTAAGTTGTATGACAACTTAATGAATAATGATTCACAAAGGCCCAATTAGCCCAATAATACCCTAAGGCCGGCCATTTAGAGGAAGGGTAGTGAACTTGCTTTACTTACAAGTTTGCCACTCCAATGAAAAAAGGTATAAATATGACTTTATAGCCAAAATTCATTTAGGGTTTTCTTTTGGGGAAAGGATGAGAACATAAGCTCTCATTTCTCTCTAAAGTGGCCGGCCTCCTTGGAGGGTTTAGCTAGCAATCCTACTACTCCAAGGTCACTCATTTCTTCTCCAATCTAACCTTGGTGAAGAGACTTAGAGGTTCTCAATTTTGGGAACTTGGAGAAACATATTCTTCCATCCAAATCCATGGATCTAAGAAGCAAGGAATGAAGGCCCTATCTCTTGGGTGATTATCCTTTGCTTATGCAAAGAGGAATCAACAAAGGTATAAATTTCTCAACTCACTTTGTTTTGAGTTGAGTCTTGGTTCACCAATCTACTAGGCTTTGAATTTCATGGTTAATGTTTTGTTTTTAAGTGCATACAAGCATGATTCCGCCTTTTAATTGTTAATTGCATGCTATAGATGTTGCTTAAATGAACATGTTTTTCACAAAAATTTCCTTCACAATGTGCACAATAGCGCACCACCGAGGGAAAAAGACTGTGAACAAAAGGCATTACGCAGCAAAGTCTCGTTACAGGCTCTTGCACAGCTCCACACGGCAGGGCTCCACCGAGGGAAAAAGACTGTGAACAAAAGGCACTACATAGCGAAACCTCGTTGTAGTCTCTTGCACAAGCACTACCCCGTCTCTGGAAGCTTCGTGAGGTCCTGGCATCATGCTCTGTCTTCTCAAAATTAAAGATTCCTTTCATCACATCACAATAAAAAAATTAAGGGTTTTATTAATGAAAGTCAAATTTATTACAAATGCAAAAATATTACTTTGTAAAAAAAAAAAAAAAAAGGAATACAGTTTCTGCAAAAAAAAAAAAGAGTAGAAAAAAAAAAGAAAAGAAAGAAAAATAACATAAAAAAAAGGAATTGGGCCGCCCCAGCCTCGTCTCCATCAACAAGAAAGAGAGTCACAACCCAGGCCTCCCATCATTTCATAGGCCCGACTCTCTCTTCCATCCGCACACAGGCCTTGGCTAAGGAACACAGCCTAATAGCCAGGCCCACATGTCGCTCCCCCATCCCCAGCTCTTGCACTCTGAACCTGGATCCCTCATCTAAGAGACACATTTGTTGGTACTTACAATTACATGTCGCCGGAGAGAATTAGCGGAAGTACTTATGACTATAGCTGTGATATTTGGAGTTTAGGTTTGGTGGTACTAGAGTGTGCTATCGGTAGGTTTCCTTACATGCAATCTGAAGATCAACAAAGCTGGCCAAGCTTTTATGAGCTTTTGGAGGCAATTGTGGAAAGTCCACCACCTTCAGCTCCTCCGGATCAGTTCCCTCCCGAGTTTTGTTCTTTTGTGTCTACCTGCATACAGAAGGATCCTCAACACCGATATCGTCGTATTCAAAGCATCGCGACTTCGTCATATATTTTCACCGCCAACATGACAACGGCTGGTGGAGCATTTTCCGGGTTGATTTCTATTTTCCCAAGGATCTGGAGTCCTTTTCTGGGTTCCCGATCACTCTCACTCGAGTCACTCCATCGAGGCTCCACTACTTCACTCCGGCAGCTCTCCATGATGGCAAACGAATCGCTATCGCGACTCGCCGGCCCGGTAAGAATTTCCGACATATTGAGCTCTTTGATGTCGAATCCAAGACGTTTCAGCCGATGTCAAAGATCCTGAACGGAATTTCCACCAAACCCTACGTGCTGTACATGGTGCGCACACCCGGAACCAGTTGGCCTCCACATACCTATCGCTGCATCCGCTCCCTGCCAAAAGCATATACCATATCAGTAAGAATGATCAAGGTCGGAGCAAATGGTTACAGTGGCAAACAATTTGGTGATACAACCAAAACCAAGATCTTTGTCGGATGATTGCCGTGGGAGACTCGAGTCGACACCATGAGATGCTATTTCAAGCAGTTCGGGGAGATCCTGGAGGCCGTTGTCATCACCGACAAGTTCACAGCAAGATCAAAAGGCTATGGTTTTTCCCTCCAAACATCCACTCTCCGGCCTGCTCCGCTCGACTTGATTCGGAAACGGACCCCCAATTTCCCCAATGTTGCTACCTGAGCAGCCAACTCCTCCAGGCGAATCTCATTCATATCCGCAAGCCCATGGATTTGTCCACCGACGTGAAGAAAATAGCACCAGTAACAGCATCAAACTGAAGAAGAACACAAGCAGCCAGCCAAGGGTGACAGGGATTTGCTGAGGATCTTCTCTCGGTCAAAGCTCCGCAAAGCCTTCAAAAAAAATGGTGGATCTGCTCTCGTTGTGCCCTCGTCCACTTCAAGGCCGAGACTTCCTGCATACACCACAAACTTCACTCCTTCGTCTTTTCTTCCACAACTGCGTCAAACTCCAAGCTCCACCAACTTCCCCTGCAACGGCAGCGTCGTGGTGCAGGTGGTGGTGCTACAGTGCATCATCTGATAAATTCTCCCCAACAACACCGTGGAGCAGCAAGCAGAGCGAGAGAAACGGCTTTCGTGGCATCAGTGACGAAGAGGATGACGAGGTGTGCAGGAAGAAGCTCAGGCTCTCCGAGGACCAGTCAGCTATCTCTACGACATCCAGCCCGACCCATCCTCACCAACAGAGCTCCACATTCGAGATGTTGGACGGTGGTGCCAACTCTGTCGTCGCGTCGTCTGAATCTCCACCAACTCCTCCTCAGCATCCACCAACTTCAATAACCGCCGTCAAACGACTAGCCGGTCATGAAGCCTCGACTACATCTCTCCATCCGTCTTCTTCCTTCCCTGCAAATTCCCCAGCCCATCAGCAAAATTTATACAAAAAAAAAATATAATAAAAAAAAAATGAGATAGTGGAGCAAAGTGGTGCTGGCACCACGTGAAAAAAAAAGAGGTGCATCTAGCACCATGATTAAAGGCAAAATATATATATATATATATAATAAAAAAAATGTTTGATCTTTGGTGCGTCTGGCACCATGATTAAAGGCAAAAAAAAAAAAAAAAAAAATTCTGGCACTAAATATATATATATATATATACACACACACACACACAAATGTACACTTAGTGAAACAAAGCTCGTTTATTGATTTCTCTAAAAAAATATTTTTTACAGAAACGTACGTTTACATGAAAAAAAAGTTACAAAAAAAAATGTGCAAACAAACAAGAGGGAGCCTTCACGAAGGTTACTCGTGTAAAGCCTCACCACTCGGCGAAGCTCCAGGAAGAAGAGGCGTCGGAGGTTGACTGTTTGAAGCCTCACCACTCGGCGAAGCTCCAGGAAGAAGAAGCACCGGAGGTTGATTGTTTGGAGCCTTAACACTCGGTAGAACTCTAGAGGACGAAGGCAATAGGTGCCTCTGGAGTGAAGCCACAAACATCTGATGGTCACTCTGAATCCGACCTTCGGATTCCTGCAACTGGTCGAGCTTTCTCTTCATGCTCGTCGAGTAACTATTGGCAAGCATGTGCAACTCTCTGTTTTCACGCTTAAGCCCTCTAATATCTTGTTTGAGACTCATCACTTCAACCGCCAATGATTCAACTTGACGAGTTCGAGCAAATAGACGTTGGGCCATATTAGACACAAAACTTGCACACTGCACACTAAGAGCCAGAGAATCCTTAACAGCCAACTCATCAGACCGTTTGGAAAGTAGTCTGTTATCTTTGGGAGTGACAAGGTTCCTGGCCACCGCCGCAGCGGTTATATCATTCTTCATCACCGAATCCCCAATGGTAAAAGGACCAGTAGGGGATATGAAGGATGGGCGCCATATGTTGTCTGGAGAACGCGAGACTACCTCTTCACCAAGGTTCAAGTCAAAACGACGGTCGCAGGGGTCAGACATTTTCAAAGGTGTTGAAAGAAAGAAGAGGTCGGACAAGTCAAGATCGTAGAAGTGCAAAAAGGGAGTTTCTACAAGCAGAAATTCAAGTGTGCTTTGAAATGTCCTGCGTACCTCTATAAAAAAATCAGCACCCGACGGGATTTCAGAGATCGAAGAGGCGAACTCAGAAATCAAAGAGGCGCTAGCTTTCTCAAAAGCTGGGCTTGCTTAGAAACCATGGGCCAATCTTCTTTTCCAGATTTGTCCACACTTGTCACACGCAAACTCAGCTTTGCAGAAATCACGGGCAATTTGTCGAAGTGCCGATCCCAGATATCGAAGAGGCGCCAGGCTTTTTCAGCCTCGTCAACACCTGTCACATGCACACTCAACTTGGCAGAAAATACGGACAATTTGTCGAATATTTTTTATGAAGAAGAAAGCACGTGAAGCCATACTAATCAATCACTCAATGGTTGCCGACACGAGTGAAAGAATAGTACCTCTACAGGTATTAAAGAACTTTTTATAACTGTCTACTTTCACCTTCCATAGCAAGGCAAACATACAGAACCTTTCTTCATCTCCGAGAATGCCTTCCCAGCGAAGCCTCTCGAGTCACTCAGTGTTCCTTATTCCTTGGGGTACCTCTGCAAACAAATGACACCAAAGCAAAAGTATCTCATATCACTAGGGTAGAAAGCAAGAGTATCTCATATCATGCTTTCTCCCTGTCTTTTCCTTTGTCCTTGTTCTTACCTACAAAGACAAGGATAAAGAAAGCAGTATGTCGGAACCTCCACTCAAACTCGGGTAAGGAATCGACTACCTAGAACCTTTGCCTGGTTGCTTACATGGTATTACTCTCGAGTACTCGTCTTCCACTGTTGTTGTACTTCCAAAGAAGCTACCACATCTGCCTGAAGAACAGATAAGGCGAGTGAAAATGATACATTGCAGCATGTGGAGACAACGTGCAGAAGAAACAAGCAGAGAAGAATGCAGCCTGTACAGTCAACTCAGCAGAAGGAGTCTGAGTTGAGGAACTCAAGGAGATGCCACATTTTTCTGGAGAACAAATAAGGCCAGTGAAAATGATACCTTGAAGCATGTGGAGACAACGTGCTGATTTCCTTCAAAATCAAGTTTCCCCTTCCCTGCACAATCGACCAACCCAGCAAAAGGAGTCTGAGTTGAATCCAAGAGCTCGAGAAGCTTCAACAACGTATTGACGGCACCATCGCCAAAGAGCAAAGCCTCGATATACAACGCTGTCAAATCGCCACTACTTCTTCGAAAACAAGAGTATTTCATATCATGTTTTCTCCCAGTTTTTTTCTTTTTCCTTGTTCTTACCTACGGGACAAGGAGAAAGAAAACAATCAGCCAACACTTGGTATCAATCTTCCGATTTGGAACCGACTGCCTGTAACCCTCCCCTGATTGTTTACCTAGCACTACTCTCGCAGTACCCATTATCTCAACATCTTATGCTTCCAGAGAAGATACCACATCTGCCCGAAGAACAGATAAGGCAAGGCAAAATGATACATTGAAGCATGTGGAGACAAGCACAACAAAGCACGTGCCGATTCATCTGCTACTTCTTCAAAATCAAAAGTATCTCATATCATCAGGGTTGCAATCACTCTGGGTGGATGACTCGTTTTGACCCTCAAATTCTTGGGTCGACTCGCTAGGCGTTGTGGGCTGCACGTGCCGATTCACCATCTTTGAATCAAATCCTTAAAGATCAAGTCACCAACTGGAAGAAGGGCCCATCAATCTTGAAGATTATACTGTTGACCAAACTGCTCAGGTGTGAATTAGAAAGATTGAACAAAGAAACAAGTCGTCACCTTCACCTCGTGCCTGCTTGCCATGTGTTCGAGTCAACCCTCAAGAATCAAGCCCCAAAAGCCCTTGAAGAAATCTCCAGCCAAATTCAAGATCAAGCCTCGACGGCCTTTGAGGAAATCACGAGTCTGACTCAAGATCAAGCGTCCACCCCCCTTGAATCAAATCCAGTTCAAGAATAAGCTGTGGAAAGTCAACAATTGGAGAAATCCACAAAATCCTTCAACCCAGTTCAAGATCAAAGCTGTGGAAAGTCAACAAGCGCAAAAACAAATACGTGCCAATTCATCCACTACCAAAGCCAAATATCATCTACCACATGAAGCTCCTTATGGTCCAATTTCAACCTTCAAGCTCAAGCCTCGACGGCCCTTGAAGAAATTTCAAACAAAGTTCAAGAACAAGCCTCAACGGTCTTTGAAGAAATCTCCAGCCCAATTCAAGATCAAGCCTCGATGGCCCTTAGATCGACATCTAAAGTAAGGGACTTCAAAACGCATCTCCTACACGTGACAAGCACATGTATACGACACGCCTTGAAGTGGGGGCATTTGTAGACATCGAAATTTCAGTAAATAAATGTTGACCGATAAATCAAAGTTTCAACGCTCATGTATTACATAAATTTTACACGTAGCGTGTGTCTAAACAAAAAATCGAGAATCATCAGAAAAGTTATCAAATATGACACGTGTCAACACCTGGCAGAAACGATTTATTTCATCTGAATAATATATTCAAAATTAAGCTTTGGAAAATTCTATAAATAGAAGCCATTTCATTCATTTTAGGGGACCAATAGAAAACCAATTCATATTACATCAAAACCTTGAAGCTCTAAAGCTCTGAAACTCCGAAGCTCTCAAGCATCTAGGTTCCCGAAGAATCAAGAAATCCCTCTTCATTCTTCGTTCATCGTTCTTCCAAGATCAAGCCCCGACGACCCTTGGATCAACAATCATCCACCTTCAAGATCAAGCCCCAACGACCCTTTGAAGAACTTCCACCAATTCAAGATCAAGCCCTAAAGGCCCTTGAAGAACTTCCACCAATTCAAGATCAAGCCCCGACGGCCCTTGAAGAAAGTGTTCATCGTTCATCATCCGTTCATCCTAAGATCAAGCCCCAACGGCCCTTTGGATCAACAACGTCGACAAATCCACACATCCAACCGTTCTTCAAGATCAAGCCCAAAAGCCCTTGAAGATCCGTTCATCACTGTTCTTCAAGATCAAGCCAAAAAGCCCTTGAAGATCTGTTCATCACTGTTCTTCAAGATCAAGCCCAAAATCCCCTTGAAGATCTGTTCATCACCGTCATTCAAGATCAAGCCTCAACGACCCTTGAAGAAACTTTCAACCATTCATCCAAGATCAAGCCTCAACGGCCCTTGGATCAATCGCACATCCACAAATACACACCTTACGAAGATTGAATCAGATGATCAAATTTAAGAGAGATTGTAACCCAAAATCATCAAATACAAAATATTATTTTGTGCACGTTGTTCTTGTCTCTTTCGTTTCAGGAAAATTTCGTGTTTACAGTGACATTATTTCATCGTACAATATGTTATAATTAGAGTCATTTATTCTCTTTATCATTAGTTAATGATGTCTTTAAAAATTATAGCATATTCATGATGAACCGTAAGTTTATTTGATTTGTAAGGATAGTAAAGCAATCTTCAAATCAAATGACATTTTTATAGAGATGATAAAAAAAAATTCTTGATTATTACGTTTGGATGATGAAATCATGTCCAGTTAGTGGAAATAAAGGAAAAGTAAATGAACTCTTTTGTTTTTACACCTACTGCTTTTAGTGTCACATCCTGGCCCAGGCCCCCACCACATCCCGGGCTCGACTCCACCATAGCACGATATTGTCTGCTTGGGGCCCCAACCACGCCCTCACGGCTTTGTTTCTGGGAACTCACACGAGAACTTCCCAGTGGGTCACCCATCCTGGGATTGTTCTTGCGCGAACTCGCTTAACTTCGGAGTTTCGATAGAACCCGAAGCCAGTGACCTCCCAAAAGACCTCGTGCTAGGTAAAGATGAGAATATACATGTAAGGCTTACAAGATCCACTCCACTGGGCGATGTTGGATGTTACAATCCACCCCTTTAAGGGCTCGACGTCCTCGTCGGCACACTTCCGCCCAGGGATTAGCTCTGATACCAAATTGTCACATCCCCGCCAAGGCCCCCACCACATCCTGGGCTCGACTCCACCGTAGCACGATATTATCCACTTTGGGCCCCGACCACGCCCTCACGGTTTTGTTTCTGAGAATTCATTCGAGAACTTCCCAGTGGATCACCCATCCTGAGATTGCACTCGCGTGAACTCACTTAACTTCGGAGTTCTGATGGAACCTGAAGCCAGTGAGCTCCCAAAAGGCCTCGTGCTAAGTAGAGATGGGAATATACATATAAGGCTTACATGATCCACTCCACTGGGGCGATGTGGGATGTTACATTTGGAGCATCTCCAATAGCTATCAAAGAATGCAACAATTTATTGTATGGCTGACGTGGTATGTTGTTACTCAATTGCCCTTTGAAAAATGTTTGTCATTCCAATGAACTAGGCAAACCAAATGGTAAAGTTGTGCTTTATAGTTTTATTGGGTGATGCTAGAGATACCATATTTGTGTAGATCACATGCGAACCACCTCTCCAATAGAGGTGGGACTTACCAATATTAGAGAGATGTTCATATGTGCTCTAAAAAATGTAGAAGTGGGACCCAATTTGCGTACTGATGTAGAAACAGGCAATATTTACCTACTTTGGGGGAAAAACCTATAGGAAACGAGTTTATCGTAACGTGATGTCCTAGTCCAATAATATCATGTCATTTGGAGACAAAATTACAATAATACGACAATATTCAAGTAGGACACCACATTGCAGTGAACTCGTTCTATGCAAGTTTTTCTCCTACTTTGAAGAGTATACAAAATTTACTAGCTCAATTGCCTAAAAGAATATCTAACGGGAGTCTTATGGCTTGGGCAAATTGATAATTTTGTCTCAAATTTGAAACAAATAACTGTTAACAAACAAAATTTGACTTCAGGTTGATGTCAACCACGTTATATATTTTTCTGGTCAGACGTGAGCGTGACAACGCATCAGTTGACCAAAACCCGGATGGTGAGGGCCGCGGTATAGGTGCCCTCATCCAATATCTATTAGATTTCTAACAGTTATCTATCCTACAATCCAGTTTTTTTTCGTGAAAAAATAATATTTTTTTTAAAAGAAAAAATTTGAAAAATTATATTTCTACTGTTGGGCCCACATGACACAATATGGGTTGTTGGATTGTAGAAAAAAAATGTAATCTAATTGTCCATATTAATTCAATTATAAAAAATACAAAAAAATGCAAAAGAAAAGAGAAGAGAATATGAACCATGGTTGGGCGAGACAAGATTGTAATCTCAGATAATGACACATTGGGTGGTTTATAAATTTTTTTAAAAATAATTTTTTTTATTGCCAATTGGCCGAGCAATTCGTTTATAGGATGGATATGCACTTGGGCCATTACTATTCACCGAGGCAATAATTGTCTTTGCCCAATTGACGGGGCAATTATTACCTTAGAGCATCTCCACACATGGTCCAATTGATAGGGGTAATTTAGTTGAATTTTCCTTGACCCCAAAAAAGGTGGTCCACTAGTGCAAAAAATGGAGGGCAATTATGTCAAGAGCTTGTGCCCTTTCAGTTGCCCTTGCAAGATTTGTCTTGGCTTGTGGCATTGCACTTGCCCAATTGTAGTAGTGGGGTCCATCCACGTGCACAGCTAGCATCCTTGCAGACTGTTGGATTTCCAATTGTGCTTTGATCTGGACCGTTACAGTACTTTCATCTGGACCGTTGGATTTCCAATGTTAAAAAAATTGAAAATTAAAGATTGTCCCACTTGGCACAATCTAATGCATCTGATTTGAACAAGATTTAGTAAATCAACAGCCTAGATTAATTTGAAGGCAAAAAAATCTAAAAAAATACCAAAACAATCTACAAAAAAATGCAAATGCTTTTTTTAAGGGTTTTTTTTTTAATTTTAATTTTTTTAAAACTTTAATCCTTGAAGTTTGAAATTTAAAATAAACTTGATGTTAGATTACATATTGATAACAATCCTTTGATGTGTCCTTAATTCAAAATAATTAATGTGTATTTTATTCAATGTCTCTCATTAAATATTTAAATTTATTAATATACATATTCTAATTTATTTTTTGACCAAAAAAAGTTTTTTTTTTTAATTTATTAATTTTATTTAACATTCTTCAAACTTGAAAGACTCAATTAATGTACCTAAATGTTAGTATCAAAATGTATTATATTGAATTAATGTATTTAAATGTTAGTACCAAAATGTATGCATCGAAATGTATTATATTAAATTAATGTACCTAAATGTGTGTACCAAAATGTATGCACTGAAATGTATATACCAAAATGTATGTACCGAAATGTATGTACCTAAATGTGTGTACCAAAATGTGTGTACCTAAATGTATGCACAGAAATGTATGCACCGAAATGTATTATAATGAATTTAATGTACCTAAATGAAGAAGACCAAGTATATTGAAATATATTGTATAACAAAAATTAGTTTAACTAAATGTTTACAACAAAATATATGACAATGAATGAAATGAAAAATTAATACATTAAAATTAGGAAGAAAAAGAGAAATAATTAAAACATAAAAAATAATTAATAAATGAGGTGATTAATGCATCAAAGGACTAAAATTAGATTTTGATTTTACTTATGGTTTTAGTGTGACAGCCTGTCCCGAAATATTTATTTTCGACAACGTGAAATTACTTATATACCCTTGGACGTTTTGTGTGGTGGTGTGGTAGGTTAGATTTTGGATCAATTTGTGCTAAGTCCTATTATTTTGGAACCAATTAGGACTTAGATGGTATTTTCTTTGGTTTTAGTTGGCGACCCACGTGGACCACACACAAACACACACACACACACACACACTCTCTCTCTCTCTCTCTCTCTCTCTCTCTCTCTCCCGTTGACTATCTCTCTTCCCTCTCGGATTTCTTCTATCTTCCGTACAAGTCGTACGGACAACCTTGAAGCTTTACTTCCGGTTACGAATCGAGCTCGTAGTTACCATCATCATTTTCATCTCATCGTCACAAGCCTAACCATACCCTTTTTTGGTCGTGAAACCTTTGAAACCTAAGAACTTGAGATACCCAGTTTTGGTCACTGTTCATGCACACATAAATGTGAAGGTTTCAGTGGTTTTTGAGCTTTTAGGAAACTTTAGGACTTCTCCACGAAGTTTGGAGAAGAAAAACAAGGTGAATTAGAAGTCGGGAGGTTGAGATCGACGAGTTCAAAGTTTGGTGAATTATTGACGGATCTTTGGCAAACTCTCGAGGATTTCAGGTCCCAAAATTGGTAAGGTTTTGTTCCTTATGTTGTAAGCTTCATTTTGGTGAAAATTTCGTGAAATTTGGTGCAAAAATGAGAGAGATATGAGGTTTTACATATTTTTCTAGTTTCCGGCGGACGACGACGGCAACGGCAACAGGCTAAGCTAAACGGAGAAGAAGATAGAATATTCCGTCAAAGTTGACGAAATATTCTGACGCCGTCAGGTAGAAACGGTTTCTGTTGCTTTTTAACGGAATATTCCATGGAATATGCCTAACGGCAATTAGGATTCTGTCAGGGTTACCCACGCGTGGGGGGCGTGTCTGGCCGTGCCCTTGCCAGCGCATGGTGGCATATGGGACATCGGAAACTTTGTCTAAAAATATGGGGATGTTCGTGAGGTTGTGTAGATCACGTTGGTATATTCAAACATCCTATTTGAGCAATGTATGAGAAGTTATTAACTAATTTTGTCTATGTGCTTTAAATAACATTTATTCAGTTATTTCGCATATAGGTGAGACCTATCCCGAGGACGAGTGCAGTTAAGGGCAACTCGGGGGCTACGACCCTTCGACATACCAGTGAGTGGGCTTTTGGTTTTTAGTATATATTTATATACTTGATATTTTCCCAAAAAATGTGTTTAAATGAAAGTATGCTTTGAAATGCCATGCATTTAATTTTATATTCAGCATATGAATTAGTATATGATGCATAATATGAATTGGTGTTGTGGATGCTCAGGTAAGTACCAGGTGAGTTATGTTTTGTTATATGAGATATTGATAATGTGAGACCTGATTGAGAGCTCATAAACCTGCACCCCGGGTGATTGTGATTTAGCCAGAGATATGACACATGCCTGTATATAATGTCACCTCCCGCACCATATGCTCACATTGGATCCAATTTAGGTGCACATTCTTGTCGTACAGACCATTATAGGTGGTTCCGACTCGTAGGTGACTAACGATTTATCGCACAGCTATCATGAAAGTGTAGCATTAAGCATAACTATATTACACCAGTCTTGTCGTACAGACCTTTGCAGTGGTTCCAACTCATGTACAGTGTAGTGCCGTATAGGTCACTTGCGGTGACTCCGGCTAGATTGACTAATGAGCTATGAATTTAGCCATACAGACCTCTGCAGGGGTTCCGGCTAATATGTTATTTTCCATGAATTTATTTTCACCTGAATTACTTATTTTGTTTTATATTTGGCATGGCTTACTTATGAATTTGGATATTTGAAGCATGATTTGTGTGTGTGTATATATATATATCTATTTATATTCTATTTATGGGAAAATTATACATGTTTTTCGGCGAGGGGTTAGAGCAATTGATAAATGAAATGGTTTTGAAAAGCTTTGTTTTTACCCACTCACACTTTTTGTTTTGCACCCCTCCAGGTTTTAGATAAGCTTGTTCGTTGGTGGTTCACGAGGATTGATTGGAGGTTCTGACAGACTATCACAAATGTAGGGCATCTTTGGGTGTCGTTTCATTAGTACTTGTTTTATGGACTGAATTTAGGCTACTTACGCTCTGATTGTGTATTTACACATATTCTAGCACTTGTCTTAATTAGTATTCTTATGAGTTAGTTTTCATTTATTCATATTCTCTATTATAATTATTGCTTCTGCACTGTGCACATGGCTACGTCATCCTCACGTGATGGCCAGCATGCCCTTATTCGGGTCGGGGTGTGTCATTTAGTCTAAAACTCATATTTTCCAAGGATTAAAATGAAGTTTCCTATTTTTTGAACAACACACTTAAAATTAAACATACTTACCAAACTTACAAAGTGCAACCATTTTCTTCATTTGCGTTTTGTTTTTAATTAATTATGCTTGTTTGTATTGCAATACTTTGCTTTGTATTTAAAATTTAATTATTAGAGTTAAATAGGGAGTTTTATTTTCAAAGAACAAACTTACTAAGTACACATTTACAAGGCATAAAACATAAAATAATATATTTGTGAATATAATAGCCCTTGACATTCCTCTTCTCAAACCGGTGTACTTGCACAAAGACAATTACCTTTTAGAGTGAATAATAAGAGCAATTTTACTGTCCTTGCCCTTGCCCTTACCTTGCCTTTACCTTGTTCTTGCCCTCCTAAAACGGATGGAGTTGCTCTTAATGGAATGGACTTGTTTTAAACCATTTGAGATGTTCTTACACAAATGATTTGAATCTAGCACAAAAAATTATTCCAAGAAAAAGTAGATGAACTATTTTGTTTTTGGTCAATAAAAGAAGAGATTGAAATTTGAGCAAATGAGTAATGCGTGGGCTTCTTGCCAAAGTATTTCCAATTCACACATATACATTTCCATATAAAACGGACACTATCCGCGTGCGTGTTTCGATATTCAAATTACCCTGCGAGTACAACAGTACAGTCACTGCCTTCCTTGATCCCCTCCTCTTTTGCACCTACCTGCAATCCTAAAACCCTACTTTTCTCATTCCACCAATCATCGCACCCAAGGGCGTGTGCCAACACTCTCATTTCCGATACTGTACTAAACGACAAGCGACTACATCGTACAAAAATATTGATATGTACATTTATGGAAATAAAACAGATATATCAAATATTGATAAATCGATATTGGTTGTTTTCAATAGAAATGATAGAAATTTGAAATGAAAGTTTAGAGATTGTCAAACATTGGTTTGGACGAAATATATGAATTTCTCTAATATTTAACAGATGTGTCAGAAATATCAATAATATTTGTCGATTTTAACATAAACTTAAGAGTTTATCTGATATAAAGAGAAGTTTAGACTTCGGACTTGTTTGGATATGCTTTTAAAATAACTGAAACTATTTTAAGAGAAAATATTTTTGGATTCCAAAAGCACTTTAAGTACTTTTTGCAAGAAGCACCAGTTACGTGCTTCTTCCAGGAAACATTTAAGTATTTTTTTTTTCCAGAATTTACTTGCATTTTTACTAAAGATTAATTCCAAAAATATTTTTATTAAAAACTCTTTTAGTAATTTTAAAAATACATCAAGACAAGCTCTACATTTCTATTCCTACATCTTTCTTTACTTTTTTATTTTATTGATATTTCAACCGTTTCGAAGAAATTTTAAACATTCATCCTACTGGAATAAGACGCGCGTGAGATCCCTTCCCTGTCCTCCCTTTCCTTTCGCGCCCTCAACTCAGCTCTGCTGCTACTCACAGAACCACGTCCGAAACAAGAAATTCACGTAACCGATTCTTGGGTGCACACTACGCACCCCCTTCCCCGGCGTTACGGCGCACGTTAGCCTCCACCCGCAGCGCATTACCCTATACTTTTCCTTCCGTACTGGTCATAAACCTCGCCACCTCCACCTCCACCTCCTCTCTCTCTCTCATCCGCTCTCTATCTCTCCCTCAAACTTTCTCTTTCCACTGAAAGTACTTTTCCGAAGCCCTAAACTCCAAAACGCGGCGTTTGGCTCTTCGGTTCTTTGATCGTCGACATTTGAGGTACGATTTTCTCACTGGAACCGTGTGCTGCAGGTCTTCGTCGGGAGCTCGAAGAAGCTTTTGCTCTGCTTGCTTTTTCCCCAAATGGGTTTTCCAACTTTTTGTTTGCTTTTCTCCAAATGCCAAATGGGTCTTTGTCTCTTCGTCTTCCTTTAATTTCTCTGCTTTTCCTTTCATTTTTTTTTAATTTTTTTTAATCTGAAATTGAAGTGTGAATTAGTAGTGATTTTCATGGGTGAAAATTTCAGAATTTTCAGATTGTACGTCTCAATTAGAGCATTGTGTTAGGCCCATCAGAGTTAATTTTTTCCCATTTTTGTTCATGAAGTAGGGTTTATACTCAATAAATGTATGTCTACTTTCTGTGCGGGTCAAGTGACTCGTTTTCGTAAATTTAAAGGGAAAATGGGTTTTCACATGTGATTTTCGTTGATGTACATTTTTGTTGCTAATCTTTTCGAGTAATGGCGATATTTGTTGATGTATTAGTCATTGAGTTATGGGACACACAAGGAGGATGTGAAATTTGTTTGAATATAAACTTTTGTTGAGTGATTTGCGAGCTGCATTTTGATATTCGGGTCGAATTTTTTTAAGAGGGTTTTTTGCAGCTAGCAAATGTGCAAGATTTCCGTATAGGTGTGTGCTCAGGGGAGCGCTGTTTCTCTTTCTAGAATCATGTTTTTGAAGCTTTGGAGCTCTAATGATGATGATATTTATCTGACTGAACTGTTCTCACTCGAAAGATAAACAGCATTAATCGTTTCTTTTGGTGTTCTTTAAACAGCTCCCTTTTGCATCGTCAAGAGACAAATATGGAACGAAATCTTCAGTTTAAGTGGGGTGAGAAAGCTGGAGATCGGAATAACAGAGGTTCCCAGTTCTATTTGTCGTTCACGATGGAAGGCGTTGAGTACTTGCTTTATGACAGTGTATATCTTTATCATGCTGGTTCTCTTGAGACCTATATTGGTAAGCTGGTGTCAATATTTGAAACAGAGACCCATGAGAAGAAGGTAAGGGTCCTGTGGTTTTTCCGTCCTGCTGAGATATGCAACTTCCTTGGTGATTACGAACCACACTGGAATGAGCTATTTTTAGGTTCCGGTGAGGGTAAAGGCCTCTCCAATATCAATCCTCTGGTAATTTAGATTTAATTAGAGATATTTCCCTAATCATGTTCATTTATACATCTCACATTTAAGCAGAGTACTATTGCATGCTTAGGCAAGAGGAGTAGAGCAATGATCTTTTCTGTTTGCTTAGATGTTCCGTTTTTGTTACGTGTCTTGATTCTTTCAGTTATAATTATGCGTCCTGATTCTTGTTTGAATTTAGCCTGTGTTTTTGCTTGAGGATGTTAACCTGGAATAGATGAACCATCTCGCACATTACATGTATCCGTTTCTTTATTACTAGAATTTGTGTTTCTTAAGTTAAAATAATGGACTAATAGGAAAGAGGAGTAATCAGTTAGTATGAAAATCTTTGGGTTAGCCGACCCCACTTAGTGGGATAAGGCTTTGTTGTTGTTGTTGTTGCATAATCATTACATAACATGGCATTCGTGCATTGCTAGTAATGAAAGTGATTGGGTAAAGTGTGTTATAGGGTATGATAGTGGGCAGCAAGTTTAGATGATCCTTTCATGCATAATGACTACATGCGACAGTGCAAATGAGATATTATGAGTTTGCGGTAGACAAGTTCGGGATAGGAAGAAATAGGCTGTATGGCATGGAATGTTAGACGGTGAAGCAATAGGCTGTATGGCATAGAATGTTAGACGGTGAAGCATCAACACGTACACAAAATGGGTGTAGCGGAAATTGAAGGAATGAGGATATCCGAGGTAAAGTAGGAGTAGCCGAAATTGAAGGAAAGATGAGAGAAAATCGGTTACGGTGGTTTGAACATGTGCAAAGAAGGCCTACTGACGCTCCGGTTTGAAGATGTGACTACTGGACAGAGGTTCAGGGCCGAAGGGGTAGAGGAAGACCTAGGAAAACTTTGGAAGAGACCCTAAGAAAAGACTTAGAATACCTAGATCGAATGGAGGACATGACACAGGACCGAGCGCAATGGCATTCTAGGATTCATTAGTGGGAAAAGGCTTTGTTGTTGTTGTTGTTGTTAACTAATGAAATATAATAGTTGCTAACCTTAACTGCATGTATTCCTTTTATGTAACTGTGGCCTTAATATTATAATCTTTCCTCTCATCTTCTTTCCCCGCTCAGATCAGAATACTGGCTTTGTTTTCTCAATTAAAAGCTACATGGAAACTATTTTAAGGTTCTTTAGTTTTTGCATGTATACAAAACAGTTAACAAGGGTGTCCTCATGTTATATTAAAATATATTTGCATGACACCCTTTTAAATACAAATTTCAGGAAGCAATTGCTGGAAAATGCAATGTTGTCTGCACATCAAAGGACAACAGGAATCGTCAGCCCTCTAAAGAAGAGTTGAGAACGGCTAATTACTTCTTCTGTCGTACATTTGATGTTGGAAAGTGTGAAATATTGGAGATTTTTCCCGATGAAATAAGGGGACTTACAGGTCAGTCAAATATAGGATGTTAGATTGTAATCAGACATGTTTATCCTGTTATTTCATTGCGTATTGTGTCTATCTTTTGTTGGGATGTAGCGGTTTTGGCCTATTGTTATGGGATTAGTGAACCACCATCAAGAGTTTCCATACTGTAGGTTTGATTTAGAACCCTTCTATACAAGCTACTTTGTTTATGGAAAATAGTGAAATATGTTTATATTCAGAATGCTACTGTCACTTTCATAGCCTGTTACCAATTTAGGTAGCAGTTGAAAGAGATGACTCCATACTTGTAGGTGCGCTATACATTTGCATCTTTAATGTAGACTTAACTCATAAGAAATGAGCACACTGTTGCAGATATAGCAAATAAATGTTTGTAAACTTGATGTCATTTCTCAAGGACTGGTACCCCCTTCTAAGAAACAATCAAATTCCCCTTACTTGTAGCTAATAGAACTCTACCAGGAGGAAAGAGAGAAGGTGGGGAGGAAAAGAGCAACTTTGTTGCATAACAAATCGTTAACTCCTCACAAGGGAATATGAACGAAGAACTAATTACCTGTTGTAATCAACGATGAAGTTAAAAAGATAATGGCTTTAAGACTTATTTTCTAACTAAATTCTATTGAGATTTATCCTAAAAGAAATAAAAACATTTATTACTTTCTTGATATGATATCGCTTAAAAGCAAACTGATATGAGATATCCTGGTCAAATTGCTGCTACATGTCACGCAAGGTCTTGGAACTATATAGTGAAAACTGACATTTAAACGGACATTAACAATGCTGAAGTGATTCACCAATGACCTGGAGTGCGTTTAATATCCGTTTAAATTTTGGATCAAAGTTCTTTTAATTAAAACTGTGGATGTGTTTATTGGTTTTAAATTCACATGGCACTATTTAGAATAGTCTAATATTTACAATGTATTTGTGTCACCCTATAATCATAAATGTTATCCGTTATATGATTTCTTTCGTAGCGCATATTAATATCTATCACCATCTTCAAATATTTTGATTGCAATGCAGTGGAGAGATATTTTAACAAGAGAAACAATGAAAAGCTCCTCAGGATTCCCAAGTTCCAGACAAATTTGAAAGATCCAGCTGGACAGTCAATGGCGTCTTCCAAGTTAGGTTCGGCCAAGTTGATGCCCTCTCCGGTTAAAATTGACAAGTCTAGCAGCAGAATAAACCCTGTAGTGAGAGGTTATTTCTCAGAATGCCAACTCTGTATGTTACTTCCTGATTTAACTGATAGATGTCAATATGACTGTTTCTGACACCTACAGAATCGGAAGTGCCAATGGTTCATAGTGGTGCGCGGGCATATGCTTCAAATGAGACATTAAGACTTCAACCTGGATTTGATGGATTTGCAACTCAGTCTGCTAGAATATCACATAATCAAGAGAAAGAAAAACGCAAAACAATATTTTTAGATCAACCACCTCAACCACCTATGGCTGCATCAGATACCCGTCCTTCCAAGAAGATGAGAGTTCCAGTTGGTGTAGATTCAACTAAGGGGGAAAATTCTGGAAAGAAGGCAGATGTTGTAAGTTTAAGTGTTTTCAGCTGTATTTTCTTCTCTTTCCTGATTTTTTTTCGTGGAACTACTCATTTTGTTTTAAACACATACAATTTGATATATGCTTTTGATTTTACTAAATTTTCATTTGTGGCTTCCTATATTCAGTTGTTTTAAACATGTAACTGTAAATGCATGCCTCTGAAGTTAATGCTCCTGGAAAAAAAAAATTGCATTGCTGTCTGAAATATATAGTGGTTCTTTTGAGAATATGAAATCTCACATGAAACAAAGCCTTGCATTTCAGTATATCAAATCATGGTCCTCTAGAATTAGATGAGCTGTATTTTCTAATTCTAACATTATATCTGATAATCCTGAATGCAAATTTATGCAATTGCAACTTCCCATTGAAGTCGGGAGAGTGCTAGAGCATAATATAATTGTTCGCTCACATTGTAACATCTTATTCATTTGGGAATACTGCAACTGACAATTTTTATCATGTTAAATCTAGAAATTTTATTTAATTTCCCAAGCTTGGACATCTATGGACGTGCAATAGTATGCTGGATTTCCAAACACGCATGCACACAAGCTGTTCACAATATTTGTTAATGAATTTGGTTAATATTCTGACATATATAGTTTCTTGAATGCAGGATAGAGCAAGGTGGTTCAAGCAACTGGTGAGTTTCTATTTTGAAATATCTTTCCTAGACTTTCCCATTTGTTGTTTGATTGTTCATACAATTGAATGGTTGTTGTTTTGTCAAAAGGCTTCCTATTTGTCTTGCAATGCAAGACAAAACAATAATAGTTAAGGAAGGTAAATATCGAAATTTTCATTTATGTTTAAATTATTTCATCTTATCAAATTCTCACTTGTTTGGTGTCTAGGATTGCCTTGGATATGATAACTCACTGGATTCAACGAATATTGATTAAAGAAATAGTTACCCATTTATTTTCTGATGAATACACAATTAACATGAGATGCAACAATATGTACGACGGGCAAAAGAAAAATATGATATTTTATATGCTTGGAATTAACAAATAACTGGAATGGAGGATGAGAGGTTTAGGACAGAAGACCTCCAAAACAAAAGTTTTGATACCATGTTTGGAAAAACTTAAGCGGTTAGGGAATGCATCAACAAAGTTTGTCCAGTTAACAGAACTTGGCTACCTCCCTCTCTTTTGTACTTCTCTTCCTTCTTCTCTGGGTCTCTTAACAATGTATGCCAAGTTAATTGAATCCTTATTGTATGCCAAATTACCCTTCTTCTATATGAAAGGTTAATAAAATGAACTGAAAAGAAATGCAAAAAGAAAAGTCTAAGTTTATTTGGGATATGTTAATATTGATGAGATTTGTATCCATTTCAAAATTTGCAGCCTTGGGAGGAAAGACTGCAGATAGCTCAAGATGCAGGCCAATTGGTCTTACTAGACAATCTTGAGCCATCCTATTCATCATCAGAAGTAGAGGTAATATTCCCCTATGTGCATAAAATTAACTTGATAAGGCAGTCAAAGAAAACCAGTTTAGTATAAAATGCATTGTGTCATCTTTTTGAAATTCTCACACAAGAGGATCTAGGCTTCATCCGCACCAAATTGGGGGCCTGTTTGAGAGTGCTTTCGTAGGAAGCACTTTTTCTCATAAGCACTTTTGTACGAAGCGATTTTTTTAGGACCACATGAATAAAAACTGAGTGCTTTATGGAAATGCAATTGGAAACACTTCTTGGAGGAGGAGCACCTATCAGGTGCTTCTCAGAGCACTAAAACATAAGCAATTCCAAAAGCGCTGCTGAACTGGCTTAGGTGGGAAATGACTAATGTACTGGACGAAGTAAAAGAAATAAGTTACAGGGGCAGAGTAGTCGGGCCTAGTGTTAGACATTCTGTATAATCTACATTCCTTTTTCTTCCCAGGGTCTAGTTTGGCAAGCATTTGGAGAAAAGGTTGAGGCAAAAATGTTACAATACAGTATTCATCCTACTCCAAACTATGGTATAACAGCTTGTTGGGGATCTATACTTATTTTCAAATGATTGCATGCTTTATTTGGTGGTAGATCTTTAATGCTATTGAGGCTGAAGCTTAATTTTGGACTAATTACATTTATCCTATCATGGTTGTACAGGCAAGGCTTTTGTCATATTCAAGTCGAGTGTTGCTGCTGAATCTGCAATAAATAAATTAAAGGAGGGATGCCTTGTTGCGGACAAGAGGTAGTCTATTTTCTCTCTTTCTATATTTACAATAGCATGTTCATACCTCTCTCCCTTTCTGTGTGTTGGAGTGTTCAAGATCCCACATAATTATTCTGTGAATTTTATTAAAATAATTTCTGTTTGAAAATGACAAACTATAAATCAATATGGTTGATAAGAATGACTAGCACAATAACATTCTACCTGTCAATCATTCGATATTATTTCTTTCCTTTTTTTTCGTTTCCTCCTTGATGCAGCGGATGACACGCTCCGATTCAAGAATCAAGGCGTGTTGGCTGTCACGTAAGCGTGACGTAACCAAAAGTGCGATGCGGAAGCAAAAGATATGAGAAATACGAAAGAATAAAAAAAAAAAACAACTACTAGCAGTAATATCCAACTAGCATGCTAGAGTGAGTTTAAGTGTGTAGTACACAATTTCAGAGCATAAATACTAGGTGCAGTCAAGTAGGACTATAATTAAATTACAACACCCGCAGGTGAGTCCTACATGCAGGAAGTTTGTCAAAACGCCGAAGAAAACCTCGTGAGCCACCAACTGCTAACTAGAACCTGGAGGGGCGCAAAACAAAATTGAGTGGGTCAGTAAAACCAAAGTTTTCCAAAACATTTCATTTAAAACATTTCTAACCCTTCACTGTAAAACCTGTATACTTTCCCAGAAGATAACATAATAGCATAATATTTGTTCAAATCTCTCAAAACATTAATCTTTACCAAAATCCAGCAAGTATGCCATGCAATAATGTCAATGACAGAATATGGATGCATCAATGTAACAGGTGACGTAATGAATAAACCGGAGACCCTGCAGTTGGTCCTGTACGGTTAATTCTATAGCTCAATATCCAATTCAGCCGGAGTCACCACGATGACCTGTACGGCGCTACTCTGCACATAAGTCGGAACTAGCTGAAGTAGTCTGTACGACAAGAATGGTGAAATAATACGCTCTAGTGCTTCTCTCATCAATCGTCTGCGCGCATAATCTAAGGTCACCTACCAGTCGGAACCACCTCTGGTGATCTGTATGACTAGCATGTCGGAACCCTCTCATGGTCTGTACAACATGCACCTACTTGGATCCAAGGTGAGCGTGCGGTGCGGTGAATAATATAAGCACTAACACCAGGGGTGCAGGTTATGAGCTCTCAACGCAATTCACATTATAATAAATCGTATGAATAACATAAAACTCACCTGATACTCACATGTGCGCCCATAACACCAATTCACATAAAGGTCGTACCCAGTGCACAAGGCTCCCGCTTTACGCAGGGTCTGGGAGAGGTGAATGTCGGCTAGCCTTACCCCCATTTATGGAGAGGCTGCTCCCAAGTCTCGAACCCGAGACCTACCGCTCATGGGCGAAGGCACTTGCCATCGCACCAAGTGCGACCTCTAATTCACATATATATATATATATATATATATATGCATCAATATCAATTCATAATATGCATGCATGGCATTTTAAGACATACTTTCATATAAATTCAATTTCTGGGAAAAATATCAATAGTATATAGGTATAAACATAAATATTGCCCACTCACTGGTAAGTCGATGGGTCGAAACCCCCGTGACGTCCCTGGATGCGCTCGTCCTTGGGATAGGTGTCACCTATATGCGAAACAACTATAAAAACGTTAATTAAAGCACATAACCGACAATTTGTAATAACTTCTCATATGGTGCTTAAATTGGGTATATGAATATACCACATCGACCTACTCGACGTCACGAACGTCGAGAAATTTTTAGAAAAAATTTATGAGGCTGCACGCGCCCCCACGCGCTTGGACAGGCACAGGTCCACGCGCCCCCCCCACGTGCGTCTCCTACCTCGGGCTCGCCGGACTGGTTTTTCCGGTGGCCGGAAAACTGGAGATTTTTCAATCTCCTTGTTCTCCGTCATTTCTCAACCATTTTCTTCGTATTTTATATCAAAATGAAGCCATAAGCATGTAGTTTCACGTTACACTACTTTAAGGCTCTAAAAACTACGAAATCTCACCGGAGAAATTCCAAGAAAACCGGCCAATTTCGAACTCAAGGATCTCGACGTCCAAAACCTTCAAACGAAGCACTCCGAGCTTCCTTGGGACCTCACTAAACTCACTATAAGCTTAGAATTCCTTGAAAATCAACATATCACGAATGCATGAATAGTGACATAAAACTGGGGTTCGGGTTTCACGTGATTTCGAAGGTTTCACGTTCTAAAACTAGTACCAAACGACTCAGGTGATCGAAAGGATGAAGAACCTTACCCTTTTGGCGTCGATCCGCGATGTTTAGAGGGAATTTGGTCTCGGCAGTACGGTTTCGAGAGGGAGAGAATGACTGAAACAGAGAGGAGAGGGAGAGAGCATGGGAGGAGAGAGAGAGAAAGGATTGACCGTGTGTATGTGTGTGGTCCATCTCAAGCCATCACCATCCATTTCTTTTTCTAACTCCCTAACCACATAAATTACAAACCAATTTTAATCCAACTTAAATTATTTTCCAAAAGCTTATGAAATATGTGTATTTAGTCCAAATAATATATCACACACACACATACCTTAATACCCGTCAAGGGTAATTCCGTCATTTCACGTCCCTGATATAAAGAATCCCGGGATGGGCTGTGACAATCTCCCCTTCTTGGACGAAATTCATACGACCAAACAATCCACTTAATACTCATAAAATAATCTTGGATACATCTCTCTCATTCGATCTTCTGTCTCCCAGGTAGCTTCTTCTACTGAGTGGTTCCTCCACAATACTTTCACCAAGCTCACTGTCTTATTCCTTAGAACCTTATCTTTCCAATCCAAGATAGTCACTGGTTCCTCATCATACGTCAAATCCAGATTAATCTCCAACGGTTGAGGAGGAATCACATGTGAAGGATCTGAAACATAATGTCGAAGCATCGAGACATAAAACACATTATGTACCTTAGATAATTCCGGAGGCAACTCCAACCTATAAGCAACTTCACCAACCCTCTCAGTGATTTCATAAGATCCTATGTACTTAGGACTTAGCTTGCCTTTCTTTCCGAACCGCACTACACCTTTCCAAGGTGACAATTTCAAGAATACCAAATTACCCATATCATATACTCGATCAGTAGCATGTCTATCTGCTAAATTTTTTTGTCGATCTTGGGCCGCTTTCAGGTTAGACTTAATCACCTGAATATTTTGAGTAGTCTCATCCACAATCTCTGGGCCTTCTAACACTCTTTCGCCAACAATGGCGTACGACAAGCTCTACCATAAAGTGCCTCAAATGGTGACATACCAAATACTTGAATGAAAACTATTATTGTAAGCAAATTCCATCAAGTCTAGGCGATCATGCCAAGAATCACCAAACTGTAACACTGAAGATCTCAACATATCCTCCAATGTTTGAATAGTCCTCTCTGATTGACCATCGGTTTGAGGATGATAAGCAGTGTTGTAAAGCAATTTCGTACCAAGAGCTTCCTGAAAAGCTACCCAAAACTTAGAAGTAAATCTTGGATCTCGATCAGAAATAATATTCACTGGAACTCCATGATAGTTCACAATCTTCGTGATGAACAACTTAGCCAATTTATTTAGAGGATACTTTTCCCTCACTGGAATGAAGTGTGCTGACTTGGTAAGCCGATCTACAATCACCCAAACACCATCAAATCCATTTCGTGTACGAGGGAGCTTATACACGAAATCCATAGTTATATTTTCCCATTTCCACTAAGGAACAGGAAGTGGTTGCATCCGACCAAAAGGCTTCTTTCTTTCAGCTTTAACTTGCTGACAAACAATACACCTACTTACATATTCTGCAATTTCTCTCTTCATACCCGGCCAATAATAAAATGGTCGAATGGTATGGTACATCTTAGTTCCTCCTGGGTGCATCGCATAAGCCGAACAATGTGCTTCATCCAAAATCTCTTTCTTTAATTCCTCATTATTCGGCACATACATTCTGATCTCCTGCATAAGCATGCCATCTGATTCTCGAATCCTGAGGTCTTTCTTTTTCCCTTCATTTCTCAATTGAATCATTTCTCGAATTTCTTCATCAACCATCTGAGCTTCAAGTACACGATCAGCCAAAACTGGCTTGACTTGGAAACTAGCAAGGAAAGCTTCTCTTCGATCTTCTAGCTCCAACTTTACTCCAGTAGCTCTCAATTCTGCAAGAAGAGGAACACGGCAAGCATACAAAGCATTGAGTCGACCTTGAGGTTTCCTACTCAGTGCATCAGCTACCACATTTGCACGACCCGGATGATATTCAATGGTACAATCATAATCACTTAGTAACTCTATCCACCTTCGTTGACGAAGATTAAGATCATGCTGAGTGAAAAGATACTGAAGACTCTTATGATCTGTGAAGATCTTACACTTCTCACCATAGAGATAATGCCTCCAAATTTTTAAAGCAAAAACAATGGCTGCCAACTCAAGATCGTGAGTAGGGTAATTCCTTTCATGAATCTTCAACTGTCAAGAAGCATAGGCAATCACTCTATTATGCTGCATCAAAACACATCCCAAACCATTCAAAGAAACATCACTGTAAATCTCAAAGTTACCGCTACCATCAGGAAGAACCAATATTGGAGCATGAGTGAGGCAATATTTCAATTGCTGGAAACTTTGCTCACAATTCTCATCCCAATCAAACTTAACATCCTTCCTGGTTAACTTCGTTAGTGGCAAAGCAATCATAGAAAAATCTTGAACAAACCGTCGATAATAACTTGCTAGACCAAGAAAACTCCGTACCTCAGTGACGGTTCGTGGCTGTTCCCAATTCTCCACTGCTGCTATCTTTTGAGGATCTACTTGAATTCCTTGTGTCGATACTACATGCCCTAAAAATGCCACTTCATTCAACCAAAACTGACATTTACTGAACTTGGCATACAACCGATGCTCCCTTAATTTCTTTAATACCAAGTTAAGATGTCGAATATGATCTGCTTTAGACTTAGAGTATACCAGAATATCATCGATAAAAACAGTGACAAATCTATCAAGATATTGCTGGAATACCTAATTCATTAACCTCATGAAAGCCGCAGGTGCATTAGTCAATCCAAATGGCATCACCAAAAATTCATAATGTCCATAACGGGTCCTGAAAGCCGTCTTAGGTACATCATCATCTTTAATCTTCAACTGATAATAACCATATCTCAAATCAATCTTAGAGAACACACACGCACCTTTAAGCTGATCAAACAAATCGTCGATACGAGGCAATGGATAACGGTTCTTAATCGTTACCCGGTTCAATTGCCTGTAATCAATACATAATCTTAAAGTTCCATCTTTCTTTCTTACAAATAATACCGGAGCTCCCCTAGGTGAAGTACTAGGTTGAATGAAACCTTTATCAATTAATTCTTGTAACTGAATTTTCAACTCTCTCAGTTCAGCTGGAGCCATTCTGTAAGGAGTTAAAGATATAGGATCTGTACCTGGAAGCAAATCAATAGAAAACTCCACATCTCTATCTGGCGGCAATCCGGGCAAATCATCTGGGAATACATTAGGATAGTGCCTGACTACTCCAACTTCTTCCACACTGCTAGGAACAACATCATTTAACACCACATGTGCTAAGTATCCTTGACAACCTTTCGATAATAACTTCCTAGCTCTCATGACAGAAATAACACCATGTCTCACCCCACTGTTTTCACCCACAAAAGTAACCTCTGGAAATCCAGGACGATGAAAAGTAACAGATTTCCCTTAACAATCTATATGGGCACGATTAAAATGCAACCAATATGCCCCTAGAATCACATCAAAATCTACAATATCTAACGGGATAAGATTAGCTGGCATAACTACACCATCTACCATCACTGGACATCCTGGATAAACACTATCAACATAACATTTGTCCCCTCTAGGCATGACAAACTCTAAATCAAATCCTAGAGGTGTACGGTGAGGTTGAGTCATTTGAGCAAACGTATGAGAGATCACAGAATGCGTAGCACCACAATCAATCAAGACTCTAGCAAAATGACCAAGAATATTTAACGTACCCATAATCAAATCTAGATGGTTCTGAGCATCTTGCAGTGATACATGATTAACATGTTCCTGAGCTTGCTGACGTCCACCACGACCTCTGTTGCCTTGGTTACCTTGCCCCTGAGAACTACGTCCCTGTCCTGACTGATTAGCATGCCAAGATGGTCCTGCACCTCTAGTAGCAATCTCTCCCTGTCGGGGCTGACCTCCCTAATGCCACTGAGATCCACTAGCTGGCATGGAAGAATAAGAAGTATAACCCTCAAGGTCTTGGGAATACCCAGTGTGAGAATAAGGATCCTGGGAATACTGATATTGTCCGGAAGCATAGGGAGCAGCATCACCCTGATAGTGGCAAGCACCATCACGACCCGTCTGACCATAACTGCCTGATCCAAAATTCTGCTGAATCAGCGCTGGAGGTGGCATAGCAGACTGCTGAGATTTCTGTTGACTCTGAGGACACTAAGCAGCCCTATGTCCCATCTGTCCACAAGTGTAGCAAGCACCACCACTACCACTTCTCCTACACTCTCCATGATGTCTGAAGTTACAACGGCAGCACAACGGAGCACCAGAACCCCCAGCACCACCAAAATCTCTTTGTCTCTGAAACCTGGGTCCACCAGCAAATCTTCCACCTCTCCTTGGGCCTGTGACACTGAATGCTCCACTGGAAGAACTCGAGCTCGCTCCACTTTTCTTGAAATTCTGCGTCTTACGGGGTCCCTAAGTGGAGATACCCTTGCCCTTATCATCTTTCTTCTGATTATCATTCTTGTCCTCATCATCCTCACTGTCACTAGGAAGGTTGTCGGAATCTTCCATCCGAACCAAAATCTCAAAAAACTCATGATAATCGATGCAAGGAAGCGCACTAGCAAAAGTCTGCCATTTCCTCTTAGTTCCCAGCTTAAAACGGCGAAGCATCTCTACCTGATTACCAGCTGTATCAGGGTCATAACGAGACAAGTCTATAAACTTCCTGTAATACTCATGCGCCGACATATTCTTTTGCTTCAATCGAGTGAACTCCTGCTTCTTGCGATCAATGTACTCCGGAGGGACAAATCTTTTCTTAAAATTCTCTTTGAATACTTCCCAATCAGCTGCCATCTCAGGGGACATAAACTGAGTTTGATTTCTCCACCAAGCTGCAGGCTCTCGTCCCAAAAACCAAGTAGTGGTCTCAACCCATCTATTAGCAGGAAAATTCTCTTGACTCTGCATCACCTGAAAACTCTTCTCAATATGGTCTAGCCACTTTTCTGCCCCTTCATGACCTTCATTACCCATGAAACGATCCAATTTCAGATTATACATAGTCTCCAGGGGTGTTCTTTGAGGAGGAGGAGGGCGGATTGCATTCTGAAAGGCCTGGGCCATCGCTTCCCCTAATTGAGTTATATCAGGGAAATTAGGCTCAGAAGCACGACGTGATTCCCTACGAGGCGGCATAATTCTGACAGAAAACATCAAAGATCATTAAAGCATTAACAATTATACAGGACTGCAACCTAGGCTCTGATACCAAACTGACACGCCCCGATCCAAGAATCAAAGCGTGCTGGCCGTCACGTGAACGTGACGTAACCAAAAGTGTGATGCGGAAGCAAAAGATATGAGAAATACGAAGGAATAAAAAAAAAAAACTAGCAGTAATATCCAACTAGCATGCTAGAGTGAGTTTAAGTGTGTAGTACACAATTTCAGAGCATAAATACTAGGTGCAGTCAAGTAGGACTATAATTAAATTACAACACCCGCAGGTGAGTCCTACATGCAGGAAGTCTGTCAGAACGCCAAAGAAAACATCATGAGCCACCAACTGCTAACTAGAACCTGGAGGGGCGCAAAACAAAATTGAGTGGGTCAGTAAAACCAAAATTTTCCAAAACATTTCTAACCCCTCATTGTAAAACCTGTATACTTTCCCAGAAGATAACATAATAGCATAATATTTGTTCAAATCTCTCAAAACATTAATCTTTACCAAAATCCAGCAAGTATGCTATGCAATAATGTCAATGACAGAATATGGATGCATCAATGTAACAGGTGACGTAATGAATAAACCGGAGACCCTGCAGTTGGTCCTGTACGGTTAATTCTATAGCTCAATATCCAATTCAGCCGGAGTCACCACGGTGACCTGTACGGTACTCTGCACATAAGTCGGAACTACCTGAAGTAGTCTGTACGACAAGAATGGTGAAATAATACGCTCTAGTGCTTCTCTCATCAATCGTCTGCGTGCATAATCTAAGGTCACCTACAAGTCGGAACCACCTCTAGTGATCTGTACGACTAGCATGTCGGAACCCTCTCATGGTCTGTACGACATGCACCTACTTGGATCCAAGGTGAGCATGCAGTGCGGTGAATAATATAAGCACTAACACCAGGGGTGCATGTTATGAGCTCTCAACGCAATTCACATTATAATAAATCGTATGAATAACATAAAACTCACTTGATACTCACCTGTGCGCCCACAACACCAATTCACATATATATATGCATCAATATCAATTCATAATATGCATGCATGGCATTTTAAGACATACTTTCATATAAATTCAATTTCTGGGAAAAATATCAATAGTATATAGGTATAAGCAGAAATACTGCCCACTCACTGGTAAGTCGATGGGTCGTAACCCCTGTGACGTCCCTGGATGCACTCGTTCTCGGGATAGGTGTCACCTATATGCGAAACAACTATAAAAACGTTAATTAAAGCACATAACTGACAATTCGTAATAACTTCTCATACGGTGCTCAAATTGGGTATATGAATATACCACATCGACCTACTCGATGTCACGGACATTTTTAGAAAAAATTTCTGAGGCTGCACATGCCCCCACGCGCCTGGACAGGCATGGGTCCACGCGCGTCTCCTACCTCGGGCTCGCCAGACTGGTTTTTCCGGTGGCCGGAAAACTGGAAATTTTTTAATCTCCTTGTTCTCCGTCATTTCTCAACCATTTTCTTCATATTTTATATCAAAATGAAGCCCTAAGCATGTAGTTTCATGTCACACTACTTTAAGGCTCTAAAAACTACGAAATCTCACCGGAGAAATTCCAAGAAAACCGGCCAATTTCGAACTCAAGGATCTCGACGTCCAAAACCTTCAAACGAAGCACTCTGAGCTTCCTTGGGACCTCGCTAAACTCACTATAAGCTTAGAATTCCCTGAAAATCAACATATCACGAATGCATGAATAGTGACATAAAACTGGGGTTCGGGTTTCACGTGATATCAAAGGTTTCACGTTCTAAAACTAGTACCAAACGACTCAGGAGATCGAAAGGATGAAGAACCTTACCTTTTTGGCGTTGATCCGCGATGTTTATAGGGAATTTGGTCTCGTCCGTACAGTTTCGAGAGGGAGAGAGTGACTGAAACAGAGAGGAGAGGGAGAGAGCACGGGAGGAGAGAGAGAGAAAGGGTTGACCGTGTGTATGTGTGGTCCATCTCAAGCCATCACCATCCATTTCTTTTTCTAACTCCCTAACCACATAAATTACAAACCAATTTTAATCCAACTTAAATTATTTTCCAAAAGCTTATGAAATATGTGTATTTAGTCCAAATAATATATCACACACACATACCTTAATACCCGTCAAGGGTAATTCCGTCATTTCACGTCCCCGATATAAAGAATCCCGGGACGGGCTGTGACAGCGGATATAACAAAGAAGCTAGAATGTTACCTTGGCTAGTAAACCCTAGAATTCTCTAGGAAGAAAGAGGGAATAAACTCCAATTTGATTGATAATATGAATAAGATTACAAACCTAAGGCCAAGATGACCTATTTATAATGTTCTTAACCTAGAAGCCCTATGAAATCAAATAAGAAAAGAATTAAACAAATAACGAAATATTGGAAAGATCCTCAAATACTAAAATCCAGTTTTTGGAAATTAAACGCTGGAATTTGGCTAAATTCTGACTAGGCTTGTGAAACAAAAAGTCTTTTGGATGTTGTCGTTCTCTTCGAATCCATATATTATGGACCCAAAACAAACATGCCAACCAAAGTTATGTCAATCCGAACAGCCTGAAAAGTACAAAACTTCCACTTTCGGGATATGGCAACAACAAATAATCTTTTCGCACGTGAATTACCAATTCTCCTATCATTTTTCTGTCCTACATCACTTCTTCCTCCTGGATTTATCTTTAAAATGCACCCATTGCCGTGATTCACATATGTTTGATGCTTGTCATGTTTTTCATGGTGTCAAATGCAAGTTAGTTACCACTATGAAGCCTTTGTATACCAGATAAGAGAATCGTCGTACTCGTTATTTCAAATGACTAAATGTAAATGATATGTTTTATTGTTTTGCTTTGTAAAGACTTGGGGCTTTAGTTTCTTAAATCATTTACAAAGGCAACTGTTAAATTGGTACAAGTTATGAAATGATTCAACTCCAATTTTGCAGACCTATCATTGGTATCAGAAGAACTCTTAAAGTGCCTGACAAAGCAGCGAGATTTGTTGGACATCTGAGCATTCCCAAACTCAGGTTTCACAGTCAGCGTGAAGAAATGGTGACTAACCTATCCCTCAAGTAACAGTAGTTGACAGAGACAATGTAGTTCGATAATTTGAATCGTTTGTTTCCCAAGCCTCCATTAAATTATTATCCCTGCATATAAATAAAAAATAAAAAATAAACTATACTGGAAACAATTTAGGCATTATTTAGTATCCAATACTATCACCATTTCAAACAGTTAATGATTATGAATTTAGCTGATTTTTTGCATGGAGACTTAAAAGATAGAAATCTTGGATCATTGAACTACATTGCAGTTAAAAGATGCAAACACTGTTTCTAATTACACTACTTGAGGTGCCTCTCAACTACTGATACATGCACGTTTCATCGAGGGATCCCTTAAATGGGGTTATTAGAAGGACACATTGTTGCGGCTCAACCTGTAATGTAGTGTGACAATCAGAAATGGCCATATTTTAGGGTTTCTTTTAGGACTCATCTCTGTAAAAATATCAGTCAAATCAGAATCTCTTTAACCCCAATGTATTTCCCTTGCGGGATCCTCTTGGATGGATACATTGTGGCCCACTTTCACTGTGGCTTAATGATCCAAGTCGGCTATATTTTAGGTCCCCTCAAGGATTATTCTTGCAAACAATAATTTCAATGTTTGTCGGATACACTATGTTCATCTGTTTATGTTATCACAATTAGATGTTTTAATGGTCTTTGGATTGATTTTTTGCATAGATGATTTTGGATGGAGACTTTAATGAACTACAATGCATAGTGGGCTTGCCAATGCCTCTCTAATAATCTTATGAATGAATTCTTTCTTGTTCCTTTTGTAGAGAAAGGCAGTATCAACATCACACTGTTCTCAGCCCAATACAATCGAGTACGACATGGCCATGGAATGGTGTCTTCTGCAGCAAAAGTCAGATTTATGGTGGGAGGCTTTATACAAGGTGCTCCAAATTTTCCTAATCATAGCACACTAGCCATTTTGCCATGATATTTAATGTAGACTATACAATTTTTTTCTGGAGTTATTCATGCGCTTTCTGTTCGATGTCCCAAGCACAGTACTGTTTCGGTGTAGAAAAACAAATTTTAATTTCATCCTAGTTGCGGAAGGGCCACTAGTCAAACTGTTTCTATGTAGAAAAACAAATTTTAATTTTGCAATCAATTAAGAAAAACTTCTTACACTTTCAAACCTGACTTGGGGTAATTTTAGAAAATTCAGTACTGTGAGAAAAAGAAACATTTGATGTGTTTTCTTTGTTCACAGATTTGGGACTTCCGACTTTACGTGTGTCTCCCAATATTAGTGAATAATTCTTCATTTTTTAACTTTCTAATATTTTAGTTTCCTCCCCTTGGGAGCCCCTTCTCTGCAGGAACATGAAAAGGAGACTGGAGACGGTATTACAGTGAAAAAGCAATTGTAATTAGCTAGGCACCCTCGGTGAGCTTGCATCCTTGGCTGAAATTGTTATTGTGTTGGCTGTGTTTACTATCCTTGGCTGAAATTAGCATTGTTATATTTTTTGCAGGAGAAAATTGCGTTTCTTTTGTGGATTACGGTAGAGTCAGACAAGGGTTGCCCCGTAAATTGGACAGCATACAGGGTCCTGCCAACGTAGAGGATTGTTGTAAATCGCTGACAACGTAGACATCAGGTTTGTGTAAATCTGTCATCTGATCAAATATAATTTTGCAATCTTGGGAGGAAATATTAGAATCAAGTTCATACGGTAGCACGTCCTAATTATTCCAAGGATAGTTTTAGGTCAGCTTGTGATATGTGCATCTTTTGTAACAACTCTTGTTCAATACCTATTGTTGAGCGTTATGATGCGCCTAAATATAAAGTTTCATCATTCATGGCTGACTGTTAATTTTGCATCGTTGTGTTTACAGTGTTTTCCTTTTGCATTTCTTTCTTACGTATACCCATATTTGACTGATTGTGAATGGGTGGCTGGGAGTGATTTTAATACACAGCCTGTTGTTTGGTCCTCTCTTTAGCATGAGTAGTTTTTCGATGTGGCCATAGCGTTGTTCGTCCGTCGTGTTACTAATGTACTAGTCTTGATCTGTCTATCCGTTAATACCACTATACCCTAAAGCATAAATCCGTTGTACCCGCGAAGGGAAGAATCAAGAGGAGGGGGCCTAGTTTTTATGCAAGAAAGAATCCCAAATCCTTTTTCTTTTGACAAAGAATTTCAGTTGTTTTGGGTCTTTGAATTGCTACCGCAGACATATTCCCTTTTGCTTTAATCGGATCTGTGGGTGCTCGGTTGAGAGTGAGCACCAAGTAACAGGTATCCGCACTTATTCCGCATCTTCTACCCAAGTTTTCGTCTTTAAAACCAGTCGTTTCATATCCGCACTTATTGCACTGGTTATGAAGTTATGTTTCACTATAAAACTAATTGGCAATATAGAGAGTAGACTAATTTACCTATAAACTCATGCAAAGTCCCTTTTTCCATTAATGTGAGATTCATTCTCAACAAAATAGACATTGAAAAAAGAAAAAAAAAATTGGGGTATCACACAGTGGTACATACCATTATTGTTGGACTATCACCTAACTCAGACTATCACCGATTCACCTTCGTCACCCCAGACCTTCACCGATTCACCACCGGTGGTTCAGCTGCTGGTGCAGGTATGGTTGCTGTTGCTGCAGCTGCTGTCACTGTATTAGCTGCATCTGGAAAGACGTCGTCTATTCCCAACTTCCAAATTTCTAAATTTGGTTATCTTCCAGTCAACAAATTCTTGATGGAGTTCTTTATGCAAAAGGTGGGTGCTTATATGAAACTAAAGTTGGTAAAAGAAAACCTCGCCTAGGAAACACATTTCCACAGCGGGTCGAAGGAGCTTTTTCAAAAGGTACTTGTGGATTTGAATGTGAACTCATCCTTGTAAGCTCTTATTTGTTAATATTGGCAGGGAAAGATGGGAATTTAAGAAACATTTTTTTGTTTTTTGGTTGGTTGTGAAAGATGTATTCACCTCACCCCCTTATGATCTGTTCTAAAAAAATAAATAATTGAACCCATGGACCAACCCGGCCTGAATCGGTTCGTTTCAAACAGGTCGGTGCTCACCCCTACATGCAAGAACATAAGATATCTAAGTGCAAGGCTTTTACTGTAAGCAAGTCTTCTCCACCACCTCCATTCTTTTTTATTAGACTTAATTGGATTATAAGTCTCCGTAGGGTAGTTGGAGGATAATCCCTATGGTAAAAAAAATTAGGATTTAAGCTGTTGTGATAAAGTCTGTTAGGATTTAGGCCCGAATTTGAAAATTTCATCAATTATCTGTTAATTGTTAGCACTTAAAGGCTCACATGTGAGACTAAAAAGATAAAGTTAGCCTCACATGTAGCCCCACGAGCTAACAATTAACGAAAAATTTTGTTTTAGCTTAATATGTATGCCTCACGTGCTAATAAATAACGGAGAGTTAACAGAATTTTTAATTTTGGATCTAAATCTTAACTTACCAGCTTGAAAGAAAACCTGAACCCTATCTTTTTCGAACTTACCAGCTTGCTCAACCTAAACCCTTTGACCAAAAAAAAAAAAAAAAAAAAAAAAAAAAACCCCTAAACCCTATCTTTTTCTAACTTACCAGCTTGAAAGAAAAATAAAAAACATTAACGTGTCTTATTTTGTTTCTTTAATATTAGAGTCTAGGTTGAGAATAACGGAAAAGGAAGCGTACATCGTGCGACTAGTTTTCGTTAGATATTATTTGTATTTAATTTTAAATAAAAAAATCAAATGATTTCTGAACGCACGATACACGATAAATGACTAAGATGTGAGGATCCCTACAAAATGGATCCGGATGGGATCATGAAGTGAAATATTCTAACACTCAAATTAAACCCTATTGTTGACAATTGTAGTAAAAATGCAAGTAGGGATCGTTCTAGACTGGGGATTAACTAGGGATGCTAATCTACTAAAAACTGACTTAAAAACACAAAACTAAACTTAAGAACAGAAAACTAGACTCTAAGACTCTTAACTAGACTTATATGACTCAAAACAAACCAAACTAACTCAAAACAGCACAAAACAATAAAAAAGACTCAAAACTGACTCTAAAGAGTTATTTGGACGAATTTAAGACTTACTTGACTCAAAACACTAAATTGGACAGATTCAAACACTCTTCTAACTAATCTAACACACTTCATTAAAGGGGGGATTGACTTGGATGAAATTAACTAAAACAAATAACTTGCAGAAACAAAGCAAGTTAAAAACGAATTTAGGTGAATTCAAGGGTGAAAAGCTAGCTAGAGGATTCTTCTCCACACATGAAACATATGCAACATAAATTGATTTCCAGTATTGTTTCTTTAAACCATGAACGACAATGCCCCAAATTAATTGTGAAAAGCACAAATTAACTTTCAGATTTTCCTAAGTTCATTGAATTGGATGGAATACTCATCGGCAACCAAATTATTCTTCTTAAATTCCCTATATGAACAGCATGATAGAGATACAATCAAAGATCATTAAGTTTTATGAAAATCATAAGCATTGACATGACATTCGTAACTATGAACTGCATGATACTCCTTCCATGGATTTACCTAACATGATTGTGACTATCAACCTCCACTACTTGTAAATATAAGTTCATAACGATTAGGAGAAACTCCCTTATATTTTAGCATCAGATTCATGCATGCAAATTAAGTGTGCACTAAGGGTGGCCAAACGAGTACAGGAACCGCGGGTCGGGGCAAATAATGGCGGTTCGGGGCGGGTAAGGGTTGGTTCCTACTTTTAAAAAAGAGAAACAGGGCAGGCCTTTGTGATTTTCGGTTCGGGCCGATTCCTGGAGTATAGGAATCACGGGTACCTAGACCGGCCCGTTTGTAATTAAAATGGTCGGACCAGATTGATGAATAAGCTGCCATATGTAATCTTTTAGTTTTATACCCTATGTTCTCTATCTCTCTCTCATCTCATCTCAACTCTCACTCTCACTCTCACTCTCAGACTCTCTCTCAGTCCCTTCTCAACATCGACAGTTCCCTCGACAGTTCCCTTCCCTCGACTCCAATCGTCCTCCCCCTCACCAACCATCGATTTTCCTTGGCGAACACAACGGCACCACCACCCATCATCCTCCTGGACAACATCCCAGAAAACCCAGGGGCTAGGCCATCACCCCTGCCATCGATTCTCTCCTTTTTGATAGCAACCCCATCACCGTCGTCGAGGACACTGGTACCAACCATCATCCCTCTAAAATTTAGGTAATTTTGAATTAGGGTTTTGTTATTAATTTGTAATTTGAATTTTGGGTGTAGGGATTTTAGGGTTTTTAAATTGGAATTTGGGATTTTAGGGTTTTTAATTTTGCAGTAGATTGATGATTGAATTGATAATTACAAAATTATCAACTCGAGCTTATGAACGAAATTGCCCGAGCTTACTCATTCCCCCCTTTGAAATTACATTTCAGGGTTTCTGTAGAGGATGAGTTGCTAAAAGAAATAAAGGTTGGAGAGCTAGCCACTAGTACCGGTAAGTCTTGGGGAGTTTAATAATTCAAGATGATATTCTAACAAAAAAAAAATCCAAATGTAGCAGTTGCAAGCATTTGAATCAATCTACAAGTCAAATTTGGGATTGTTGAAGACACAAATTCTAATTTCATATATTGATGAACAAATAGAGAGAGATGAATACATCTTTTGGGGGGATCTTCAATCAGTAATGAATGGTAAAACATAAACCTACAAAAAATGAAAACGAGGAAAAATGAGACCAAAGATACCCCCCTAAAAAAGAAGAAAAGAGTTTCGTATGACAATCAACAAAATGGTACATGTTTTCTTACACCCTTTTCACGGTATTTTTAGTATCAAAAGAGATGAGGTTACCTTCAAACTAACTCCATTAGGAGAGGGTCACCTTCTGCCATTACTCTTATTAGTTTAATGAACTCTTGTTCGCTTGTCACACTCCATGGGTGAACCGTAGGTACTTTGACAATCTGTGGTCAAACATTTTTGCTTCTTCCAACTTTTGGATGTTTATCTATTGGTATCCGAGAAATACTTTAGGTTTTCTATATTTCCAATCTGTTAATTTGTTAATTTGGATGTTTATCTATTGGTATCCGAGGAATACTTCTGGATGTTGGACAATGTAATATTGTTATTTTGGATGTTGATGCGAAAATTAACTTAACACACAAATTAAACCCTCTTGTTGTCAAATTGTAGTATAAATGCAAGTAGGGATCGTTCTAAACCGGGGATTAGGAGGGCTTGCTAAAACCTCTAAACTAACTTAAAAACATATAAACAAAGTTAAAAACACTAAACTAGACTCAAAGAACTTAAAACAAACTCAAAGGACTCAAAACAAGCTAAAAACGCTCAAATCTGCCTAAAACACACAAACAGGGCAGATTTGGACTCTAACACACTTTTGGGACAGCTAAAAACACAAATCAAAACAGATTTTGACTAATAAAACACTTTAAAGTAAAGGGGGTTTTGGTTTTGACGAATTTGAAAACAAAACAAGTAAATTAAAGAACTAATGAAATCTGCACGAAATTGAGTAAATTGAATGGATGGAAGGCTAGCTAAGAGGTTCTTCTCCACACATGACATACTTGCACATAAACCAATTTTCAGTTGTTCTTTCGATCAATCATGAAACTCAACACCCCAGGTTAATTAAGTCCGCTTAAGTTAACCTTCAAGTTCTCTTTAAGTTATTGAATTGGATGGGAAAGTGCATACAACAATTCAAGCATTCTTCAAAAGTTCTTTACGTGAACAACACAATAAAGATACAATCAAAGATCATTAAGCATTATGAAAACTATAAGTATTGACGAGGCATTCGTTACTATGATGAGCATGAAACTCTTGCAAAAAATTTATTTAACGCGATCGTTTATAAGCAACCTCCACTACTTGTGAATATAAGTTTGTAACTATTAGGTGAAACTCCCTTATACTCTAGCATCATATTCATGCATGCAAACTAAGTGTGCACTCTTAATAAACATACACGAATAAGTTATCAATCAAGCAGTTAAACAAATTGAATTCACAACTTATGAAATCACAACTGAAGGTAATCAAATCATATTGCAAGCATGAACATGGTTTTGAATTCCCCCCTAGCTAAGGGGGGTTTAGTTCCTCATACTCATAAAGCAAAGGAAACAAATTTAGACATTGAAAACAAAAGAATGAAAACACCTAAAAATGCTCCAACAATCCAACTTGAATGGCAAGCACGTCCAATGGTCCTCCTTCTTCTCTTTGTTGCTGCACAAGGTGTGGTTTGATGGATGAGTGGTAAATTATGGTGGTGGATGGATATAGGTGAGTTATGGTGAATGGTGGATGGGTGGATTGTGTTCTCCAGGCTAAGGAATGAAAGTGTAAGTGTATGGAGTTGTGAGATGTGAATGTAGTGTCTTTTGATGGATCTTTTCTCCTCCCCCTTTGTTATGGTGAAGGGTGGATGTATTTATAGGCTAGGGAGAGGACCACCATCTAATTAAGGTGGTAGTGGTGTATGTTGTGGTAATGAGTGGATGTAATGGGTGTAGTGGATGTAATAGTTGTAGTGGATGGATGTTTGGTAATGAGTGGATGTAATGGGTGTAGTGGATGTATGTTTGGTAATGAGTGGATGTAATGGGTGTAGTGGATGAGTGTTTGTAGTTGTAGGTCAACACACTTGCACACACACATGCTGATTTCTAGCCTTCTAATCTTCAAAAACGTCCATCCTCATGTCTCCATGCTTGCACTATCCAATCTTGGCCCAAAAATGCTCCAAAGTGCTCCAAATAACACTTTGTTGCCAACTTTGTTATTTGAACCTACAAACACACGAAAATGACTTAAAATACATAATTAACAACACAAATGCACAAGAACAAGCTAACTATGTCGCATAAATATGCTCCTATCAATTTCCCGCACACTTAGCTTTTGCTAGTCCTCGAGCAAAACAAAAGAAACAAAGCGAAACAAAACAAACAAAACAAACAAAACAAACAAAACAAACAAAACGCAACCTAACCTTCCAACATTTGCCTCAGGGATTTTCAATGAAACATGACATGCCAAAGATCACCACTTACATAGATTTAAGCAATCCTTACGCTCGAGCATACTTAATCATCGTCACCATTCACTAGCTCACATTTAATTAATTAAAACAGCATTTTGAATGTAGTAACATGCCTTAGAGAATTCCCTCAATTCCTTACTAGATACTCTCTATTTTCACACACATTTTCTGACTACACACCCTACACTAGTTATATGTGAGAAGATTGATGTAAACATGGAAGACTAGTACTCACATATGTTATAACAAAGAAAGCAATTTCTGGAGTTAATAAGCATGTTTAGATATGATCTCATGAATAGTATGCTACTACTTAGATGCGAGAACCAGTGACACCATATGCTCATACCAATTTCGAACTCCACAAATTGAAACACACAACACTCAAGATTGAAGTTAAGGGTTGTAACAAAGCTTGGGGGGAATGGCTAACAAAGAGATGATAGGAATAACAAACGCTCTTAAAGCGATAGCAAGCAAAGTAATGAAATAGACACTTGGAATTCACTTTAGAATGCAAAATCAATTTTTACATATAAAGGAAAGATTCATGCAATAGTTAGGGCTAAATTCAATGTTTTTGGACCCTTTTTCAACAAACGACATTTTAAAGCTCTTTTTTCACAACTTTTCTTCTTTTTATTCTATTTTCCACGAATTTTTCTTTTTCTTTTTCTTTCCTACCCGTGCCTTATTAAGGACTCTGGCGCACACACCCAACAAGAATCACTTCCCCCACACTTGTTTTCTGCAATACATTAATAAAAAGGAATTCATTTTGAGTCATGCTTTACTATGCTTCAACAACAAGGGTATGGATGGTTCTAATCTAGGCTAGGTGAGGACAGTGTGGGTTAACAAAGAACATAGGCTACACAAGGCTCAACGAGGTTAAACTTAAACATATAATGAAATAGGATACACGGCAGTTTGGCTTTGGTGGTGGTCACTACACAACTTCATCTTGAATATGTGTTATGCAAATCAATAGCATGCTTTGAATGAAATGGGCATGAGTTCTAGCATTTGGAACTAAACGATTGATGTGAAATATATAAGCACTCAAATTAAACCCTCTTTTTATCAATTGTAGCAATGTATGTAAGTAGGGATCGTTCTAGACCGGGGATTAGGAGGGATTGCAAAATCACTTGGACATGACTCAAAAACGTAAAAACAAGTTTTAAACACTAAAATAGACTCAAAGAATGCAAAACTAAACTTTAAAACACCAAAACAAACCAAAAGACTCAAAACAGCACCAAAACACTCCAAACTGCCTTAAAAACACAATCTGGGCAGTTTTGGACACTAAGCACCAAATTGGACGAATTTGGGTTTTAACTTGAATCAAAACACTTAAAAACACAAAGTAAAACACTTACTATCTAATTTGACACTTTAAAACAAAGGGGGATTGGTTTTGGACGAATTTAAAAACAAAACAAACTTTGTAAATTAGAACAGATTGTAAAAACGAATTTGATTTAAATGGGTGAATGGAAGGCTAGCTAAGGGGTTCATCTCCACACATGTTATACTTGCATACAAAACGATTTCCAATTGCTTTTCAATAAACCATGAATTCTCAATGCCCCAAGTTAATTAGGTCCGCTTAAATTAACCTTCAGATTTTCCTACGTTATTGAATTGGATGATTGCATACGACAACCCAAAACATTCCCCACAAGTCCCCTACATGATTGCATAATAGAGATACAAGCAAGAATTATTAAGTTCTATGAAAACCATAAGCATTGACGAAGCACTTGTTACTATGATTGCATGAAACTTATGCCAAGAATTTACTTAACGCGATTGAGATCATCAACCTTTACTACTTGTGAATATAATTCCATAACGATTAGGTGAAATTTCCTTATATCCTAGCATTCAATTTATGCATGATAATTAAGTGTGCACTCTCAACCAACACATACAAATCAATGTAATTCTCATAGATAAGTAAATTGAATTCACAACTTATGAAACGCAATTAGAAGTAATCAAATCATAACACAAGCATAAACATGTATTTCGAATCCCCCCCTAGCCAAGGGGGGTTTAGTTCCTCATACGCACAAAACAAAGAGAATTGAATTTAAACATTGAAATCAAAGGAAAAGAAACACCTAGAAATTCCAGCGACGCGAACTTGAATTGCATGAACTTCCGAGCTTCCTCCTCCTCCTTGGTGCGGCAAAGGATTTTTAGGGACAGGTTGGGACTTTAGGTGTATGGATGCATGGTTATGGATGGATGTAGTAGTGTTTAGGGGGTGGGGATGGTGCGGCAAGACTTAGAACTAGGGGGAATGGTGTTTGGTGGGTGCGGCAAGAGTGAGGAGAGGGTTGGACGAATTTCTGGAGTGAATTGTGAATTGTGGTGAGTGGTGATCTGATTTAGGGGTTAATAGGAGTATATATAGGCACTTAAAACCCTAGGGTAATCAGATATGGACTTGGATAACCCAAATCCACAAGGAAATAGGTCTAAACAATCAGATTTTGCAAGGGAAAAGAGGTCCTAGGTGCGGCAGGGATAGGATAAGGTGATAAGGTTTCTAGAATGCCTTGCAAGGCAAGGAACTAGGCATCTAGAAGCTAGGGTGCGGCACCAATGTAGGGATTTAAGGATAGGGCTTCTAGAAAGCCCCAAAACTGATAGGAATTGCATGAAACCCACGGCAAGGATGTAAACTTTCTAGAAACTTCTCATTTGTGTCCTACAACACTTAGGAGTCCTTCTAGCATTAGGAAAACATGTCTCAATCCTCCCTTGACTTGGAATTCTTCTCCTTCTTCATCTTGGATTCCTTTTCCTTCTTGGACTTGGAAAACTTCTTTGTTGCTGAAACTTGATGCCATTTGGATTTAACTTTCCTACTTCAAGTAGGAAACCTTGTTTGAGTAGGAATCTTCATCTTCAAGGAATCCTAATTCAACTAGGAAACCCATTTTGACTAGGAATCCTAATTCAACTAGGATTCCATCTTCACTTAGGCACTTTCCTACTTCGACTAGGAAACCTTGTTCAAGTAGGAAACATCATCTTCAAATCTTCAATTTCGTCCATCCTCTTGGCTCCAATCATATGACATCCATTCCAAGCTCAACTTTGCTCCAAAAGGCTCCAAAATGCATCCTTTTTCATATTTTGCCCTTAGAACCTGAAAACACATAAAACTAGCTTAAAAGACTACTTTACTAAGCAAAAACACTATAAATGCACAAGAACAAGCTAAACTAAAGCGCATAAATATGCTCCTATCAAATTCCCCCACACTTAGCTTTTGCTAGTCCTCGAGCAAAACAAAACGAAACAAAAGAACAAAACGAAATAAAACAAGTAAAACAACCTAAACCTTCCAACAATCGCCTCAGGGATTTCCAATGCACATGACATGTTAAAAATCATCATTCCCACAGATTTTAGCCATCTTTACACTTAAGCCCATACTTAATCATAGTCACTACTTACTAGTGCACATTTAACCAATTAAAACAATGTTTTGAATGTAGTAACATGCCTTAGAGAATTCCTCAATTCCTTACTAGATATGCACTCAATTTTCACACAGATTTTCTGACTACACACCCTATACTAGTTATATGTGAGAAGATTAATGTAAAAATAAAAACGAATGCTCACATATATGTATAACAAAGAAAGCAATTTCCGGAGTTAATAACATGTTTATAAATATGATCTCATGAATGGAATGCTACTACTTAGATGCGAGAACCAATGACACCATATGCTCAAACCAATTTCAAACTCCACAAATTGAAATACACAACACTCAAGATTAAAGTCAAGGGTTGTAACGGGGCTTAAGGTATTGGCTAACAAAAATGGATATGGAAAACAAACGTTCTTTAAAACAATAGTAAGCAAAGTATGGAAATCGAAACTTAGAATTCACTTTAGCATGCCGAAATCAATTTCAAAACAGAAGGGAAGACTCAAACAATCAATTAGGGCCGAATGCAACTCTTTGGACCCTTTCTTCAACAAACAACACTTTGGAACTCTTTTTCACATGCATTTCAACTATTTTGCATGTTTTTCACAACTTTTCTTTTTTTTTCTTTCTTTTCTCATTTTTTTTTTCTCTTCTTTGCCGTGCCTCATTCAAGACTTTGGCACATCCCTATATCACTAATCCTTCCCCCACACTTGTTTCCCGCACACATTGATCAAAAGGAATTCATCTTGCGTTATGCTTTACTACGTTTTAAGAACAAGGGTGTGGATGGTCCTAATCTAGGCTAGGTGAGGCTAATGTGGTTAACAAGGAAAATAGGCTAAACGAGGCTCAACGGGGTTAACACCTACAAAACATAATGGAATAGGGATATACGGCTTTTGGGCTATGGTGGACACTACACAACTTAATCTTGAATATGTGTTATGCAAATCAATGACATGTTTTGAATGAAATGGGCATGAGTTCTAGTGTTTGGTTCTAAGTGATGAAACGCCTTCTAAGTAGCAACCAAGCAAAGAATAATGAGATCATGCAACGACTTTAGAAAACAAAGAATGCACAGATTTTTAACTCTCCAAATAAACGTTTAGGCTCAAGTCTCACAAGGTTGTAGCGTTAGTTTGAGTTACTTCCTTCAAGCATGTTACAAAAACGGATTTTTACTTTATGATTACATGTGAATTCATAAGTTATAACCACAACCAAGCATAAACCAAAGAGTAAATCAAACTTTTATCCATGTTTATAACTCTCTTTAACCGTCATGCAATTACAACCCGAATCCTCATCATTGTGTTGGAAGGTACCCTAAGACACAAACAAACACACAAAAATGACTCTTTTTGGGTTTTTAAAACAAATTTTTCAAATTTTTATGGGATTTTCGGATTTTTGACTCAAAACACATTAAAACACACCAAAACAGCTTAAAAAGGCTTAAAAACAGCAAGAAACAACATTTGAAATTATGGGTGACAAAACCCTACGAATTTGCATCAAAATACTTTGGTTACCCCCCCCCCCCCACACTTAAATCAAACATTGTCCTCAATGTTTCAAGCATATACTCACACAAATAACAAACAAACAAACAAAACAACATCTAAACAACCTAACATAGCAGAAACGAATTTAACAACAAAGAGAAGAGTTTAGGAACGCAAATCTGGAATTGGAGTGCTCTCTATGTCCTCCTTTGTTGAATGCATGGGTTGCCTCCCAAGTAGCGCTTGCTTTAACGTCTTACAGCCGGACGAAGACCTCATTCACTCCTTACTAGGGTCCACGGCATCCAAGGGTATGTCATCCACGGCATGCTCCACAAAGGTGTCATAATAGGGCTTCAAACGATGTCCGTTCACCTTGAATTCGTGTCCCGTTTTCAAGCTTTGGATTTGGACTGCACCATGCACAAAAACATTAGTAATAACAAACGGTCCAATCCACTTAGAACGTAACTTACCGGGAAACAAACGTAAATGGGAATTGAACAAGAGCACTTTCTGCCCAATTGAGAATGATTTCCCACGGATCATGTTGTCATGGAAAGCTTTGGTCTTTTGCTTGTAAATGCTTGCATTATCGTACGCCTCGTGCCGTATCTCATCAAGCTCATTCAATTGCAATCTCCTTTGACTTCCTGCTTCATCGAGGTTCATGTTAAACTTCTTGATGGCCCAAAGTGCTTTGTGCTCCAATTCAACGGGAAGATGGCACGCCTTGCCATAGACAAGTCGGAAGGGGGACATCCCAATGGGGGTTTTGTACGCCGTACGATACGCCCAAAGTGCATCATCTAACCGTAAGCTCCAATCCTTCCTTGTTGGCCCAACTGTCTTCTCAGGTATTTGCTTGATCTCTCGGTTGGAAACCTCGGCTTGGCCATTCGTTTGAGGATGGTAAGGTGTAGAAACTTTATGGGTGACACTGTATTTCCTCAATAACGCTTCAATGGTCCGATTGCAAAAATGTGACCCTCCATCACTAATGATCACTCGTGGCATTCCAAACCTTGCAAAAATGTTAGTTCTAATAAAATCTGCAACCACTTTAGAATCATTAGTCCGGGTGGCCTTGGCTTCCACCCATTTCGACACATAATCAACCGCAAGCAAAATATACATGAAACCATACGATGAAGGGAAGGGACCCATAAAATCAATACCCCAAACATCAAAAATTTCAACATTTAGGATAGAAACCTGCGGCATTTGGTCCTTAGCACTTATACCACCCATTCGTTGGCATTTATCACATGTTAAGCAAAAAGTTTTAGCATCTTTAAAAATACTAGGCCAATAGAATCCACATTGTAACACCTTGAGGGCTGTGCGTTGTGTGCCAAAGTGCCCTCCACATGCATAAGTGTGACAAAAACTCAAAATTGAATGACATTCAGAATCGTGCACACAACGACGTATAATCTGATCGGGGCAAAATTTCCATAAGTACGGATCATCCCACACATAAAACCGTGCATCATACCTAAGTTTATCACGTTGGTGCCTAGTGAACTCACTTGGAATACGTTTTGACACCAAAAAATTAACAATATCGGCATACCAAGGTGCACTAACCTTTAGGGACATCAATTGCTCATCCGGGAATGTCTCTGGAATAGGTATGACATCTTCTTCATGCACCAAACGGCTCAAGTGATCAGCCACAACGTTCTCACTTCCTTTCTTGTCTCGGATTTCGATATCGAACTCTTGGAGAAGAAGCATCCATCGAATAAGCCTTGGTTTAGCCTCCTTCTTTGTGAGCAAGTACTTCAATGCTGCATGATCAGTGTAAATTATTACTTTAGTACCAAGTAAATAAGAACGAAACTTATCTAAAGCAAAAACAACGGCAAGGAGTTCTTTTTCCGTTGTGGAGTAGTTCAATTGAGCATCGTTCAAGGTCCGAGAGGCATAATATATGACGTGTGGCTGTTTGTCCTTCCTTTGTCCCAAAACAGCGCCTAGAGCATAATCGGATGCATCGCACATAAGCTCGAAGGGAATGCTCCAATCTGGTGGCCGAATGATGGGGGCCGAAGTTAGCATCTCTTTAAGGTGTTTGAACGCCTTTTCACACTCCTCGTTGAACTCGAAGGGCACCTCCTTTTGGAGAAGTCGGCAAAGGGGTGTGGAAATCCTTGAAAAATCCTTGATGAATCGCCTATAAAATCCTGCATGTCCCAGAAACGAACGAACCTCTCTAACCGAAGTCGGAGAGGGTAAGTAGCGTACAAGATCTATTTTTGATTTATCAACCTCAATTCCCCTTGCAGAAACAATATGCCCTAAAACTATGCCTTGTTTTACCATAAAGTGACACTTTTCCCAATTTAAAACAAGGTTAGTTTCCATGCATCGTTTTAAGATTAATGTGAGATTTTCCAAGCAACCATCAAACGAATCGCCAAAGACACTAAAATCATCCATGAATACCTCAATAATCTTCTCAATAAAATCGGAAAAGATACTTACCATGCATCTTTGGAACGTGGCTGGTGCATTGCATAATCCGAATGGCATGCGCCGGTAAGCAAAAGTACCAAATGGGCACGTGAAGGTGGTCTTTTCTTGGTCGTCCGGAGCTATGACAATTTGATTGTATCCCGAATAACCGTCAAGAAAACAATACAAAGAATGACCGGCTAACCTTTCTAACATTTGATCGATGAATGGTAGTGGAAAATGATCATTCCTTGTGGTGTTGTTGAGCTTCCTATAGTCAATGCACACTCTCCAACCTGTTTGAATACGGGTTGGCACAAGCTCATCCTCGGCATTCTTCACCACAGTAACTCCGGACTTCTTCGGGACAACTTGAACCGGTGAGACCCAACGGCTATCCGAAATTGGATAAATCACTCCACAATCGAGAAGCTTTATAATCTCCTTTTTCACGACTTCCATCATCGGAGGGTTGAGCCGGCGTTGAGCCTCTCGAGTTGGTTTAGCCCCCTCCTCTAGAAATATGCGATGCATGCATGTTGTAGGGCTAATTCCCTTAATATCGGCCAATGTCCATCCAATGGCTGTTTTGTGCTCTTTCAACACCCGAATCAACTTTTCTTCCTCTAATGCCGTGAGTGATGAAGATACAATGATGGGCAACGTCTCTCCCTCTCCCAAGAATGCATACTTTAAATGATCCGGCAATGGTTTAAGCTCAAGAACGGGGGCCTGAACCACAGAAGGTAACAACGTATTAGTGGAAACGGGAATTGGAATTGGGTTAGACGGCTTACCATGATGTTTTGGCAATGATTCCAAGGCAGCCACAAGCTCGGCATGTTCATCATTTGGTACGGCCATGTTGGGTTTTGTGCCAAATCCTTGTGCAATTGTCGTTTCGAGTGGATCGTCTTCCAACATATCAAGATAATCCTGCGCCAATTCATTCAATATATCAATAGAAAAACAAGAATGATCATCTTTAGGAAATTTCATAGCTTCAGAAATGTTAAAGTTAATAATCTCCCCATCAAATTCCATTGTCAACGTCCCTTTGAACACATCGATCTTGGTGTGTGCTGTTTTCATGAAAGGCCTCCCAAGTAGAATCGGCAATGGGGTGACATTTGGTGAGTCCTCAATCTCTAAAACGTAGAAATCCGCTGGAAATATCAAGTTATCCACCTGCACCAACACATCTTCCAAAACTCCTTTCGGATATGCATTAGAACGATCGGCTAATTGAATTATAACACCATCGTTTTTAAGCTCTCCTAAGTTCATGGATGCATATATTGAGTATGGCATGACATTAATTGAAGCTCCTAGATCTAACATAGCATGTTCAAATTTAGTATTGCCTATAACACATGGAATTGTAAAACTTCCCGGATCTTTGCATTTAGGAGGTAATTTTCTTTGCAAAACAGCGGAAACATTCTCACTTACCTGGACAACCTCTTTGTTTGAAATTCTCTTTCTTGTTGTACATAGTTCCTTCAAAAACTTGGCGTACCTAGGTACTTGCTTAATTGCATCAAGGAGAGGTATATTGACTTGCACTTTCCGGAATGTCTCTAGAATGTCCTTTTCAGCTTCTTCTTTCTTTGTTTGCTTGAACCTACTAGGAAAGGGGACATTCAAAGGAAAATCATTAGTAGGAATGGAATTGGACATGGTTGTACCTTTATTTGGCAGATTGGATGGCTTAGGAGCCATGGAGACTTGCGGCAAAGGAACCTCTTTCCTTGCCGTGGCCAATCTTTGTTCCTCCTCTTCAATTATCACTTCCTCCACCTTGTTTGGGGCTGATTTGGATGGTGGTGGGGCTGTTCCTACTTGTTTCCCACTTCTTAACATGATTGCCTTGGCAGATTCAAAGCCGCATTTCGGATTTGCAATGGTTGAGCTAGGCAACCTGCCCCATGAACTCGGCAATTTGCCCTACTTGTCTCTCCAACTCGTCCACCTTTTTGTCCCTATTTTGCATTCCCTGCGCCATAGAAGTTAGTAAATTAAAAATTTGATCATTATCAATAGATGAACCTGATTTTTGGGTGGGTTGTGCTTGGGGTTGAGTTGGTGCAAATGGCTTTTGATAGAAACCCGGGGGTTGTTGCCTAAATGTGCTTTGTTGTTGGCCTTGTTGGGGTTCTCGCCATTTGAAATTTGGATGATCACGCCAACCGGGATTGTAGGTGTTAGAAAAGGGATCATTCCTTTGTTGGTATTGCTGCCCAAAACCCACGGCATTGAGGGTCTCCCACCCTCCGTTCTCGATCAATTGTGGGCATTTGTCCGTAGGGTGTCCTTGCATGGAACATACGCCACACGCACTTACATTTTGAACTTTTGGCCCTTCCACAACCTGAGAAAGCAAAGTAGTAAGGTTAGCCATTTGATTTTGAAGTTCGGTTATGGCACTTACCTCATTCACTTGGTGTTGCCGTGGAGTGCCTCTTTGTCCAACACCTTCGTATTGTTGAGCGTTCAACGCTCGATTTGCAATCAAGGTCTTTGCTGCCGTGGGGGTCTTGTCCACCAATGCTCCTCCCGCCGAGGCATCTAGCATTTGTCGTTCGATTGGTAGAAGTCCCTCGTAGAAGTATTGTAGAAGAAGCTCCTCCTTCATTTGATGCTGTGGACAAGAAGCAACAAGAGATTTAAAACGTTCATAATATGTAGGAAAAGACTCACCTTCTTCTTGTTGAATTCCACTTATCCTTTTTCGTAGGAGAATGACTCGAGAGGTTGGAAAAAACTTCTCTAAGAAAGCCCGTTTCATGCTCTCCCAAGATGTGACTGTTCCGGGAGCTAATTCATATAACCAATCTTTTGCCTTTTCCATAAGAGAAAAGGGGAAAGCCTTCATCTTCAATATACTTCCGTCCACGTTTACCGGAGTCATGCTTGAGCAAACGACTTCAAACTCCTTCAAGTGCTTGTTTGGATCTTCCATGGACAGCCCATGGTACTTCGGAATGTGATGTAACAAGCTTGACTTTAATTCGAACTCGGCAGTTTTGTCCTGAGCCGCCCTAGGGTACTGGATACATAGAGGTGCGGCATTATCCAATCCCGAAGCGGAAAGCTCCTTGATCGTTCGGTTGTCCGCTGCCATGTCTTCCACTTCCTCTTCAACTTCAGAAACGGACTCGGAACTTGCACTTGATTCACTCGGTTCCGGGTTCTTCCTCTTTCGTCTCAACTCACGCTCAAAATCGTCGTCAAAGTCTAAAATATGTTCTTGAACCGGATTAGAGCTCCGAGTCATAAACAAGTACCTAAAACAAGAAACAAAATAACATAAGAATCTGATCTAATAAGAAAAACGAAAATAACAATCCAAGGGATTAGCAAAGTTGCTAATCCCCGGCAACGGCGCCAAAATTTGATGTGAAATATATAAGCACTCAAATTAAACCCTTTTTTTATCAATTGTAGCAATGTATGTAAGTAGGGATCGTTCTAGACCGGGGATTAGGAGGGATTGCAAAATCACTTGGACATGACTCAAAAACGTACAAACAAGTTTTAAACACTAAAATAGACTCAAAGAATGCAAAACTAAACTTTAAAACACCAAAACAAACCAAAAGACTCAAAACAGCACCAAAACACTCAAAACTGCCTTAAAAACACAATCTGGGCAGTTTTGGACACTAAGCACCAAATTGGACGAATTTGGGTTTTAACTTGAATCAAAACACTTAAAAACACAAAGTAAAACACTTACTAACTAATTTGACACTTTAAAACAAAGGGGGATTGGTTTTGGACGAATTTAAAAACAAAACAAACTTTGTAAATTAGAACAAATTGTAAAAACGAATTTGATTTAAATGGGTGAATGGAAGGCTAGCTAAGGGGTTCATCTCCACACATGTTATACTTGCATACAAAACGATTTCCAATTGCTTTTCAATAAACCATGAATTCTCAATGCCCCAAGTTAATTAGGTCCGCTTAAATTAACCTTCAGATTTTCCTAACGTTATTGAATTGGATGATTGCATACGACAACCCAAAACATTCCCCACAAGTCCCCTACATGATTGCATAATAGAGATACAAGCAAGAATCATTAAGTTCTATGAAAACCATAAGCATTGACGAAGCACTTGTTACTATGATTGCATGAAACTTATGCCAAGAATTTACTTAACGCGATTGAGATCATCAACCTTTACTACTTGTGAATATAATTCCATAACGATTAGGTGAAATTTCCTTATATCCTAGCATTCAATTTATGCATGATAATTAAGTGTGCACTCTCAACCAACACATACAAATCAATGTAATTCTCATAGATAAGTAAATTGAATTCACAACTTATGAAACGCAATTAGAAGTAATCAAATCATAACACAAGCATAAACATGTATTTCGAATCCCCCCCTAGCCAAGGGGGGTTTAGTTCCTCATACGCACAAAACAAAGAGAATTGAATTTAAACATTGAAATCAAAGGAAAAGAAACACCTAGAAATTCCAGCGACGCGAACTTGAATTGCATGAACTTCCGAGCTTCCTCCTCCTCCTTGGTGCGGCAAAGGATTTTTAGGGACAGGTTGGGACTTTAGGTGTATGGATGCATGGTTATGGATGGATGTAGTAGTGTTTAGGGGGTGGGGATGGTGCGGCAAGACTTAGAACTAGGGGGAATGGTGTTTGGTGGGTGCGGCAAGAGTGAGGAGAGGGTTGGACGAATTTCTGGAGTGAATTGTGAATTGTGGTGAGTGGTGATCTGATTTAGGGGTTAATAGGAGTATATATAGGCACTTAAAACCCTAGGGTAATCAGATATGGACTTGGATAACCCAAATCCACAAGGAAATAGGTCTAAACAATCAGATTTTGCAAGGGAAAAGAGGTCCTAGGTGCGGCAGGGATAGGATAAGGTGATAAGGTTTCTAGAATGCCTTGCAAGGCAAGGAACTAGGCATCTAGAAGCTAGGGTGCGGCACCAATGTAGGGATTTAAGGATAGGGCTTCTAGAAAGCCCCAAAACTGATAGGAATTGCATGAAACCCACGGCAAGGATGTAAACTTTCTAGAAACTTCTCATTTGTGTCCTACAACACTTAGGAGTCCTTCTAGCATTAGGAAAACATGTCTCAATCCTCCCTTGACTTGGAATTCTTCTCCTTCTTCATCTTGGATTCCTTTTCCTTCTTGGACTTGGAAAACTTCTTTGTTGCTGAAACTTGATGCCATTTGGATTTAACTTTCCTACTTCAAGTAGGAAACCTTGTTTGAGTAGGAATCTTCATCTTCAAGGAATCCTAATTCAACTAGGAAACCCATTTTGACTAGGAATCCTAATTCAACTAGGATTCCATCTTCACTTAGGCACTTTCCTACTTCGACTAGGAAACCTTGTTCAAGTAGGAAACATCATCTTCAAATCTTCAATTTCGTCCATCCTCTTGGCTCCAATCATATGACATCCATTCCAAGCTCAACTTTGCTCCAAAAGGCTCCTAAATGCATCCTTTTTCATATTTTGCCCTTAGAACCTGAAAACACATAAAACTAGCTTAAAAGACTACTTTACTAAGCAAAAACACTATAAATGCACAAGAACAAGCTAAACTAAAGCGCATAAATATGTTCCTATCAACGATGAAACGCCTTCTAAGTAGTAACCAAGCAAAGAATAATGAGATCATGCAACGACTTTAGAAAACAAGAATGCATAGATTATTAACTCTCCAAATAAACGTTTTAGGCTCAAGTCTCACAAGGTTGTAGCGTTAATTTGAGTTCCTTCCTTCAAGCATGTTACAAAACTGATTTTTCTTTTATGATTGCATGTGAATTCATAAATTTAAACCACAACCAAGCATACACCAAAGAGTAAATCAAATTTTCATCCATGTTTATAACTCTCTTTAACAGTCATGTAATTAAAAACCAAATCCTCATCATTGTGTTGGAAGGTACCCTAAGACACAAACAAACACATAAAAACAACTCTTTTTGGGTTTTTCAAAACAATTTTTCAAATTTTTATGAGATTTTCGGATTTTTATGTCAAAACACACTAAAACACTCCAAAACAGCTTAAAAACACTTAAAACAGCAAGGAACAACACTAGAAGTAATGGGTGATAAACTCTTACGAATTTCATGCAAAACAATGGTTACCCCCCCCCCCCCACACTTAGATCAAACATTGTCCTCAATGTTTCAAGCATAAACTCACACAAAAACAAGCAACCAAACAAACAACGAATAAACATGACAAGTATAACAAAGTAAAAACCAGAAAGAGTAGAGTTTAAGAACGCAAATCTGGTTTTGGAGATAGGTGATCTTGTTGTCTTTCCACAGCTTTGATCTCGAACTGGTTCGGAATTCTGAGCGAGAGTTCCTTGGTTTCAAATCAGACTTTTTCTGCCGGGTTGATTTGATTGTGCAGTCTGCATTCTTCTCTGCTTGTTTCTTTTGCACGGCAGGCAGGCACGAGGTAGAGGTGATGGTCTGTTTCTTTCTTCAATCTTTCCAAGTGCCCACCTCTTGCTTTCTTTCTCCTTGTCCCTAGCTGAGGATGAATTGGCAAATTGTCTCCACATGTTTCGAGGTATCATTTTCACTTCCCTTATCTGTTCCCCAGGCAGATGTGGTAGACAAAGAGGAAGCATAGGATGATGAAGATGAGTACTTGAGAGCAAGGCTAGGTAAGCAATCAGGAAGGGGTTCCAGGCAGTCGGTTCCAGATCGGAAGATTGATACCAAGTGCTAGCTGATTGCTCTCTTTCTCCTTGTCCCAAAACAACGACAAGGAGAAAGACATGGAGAAAACATGATATGAGATACTCTTGCTTTCAACCTTCATGATATGAAATACTTTTGCTTTGGATGAGTTGTTTGCAAAGGTACCCTAAGGAATATGGAACACTGAGTGACTCGAGAGGGTTTGTTGGAAAGGCATTCTCGGAGAAGAAGAAGGGTTATGTATGTCTACCTTGCAATGGAGGGTGAAGGGTGACATTTATAGGAATTAACAACCGGTACTATTCTTTCACTCTTGTTAGCAACCGTTGGATGATTTAATAGTGAACTTCACGTGCTTTCTACTTCATAAGAGATCTTCGACAGATTGCCCGTAATTTTCGCAAGGCTGAGTGTGCATGTGACAGGCGCTGACACGTCTGGAAAAGCAAGTGCCTCTTCGATATCTGGAATCGGCGTTTCAACAAACTACCCATGATTTTCGCAAAGCTGACTTTGCATGTGACAGATGCTGACACGTCTGGAAAAGCATATGCCTCTTCGATATCTGGAATTGGCGCTTCGACAAACTGCCCGTGATTTTCGCAAAGCTGACTCTGCATGTGACAGATGCTGACACGTCTAGAAAAGCAGATGCCTTTCCGATATCTGAGTTTGCCTCTTCGATCTCTGAAATCTCGTCGAGTGCAGAGGTTGCATGTTACAAGTGCGGACAAATCTGGAAAAGAAGATTGGCCGTGGTTTCTGAGCAAGCCCAGCTTTTGAGAAAACTAGCGCCTCTTCGATTTTTGAGTTGGCTTCTTCGATTTCTGAGCTCACCTCTTCGATCTCTGAAATCCTGTCAAGTGCTGATTTTTATAGAGGTACGCAGGACGTTCAAAGCACACTTGAATTTCTGCCTGTAGAAACTCCCTTCTTGCACTTCTACGATCTTGACTTGTCCGACCTCTTCTTTCTTTAACACCTCTGAAAATGTCTGGCCCTTCCAACCGTCGTTTTGACTTGAACCTTGGTGAAGAGGTAATCCCGCCTTCTCCAGACAACATATGGCGCCCATCCTTCATATCCCCTACTGGTCCCCTTACTGTTGGGGATTCGGTGATGAAGAATGATATGACAGCTGCGGTGGTGGCCAAGAACCTTGTCACTCCCAAAGATAACAGACAACTTGCCAAACGGTCTGATGAGTTGGCTGTTAAGGATTCTCTGGTTCTCAGTGTGCAGTGTGCAGGTTCTGTGTCTAATATGGCCCAACGCCTATTTGCTCGAACCCGTCAAGTTGAATCATTGGCGGCTGAAGTGATGAGTCTCAAACAAGAGATTAGAGGGCTCAAGCATGAGAATAAACAGTTGCGCAGGCTTGCACATAACTATGCTACAAACATGAAGAGGAAGATTGACCAGATGCAGGAATCTGATGGTCAGATTTTACTTAATCATCAGAGGTTTGTAGGTTTGTCCCAATAGCATTTTCCTTCGTCTTCTGGGGCTGTACCGCGTAATGAAGCTCCAAATGATCAACCTCTGATGCTTCCTCATTCTGGGGCTCTGCCGACTACTGAGACTTCTTCTAAGCAGCCTTTGTGAAGGCTCCCTCTTGTAGCTTTTTTTTCTGCTAATGTTCCTTTTTTTTTTTATGAAAATGAATGTAAAAATACCTTGCATAACTGTCAGTGTTTTAAAAATAAACCCACACCTAAAACAATTAAACAAGCAACAAATAAAAATGATAATCATGGAAAAATAAAACTGCAGAAAAGGGAAGGTTTTTAGAAACTCAAAACTGATTGTAGAGCGATTCAAAAATCTTCCTTATTTGAATACATGGGTTGCCTCCCAAGAAGTGCTTGCTTTAACGTCTTCCAGCTGGACGAAACTTCCTTCTAAACTTGGATAGGGCCCATAGCATGGAATTGATCCTTGAATGGACGGTGATACTTGACGTGATCTGGCAATGGTTTAAATTCTAGTGTAGGTGCCTGAATCATCAAAATCAGCAAGTTAGTATATAATAAAATCGAAGTTGGAAAAAATGGCTTACTTGCTTGCTCCAACACAAACTCAATTACGAACACCACATCTTTCAAGGTTGCAGGGATATGGAACTTGGCCAGATTTGGTGTTTTGAGAGTTATGACTTGTCCCGTGTCATAAAATCCAACTTCTTTGGGAATTTTCGTCTTAAATGTATCTTCTTTGATGAATTCTAGACATTCCCCATCCACTACTTGCTCTTGATTCTTTGGAAAGGTTTCGAATATGCCTTTCTCACCCTCTTCTTCCTTGGATTGCATGATCCTGCAAAGAATAAGGACATTTGGTGAAACGGGGTCAGGACAAATTGAATTTAGGCTTACCTTGGTTGTAGTGGACGACATAGATGGCATATGGGGTTGCGGCAAGGGTGGTTCTTCCCTTACCGTGGCCTTGTTATTCTCCTCTTCTTCGAGCAGCAGTTGTTCATCCATGTTTTGGCTTGGTTTGGATGTCTTGGGTTCACCTCCAACCTCCATAGCACTTCCCAAAGTGATAGCATCATGGATTTCAAAATCTTCCTTTAAATTTTCAACAATTGAGTTGGAGAATTCACTTTGCTCTTGAATTTGTGTCGTGAGCTCCATAATCTGCCCAAATTGCTTTTCCAATTCGCCCGTCTTCTTGGCTTGATTTTGCACCTCTTTGTTTCGATTTTCTACATCCTGGTTCAAAGAGGTGAGTAACTTATTAAACATATCATTATCCAAAGATGTACCAGAATTAAATTGGGCAGATTGTTGTGGTGGCTATGATGATTCATATGGCCAGTGATAGAACTCCTCTTCTTGCTGCTAATATCCATCTTGTTGGAATTGTTGCAGCTCTCCATACATGTAATCTGAATAATCTCTCCAATCCGAATTGTAAGCGTTGGAAAACATGTTGTCCCATGATTGGCTATGGTTTTGATAACCCCAAGCATCTTCATTCGCAGTGAATTGAGAACATTGATGAGTTGGATATCCTTACCCATAGGAGACACCACATGTAGGGACACTTTGCATTGTGGTCTTTTCGGCATATTGTGGCAATTGAGAAGTAAGTTTCGCCAATTGAGCTTGAATGGTAGCAAAATCCATGTCTTACTTCTCTAGTCCCTAAAATCAAGGAAACAAACCTAAATCAAATATCAAAAGTAAAAATAAAAGACACAAATAGAAACAAAGTTAGTAACTAAAACAAAAAACATGAAAAAGAAACAACGGGGGATTAGCAAAGTTGCTAATCCCCGGCAACGACGCCAAAAATTTGATGCAAATTTTAACTTAACACACAAATTAAACCCTCTTGTTGTCAAATTGTAGTATAAATGCAAGTAGGGATCGTTCTAAACCAGGGATTAGGAGGGCTTGCTAAAACCTCTAAACTGACTTAAAAACATATAAACAAAGTTAAAAACACTAAACTAGACTCAAAGAACTTAAAACAAACTCAAAGGACTCAAAACAAGCTAAAAACGCTCAAATCTGCCTAAAACACACAAACCGGGCAGATTTGGACTCTAACACACTTTTGGGACACCTAAAAACACAAATCAAAACAGATTTTGACTAATAAAACACTTTAAAGTAAAGGGGGTTTTGGTTTTGATGAATTTGAAAACAAAACAAGTAAATTAAAGAACTAATGAAATATGCACGAAATTGAGTAAATTGAATGGATGGAAGGCTAGCTAGGAGGTTCTTCTCCACACATGACATACTTGCACATAAACCAATTTTCAGTTGTTCTTTCGATCAATCATGAAACTCAACACCCCAGTTTAATTAAGTCCGCTTAAATTAACCTTCAAGTTCTCCTTAAGTTATTGAATTTGATGGGAAAGCCCATACAACAATTCAAGCATTCTTCAAAAGTTCTTTACGTGAACAGCACAATAAAGATACAATCAAAGATCATTAAGCATTATGAAAACTATAAGTATTGACGAGGCATTCGTTACTATGATGAGCATGAAACTCTTGCTAAAAATTTATTTAACGCGATCGTTTATAAGCGACCTCCACTACTTGTGAATATAAGTTTGTAACTATTAGGTGAAACTCCCTTATACTCTAGCATCATATTCATGCATGCAAACTAAGTGTGCACTCTTAATAAACATACACGAATAAGTTATCAATCAAGCAGTTAAACAAATTGAATTCACAACTTATGAAATCACAACTGAAGGTAATCAAATCATATTGCAAGCATGAACATGGTTTCGAATTCCCCCCTAGCTAAGGGGGGTTTAGTTCCTCATACTCATAAAGCAAAGATAAACAAATTTAGACATTGAAAACAAAAGAATGAAAACACCTAAAAATGCTCCAACAATCCAACTTGAATGGCAAGCACGTCTAAAGGTCCTCCTTCTTCTCTTTGTTGCGGCACAAGGTGCGGTTTGATGGATGAGTGGTAAATTATGGTGGTGGATGGATATAGGTGAGTTATGGTGAAGGGTGGATGGGTGGATTGTGTTCTCCAGGCCAAGGAATGAAAGTGTAAGTGTATGGAGTTGTGAGATGTGAATGTAGTGTCTTCTGATGGATCTTTTCTCCTCCCCTTTTGTTATGGTGAAGGGTGGATGTATTTATAGGCTAGGGAGAGGACCACCATCTAATTAAGGTGGTAGTGGTGTATGTTGTGGTAATGAGTGGATGTAATGGGTGTAGTGGATGTAATAGTTGTAGTGGATGGATGTTTGGTAATGAGTGGATGTAATGGGTGTAGTGGATAGATGTTTGGTAATGAGTGGGTTGTGGTAATGAGTGGATGTAATGGGTGTAGTGGATGAGTGTTTGGTAATGAGTGGATGTAATGGGTGTAATGGATGAGTGTTTGTAGTTGTAGGTCAACACACTTGCACACACACATGCTGATTTCTAGCCTTCTAATCTTCAAAAACATCCATCCTCATGTCTCCATGCTTGCACTATCCAATCTTGGCCCAAAAATACTCCAAAGTGCTCCAAATAGCAATTTGTTGCCAACTTTGTTATTTGAACCTACAAACACATGAAAATAACTTAAAATACATAATTAACTAAGAAATAACAACACAAATGCACAAGAACAAACTAACTATGTCGCATAAATATGCTCCTATCAGATGTATTGTTAATCTATGAACTTGGATGTTGGACTTTGTATTTAGATTGGATGTGAATAATGGTGAATTTGTGCAAAATTTGCATAAATGCAGTCTATGACTTTATGCAGTTTACAAGCTGTGCAAATCTATGCAGTTTGCAATCTGTGCAGTGTAGTTTGCAATCTGTACAAATTTTTTAAAAAAAAGGGAGACCCGGCCCGTTTCAACCGGGCCGGGTAATGTCTAGTTCCTATATTAAAAAATGTAATCCTTGGCCTGGCCCAACCTGTTTCCTTTGAACCTAGGTCTGGTCCGGTCCCTTCAAAATTGGGCCCAGCTCGGCCCGTGCCCAGCCCTAGTGTGCACCCTCAATCAACATACACAAATAAGTTCTCAATCAATCTGATAAGTAAACCACATTCATGTTTTACGAAACAAAAACTGAAGGTAATCAATTCATATCAAACATATGTCCATGGCTTTGAATTTACCTCTAGCTAATAGAAAAGTTAGTTACACATGCTCATAACAATTGAAAAGCAATATGAAATAAACATGGAAACAAAACAAGGGAAGAAAGAACTCTAGAAACTCCAAAGGATGCAGGTAGGCTTGCGGCATACTCCGCATTCTCTAATGGAAGCTAGGGCAAGGTCTTGTCTTCTCTCCTCTGCAGCAAAATATGGATTTCTCAATGGGTGGTGGTGTACAACGAATTATGGTGTGGTGGGTGGTGTAGAATATATATAACATGGCTAAAAACCTTCAGAATTAGGTCTAGGGTTTAAAGGGTGCGACACATATTGCTTGGGCCTCAAGAGAAGGGTCAAAGACTAATTAATTTTTTGAAAAGGCTTTGTACAATCCAAATCCAATAAGAAAAAGGCTAACACAATCAGAATCCAAAGGGGAAAAGGGATAGGAAGTTGCAGCAGACTTGGAGGGAAAAGGGAGTAGATTGCAAGGTAAGGAAAATGCCTTTTAGAAAGGGTAGAGGCGCCACTTTTCTAGGGAATCTAGAAACAATGTGTTTTGTGGCAGAAATTGGGACTTCTAGAAAGATTTAGGGCGCCACTTTTGTAGGGAATTCTAGAAACAATGTTATGTGGCTGATTTCTAGAAGAACAAGGCCTAAAAACATGCATCACCAATGTAGGAACAGATAAGGCCTTCTAGAAAGGTTTCTAGATGATTTAAATCAGAAATTAACTCCCCCTTGCAGTAGGAATTAAGTTAGGAAAAGATTAGAATAGGATAGGATAAGATAAGGTTAGTTACAGTTTGGATAAGATAAGGCAGTTTGGTTCCTTCTTTCTTGCTGATTCCTTATCTTCCAAGTCTTGAAATAATTTCTCCAGATTTGTAGCACATTCCTAGCCTCATTTAAGCACCAAAAGCGTCCATCCAACTTGCTCCATATGCATGCAATCCATTTCAGCCTAAAACTGCACCAAAATGCACTTTCTTGCCAACTTTGCCATTAGGACCTACAAACACACGAAAATAGCTTAAAACACTATAATAAGCATAAACTAACTAAGTAAATGCAAGAAAATATGCTAACTAAGTCGCATAAATATGCTCCTATCAAATTCCCCCACACTTAGCTTTTTCTAGTCCTCGAGCAAAACAAAGAAAACAAAACAAACAAAACAAACAAAACATGGCCTAAACCTTCCAACGTTTACCTCAGGGATTTCCAATGAAACATGACATGTTAAAAATCACTACTTACATAGATTTTAGCCATCCTTACTCTCGAGCACATACTTAATCATAGTCACCACTTACTAGCTCACATTTAATCAATTAAAACAACATTTTTTAATGTAGTAACATGCCTTAGAGAATTCACTCAATTCCTCACCGGATATACTCTCTATTTTCACTCAGATTTTATGACTACTCCTTACACTAGGTATATGTGAGAAGATTGATGTAAACATGCAGACTAAACACTCACATATGTTTTTAAACAAAGAAAGCACTTTCTGGAGTTATTAACATAAACATGTGTATGATCTCATGAACAGAATGCCACTACTTAGACGCGAGAACCAGGGATACCATATGCTCGTACCAATTTCAGACTCCACATATTGAAACACATAACAATCAAGATAGAAGTCTAAGGGTTGTAACGGGGCTAAAGGTATTGGCTAACAAAGAAAGGTAAAGGAAAACAAAGGTTCTTAAAGAAATAGTAAGCAAAGTAATGAAATTGACACTTAGAATTCACTTTTGAATTCAAAAATCAACTTTAAACATAAAGGGAAGATTCATACAACTTTTAGGGCCAGATTCAAACTTTTGGACCCTTTCTTCAACAACCAACACATGTGAGTTCATTCTCACTTATTTTCAACTCTTTTTCTTTTCTTTTCACAACTTTTCTCTTTTTTTTTCTTTCCACAATTTTTTTTCTCTTTTTTTTTTCTTTTTTTTATTGTCGTGCCCTTTTCTTTGGCACCCAAAATGTACAACCATACAATACCAACTAAAAACCTTCCCCCACACTTATTTTTCTGCATATGTTGATAAAAAAGAATTCCTTCTAAATCATGCTTCACTATCCTTTAAGAACAAGTGTATGGATAGTCCTATTATAGGCTAGGTAAGGATAATGTGGGCTAATAAAGGTCAAAGGGTTTAAACCTACAATAAAAATACAAAGGGATAAGTCTTTTTGGCTCTGGTTTTATCTAAACAACTTCATCTTGTTATATGTTATGCAATCAATTTCATGCTTTGAATGAAATAGGCATGAGTTCTGGTATTTGGAACTAAAGTGATAAAACGCATTCTAAGTAGCAACCAAGCAAAGAAATAAGGAGATCATGGAATGACTTTAGAAAACAAAAATTCACAGATTAATAACTCTCCAAACAAAGGTATAGGCTCAAGTCTCTCCGGGTTGTAACGTTTGTTTGAGTTTCTTCCTTCAAGCATGTTACAAAAATTGATTTTTTCCTTTGTGATTACATATGAATTCATAAATGACAACTACAACTAAGCATAAACCAAAGAGCATATCAAACTTCCATCCATGTTTGTAACTTTGTTTAACAGTCATGCAATTAAAAACCAAATCCTCATCATTGTGTTGGAAGGTACCCTATGACAGACAAACAAAACAAAACAACTCTTTTTGGGTTTTCCAGCCAGACGATACCTCCATTTAAGCTCCATTGTAGTCCACGGCATGAAGGGGTACATCCTCCCCGACATGCTCCTCAAAATTTCCATACAGTGGATCTATGAACGGCAGGGGATATTGATCCTTCCTCATTATGGCGTTCAACTTCCTAAAGTCAATGTAAGGTGTCCCAACACCTTGAATTCGATTGGGTACTTGTACCAAAGATGGTAACAACCTATTAGTGGAAATGGGAATGAGAATAGGAATAGGTGGCTCACCGATGTACTGCAATGAAGGTTCAAAAATGGCAACACTATCAACAAATGCATGAGAGGTGCTCTCGGCTAGATTGGGTGTTTTGAGGAAAGTGGGGTGTTTCTTGTGCTCCACTCCATGTCCCTCTTCAATGGTGATGCTATATTCATCCTTCTTGATTGGTGCTGAACATTCTTGCCCTATATTTTTAACAACATCAATGGCAAAACAAGAACAAACATCATTAGGCTTCTCCACAAAGTAAAAAACATTAAAATTAATCCTGTCACCACCAAACGGCATAGTGACTGCTCCTTTGGCCACATCAATCTTGGTTTAAGTTGTTTTCATGAAAGGTCGTCCAAGTAAAAGTGGCAATGATGGAGAGTGGGCTGAATCCTCCATTTCAAGCACATAAAAATCTGCAGGAAAAATCAAATGGTCTACCTGCACCAAAACATCCTCCAAAACTCATTTCGGATATGCATTAGAACGATCGACTAATTGGATAATAACTCCATCATTTTTAAGCTCTCCTAGATTCATAGATGCATAAACAGAATATGGCATGACATTAATAAAAGCACCTAAATCTAGCATGGCATGTTCAAACCTTGTATTATCAATTACGCAAGGGATAGTAAAACTACCTGGATCTTTGCATTTAGGTGGCAACTTTCTTTGCAACATTGCAGAGACATTCTCACTTACATGCACCACCTCTTTCTCCCGAATTCATTTCCTTGTTGTACAAAGCTTCTTCAAAAACTTGGCATACTTCGGGATTTGCTTTATAGCATCAAGGAGTGGGATATTGACGTGCACTTTCCTAAATGTCTCTAGAATGTCTTTTTCATCATCTTCGTTCTTGGCTTGCATAAATCTGCAAGGAAAAGGAATAACATTAGAAACAATTGAATTTGGAACCACCATACCAGAGTTGGACGACTTAGGTTGCTTAAGTGGCTGCGGCAAGAGTTGTGCTACCCTTGTCGTGGGCTTGTCTTGCTCTTCCTCTTCAATCGGCAACTTTTCATCTTCCCTTTAACTTGATTTGGATGGTTGTGGGTCAGTTCCAACTTCCGTTCCACTTCTTAACGTGATGGCCTTGGTGGTTTCAAATCCTCCCCTTGGATTTGCAACGGTTGAATTAGGCAGTTTGCCTTGTTCTCTAAACTGCCCAAGGAACTCTGAAATCTACCCCATTTTTTTCTTTAATTCGACCACCTCTTTTGCTTGATTTTGCATTGCTTGAGTTTGATTTTGGACTCCCTGCGCCAAAGTGGTTAATATTTGAACAATTTGATCATTATCCATGGACGAATCTGTTTTTGGTTGGGCTGATTGTGATTGAGGTTAAGTTGGTGCGTATGGCCTTGCAAACATCCGAAGGGGTGTTTGTCGAAATCCCCCTTGTTGTTGAGGTTGTTGAGACTCCCTCCACCTCATATTTGGATGATCTCTCCAGCTCGGATTGTAAGTGTCGGCGTATGAATCATATTTGGGCTGATTTTGGCCTTGATAACCTATGGCGTTGGCACTTTCCCATCCTCCATTTTCTACCAATTGAGGACATTGATCATTGAGTTGGCCTTGCATAAAGCACACGCCACACACACTTGGTGTAATTCCTTGCACTTTGCATCCATCGACAACCTGTGACACAAGAAGAGTGAGATTAGCCAATTGAGATTGAATTTCAGATATTGCACTTACCTCATTCACATGTTGCTGCTGTGGGGGTTCCCTATGTCTAACTCCTTCATATTGTTGTGCATTCAAGGCTCGGTTGGCAATTAAAGTCTTGGCAGCAACCGGTGTTTTGTTAATCAACGCACCACCCGCTGAAGCATCAAGCATTTGTCTCTCAATTGGAAGAAGTCCTTCGTAGAAATATTGAATCAAAAGTTCTTCCTTCATTTGATGTTGTGGGAAGGATGCAACCAACGTTTTAAAATGCTCATAATATGCTGGAAACGACTCTCCTTGGTTTTGTTGAATGCCACTAATCCTCTTCCTCAAAAGGATGACTCTTGAAGTTGGGAAGAATTTCTCGAAGAATGCTCTCTTCATGCTTTCCCAAAAAGTGATGGTTCTAGGTGCCAATTCGTACCACCAATCCTTAGCCTTTTCCAAAAGAGAGTGGAAAAGCTTTCATCTTCAAAATGCTCCCATCGACGTTGATTGGTGTCATGCTTGAACAAACAACTTCGAATTCCTTCAAGTGCTTGTTTGGATCTTCCATGGACAGCCCATGGTATTTGGGAACATGATGTAGTAAGCTTGACTTTAATTCGAACTCATTGGTCTTTCCTTGGGCATCCACGAGGTATTGAATGCAAAGGGGTACGGTATTGTCCAACCCCGAGACTGAAAGTTCTTTGATTGTACGATTATCCGCTGCCATGAATTGTTCTTCTTCTTCTTCTTCTTCTTCTTCTTCTTCTTCTTCTTCTTCTTCTTTTTCAAATTCAGAATCTGAACGAGGGGGACTTTGTTCAAGTTGCTTCATCTTTCTTCTCAAAGTTCGTTCAAAATCGTCGTCAAACTCCAAGATGTTTGCACGAATAGGTTGAGAACTACGAGTCATAAACTAGTACCTGAAATAAGGGACACAAACAACTCAGAAACCAAGTAAAATGCATGGCAAAGACAAAGACAAACACACACACACACGGATACACAAATCTGACCACACGGACACACTTTGACACAACTCAAACAAAAGGGATTAGCAAATGCTAATCCCTGGCAACGGCGCCAAAATTTGATGTGAAATATTCTAACACTCAAATTAAACCCTATTGTTGACAATTGTAGTAAAGATGGAAGTAGGGATCGTTCTAACTGTGGATTAACTAGGGATACTAATTTACTAAAAACTGACTTAAAAACACAAAATTAAACTTAAGAATAGAAAACTAGACTCTAAGACTCTTAACTAGACTTATATGACTCAAAACAAACCAAACTAACTCAAACAGCACAAAACAATAAAAAAGACTCAAAACCGACTCTAAAGAGTTATTTGGACGAATTTAAGACTTACTTGACTCAAAACACTAAATTGGACAGATTCAAACACTCTTCCAACTAATCTAACACACTTAATTAAAGGGGGGATTGACTTGGACGAAATTAACTAAAACAAATAACTTGTAGAAACAAAGCAAGGTAAAAACGAATTTAGGTGAATTCAAGGGTGAAAAGCTAGCTAGAGGATTCTTCTCCACACATGAAACATATGCAACATAAATTGATTTCCAGTATTACTTTAAACCATGAACGACAATGCCCCAAATTAATTGTGAAAAGCACAAATTAATTTTCAGATTTTCCTAAGTTCATTGAATTGGATGGAATACGCATCAGCAACCAAATTATTATTCTCAAGTTCCCTATATGAATAGCATGCTAGAGATACAATCAAAGATCATTAAGTTCTATGAAAATCATAAGCATGGACATGACATTCATAACTATGAACTGCATGATACTCCTGCCATAGATTTACCTAACACGATTGTGACTAGCAACCTCCACTACTTGTAAATATAAGTTCATAACGATTAGGAGAAAATCCCTTATATTTTAGCATCAGATTCATGCATGCAAATTAAGTGTGGACCCTTAATCAACATACATAAATAAGTTCTCAATCAATCAGATAAGTAAACCACATTCATGTTTTACGAAACAAAAACTTAAGGTAATCAATTCATATCAAACATATGTCCATGGCTTCGAATTCACCTCTAGCTAATAGAAAAGTTAGTTACACATGTTCATAAAATTGAAAAGCAATATGATATAAACATGGAAACAAAACAAGGGAAGAAAGAACTCTAGAAACTCCAAAGGATGCAGGTAGGCTTGCGGCACACTCCTCCTTCTCCAATGGAAGCCACGGCAAGGTCTTGTTTTCTCTCCTCTGTGGCAAAATATGGATTTCTCAATGGGTGGTGGTGTAGAACGAATTATGGTGTGATGGGTGGTGTAGAATATATATATATATATATATATATATATATATATATATGGTGTGATGGGTGGTGTAGAATATATATATATATATATATATATATATATATATATATATATATATATATATTTATAGCATGGCTGAAAACCCTCAGAATTAGGTTTAGGGTTTAAAGGGTGCGGCACATATTGCTTGGGCCTCAAGAGAAGGGTCAAAGCCTAATTAATTTCTGAAAAGGCTTTGCACAATCCAAATCCAATAAGAAAAAGGCTAACACATTCAGAATCCAAAGGGGAAAAGGGATAGGAAGTTGCAGCAGACTTGAAGGGAAAAGGGAGTGGATTGCAAGGTAAGGAAAATGCCTTCTAGAAAGGGTAGAGGCGCCACTTTTCTAGGGAATCCAGAAACAATGTGTTTTGTGGCAGAAATTGGGACTTCTAGAAACATTTGGGGTGCCACTTTTGTAGGGAATTCTAGAAACAATGTTATGTAGCTGATTTCTAGAAGAACAAGGCCTAAAAACATGCAGAACCAATGTAGGAACAGATAAGGCCTTCTAGAAAGGTTTCTAGGTGATTTAAATCAGAAATTAACTCCCCCTTGCAGCAGGAATTAAGTTAGGAAAAGATTAGGATATGATAGGATAAGATAAGGTTAGTTACAGTTTGGATAAGATAAGGCAGTTTGGATAAGGTTTGGATAATGTTCCTTCTTTCTTGCTGATTCCTTATCTTCCAAATCTTGAAATAATTTTTCCAAATTTGTAGCATATTCCTAGCCTCATTTAAGCACCAAAAACGTCCATCCAACTTGCTCCATATGCATGCAATCCATTTCAGCCCAAAACTGCACCAAAATGCACTTTCTTGCCAACTTTGCCATTAGGACCTACAAACACACGAAAATAGCTTAAAACACTATAATAAGCATAAACTAATTAAGTAAATGCCAGAAAACATGCTAACTAAGTCGCATAAATATGCTCCTATCAGATCCAATTCCGAGCATAACACATGTTATGCGACATGGACTTGAGATTATTTATATTTGACCTACAATGAATATCCATTCATCCAGTAAATTGGTATTGCACACGCATTGCAAGAGGGCCAAAATTTAAAACCTCTTACAATGAATACCAAGTGACAAACTAACTGGTGACGAACCACGGTTATCCACCTCTCACGTCCGAAGGAGGCTAGTTGGGAATTGTATCCTATCCATGGCCACGATTAAGTATATTCACAGCTACTTACAATGAATTCTAAAAATAAAAAAAATGAACAAATTGTTATCTATAGACTATACTATATATTAATAAAATTCTCTTTGTCTATAACTAAAAACGAAAAAAAAAATCTCTTTGTCAACCAAAGATGATTACTTCTATGTCCTTATTACCCTAAATCAATTGAAGTATGATTTTGATAGCTAAGGATATTATAGTATTTTTATTTACCCTATTATGATACAAACTATTCAAAGTCACTCCCTTACAAGTATGTCACAGCCCGTCCCGGAGTATTATTTTTCGACGGCATGAAATTTCAATTATACCCTTGAACCTTATGGTGTGTGATATGTTGGTTGCGGTTTCATTCTTAATTTTTCCTAAGTTTTGGAATACTTAGGACTTAAGTGTTTTGTTTTGGTTTGTTAGGGACAAACTAGGACCACATAACACACCCACACACCACACCCGTGCTCTCTCTCTCTCCTCCCTCAAGGATTTTTTCTGAAAATCTGTACAATTGTATGGATGAACTTTGGAACCAACCATACACGCATGGATCGACATCAAGAAGGTAAGATTCAAACTCCTTGCAAGTCTCTGAGTTCATATATGCCATTTTTAGATTGTGAAACCCTCAAAACCCCGAGAAATCATCACCCCCGATTTGAGTACTGTTCATGTGGTCGTAATTATGGATGTTTCAGGGGATTTTAAGCTCTTAGGAAGCTTTAGGACGTTCTTACAAAGCTCGGAGAAGAAAAACCAAGCAAATTGGACGTCGGGAGACCTAGTTTCGACATGTTGCAATTTGGCAGAATTATCGAGGAATTTTCCAGCGTGATTCCATAATTTTTGGAGCTTGAAATTGGTAAGAATGTGTTCTACTCGTTGTAAGCTTCAATTTGGTATAAGTTTCATGAGTTTTGGTGCAAAAATGAAGAAATTATAAGGATTTTAAGATTTTCTAGTTTTCGGTGACGGCGACGGTCGCCGGAGTTTGAAGGAAGAAGACTGAGAATATTCCATCAAGTTAGATGGAATATTCTAACACCGTCAGGTAGACTTAACGTTTCTGTTGCTTTTTAACGGAATATTCCTAACGACAGTTAGGATTCCATCAGGGTTACCCACGTGTGGGTGGTCGGAAATTTTTTCTAAAAATATGGGGATGTTCGTGAGGTTGTGTAGATCACATTGGTATATTCAAACATCCCATTTGAGCAATGTATGAGAAGTTATTAACTAGTTTTGTCTATGTACTTTAAATAACGTTTATTCAGTTATTTCGCATATAGGTGAGACCTATCCCGAGGACAAGCGCAATCAAGGGCGGCTCGGGGGCTACGACCCTTCGATATACCAGTGAGTGGGATTTTGGTTTCAAGTATATATGTATATGCTTGGTATCTTTCCCAGAAAATGCATTTAAATGAGTTATGATTTAAATTGCCATGCCAAATGTTTTACATTTAGAATATGCATATGATGTTTGCATATATATATATATAATTGTGGTGCTGTGGACGCTCAGGTAAGCCCCAGGTGAGTTTATGAATTGTGAATGTGAATAACAGTTGTGATTAATTAAGAAACATTGAGCTTATAAACCTGCACCCCGGTGTTAGTGATTTAGCCAGAGATACGACACAGGCCTGTATATAATGTCACCTCCCGCACCATATGCTCACATTTGATCCAATTTAGGTGCACAGTCTTGTCGTACAAACCATTATAAGTGGTTCTGACTCGTAGGTGACTAGCAATTTATCGCACATCTAACATGAAAGCATAGCTTTGAGTATAACTATATTACACCCATTCTTGTCGTACAGACCTTTGCAATGGTTTCGACTCATGTGCAGTGTAGTGTCATATAGGTCATTTGCGGTGACTCCGGCTAGATTGACTAATAAGCTATGAATTCAGCCGTACAAACCTCTGCAGGGGTTCCAACTAATATGTTATTTTCCATGAATTTATTTTCACCTGAGTTACTTATTCTATTTTATATTTTGGCATGACATACTTATGAATATGGATATGTGAAGCATGAATTGATATATATATATATTTATTTATTTATATTCCATTTCTGGGAAAGTTATACATGTTTTACGGCGAGGGGTTAGAGCATTTGATAAATGAAATGGTTTTGAAAAGCTTTGTTTTTGTCCACTCACACTTTCTGTTTTGCGCCCCTCTAGGTTTTAGATAAGCTTGTTCATTGGTGGCTTGCGAGGATTGATTGGAGGTTCTGAAAGACTATCACAAATGTAGGGCATCTTTGGGTGTCGTTTAATTATTACTTGTTTTCTGGACTGAACTTAGGCTACTCACGCTCTGATTGTGTATTCACACATATTATAGCACTTGTCTTAACTAGTACTCTTATGAGTTGGTTTTCATTTATTCGTATTCTCTATTATCATTATTGCTTCTGTACTGTGCACATGGCTACGTCACCCTCACGTGGCGGCCAGCATGCCTTGATTCGGGTCAGGGTGTGTCAAGTAAGTGTTTATAGAGTCAAGTGCCAATTTAGTCCTTGAACTATCACCTCAGTGAAAATTAGGTCCCTGAATTTTTGTTTTGGTATAATATGTCCCTAAATTCATTAAAAATTGCTAATTTCATCTCTACTATTGTATTCAAAGTTGCCTATAAGCCATTAACATTTCAAATAGGTTGCTAATCTAATGTCTAATTTACCCTCCAAAGTTAACTCCATACACTATTTCTTTATGGAAATTGATAGGAGCATATTTATGCGACTTAGTTAGCATGTCTTCTTGCATTTATGTTGTTAGTTCATAGTTATTTTAGTATTTTAAGCTATTTTCATGTGTTTGTAGGTCAAAAGGGCTAAAGTAGCAAGAAAGTGCATTTTTTGGAGCAGTTTTGGGTTTGGAATGAATTGCACATGCATAGAGCAAGGTGGTTGGAGACCAAAAGAGGCTAGGATTATGCTGAAGTTATGAAGAAATTAATTCAAGAAAAGGAAGTAAAGGATGCAAGCAAGAAAGAAGGAATGTTAGTCAAAGTTACCTTATTTTGTTCTAAACTTTCCTAATCCTTCACCACTAATTTCCAGCTGCAAGGAGGATCTCTAATTATTTTAGGACACTAAATAAATGATCCTAGAAGACCTAATCCCAGTCAAAGAAGGTGCCGCACCAAATCTGCAAGGAATCCTTCCTTGCCGTGCAAGGAAGTCACATATCCCTTTAATTCCTTTCCAACCGCACCCTACATTCCCTTTTCCTCTTGGGATTCTGATTTATTACCCTTTTCTTAGAGGTTTTGGAGTCTTAAATCCTTCCTAATTTAATTCCCAGCCATGCCTTTCCCTCCCCTATAAATAAAGAGCTATGCCGCACCATTCAAAGCATCCATCAACACATCCATTCACTACCATTCATACTTTCAGCCATTCTTCCATACAATTCATCACTCAAATCTTCACCCACACCTTGTGCTGCAGCAAAGAAGAAGAAGGAAGACACTTGAATGTGTTTGCCATTCAAGCTTGGATTGTTGGAACGTTTTTAGGTGTAATCCATCATTTGTTTCCAATGTTTAAATTAATTTATCTTTGTTTTGCGAACATGAGGAGCTAAACTCGTTTTAGCGAGGGGGAAATTCAAAGCCATGAATATATTTGCAATATGAATTGATTACTTCAAGTTGTGATTTCATGAATCGTGAATGCAATTTACTTAACTGTTTGATTCAGAACTTATTCTTGTTTGTTGATTAAGGGTGCACACTTAGTTTGCAAGCAGGGATTTGATGCTAGGATATAAGGGAGTTTCACATAATCGTTACAAACTTATATTCATAAGTAGTGAAGGTCGCTGATCACGATCACGTTACAAACTTATGATTTTCACAAAGCTTAATGATCTTTGATTGTATCTCTATTATGTTGTTCATGTAGGGGACTATTGAAGAATAATTTGGTTGCCGATGCGTTGTCCATCCAATTCAATGACTTCAGGAAAATCTGAGGGTTAATTAGTGCTATTTACGGTTAATCTGGGGCGTTGAGGTTCATGGTTTATTGGAAAAGCAACTGGAAATCGATTTATGTGCAAGTGTGTCATGTGTGAAGAAGAACCCTCTAGCTAGCCAATCACCCATATATTCTCCCAAATTCGTGCTAAAATTGTTTGAGTCTTTAATTTACTTGTCTTTACTTTAAATTCGTCAAAAACCCAATCCCCTTTACTTTGTTGTGTCAAGTTAGTTAGAATCTTTCCAAATTGTGTTTTTAAGTGTTTTTAGTCAGGTTAAAATCAATTTTCATCCAAATCACTCTCTAGTATCTAGTTTGAGTCTATTTGATTGTTTTGTGCTGTTTTGAGTTCTTTGAGTCTAGTTAAGTGTTTTCAAGCCTAGTTTTGTGTTTTTAAGTCAGTTTTAAGAAGATTAGCAATCCCTCATAATCCCTGGTCTAGAACGATCCCTACTTACATCTTTACTACAATTGTCAATAAGAGGGTTTAATTTGAGTGCCAGTTTTTATCACATCAGAAACTTATCAATCTACCCTCCAATGTGTATCACATGCAAGTAACATGATTTAAATTGACGGAAAATTGAATATAGTAGCTTCAAATATAATATTAGGGATGAAATTGGCAGATTTTTATAATTCAATGACTGGTTTTTCTGAAAGAATAGTTTAGGGACCTAATTTTTACTCAGGTGATAATTCAGGGACTAAATTAGCAGTTTACTCTTGTTTATATTTAATAAAAATGATGGAAACCTGATAAGTCGTTTTCTTTGAATGTTGCTGTTGTTCGAGTAGTGTATGCACCACCATTTAATGATCATGAAAATATTGAATTCTGATCAAACTTTCTGATCAAGAAAAAGAGGAAGAGGTAGCAAATGTGCATGTTACCACTTAAAGAGTTAGAACATGGGATGATGTGGATTGACTTGGAAAAGGTAATAAGTGAAACGGGAAAGCCATTAATCCCACTTGGATGTTTTTGTCATGCACCATCTTGGACACAGAAAAGGTTGACGCCCTAGTTGCATAACCATGAATTTATATATATATATATATATATATTTTTTTTTTTTTTTTTTTTTTTTTTATTAAGAAAAGGGGAATAACTAGTGACAAACCACGGTTATCCACTTTTTTTGGGGTCACCATCTTGGAGTCTTGAACTCTGGACCTCCCTTTTTTTTGTATTTTAAGAGCCTGAATGTGCACTCTTACCACTAGGCCACTTGCTACCAAATTAAGCTAATTAACCTTTTTTTTATACCAAGTTAATCTATGTAGCAAGCACTAGTTACTGGTGTTATGTTTTACAACTCATCAGTTTGGCTCTTTATATTTCAAACTCATAAATAACATTATTTTCATAAAGATCAAACTGATGAGTTGGTAAAACATAAAAAATCATTTGTCTTTTCTGATCTAAATCCCTTTACTTCAGCCCCAATCATCATTTTGGCATTTCTAGAATGACATATCATTATTTGTGTGGTTATATTGGAGGGTTTCGAATCTTGGACCTACCTACCCCTACCATTGCCCTATGCAGCCTCACCAATGGACTAACCACATTGAAAAAAAAAAGGAAATGCTAGGGAGGCTAAATTTGTTGACCAAATTTTGTAAACTAAATGACATGTAAGTTGATGATTGGATTATTACGTAAGTGTTGATTAATGTGCATATTTCTATTGGTGACACTATTTGGTTTGCAAATTTGGTCTGCCTAGCATTACACTTGAAGAAAATAGATGATAATGATGTGTCATCATTTTGTTTTATTATCTAATATTCTGTTAAAATGTATGCTTAAACTATCCATTGAATTAATTCCTTTATTTGTTTAAAAGAATAAAACATTAATTACTAGTATTTCTTTTTACTTCTAAATGAAAGATTTTAAATTCAAATTTCGGTAATGACGAGTTTGGTGCCAATTTATTTCCCACTCTTTAGAGTACATATTGTTGTAGAAAGGTCTGCGCACGTGGAACCTTGATTCCTCTAGCCGGAAAGTGTTTGCAAGAACATAAACAAAGAAAGGATTAGGCGACGGGGGTGGTTTCCGCGTATGCCTACGACTATCAAGTCAGAATTTAGGACAAAATGAAGGCAAATGGAAAACTAAGTTCATGATGCAACATAATACATGCATTTAACGATTAACTGGCATAAGCATGTTTCTATGCATGACACACCCCAATCCCAATAACACAAGCTACAAGGCCGTGATGTGCTGGCTGACACTTAATTGACCATATGACCCCATCGAGAGATGATGTCACAAGCCAATTTAATGATGAAGCCATAGCAATATATTTATGATGTGTAAGAATTTGAACAAAAGCATTCAGTAATAATAAATCCAAAGTTGCTATATATTTTACTTGTCAACCTCCCCACTTGGGGACACAAATTATCTTGGGATTAAATTCCGTTATTATCACATCACATCAGAGCAGCTAAAAGTTTCACATTATAGTAAACACATAAAGTGTAGTGATGTGCATAATCAAAAGTGAGTTCATGCATATTTTACAAAATAGATAAAACTGCAGTAAATGAACCATCACCCTAAATCTAAAGGATGAAAGCCTCATTGCCAAGCCCACTCGTCACCACCGGTGTTCTCCTTATTCTTGTTACGTCTTGAAGGGGTCAACAAAACAAAACATGAGTGGACCAGTTTTATCACATTTAAAATCATTCAACATAATAACCCCTGTTTTGAAAACAAAGCGTGAATTAACAAATAACTGGAATGGAGGATGAGAGGTTTATGACAGAAGACCTCCAAAACAAAAGCTAATAAGAAGAGGTTGGAGAACCTATTCACGATAACATGTCTTAATTATTCTATGGAGAGTTTTAGGTCAGCCAGTGATATGTGCCACTTGTGTAATGATGACTAGATTTTATATTATATATTTTACCCTAATCTTAGTATATTTTGGTTAATATTTTGAAAGAATTTTGATACTTTGAATTGTATTTTCAATATAGGATTTTCGACTTCCTCTGGAGCAAAACAGGACCAAATGGACGAATTTTGGAGTAATTCTAGTTGGAGGACGTTCGTGAGTCACTTAGCTTGATTGTATCAAAATTTGGGATTTTTCCACCAAGCGGTTATTTTCTGGCGATAAAATAAAGGAGCGATGCGCAGAGCTAGAAAATGACGTTTCTGGGCTTAAATTGCGTTTTTGGAGCCCAAGATGACCTCGGATGGGTTCGTGGCCTTCTGGAGAAGTGTTCAGAATATTCCAAACATTAAATCCACCTATATTGGGCCAGTTTTGGAGCAGCTTATGGGTCCAAAACGTGGCTGTTCAGATTTTAGGCGAATTTTACCATTTAATTTAGGGTTATGTTTCCTATTTTATTGGTATTTTATTAATTTTAGTTTCCTAGGGTTTGTGTGAGGGGGGGCTTAGCAGATTTATTGCTTGGCCGTCTACCATATTTTTTAGAACGTTTATATTATGCAACTTGGGAGACAGAGGGAATTGCGAGGGTTTTGGAGATTTTCTACTTGAAGGTGCTTTCATTCCTTTTCTTAATAATATTTTTCTATGATTTTAATTATGAACATGCGTAACTGATTTTTTTGCTAGGGTGAGGCCATTATCTTTAGCAAGAATATGTAGTTTCTTCTTAATTTGCTTAGGAATTCATGCATGCAAGTTTTGAATTGTTAATCACCGATTTAAACTATCTATTTGTCTTAGTGATTCGCGACCATTAGGATATTTAGAAAAGTAATTTGATGTAATTTTGACGGAGGGCTGTCTCTAAAATTGACTAAGGCTTCTTGTGATTAATATGTGTAATCTCTTAGGATGGACGACACGTTTTAAGGGTTATATGGTTTTTCAAAAGGTTTTCATAAAACTTAATGAGTCTTGCATGTTCACATTCGATCTGGACACCACGGACGGGTTGCATGTTAGATATTCGTTCTATGTTGGAGGTTCCAAGTAGGATATATTTTAGGAAAACCTAACTGTCAAATTATGCATGCATGGTTTATAAGTAATTAGAAGAGTTACATAGGATTGTTAGGGTGACGGCAGAACCCTAGTACTTTGTCACTTTGATTCTAAAAATTGTTTCTTTCTCTTTCTTTAAAATTACAGTTTTAATTAATATTTTTAATTAAATTCGTTTTTCTTAATTTAGGTCATTAAATCACCTTTTTCCAAAATTTTGTTCTAAATAATTCGTTGAGAATTGTTGTGGCGTTAATCTATTTAAATTAATCCTTGTGGAGAACGACCTTGCTTGAGCCAACTATACTATGACAATCTTGTTTCTCTTGCAAGTATTCTAGGTGTTTTTAATCCTTTTGCGCAGGTGGTAAAAATCTTATCATGTAACAACTCTTGTTCACTACAAATTGAGCATTATGATGCGCCTAAATATAACGTTTCACCATTTATGGCTGACTGATTTTTTTGTATCGTCATCTTTACAGTGTTTTCCCTTTGCATTTGTTTCTTAACCCATGCTCATTTGACTCATTGTGAATGGCTGGCCGGGAGTGATTCTAATACACAGCCTGTTATCTGGTCCTCTCTTTAGCATGAGTAATTTTTCGGTGTTGACTATAACATTGTTCGTCGTGTTACTTAACTACTCATCTTAATCGGTCTATCTGTTAATACTACTATACCCTAAAGTATATATCCGTTGTACCCGCAAAGGGAAGAATCAAGAGGATGAGGCCTAGTTTCCAGGGAAGAGTCATTCGAAGAGAAGCGTGGGTCTTGTAGCGTAAATCTCATAGTCATCCATCCATATGTTTTTATGCAAGAACGAATCCCAAATCTTTTTTCTTTTGACAAAGAATGTCACTTGTATTGGGTCTTTGAATTGCTACCGCAAACATATTCCCTTTTGCTTTAATCGGATTGTGTTGGTTGCTTGGTTAACAAGTGAGTACCAAGTAACAGGTATCCGCACTTATTCCACATGTTTTTACCCAACTTTTCATCTTTAGAATCAGTGATTTCATATAGTGTGATTCGGAAAATCAATGATTAGATATTGCATATAGTGATCTAACGGATTTTTATAATAGGTTATGAAGGAAGTTCAATAGTGAAATCTTGCAATAGGATCTAATGGATTTGCACTGGTTATGAAGGAAGAGTAGTTGAATTTACTATAAGCCCATGCAAAATCCCCTTTTTCATCAACGTGAGATTCTTTCTCAACAAAATAGATGTTGAAAATAAAAAACAAAAACCGTAGCACTGAATAGTGCATACCATTATTGTTGGAACCTTTTAAAAGTCTGTCACTTGTTAATTATGTATTAATCTTGTGATTTTTCTTCGTTGCATTGCAAGAAGTCTCGAGTTCAAATCTCTCCTCTCCATGTACATAATAGTTTCGAATACACCAACGGTTCAGAAGTCTTGAAAGGGAATAAGACGCAGTTTTTTTTTTTTTTTACACAACAAAATATGTCCCAAATATTTGCGTTGTTGAAAGAGCGAAAACATAGATAGCACAAACCAACCAACAAAGAAAATCTGGCAATGAGGGATGGCCTCGTCGTCATTTGTGTGTTATATATAATGACTGAACGAGATGGTTCATGTCATAAATAAAATATAAAATTAATAAATAAATCTAAAAATCATAACAAATATACTTAATAGTATCACGCGACGATTGTAAAATCCTTATCCAATATAACTTAAACTTAAATAGGTAACATGTCTAGCATCAGCAGAATGGAAAGTTTATCAAAGTTGAAAGGTCAGCCAAATGGGTTGATACAGAAATCATGACATGCAAGAACAGAAGATAGATCTTGTGCATGGCTTTTACTGTGTGGAAGTCTTCTCCACTACCTCCATTCGTTTTTTAAACCGTGAGGAACAAATTCAAAAACAATTTGGTGATGTCTGCTGTAGCCACCTGCGCTTTGCTCTGCGGTCCAAAAACAAGTTTCAAGTTGCTATCAAGGAAGCTTAATATCAGCATCCTCAACAGTCAACCCAAACCGTCTTTTCTAACTTGCCAGCTTGAAAGAAAAACAAAAAACAAACACTAATGTCCTAGCTTCGCTACTTAGTATTCTGATCTGATGATATTCTTCTTTATTTGTAAATGAGAGGTCTTAGGTTCGATTCTCGTCAAAGGCGAATTTGAACCACATTATTGCTACTCATTGTGAGGTTAAACCCACCATCTCTCCTTTAGGGAAAATAATATCTTTTCTTCAAAAAAGAAAATTAAGGTTTAGGTTGAGCATAACAAGTGCTATGGGACATGCACTTGAGTTTATATATATATATATTTTAATTGTGGAGAGGAAGAGTGGGAAAAATGTATATTTTCGTTATTTTACATAGACCGATTGTTCGACAATGGTTTTTTAATATAGCGAGATATCTACATTAAAAAGTAGAGTCGAGGCACCGGATGAGCCAACTTTAATAAATTTGTACCATACTCACAATTCACGAGAGTCAAATGTTAACATCTTTCACTTACAACTGAAAAAAAAAAAGGTAAATCGCCAAAATGGTCCCTAAGATTTGCATAACTCATCACTTTGGTCCTTGAGATTCCAAATCAATACAAGTGGTCCCTAAGATTGTCCACCATCCATCATTTTGGTCATTCTGTTAAAAACTCCGTTAAGTGCCCCAGAGCTCTTGGCCGGAAGTTTGGGCAATTTTCAAAGCTTTGTAACTCAATCGTTTCTTAACCAATTTTCACTCGACTAGTCAATTTTGAGGCTATTTTCCGACAATCTCTGGCAATCATTGGTCTTCAAAATAGGTATAAATTTATTCTACACTTTCTTATTTTCATTTTGATATATTATGGGTCAAATTTGGTTAAGAAACGATTGAGTTACGAAGCTTTGAAAATTGCCCAAACTTCTGGCCAAGAGCTCCAAGATACTTAACGGAGTTTTTAACGGAAGGACCAAAATGATGGACGGTGGACAATCTTAGGGACCACTTTTATCGATTTGGAATCTCAGGGACCAAAGTGATGAGTTCTGCAAATCTCAGGGACCATTTTGGCGATTTACGCAAAAAATAAATAAATAAATATATATATATTATTTGAACTACAATGAATACCAACTGACTGACCTACAATGAATTCTAAAAATAACATGAAATGAACAAACTATTTATTTATAGACTATAGTATATATTAACAAAACTATTTTTGTCTGTTACCAAAAATATAAAAAAAAACTCTCTCTATCAAGCTAAATCAATTGAATGATTATTAAATTACTATTATGTCCTTATTACCCTAAATCAATCGTAATATGATTTTGATAAATAAGGATATTATAGTAATTTTATTTACCCTCTTTTGATACAAACTATTCAAAGTCACTCAATTATTAAAAGGTTACAAGTAATTCTTTTTATTTATTAGAAATGAAATAATGGAAACCGGAAAAGTCATTTTCTTTGAATGTTGTTATTGTGGGAGTGGTGGGTGCATCATCATGGAAATATTGAATTCTAATGCAATTAAAGAGAGGTTAAACTTCTTCACTTGTGAGAGGTTTTAGATTTGATTTTCGTTAAAGACGAATTTAAGCTACATTGTTGCTAGCCTATTATGAGACTTAACTCATCTCATCACCCTAGCATCAATAATATCATTTTTTTTTTTAAAAAAGAAGAAAAAAAAAGAAAGAAGAAGAGGTTAAACTTTCTGACCTAGGAAAAAAGAGGAAGAGGTAGCAAATCTGCATCTTACAAACATTATTTAAATATTTCATTTGAAAGGCCAAAAATAAAAATATATAATTCCTATTAGATTAGGTTCCTAATTGCATTTGAATATCTTTGTTGGGAATCTTCTGGGCTATAGCGTGGCCTTTATAGTTAATACGAGATTAATTAAAAAAATAAAATGCCTTCTTCAAGTTTTGAAGCGAAACAATAAGCAACCACTACGCTAGTATACTTTCTGTGTCATCAATCTTGCTTCATAGTATTTATAAGACAAATAGATATAATAAAAAATGTTGGGGTCCCAGAAAAGGGGTGTGCTATCCACACACCCCAAATTACTTCTCACACACCCCTTGTTAATTTATGTCCGTTAATCTTCTTCAATTCATCATATCCGACGGTCGAAAATTAGAAGAATGTGTGAGAAGTAAAATGGGGTGTGTGAATGAATATCACACCTCCCAGAAAATTAAGGGCCCTAGACGGTCGCCTTGCCCGACTACCCTTAGGGCTGGCCCTGATGACATGAAAAATATGATTTCCATGTCAGACATATATTGTCGTATAAAAAAATAAAACAATATTCGTTTATGGATATTTAGGGCAGTTTGGTAATTTACACAAAACGAGAATTATTTTGTAAAACGAAGACGACCCTAGGCCCAATCTTTGACTAGCCGAAGTCCTTTGCACCATTGCAATCATAATTTAATTAGCTAGAAGGCAAAAAAGCATAATAGCCTAATATTAAAACATGTTTTGAGCGATGTGGGATTGTTGCAATTCTTTATTTGTGTTCAATTTTAACTTCAATTTATGATTGATCTTGTATTTTTATTATTTTGGATTTGTATTTTTAAAAAGAAAGAAAACATCAATTCGATGTTTTGTTGAAGTGAACTAACTATTAAATTTTGTTGTTTGATTTTCTGAGTTTGTTTTTAAAAATAACACATCAAACATATCATTCATTCGTATTCTTATCAGTAAAACAAAAACATATTGTTTGGATTAAAACTTGATTTTTTGGCCCAAGGATGGAGTCGGCCCAAAAGGAGGCCTGGAGGAATAGAAGATCAAGGCCCGGCCGAAACTTGGGAAAGCAGGAAAGGGCCTTTTCTGACTTGATACAATTCATAAGGGCCACTTGCCTACCTACCCAAGGACCAAGTGGTGTAGACTGATCAGACTGCACAGCCCATAAAGTACTTTATGGTGGCATTACATGTAATAAAGCTGATGAGTCATCACCCTCAGACCGCATTCGGGCAAAGCTGTCGCTACAGGAGCCAAACCAAGTCGTCTATAAAAGGAGGAAGAGAAGACAGGAATAAGGACACTCAATCAAACAAACAAAAGCACAAACTCTGCTCAAAAAGCCAGATTTGCCTTTCAAAACAAAGCTGTAATCAGCCCAAGCCTTCATCCCCCGCGGGATAATCTTTTCTCCCAACCTCTGTAATAGCTCTGCTATCTTGTTCGAACTTGTTGTAGTATCGATTCACCTTTTGTATTCTCCTTTCCCCTCTCCCCCTCTAAGCTTTCAGACCTTTGACAGAACTACAAAGATAGGGACCTGCAAGACGATCAGCCTTAATTGATAAGGTTTAATCTTGCCCGACCTGCTTTGCACTGTCTTTGTCTTCTCTTTCTTTAAAGTCTAGCAATATGTTGTATATTTCCAGTTATATGCAAGTTATTTCTAGCAAAATCACAATGACAAAGCTTTCTCAGTACTTGGATCCGATTTGAATATATCTTCAGTGTTTAAATCAGATCCAAGTCCTAAGCCCTCAGGCATGTAAATCTGATTAGTTTAAAAGTCCTTGGCCTCAAGGCATAAAAAAGAACTTTATGTGGACTTAACCCATCCACGACAATCCTTGATAAACGAGAAGTCCGAAGTTACTTGGGGCGCAAGTAATCGACCTACCTCTTGGTTTTATTTCTATTATATCATGATTATCATAGAACGCTTAAGTATGGAATGGATTCTGATAGGAAGCCTCAAGGCCTACACCTAAGGCCCCACAAAGGCACTTATTTGGATTCATTCTATTCTGCGGTCTAGGTGGTTTGAGTATAAGAACGGACTCTAATGGGAAGCCTCAAGGCCTACACCTAAGGCCCCACAAAGGCACCTATTTGGGTTCGCTCTACCTCTCAGACTCGGATAATCAGAAATATAATAGTTATAAGACTCCGACAACCATAAAGACCAAATATAATATGCTCAAGTACTGGTTTAGTTTGACAGGAAGCCTCAAGGCCTACACCTAAGGCCCCACAAAGGCACCTGTTATATCTAACACGGTTTCTCGGGCATATGCATATTCACAACTAAAAACTTGACATCCATTCGACATCTGCCATGCTGAAGATGGCAGTGGCACGCCTGAGCACTAAAATGTTAACCTTGATTGCGAGCCTCAAGGCCTACACCTAAGGCCCCACAAAGGCACCTCTCAAAGTTAACGCTGTCCTTCTCTTTCAGCCTTGCCCGAAGAGCCTTGCCCGAAGAGTCTTGCCTGACGAGACTTGCCCGACAAAGCCCGACATGAAAGCAGAAGTCCGACAGCAGCCCTCAACCGACGCCGAACCTCCAGGGGAGCTGTGTGCTCGTCGGCCAGGAAACATCCCCGACGAGAATTCCTGCCACGAACACATATTTTGGAAAACGTTACCAAACAGACCTCTACTTTTCATTGCTTTTACGAGTGATTGAGATCTTTATCACGTCCAACATGTTAAGGCAAAACATAGTATGATAGAAAAGTCCATTTAAAATCTAATGCCCTTTTTTTCCTCTTTTCTTTTTGCAATTGCAAGCTAGTCAAACTTGTCTAGCCGCTCGTCTTTTTCCTCCACGACAAGCCAGCGCATACCATACCTCAATTTCGTGATTGGAAGAGAAATGGGTCAAAGGTTCATTGTAAACTAAACCAATATTATTCATAATTTGTTAATTACTACATGCACAATTCGTTAAGTTAAGTGTAAAGTTCTATCATAAAAGATTTTAGTATTAGTTGGAGTATGGTTATGATATTTAAACTCTTATTTTCTCATAAATATGATCAATGTAGGATGTTTCAATAGCTACCATATTCATTTTCTCCATATTTCTGTGGATATTTTCTATTGTGTATTATTTTTTCTTTCGATCGTCTTATGTTGTGGCATTAATCTGCTAGATCACAAATTTGACTTTTATTCTAGATTTTGAATTTCTATCTTATATAGGGAAGTAGGAAAAGAAAAATGTGTACGTTTATCATTCCTTCAATATCGTTGCAAGATTTCATCGTTTATCATTCCTTCAATATCGTTGGAAGATTTCATACTTTGTAAGATTGATCACCAAATTTTTTTTATCCACAGTCATGTTATATTATTAGAATACAAATAAAAAATGATACTATTAATTAAATCAAAATCATGTTATGTATGTATTTTTTTTTATCAAACGATAGATTATGTTGGATTAGATTTTAGATTAACAAGCGACGGAATTTGAACTTACGCCATTATGCAATGATCCAATACTTTTTACGACTGTTGTAAAGGATTACTTGCGTATATTTTTTTTTTTCTTTCAATTTACACCAAATTTATCTAAACCACATAGAGAATGAGTTTAAATAGAGAGGTGGTGAGCTAAGAGAGAAAAGCTTTATCCACCAATTGTCATGTCATGTATGTATCAACAAGAGCAATGGATTCAATACTATTAATTATATCATATTTATTTGTTGGGTGACAACATTAGTGCACGTTTTTTTTTTTGGTCAATATTGCTTAATTACTATTAAGTACAAAATGAAATTAATAATAAAACTCAAATTTAGCAATAAACCCATTAAACCTTACCATCACTTCTTGTTTATCCTACGTTCATTCTGGCTAAAACCCTAATAAGTTTTGTAGAAAAAAAAAAAAAAAAAAACAAGCTTTATTTATTGATGGATGGTTATTTTGAAGTTTTGAATCCTCCAACTAAGGTATGACTCAATTTATAAATATTTTGTTTGTTTGATTTCAAATTTTTTTAAGTTTAGAAGATGAGTATTTGGGTTTCAATTTTTTCATCAATCCCGAATGGTTTGTTAAACTTTCTGCAATTGGAAAATTCTAAGGAAAAACTTCTTACCAATTTTCTTAGATTATAAACTTCATTGCTTGTTGATAAATATAAGGGGAAGAATTGTTTAATTTGTTGCTTATGTACATCAGTAGAAAAAAAAAAAAAAAAAAAAAGTAGCCATGGAAATGCTAGTGGGAAGAGGGGGTGGGGAAAGAAGGCCTTTTTTTAAAAAATTCAATTACAGATGTTGACACACCCCGATCCTAGAATCAAGGCGTGCTGGCCGTCACGTGAGCGTGATGTAACCACAAGTGCGATGCGGAAGCAAAGATAAAAGAAATACGAAGGAATAAAAAACCAACTACTAGTAATAATATCCAAGTAACATGCTAGAGTGAGTTGAAGTGTGAAATACACATATTCAGAGCATAAATACTAGGTGCAGTCAAGTAGGAAAATAACTGAATTACAACATCCGAAGGTGAGTCCTACATTTATGTAGTCTGTCAGAATGCCGCGTAAATCCTCGTGAGTCACCACACCGCTAACTAGAACCTGGAGTGGTGCAAAACAAAATTGAGTGGGTCAGTAAAACAAAACTTTTCGAAAACATTTCATTTAACAACATTTCTAGCCCCTCACTGTAAAACCTGTATACTTTCCCAGAAAATAACATAATATGCATATAATTCTTCAAATAACTCAAATCACCAATCTTTATCAAAAACCAGAAAGTATGCCATGCAATAAGCGTCAATAACAGAACAAGGATGCAACATTATAACAGGTGAAATAATGAATCAACCGGAGACCATGCAGTTGGTCCTGTATGGTTAATTCTAAAGCTCAATATCCAATCCAACCGGAGTCACCACAGTGACCTGTACGGCACTACTCTGCACATAAATCGGAACTACCTGAAGTAATCTGTACGATAAGAAATGTGTAAGAATACGCTCTAGTGCTTCTCTCATCAACAGCTGTATAATAATCTAAAATCACCTAAAAGTCGGAACCACCTCTCATGGTCTGTACGACATGATTTTTCTTCGTTGCGTTGCAAGAAGTCTCGAGTTCAAATATCTTCTCTCCATGTACATAATAGTTTCGAATACACCAACGGTTTAGAAATCTTGAAAGGGAATAAGACGCAGTTTTTTTTTTTATTTTTTTTTATTTTTTTACGCAACAAAATATGTCCCAAATATTTGCGTTGTTGAAAGAGCCAAAACATAGATAGCACAAACCAACCAACAAAGAAAATCTGGCAATGAGGGATGGCCTCGTCGTCATTTGCGTGTTATATATAATGACCGAACGAGATGGTTCATGTCATAAATAAAATATAAAATTTATAAATAAATCTAAAAATCATAACAAATATACTTAATAGTATCACGCGACGATTGTAAAATCCTTATCCAATATAACTTAAACTTAAATAAGTAACATGTCTAGCATCAGCAGAATGGAAAGTTTATCAAAGTTGAAAGGTCAGCCAAATGGGTTGATACAGAAATCATGACATGCAAGAACAGAAGATAGATCTTGTGCATGGCTTTTACTGTGTGGAAGTCTTCTCCACTACCTCCATTCGTTTTTTAAACCGTGAGGAACAAATTCAAAAACAATTTGGTGATGTCTGCTGTAGCCACCTGTGCTTTGCTCTGCGGTCCAAAAACAAGTTTCAAGTTGCTATCAAGGAAGCTTAATATCAGCATCCTCAACAGTCAACCCAAACCGTCTTTTTCTAACTTGCCAGTTTGAAAGAAAAACAAAAAACAAACACTAATGTCCTAGCTTCGCTACTTAGTATTCTGATCTGATGATATTCTTCTTTATTTGTAAATGAGATGTCTTAGGTTCGATTCTCGTCAAAGGCGAATTTGAACCACATTATTACTACTCATTGTGAGGTTAAACCCACCATCTCTCCTTTAGGGAAAATAATATCTTTTGTTCAAAAAAGAAAATTAAGGTTTAGGTTGAGCATAACAAGTGCTATGGGACATGCACTTGAGTTTATATATATATATTTTTTAATTGTGGAGAGGAAGAGTGGGGAAAATGTATATTTTCGTTATTTTACATAGACTGATTGTTCGACAATGGTTTTTTAATATAACGAGATATCTACATTAAAAAGTAGAGCCGAGGCACCGGATGAGCCAACTTTAATAAATTTGTACCATACTCACAATTCACGAGAGTCAAATGTTAACATCTTTCACTTACAACTGAAAAAAAAAAGAGGGTAAATCGCCAAAATGGTCCCTGAGATTTGCATAACTCATCACTTTGGTCCTTGAGATTCCAAATCAATACAAGTGGTCCCTAAGATTGTCCACCATCCATCATTTTGGTCATTCTGTTAAAAACTCCATTAAGTGCCCCAGAGCTCTTGGCCGGAAGTTTGGGCAATTTTCAAAGCTTCGTAACTCAATCGTTTCTTAACCAATTTTCACTCGACCAGTCAATTTTGAGGCTATTTTCCGGCAATCTCTGGCAATCATTGGTCTTCAAAATAGGTATAATTTTATTCTACACTTTCCTATTTTCATTTTGATATATTATGGGTCAAATTTGGTTAAGAAACGATTGAGTTACGAAGCTTTGAAAATTGCCCAAACTTCTGGCCAAGAGCTCCGAGGTACTTAACTGAGTTTTTAACGGAAGGACCAAAATGATGGACGGTGGACAATCTTAGGGACCACTTTTATCGATTTGGAATCTCAGGGACCAAAGTGATGAGTTATGCAAATCTCAGGGACCATTTTGGCGATTTACGAAAAAAATAAAAAAATAAATATATATATTATTTGAACTACAATGAATACCAACTGACTGACCTACAATGAATTCTAAAAATAACATGAAATGAACAAACTATTTATTTATAGACTATAGTATATATTAACAAAACTCTTTTTGTCTGTTACCAAAAATATAAAAAAAACTCTCTCTATCAAGCTAAATCAATTGAATGATTATTAAATTACTATTATGTCCTTATTACCCTAAATCAATCGTAATATGATTTTGATAAATAAGGATATTATAGTAATTTTATTTACCCTCTTTTGATACAAACTATTCAAAGTCACTCAATTATTGAAAGGTTACAGGTAATTCTTTTTATTTATTAGAAATGAAATAATGGAAACCGGAAAAGTCATTTTCTTTGAATGTTGTTATTGTGGGAGTGGTGGGTGCATCATCATGGAAATATTGAATTCTAATGCAATTAAAGAGAGGTTAAACTTCTTCACTTGTGAGAGGTTTTAGATTTGATTTTCGTTAAAGATAAATTTAAGCCACATTGTTGCTAGCCTATTATGAGACTTAACTCATCTCATCACCCTAGCATCAATAATATCATTTTTTTTTTTAAAAAAGAAGAAAAAAAAAACTCCGTTAAGTGCCCCAGAGCTCTTGGCCGGAAGTTTGGGCAATTTTCAAAGCTTTGTAACTCAATCGTTTCTTACCCAATTTTCACTCGACTAGTCAATTTTGAGGCTATTTTCCGGCAATCTCTGGCAATCATTGGTCTTCAAAATAGGTATAATTTTATTCTACACTTTCTTATTTTCATTTTGATATATTATGGGTCAAATTTGGTTAAGAAACGATTGAGTTACGAAGCTTTGAAAATTGCCCAAACTTCTGGCCAAGAGCTCCGAGATACTTAACGGAGTTTTTAACGGAAGGACCAAAATGATGGACGGTGGACAATCTTAGGGACCACTTTTATCGATTTGGAATCTCAGGGACCAAAGTGATGAGTTCTGCAAATCTCAGGGACCATTTTGGCGATTTACGCAAAAAATAAATAAATAAATATATATATTATTTGAACTACAATGAATACCAACTGACTGACCTACAATGAATTCTAAAAATAACATGAAATGAACAAACTATTTATTTATAGACTATAGTATATATTAACAAAACTATTTTTGTCTGTTACCAAAAATATAAAAAAAAACTCTCTCTATCAAGCTAAATCAATTGAATGATTATTAAATTACTATTATGTCCTTATTACCCTAAATCAATCGTAATATGATTTTGATAAATAAGGATATTATAGTAATTTTATTTACCCTCTTTTGATACAAACTATTCAAAGTCACTCAATTATTAAAAGGTTACAAGTAATTCTTTTTATTTATTAGAAATGAAATAATGGAAACCGGAAAAGTCATTTTCTTTGAATGTTGTTATTGTGGGAGTGGTGGGTGCATCATCATGGAAATATTGAATTCTAATGCAATTAAAGAGAGGTTAAACTTCTTTACTTGTGAGAGGTTTTAGATTTGATTTTCGTTAAAGACGAATTTAAGCCACATTGTTGCTAGCCTATTATGAGACTTAACTCATCTCATCACCCTAGCATCAATAATATCATTTTTTTTTTTTTAAAAAGAAGAAAAAAAAAGAAAGAAGAAGAGGTTAAACTTTCTGACCTAGGAAAAAAGAGGAAGAGGTAGCAAATCTGCATCTTACAAACATTATTTAAATATTTCATTTGAAAGGCCAAAAATAAAAATATATAATTCCTATTAGATTAGGTTCCTAATTGCATTTGAATATCTTTGTTGGGAATCTTCTGGGCTATAGCGTGGCCTTTATAGTTAATACGAGATTAATTAAAAAAATAAAATGCCTTCTTCAAGTTTTGAAGCGAAACAATGAGCAACCACTACGCTAGTATACTTTCTGTGTCATCAATCTTGCTTCATAGTATTTATAAGACAAATAGATATAATAAAAAATGTTGGGATCCCAGAAAAGGGGTGTGCTATCCACACACCCCAAATTACTTCTCACACACCCCTTGTTAATTTATATCCGTTGATCTTCTTCAATTCATCCTATCCGACGGTCGAAAATTAGAAGAATGTGTGAGAAGTAAAATGGGGTGTGTGAATGAATATCACACCTCCCAGAAAATTAAGGGCCCTAGACCGCCTTGCCCGACTACCCTTAGGGCTGGCCCTGATGACATGAAAAATATGATTTCCATGTCAGACATATATTGTCGTATAAAAAAATAAAACAATATTCGTTTATGGATATTTAGGGCAGTTTGGTCATTTACACAAAACGAGAATTATTTTGTAAAACGAAAACGACCCTAGGCCCAATCTTTGACTAGCCGAAGTCCTTTGCACCATTGCAATCATAATTTAATTAGCTAGAAGGCAAAAAAGCATAATAGCCTAATATTAAAACATGTTTTGAGCGATGTGGGATTGTTGTAATTCTTTATTTGTGTTCAATTTTAACTTCAATTTATGATTCATCTTGTATTTTTATTATTTTGGATTTGTATTTTTAAAAAGAAAGAAAACATCAATTCGATGTTTTGTTGAGGTGAACTAACTATTAAATTTTGTTGTTTGATTTTCTGAGTTTGTTTTATAAAATAACACATCGAACATATCATTCATTCGTATTCTTATCAGTAAAACAAAAACATATTTTGGAAAACGTTACCAAACAGACCTCTACTTTTCATTGCTTTTACGAGTGATTGAGATCTTTATCACGTCCAACATGTTAAGGCAAAACATAGTATGATAGAAAAGTCCATTTAAAATCTAATGCCCTTTTTTTCCTCTTTTCTTTTTGCAATTGCAAGCTAGTCAAACTTGTCTAGCCGCTCGTCTTTTTCCTCCACGACAAGCCAGCGCATACCATACCTCAATTTCGTGATTGGAAGAGAAATGGGTCAAAGGTTCATTGTAAACGAAACCAATATTATTCATAATTTGTTAATTACTACATGCACAATTCGTTAAGTGTAAAGTTCTATCATAAAAGATTTTAGTATTAGTTGGAGTATGGTTATGATATTTAAACTCTTATTTTCTCATAAATATGATCAATGTAGGATGTTTCAATAGCTACCATATTCATTTTCTCCATATTTCTGTGGATATTTTCTATTGTGTATTATTTTTTCTTTCGATCGTCTTATGTTGTGGCATTAATCTGCTAGATCACAAATTTGACTTTTATTCTAGATTTTGAATTTCTATCTTATATAGGGAAGTAGGAAAAAAAAAATGTGTACGTTTATCATTCCTTCAATATCGTTGCAAGATTTCATCGTTTATCATTCCTTCAATATCGTTGGAAGATTTCATACTTTGTAAGATTGATCACCAAATTTTTTTTATCCACAGTCATGTTATATTATTAGATTACAAATAAAAAATGATACTATTAATTAAATCAAAATCATGTTATGTATGTATTTTTTTTTATCAAACGATAGATTATGTTGGATTAGATTTTAGATTAACAAGCGACGGAATTTGAACTTACGCCGTTATGCAATGATCCAATACTTTTTACGACTGTTGTAAAGGATTACTTGCGTATATTTTTTTTTTTCTTTCAATTTACACCAAATTTATCTAAACCACATAGAGAATGAGTTTAAATAGAGAGGTGGTGAGCTAAGAGAGAAAAGCTTTATCCACCAATTGTCAGGTCATGTATGTATCAACAAGAGCAATGGATTCAATACTATTAATTATATCATATTTATTTGTTGGGTGACAACATTAGTGCACGTTGATCACACTCTAATTAATTATCCCATTTTACCTACACGCATGTATGAGAAATTTTATTTGAATCCATGTAATCCTTTTCTACACCCAATTTAAATTTAAATTGTTAATTGTCTATTTTACCCTATTGCTTAATTACTATTAAGTACAAAATGAAATTAATAATAAAACTCAAATTTAGCAATAAACCCATTAAACCTTACCATCACTTCTTGTTTATCCTATATTAATTCTGGCTAAAACCCTAATAAGTTTTGTAGAAAAAAAAAAAAAAGCTTTATTTATTGATGGATGGTGATTTTGAAGTTTTGAATCCTCCAACTAAGGTATGACTCAATTTATGAATATTTTGTTTGTTTGATTTCAAATTTTTTTTAAGTTTAGAAGATGAGTATTTGGGTTTCAATTTTTTCATCAATCCCGAATGGTTTGTTAAACTTTCTGCAATTGGAAAATTCTAAGGAAAAACTTCTTACCAATTTTCCTAGATTATAAACTTCATTGCTTGTTGATAAATATAAGGGGATGAATTGTTTAATTTGTTGCTTATGTACATCAATAGAAAAAAAAAAAAAAAAAGTAGCCATGGAAATGCTAGTGGGAAGAGGGGGTGGGGAAAGAAGGCCTTTTTAAAAAAAAAAAAAAAAAAAATTCAATTACAGATGTTGACACACGCCGATCCTAGAATCAAGGCGTGATGGCTGTCACGTGAGCGTGACGTAACCACAAGTGCGATGCGGAAGCAAAGATAAAAGAAATACGAAGGAATACAAAACCAACTACTAGCAATAATATCCAAGTAACATGCTAGAGTGAGTTGAAGTGTGAAATACACATATTCAGAGCATAAATACTAGGTGCAGTCAAGTAGGAAAATAACTGAATTACAACACCCGAAGGTGAGTCCTACATTTATGTAGTCTGTTAGAATGCCGCGTAAATCCTCGTGAGTCACCACACCGCTAACGAGAACCTGGAGTGGCGCAAAACAAAATTGAGTGGGTCAGTAAAACAAAGTTTTTCGAAAACATTTCATTTTACAACATTTCTAGCCCCTCACTGTAAAACCTGTATACTTTCCCAGAAAATAACATAATATGCATATAATTCTTCAAATAACTCAAATCACCAATCTTTATCAAAAACCAGAAATTATGCCATGCAATAAGCGTCAATAACAGAACAAGGATGCAACATTATAACAGGTGAAATAATGAATCAACCGGAGACCCTGCAGTTGGTCCTGTACGGTTAATTCTAAAGCTCAATATCCAATCCAACCGGAGTCACCACAGTGACCTGTACGGCACGACTCTGCACATAAATCGGAACTACCTGAAGTAGTCTGTACGATAAGAAAGGTGTAAGAATACGCTCTAGTGCTTCTCTCTTCAACAGCTGTATAATAATGTAAAATCACCTACAAGTCGGAACCACCTCTCATGGTCTGTACGACATGTCGAAACCCTCTAATGGTCTGTACGATATACACTTACTTGGATCCAAGGTGAGCGTGTGGTGCGGGGTGAATAATATAAGCACTAACACCAAGGGTGCATGTTTGAGCTTTCAATACAATTCACATCACAATAAATCACATGATTAACATAAAACTCACCTGATACTCACCTATGCGTCCACGGCACCAATTCACATATATATATGCATCAAATACTATTTCACATATTTCATGACATGCATGCATGGCATTTTAAAACACACTTTCATTTAAATTCAATTTATGGGAAAAATCAATAGTATATAGGTACATACAAAAAATACTGCCCACTCACTGGTAAGTCGAAGGGTCGTAACCCCCGTGACGTCTTTGAATACGCTCGTCCTCGGGATAGGTATCACCTATATGCGAAACAACTATAAAAACGTTAATTAAAGCACATAACCAACAATACGTAATAACTTCTCATACAATGCTCAATTTGGGTATATGAATATACCACAGTGACCTACTCGACGTCACGGATGTCGAGGTATTTTTAAAATAATTTTTGGACTTGCCACGGTCCCCCACGCGTCGGGATAGGCACGGGTCCATGCGCCCCCACGCGCGTCATCCCCTACCTCCAGTCGCTGGAAAAACTCACCGACGCTGGAAACTGGGCAACCCTGCAATCACCCTTTTCTCGCTCGATTCTCAACCATTTTCCATGAAATTTTCACCAAAACTTCACAAATTACGAGAGGAAGAAGGCTATACCTTTAAAAACTTCCAAATCCTTCGAAATCACGTCGGGAAATTTCACCCAAAATCGGCCACCTTCGAACCTTGTGATCCCGACGTCCAAAACCTTCAAACGAACGTCCCCGAGCTTCGTGAGAACCTCCTAAAGCTCACTATGAACTTGGATTGTCCTAAAAACCAGCCATTACAAAGTTCATGAACAGTACTCAAATCGGACCTCGGGTTTTCAACGTGAAATCAAAAGATTTCTTACCTGAAATAGGTATGGGTGAGTTCGTAGGGTCCCTACGAGTACAATGGTACCCTTGAAATCTTCGATCCGTGCTTGGATGATCGTGGGTGAGTGTGTCCGTACGGTTTCGAGAGGAAGAGAGAGAGAAACTGAGAGGGAAAAGAGAGAGAGCACGAGATGAATGTTGTCTCGTGTGTGTGGTCCATCCAAACAATAACAATCCCAATTCTTAAGTCCCTAGCCACATAAATTGAATACCATTTTAACCTATTTAAATTTTCCAAGAATATAAGGAGAGTAAACATTTAACAATTGACATGTCACACGTACCTTAGCAACCGTTAAGGGCAATTCCATCATTTCATATCAACGAATATGAAATTCCAGAACGGGTTGTGACAGATGTTATTTTATAAAGGGAATGAGTGTAAAGATAACTTAACATTTTGAATTGGGTTTGAGATAATAGTTTAGGTAATAAATTTGGGTTTAAAGAGAGATTAATTCTTTAATAAAAAAAAAACACTATGGGTTAAGAGAGTAAATTAGGTGTAGAAAGAGGTTACATGGTTCAAATAAAATTTCTCTGCATGTATTGTATTTGGGACAATACTTAGACATTGAGTATTCAGTACCATAAGTATACTAACTCTAACGTGGCCCACTAACAAACATACATGTATATGTTTGTAAAATATATACTATTCTTGCAACCGAACATCTATCATCTCTCTGACTTCAACCATGGAGAAACAGAGACCCATTTTTACAGACCATTTTAATGGCCTTCCTCCTAGAAGGCAAGTTTCGAACCTTCCTCTTTGTTGCCCTTATGCGCCATCTTCCTCTTACCAACCCCAGGGGCTTTAGATCTCTTTACTACTGATAGATTTTTCATTCACAATCAATAACACATAATTCCAGATCTGTGGGGATGGGTCCTCTTTTCTCCATCTTTGGGGGTTGTTTTTCATTCACAATCAATAATACATAATTCCAGATCCATGGGGATGGGTATTCTTTTCTCCATCTTTGTGGGTTGGGAATGGGACTAACAGAGATCCGGAGGAGACTCGAAGAAGGGATTACGGTTGGACGACGAAGGAAGGGGTAGGAGTGGGATCGACGGGAAGGAGATGCGATTGGGATGGACAGAGGAGAGGTTGGGGGAGGGGAGGAGGTGTGGGGATGAGATTGACGGAAAGCGGTTGGGGGTGCCGCATCTGGGAAAGAAGGAAGAAGATGGGTGTTTGGATGTGGGTTGAAGATAAAGTTCGGGTGTTTGGTTAACAAGATAACAAGTGTTTGGGAAGAGTTTTAAATGACAGGTGTTTTAATCTTACTGGACCATGTCATTAGGTTAGTATTTTGGGTACTGAACAGTTTATACCTTAGTATTGTCCTTGTATTTGTGTGTTCCTTTGTTGTTTTTATTTTATTTTTTATTAAAATGATCAACTTGTGGCAAAGTTCACTCTTTTGGGAGCTTAGAAGACTTATATAGGCATTTCAACTTCCTTTGACCACCAAAGTGCGATTCACCAGCGCTATGAATCGAATTCAAGGCGTGCCCTACGAAATACGAACTTGAAATTCATTCCCAACTACTAAACCACTCTATGGTGGTTTAAATTCATTTGTCGTTCACTGCATTGTAATTTGCATATCTATATTATCTATTTTATATTATTAAGAGAACCCTCCTTGTCAATTTTTTTCCCTTTTTTCCCTATTTTGCCCTCACTTTTGATACACACTATTGACAAAAAGGAGGGCAAAGTAGTAATTTTGTACCTTTTGACAAAATATTATTAAGAGAACCCTCCTTGTCAACTTTTCCCCCTGTTTTTCCTATTTTGCCCTTACTTTTGATACACACTATTGACAAAAAATGAGGGCAACATAGTAATTTTGTACAATTTGACAAAATGACAATCATATCCCTATTTTTCCTATTTTACCCTTGTTTTTTTTTTTTTTTGAGAAAATGACAATCATGTACTTATTTTTGTAATTTTACTCTCACTTTTGATACACAATATTTACATAAGGAGGAAAAAATAGGAAAAAAAGGGGAAAAAAGTTGATAATGAGGCTTCTCTTAATAATACTTTTGATACATAATATTTACATAAGGAGGACAAATAGGGAAAAAAAAAGGAAAAAGTTGACAAGGAGGCTTCTCTTAATAATAATATAGAAAAAAATATGGACTTATTAAGGGGGAAAAAAGTTGACGAGGATGCTTCTTTTAATGACACTTTTGATGCACTATATTTACATAAAGATGACAAAATAGGAAAAAAAATAAAAAAAAGGGGAAAAAAGTTGACGAGGAGGCTTCTCTTAATAATAGTATAGAAAAAAAATGCAATTATTAAGAAAAATTGTTCACACACACACAAAGTGTGTGCTCTCTGCTAGTAATAAATAATTACAGATGTAAAACCAATGGCTCAAATGAATTGGTGGATGCTCTTTTTCCAGCTATCAACTGTAAAAGCAATATTAATAAAAAGTATTTTTGGTGAGGAAAAACAACCAACGTTTTAACTTTGATATTTGTTTTTTATTGCAAAATGGGTAGAAAGTAGAAACAAAAGCAAGATCGTTGGGACAAATTACAAGATCATATTCCACAAGGCACATTCTGGATTCGGTTCCTTGTATTAGTGAATAGTACGATGGTGCCCAGAGAAAGCTAGAATGTATCTGTGAGTCTTTCCGGCAACTAAGAGAGTGGACTGACGTGGTGAAATCATATGTTGGTCCCTTTTTAAAAAAAAAGAAACAAAAGCAAGTCCAAATGGAAAAATGGAAAAATGTTGAATCCGCATGGTAATCTCTGGCGGGTCTTTTGAAGACTTGGGACTGCACTGCGTCCTCTCTCTCCCTCTCCCTCTCCCTCTCCCTCTCTCTCTCTCTCTCATATTACTATAAACTCACCAAGTGATGAAACAATAATAAGGCTAAAGCAACGCCTTCAAAATCCCTCTCAAATTTCTGATCAATTTATTCTCCACCCATCACTCAACACTCCCGCCGCTGAAGCTCTCCGGTAAATCTCTCTTTCGGCTTTTGGCGTTTGCCTTTCATTTTTTCCCACATTATTTTCTGTACAATTTGCAAAAACCATATAAATATGCAAATGTGTGGTGGCTTTTATTTTTTATTTTTTTATTTTTCTGGGTTCCTTTCGGTCCATTGCAATGATCTTGTTCGTAATATATGGTGCTTGTTAGCTTCTTCTGCTAGAGTTTTTGAGTATTCGAGGGTAATGTAATCGTGGGGTTTCGAGGATTCTTGGGTTGGATTCATGAATGTGACAATAAGGAAAGGATTGTCTCGTTCATGCTCTGTTTGGTTGCCAGGAAAATGCATGCAGGCGACGAGAAAAAAGCAGGAAATTTTTGGAACGTCAGTCAATGTCCAGAAAACTATCTTGTTCTAGCTGCAGGCCAAAGAAAAACTGTCATCAAATTTTTCTTTGGCCATCAGTTTTTCTTTGGCCATGAGAAATACCAGAACAATAGAAAAAATAGGCCTTTTCTCTGTCCATCTTTGCCAAATCCATTATTTTCTTGCTTACCAAACACAGATTCTGGCAGCTGAGTTTATGTTTTTCCCTTCAACCCAAGTAATGTTTCAACACAAAAGTCTCTTCAAACTTTGTTTTTAGAATAAAAATATTGGGATTTCAGCAGAAATGGAGAGCTTCAAGTCCCCATTCAGGGGTATTGCAAATGATGTCCGAGGAAGAGCAGCATGCTATAAACACGATTGGGTTGGAGGTTTTCAGGCAGGAATCGGGTAAGTAATTTCCCATTTCTTTTACTCGAAACAATTGGAATCAAAGGTTTTGGATTTGTTTCACTCTCCCTTATCTTTGGTCCTTGAAATTTTAAATTGGTTTGCCTTTTGTTGTGCTAGGATTCTCGCCCCAACAACCTACATCTTCTTCGCTTCAGCTCTTCCTGTTATAGCATTTGGAGAGCAACTGAGCACAGATACAGGTTTGTTGATATTTTTCATCAATTATGGAGTATAATTCATTGGATGCTCCTATTCTTCATCAATTATTCGCGTGATGTGACGACAATGTCAACATAAATAATACAAACATATGCACGTTTGTTGAGTTTGAACTCACTTGGATTTTTCGTTGTCTAGATGGAATTTTGAGCACGGTAGAAACCTTGGCCTCTACTGCTATTTGTGGTATAATACACTCGATTTTTGGTGGACAACCTCTCTTGATTTTAGGAGTCGCCGAACCCACTGTTATTATGTACAATTACATGTACGACTTTGCCAAAGGAAGGAAAGAATTGGGGCCGGAGCTGTTTTTGGCTTGGGTTGCATGGTAACGAGAATCAAACTTTTAGAGTTTCAAAACTTTATATCCTCGTTGACAATGCAAGGTAATATAAATTTTCACCTTATTCACTTGAATTTTACAGGGTTTGGGTCTGGACAGCTCTTTTCCTCATTCTTCTTGCACTATTCAATGCTTGTGATATCATCAACAGATTTACGAGGATTGCAGGCGAACTTTTTGGCATGTTGATTTCTGTTTTATTCATTCAAGAGGCTATCAAGGTAAGATTCATATAGAAAAGAAAGTTATGTTGGTAGATGATGGAAAGTAAAGTAACAAAAGGTTGGCATTTCAATGGAAGGGTATAGTGAGTGAATTCAAAATTCCCAAAGGCGAAGATCCAAAGTTGGAGACGTATCAATTTCAGTGGCTTTACACAAATGGACTGTTAGGGGTCATATTTACTTTTGGACTACTGTATACTGCTTTGAAGAGCAGAAAGGCAAGGTCCTGGTGGTATGCAACAGGTTTGTCAAGCACAATTGAGTCACTTGGTTGTCATTACTAGGATGTGTGCAACTTGAGGATATTTACTATGTTTGCAGGATGGTTCAGAAGTTTCATTGCAGATTATGGAGTTCCTTTAATGGTGTTGGTATGGACTGCATTATCATTTAGTGTCCCACACAATGTCCCTCCAAGAGTTCCTAGAAGGCTCTATATCCCTGTAGCTTGGGATTCTGCGTCTTTACACCATTGGACTGTCATCAAGGTAAACTAATGGTAAAGGAAATTTTGTTGTTTAAGCTCTTTGTTTAACTGAGATTCAACCTAAGATTTGATATCGTAAAATTAGATTAATGTCCTATGAAAGACGCTTATACCTTTGTGTTTTGAAAATGCTTGCAGTTTAAAGTATTTTCTTTTTTCATTCGTTTTTTGTAGGATATGGGGAAGGTTTCTCCTGGATACGTCTTTGCTGCCATTATACCTGCTGTGATGGTGGCTGGACTTTATTTTTTTGACCATAGTGTCGCTTCACAGATGGCACAACAACATGAGTTCAATCTAAAGAAGCCGCCTGCGTATCATTATGATATCTTGTTGTTGGGATTCATGGTAATTGTAACACAGTTAGATGAAACTATTTCTGTTACACTGAAGCAATAACTAATACAGTTTTCTCTTTCACGAAAAATCGGTCTCAGACTCTGCTTTGCGGATTGCTTGGGCTTCCTCCTTCTAACGGGGTTCTGCCACAGTCACCGATGCACACTAAGAGCCTTGCTGTTCTTAAGAAGCAGGTTTGTATAGGGAATGTCTAGTCAACTATCTTGTTAGTCATTCAGCTAAATTAGATACTTAAATCATCTACTCCATATGCAGTCGATACGAAGGAAAATGGTGAAGAGTGCTAAGGAATCAATAAAACAGAAAGCTAACAACTCTGAAATCTATGGGAAAATGCAAGCTGTGTTCATAGAGATGGACAACTTGACTACAGTAAATTTCTCAATTTGAACATCTTTGCATTGAAATTCTTCAACAAGTTAGCATTTTGTTTGCAATTGATCTCCGTCTATATATGCATATATATGCATAAATATACTCTTCGTGTTTGCAGTATTTTTTATGAAAATAAAAGAGGAAAGACCTCGTGCAAGTAGTTCTTGAGTCCTAATTAAGTGTTTTCCCATTGCAGCCTACTTCGGAAGTTAAAGAGCTAAATGATTTGAAGGAGGCAGTTATGAAGAGTGAAAATAAAGGGGAGGATACAACGGATGCATTTGATCCTGAGAAGCACATTGATGCATACTTGCCAGTCAGAGTTAATGAGCAAAGATTGAGCAATTTGTTGCAGTCGCTTCTTGTGGCAGCATCAGTTTTTGCCATGCCTGCCATCAAGAAGATACCGACATCAGTTTTGTGGGGATATTTTGCTTACATGGCCATTGACAGCCTTCCAGGAAACCAATTCTGGGAAAGGATGCTACTACTCTTCATCTCCCCTAGCCGACAGTACAAGTAAGTAACCTTCTTCTTAAGCAAGTAGCATGATGATCGATTAACGTTGTTTCTTAAAACTTGCGGAGTTTACATTGGAGTTGCCCACTACGCACCAGGTTGAACAAAATGAAGTGTTTTCAAATTTCCCAATCCCCTTTATAAAAGTTACTAATAGTTTGCTTGTGTCAAGGTATCAACGAGTGTTACTTTCCCAATCATAATACTAACTCGGTTGTGATCATGTTTGCAGGGTCTTGGAAGGGGGCCATGCTTCCTTTGTGGAGTCAGTGCCATTCAAATTCATAGCCATATTTACACTCTTCCAGATTGTTTACTTGCTGGTCTGTTTTGGTATTACATGGATCCCCATGGCCGGAATTTTGTTCCCCTTGCCTTTCTTCCTTCTCATATGGATAAGACAGCATCTCCTCCCCAAATTCTTCCAATCACATCATTTGCAAGAGCTGGACTCAGCTGAATGGGAGGAAGTTGTGGGCGCCCCAGTACGCTCTCTCAGCCTCAGTTCTGGGGTATGCAATATTCATTTATTCGAATTTTCACTTCCACTTGCTTTTACTACTGAATCTCAATAATGTGTTTCTCTTTATTAGAAATCGGAAACTTCCAACGAAGGTGGAGTGGAGATGTGTGATGCTGAGATATTAGACAATCTAACAACCAGCAGAGGGGAGCTGAAGATCAGAGCGAGCTTCAGCGAAGACAAACGAACCAGCTTCAGTGAAGATAGACGCGGCCAGGTAGATTACCGATAACTATTCTCATCCTGCTTCCATTAGGTATGTATTAACATATGTGTTGCCTATTGTGTTTTGCAGGTTCACCCTCAGAATTTAGGCCAAACAGAGTGAAATATGAGGCAAAAAGGATGAGATATGAAGTTATCGTTGACATGAGATTTGATTTCAGTAGTAGTTACATGTAACAGAAGAAGGTTAGTGTAAAAGTGAATGTTAGGAAGAAGAAATTCTGCATGTTAATTAGTGTTATGGTTGAGGTTTGAATTGGTAATTATCATATTATATAAATATGAACCAGTTCCAGATGCATGATGCATTTTGATGAAAAACAGTTCAGATCAGGCACCTTAATAACACTTTTCACTATTTCTCAAGTTTAATTTTCAAAAACCATCATTCTTTTTTTTCTTTTCTTTTAACCAGTAGTTTAGAAATTTCCAGGGTTCATGTGGGTTCATTCGGGCTCGAGTTATAACTTGGTTCGAACTTACTCCAATTGGGTTCAGGTTTGCCCAACTTCATTGAGTTCAATCTCGTAATACCTTATTTCACAAGATTTTCAAATTTTGAACCAAATTGAACCAACAATGTCAATACTAGTTAAAATTCATTTTCACACATCACCAAACAAAAGTTAAAACAAATAATGTGGAGATCATTTTTACGTTTACAACCACGCAAAGTTAAAATTAAATTACAAGATAATATCAAAGCTTCAACCAAATGAAATGGAAAAGCAACACATTATTCATTATATATCCAAATGAAAACCTACAACAAACTTCAAGTGTGGTTATACCTAGCTTATATAATATGAAGTGGGATGGTCATATGTACGTGATTGAATTCAGGCTAGAAATCGGGTAGGATTTGGGTTGACATGGGCGGCAAGACCTTAACCCAACACAACCTAATAAATAATCTGATTGAAATTGGGTTGGGTTTGGAAAATTTTGACTTCATTCTAATTGGCCGATCGGGTTTGAAACAAGGTTAGATATGGGTGGATTCGGGTTGACCCAACCCAAGTTGCACCCCTAGCACAAGTGACAAAAATGAACTAAAATTGGGGAATAAAACACATAAAATATTGTGGTATAAATATTTAGTGTGAAGAAGAGAGAGAATTGGCAAAGAGGAAAGTGAGAAAATAGACTTGAGGAATTCTGTGATCAATATTCCTATCTTGTGCCTTTATTTTTACTAGTAAGAGAGATAAATAGTTGCTCTCCAAGTAAAACAAACATTAACAGGAAATATCTTTTAGATTTCATACGATTCCTACATACTTTATTTAGGATTTACACAATCACACATGTGTTATAATTCTAACTACTCTTGAGTGAGTAAATACTCAAGTAGTCAGCGCATTAGAACTTTAGGCAAATGTAGAAGCAGTTGATGAAGTCATCTCGTCTAGTCGGCACAAGTAGCAAACAAGCACATATAGGGATTGCATGTAGGAGTAAGTCTCACCAAAACCTGGGTAGGGTAAAACCCAACGAGATAAAACTCATAGTCTAAGGAGAAAAATGTGAGTAAATGCAACAAGTCGATACTTAACATCTTTAGGATGTAAGTAGTAAGAAAACGAACACAAAGGTATGACCATCCCGATGGGGGTGCCTCGTCAGGTTAGCAAAAACCTAGCAGGAAAAATGCTCATGATCTAAGGGAAAAATTGTACATTAAGGTTGAGTAAGTATACTTCAAGATACTCCTATTGAGCTCGACAAAACTCCCCTCAGAACTACAAGTGTTGCAAATGAGATAGTTACGCATACTAATTTCTTAGACAAGGTTCTAGAAGGTTGACTTCAGCAAAGACGTCGTGAAGAGGGCAGTAAGGTTGTCTTGGGATCAAATCTGTTTGAATTTGATGCTTTGCTAATGTGAGGTAGACACTAGGATAGGTTTGGTTCTATTTGGTCTGGTTCATTTTTTTTTTCAGTTTTGTTCAGTTTGGGTTTATTTTGGTTTTCGATTTTTTCTGTTCGATTTCAACTTGGTTCGATTTTTTACTAAAAATTGTTTTTGTATAAAAGCAGAGTATCCATATTCCATTTCTATACCAGAAATTTAAACAGAATAAAAATAAAAGTTAAATCCATCCATGGAAATATTCATAGAGCCAACTGCAGGAACTAAAATATATATACATACAACTAAAACCTGAAATGAAATTCAAGAACACAACTAAAACTTGTCACAACAACACTACATCAAGCTTCTGGTAATTTAAATAAAAATTGAATTTTTGAAATAAAATTAAAAAAATCTGATAGAAAAGAGAAATCGAAAGAAAAGGGTTGTTTGGCCGTGTTTGGGACCAAGAGGCTCCCGGGCGGCCCACAAAAGGTGCAGAAGTAGGTTTAGATCGTGGATTTGAGCTCTCTGGTGGGTGCTAATACTGATGTGTACGCCGAATTGTAGTTCTCGGTGTTGTCGAAGTCGATCTCCCTCTTGTTTAGGAGGAAGCAGGTGCAGAAGGTAGAAGAAAAACAAAATAACATAAAACGAAGAGAGAAGGAAGAGGAAAGATAGAAAAGGAGAAAATGAAAACATAAAGAATAAGAAGGGAAGGAAGAAGAGAGAAAAGAAAATAGACAAAGAATTGGGGTTTAGTTTAGTTGTGATGGGCCATTGGGCCATTTTTCGGCTTGGATTGAGTTAACAATTGGGCTTAAAATAAATGAACATAATTGAATTTCATAACTAAACTTTTAACATAAATAAATATTTAATTCGGTTCGATCGGTTTGGTTTGGTTTTTTTTTCTTCGATTTCAATTTGAATCTTTTTTTTCGGTTTTTGGTTTTTTTGAACCCACCCCTAGTAGACACAATAAACTTGGTGTTGACATTGTTAATATATTATGAAGTCTGGAACTTTGTGTTTGATGATTTATGTCTAAGACTAGGAATCACAAGATGTATAAGTTGTACAGATCCATCCACCATGAATCTAAGCAAGCTAGTGTGAGCTATAGGCATCTCGTGGGAAATTCGTCAAACAACTTGGTTTCTCATAAAGATGTAAATAAATCTTCTGTTACTAGGTTTACAAATGATTAGTAGGAGTTGATCATATTCCTAAATTTGCACGTATATATTAATTTTAGAAATGAACATGAATTCTTCTCGATAGAGTTATGACTTTATACATTATGTAATGATAGGATGTATAATGTTCTATGTACTTGGGATAGAAATCTATAAATGATGGATTTCTAGATACAATTGGATTTCCTAATCCCTATTAATAGGCAACAGATGCTTGGAAGTTTCTCAAATGATAAACTTTAAAATAGAAGGACAATTCCAGTGAGACTAAGAAGTTGCTCTTCTTAAAGGGAATGTGTCCTTTGACTCCCAAAGAAACATGGTGTGTAAATAAAATCTTTTAGGGTAAATTACACAAAACTACTTCAACTATAGATCGAACCACAATCTCATACCTCATGTTTTAAAAATTACACTATCATAACTCATCTTACAAATTTGTTGCAATGTCAAACTTCCGTCAGTTTTTCTATGAATTTCTCTATTAAATGCGGGGCCTACTTGACACACCCCGACCGAGATCAAGGCATGCTGGCCGTCACGTGAGAGTGACGTAGCCATGTGCACAGTGAAGAAGCAATAAAGATAAGAAATATACGAATATTAAAAACCAAATTACTAGAGTGCACTACTAAACAGAAAGTGATATGAGTTAGTTACAACAGTGAACACGCCTAATCACAGCATAAAGTCTAGGTGCAGTCCAGTAGGACAAGTACTAGTTATACAGTACCAGGAATGTCCTACTATTATTTAGATAAGTCAAAACTGCCGACGTCCTCAAGCCACCAACAGAAAGCTTACTTAAAACCTGAAGGGGCGCAAAACAGAAAACGTGAGTGGGCAAAAACAAATGTTTTACAAAACCATTTCATTAATCAACATACTAACCCGCTCGCTATAAAACATATAAAATTTTCCCATAATTAAGTTATACATATATATATATATATATATATCTGAAATCATAGCAATTATATTCATGCTTCACATAATCATATTCATATGTATGTCATGCCAAAATATAACAAAGTAAACAATCCAGGTAAGAATGATTTCATAGAAATATGATATGTTAGCTGAAACCCTTGAGGTGGTCTGTACGGCTGAATTCATAGCTCAAAAGTCAATCTAGCCGGAGTCACTACAATGACCTATACGGCAATATACTGTACATAAGTCGGAACCACTAAAAAGGGTCTGTACAACAAGATTGGGTGAAATATAATTATGCTCAATTCTATTCTCTCATAATAGTCGGACGATAAATTGCTAGTCACCTACGAGTCAGAACCATGAATAAGGTCTGTACGACAAGACTGTGCACATAAGTTGGATCCAATATAAGCATATAGTGCGGGAGGTGGCGTAAATAAACAGGCATGTACTTTATATCTCTGGCTAAAACTCAATCACCCTAGGTGCAGTTTTATGAGCTCAACATCATTTCACATATCACATCATCGATGAGTCACATAACCAAACATAATTTACCTGAACTTAGCTGTGCCTCCACAGCACCACATTTATATATATATATACAACCATGAACTGCATATTCAGAATATAAAAGCATTTGGCATATTATTTCAAAGCATACTTTCCTTAAAAAAATGCATTTCTAGGAAATATATCAAGTATATAAATATATACTGCAAACAAAAGCCCACTCACTAGTATGTCGAAAGGTCATAGCCTCCGAGTCGTGCGTGGATACGCTCGTCCTCGGGTCACCCATGGATACGCTCGTCCTCGGGATAAGTCTCACCTATATGCGGATTAACTATAAAAACGTTATTTTAAAGCACATAGGCAAAACTAGCTAATAACTTCTCATACATTGCTCAAATTGGGTATATAAATATACCATAGTGATCTACACAACCTCAGGATCATCCCTAAATTTTTTTTTGAGCTCCCACACACCGCCACGCACCGGCAAGGGCACGGCAAAACGCGCCCCCACGCGCTGCCAAACCTGACGAATTCCCTAACCACCGTTAGGGAATATTCCGTTAAACCTAACAGATTCCGTTAAAATTGATTGACAGCGTCAGCACATTCCATCCAAACTCACGAAATGTGCCGTCATCTTCTCCGGCGAGTCACCGGTCGCCTGAAAACTGGGTAAAACTTTAAACCCACTATTCTCACTCATTTTTCAACCATTTTTCATGAAATTGGTACCAAAATGAAGCTAATAACATGTAGAATCACGTTATACAAGTTTCAAGGTTTAAATTCTACTAGATTTTTCTTGAGAAAGGTCGATAGCTCGGCTTACCTAAAACCACGTTGATCTTAGTCCTCCGACGTCTAAATCTTTCCAACGAAGTACCCCTAGACTAGTGAGGACCTCCTTAAGCTGCCTATGTCCTTAGAATTCCCTGAAACACAAGGTACATGTGCATGAACAATGCAAAAAATCGGGGTTAGGGTTTTCTCGGGTTTTCAAAGCATTCACGTCCAAACAAGGGTATCAATGTACTCAGGAGGTTACAATGAGCAAGAACCTTACCTTTAAAGCTTCGATCCGTGAAGTTTCAAGGGCTTTGGATGTTTGTCCATATGAGTTCGAAGGAGAAAGAGAGTGAGAGTTCGAGAGAGATGAGAGGGTACGGGAGAGAGAATAGAGAGAGTGTGTGTGTGTGGCCTAGGATTGGTCAACCACAAAAAAAATACCATAACTTAATCCTAATTGGTTCCAAACAATTAGGATTTAAGAATATTAACCCAAAGCTACACTTAAACCACATTACACAACTAATGTCCAAGGGTATTTTCGTCAATTCACGTCGTCGATAAATATATATTTGGGACTGGCTGTGACAATCTCCCCACCTTATAAAATTTCGTCCTCGAAATTATACATAACAAATACATCCACTAATAATCATAAAACAATCGTGGATACATCTCTCTCATCCGATCCTCTGTCTCCCAAGTAGCTTCTTCCACTGAATGATTTCTCCATAACACTTTTACCAAACGAACTGTCTTGTTCTTCAGTTCTTTTTCCTTCCAATCCAACAGAGTCACTGGTTCCTCATCATAAGTCAAGTCCAAATTGATTTCCAAAGGTTGAAGAGGAATCACATGTGAAGGATCTGAAACATAATGTCGAAACATGGAAACATGAAATACATCGTGCACCTTGGATAACTCTGGAGGCAACTCAAGTCTGTAAGCAACCTCACCAACTTGCTTGGTGATCATATATGGTCCAATGTACCTAGGACTCAACTTTCCTTTCTTTCCAAATCGTACAACACCTCTCCAAGTTAATAGCTTTAAGAATACCCAATCACCTACATCATACTTCCGATCAGTGGCATGTTTGTCTGCTAAGCTCTTTTGTCGATCTTGGGCTGCTTTCAGGTTAGACTTAATTACCTGAACATTTTGAGTAGTCACATCCACAATCTCAGGGCCCACTAAAACTCTTTCACTAACCTCTAACCAACATAGAGGCGTACGACAAGATTTCCCATAAAGTGCCTCAAATGGTGCCATACCAATGCTCGAATGATAACTGTTGTTGTAGGCGAACTCCATCAAATCTAAACAATCATGCCAACTATCTCCAAACTGCAGCACTGAAGATCTCAACATATCCTCTAATGTCTGATTGGTCCTCTCAGATTGTCCATCTGTTTGAGGATGATATGTCGTACTATAAAGTAATCTCGTACTAAGAGCTTCCTGGAATACTATCCAGAACTTGGAAGTAAATCTAGGATCCCGATCCGAGATAATATTAACTGGCACACCATGATACTTCACAATCTGTGATATAAATAACTTAGCTAATCGGCTTAGCGAATACTTCTCCCTCACTGGAATAAAATGTGCTGACTTTATAAGCCGATCAACTACCACCCAAATGCCGTCATATCCATTCTGTGTACGAGGAAGCTTGTACAAAAAATCCATATTAATATTTTCCCATTTCCACTATGGAACGGGAAGTGGCTGCATCAACCCAAACGGCTTCTTTCTTTCAGTTTTAACCTGTTGGCAAATGGCACACCTACTCACATATTCGGCAATTTCTCTTTTCATACCCGGCTAATAATAAAATGGTCTAATGGTATGATACATCTTAGTGCCTCCTAGATGCTTCGCATATGCTGAAATATGTGCTTCATCCAAAATTTCTTTCTTTAACTCTGCATTATTCAACATATACATCTTGCTTTCCTGCATAAGCATGCCATCAATTTCTCGAATCTCAAAATCTTTCTTTTTGCCTTGGTTTCTTGCTTGAATTATTTCCTGGGTCTCCTCATCAATCATCTGAGCCTCATCAAGCACACGATCAATTAAAACTGGCCTAACCTGAAAATTAGCAAGCAAGGCTTCTTCTCGATCTTCCATTCCTAGCTCCACTCCAGTGGACCTCAAATCTGCTAGGAGAGGAACATGACAATCATAAATGGCATTAAGTCTGGCTGGAGTCTTTCTACTAAGTGCATCAGCCACTGCATTTGCACGACCAGGATGATACTCAATCGTGCAATCATAGTCACTAAGTAATTCAATCCACCTCCGCTGACAAAGATTAAGATCTCTCTGAGTAAACAGATACTGGAGACTCTTATGATCTATGAAGATCTTACATTTCTCACCATAAAGATAATGTCTCCAAATCTTCAAAGCAAAGATGATAGCTGCTATCTCCAAATCATGTGTAGGGTAATTCTTCTCATGAGGTTTTAACTATCTCGAAGCATAAGCAATTACTCTACCATGTTGCATCAATATGCAACCCAACCCATTCAAAGAAGCATCACTATAAACCTCATAATTACCGCTATCATCAGGAAGTGCTAGAACAGGTGCATGAGTGAGGTAGTATTTCAGCTGTTGGAAACTTTCCCCACATTTATTATCCTACTCAAACTTAACATCCTTTCGAGTCAACCTCGTCAATGGCAGAGCAATCACTGAAAAATCCTTAACGAACGTCTATAGTAGCCTGCTAGGCCAAGAAAACTTCGTACCTCAGTGATGGTTCGAGGTTACTCTCAATTCTCCATAGCTGCCACTTTCTGAGAATCCACTTGAATGCCTTGAGCAGAAATGACATGTCCCAAAAATGCCACTTGATTCAACCAAAATTCACATTTGTTAAACTTAGCATATAGTTGGTGTTCCCTCAAATTGCTCAGCACCAACTTCAAATGTCTAGCATGCTCAGCCTTAGACTTAGAGTATACCAGAATATCGTCAATGAAGACAATAACAAACATGTCCAAATATGGCTAGAATACTCGATTCATCAAGTCCATAAAAGTTGCTGGTGCATTAGTTAACCCAAATGGCATCACAAGAAACTCATAATGACCATATCGAGTCCTGGATGCTGTTTTAGGGACATCTACATTTTTAATCTTCAATTGATAGTATCCCGACCTCAAGTCAATCTTAGAAAATATGTAGGCACCTCTGAGTTGATCAAATAAATCATCTATACGAGGCAATGGATAACGGTTCTTAATGGTTACCCGATTCAATTGTCTGTAATCAATGCACAGCCTCAAAGCTCCATCTTTCTTTCTCACAAATAAAACTGGAGCTCCCCAAGGTGAAGTACTCGGTTGAATAAAACCTTTATCCACTAACTCTTGTAACTACACTTTCAATTCCCTTAATTCAGCAGGAGCCATTCAATAAGGAGTTAAGGATATGAGATTCGTACCTGGAAGCAGATCAATAACAAACTCCACCTCTGTATCTAGCGGAAATCCAGGAAAATCCTTAGGGAATACATCCGGAAAATATCTAACCGCACGAACATCCTCCACACTACTAGGAGCATCATCATTCAACACCACATGAGCCAAATATCCCTGACAACCTTTCGACAACAATCTCTTTGCTTTCATGGCTGAAATAATACCTGCCTCACCCCACTAGGCTCTCCTACAAATGTAACTTCAGGTAATCCAGGACAATGAAATGTGACTGTCTTCCCATAACAATCTATCTTGGTACGATTATAGTGCAAACAATTAGTGCCCAAAATCACATCAAAATCCATAATATCCAACAACATAAGATTAGCTGGCATAATAATATCCTCTACTATCACTGGACATCCTGGATATACCCGATCCACAAAACAATTATCCCTTCTAGGCATAGAAAATTCTAAATTATATCCTATAAGTGTAGGATAAGGTTGTCACTTGAGCAAATGTATGAGAAATAAAAGAATGTGTAGCACCATAATCAATCAACACTCTAGCAAAATGACCAAGAATATTTAACGTACCCATGATTAAATCTGGATTATTCTGGGCATCTTGCAGTGACATGTTGTGGATACGTCCCTGATTCTGCTGTTGTCCACCGCGACCTCTGTTGGCATGAATACCACGTCCCTGTCTTTGCTGACCCGACTTCCTCGAAGATCATGCACTACTAGCAGCAATCTCTCCCTGTTAGGGTTGTCCCCCTTGGTACTACTGAGATCCACCGGTTGAATGTGGCTGATAAGACATAGATTCTCCTTGATACTGAGGGTACCCACTCTGATACTGAGGATCCTGAGAATATTGTTGCTGTCCTGAGGTGTAGAGAGCGACGTCGCCCTGATAGTGGTAGGCACCTCTTCGTCCAGTCTAAGTGTAACCACCAGATTTTGAAGCTTGCTGGGTCGGTGCAAGTGGTGGAAATGAAGGCTGCTGGGGTCTCTGCTGACTCTGAGGGCATTAAACAGCCCTATGACCCATCTATCCACAAGAAAAACATCCATTGTTGCCTCTCCTACACTCCCCAAAATGCTGATTATTACACTTGCAGCATAAGGGAGCACCAGATCCACCTGGACCACTAAAATCTCTCTGTCTCTGGAACCTCGGACCTCCAGTGAATCTACCACATCTCCTCTGCATATTAGTACTAAATCCTCCGCTAGAAGAGCTGAAACTGCCACCACTCCTCTTAAAGTTTTGGGTCTTGCGGGTGAAATGTTTGCCCTTTTCCTTTGTCATCTCGTCTCTAGCCCCCATTCTTTCCTTCCTCATCTTCACTTTCACTAGGCATGTTCTTTGAGGACTTAATCCTTAGTAAAATCTCATAGAACTCCTGGTAAGAGGCACAGTAAGTCGATGTCGCTATGGAACGTCATTTCTTCTTAGTACCCAAACTAAAATGGCGAAGCATCTCTACTAGATTAGCAGCAACCTCCGGATCATATCTCGACGGATCAGTAAACATCCTGTAATACTCATTAGCGGACATCTTTCCTTGCCTCAAATGAGTAAACTCTTGTTTCTTAAGATCGATATATGCAGGAGGAATGAACCTTTTCTGAAACCGTTCCTTAAACACTTCCCAGTCTACAATCTCTTCTAGGGTCATCTAGTAAGACTCTTGTCTCCACCAGGATGCAGGTTGTTCTCCCAAAAACCAAGTAGTCGTCTCGACCCACCTGCCAGAAGAAAGATTCCTCTGACTCTACATCACCTGAAAGGTCTTTTCCACATGATTCAGCCATTTTTCTGCCCCCTCATGACCTTCATTACCCATGAAGTGAGTCAACTTCAAATTATGAACTGTCTTAAAAAGTGTCCTCTAGGGAGTACGGAATGCTATCTAAATGGCAGAAATTATAGCTTCCCCTAATTGAGCAATATCAGGTAAACTAGATTCAGCTAGTTGACGGGGCTCTTTACGAGGCGACATAGTTCTGACATAAGACATCATAAGGATTAGAACATTCAAGAATTATACAGGATTGCTAAACCTAGGCTCTGATACCAAACTAACACACCCCGACCGAGATCAAGGCATATTGGCCGTCACGTGAGAGTGATGTAGCCATGTGCACAGTGCGGAAGCAATAAAGATAAGAAATATACGAATAATTAAAAACCAAATTACTAGAGTGCACTACTAAACAGAAAGTGATAGGAGTTAGTTACAACAGTGAACACTCCTAATCACAGCATAAAGTCTAGGTGCAGTCCAGTAGGACAAGTACTAGTTATACGGTACCAGGAATGTCCTACTATTATTTAGATAAGTTAGAACTGCCGACGTCCTCAAGCCACCAACAACAAGCTTACTTAAAACCTGGAGAGGCGCAAAACATAAAACGTGAGTGGGCAAAAACAAATGTTTTACAAAACCATTTCATTTATCAACATACTAACCCCTTGCTGTAAAACATATAAAATTTTCCCAGAATTAAAATATAAGCATATACATATACATATATATATATATATATATATATATATATATATATATATATCTGAAATCATAACAATTCAATTTATGCTTCACATAATCATATTCATATGTATGTCATGCCAAAATATAACAAAGTAAACAATCCAAGTAAGAATGATTTCATAGAAATACGATATGTTAGCCGGAACCCCTAAGGTGCCCTGTACGGCTGAATTCATAGCTCAAAAATCAATCTAACTGGAGTCACTACAATGACCTATACGGCAATATATTGCATGGTCTGTACGACAAGATTGGGTGAAATATAATTATGCTCAATTCTATTCCCTCATAATAGCCGAGCGATAAATTGCTAGTCACCTATGAGTTGGAACCATGAAAAAGGTCTGTACGACAAGATGTGCACATAAGTTGCATCCAATATGAGCATATAGTGCGGGAGGTGACGTAAATAAACAGGCATGTACTTTATATCTCTGACTAAATCTCAATCACCCTAGGTGCAGTATTATGAGCTAAACATCATTTCACATATCACATCATCGATGAGTCACATAACCAAACATAACTTACTTGAACTTACCTGTGCATCCACAACACCACATTTATATATATACACAACCATGAAATGCATATTCAGAATATAAAAGCATTTGGCATATTATTTCAAAGCATACTTTCCTTAAAAAAATGCATTTATGGGAAATATATCAAGTATATAAACATATACTGAAAACAAAAGTCCACTCACTGGTATGTTGAAGGGTTGTAGCCCCCGAGTCGCCCGTGGATACGCTCGTCCTCGGGATAAGTCTCACCTATATGCGAATTAACTATAAAAACGTTATTTTAAAGAACATAGGCAAAACTAGCTAATAACTTCTCATACATTGCTTAAATTGGGTATATGAATATACCACAGTGATCTACAGAACCTCAGGATCATCCCCAAATTTTTAGATAATTTTTTCGAGCTCCTACGCGCCACCACGCGCCCCCACGTGCGGCCAAACCTGACAGATTCCCTAACCACCGTTAGGGAATATTCCGTTAAACCTAACAGATTCCGTTAAAATTGACTGACAGCGTCAGCATATTCCATCCAAACTCACGAAATGTGCTGTCATCTTCTCCGGTGAGTCGTCGGTCGCCGAAAAACCGGGTAAAACTTTAAAACCACTACTCTCACTCATTGTTCAACCATTTTTCATGTAATTGGTACCAAAATGAAGCTAATAACATGTAGAATCACGTTATATAAGTTTCAGGGGTTTAATTATAATAGATTTTTCTTGAGAAAGGTCGATAGCTCGGCTTACCTAAAAACACGTCGATCTCAGTCCTTTGACGTCCAAATCCTTCCAACGAAGTACCCCTAGACTCGTGAGGACCTCCTTAAGCTGCCTATGTCCTTAGAATTCCTTGAAACACAAGGTTTTACGTGTGCATGAACAATGCACAAAATCGGGGTTAAGGTTTTCTCGGGTTTTCGAAGCATTCACGTCCAAACAAGGGTATCAATGTACTTAGGAGGTTACAATGAGCAAGAACCTTACCTTTAAAGCTTCAATCCGTGAAGTTTCAAGGGCTTTGGATGTTTGTCCGTACGAGTTCGAAGGAGAGAGAGAGTGAGAGTCCGAGAGAGATAAGAATGTACGGGAGAGAGAAGAGAGAGAGTGTGTGTGTGTGGCCTAGGATTGGTCAACCACCAAAAAAATACCATAACTTAATCCTAATTGGTTCCAAACAATTAGGATTTAAGAATATTAACCCAAAGCTACACTTAAACCACATTACACAACTAACGTCCAAGGGTATTTTCGTCAATTCACACCGTCGATAAATATATATTTGGGACGGGCTGTGACACTACTTTCTAGCCTAATTGGATTAAAAAATAATAATTTTTTTTTAATAATTAAATATTAAAAAATAAGTGTTTAAATATTTTTATATAAGATTATGGGATCCACCGCTACAAACCCTTCCCCACCGATCTCCCCAACCTTCTTCCACCACCCTTTCTTTCTCATCTCTCTCTGGGTAATGTAAAATGATAGAACAAGAAGCTAACCCATGTGGATATTTCTCCTTCTTACCACAATTTCTTCCCTCATTGGATATTTCTCCTCCTAACCACAATTTCTTCCCCCATCACCCTTTCTCTTTAAAATCCCTTCTGCCATGTCTTCCCAGAATCCTACTCCTCCATTGAGAATAACCAATATGATTACCTACCCGACTCCCTCATCCTCTTCATCTTCAACAAGATCAGCAACGTCAAGGCCCTTTCATCGATGACCCTGATTCCTTCGCCACCAACAGCAACAGCCTCGACCAATCTGGAGTCACCCACCCACCACTTGCCAGATCGAGCTTTCTAGCAGCGAGCTTGGCATCGACGATGGAATTTTGCTCAGGTGGAGGGTCGATTTTGGCTCCACCTTAGACAATTGTGTTATCCTCGGCGTCTCCCCGTCATTCACCAGGGACCTACCAAAGCATCGCTCTTTCCAGAAACCAAGTCTGATGGGTTGTGCGCCACCAACAACAACACCATTGTGGAGCCAAAAATAATCACAAGGCGACACGTGGATTTTTGGTAAAAGGACAAAGTTACCCCTGAGACACACCAGTTGTCCTACGCGCGAGCAGTGAACAATCATTCTTTAATCAAGCCAAGAGTGTCCAAAAAAGGTAACCAATTCCAAATTATCTCATCCATCCTCATCTTAGGCAATTACTTCATAACCTACAAATTATTCTATATAAATGGAGATTAATTGGCTAATTAATGGATTAATTCCTAATTAATCCATTAATCACCAATTAAGTCACCCATTTTCACACAAAAAACCTCTAAGGGCCGGCCACCTCCATTCCCTATATATATGACCCAATTTTTTCTAAAAAAAGGGTCCACACTCTTGCAAAACTCCCAAAAAACTCTTCAAATACTTTTCTCTCTAAATTCTAACTTTGGCATCGGAGGTTCTTCGGCCAAAGCCCCCTCATTCATTGTGGGCGCGTGAGGCTCTTGGCCTTGACCTAAGGTGTCAACTGTTTTGTGGGTGCAATTTTGTCTAAGAAGAAGAAGGCGGAAATTAGCATCCACAACCATGGCGGACGACGCTGCACATGAACATGGACTAGCTTGGTTCTGATAGATGCAGAGGGGTAAGGTGTTGTACATGAACATAGACCAACTCGAGAAGCTGCAGGTGAAGCCATTGTCGGCCTCCTTGGCATTGAAGAGGGTGATTGGCAGATGAGGGCAGTGGAAGGGAAATGGGTTCTAGTTTTGGTGGTGAACGAAGTTTGGGGAGACTGGTTTTGGTAGTGAAGGAAGGTTAGGGGAGATAGATTAGGGGATACAGGTGGGGAAGAAGGGTTAAATATTTTAATGATTTTATTTTTATTTTTTTGATATTTAATTATTTTTTAATTCAGTTGGGGTAGGGAGTGGGCCTCACATCAAGCCACATCAACATTTAATAGAGAAATTAATTGAAAAACTGACATTGTAACAAATTCGTAAGATGAGGTATGGATTGTGGTTTGAGCCATAGTTTAGGTAGTCTTGTGTAATTTGCATACGCAGTAAGATGATTTATGTACTTCATATTGTATGATAACGTTAGGTTGGTACAAGACAATATCAATGCAAGTCCAAGATCAGAACCATAGAAACTATTAAACGAGTCCTTAAGTATTTAAGAAATGCTACACGATAGGTTCCTTAAGAATGAGGAAGATTAAGAGTAACAAATAGAAGCGTAAACGTATTAGATTATGAATCTCATACCGTATACATCATTGGATATATGTTTATTATGACTAGAGATAATTGGATGTAAACACTAAAAGTAATGATTGTATTGTGTTCCATCATGAATGCAATATATAAAGCCATAAAGAAGCTTACAACAAATTTGTTTGCATGGGAAAGTTCATTATCAACTTTCCATTTGATTCCAACCAAAAAGTGTCACTAGTGCACCCCGCTATGACACTAAGGGGGCGTTTGTTTGCCCTCACTAAGTGGGACTGGACTAGCTGTTAGTTCAATACTGTGTTTGTTCCATGCTGGGACTAACATTAATGAGACTAAAGGGGACTAGCATGGACAAAACCCTTCACTAAGAGGTCTTAGCGAGACCCCCCAATAACCATGGGACTAGCTAAGACTATCCTCTCTCGTCCTCGTCATGCTCAACAACCACTCCCAATAGACTTCTCGTCATCTCCGATCACTTAGATCATAATAAAATATTAATAATTTATATATTAAATAATATAATATTAGAATTTGTTATTATCCAGCTTCTTAGTCCAACACTGTACCAAACGCTTCACTAAGTTAGTCCAGCTTAGTCTAGTTAAGCCAGTCCAGCTTAGTCCTTGAAGCTAATCCAGTCCGAGATAGTCCGGCGCAACAAACGCCCCCTAATGGGGCAATATCTCAAGCTAGGGAATCAAGGTCTTATCAAGATCCGAACACTATTGGGAGACCGAACCACATGATTGAGAATCATGTATAATGGTGACTTCATTAATCTTAACGTTGCTTCTATGGATAACATATGTGTGTGTGTGTGTTGTATATATATATTCGCCATCTAGGCCTATTACTCAACTATATTTGAAATGGCTTCGGAAGATGTATCATTAGTGAAACACACTGCTAGTAGGCTTTAGTGCAAGTAGGAGATTGTTGGGAATGTGCCATAAACAAGGTTCTAAAAGACACTAGGCGTTAGTTGGGAGGCGGGTTGGGGCCTAGTGCCTAAGCGGCTAGGCGGGGTCTAGGCGGGCACCTAGGCGGACTAGACGGATTTAAGTAAATCCATTATATTTCGGGTAAATAAGTGTATGTTTATACTTAATATATAAAATTTCATCATAAATTACAAAATACAATGACATATGTATTATGAAATATTGGAACATAATGAAAACATGGGGAACAAGCATATAGTGTGTGCTCATTTAAGTATTCAACAAGTCTCTTACTATTTATTGAAAAAAATTATATGTAAATTGAAAGTTATTTATTTTGTCTAAGTGAGTTGCAACCTAGGCAGGTGCCTAGGCGGTCTAGGCGAGCGACTCAGTTGGTCTAGGTGCCCTTTCTTAATTTCAAACGCCTAGGCATCAATCGGGGCGGTGGCCAGCCGCCTAGCGCCTAGGCGGCGCCAGGTAGGGATTTTTAGAACAGTGGCCATAAATCCAATCATAAGATGATACTTTACGAACATTTTACATATTAAACTAATCTAGTTTAAGATAAGGGAAAAACTTATTATTTAAAGTCGTCTCGTTAAATTTTATACGCTTAATCGATAAGTCCAAAGTAATATTTAATTAGTAGAATGTGATCTAAAGAAGTTAGATTCATGATCTTTCTCTTTCAAACACATATCCTAAACATTCTTGATCATAGTGTTGCCAATTGGGTATTGACGATCCGGATAAATCAGTAAATACTATCTCTTCTCTCCAAGGAGAGTGACTATTCTTGAGTCATTGGTGTGAATGGCACCAAGACAAGTATATGTAAGACCCCATACTTTTTAATTTTAATTTTTAATTTATTTGTAGATATTATTTTTAGGGTTAATCTCAGTTTACTACCCTAAAATTTCGTGATTTTCAACATTTGGTACATGAAGTTTTTTTCATCCCAGAGTCATACCTCAAGTCTTAATTTTGGGACAGTTTCATACATTCGTTAAGTTGGTTGTTAAGTCAACCATTAACTAATTACATGGCACTCGCGTGGATAATGATTGGGCGCCATGTGTCAATATAAGCCCACGTGGACATTAAAAAAATTAAAAACTTAAAAAAAAATTAAAATTTAAAATTAAAAAAAAACTAAAAAAACTGAACCTAAATCTGAACCTTTCCCCATCGCCCAAACCCATTCTTCCTCCTTGGTCCTCGCCGACTCGGTCTCCCTCCTCCGTCCCTCTCCCCATTCGTACTCTTCATTCTCCCAACTCGACCCATCCCTCCCCTAGTCCCTCCATACCTAACCCGACACATCCTTCCCTTGATCCTTCCATACCCAACTTGACTCGGTCTCCTTATGTTTGAAATCGAGAAGGCCCTGACCTCGCTGAGGAAGATCACGCAGACCAGAGACGATGCCCGAGCCCGACTCTGCACCTTCCAGTGTGTGGTCCTTGGATTTGGTCTGCTATTCCAATGGCAGAGAGCTTCATTGGTGCGATGTGTTGTTGTGATGTGCTGGGCTAAAGGTGATGCTCAACAGAGAACATGAGGGAGGACTTTGAGATCCCTTTTTTATAGTTGCAAATCTCCTTTTTTTGTGATTGCAAATCTCTAGAGGCCTACTCTGGTTTGGAATCTCTACGATGAATGCCCCGTTGTTGTTGTCGACGAAGAAGAAAGAGAGAGAACCCAGGGCGTGGTGGTGTTGATTTTTAGATCAGCTTTGGTGGCTATCGAAGAGAAGAAGAAAAAAGGTTGGTGCGGGTGGAGGAAAGGGAAGGTCTGCATCCCTAGGTCATTTTTCATTTGTTTAGTTTTATAATTTTGAATTTTTTAAAATTAAAATTTTTTTTTGAAATCTTTTGGTTTTTTTTCTTTTGAAATTTTGGTTTTTTTTTTTTTAAATTTTTAATTTTCACGTGGACCCCGTAATAACACGTGGTGCCCAGTCGTTGTTCACATAAGTGCCACATCATCAGTTAACGGGAGACTTAACAGGTAGATTAATGAATGTATGAGACTATCCCAAAATTAACACTTTAAGTATGACTCTAGGACGAAAAAAACTTCATATATTAAATGTTGAAAACCACAAAACTTGAGGATAGTAAATTGAGATTTACCCTTATTTTTAATTAGGGTGAACCTTAGATACTTACCTAGCTGGTACCGTGCCCTATATTACTATGCAGTTGACACCTCATTACAATAAAGAAGAACCGGTCCTATTAAATTTTATCCATCTATATTATATTTAATGCATTTATGTAGTTACTAAGTCTTGGAACCGACTTATATTTGCAGCTCGTGTGTGTGTGTGTATATGTGTCTCTATATTTTGACATGATAAATATGTACGCATACCTGTATACGTACTTACATGTATCTATATATTTATATATGATATATATATATATATATATATATATGTATGTGTGTGTGTGTGTGTGTGTGTGTGTGTGTGTGTGTGTAGTGAGATTAGAAAATAAAAGAGTGGAAGAAATACATGGTATTTGGAGTGGTCAAAAAGCTTCTTCAAGTATATGGAGCTTAGCTATTCCGGTAATGATGTGGATCTTCGTTTTAGTTTTGGAATCGAGGTAGGAGAAATAAGGCAGACCTTTACGGAAATTGATTTATTAAATTTTGTGAAGTGTTATAATATTCTTGATCTTTTTGGTTGATTAATGTGGTTTGATATTAATTGGCTAACTGTTTCAGTTAAGTGTTTACTTGTTATTGGTTATGGAATTATTGCTAGGATACTATTCGTTGAGAATATACTGTGATATATGTGAAAGAGGAAATGACATTATTTGTGCATCACTCATGTTGTGAGATGTGATTGGAACTTCAGTGTTGACATTGGAATTCGGGAAATGTGGGTAGTTGGAAAAGGATCCTTTGTGCAGTTGAATCTATTTATTGTGAAACCAGTTCTAGGCGAGCCCGGTGTGCACATTAGAATAGGATATCAGTGGAATCAATTGTTGATGCGGGTGATTTGGGCTGAAGATCAATGAATTAGATAAGATGACTAGTAAAAAGGGGTTTATGAACTTGAGATATCGTATGGGGGTTAATTTCTATAATAGAACATTCGAACCACCACTGCAGTGGTAAAATGAATGGTATGGGACATGCAAGTCTGTGTGTTTTATTATATAAATTAACAAGGGTAGCCGAAGAGGTTGCACTGCATTCATGCATTGTTATCAATAATGATTTGATATTGTGCTATATGATTCATGGCACTTAATTTAGTATTGTCAATTTACTGTGGTAAAGTTTTGTCCATACAGAGCTGTTGAAGCTCATTCCTCTATTGTTATGCAGGTTTACGAACTAGACATTCAAGAGGGTAGGCAAGATGAGATCAAATTAGATTGTAGTAGAGAAAGTGTATTCATCTATTTATTGTAGGTTGTAAAGAATTCTTGATTTGTTTAAGAATCATGAATTATTTTTATAAGAGGAACTTATTTTCCGACCTGTTTCAATTTCCTTTTAATTATTTAGTTTTTAACTCACGTTTCGAATTCGGGTTTGAGTTTTTATTACCGACTCCGGGTTCGGGGCGTGACAATATAAGTACTCAATAGAGTGCGAGTACACTGAATGTGATCAACAATGAGTTCTCATACTCATGTCACATGAGAACTCATGGTTGACAAAGAGGATTATATAGATGCATTGGTCACACTAACTTCCATGATCAGTGGCTTCTTAAAAGTCCCTTCTAGATTCTTGATCATTAATATGTTGTTTAGATATTAAGAAGAAAAACTCAGTAGGAAAGAAAAAAAAAAGGCTAAAATGAATAGAAATATAATTTCGATTAAAATTAAATATTGATGACATAATGATCATATCTCCACGTCATACTAAAAAAATTAATCATTTCAGCTATTAAAATTTGTAAAATTATTATTTTGGCCAATTTTCTTAGGCATCTAAAGCAAGTTGCGTTGATATGTTTTGTTCGTAGCAATAATATCGACATATTATTGATGACATACCAACAACTTACTCTCTTGATTATATTAAGATAAATGCCAAGGAGGTCGCTCAAAAATGAGACTTTTAATGACCTCTGGCACCTCATAATTTAATATTAAATCTCGTGCAAATTTTATAAAATATTGTGCAAAAGAAATGAGGTAGCAGATATTACAGTTTCACTTTGAGTGAGAATCCCATTAGTTGTAAGTACAAAAATTGATGCGCATAGGTAAATTTTGATCACATTATTATGATCAATTTAGTGTGAGACTTAACACTCTCTAGCATTCTTTAATGTAAATAATATCGTTTGCTAAAACGAAAAAAAAACAATCACATGAATAGTTCATTAATTTCATCGACCCACGACCCTTGAAAGAGAAAATAATGAAACAATTAAGCCGGGCGAACGACAATAAAATAAAGGAAACGACACCAATTTTGTTTTACCCGGGAATTGAGTTTCCAACAAAGGTACTATACTTATCCTCGCCATACCCTCTCTCCCTCCCCCTCCCACTCCCCCTCCCCCTCCCCCTCTAGCTGGTTCCTCCATCTGTGTCTCCCACGTCTTAATACCACAGTAAAAGGGGTAAGTAAAGTCTCTATCTTTCAAAGGTATTTCTCTTTAAATTTCAATTCTTTGCTTAATTTTCAGTCCTAAAATAGTTAAATTCATCACCACAGACACCATGTTCAATTCTGATATCTGGGTTTTTGTGTAAATTGTTTGTGGGTTTGGTGCTTCAAGGGGTTAATCTAAATTTAGTCCATGTGGGTTTGGCAAGGAATGTTCTACGACGTTTAATGCTCTATAGAAAAACTTATCACCATTCAGTTCATACACTTTGAAGTTAATTTATCTGGTTACTGCCAAGCGAATGTTGCCTGCTAGCTAAGAATTTGTCTGCGTGGTGTTGATTATATCACTTAGATTTGCAGCAATTTACTGCAAATTGTATAGCATTGCTTTCAAATTTCGATGATGACTGCGTTGAACCCAAAAGTTTACAGGTAGTGAAATTCCTTTGTTAATTTGAATTCAGGGATTAGGCGAAGCCAACAGATTGTTGTTTGGGGTTGTCAAGTAAAATCGAATTAGGGGATAAGGTAAGGGTCGTTCATTAACTAATTCCATTGGGTGCTTGGGTGGTTTTTATCGAAGCGCTGAGGAAGATATAAAGCTCAGTGCTTTGTCATCCCATTTATTGAAAACAAATTTTGAAGGGTCAGTTAGTCCTATCTACTATTCTGTATTAAGCTGTGCTTCAAAATACTTGATTTCTGACACCTCAGATACTTGAGGCCCATTTGTTTTCAGATTGGTTTTATTTTGGCCAGAGTTATAAGGGAAATGTGTGGGAGTAATGATGGTTGAATAAGCGTGGTGGGAGGAATGAAGGAGAATATATGAAACAAAAACTTGAAAAAGGAAACTACTTTGTATGAAAACTAAAAACCAAAAACAAAACTGTTATCAAATGGGCCCTTCATTACCCAAAAAGAAAACATTACTATTGTATTTAGTTTTATTTCCATGTTTTGTTTTCAGTGCTAGAACGGAGATTGAGCCATGGCATCCCAGATGATTAGAGAATGGGCTGGAATAAATAGCTTCGCACCCGCCACTCAGACTAAGTTGCTTGAATTGCTGGGAAAACTCAAGCAAGAGGTTCAATTTCTTTGCTATTTTAGTTTAGTACTCAAATTCATCTTCTTTCTATTTGTGTAATTAAATTTTAACTTTCTTTTACTTTTGTGTGGTGCATGTATAGAATGTGAACAGTTTGACTGTTCTAGTGATGGGGAAAGGCGGGGTTGGAAAATCATCCACTGTCAATTCGCTCCTTGGTGAAAGGGCTGTTCCCATCAGTCCTTTTCAGGTTTTTTTTGTCTTGCTTTTGTTTTAGTCTGGATTCAGTGGATTCTTTTGTTTGCCTTTGTAAATACTCTTTGGATTTTTGTTTGTTGTTTCTATCTAGTCTGAAGGAACGAGACCTTTGATGTTTTCACGTTCGAGGGCAGGGTTTACATTAAACGTCATTGACACCCCTGGGCTCATAGAAGGAGGATATGTTAGTGGCATGGCTCTTAATAATATTAAAAGGTTAGCTCATGCTTTATGTTTTTTAAAATTTTTTCAGTCTCTTGTGGAAATGCGCTGCGGGCTCTTGTTCAAGAATTTTGTTGATAATACTAATTGACTATAAGTTCTATTGGTGGTATTCTTGAGCAGTTTCCTTTTGAATAAGACCATAGATGTTCTACTCTATGTGGATCGATTGGATGCTTATAGGGTGGACAACCTGGATAAGGAGGTTGTCAAAGCCATAACATATAGTTTCGGTAAGGGAATATGGAATAGGGCTTTGGTTGTTCTAACACATGCTCAGCTCTCACCACCAGATGGTTATGCTTATGAGGGCTTTGTCTCCAAAAGATCTGAGGCTCTTCTAAAAATTGTCCGGCTTGGTGCTGGATTGAAAAAACAGGATGCACAGGTGAGCAATCTCTTTCTCCCAAGTTTAGGCAGTCTTTTAAGTTCCATATCTTCCTCCTTTTTTTTTTTTTTTTCTGGATGTAATTGGCATTATGGTTATTTCGTTGAAGGCATAAGGCAGGAACTTTTAATGTCCTGTTAGACTATTAAACTGGAAGTACGTGAACTGTGTGAAGGGTAGATTTTGCTTTTCGGTAATGAATGAGCTTCAAATAGGGAAGAGAAATACTCAACATTCTGGTTTATGTGACAAGGACGCTTAAACCTTTGATTTGTATTTCAAACTAAGCCCTAGGATACCTTCTTGCTATGCCCTCGCTAACTGAAAAAGAATCAAGCATCCATGGTTAAGACCTGGAAATTAGATGAATATGATAGATTTTGTGTCTGACCGTGTTGAATGATATGCATGACTATTTCATAGGAGGTTCTAGCTCACCCCAAAATCTTCAAAATAATTGTTCTGAATTATGTACATGGTCATGTTTGACATAGGTTTTTTTACGTCGGAGCTTGATGCCTAGACAGAAGGGTAATTTTATGGGATTAAATTGGGACACGAAATATTGTAATAGTGTCTTGTGAATTATGTATATGTTCATAATTGTCCTTTATAAAAAAAAAAAAAAATGTAGTCTTGCTTACCTTTACTGGGTTCCATGAGTTTCTTGTGCTTTTGATGAATTTGATGTATGACTTAAGTTTTCAATCCATCCTTTGTTTTATACTTCTGAAGTGATAATTATTTTGTTTGTTATGGTATGTACCAACAATACATCAATGTGAAGTTGAGGGGATGGGGGCGATACATATGTAAATTAGAGTATTCTACCAGGTGGAGGATTGGTTGCTGAGTTGCTGCATAGCTCTTGCAATTAAGTGGTGGCATGATGGGACCCCAATGTGTAACTATTGAGTTCATTAATGCTTCTTATTTTATACTAAACCTTCAAATAAATACATGTCAAATTTGAATTTGTATGTGAATACACTAATAGCTATGAGGTTTATATTATCATGCTAGGAGTCTGGACTTCAAATTTCACTTGATGTTCAGAAGTGAATTGAAGTCTAAGCAGTGATAATTATAATTTCTAATAATTTAGAAGGAACAAGAAGATTTATGAAGTAGAATATCATAACAGGAGTTTTGTTTGGGTGTCGTACTTTTTCTATGGGGTAACATATTTATATACGCTTTGCTCAATCTCGTGTTTCTCTTTTCCTTTACATTTAAAATAGAAGATAAAGGTTTCAAGTTATGTTAATCCATCTTACAAGTAATGGTGAATGGCGGAAACAAATTCGTTCTTTCATTTTGAATTACTTTTCCAGGAAGGCCTTGTGTGCTTGCAAAGCCTTTCATATTTCTGAAAGTGTTACTGTATTCTCTCTAGGCTTTGACTATTCCTGTTGTTTTGGTTGAGAACAGTGGGAGATGTAACAAGAATGAAAATGATGAAAAGGTTAGTTATTTTCCTAACATCATGACTCATGCTTACAGTCATTCTTCCTGAAATACAGTTGTGTATCATTCCATCTTTTTGGCTGTTGTTGGGTAACAGGTTCTTCCAAATGGAACTGCTTGGATATCTCATTTAGTCCAAACAATGACGGAAGTTATCTTGAACGGAAGCAAGTCTATTCATGTCGACAAGAAATTGATCGAGGGACCTAACCCCAATGATAAGGGGAAGTTGTTAATCCCTCTCCTTCTAGCGATCCAGGTGAGCTTCGTTTTAATACCTGGAGTGCTCATCTTTTCTCCATTGATGCAGGGACTAATATCTATATTCATTTGTCTTTTAATGTGAATAGTATTTCTGTGTCATTAAGCCGATAGAACGAGCAATCACGAGTGATATTGCAAAAGAGAGTAGACCATCATGGGAGATGCGGGATTCTGGTGCGGCCGGTCGCAAATTCTGATTTGGTTTTGATCGGTTCATCTCTTCTCTTCAAAGTTTTACTGGTGTCTTGTGCTTCTCAATGCAGTCATCCCTGTTTTTCGCTTCGTTCTCTTTTTTCCGGTAGCAGTTAAAATAGTCAGTATTTATATGTCGAGGCTTTTCGATCTTGTCTTTGAGGAAACAGATTTTGTACTGTAATTAGCGCATCCTTTAATATTATTTGTATTACCTTTTCTATTTAGTGTTGCCTGTGTTTTTAAAAAAGCTACCGTTTCTGCTTATTATTTCCTGTTTACGTCACCGGGATAATAGAATTTGTGTTTACTTGAAAGTAGTATGGTTCGACTCTCGGACTGAATGAATGAAGTGCTGCGGCTGCCCATAAATTAATTGATTTAATTTTGAAGAACCTGTTCTAAATTAATTGATTTAGTTGTGGGGTTCACACTGTATCGAACTTCAACGATCTAAACCATCTATTTTTCAAGTTGGATCTCATAGATCATCCTTACAAAATATCAGCCTAATCGAAATATTTGAGACATGTAATTGAGTTCAAAGAAATTGACCAACACTATGCTCTATAAGAAACAATGAAATTTCATTGTGATAATTAAATAGATAAACGTTTTCGCATATATTGAATTTTTGCAAGAATGATCTATTAATTGAGACTTACAAAATAAACATTTCAGATAATTGCATTGAAATTCACCGTAGAATGGACCCTACAACTAGTCCCCCATTTTTACCCAAAAATGGGGATCACTTTGGATAAAAGGCCTATATTTATCTATTCTATTAAGAGAAGAGGGTTTGTCAAATTTTTAACCCATTTTTTTCCAATTTTGCCCTCACTTTTGAATACACAATGTTGACATGAGAAAGGAAAAATAGTAATTTTGTACCTTTTGACAAAATGACAATCATATCTCTATTGTTTCTATTTTACCTTCTTTTTTTTTTTTTTTTTTTTTTTTTTTGAGAAAATGACAATCATATACTTATTTTTTCAATTTTACCCTCACTTTTGATACACAATATTTACACAAGAAGGACAAAATAGTAATTATGTAATATTAAGAGAAGTTGTTCATACACACAAAGCATGCTCTCTGTGAGTATATATAACACTCGCTGCATCTTAAACTATTATGAAGAAAACCTTCCTTGTAACCTCATATAATTTATGTTTAATCCCAAAGAATAAATAAGCATTAGGTTGAAAATACATGGTATGAGAAAACAAACTAGTGTTCTACCTACGACTACAGATATGATCCCCTCACAAAACTAAATCAAAATTGCTGCGGTCCCCAATGCGCATCAAGGAAGAATATAATCGAACTGACGGGGCCAGTTCTGTATCGATGGAACAAAGAACCACAAAAGAAACTACCTCCGGCTTGCAGCCTTGCCCTTGCTTAGACTCGCAAGTTCTTCGACGAGCTTCTTCTCATCGGTGCTCAATCTCTTTGGGATTTCAACCTGCACGCGAACGAGCTGGTCACCTCTCATGTTGCTTTTGTTTAAGAGGGGAACGCCTTTCTTAGCCATCACAAGGGTCGTGTTCGGTTGGGTGCCAGCTGGAATCTTCAAATCAACCATCCCGTCCACTGTTGGAACCTTAATTGTAGTTCCCAAAATTGCATCTATATAGGATACCTTGCAGCTGTACAATATGTTGGTATCATCACGTTTGAGGACTGGGTCTGAGATGACATCTATAATAACAAATAGGTCACCAGGAGACCCGCCCCGCCTTCCAGCATTACCTTCATTTCGGACTCTTAAACGGCTCCCAGAGTCCACACCAGCTGGAACTTTCAGACTGATCCGCTTTGTCCTCCTCACCCGACCATCCCCAGAGCAAGTGTTACAAGGGATGGATGTTTCCCCAGTCCCACCGCATGATGAGCACGTCATGACCTGTTGGAAGACACCTAACGGAGTCCTTGCTGATTGAACAACCTGACCTTGCCCACCACATGTGCTGCATCTGGATGCCTTGGTGCCTGGTTTAGCACCAGAACCATTGCAAGTCCCACAGCTCTCCAACCGGCTAATTTCAATCTCCTTTTCAACCCCAAAAGCTGCTTCCTTGAAGTTCAAGACAAGATTATAATATTCATCCTGGCCATCAACCGCTCGACTCCTAGAACCCCTGCCCCCCATTCCGCCCATCCCACCCATACCGCCCATGCCCTCAAATAGGGACTCGAACAGATCAAACGGATTGCTGAAATCCTGCAACATCACAGTTCATCGTCCCACTATAAGAAAGTAGAGATGCAAATGAAGAGATAATATTCCCCATCATCAGTTTGAAAGGTACTTACCCCAGTACCCATACCAGCACCTTTAATTCCAGCCTCTCCATACTTGTCATATAGCGATCGTTTTTCGTCATCAGACAAGACCTGCGAAGATTAAATAATTAATATAACTACTATAATAGTGGCCACCAGGTCAATGATACCTTTCAAAGCCATGCTTTTACCTCATATGCATTACTAATTTCCTTGAATTTTGTTTCTGCCCCTGGTTCTCTGCAACAAAGAACATACAGTTCCCACAAAATGAAAACAGACAACACATACCACATAGATTGATAAACTAAATTGAACAGTTTTTGCCTTGCAAAACAGATATACAAAGGTAACATATCAAACCTCATATATCCAGACATGATTACATGTCTTGACATAGAGATGAGGTGGGTCAACACATCAACTTTCAAAAATCCAGACATGATTATATCTCCATAATTTCTATGACAGAGTGTTTGCAAAAAGATTCACATGTACTGCCTAATTAGATTAGGCTTTTTAGCCAAAATAATCCCTGAGACATAACTTTGGTCTATGAGATTTAAAATCAATAGAAGTGGTCCCTGAGATTGTACACCATTCATTATTTTGGTCATTCCATTAAAAAATTCCGTTAAGTGGTCCTTGAGCTTTTTAATGGAATGACCAAAATGATGGATGGTGGACAATCTCAGGGCCCAAAGTTATGTGTTATGCAAATCTCAGGGACCAAAATTATGTGTTATGCAAATCTTAGGGACCAAAGTTATGTGTTATACCCTCAACTTAACGGAGTTTTTTAACGGAATGACCAAAATAATGGATGATGGACAATCTCAGGGACCAAAGTTATGTGTTATGCAAATCTTAGGGACTATTTTGACTAAAAAGCCATTAGATTATTTGTCCTGAATCCTGAGGTAGATCTATAAATGTGGACATTTGGCTCAGATGGAATAGCTTCCACCATTTTAGAAAAAAAACTAAAATAAAATAAAAATTTAAAGCTGTGCATCCGAGCTAAAGATGTAAAACTCAGCCCAACCTCAATTGCTTAAATCATGTTTTGTGTCCTTAAATTTAAGGTTCCTCTTTACCGAACCCCCTTTCAGGAATAAATAAAATATTACATAACAACCCAAGAAAACTCACTAAACTAAACTAAACTCTCTCCCAGTCATTCAGCATGGGTGGTGAGATGAGGAGCAGAGGAATTTTGGCCAGATTCTGGTCCACCAATTTTAAAACAGCCACATAGCCCCAAGAAAATAAACAGCAAGTGATTTCTTGCAAGCTGCCCTTTTCACATCCACACTTGTTTTCCCACTTTACAAATATTCATTCGAACTTTAATTTGCTCTACCGAACCCCTAATGCATTTTCTTCACAAGCCTAAGACCTAAATCACAAGTTGTTAAATCCCATAAACATATGGCATCTCTAGCAGCTTTAGCTTTACCACATCAGCACAGATCCCAAATTCTAAAGATGAAACAAACAAGTATTAGAATGTGCCTCTCATCATTTCTAGCCCATCATCATCATCACAAACCTTTAAACTGACTTGAATAGGGAAAAAGGAAAAAAAGAACACTTAAAAGATCTCTACTATTGACAAAGGATATAAATATAGCCAAGGTATTGGGAGAATATTCTTCTGCATAGAATAAAGTAACCATGAACCTTCAAGCATTCTGTCCTAAAATTCTACGGGCTAACTACTAAGTGTGTACATACTATCCAGCCCTATAATACACGTCCAAAACTCTAATGGAAACTGAGCATGTTGAGATCTGTCTTATGTTCTTAACATTCCATTGCAACATAATGAACTGAGATAACCCTCTTTTTATAGGACCAAATACAGAGAATAATGGGTAGAAAGTAACATTAAGGGAGAGGAGAAAAAACAAAGGGTAAGCACTACTAGTAAAAAATTAGCTGGCACAACTCACTCACTTGTTTACATCTGGATGATAACTTCTTGCAAGCTTCCGATAAGCTGAAAAGTGAGAAGTATGCAGAAGAAAAATTAGATGACGATAATCCAGAAGAAGAAACAAAAAACAACACAAGAAAACCCCAAAAACCACAAACCATGATTTATTCAATGCTTGAAGCCATTAATTATAAGTTATTCGATCTTTCAAGCACACAAACATCACACCAGAAGCTTAATTTTATATTCTGACTTGTACAAATACCAAAGCATTTTACATATTAGGTTCCAATATGAAGGCTTACTTTGTAATGTATGTTAATTACAGCCATCCATTCGTAAAGATAATATGAAATCCCCAAAAAACTTTATAACACATGGAATATCTAGAAGATGTCATTGTAATTTTAAAAACCTCATCTCAAGAGGGTGGAGAATGTCACATATCATAAAAAATAAAGCTTACAACCAAGTTACATTGGGTCAAAGATTCCTATGAATGAGAAAACTCAATCTCCAACTGCCTCAAATAGCTGCCTATTCCTTATTTCTTCACCCCCAAAAGGAAAAAATCATGCATTTCTTCTTGGTTGAAGAAGAATGACACGCAGATCATCACAATACAAAACAGTCCTCATACAGTAGAGGTGTTCCTATTATATTTCCCAGCTCTTCAAATCCAGGATTTGGGGGGTCCTCCATCCATACTAAGAACAAAGAGTATTATTCATTCAACTAGTTAGACTGCACACATGTAATATATTCCTTTGTGTATTTTTACCCATACATACATGTGGGGGAAGAATGAGATAAACATGCCAGGGTAAGGGAGAAGTAAGAACTGGATATCATATTATGCAAGCAATTAGCTCTAAATATAGATATAGAGTTTAGGTTTTTTGAATCTCAAATCCATAAAAATGATGAGAAAAGCATATAAAACAAACAGAAACAATAGATAGACAATAGTTTACAAGGAAAAAAAAAAGAAAGAAAATAGAAGTGTAGATACCGCTTTTAATTTCTGATTTACTCGCATTTCTTGACACCCCGAGAACAGAATAAAAGTCCTGGATGTAAGAATATGTGAAACAGTTAATGAGAATTCATTCATTAAGCCTCTTAATTCATGGAAGAAAAAGTCCAACCAATGTTTGTTATACTCACAGAATCTGCTCTAACTATAAATCTTGTTCCCCTGCTGGGATGTGAAGTTTGAGATGGGCCTGCACAGAATAGAGCATTCAAGGAATCCCGAGAGAACAAGCTTGAATTCGGTGCCCCCAAATAGCCTATTTTGCTTGAAACACTGCATTCAAAATGATACTTCAAATAATACAGTAAAAACAATCTAAAAGATGCTGGTAGCTTGTAGCTTGTTAAGCAGATGTACTTTAATTTAGAAGTAGAAACCAAAACAAAATGAGAGGAACAGATATAGCATGCATAGAAGAAATGGCAACAGGTTATAGTTTTTCATTCAAAATAATAGTCAAAATTGATAGAAATATAATCAGAACTTATAAATGGGGTCAATGGCATTCCTAAGGCTCTTAAATAAAATAAAAATTAAAAAAAGAACTTACCAACATTGAGATGTGAGGACCTTGTTTATGGCATAGGGCCTTAGCATGGTCTGGGGACGAATACCCCATTGAGCAACCCATGTACTTCCACAAGGAATAATTGCCATTCAGTGAACTTTCTGTGAGCATTGAGCAGAAGCAAACACACAATATCAGAAATTTTTGAATTTCAACCAAAACATACTTGGAGCCAACTCGTATTGAATGAAATAGTTCAGTAATTGACTATTCATAGAAGGTGTGAAAAACAATAAAGGAGAAAATGGCCACAACACAAATGGAGAGAGAAGAGCCGAAGGAGGACTAGTCAATCTAGCAAAGGCCCAGACGTACAGAGCCTCTTCTTTCTCTCAACATTCTTCCCCTCTTATCTCATCTTTTTAGTTTATTACAAGTATTAAAGCGTCATTAGTTATTATTATACTACTATTTTAATAAAAAAGAAAAATTGTAAACCTCCTTCTAATTTAAACTTTCCATTTTATTAATAGCGCATTTTTTCCCCACCTTGCATAATGATTGGCATTTATTAGGTTGCCAGCTCCTTTCTGTCTCCCATTCTCTCAGTATCCATTTTAACTTTTTTTCACTATGTGATAAAATTCTTAAACTTAAAAATTTGGAGTAGCACTATTGAGATCCTCCAATCCTATTTCACCACCCACCCCCATACTCAGCCTCGTTCAAATATTAAAAGATTCTAACCAACTCATCTCACCACATGATATTCCTCAAATTTTCCCTTCTTATTCTTCCCCCCTGGCCATAATCCCAATGTTTACTCAGAATGACGGCGGCAATGGATGCGATCCCATCAGGGGAAGGGCGCACTTTCTCTCTCTCCCACCATTAGCTAATCTTTCTTCTCTAATGGATTCTAATAACTGTGGGCACATGTTCTTGGCGCTACCATTAGCTAATCTCTCTACCACCATTAGTAATCATCACATGCACATAAGCTTGTGATGTGATTTCTTTTATTTTAAGCAGCAATAATAAGTACCAAATCCAATAATTAGAATTATAGTTAATGTTGCAATGTGGCAAAACTCTTCTGGCATAAAGGCATTAAACAATTTAAAGTAACAGGCATGGCCACGGTGGATATGCGTTAAGCAATTCCATATCGATGTAAAAAGGTAATTAATTCTTCTTTTTTTAAGTAGGGCCGCGAAAAATGGTTTGAATGGCAATAACGCCACTCCAAAGATTACTATTGAAAGAATTGCCATTTCCTTGCCATAAACCCCAAACTTTTGTACATGCAATCTTCAATTAGCCAAATTCAGTGACTCCATCAATCCCTCTACAACTGTGCATTTATCTTCTTAGTGAGTCTCTAAACTTTCTCTCTCCATCACATAAGCACAAAGCTCCGTGTCATCATCGGGTTTCATTAACTTACAAAAATGAACTATGCACCCCTTTTATCTTAAGAAGATGTTTTTAGTTTTTGTTTTCTTAATTTTCGTGGCAAAGGTTATACTAATGGATCAAATGCATTGACTTCAAAGGTTCCAAAGGTTATACTAATGGAAACGCGAATAGTTTGAAACAAATAATTCAGAAGTAAAACATATAGATATGTATAGTCTGTTCGAATAGCAGAAGCTAAGAAAAGCTTGAAAATTGAAGAAAATGGCACCAAACTCAAGTATCTCAATTGGTAGGTAAGAAAAAAAGATTTACAATTCCAATGACAAATTAACACAGAGCAGAGCATCGAACCCGAGGGGGACGAAAAGGAGAAAAATTGCAATTACCTGATATGCGATGCGAACCGCTAATCCAGTGCTCAAAGAACCCTAACAATGGAGCACAAAAAGCTAACAAAATATCAGAAAATAAGTAAAATTAAGTAAATTTGGGAAATGAAATTGTTGAAACCCTAACGACGGAGAGAGAGAGAGAGAGAGAGAGAGAAAGAGAGAGAGATTACAGAGAGAATTGTGCGGAGCAGTGGTGGACGGCGGCGGTGTGAGGCGCACAAGAGAAGCAGAGAGAGAGAGAGAGAGAGAGAGAGGGTATGGATGGCGCGCAAGTGAGGGCTCCAAAGTGAGCGAAATGTTGGACTGGGAGTGGATGAGAATATGAGATTGCCTGGCTACAACGACCGAACTGAACTCAACAATTGCCAAACGCTGCGTTTTAGGGCCAAACAAATTCACTTCACTTGGGTCCAAACAAATCAAAACGTCATCTCTGGATTATTCCTAAAATAATCTAGTTTTCTAAACCTAATTCACAATGTTTAACTTTATGATTTACGCCACTTAATACTATAATTTAATAATATTCTTCCTCATTTGCAAATAAATAATCCTTAAATATGACAAGATAATGTTTGCATAATTCTTGTCACCATAAACCATTTAAATAGAAATAGTTTGTCAGACCAACAAAAAAAAGAAGAAAAGAAGAATCAAATTTGTTTGTGCTAATAAAGGCATTTGCATACCTAGCGATATAGGTGGCCACACTAGACACCATCTGCGCATGCATGAAAAGAGATCTTGCTTCATAAATTGTTCTGTTGGAAAACATACCATACATCTTTGTCAAGTGAAGCATCAGAGTTCATGGGAACAAAATAAAGATGGCTCGAGCTATATTGTACCGAATATACAAGTTAAACATACATATATCTACTAAAGATGGCTCAAGCCACTTTGTACGAAAATTTACATGAAGTTACTTTAGGTCGACTGAATGTTACATGTGATAACTATATTTAGAACAACTTCAACTATGAACTCAGACCCAAATATTTGTTTTGTTTTTTATTGTGCGATTGCTTTCCCTCCAAAATGCAAAGTACTCTTGCATTTAATGCCCCCGACATTCAAGACACAATTTGTGGGTTTGGTATCCTTAACTAAAAGTGCCTAAATAGAAGAGTGCACTGTGAGCTGAAATGAACCCATTTCACACATGATGTCAAAGCATAAGTACAGTACAGTAAGATAGGGTGAGAATTATACCATCGAAGGTAATCGTCTACACCAAGATTTGCCAAGAATCATCGTCGATATGAAAGCTTAGCTACTAAAACCTGGGGGAGCGAAAAACAAGGGTGAGTGGGCCTAAAAATAAAGTTTTATAAAAACCTTTTTGAAAACGTTATAACCCCTCATTGTAAAATCAATATAGTTTTCAGAATATACATACTACGTATAGTAAGAAAATACTCACTGTAGCCTGCAAAATCTCAAGAATTCATTACGGCATAATATCTCGTAAATAAGGGGATGACATCCATAATCACAAAATCTCACATAAGCAACATATCATATTGGGTGCTCATTGTCACATGTTGACACACGAGTTCATGTAGAGGTATTCTGACATGAACAAGACTGGGTGTAATAATAATGTACGCTCTAGCACTACAATCACGTGAAGACTGGTGCTATGCGCATCACATACAAGTCGAAGTTGCTTATGGCAACCTGTACGACAGGACTGGCACCTACAATGGATCCAAAGTGAGTGTACGGTGCGATGTGCACATACACGTGAAAGACTGGCCCTGCCCCAGGCGAGTACCAACACCAGTGTAGCAAATGATAAGCAGATAACATCAATATAGTCATGACATAGCCATTCAACAATTCTAATCAATATTGTACTATTCATGACCATAAATATAATCAAGGCATCTCCTTTTAGTAAGCTTACCTGTGCATCCTGGAGGATTATTTCATCATTTCCCAACAATAAGGTATTTATTATAAACATTAATTTAATCATGGAATCGCATAAAGAATTTATTAATGCTTGTATATATGGAAACTAACCAATATATATATATATATATATATATATATAAAGAAAAGACCCACTCACAGATCATGTCGTTGAGTCGATCCCGCCTCGTAGCATCGAGAGTCCTTGCGATGCATTTTGCCTAGAAACGAAATCATTTATGTAAATACGTAATGTACTAACGTAAAAACGCATTTTCGTACAAAGTGCGGCTAATAAAGAAAATATTTTAAAATGGTAGAATTTTGGAAAATGGAGGGCGGATTCAGGTCTAGCACGTCGAGAAACGTAAGGAGAGACCCCGTTAAATTTTACAAAAGTCAAGTCTCTATCAAAGGTGAGGTCCACAACCCTACACAAGTCAATCTAGAACATCCGCCCATGGATTTCTGATCTATAAGTTCCCAAAGTCCACACTATGCTTCTAGAACAACATACTAAAACTTCTTTACGATCCAACGGTTGAATCTCTGCCAATCGCAAATTCAAGTGGTTGTCAACGTTGGATTTTACATACTTTAGAAATTCAATTCGGGAAGATCCGTACATTGGATTCCTGATTCATAAGTTCCTAATGTCCATATATATTATGTACTATCACGTATTAAAGTTTGGTGTCGATCCAACAGTCGGATCATCCATTCATATAATAACCAAGTGGTGGCTAACTAGGCGGTCCACTACGAAACTATATTAAAACATCAGGATTTCACTAAATGGATGTCAATTATGAAATCGGGGCATCAAATTAGCCTAGGATGGTCAAGTGGGGTCTTTGCCCACCCACCGCCGCATGCGGCGGTCGGCCGCCCTGACTTGCTAGAAAAATCAACTATTTTCAAAAATTACCAAATTTCACAGAAATGAAGATTTCAATGAGTAGAGCAAGTTTTATACCTGTCGCTAAGTCCAATTTGGCCTAGAAAAACTCCAATTTCCCTCGAACTCACCGGAAACCCTAGAATGGGTGAGCTTCGATTCTTTTTCCTCGGTGCTCTAATTGTTTGAGATATGACCTGAAAGTCAATCTTTGGAAGAAACCTTTCAAGACAATGTCTGCATGTGTAGATAACTCTAATACAGCAAAAATGCAACGTCACTCATTAGGACTTGATAGGAGTATATTTATGCGACTTAGTTAGCTTGTTCTTATGTATTTATATTGTTATTTCTTAGTTAATTTAGTATTTCAAGCCATTTTGGTGTGTTTGTAGGTCCAAAAGGTTAAAGAGGCAAAGAAGTGCATTTTGGAGCATTTTTGGGCTTGGAATGGATATCATATGAATGGAGGAAGGTGGATGAACGAAATTGAAGACCAAAAGAGGCTAGAAATCAAGAGAAGTCAGAATGGAAGCTTGGAAGACAAGGAAAGACACAATTTAACCGATTCCTACAAAGGTGGCGCCTTGTTTCCCCTTTGTCCCCTCCTTGTCCCTCCTTCTGTAGCATTTCCCCTTGCCATGTTTCCTTATTCCTAAACCATGTAGAACCTTTCCCTTCTTCCCTAGGATACTTTGGGACACCTAAATCCCAGCCCTAGTGAATGCCGCACCAAATATCCCTTTCCCTTGCACGGCAAGGGATTCCACCTTTCCTATTTTCCTTGCCGCACTCTACATTCCCTTTTCCCTTTGGATTTTGAATTTAATTACCCTTTTTCCTTGAGGATTTGGTGTACAAATCCTTCTCCAAATTTAATTAGGTCGTGCCTTTCTCATCCTTATAAATATAAGCCCTTGCCATAGCCTTCCATCATCCAGAAACACATCCATTCACTACTTTCCAGACTTTCAACCATTCTTTCATACAAACCACCACTTAAACCTTCACCCAACCCTTGTGCCGCAACAAAGAGAAGAAGGAGGACCCTTGGAGTGCTTGCTATTCAAGTTTGGATTGCTGGATCATTCTTAGGTGTAATCTATCTTTTGGTTTCAATGTTTCAATTTGTTTATCTTTGTTTTGTGAACATGAGGAGCTAAACCCCTTGTAGCTAGGGGGAATTTCGAAACTATGAATATATTTGCATTATGAATTGACCAATTTCAGTTGTGATTTCATAAAGTGTGAATGCAATTTGCTTAACTGTTTTATTCAAAACTTATTCTTGTATGTTGATTAAGGAGGCCTACTTAGTTTGCATGCTTGAATTTGACGGTAGGATATAAGGGAGTTTCACATAACTTATATTCACAAGTAGCGAAGGTTGCTAGTCACGATCGTGTTAAGTTAAATTCCTAACATGAGTATCATGATGTCATAGTTACAAATGCTTTGTCAATACTTATGATTTTCATAGAACTTAATGATCTTTGATTGTATCTCTATTATGATGTGCATGTAGGGGACTATTGGAGAATAATTTAGGTTGATGATGCGTATTCCATCCAATTCAATGATTAAAGGAAAATCTGAGGGTTAATTAGTGATGGCACGGTTAATCTGGGGCATTGTCATTCATGGTTTATCTAAAAAGCAATTGCAGATTGATTTGTATGCAAGTGTATCATGTGTGGAGAAGGACCATCTAGCTAGCCCATCATCCATTTAATTCACCAAATTCGTTCAACTTTGTTTAAGTCTTTAATTCACTTGTTTTCACTTTAATTTCGTCCAAAACTCAATCCCCTTTACTTTAGTGTGTCAAATTAGTTAGAATATATCTTAGTTTGTGTTTTTAAGTGTTTTGAGTCAAGTTAAAATCAATTTTTGTCCAAATTAATTCCTAGTGTCTAGTAGAGTCTATTTAGTTGTTTTAAGCTGTTTTGAGTCTTTTAAGTTTGTTTCGAGTCATTAGAGTCTAGTTAAGTGTTTTTAAGTTTGTTTTTGAGTCAGTTTAGAGCAGATTAGCAATCCATCCTAATCCCCGGTTTAGAACGATCCCTACTTATCCATACTACAATTGTCAACAAAAGGGTTTAATTTGTGTGTTAAGTTAATTTTCGCATCAGGACTATCTCAATAAACGATACATGTCCAAAATAGTGAATCCATGGATAATGGATCGATGGAAGAAGTAATCTAATGATGTTAGACTACAGAGACCTTCACATAACCATATGTCTAAAAGGTTCCTGGTCATAGGATTGTCAGAGGGACACTGACAATACATAGACCAGTACATACTATATCCCCTTCAAATGGGAATGATGGAAAGTCTCAAGCCATTCGTGTAGTGACACTAAGACAAGTATGTAGGTGCTCATTAAAGGAATGAGGTCACTGAACACAATCAAACGAGAGTACTTGCATGGCGGTCTACTTACATGACAAGCAAGTAACTCTACTGGTTGGAATAATGTAAGTAATCTTTTGACCTGAGACATCATAGTTGTCTTGGGGATACATTGCTGATCATTTGATAATGAGACGTGACCACATCTCATCTTGGATGTGTTCTATGCATTGTTGGGGTCAGTGATTTATTCTTAGAGGCATGTGAATGATCAACAAGGGAGCTCTAATCCTCGTTATTAAAGGAATAATACTCTAAGATATGATTCGGGAATCTTCGGCCGAAGTATCGAGCGTAATGATGGAAGGCCTTCCTATACGACTCAATAAAATCATATAAGTAGTATAATCACATTGGGGGTTTGACATTAAGTATCCATAACCTAGTAATGTGATTGTGAGTATTATATTAAAGAAGGATCAAATTACATTGTAATTCCAATTGAATAGGTTCTCTAACCAAATTTTACATTAGCTTGGGTAGCCATGATATATGGTTAGATGTCACTCATGGCTTATGGGTTCTTCTAGATGATTAAATAAGTAGTCATCAAAGAAGAAGGAGAATTAAAAGTAAGTTTTACTTCACTGAGTGATTGGATAAATACTAATTAATTGGATTGGTCTCACTGCCTAGCTAATTAGAATCTAAAATGATTGTACACCGATACACTCTTGTGGTGAGACAACTAAAGGATGATGGAATTAACTAATTGGATTAACTAAGTGCTATTATTATTTAGAAAGTCTAAAGAAATCATAGAAGTGATGAAAGATCGTTTTGGTCTTAAAGAAAAGTTCAGGTTAATTCAGGCCCAACCGGCCCAAACCCATCGAGCTTTTTATTCAAGCATAGGATGACTTGAAATGATAAAAACCCAAAGTCCAAACCTACACTAAGGGGCCGGCCAAAGATGAGGAAAGAAGAGAGAGAAAGAGTCAATTAGTTGACTTACTTCTTTTACCTTTATAAAGAGAGTTGAATGAAAAGTTTCATTAGGGCTTTTTGTGTGAACTTTTCAACAAGAGAAAAACAAGTCTTTCTCTCTCTACACATATACATAGCCAGCCACCAAGATGGGAAATAGCTAATCATCTCTTCTTCTTTTGGTTATTCCAACATCTATCTCACTACACTAGTGGGTGTGGATCTTTAGAGGTCTTCTACTTTGGAGACTAAAGGAGAATCAAAGGAGTTCCAAATTTATCAAGGTGGAGGAAACAAGGAAGGAGGCTAGACTCAAGGCGTTCCAAGAACAAAGAGCTTGGAGGTGGTCCATCCTTGTCCTAAAGTCTAGATTAAGAGGTATAAAACTCAACTTTCACTTTGTTCTTCAATATTTTGTTTGATGCATCATATATGAACCTATTCTTCTTGAAGGGGATTTGCATGACTATAGCTTTGATAATATGTGATAATATGCTTCCGTTGTTTATGTATATTAATTTAGAATTGTATATGCATGCTAGTCACGAGAAATCCCATTATTAATCTCATCATTTCCCTTCAGCGACGCCCCTACAATTGGTTGGGTCTTGTTCCTAGGTCCAAAGGGAGTTGATTAAGGGTGGTGATGGGCGGTGAACTCACCGGATCGCCGCCAAGAAACCGTCGGTGTCACAGTCACCAAATGCCATGAAATTGGCCCACTTTCTGTCAAATCTTGGGTGAAAAATGAAGGAGAAGAAGAATGGTGGTGATTGCAGGTGATGGTTGGGTGAATTTCGCCTGAAAAATGGCAGAAATTAGCCAGAATTCAAACCGGATCACGGTTGGAAACGGGTCAGGTCCGGTTTGGGTGCTCCTCACCTCTCTCTTTTCTCTCATTTCTCTTCCTTTCGATTAGCCTCCCACTCCCTCCTTTATTTCTGATTGGGCAGCCCCCAATCCCTCTTTTTTTTTCTTTCAATCTCAGCCATCCATCTCTTTCTTTTCTCCATCACAACCATCCATGTGGTGCTTCTAGATTTTCTGGAGCATTCTAGATTATGGTCAAATGACCAATTCACCCATAACTTCGTTCATTAATTACTCATTCGTTAAAGCTCCAAATTACGTTCCGCTTGCATCTACGTGTTCGTATCATCAAGTACTTCGAGAATACGGTAAAATAGTAGCTTGTACACGTCATGAAGAAGCGGTCAATAAAAGTCAACAATCTCACCTCTAGGCATTTTCGTCAATCCACTCATTTAAAATTAATAAAATCATAAAGTTAGGGATAGGTTGTCACAAGTTGGGCCGAAGATGATGATTATTAGTTTTGATTGTAAAAAAAAAAAAAAAAAAAAAAAAAAAATATATATATATATATATATATATATATATATATATATATATATATATATAAAGGTTTCTTCTAAAGATGGCTCGAGCCACTTTGTATGAAGCAATATTAGTTTTGTATTTTCTATGCCTTCAATGCTATTTTCTAGGGTCTCACCACACTCACTATAATGGTTCTTTTAAAAAAAGTAATAAGTTGATTGACATAGAAAAATCCTCCTGCGAGGGATCGCAAAAAATTAAAGTCTAAAATAAACTTGTGATGATATTTGATATGACTAAACCAAGTGTGCGGTAAAGGATAATTTTCTGTAGTTATATTAGAAAAGCCAATTTGTGTGTTAAGTGAAGCTGTATCAAATGAAAGAGTTCCTTCCATTTGAATACGATAGACTTTTGGAACTTTTGTATGATATCTATTTGGAATGAGCTGTGTATCTATATGACTTCTAATTGCTCCTGTGTCTACAAAAGCTTGTAAGTGTATATATGATTTATCTGGGAAATAAAGTGTACAAGGTATGATAATACATGTTGGTCTTTTAAGTGAAATATTAGCTGTAGATAAAACTGGTTCTTCGGATTCTATAATACTAATTTCATGATATTCTAGCAAAGGTAGGTCATTCACTTTTTTACTATCTGATTCCATTGTGCCTTCTAACATTCTTTTCCCAAAAACTCGAGGTAATAATAATTTTGGAGATATCCTTGATTCATCATGCTTTATCTGATTGGTTAGTTCTCTGATTTCTATTTTATATTATTTTAGTTGCACATTATATATCTTCCTTTCATTTTTTATCTGATATTCTAATTCTTGAATTTGAAATTATAAGTTTCGATTTTAAGCTGTTCTTCTCGTAAATCAAGTTCAAAATGTTTTTGTGATAAACTAGAAGAATATTTTTCTTTTTCTAGGAATTTTTCTTGAGATCATTCTTGAAGGAAATATTTGTGAAAAACAAGTTCATTTGAGCAACATTTATAACATGCAATTAACAATTAAAGGCGGAATTATGCTTGTATGCACTCAAAAATAAAACTTTACCCATGAAATTCAAGGCCTAGTGAGTGTGGTGAACCAAGACTCAACTCAAAACCAAAGTGAGTTGAGAAATCTTATACCTTTGTTGATTCATCTTTGCATAAGTAAAGGCTAATCACCCAAGAGATAGGGTCTTAATTCCTTACTACTTAGCTCCATGGATTTCTTAGATGAGGATGGTAGAATGGATTCTCCAAGTTCCCAAAATAGAGAACCTCTAAGTCTCCACACCAAGGAGAGCATTGATGAAGAGATGAGTGACCTAGATGAAGTAAGATTGCTAGCTATTTTCCACTAGGGTGGCCGGCCTCTTAGAGAGAAAAAAGAGCATTGTGTTCTCATCTTTTCTCCAAAAGAAACCCTGAGGATGAAATGACTATAAAGTTGCCTTTATACCACCTCACAATGGAGTGGCAAACTTGCAATTAAGGCAAGTTCACTACCCTTCTCTATATGGCCGGCCTTAAGGGTTTATTGGGCTTTCAAGCCCTTTGTGTTTTCAAGTTGTCATAGAACTTGAGTTATTGGGCTTGACATTCAAATTCCATTGGGTCTTGCGGCCCAAAACTAACCCGAGGTCTATACCGAACTTATTCGTTTGATTAATTAACATATTAATTAATCCTTGCCATAAATAATTAAACCATTTAATTATCCTTACTCATCTCCGTTGTTTCTTCAATCTCTACCTTACTCGGTGTACGATCCATTAGTTATTTTTAGTGAGGCAGTGGGCGATTAGAACTCTTCAAATTGATTGTGAATTGAAACTTATTTTCAATTCTCCTTTTAGTGATTACTCACCTTTAGGGCAAACCATGAGTGACACATAGCAGTATGTCATGGCTACCCAAACTAATCAGAAGAGGTGGAGAACCTATTCAGTTTAGGATTACAATGCAATATGGTCTTTCTCTAATACAATACTCTTGACCACATTGTTTGGTTTGATAGTTTATTCATGTCTACTACCCAATGTGATTTTTTTTACTTATATGATTACCTTGAATCTGATTTGGAACGACTTCCTAAATCTTATTCATAATCTGGCCAGAGATTCTTAATTATATCATAGAGTATTCTCCCTCAAACGGTTTGAAGGCTAGAGATCCCTTGTTGCACAGTCACTTGCCTCTGTGGCTAAGTGGCTTAACCCCAACTATGTCGTGGACACCCTCTGATGAAGTGACTTTGACATAGTCAAAGATCAAGGACCTAAGCACAAGACAACTATGATGCTTCAGGTCAAATGACTACTTTGCATTATCCCAACCATGAGTTCTCATGTGACATAAGTATGAGAACTCATCGTTGATCGTGTTCAGTGGACTCATTTTCTATTGACCACCTACATGCTTGTCTTAGTGTCAGTCACACCAATGACTCGAGACTAGTCACTCTCCCTAAGAGAAGACATAACACGTATTGATCTTAACAGACTGGCAATGCCTAATTGGCAATCCTATGATCAAGAACATTTAGGATATATATACGAAAGAGAATGGTCTCATGAATCTAACTTCTTTAGATCACATTCTGCCAATTGCATATTCCTTGGACTTATTGTTTAAGCATATAACATTTATATAAGACGGCTTAAAATAATAATCTTTGCCCTTTAGATTAAACTAGATTAGTTTAACATGTGAAATGTCCGTAAAGTATCATCATATGATTGGTTTTAAGGCACATTTCCAACAATCTCCCACTTGCACTAGAGCCAATCAGCTTGGTCATCAGTGATGATACCTCTTCTAAATTCATTTCAAAAATGGCTGAGTAGTAGGACTAGACAATGGATATCTATATGTTATCCATAGAAGCAACCTTGAGAATAACGACGTCACCATTATACATGATTCTTAATCATGTGGTTCAGTCTCTTATTTGAGTTTGGATCTTAATGAGTGATAGGAGCATATTTATGCGACTTAGTTAGCTTATTTTCTTGCATTTTCATAGCTAGTTTCTACTTATTATAGTGTTTTAAGCTATTTTCGTGTGTTTGTAGGTCTAATTGGCAAAGTTGGCAAAAAAGTGCATTTTGAAGCATTTTAGAGCACTTTTGGGCACCAAATGGATATGAGGGGAGCAAGATGGATGGACGAATTTAAAGTTCAAGAGGCTAGGAATGTGCTAAAAAGATGAAGAAAATAAATCCAAGACAAAGAAGATAAGGAATCAGCTCAAAAGAAGGAACCTTATCCAACCTTATCTTATCCAAACAAACCTTATCTTATCTTATCCTTGCCTAATCTAGCTTTATCCTATCTTATCTTATCCAAATCAGTTTGTGCCTCAAATCCAGCTACAAGAGGACCTAAATATCTTATTTCTAGAAGGCTTATCCTTTCCCTACATATATGCCGCACTTTTGCTCTTCTAGAACCCCTAAATTGGTGTCGTGTCAACCTTTCTAGAAGACCCTATAAATTTGGCGTTTTTCCTTGTTCTAGAAGCCTTAGAATCTGCTGGAACCTTTAATCCTTTTCCTTGTGGATTTGGGTTATGCAAATCCTTTTCAGAAATTAATTGGGCCAAACCTTTTTCCTGGTGGATTTAAACCTTTGTGCCGCACCTTTAGGCCCTAGTCCTTTATTTATGCTGATTTATAACCCTAATCTGATTCCCCCTAGGGTTTGCCGTGCCTATATATATGTATTTTCAGCCAAAATTTGTCCACCACCCCCCATATACTTCTAAAACCCTCTCAGCCGTAGAAACACACCATTCTACACCTTTGTCGTACCGTTGGGAGAATAAGAGAAGCTTGTTGTGCCTTCCATTGGAGCAAGGACCTTGTGCACAAGCCACTTGCAACCATTGGAGTTTTAAGAGTACTTTGTTCCCTCGTTTTAGTTTCAATGTTTATTTCAGTTTGCTTTTCAATTGCCATGAACATGTGTAACTAAGTTTTTCTTAGTTAGAGGTGAATTCAAAGCCATGGACATATGTTTAATATGAATTGATTCCTTTCAGTTTTTGTTTCGTAAAACATGGATGTGATTTACTTATCTATTTGATTGATAACTTATTCTTGTGTGTTGGTTAAGGATGCATACTTAGTTTGCATACATGAATCTGATGCTAAATTATAAGGGACTTTCACCTAATCGTTAGGAAATTATAATTAAAAGTAGTGAAGATTGCTAGTCACAATCGTGTTAAGTAGATTCTTGGCTGGAGTATCATGCAGTTCATAGTTATGATAGCCTTGTCAATGCTTATGATTTCCATATAACTTAATGATCTTTGAATGTATCATTATCATGTTGTTCATATAGGGAACTTGAGAAGAATAATTTGATTGCGATGCATTGTCCATTCAATTCAATGAATTTAGGGAAATCTGAGAGTTAATTTGTGCATTCACGATTAATTTGGGGCATTGTCATTCATGGTTTAAAGAAACAATACTAGAAATCGATTTATGTTGCATATGTTCATGTGTGGAGAAGGACCCTCTAAATAGCTTTTCACCATTGAATTCATCTTAATTTCGTTTTAACTTACTTTGTTTGCTGCAATTTACTTAGTTTTGTCAAATTCGTCCAAAAACCCCCTTAGTTCTTATTTGGTGTCTTAGTTTAGTTACTTGAGTTCAAATATGTCTAATTTAGTGTTTTAAGTCTTCATAATCTTAAATTCATCCAAATCACTCCCTAGAGTCTGTTTTGAGTCCTTTTAACTTAGTTTTGCTGTTTTGAGTCAATTTGGTCAGTTTTGAGTCATAAGAGTCTAGTTTGCTGTTTTTGAGTCTAGTTAAGTGTTTTAAAGTTTAAATTGAGTAGATTAGCATCCCTTCTAATTCCCGGCCTAAAGCTATCCCTACTTACATATACTACAATCATAGGGTTTTAATTAGAGTGTTGGATTATTTCACATCAATGAGACCTTAATTCCCTGGCTTGAGCTATCGCCCCATTAGTGTCGTAGTGTCGGTACACTAGAGACACTTTCTGGTTGGAATCGAATAGAGAGTTTATAAATGAACTTTCCCATCCAAACAACATTATTGTAAGCTTCTATATGACGATATATTTTGCATGAGGGAACACACTAAAGTCATTACTTTTAACGTTTCCACCTAAATATCTCTTTAGTCAGAATAAAGAGATATCCTATTATCTCTTCATTCAAAATGAAGAGACATCCAATTTTGGATACGATATTAGATTCATAATTTAATACATTTACGCTTCCTTTGCGTTACTCTAATTCTTCCTCATCCTTGAGGAATCTATCCTTTAGTATTTCTTAAATACTTAAGGACTCACTTGGCAATTGCCATGGTTCTAATCCTGGGCTTGCACTGATATCGTCTTGTATCGATCTTGGCACAACTCATATCAATGTTTTTCATACAATATGAAATACGTAAATCACCTTTCTGCGTATGCATAAAGGATTATATTTACGCTTTATGCTTCTTTGGGAGTCAAAAGTGACACACCCCGATCCTAGAATCAAGGCGTGCCGTACAGGTCACAGTTGGTGACTCCGGTTGGGTTGGATATTGAGCTATAGAATTAACCGTACAGGATAGCTGCAGGGTCTCCGGTTGATTCCTTATTTCACCTGTTATATTGATGCATCCTTATTATGTTTGAAGCATTGCATGGCATGTTTTCCTAAAAAGTGTTAAAGACTTGTGATGTGAGTTTTGTTGTTATATATGGTTATATATATACTATTTTTCTGGGAAAGTATACAGGTTTGTCATTATATGAGACAAAAAGGGTACATTCCCTTTTAGAAGAACAACTTCCAGTTTGACTGGAATTGTTATTTCATTTGAAGTTTGTCATTATATGAGATGTGGTGGACCCGGACCGGGATGTGACAAAAAGGGTACATTCCCTTTTAGAAGAACAACTTCCAATTTGACTGGAATTGTCATTTCATTTGAAGTTTGTCATTATATGAGAAACTTCCTAGCAACTTTTGTTTATCATTAGGGATTGATATAATCCAATTATATCTTGAAATCTATCATTATAAATTTTCATCCCATGTATATAGACTATGTCTCCTATATACATTCTATCGTTATAGAATGTTTAAATTCATAACTTTAATGAAGAAGAATTCTTAAAATTAATATATCATATATATGTTCAAATTTAGGAATATGATTAACTCCCACTAATCTTTTGTAAACCTAGTAAACAAAATATTCATTTACATCTTATGAGGAATCAAACGATTTGATCTCTCACATAAGACGCTTATAACTCCCACTAGCTTGCTAAGATTCATGATGGATGGATCTCTACAACTTACACGTCTTGTGATTCCTAGTCTTTAGACATATATTATCAAGATTATCTTGATAATGGTTTCGGAAACTCATATTATGTCCAAACATTGAATCACCATTTAGTTATAGCTAGCAATCTTTGAATTAATAGAAACCAAGACTACACCAAAGATGGTTTCTTCCAAGTCAACCAATCTCATTGATTGTAGTCACCTTAAGCTACCATTTAGCTATGAAGGTTTCATTATTTCGGATCAAATGGTACTATACCATTTCCTTGAGTATACGTCGTATACACACTCAATGTAGTCATAAGGATTTTCATTCTTATTTCTTTCGAGTTAAGAGGTGTAACTCTATGACATAGTCATGTAGTTCAAACCATTCAACTGAGATGGTTTATAAATCCTTCTCGACTACCTTAGAGCTAGTGGTATAGGAACTAGGTTGTTATATTTGTTGATTATCATCTTGTCTCTCAAAGAACCCGTTCTTTGAGTTCTATCTCTCTTTCATTTGCTCTATCTTAGGCAAATCCTATTGTAGGATTTCAATGAACTACCCAACAAATAACATTTGTTAGTCGGTTTATAGAAGTGATATCCAAAGGTTAATTTAAGGATATCACACAAGATTGTTCTCAAACAAATATTGCTTATTAGCACACAACCCCAAATCTTAACACGCTTAAGACTTGCCTTTCTTTCCAACTACATCCTATGGAGTCATGAAAATTTGGAAGATCTTCTAATTGACAATCATATTGTCTTATAAGTATATATCCTATATATGGGTAATTGATAACTTCCAATGAACTAAATCTTATTCGAGTTCGTTCTTCTCCCAATGGAGAAATCCATTATCTTATGATGCTACTTTCCTTGATATATTTCAAGGAAACTCTTCTAAAGTGTTATTTTTCCTTGGATCGAATCTAAGGAGATAAATACTTTAGATGTCTTACTCATCAACTTACATTCTTGAATTCTTTGAAACCTTTTGCAAAGTATTCGGACTTGTGCTTATTCAAAATAAACGATAGTCCAACCGAGAGCGATCTTCGGTGAATGTCATACAACATGAGTAGTATTATGTTGTGGATAAGTGTCACTAACGTCTAAGTGTATTAACCTTAACAACTTTGTGATTCTTTATTCTTTCCAACAGAATAAAGATTCGAACATTTCGCCTCTACACAATTTTAACAAGAAGGCATTGGATCTGGATCTAACGATCCAAAGCATCCATTTATGACCAACTTGTAATTTATGTTTTATAGGTGTCATAACTTAGATGGATTAGTCACTACTTTGCAACCTTTTGGATTTTAAGCATCATTATATTCTAAACAGTTAACACTACCACATCATCTCTACTATAGAGACAATCAATTAGATTACAATAATCTGATCATTCAATAATAAAGAACAATGTTTTGTCAAACAAAACATTCATCCATTCCTTATACAGAATTACGTTCCTTTATTCAAATTGAAATGTAAAGACAATCCTTGTTTTCCATTTTCTTTGGTAGTTCATATGAGGAAGTAAGTACTATCTGCTTTCGCAAAGATCTATATTTGATTCACATTCTGAATGTGAAGTACTTTCTCTTCTTTCATTAATCTTCTACTTCTTATTAGCCACACTTTTATAACAATTGTAAAACATAGTTACTAATATGGAATCAAGCATTCAAGTAGAAGAACCAATTGTTTTGAACTATTCAAGAACAATTTACAACACATTCGAAAGGTGTGTTCTTGAAACTTGCAAGACATTTATTTGCATATACCCCTTCCAATGTCCATCATTTCATAACGAAAGTTTGTTCCCTTGGAGTTATTTTTCTTTCTTCATTTGACTTCTCCTTGACCACAATAGTCATGGTCCCTAAACTCCCACTATCTATCTTCAAAATTGATTTCAATTGTGTTATAGACATCAAACGATTTGGAGAGAGTGCGGTTATTGTTCACTATATAGTTTACAATAAACTTAGTGAACCATTTGAATAGAGACTCAAAGGTGAAGTCCTTGCTTAGTTTCCATCTCCTGAAGTGGTTTAACACTTCAACACTCAATGATTCAAAATCATCATAAGTCCATGTTGATGTATTATTTTTGTCAATCAACCATTATGTTCTAAACATAATTACAAACTTTCAAGAATTGTTCAAGGCAACTCTCATTTCTTCATACAACAATTTGTAAGTGAAGAATCATGGCACATAAAGTGTCTATGCCCTTGTGCTTACTTCTCAAGTTCCTTGTTCATTTAACAAAGAAACAAGCACTTGTGTTTGTGTTAACTAAGGGTTGTTCAAAAAACCTCTTATTTCTTCATAGAACGATTTGTAAGTGAAGAATTATGACACTAAAAGTGTTGTCCTCTTTATGATAGACTTATCTAACATGTTCTTCCAATGATACATTATCAATAGGAAGATTGTGAGAATGAGACTACTTAGGTACATATACAATTCATTCAAGACAATCTATGGGATTATGGTACCAAGTCCGGAAACTAAAGCCTTCGGCTTTTCTTTGTCAAGTTTTGGATAGCATTGCCAAATATATCAGTAAATAAATATATAACAAATATAAATTGATTGATTTTAAGTTATTTGATCTCGGCCTTTAAATCAAATAGCACCACCCATTATTTTTGGCAAATTCCATATCCCTCATTGGAATTCGAGAGTTTTGGAGGAAACTCTTAATAGGGTATGGAGGCTTACTATTACCAAGCCCACCTCACAATGATATGATGTTGGCTAACATCAATAATAATGAGTGTAAGCTTACTCATTTGCATCTCTTGCAAGTATCCATCTTATTTGGTCTCTAGAGAATGATGCCTCACAATGATATGATGTTGGCTCCATTGCACTTAATTAAGTCATTCCCACCATGCAAGTTCGGGTAAGGGTTCAAGAACAACCTCACAATGATATGATGCTGATCATTCTCGTTGCCTACCTTCATAACATCATGTATGCGTATAAGACTCATCCTGAGTGTAAGCACGCACTTTGTACTCCCCCGTGATAGGGTGAAGTCGTTGTACTAGTCACAAACGATTGGAGTCTACCACAGTGGAAGGCCACGAAAAAGTGTTTAAAGAACTCTCACGGTTGTCAACTTAATAATTGTTTGGTTGAGGGTTTTTAGGTCTCATCACATAGTAGCATGCATTTTAATCACATTAAAACAATTTGGTCTTATTACAACTATTGGTTCATATGATTGATTTAGTAGTATATAATACTCCCACTATACTTGTAAAACGGTTTTTAAAGCAAGAATATATGGTACTACTAACATAAGCTTTGCATTCATTGATGGACTATATAGTTGCCTTAGGGCCTTAGGATGACTATGAACCTTTGATTCGATCCAACACGAGCCTAGTGTTGGATCTTGGTCTAGGGATGGTGATTGATTTTAGTTATGCATTTAATCATATTAAGGCATGTTTTCTTATTGGGCGTTGGACCCTACTACTCCAATTTCATGCATATCAAATAAAACAATAAAATGAGTACTTCAAATTAAAGAAGAGTAAGCTCTTTTACAACATTTGATCAAAACAAATTACTTTAAAGTAAAGAAGAGCTTATGCTCTTTTACAACATTTGATCATATCAAATTACAATCAAAATCTAATCTACACATTCCCATGGTTCAAACAAATTTGAGAGACGGCCTTTCACATAGCTCAATTATCGTAGGCTTAGGTTCATCATCACTCTTTAATTAATTAACACTTTAACTAATTAAACTTGAATGCAACATTGTCATATGATTTTTGTATCCATAGAATTGATTTAGATGGAGCTAAATGAAATGAAAATCCAATTCTTATTTAAAGATACAAAACTATTTTGTTCTCAACTAATTTGGGCCAAAAAGCAATAACCTCAACTATTGGGCTATATTGCAAAACACAAACTTTTGAGGTCACTTTGTAAAAACACAAAAGTCCACTACTTCATGTAATTACAACTAGAACCCAAAAATTTCAACAAAAACAAAAACTTCATTAAAGGAGCAAAACAATTTGTCCTTTAGTGATTTTGGGCCTTTACGTAAAAACGTAAACTTTCGGGTCAAGGTGCAAATACACTAAAGTCTCAAAACTTTATGTAATTGCATAAAAGCCCCAAAAGTACCCCCATTATAGGGGTGGCAGGTTATGGTAGTGATAATGAGTGATGGGTTGGTTTTTGTTGAAAATTCAAAGTCAAGTACGTTGAAAAAGATAGGTATGGTGTTGAAATAAAATAGGTATGAGTGTGAAAGTAAAGTATCAATCATGTACATCAACCATGACTAGCATAATTTCAAACACACTTTTTCAAAAGTGACTCGTTGATAGAAAAGTCACACCAACCATCATAAATCAAGACTTTATGTAAACAACATAAAAAAATTCAACAAAAACAAAAACTTCATTAAAGGAGCAAAATAATTTGTCCTTTAGTGATTTTGGGTCTTTACGTAAAAACGTAAACTTTCAGGTCAAAGTGCAAATACACAAAAGTATCAAAACTTTATGTAATTGCATAAAAGCCTCAAAAGTACCCCCATTATAGGGGTGGCCGGTTATGGTAGTGATAATGAGTGATGGGTTGATTTTTGTTAAAAATTCGAAGTCAAGTATGTTGAAAAAGATAGTTATGGTGTTGAAATAAAATAGGTATGGGTGTGAAAGCAAAGTATCAATCATGTACACCAACCATGACTAACATAATTTCAAACACACTTTTTCAAACGTGACTTGTTGATGGAAAAGTCACAACAACCATCATAAATCAAGGCTTTATGTAAACAACCAAAAACTTTGAATCAAAACACCCAACGTTTTGTTCTTGGCAAGAACAAAGCAAGAACATTGAAGAACATCCATGAAAACCCATAAGAGCTCCATGAATGTTTTCACTCAATAAAACTCAAATTTTCACTACTCAAAAGGGTTAACATCCTAGGGTACTTAGGGGGTTCCAAAAGTCACTTTAAAACACTTTGAATAAGACAAACATGAACCCAAAAATCCACCCTTTGGATTTGGCCGAATTTCCCCAAAAACATGGCACCAAATTTTAGCTCCAATGCATGCTCATATGAACTATATCTACAACATTTGAGATGGCAAATTTTCTAGCAAAATTTACATTCAAAGAAGCAAGAATAAAGCTTGTAATAATTACAACATTCAAATTAAAGACTATGAACTATAAAACCCAAAAGGATTCACCAACTACTAGACCTAGGCTCTGATACCACTTGAAGGAAATATTTGTGATAAACAAGTTCATTTGAGCAACATCCACAACATGAAATTAACAATTAAAGGCAGAATCATGCTTGTATGCACTCAAAAACAAAAATTTACCCATGAAATTCAAGGCCTAGTGAGTGTGGTGAACCAAGACTCAACTCAAAACCAAAGTGAGTTGAGAAATCTTATACCTTTGTTGATTCCTCTTTGCATAAGCAAAGGTTAATCACCTAAGAGATAGGGTCTTCATTCCCTTACTTCTTAATTCCATGGATTTCTTGGATGATGATAGTAGAATGGATTCTCCAAGTTCCCAAAATAGAGAACCTCTAAGTGTCCACATCAAGGAGAGCATTGATGAAGAGATCAGTGACCTAGAGGCAGTAAGATTGATAGCTATTTTCCTTTAGTGTGGCCAGCCTCTTAGAGAGAAAAGAGAGCATTGTGTTCTCATCTTTTCTCCAAAAGAAACCATAAGGATGAAATGGCTATAAAGCTGCATTTATACCACCTCACTGTGGAGTGGCAAACTTGCAATTAAGGCAAGTTCACTACCCTTCTCTATATGGCTAGCCTTAAGGGTTTATTGGGCTTTCAAGCCCTTTGTGTTTTCAAGTTGTCATACAACTTGAGTTATTGGGCTCATTGGGCCTTGCTGCCCAAAATTAACCCGATGTCTATAACGAACTTATTCGTTTGATTAATTAACATATTAATCAATCCTAGCCATAAATAATTAAACCATTTAATTATCCTTACTCATCTCTATTGTTTCTTCAATCTCTACTTTACTCGGTGTACGATCCATTAGGTTCCTTTTAGCGAGGCAGTGTGCGATTAGAACTCTTCAAATCAATTGTGAATTGAAACTTACTTTCAATTCTCCCTTTAGCGATTACTCACCTTTAGGATTACAATGCAATACAGTATTTCTCTAATACAATACTCTTGACCATATTGTTTGGTTTGATAGTTTATTTATGTCTACTATCCAATATGATTATTTTACTTATATGATTACCTTGAATGTGAACAACTTCCTAAATCTCATTCATACTCTGGCCAGAGATTCTTAATCATATCATAGAGTATTCTCCCTCAAATGGTTTGAAGGCTAGAGATCTCTTGTTGCGCATTCACTTGCCTCCGTGGCTAAGTGGCTTAACCCCAACTATGTCGTGGACACCCTCTGACGGAGTGACTTTGACATAGTCAAAGATCAAGGACCTAACCACAAGACAACTATAATGCCTTAGGTCAAATGACTACTTTGCATTATCCCAACCATGAGTTCTCATGTGACATGAGTATGAAAACTCCTCGTTGATCGTGTTCAATGGACTCATTCTTTATTGAGCACCTACATGCTTATCTTGGTGTCAGTCACACCAATGACTCGAGACCAGTCACTCTCCCTAAGAGAATACATAATACGTATTGATCTTAACGGACTATCTATGCCCAATTGGCAATCATATGATCAGGAATGTTTAGGATATGTTTACGAAAGAGAATGGTCTCATGAATTTAACTTCTTTAGATCACATTCTCCCAATTGCATATTCCTTGGACTTATTGTGTAAGCATATAACATTTATATGAGATGACTTAAAACAATAATCTTTGCCCTTTATATTAAACTAGATTAGTTTAACATGTGAAATGTCCGTAAAGTATCATCATATAATTGGTTTTAGGGCACATTTCCAACAATTCTTGCCTATAATTGTAATAAGAACTTTTTATATGTCTTATATCACAACAACAACAACAACAACAAAGCCTTTTCCCACTAAGTGGGGTCGGCTATATGAATCCTAGAACGCCATTGCGCTCGGTTTTGTGTCATGTCCTCCGTTAGATCCAAGTAATCAAGTCTTTTCTTAGGGTCTCTTCCAAAGTTTTCCTAGGTCTTCCTCTACCCCTTCGGCCCTGAACTTCTGTCCCGTAGTCACATTTTCGAACCGGAGCGTCAGTAGGCCTTCTTTGCACATGTCCAAACCACCGGAACCGATTTTCTCTCATATTTCCTTCAATTTTGGCTACTCCTACTTTACCTTGGATATCCTCATTCCCAATCTTATCCTTTCTCGTGTGCCCATACATCCCACGAAGCATCCTCATCTCCGCTACACCCATTTTGTGTACGTGTTGATGCTTCACCGCCCAACATTCTGTGCCATACAACATCGTTGGCCTTATTGCCGTCCTATAAAATTTTCCCTTGAGCTTCAGTGGCCTACGACGATCACACAACACGCCGGATACACTCTTACACTTCATCCATCCAGCTTGTATTCTATGGTTGAGATCTCCATCTAATTCTCCGTTCTCTTGCAAGATAGATCCTAGGTAGCGAAAACGGTCACTTTTTGTGATCTTCGCCATATTGCTCCGGTCATTAGTGTGGATAAGTATATAAATGGATAGAGATAGGAAAGCAAACACAAGATGTACGTGGTTCACCCAGATTGGCTACGTCCACGGAATAGAGGAGTTCTCATTAATTGTGAAAGGTTTACACAAGTACATAGGTTCAAGCTCTCCTTTAGGGAGTACAAGTGAATGATTTAGTACAAATGACATTAGGAAATATTGTGGGAGAATGATCTCGTAACCACGAAACTTCTAAGTACTGGAGTGTGGTATCGTCTTGACTTTCCTTATCTGTCTCATAGGTAGATGTGGAATCTTCTCTGGAAGTACTCTTCCTCCATCCAGGGGTGGTATCTGTAACTGGTGGAAATGCACAAGGTAATGTATCAATGTCACTTGAAGCTTACTTGTAGTTTCAGGCTTGGTCAAGCGCGATACAAACCATGTAGTAGGAGTCCCCCAAGTCGCCGAGCTAGGGGATCTGCTGAAAGAGGTAACAGACAAGGTAAGCAATCAGAGCTCCGACTGATTGTTCACATTCTCCCTATCTTGCAGGCAGCATGAAGGATAAAGAGAAGAAAAATGAGAAGAGATGATATGGGATACTTTTGCTTTTGAAGAAGTAACTTTCCACAGGCTTATTCTTGAACTGGGCTGGAGGGTTTTCTGGTTTCCTCCAAAGTATAAGGCCGACTGAAGAATTTGAGGGTCAAAACAAGTCCATCAAATCTAGAGTACGTTCGACCCTGCTGATATGGGATACTTTTGCTTTTGACAGAGTAGTGGATGTATCGGCACGTGTGCTGTTACGCTTGTCTCCACATGCTTCCTTGTATCCTTCTCACTTGCCCTATCTGTTCCTCAGGCAGATGCGGTATCTTCCCTGGAAGCATAAGATGTTGAAGATGAGTACTCGAGAGCAATGCCAGGGTAGGGGGTTCTAGGCAGTCAGTTCCTGGCTGGAAGCTTGATTCCAAGTGCTGACTGATTGCTCTCTTTCTCCTTGTCTTGCAGGTAAGAACAAGGCCAAAGGAAAAGACAGGGAAAAAGCATGATATGGGATACTCTTGCTTTTAACCCTGATGATATGAGATATTCTTGCTCTAGTATAGCTTGTTTACATAGGTATTATCGGGGGGAAAGAAAGTTGAATATTTCGAAAGGCTTCGTTGAGAGTGCCCTCTCAGATAAGAGGAAGGGTTGAGCATTTTTGCAGGTCTGCCTGTCCGTTGGGGATGGAGGTCGACATATATAGGAGTCTCCCTAACATCAAGTAATAATGCTATTCTTTTACCCTGCTTGGTCATAGCACGGTAGTGGGAGCTGCCAGCTTCACAAGTTTTAACTCTGTCAGAGCACTTTGAAAAAGTGGTATGTGGTATCTGGAAAGCTGATGTTGCGTATGAAGATTACATACAAGCTTTATCCAAGGAGATCCGGCTCTTGAAGTTGGGAAAGTGGTGCCTCTTCGGTTTTCGAACAAGCAATCATGTCGGGGATCTGGCTCTCGAGATTCGGAGAACGATGCCTCTTCGATTTTTGAGAAAGCAATCATGCTGGGGGTGTGGCTCTCGAGATTCGGAGAGCGGTGTCTTCGATTTTTGAGAAAGTAATCATGTTGGGAGTCTGGCTCTCGAGATTCGGAGGGCGGTGCCTCTTCGATTTTGGAGCAAGCAATCTTGTTGGGAGTGTTTTCTCGAATATGAGTAAAGGTTGGGCATGTTTGCTAGTCTACCTTGCCACGAAGCACAGAGGTTGACACACAGGGACTTTCCAATTATCCAGCAGTGGTACTGTTCCTTTACCCTCTCTTCGATTTTTGAGAAAGTAATCATGTTAGGAGTCTGGCTCTCGAGATTCGGAGGGCAGTGCCTCTTCGATTTTGGAGCAAGCAATCTTGTTGGGGGTGTTTTCTCGAATGTGAGTAAAGGTTGGGCATGTTTGCTAGTCTACCTTGCCACGAAGCACAGAGGTTGACACACAGGGACTTTCAAATTATCCAGCAGTGGTACTGTTCCTTTACCCTCTCTTCGATTTTTGAGAAAGTAATCATGTTGGGAGTCTGGCTCTCAAGATTCGGAGGGCGATGCCTCTTCGATTTTGGGGCAAGCAATCTTGTTGGGAGTGTTTTCTCGAATGTGAGTAAAGGTTGGGCATGTTTGCTAGTCTACCTTGCCATGAAGCACAGAGGTTGACACACCGAGACTTTCCAATTATCCAGCAGTGGTACTGTTCCTTTACCCTTGTGGGTAATAATATGGTAGCTAGGCCTTCAAAATTTATGTGTCTAAACTTTGTTAGTGTTGTTTCTTTGCTATTCTTTTACCCTTCTTGGTCAGAGCGATGTAGTGAGAGTTGCAAGCTTCACGTGTCTCGACTTTGTCAGAGAACTTTGGCAAAGTTATATGTGGTACCCATGAGCTACTGTTGCGTGTGGGAAGTGGGTGATTGAACAGTACGATTCATGTGCTTTCTACTTCGCCAGAAATCTTCGACAGAATGCCCATAATTTTCGCAAAGCTGAGTGTGCGTGTGACAGGTGCTGACAAGGCTGGAAAAGTAGTCTCCACTTTGTCAGAGAACTTTGGCAAAGTTATATGTGGTACCCATGAGCTACTGTTGCGTGTGGGAAGTGGATGATTGAACAGTACGATTCATGTGCTTTCTACTTCGCCAGAAATCTTCGACAGAATGCCCATAATTTCCGCAAAGCTGAGTGTGCGTGTGACAGGTGCTGACAAGGCTGGAAAAGTAGTCTCAACTTTGTCAGAGAACTTTGGCAAAGTTATATGTGGTACCCATGAGCTACTGTTGCGTGTGGGAAGTGGATGATTGAACAGTACGATTCATGTGCTTTCTACTTCGCCAGAAATCTTCGACAGAATGCCCATAATTTCCGCAAAGCTGAATGTGCGTGTGACAGGTGCTGACAAGGCTGGAAAAGTTGGTGCCTCTTCGATTTCTGAGATCGGCCCTCGTGGTCTCTGAGCAGCCCAGCTTTTGAGAAAGCAAACCTCTTCGATTTCTGAGATCGGCCCTTGTGGTCTCTGGGCAGCCCAGCTTTTGAGAAAGCAAACCTCTTCGATTTCTGAGATCGACCTTCGTGGTCTTTGAGCAGCCCAGCTTTTGAGAAAGCAAACGCCTCTTCGATTTCTGAGATCGACCCTCGTGGTCTCTGAGCAGCCCAACTTTTGAGAAAGCAAACGCCTCTTCGATTTCTGAAGCTTCGTCGAGTGCAGATTTTTATAGAGGCTGACATTAAGTTCCAAAGCACACTTGAATATCCACCAGTAGAAGCTCCATTCTTGCACTTCTAAGATCTTGATTTGTCCGACCTCTTCTCTCTTCTACACCTTTGAAAATGTCTGGCCTCTCCGACCGTCGTTTTGACTTGAACCTTGTTGAAGAGGCAGCCCCGCCTTCTCCAGACAACATATGGCGCCCATCCTTCGTCTCCCCTACTGGTCCTCTTACCGTTGGGGATTCCGTGATGAAGAATGATATGACCGCTGCGGTAGTGGCCAGGAACCTTCTCACTCCCAAAGATAACAGACTACTTTCCAAACGGTCTGATGAGTTGGCTGTTAAGGATTCTCTGGCTCTTAGTGTTCAGTGTGCAGGTTCTGTGTCTAATATGGCTCAACGCCTATTTGCTCGAACCCGCCAAGTTGAATCATTGGCGGCTGAAGTGATGAGTCTCAAACAGGAGATTAGAGGGCTCAAGCATGAGAATAAACAGTTGCACCGGCTCGCACATGACTATGCTACAAACATGAAGAGGAAGCTTGACCAGATGAAGGAATCTGATGGTCAGGTTTTACTTGATCATCAAAGATTTGTGGGTTTGTTCCAAAGGCATTTATTGCCTTCGTCTTCTGGGGCTGTGCCGCGTAATGAAGCTCCAAATGATCAACCTCTGATGCCTCCTCCTTCTAGGGTTCTGTCCAGTACTGAGGCTCCGAATGATCCCCCTCCGGTGCCTTCTCTTTCTGGGGCTCTACCGACTGCCGAGACTTCTCCTAAGCAACCTTTGTGAAGGCTCCCTCTTGTTTGTTTATTTTGACTTAAGTATATGTACATATTTGTAATTTATCGGGGATATCAATAAATAAGCTTTCCTTCATTTCAACGTATTGTGTTAAATCACCAAAGCCTTCTTCGCTAAGTTCTTTGAATTTTCTTTTGTTGAAGCTTGTATGTTGGAGCTTTGTGAGTGGAGCATGTAGGTTGAGGTAGTGTTCCCTTAATTTCCCGAGCGAGGACAACTTAAACATGTTACTTTATTACTTTTATCTGGGAAATAGCTACACTTATTACATCTTTCTGTCATAAAACCTGAGTATTTTTTAAATTTATGAATACAATTCATTATATAGTAATATGGATTATATCTTTTAGAAGATGTATGGTTTCTGTTGAGAGTTGTACCACATTGGTGAGGGACAAGGTTTGCTATGTACTTATATGGCCTTGGGCTACTCCCCATATTGCCAATTGGTTTTATGGTGGAACCTCAATTTCATCATGGTATCAGAGCGGATTGTCCTCGTGTGAAGACAAATGGCCACACGCGCTCCACGTCACCTAGTTGTTGTCCACGTGTAGGCTTGAAAATCCACCACACATGGGAGGATATGTTGAGAGTTGTCCCACATTGGTGAGGGACAAAGTTTTGCTATGTGCTTATATGGTCTTGGGCTACTCCCCATATTGCCAATTGGTTTTATGGTGGAATCTCAATTTCATCAGTTTCATCATTAGAAAAAGATTATTTTTTCTGAAGAATTAAGCAATATTTTTTTTATATTCACTACAATATATACTATAAACTGATTCAACATCTGTATTATCAGAAATGCTTATAGACACTTGTTCTATATCTTCTATTATCTTATTATATTCTCTTGTTTGTCAATTCTGATTTGTTTTGTGGCATTTATTGGCTAAATGATCTTTTGAGTCAAATATATAACATCTACAATCCTTTCTTAATTTATTCTTATTATACCTCTTAACATGTCTTTTGAGACGATATTTGTTAGGATAATTTGTAGTTTTTCTAAACTTATATTTCTTTCGAAATGAAGTATATTTTGGACTACCTTTTGAAACTTGGTTTTCTTATGTTTAAAGTATTTCTTTCTATGTCTCTTCTTTTTCTCTAAGTAATCACTAAAACCGGGCGTATAAATTTCTCCAGAGCAACTATTTTCTTCTTTACTTTTCTTCATTTCCTTCTTTGTCAGTTCTTCTATACAATAATTTGTTAACTTATCAAAAACCAATCCTATCCTAAAAGCTAAATTATTTAACTGGAACATGTTAGTGGCTATTAATTTTCTAGTTTCTTCTGACACACCTGCTGAATTTTGCGAAAGTTTTTTTAGTAGTCTTCTTTGAATTCTTCATAAAACTCATTGCGTAATATTTGTCCTATCAATCAAGGTAACCTATTCATATATCCTTCACAAGTTGATTTTTCTAAAGCGAGTCCTACTCTACTAGTTAGATAGTAAAAAATTATTGTAAGGGGGACAATATTTTTTATTTTCTTAAGATTTGCTTGTTCTAAATGTGCTAATGCTATATTTTGATCTGCTACTCCTCTGATGGGAGCTACCCTTCCCGTCATTAATTCTCTTATAAAGATGGTAAAACTATAAATATTCATTCCTACTTCTGTTCTAGTGTTGAACTCGTTAGGATATTTTTCTTTAAAATTATTATAAACATTTGCTATATCTGGTCCTAAAAAGGTTTCTCCAAAATAAAAAACATCTGTATTCGTCTGTTATCAGGGCGTGTCTTATTAATTCACTTTCCCAAATATCTATAGTTTGCCCCCACATTTGTGGATGTACATGTGCTAATTCTAGAATTAATCCATTAATACTGGATCTATCTAATAAAGGTGTCTTAAATTTTTCATATCCTTTTCCTCTAAATCTGTATTCTTTTCCTGTTTCATTATAGTGATCTGTAGCACTTATATATGGTTCCACTTCCTATACCGACCTTTTTATTTCTTTTTGAAAATGGTACTGGTCTATCAAAATCAGGTCTTCTATATTCCATTCTTTCTGAGCTTTTTGGTTTAGGTTCACTCATTTCTTCGTCAAAAAAAAAAAAAAAAAAAAAAAAAAACTTCTTGTGAATAATCTTGATCTATAATTTTTTTCATTTCTTATATAGTTTTTTCTTGTTTATCTTTAAAAAATTCATAAAATGGTTTCTTTTTCTACAAATATCCTCTCAATTTTCATCTGTCCAATTGAAATATTTTTATACTTCACTTTCTAACTTATCATAATTCTGACAATGATTAGCTACCAATTCTATGTATTGATCAAGTTTTATCGGATTCATTAGTATAAATTTCCTTTAAAAATATTTATCTTTTTAGCTCCATTTATATTTCTTAAATTTTCTAGAAGTTGCTCTATCTTCCAATTAGGATCTTCATATGGTATAAGCTGCTTATCTTTATCTTGTACTAAATGTTTTTCTAAGAAAATAATTTTATTTTCAATAGATTCTAATTTATGCAATATTTTTAGAAGAAAATAATTTGTACTATTAAGTAATTTTAAGGTCTCTTTATTAGCTGATCCTGAAACGGATAGCTGACTAAAAATTATATGTGGTTGTTCTATTAAGTTATTTGTTTCTTTTACTGCCTCATTAAAATAGCTACTATCTTTGTATTTATCCATTGAGATTTTCCAAAAATTCTTCAATTCGGTCTAGAATTGCTGTAATCATTCTTGTCTTAAAGTGAATCTCTAATCTATTTATAAGTTCTGGACTTCTCATTATTGCTTTAACATGTTGTTCTGTTTGCAAAAGCTGATCTAAGAGTCTTTCTTTTATTACCAATAAACTATTTCTATCAGACCAATCTATATAAGATAGGTAAATAGTAGCTATTCATTTTAACTATAATCTATTATAGTCTTTTGTATTTTGTTTTGTGTTTCTTCAATGCTATCTATTCTGTTTTGTAGCTGAATTATTTGATTTTCAACCTTTTTCCATTCCTTTTTAATTTATCTTGTCCTTTCTTTAAATAATCCAAGTTTTCAATAATTCTTTCGTCAGGGAAGATTTTATGCTTTTGTCTTTTAATGGTTTTTAAGTTGTCTAATATTTGAGTAAATTGCTTAATTAAGTTTCTATTATTATCTTGAATTATTATTTTTTGAATATTCTCTTATTTCTTCATACTTCTTATCTTCCAATTTGTTTAGGATTCTAATGTTTATACAGTTTATAAAATTTAATTGTGCGGATAAAATGTGATTATCTATTGTTACATTATGTGTAACATCCCATATCGTTCAGGGGAGTGGATCTTGTAAGCCTTATATATATATTCTTATCTCTACCTAGCACGAGGTTTTTTGGGAGCTTACTGGCTTCGGGTTCCATCGGAACTCCGAAGTTAAGCGAGTTCGTGCCAGATCAATCCCATGATGGGTGACCCACTGGGAAGTTATCGTGTGAGTTTCCAGAAACAAAACCGTGAGGACGTGGTCGGGGCCCAAAGTAGACAATATTGCGCTACGGCGGAGTCGAGTCCGGAATGTGGTGGGGGTCCGGGCCGGGATGTGACATTATGGGGTACATGAGATATATGAAAATAATATTGATGTTTTGATCTTGATATTGGACAATGGAGATTACAATGTTGTCTTTGTTTAAGATCTATAATATCTAATGTTTTTTTAACAATAGTCAAATCTGATAAATTTAATGACATTTCCTTTGCCCATCTATACATATTTTCCAAGAACTAGGCTTTGGTACCAATTTGAGAGGGACGTACTCTCATTCTTGCTTTTATTTTCTAAAGAACTAGTACCTCTATAATTCGTCTTCATATTCTTCTTCTTCTTTCCTACTAAGTTTGTAAACACTAAATGTTATTGCTTGATCTCCATTATAGTGAATGTACATATTGAATTCTGTGGGATCTCTTGTATTAGTATCTACTAAGATATTTGACACATCCCATTCTTTTTCTTCTAATTTTAACATATCTACTTTTTTTGCTTTTAAAACAGAAATTCCTCTACTTCCAAATATTTCTAAGTTGTTTAAATCTAATTTCGTTCTTGTACTACTATTTACTTGTAATTTACCAATAAATCCTACGCAGAGTAACAAGTTGTCTTTATTTCCTATCATATCTTATCCTATTAGATTTTACCGTTATTTGAATATCTTTATAAAAATATTTGAAAGGAATCATAAAGCCAGGTTGACAATAAACCACTCTAGCATTTTCAGACATATCAATCTCCATCATTCCTATTGTGGCAGCGTCTAACTTTTTATGTCTAGTATCTAGTATGCTTATTAAAACTTTAACTCCTAATTGTGATCTAGTTAGACTCGTAACTCCTACTACTATTGTTCCTAAGTATATTAAATTATATTTCTTATCTATTTTATTATTAGACTCTCTTGTAATCAAATTATTCTTGCTTACATCTTGCTTGTCCGCTACTCGAATAATTTGTTCTTGATAGTCACTATATATGACATGTTGATGCACAAAACCGGAGGTCTTGGAACAACGTAAATCCGACCGTGAATCTGCAAGAAAGTAAATAACACAAGATGTATCGTGGTTCACTCCAAGGTTTGGGCTACGTCCACATTGATTGTATTTCTCTGAGAGTATTTGTGAGGGAGAGAGTGTGAGAGCTTTGCTCTAGATAGGAGAGGCTTTGAGAGGGGGTGAGAAGGCCTAGGAATTGGCCTCCTAATTGTGAGGGTGAGGAGTCCTTTTATAGAATAAGGGCTCATCACTTATTACATATTTGCCCTTTCCGTTATCACATAATTACATTTAAGTCTCCCGAGTATTTGTACGAGGTCTAAATACGAGGCCTTAAATATGGTATAAACAGTAATCCCCCAAGTCTTCAATCAAGAGAGTCTTTTGGCTGGAGACTTGAAATTCAGTCCATGTATGGGCCGAAGTAACTAGATGTTGTCTTGAACTTGATGCTAGATATGAGGTGGTGCTCAATCTGAAATGATGCTTAACTAGAAGTAGCACATACTGCGAGGCTGCTCGGCTCGTGGCTTATGTTGCCTTGGTTGGCTCGGCTTGTGGCGTTGAAGGTGAGAGAGTCCCTTTTATAGACTAAGGGCTCGCTTCTCAATACATAAATGATGGGCTAGAGTTGATGCTCGCGGCGAGGCGGTTGCTCAGTAGGCGGTGATGCTCTCTAATGGTGGTGGGGAGTCCCTTTTATAGAATAAGGGCTCACTCCTCAATACATAAGTGATGGGTTAGGAGTGATGCTCGCGGCGAGGCGGTTGCTCAGTTGGCGGCGTTGCTCTCTAATGAAGGTGAGGGAGTCCCTTTTATAAAATAAGGGATCGCTCTTTAGTACATGAATAATGGGTGCTCTCTAATGAAAGTGAGGGAGTCCCTTTTATAGAATAAGAGCTCGCTCCTTAATACATAAATATTGGGCTAAGTCCCCAAAGTATTTTTCATGAGGCCCAGTTGAGGCCTAATATATGGTACAAAATGTAGTCCCCCAAGTCTTCGGTCAATAGAGTCTGTTGGCTGGAGACTTCAAATTGAATCCATGTATGGGCCGAAGTGGTGGTTGTTCGAAGGTGGTATTTGTATACCCTGCACTGAAGCTTTGTAAGTGAAGTTTTGTAAGTGAAGCTTTGAAGCTGGAGCTCTGTAAATGAAGCTTTTGAAGCTAGAGCTTTTGTAAATGGAGCTTTTGAAGCTAGAGCTCTGTAAATGAAGCTTTTGAAGCTGATTGACATGAGTGATGCTCATGAATGTTTATGTATGATTATCATGAGTAATAATCATGAATGTTTATGTATGAATGACATGAGTAATGCTCATGTATAATTTGGAGTACTGGGCGTACTTTTGATCACCTGGTTGGTAGCATGAAGGAGAGTACGGGTTGTATATTTCATCATATGGTTGGTGGCATGAAAGAGAGTATGGGTTGTACATTTCATCACCTGGTTGGTGGCATGAAGATGAGTTCCTTCTTCACCTGGTTGGTGGCATGAGTGGCAAGTTGCCAAATGATATTAGAGTATGGGTTGTACATTTCATCACCTAGTTGATGGCATGAAGATGAGTTCCTTCTTTAACTGGTTGGTGGCATGAGTGGCAAGTTGCCAAATGATATTAGAGTACGGGTTGTACATTTCATCACCTGGTTGGTGGCATGAAGGAGAGTACGGGTTGTACATTTCATCACCTGGTTGGTAGTAATAACGGCAGGTTGCTGAATAATTTTGGGGTACTAGACGTACTTTTGGTCACCTGGTTGGTGGTAATGGCGGTAGGTTGCCGAATAATTGTGGAGTAGTGGGCGTACTTTTGATCGCCTGGTTGGAGTTATTTTGGGCTTATAGGCTTTCACCCTCTACACAACATTCCAGCCCATTTATTTTGGGCTTTTCCATTTTTGTTTTTACCCTCTAATGGGGTTTATATAGATGTCTCTGAAAGATATGAAAAATAAATTACATCATACAAAAACAAGAAAAGTAAACCATATCATTCTGGTGGGGTGTTTATTCCTTGCTTTTGCTTTCTCTTTTCCACTGCACTCTCTCTGTCTCTTCACCTGGCAGACAAAAATAATCATGATAGAATAATAATAGGAAGCTTTATCTTTTTCCTCTCTACTGTCGGTCTGGGTGAAGTTTATGGCTTCTTCTGGAAATAATTATTTACTGCATAGCTGTATCCACAACGGTAGTGTTGACTGTATAGCTGTGAGAGTCTTTGATTTAGTAAAGTAATATGTTTTACTTACTAACACAAAAGTAGAGAAAGTGGCATGCTGGAGGAAAGCCTTCATCTTTTCCTCATCAACACAACTTGTTTCAACTTTTTCACCATCACTCCCCTTTCCTTTTTCACTTTCCACACATTTTTCTTTTTCTCTTTCTTTCGCGTTGTCTGCCATGTGAGCACATGACCCCTCCATGACTGTACCATTTTTTCTTTACACGGTTTTTAAAAGCAGCTGATGATTAAAGGAAGTCACATCTAATCTGTTTGTTGCAACCGAGGACGATGACAGAGAGGAAATAGCAGTGCTGAAAGATGGAACAAAGATATCAGATGAAGATGATAAGACGAAGTAGGATGTGACTTCAGCTGCACCAGCGGAAAACAATGATGAGTCGTCTGATCCGTTTGGGCTGATCAACCGTAACTCCGCCTTTTTTCCACCTGCGGTGTTATGTACTCTATCTTCATCTCCTCCAGTTTCTGCATCACCACAGCCATGTTTGAGCACTGGAACGAGATGTGGTTGTTCGAACTCGCAGAGATGACTCCATTGCCGCGCTCTAAAAGTTTAGCGTTCTAACTTGAGTTTGGTGGTGTAAGCCTCTTGTCGCTTCATACTAAGCGCCCACCTTAGCTTGGCCACCTCAACGGAGCCTTCCATCTCTTTCAATTCCAAATCCACCTTCATCTGGCGGATTTGATCTCCCAAGAGATGAAACGCAGAGACCCACTTCTTTTCTTGCACTCTAACGCGATCTTCGAAGACTTTTCTGTCGACGGTCATCGTCTCGAGCTTCGATTGCTGGGACCGCAGCAACTGCACCAGAGCGTTGAATATGTTTTGCCAGTTCTGGTCACTAAATGAATATCTTCAAAATATCCCAAAGACAGCTCGCCGACAGACTGCCCAAACCCGTAGCCAAATCTATATTGTCCCCGGAGTTTCTAAACTCGTCAGGGTCCAGATCCGGAGAGTCAAAGTCTCTGCCGCATCTTTCCGCGCTTGGCCTTTGAGCTAGAAGAAGGGAGGATGGCGTGATAGGAGCATATTTATGCGACTTAGTTGGCTTGTTCTTAAGCATTTATGTTGTTTTTCTTTAGTTATTTTAGTGTTTAAAGTCATTTTCGTGCAATTTCAGGTTTAGAGACGAATTATGCAAAGAAGTGCAAAATGGAGCATTTTAGAGCAAAATTGAGCTGGAATGGAGTGTATGCTAATGGAGCACAAGGAATGGACGAGTTTGAAGGTCAGAAGAGCTTAAGAAATGAAGAAATGAAAGTGAAGAACAAAGAATTCAGATTTGGAAACCAAAGTTTCTAAAGTTGGAAGTTTCTATTCTTGGAGGTTTCCATTTTCGAGAGTTTCTATTCTTGGCTTTGGGCTTTTAGATGACCTAAACCCTAATTCCTTGTGGACCCTAACCCTAGCCGCACCTAGGCCTCTAGAATATCTGATTTCCTTGCCTTGCAAGGCATTCTAGAAGGCCCATCTCTAAACCCTAACCCTAGCCGCACCTTAGGCCTTATTCCCACTAAAAATCTGATTGTTTTAACCTAATTTCTGGTGGATTTGGGCTTCTAGAAACCCTAATCTGATTGCTAGGGTTTTGAAGTGCCTATATATACTCATTAAACCCTTTTGGCCGGATATATCACCTCCCATATACATCATTCACGTCAGAAACAAAGAGGCTCTCTTTGCCGCACCTTTCCACCACCATATTCCATATTTTCTGCCCAAAATCATCCCTAGCCGCACCACCCATCAACCCTACACCTTTCCATACCATTCCCCATCCATTCTACACCATAAATACCACCCAAAACCTGTTCTAAAGTTCTCTGCCGTAGCAAGGAGGAAGGAGAATTCTTGGATGCGCTTGCTGCCAAGTTGGAGTGTTCTAGGTGTTTTCTTTCTTTGGATTTTAATTTCTAAATTTATGTATCTTTGCTTTGCGAGTATGAGGAACTAAACCCCCCCTTGGCTAGGGGGGATTCGAAACCATGTTTATGCTTGCTATATGATTTAATTACTTCTAATTGCGTTTCATAAGTTGTGAATTCAATTTACTTATCTACAAGAATTAAAACTGATTTGTGTATGTTGGTTAAGGGTCGACACTTAATTTGGATGCATGAATTTGATGCTAGGATATAAGGAAATTTCACCTAATCGTTATGGACTTATATTCATAAGTAGTAAAGGTTGATGATCTCAATCGCGTTAAGTAAATTCTTGGCATAAGTTTCATGCAATCATAGTAACAAGTGCTTCGTCAATGCTTATGGTTTTCATAGAACTTAATGATTCTTGCTTGTATCTCTATTATGCAATCATGTAGGGGACTTGTGGGGAATGCTTTGGGTTGTCGTATGCAATCATCCAATTCAATAACGTTAGGAAAATCTGAAGGTTAATTTAAGCGGACCTAATTAACTCTGGGCGTTGAGAATTCATGGGTTATTGAAAAGCAATTGGAAATCGTTTTGAATGCAAGTATAACATGTGTGGAGATGAACCCCTTAGCTAGCTTTCTATCCATTCAATTCAATCAAATTCGTTTTAAAATCTGTTTTGATTTACAAGTTTATGTTTTGTTTTCAATTTCGTAAAAACCAAATCCCCCTTTGTTTTCAAGTGTCAAATTAGTTAGAGAGTGTGTTAGTTTGTGTTTTTAAGTGTTTTGAGTCAAGTTAAAACCTATTTTCGTCAAAATCTTGTTTAGAGTTCAAAACTGCCCAGAAAGTGGTTTTAAGGCAGTTTTGAGTGTTTTTGTGTTATTTTGAGTCTTTTGGTTTGTTTTGGTGTTTTAAGTTATAGTTTTACATTCTTTGAGTCTAGTTTAGTGTTTTAAACTTTACGTTTTTGAGTCAGTTTTCAAGTGATTTAGCAATCCCTCATAATCCCCGGCTTAGAACGATCCCTACTTACATACTTACTACAATTGATAAAAAGAGGGTTAATTTGAGTGCTAGTTAATATCATATCATGGCGAGGGAGCCGAACGGAGTGGCGAGACCCAAGGCGGCGGAGAAATGGGGTTGGTGGTGGCGCTACTGTAAACGACCGTCATACCCAACACAGGAAATGAAAATATCTTCCAAGCATCCCATCAGCATAGACAGTAGATTCATTTCTTTAACAAGACGAGGTGTTAAAGTTGGCACCGTGAAGATTTGTACAAAGAATACAGAGAGCAGTGGATACTTTTTCAAAGAATGGTCACTTAATTCCTTTATGGCTTCACTTACGACGGCTGGGTAATAACTCAGAAATACTTTGGCAAACTTATATTTGAAAACTGGTTTTCCCAGCAGTTTCAGTAGCAACTCATGCAGCCTTTTCGTAACAGTGTCATTCAAAAAACCTCTATGCTCTCACAAGAATCCCCAATAGATCCCCTGATGCTAAAACCGTCTTGGATAAAGATTTGGTTTTGGAAAGGAGAAAATAGGGAGATGACAGGGAGGAGCAAAACAACATACTTTAAGCCGAGATAGATACTCTCTCTCTCTCTGTAGATTGAATGGGTATGTTTCTGAGTGTGGGTGTTGGGTTGTTTGGTTCTTGGTTTCTGCAGATTCACAGTGGTGAGATTTGATGAAAAAATGAAAGAGGACCGACATAGTTTTTTGTGTCGATTCCCACAGACGGCGTAAAATATTGATGCACAAAACCGAAGATCTTGGAACAACGTAAATCCGACCGTGAATCTGCAAGAAAGTAAATAACACAAGATGTATCGTGGTTCACCCCAAGGGTTGGGCTACGTCCACACTGATTGTATTTCTCTGAGAGTATTTGTGAGGGAGAGAGTGTGAGAGCTTTGCTCTAGATAGGAGAGGCTTTGAGAGGGGGTGAGAGGGCCTAGGAATTGGCTTCCAAATTGTGAGGGTGAGGAGTCCTTTTATAGAATAAGGGCTCCTCACTTATTACATATTTGCCCATTCCGTTATCACATAATTACATTTAAGTCCTCTGAGTATTTGTACGAGATCTAAATATAAGGCCCTAAATATGGTATAAACATGATACATCCCGACCGAGATCAAGGCATGCTGGTCGTCACGTGAGGGTGATGTAGCCATGTGCACAGTGCAGAAGCAATAAGGATAAGAAATATATGAATAATTAAAAATCGAAACTACTAAAGTGCATTAGAAAACATGAAGTGTTAGGAGTAAAACACAAAAAGTAAATACTCATAATCAGAGTATAACAAGTCTAGGTACAGTCCATGTCACATCCCGGCCCGGGGCGGACCACTTCCCGGGCCCACTCCACCACCATAGCACGATATTGTCCACTTTGGGCCCCGACTACGCCCTCACGATTTTGTTTCTGGGAACTCACACGAGAACTTCCCAGTGGGTCACCCATCATGGGAGTGCTCTTGTGCACTACTAGCTTAACTTCGAAGTTCTGATGGAATCCAAAGCTAGTAAGCTCCCAAAATGCCTCGTGCTAGGTAGGGATGGGAATATACATTTAAGGATCACTCCCATGGGCGATGTGGGATGTTATAATCCACCCCCCTTAGGGGCCCGACATCCTCGTCGGCACACCACGACCAGGGTTAGGCTCTGATACCAAATTGTCACATCTCGGCCCGGGGCGGACCACTTCCCGGGCCCGCTCTACTATCGTAGCAAGATATTGTCCGCTTTGGGCCCTGACCACCCTAGGGGAGTGATCTTTAAATGTATATTCCCATCCCTACTTAGCACGAGGCCTTTTGGAAGCTCATTGGCTTCGGGTTCCATCGGAACTCCGAAGTTAAGCGATTAGCATGCGAGAGCACTCCTATGATGGGTGACCCACTGGGAAGTTGCTCGTGAGTTCCCAGAAACAAAATCGTGAGGGCGTGGTTGGGGCCCAAAGCGGACAATATCGTGCTACGGTGGTGGAGCGGGCCTTGGAAGTGATTCGCCCTGGGCCGGGATGTGACAAATGGTATCAGAGCCAATCCCTGGCCAGAAATGTGTCGACGAAGGGGGGTAGATTGTAACATCCTGTTGGAAATGTGCCCTAAAACCAATCATATGATGATACTTTACGGACATTTCACAAAGTTAAACTAATGTAGTTTAAATATAAAGGGCAAATATTATTGTTTGAGCCGTCTCATATAAATGTTATATGCTTAAACGATAAGTCCAAGGAATATGTGATTGGGAGAATGCAATCTAAAGAAGTTAGATTCATGAGACCATTCTTTCGTAGACACATCCTAAACGTTCCTGATCATAGGATTGCCAATTGGGCATTGACAGTTCATTAAGATCAGTACGTGCTATGTCTTCTCTTAGGGAGAGTGACTAGTCTCGAGTCATTGGTGTGTGTGACATCAAGACAAGTACGTAGGTGCTCAATAGAGAATGAGTTCACTGAACACGATCAACAAAGAGTTCTCATATTCATGTCACATGAGAACTCATGGTTGGGATAATGCAAAGTAGTCCTTTGACCTGAGGCATCACAGTTGTCTTGTGGTTAAGTCCTTAATCTTTGATTATGTCAAAGTCACCCCATCCGAGGGTGTCCACGGCATCGTTGGGGTTAAGCCACTTAGCCATGGAGGCAATTGAATGCGCAACAAGGGATCTCTAACCTTCAAACCGTTTGGGGGAGAATACTCTATGATATGATTGAAAATCTCTGATCAGAGTATGAATGAGATTTAGGAAGGCGTTCCAAATCACATTCAAGGGAATCATATAAGTACACGAATCACATTGGATAATAGACATGAATAAACTATGAAACCAAACAATGTGGTCAAGAGTATTGTATTAGAGAAAGACCGTATTGCATTTGTAATCCTAAACTGAATAGGTTCTCCACCTCTTCTAATTAGCTTGGGTAACCATGATATGCTGCTAGGTGTCACTCATGGTTTGTGGAAGCCCTAAACGTGTATAATCACTAAAGGGAGAATTGAAAGTAAGTTTCAATTCACAATCGATTTGAAAGAGTTCTAATCGCCCACTGCCTCGCTAAAAGGAACCTAATGGATCGTACACCGTGTAAGGTGGAGATTGAAGAAACAATGGAGATGAGTAAGAATAATTAAATGGTTTAATTATTTATGGCAAGGATTAATTAATATGTTAATTAATCAAACGAATAAGTTTGTTAAAGACCTCGGGATAGTTTTGGACCTTAAGGCCCAATGGGCTTCGAACGTCAAAGCCCATGGACTTAAGTTGTATGACAACTTAATGAATAAAGATTCACAAGGGCCCAAAAGCCCAAATCCCTTAAAGTGGCCGGCCATGTTAGAAGAATGGCTTTTTGGTTCTTTAGGTCACTTATTTGAAGGGACTATATAAAGGACTTTATAGCCTAAATTCATTAAGGGTTTCTTTTGGAGAAAATTGGAGAGAACATGTCTCTCCCTTTCTCTCTAAAGAGGCCGGCCACCCTAGAGGAAATTAACTAGCAATCTTGCTTCCTCTAGGTCACTCATTTCTTCATCCTTGGTGTGGAGACTTAGAGGTTCTCAATTTTGGGAACTTGGAGAATCTATTCTTCCATCTAATCCATGGATCTAAGAAGCAAGGAATGAAGGCCCTCTCTTTGGGTGATTAACCTTTGCTTATGCAAAGAGGAATCTACAGAGGTATAAATTTCTCAACTCACTTTGATTTGAGTTGAGTCTTGGTTTACCAATCTACTAGGCTTTGACTTTCATGGTTAATGTTTTGTTTTTAAGTGCATGCAAGCATGATTCCGCCTTTTAATTGTTAATAGCATGCTATAGATGTTGCTTAAATGAACATGTTTTCACAAAATCATCCTTCAATTGGTATCAGAGCCTAGGTCTAGTAGTTGGTGAATCCTTTTGGGTTTTGTATTTCATAGTTTTGATTTAAAAGTTGTAATATGTTACAAGCTTTATTCTTGTTTCTTTGAATGTAAATTTTGTTAGAAAATTTGCCATCTCAAATGTTGTAGATGTAGTTCATATGAGCATGAATATTGGAGCTAAAATTTGGTGCCATGCTTTTGGGAAAATTCTGCCAAATCCAAAGGGTGGATTTTTGGGTTCTTGTTTGACTTGTTAAAAGTGTTTTCAAGTGACTTTTGGAACCCCTATGTACCCTAGTTTGGTTATATGTTATTTCCCTAAAGTTTGAGTGGTTTTGGGATGTTTTTTGGGTGAAAAATGTTCATGGAAATTTTTGAGTTTTTCATGAGTGTTCTTCATTGTTCTTGACATTTTTGCCAAGAACAAAAAGTTTGGTGTTTTGATTCAAAGTTTTGATTTATTTCATAAAGTTTTTGTTTTATGATTTATCATATATTTAAATGTATTAGATATTTATTTAAAAGGTGTAAGAAATATTGGTGGGTGTGAAATGATTAATTTCCTTTCACACACACCACTTGCATGACATTTATGTCATGCACCACTTGCATGCTTTATGTCTAAAACTACAAATCAACACACACATCACTCCCTTTGCTTCCTATAACCGGCCACTCCCTCATAGGGAGTACTTTTGGGGCTTTTATGCAATTACATAAAGTTTTGATACTTTTGTGTATTTGCACTTTGGCTCAAAAGTTTACGTTTTTACGTTTAGGTCCAAAAACGCTAAAGGACAAATTGTTTTGCTCCTTTAATGAAGTTTTTGCATTGTTTAAATTTTGGGTTCTAGTTGTAATTACATGAAGTAGTGGACTTTTGTGTTTTTACAAAGTGACCCCCAAAGTTTATGTTTTTTTTTGCAATATGGCCCAAAAGTTGTGGTAATTGCATTTTGGCCCAAATTAGGTTGAGAACAAAATTGTTTTGTCTCTTTAAATGAGAATTGGATTTTCATTTTATTTAGCCCCATTTAAATCAATTTTATGGATACAAAAACCAAATGAAAATGTTGCATTCAATTTAATTAGTTAAAGTGTTAATTAATTAAAGGGTGATTATGAACCTAAGCCTACGATAATTGAGCTATGTGATAGGCCGTTTCAAATTTGTTTGAACCATGAGAATGTGTAGATTAGATTTTGGTTGTAATTTGATTTAATCAAATGTTGTAAAAGAGCATAAGCTCTTCTTTACTTTAAAGTAATTTGTATTATGCAAATGTTGTAATGAGCAAAAGCTCACTTTACTTTGAAGTACTTCTTTCTTGCTTTATATGATATGCATGAAAATGAAGTAGTTGGGTCCAACGCCCCTAAGACAACACGCCTTAATGTGATTAAACGCGTAACTAAAATCAATCACCATCCCTAGACCGAGATTCAACACAAGGCTCGTGTTGAATCTAATCAAAGGTTCATAGTCATCCTAAGGCCCTAAGGCAACTATATAGTCCATCAAATGAATGCAAAAGTTTATGTTAGTAGTATCATATACTCTTTCTTTAAAAACCGTTTTATAAGCATAGTGGGAGTATTATATACAACTAAAACAATCATATGGACCAATGGTTGTAATAGGACCAAAATCGTTTTAATAAGATTAAAATGTATGTTTATATATGATGAGACCTAAAACCCTCAAACCAAACCATTATTAAGTTGATAAGCGTGAGAGTGCTTTGAACACTCTTTCGTGGCCTTCCACCGTGGTAAGCTCCAATCGTTTATGACTTGTACACCGCCTTCACCCTATCATGGGGGAGTGCAAAGTGCATGCTTATACTCAGGAGGAATTTATTTAAAACATTTGATGAGGTTAAGGTAGGCAACGAGTGTGGCCAACATCGTATCATCGTGAGGTCATACTTGAACCCCTATCTAAACCGGCATGGTGGGAAAGAACTTAACTAAGAGAAATGGTGCCAACATCGTATCATCGTGAGACATTGTTTTCTAGAGGCCAAATAGATGGGTACTTGCAAGAGATGCAAATGAGTAAGCGTACTCTCTCATTATTATTAATGCTAGCCAACATCATATCATTGTGAGGTGGGCTTGGTAGTAGTGAGTCTCCCATACCCTACTAAGAGTTTCCTCCAAAACTCTCGAATTCCAATGAGGGATATGGAATTTGCCAAAAATAGTGGGTGGTGCTATTTGATTTAAAGACCCGGATCAAATGGCTTAAAATCAATCAATTTATATTCGTTATGTATTTATTTACCAATATATTTGCAAACGCTATCCAACACTTGACAAATAAAAGCCGAAAGCTTTAGTTTCCGGACTTGGTACTACAAAACCATAGATTGTCTTTAATGGCTTGTAAATGTACCTAAGTGGTCTCATCCTCACAATCTTCCTATTGATAATGTATCATTAGAAGAATATGTTAGAAAAAGTCTATCATAAATAGGACAACACTTTTAATGTCATAATTCTTCAATTACAAATTGTTGTATGAAGAAATAAGAGTTGCTTTGAACAACCCTTAGTCAATGCAAACACTATTGCTTGTTTCTTTGTGAAATGAACAAAGAACTTGAGAAGAAAGTGATGTGAAAATTATGTTGACACTCAAATTAACCCTCTTTTTATCAATTGTAGCAAAGTATGTAAGTAGGGATCGTTCTAAACCGGGGATTAGGAGGGATTGCAAAATCACTTGAAAACAGACTCAAATACGTAAAAACAAGTTTAAAACACTAAACTAAACTCAAAGAATGCAAAACTAAACTTTAAAACACCAAAACAAACCAAAAGACTCAAAACAGCCCAAAAACACTCTAAACTGCCTTAAAACCACAATCTGGGCAGTTTTGAACACTAGACTCAATCTTGGACGAAAATTGGTTTTATCTTGACCTAAGACACTTAAAAACACAAACTAAAGTGATTTCTAACTACTATGACTCAACTAAGTAAAGGGGGATTGATTTTGGACGAATTTAACTTTGAAAACAGAAACTTTGAAAATAAACTTTAATGAAAACGATTTTGATGAAATAGAATGGGGAAAGGCTAGCTAGAGGGTTCCTTCTCCACACATGAAACATATGCATACGACTCGATCTCCAATTACTCTTTCAACAAACCATGAATGACAATGCCCCAAATTAACTAGATTGACCAATTAATTCTCAGATTTCCCTAGATTCATTGAATTGAATGGGATACGCATTACAACCAAATTATTCTTATCAAGGACCCTAACTATGGAATACGCATGATAGAGACACATATCAAAGATCATTAAGTTCAATGGAAATCATAAGCATTGACGAGGCATTCATAACTATGGGATACGCATGTTACTCTTGCCTAGGATTTACTTAACACAATCGTGACTAGCGACTTTTACTACTTATGAATATAAGTTAATAACGATTAGGTGAAATTCCCTTATACTCTAGCATCAAATTCATGCATGCAAACTAAGTGTCGACCCTCAATCAACATACATAAACATGTTATCAATCAAATAGATAAGTAAACCACATTCACGATTCATGAAATCATAATTGGAAGAAATCAAGTCATATAAAACATATGATCATGGCTTTGAATTCCCCTCTAACTATAAAGAAATTAGTTCCTCATGTTCGCAAATACACAAAGACAAATAAATTTAAACATTGACATAAAGATATAAAACACCTAGAAACGCTCCACAATCCAAGCTCCTTGAATGGCATGCACGGCTCCAAGTTGTCTTCCTTCTTCTCCTTGCAAACTCACGGCACAAGAGGTATGAATGGTGAATGGTGTAGTGAAAATCTGGTAGAGGGTGGTGAATGAATAGGTGCGGCAATGGGTTGTATATATAGGCTGAAAATTCACATTCCTAGGTAGCAAAGGACAAGGTTTTAAAGGCCTAAATTGCATAGGATAATAACATCCAATCCTATAAGGAAAACAAGTCAAAAACCCAAAGGGATTGGGAGATAAGATGCAGCACAAAGAGTGTGAAATGATAAGGCTTCTAGAAACCAAAATCCTAAAGGAAATAAGGTAGAAAATTCGGCACAAAGTTAGGGTTCTAGAAGGATAATACAAGGCAGATTTTTAGGGGTTTCTAGAAAGGTTCTAGGCGCCCTTTTGTGTAGGATAAGGTTAGGTCTTCTAGAAATCCCATTTTAAGCATCCTAATCTAGTTAGAAACCCCCCTAATTGGCTGAAATGTGGATAGTTTAGGATAAAGATAAGATAGGATAGGATGAGGTTTATTTGAATAAGATAAGCTAAGATAAGGTTATGGATGAGGTTTTGGATAAGATACCTTATCTTGAGCTGATTCTTTAGCTTTAATTCTTCTTCTTCATGTAGGAAACCTTGCTTGAGTAGGAAACTTCATACATCTAGGAATCCATCTTCAATTAGGACTCCTATATTGATTAGGAATCCCAATTCATTTAGGAATCCTTCATTCAAGCCATTTCCTTCTTCAACTAAGAAACTTTGTATCTTCAATTCTTCAACTTTGAAACGCCTTCCTAGCTTCACCAATTCCTCAAATTCGTCCATCCCTTGTGCCTCATGTGCATGAACTCCATTTTAGCCCAATTTTGCTCCAAAATGCTCCAAATTGCATCCTTTTGCTCACTTTGTCTCTAAAACCTGAAAACACATGAAAATAGCTTAAAAGACTAACTTAACTAAGAAAACACAACATAAATGCATAAGAACTAACTAACTAAGGCGCATAAATATGCTCCTATCAGAAAGCACAATGGCATGGACACTTTATGTGCCATGATTCTTCACTTACAAATTGTTGTATGAAGAAATGAGAGTTGCCTTGAACAACTCTTGAAAGTTTGTAATTATGTTTAGAACATAATGGTTGGTTGACAAAAATAGTCCATCAACATGGACTTATGATGATTTTGAATCATTGAGTGTTGAAGTGTTAAACCACTTCTAGAGACGGAAAAATAGGCTAGGACTTCACCTTTATGTCCCTATCCTAATGGTTCACTAAGTTTATTGTAAACTATATAGTGAACAATAACCACACACTCTCCAAATTGTTTGATGTGTATAACACAATTGAAATAAGTTTCAAGAGAGATAATGGGAGTTTAGGGACCATGACTATTGTAGTCAAAGGAGAAGTCAAATGAAGAAGATAAAATTAACTCCAAGGGAACAAACTTTCTTTATGAAAGGATGGACATTGGAAGGGGTATTTGCAAGAAATGTCTTGCAAATGTCAAGAACACACCTTTCGAAGGTGTTGTAAATTGTTCTTGAATAGTTCAAAACAGTTGGTTCTTCTACTTGAATGCTTGATTCCGTATTAGCAACTATGTTTTACAATCGTTGTAAAAGTGTGACTAATAAGAAGTAGAAGAAATATGAGAGAAGAAAAGGTGCTTCACATTCGGAACGTGAATAAAATATAGATCTCTACGAAAGCAGATAGTACTTACTTCCTCATATGAACTACCAAAGAAATTGGAAAAACCAAAGATTGTCTTTACATTCCAATTTTAAGGAACTTAATTCCGTCACTATAGTAGAGATGGATGAATATTTTGTTTGACAAAACATTGTTCTTTATTAATTAATGATTGGATTATTGTAATCTAATTGATTGTCTCTATAGTAGAGATGATATGGTAGTGTTAACTGTTTAGAACATAATGATGCTTAAAACCCAAAAGGTTGCAAGGTAGTGACTAATCCCAACTGAGTTGTGATACCTCTAAAACATAAATTACGAGTTGGTCATAGATGAATGCTTTGGATCGTTAGATCCGGATCCAATACCTTCTTGTTAAAATTGTATAGAGGCGAAATGTTCGAATCTTTATTCTTTTGGAAAGAAGAAAGAATCACAAAGTTGTTGAGGTTAATTCACTTAGATGTTAGTGGCACTTGTCCACAACATAATACTACTCATGCAAGATGACATTCACCGATGATCACTCTCGGTTGGACTATAGTTTATTATGAATAAACACAAGTCCGAATACTTTGCAAAATGTTTCAAAGAATTCAAGAAATGTAAGTTGATGAGTAAGACGTCTAAAGTATTGATCTCTTTAGATTTGATCCAAGGAAAAGTAACACTTTAGATGAGTTTCCTTGAAAGATATCAAGGAGAATAGCATCATAAGATAATGAATTTCTCCATTAGGAGAAGAACGAACTCGAATAAGATTTAGTTCGTTGGATGTTATCTATTACCCATATATATGATATATATACTTCTAAAACAATATGATTGTCAATTAGAAGATCTTCCAAAATTTTCATAACTCCATAAGATGTAGTTGGAAAGAAAGACAAAACTTAAGCATGTTAAGATTTGGGGTTGTATGCTAATAAGCAATATTTGTTTGATAACAATCTTGTGGGATATCCTTAAATTAACTTTTGGATATCGCTTCTATAAACCAACTAACAAATGTTGTTTTGTTGGGTAGTTCATTGTAATCCTACAATGTGATTTGCCTAAGAGCAAATGAACGAGAGATAGAACTCAAAGAATGGGTTCTTTGAGAGACAAGATAATAATCAACAAATATAACAACCTAGTTCCTATACCAAAAGCTCCAAGGTAGTCGAGAAGGATTTTTAAACCGTCTCAATTGAATGGTTTGAACTTTATGACTATGTCATAGAGTTGCACCTCTTAATTCGAAAGAAATAAGAATGAAAATCCTTATGACTACATTGAGTGTATATATGATATATACTCAAGGAAATGGTAAAGTACCATTTGACCCGAAATAATGAAACCTTCATAAGCTAATTAGTAGCTTAAGGTAACTACAATCAAAAGAATGGTTGACTTTGAAGAAACCATCTTTGACGTAGTCTTGGTTTCAATTAATTCGAAGATAGATAGCTACAACTAAATGGTGATTCAATGTTTGAACATAATATGGGTTTCCGAAACCATTATTAAGATAGTCTTAATAATATATGTCTAAAACTATGAATCACAAGACATGTAAGTTGTAGAGATCCATCCATCATGAATCTTAGCAAGCTAGTGGGAGCTATAAGCATTTTATGAGAAAAGGATCAAATCGTTTGATTTCTCATAAAGATGTAAATGAATCTTTTGTTTACTAGGTTTACAAAAGATTAGTGGGAGTTAATCATATTCCTAAAATTTAACATATATATGATATATTAATTTTGGAAATGAAAAGAATACTTCTTCGTTAAAGTTATGACTTTAAAACATTATATGAAGATGGAATGTATATGGGAGACATAGTCTATATACATGTGATGGAAATCTATATTGATAGATTTTAGGATATAATTGGATTATATCAAGCCCTAAACATAGACAAAAGATGATAGGAAGTTTCTCATATGATGATGAACTTCAATCAAAATGACAATTCTAGTGAGACTAAGAAGTTGCTCTTCTCAAAGAGAACGTACTCTTTGACTCCCAAAGAAATAATGCGTAAATAGAATCCTTTATGCATACGCATAAAGGTGATTTATGTATTTCATATTGTATGAAAAACATTGATATGAGTTGTACCTAGAACGGTACAAGACGATATCAGTGCAAGCCCAGGATCAGAACCATGGCAACTGTCAAGTAAGTCCTTAAGTATTTAAGAAATACTAAAGGATAGATTCCTCAATAATTGAGGAAGAATTAGAGTAACCTAATGGAAGCATAAATGTATTAGATTATGAATCTAATCCATCATTGGATGTTTCTTCATTATGAATGAAGAGATAAACAGATATCTCTTTATTATGACTAAAGAGATATTTAGATGGAAACATTAAAGTAATGACTTTAGTGTGTTCCATTATGATGCAAAATATATTGCCATATAGAAGCTTACAACAATGTTGTTTGGATGGGAAAGTTCATTTATGAACTCTCTATTCGGTTCCAACCAGAAAGTGTATCTAGTGTATCGACACTATGACACTAATGGGGCGATAGCTCAAGCCAGGGAATCAAGGTCTCATCAAGATCCGAACTCATATGGGAGACTAAACCACATGATTGAGAATCATGTATAATGGTGACGTCGTTATTCTCAAGGTTGCTTCTATGGATAACATATAGATATCCATTGTCTAGGCCTACTACTCAGCCATTTATGACATGACTACATAAGAGGTATCATCACTGATGACCAAGCTGATTAGCTCTAGTGCAAGTGGGAGATTGTTGGAAATGTGCCCTAAAACCAATCATATGATGATACTTTACGGACATTTCACAAAGTTAAACTAATGTAGTTTAAATATAAAGGGCAAAGATTATTGTTTGAGTCGTCTCATATAAATGTTATATGCTTAAACGATAAGTCCAAGGAATATGTGATTGGGAGAATGCAATCTAAAGAAGTTAGATTCATGAGACCATTCTTTCGTAGACACATCCTAAACGTTCCTGATCATAGGATTGCCAATTGGGCATTGACAGTCCGTTAAGATCAGTACGTGCTATGTCTTTTCTCAGGGAGAGTGACTAGTCTCGAGTCATTGGTGTGTGTGACATAAAGACAATTACGTAGGTGCTCAATAGAGAATGAGTTCACTGAACACGATCAACGAAGAGTTCTCATATTCATGTCACATGAGAACTCATGGTTGGGATAATGCAAAGTAGTCCTTTGACCTGAGGCATCACAGTTGTCTTGTGGTTAAGTCCTTGATCTTTGATTATGTCAAAGTCACCCAATCCGCGGGTGTCCACGACATCGTTAGGGTTAAGCCACTTAGCCATGGAGGCAATTGAATGCGCAACAAGGGATCTCTAACCTTCAAACCGTTTGGGGGAGAATACTCTATGATATGATTGAAAATCTCTGATCAGAGTATGAATGAGATTTAGGAAGGCGTTCCAAATCACATTCAAGGTAATCATATAAGTACACGAATCACATTGGATAGTAGACATGAATAAACTATCAAACCAAACAGTGTGGTCAAGAGTATTGTATTAGAGAAAGACCGTATTGCATTTGTAATCCTAAACTGAATAGGTTCTCCACCTCTTCTAATTAGCTTGGGTAACCATGATATGCTGCTAGGTGTCACTCATGGTTTGTGGAAGCCCTAAATGTGTATAATCACTAAAGGGAGAATTGAAAGTAAGTTTCAATTCATAATCGATTTGAAAGAGTTCTAATCGCCCACTGTCTCGCTAAAAGGAACCTAATGGATCGTACACCGTGTAAGGTGGAGATTGAAGAAACAATGGAGATGAGTAAGAATAATTAAATGGTTTAATTATTTATGGCAATGATTAATTAATATGTTAATTAATCAAACGAATAAGTTCGTTAAAGACCTCGGGATAGTTTTGGACCTTAAGGCCCAATGGGCTTCGAACGTCAAAGCCCATGGACTTAAGTTGTATGACAACTTAATGAATAAAGATTCACAAGGGCCCAAAAGCCCAAATCCCTTAAAGTGGCCGGCCATGTTAGAAGAATGGCTTTTTGGTTCTTTAGGTCACTTATTTGAAGGGACTATATAAAGGACTTTATAGCCTAAATTCATTAAGGGTTTCTTTTGGAGAAAATTGGAGAGAACATGTCTCTCCCTTTCTCTCTAAAGAGGCCGGCCACCCTAGAGGAAATTAACTAGCAATCTTGCTTCCTCTAGGTCACTCATTTCTTCATCAATCCATCCTTGGTGTGGAGACTTAGAAGTTCTCAATTTTGGGAACTTGGAGAATCTATTCTTCCATCTAATCCATGGATATAAGAAGCAAGGAATGAAGGCCCTCTCTTTGGGTGATTAGCCTTTGCTTATGCAAAGAGGAATCTACAAAGGTATAAATTTCTCAACTCACTTTGATTTGAGTTGAGTCTTGGTTCACCAATCTACTAGGCTTTGAATTTCATGGTTAATGTTTTGTTTTTAAGTGCATGCAAGCATGATTCCGCCTTTTAATTGTTAATAGCATGCTATAGATGTTGCTTAAATGAACATGTTTTCACAAAATCATCCTTCACATCCCACATCGCCCAGGGTAGTGATCCTTAAATGTATATTCCCATCCTTACCTAGCACGAGGCCTTTTGGGAGCTCATTGGCTTCGGGTTCCATCGGAACTCCGAAGTGAAGCGAGTAGCATGCGAGAGCAGTCCCATGATGGGTGACCCACTGGGAAGTTGCTCGTGAGTTCCCAGAAACAAAACCGTGAGGGCGTGGTCGGGGCCCAAAGCGGACAATATCGTGCTATGGTGGTGGAGCGGGCCCGAGAAGTGATTCACCCCAGGCGGGGATGTGACAGTCCAGTAGGACAAGTACTAGTTATACAGTACCATAAGATGTCCTACAATTATTTTATTATGTCAGAACCGTCGAAGTCCTCAAGGCCACCAATAGCAAGCTTACCTAAAACCTGGAGAGGCACAAAACAGAAAACGTGAGTGGGCAAAAACAAATGTTTTACAAAACCAATTCATTTATCAACATTTCTAACCCCTCGCTGTAAAACATGTATAATTTTTCCCAGAATCATATATATATATGTAAATATATCAATTCAAATCATGCTTCACATAATCATTTTCATATGTATGCCATGCCAAGATATAACTGAGTAAGTAAAGGTGAGAATAACTTCATAGAAATATAACATATTAGCCGGAACCCCTGTGGTAGTCTGTACGGCTGAATTTATAGCTCAAAAGTCAATCTAGCCGGAGTCACTACAATGACCTATACGACACTATACTGCACAAGAGTCGGAACCAAATGGAAAGGTCTGGACGACAATACTGGGTGTAATATAATTATGCTCAATACTACTCTCACATAATAATTGGGCAATAAATCGCAAGTCACCTATGAGTCAGAACCGTAATAAAGGTCTGTACGACAAGACTGTGCACCTAAATTGGATCCAATATGAGCATATGGTGTGGGAGGTGACATTATAACAGGCCTGTGCCATATCTATGGCTAAAACACAATCACCCTAGGTGCAGGTTGATTCAATCACATATCACATCATCGATAATTCACATAACCAAACATAACTCACTTGAGCTTACCTGAGCGTCCACAGCACCACAATTATATATAATGCATCATATAACAATTCATATACGAAATATAAATTCATATGCATGTCATTTAAGGCATACTTCATTTAAACTTATTTTTCTGGGAAAATATCAAGTATATAAATATATACTGAAAACCAAAAGCCTACTCACTGGTATGTCGAAGGGTCGTAGCCCCCGGGTCGCCCTTGAACGCTCTCGTCCTCGGGATAAGTCTCACCTATATGCGAATTAACTATAAAAACGTTATTTAAAGCACATAGACAAAACTAGCTAATAACTTCTCATACAATGCTCAAATGGCGTGTTTGAATATACCAACTTTGATCTACACAACTCCACGAACATCCCCATATTTTTAGAAAAATTTTACGACCATCCACGCGCAACCACGCACCAGCCAAGGCACGGCCAGACACGCCGCCCACTCGTGGGCACGTGCCTGGCACACCAACGGCAACAGTGACGCCATTAGGAATATTCCATTAAATAGTAACAGAATCCATTAAATAGTAATGGAATCTGTTAAAGTTAACTAACGCCGTTGGAATATTCCGTCATCCCCAACCTCGAACCTCCAGCAACCGTCGCCGGCATCGGAAACTGGGTAAAATTGAAACCTTGATAACTCACTCGATATTCAACCAAATTTCACGAATTTTATGTCAAAATGAAGCTTAGAACAATTAGAACAAACGTATACCAGTTTTAGGACCTAAATCCCACGAGATTCGTTGGAAAACTCTTTGATATTCTAGCCAAACATGTAACTTGCTGTTCTCGCTATTCTGACGTTCAAAATCATCCAATGATCCACTCCTAGACTCATGAGGACCTCCTTAAGCTACCTATAAGCTTGAAATCCCCAAAAACGTGAGATTTTATGTTTGCATGAATAGTGCCATAATCGGAGATCGAGGAAACTAGGGTTTTTGAATGAGTCCTTACCTAAAAATGGTACCATTCAACTCGTATGAACCTCAGGAACACAATGGTGTCCTTTAAACCTTCGATCTGCAAGTTTTCTTCTGAATTTGATGTTGTCCGTACATGAGGGAAAGAGAGAGAGTGAGTCCGAGAGAGGAGAGAGCATGGGAGAGAAGAGAGATGAAGGGTGTGTGTGTGAGTGGTCCATATGGTTCACCAACCAAAACCACATAAACTTAGTCCAATTTTTGTCCAAAAATTACGGAAAAATGCAAGTTTGAACCACCCTTATCATGCATGACGACATGCGTAACTAGCTAGAGGTGAATTCGAAGCCATGATTATATGTTTTATATAAATTGATTACATCCAGTTATTGTTTCATAAAACATGAATGCGATTTACTTATCTGCTTTATAGAGAACTTATTCTTGTATGTTTATTAAGGGTGCACACTTAGTTTGCATGCAGGGATTTGATGCTAGAATATAAGGGAATTTCACCTAATCGTTATAAACTTATATTTGTAAGTAGTAAAAGTCACTAGTCATGATTGAATTAAGTAAATTCTTGGCAGGAGTATCATACTTTTCATAGTTACGAATGCCTTGTCAATGCTTATGATTTTTACATAACTTAATGACCTTTGATATGTGTCTCTATCATGTTTTTCATAATTAGGGAACTTGAGAAGGATAATTTGGTTGCGTCGCTAAGTCCAATTCAATGAACTTAGGAAAATTTGAGAGTTAATTAGTGTTGTTCACAATTAATTTGGGGCATTGTCATTCATGGTTTATAGAGATAATAACTGGAAATCGATTTATATGCATATGGTTCATGTGTGGAGAAGAATCCTCTAGCTAGCCTTTCACCCAATTTTCGTACCAAACTTAATTTGTTTTTTTTCAATTTACTTGTTTTAAGTTAGAATTAATCCAAGAACATCCCCCCTAATGTTTAGTGTCAATTTAGTTTAGTTTTCAGTTTTTAAGTCTAATTAGTGTTGATTAGCATCCCTTCTAATCTCCGGCCTAGAATGATCCCTACTTGCTCATACTAAAATTGTCTAAATTATAGGGTTTAATTTGTGTGTTAGTTTCTACCACATCAGAGTAAATTAATTTTATCATAGAGCTCACTAACTCTCTCATGGACATTACCAAAGACCTCTTTATTCCAAACTTTAGACAAAGTTTTCATGGCTCCTAAATAAACCCTTAGGTTATCATCTGGATTGCTCTTAAATTCAAAACTCCAAGCTTTTTTCACAATATTAATAAACTCTGGGTGATTCAACCACATAGCCATAAACTTGAAGTCACAACGCCCAACGACATTACACTGGTTATTAGGATAGCAATCCAAAAGGATAGGACTATGGTCTGAACAAAAAATTTGATAATTATGGAGAGTAGCATTAGGAAACTAGAACTCTATCTAATCTTTCAAAAATGAGAGTGTTGTCTTTATTATGACCATTACTCCAAGTAAACGGGACCCCCGAGGCAGAAAGAGAAACAAGGCCTCCATCTTTCAAGAACTTAGCAAAATTTACCATGTACACATTTGTATTCCTTTCTCCACCCACCTTTTCACTAGGATTTAAGATATTATTGAAATCTCCAATTAGCATCTAGGGTTGAGTGTTAGAATTAATCTTCTAAAGACTCCAAAGTGATAGGAGGATATTTATGCGACTTAATTAGCTTGTTTTCTTGCATTTTCATAGTTTGTTTGTGTTTATTATAGTGTTTTAAGCTATTTTCGTGTGTTTATAGGGCCAAATGACAAAGTTGGCAAGAAAGTGCAATTTGGAGCAATTTGAGCAGTTTTGGGCCAAGAATGGACAGCTTACATATGGAGCACAAGGAATGGACGAATTTGAAGTTCAAGAAAGGCTAGGAATGTGCTAAAGAGTTGAAGAAATTAATCCAAGACAAAGAAGATAAGGAATCAACTCAAAAGAATGAGATATTATCCAAAACCTTATCCAACCTTATCTTATCCAAACAAACTTGATCTTATCCTATCATATCCTAATCTTTTCCTAACTTAATTCCTGCTGTAAAGGGGAGTTAATTTCTGATTTAAATCACCTAGAAACTTTTCTAGAAGGCCTTATCTATTCCTACATTGGTGCTGCATGTTTTTAGGCCTTGTTCTTCTAGAAATCAGCCACATAACATTGTTTCTAGAATTCCCTACAAAAGTAGCACCCCAAACCCTTCTAGAAACCCTAAAATATGCATAAACCCTAGTTCTTTTCCCCTTGGATTGAGGCCCAAGCCTTTGCCGAAAATCCTAAGCCTTTTCCCTTCAGAATTTGTCAAAACCCTAGGCTATAAATATGTGTTTTTAGCCACAATTTCGTCCACCACCCTCTACCATATGTTTCTACACCATTCACCATACACACCTCATTGTGCCGTGGCTTTGCAAGGAAAAGGAGCCATTTTCCGTGCCTTGTCATTCAACATAGGATTGTTGGTGCTTTCTTAGGTGTTTTCTATCCTTTACTTTCAATGTCTAATTTAATGTTATCTTAGTTTTTAAAGACATGTGGAACTAATTTCTTTATAGTTTGAGGTGAATTCGAAGCCATAATTATATCTATATATGAATTGATTACATCCAGTTATTGTTTCTTGAGTCTTGAATGTGATTTGCTTATCTGAGTTATTAAAACTTTTTTATGCATGTTGATTGAGGGTCGACACTTAATTTGTATGCATAAACTTGATGCTAGAGTATAAGGGAGTTTCACCTAATCGTTATGAACTTATATTCACAAGTAGTGGAGGTTGCTAGTCACGATCGTGTTAAGTGAATCCCTGGCAGGAGTATCATGCTTTTCATAGTTACGAATGCCTCATCAATGTTTATGATTTTCAAAGAACTTAATGACCTTTGATATGTTTTCTATCATGCTTTTCATAGTTAGGGGACTTGAGAAAGATAGTTTGGTTATGATGCGTATCCCGTCCAATTCAATGAAATAAGAAAAATCTGATAGTTAATTTGTGCTGTCACGGTTAACTTGGGGTGTTGTCATTCATAGACAAAAGGGAACAATACTGGAAATTGGTTTGTGTTACATATGTCATGTGTGGAGAAGGATCCTCTAACCAGCCTTTCACCCTTTTCAATTCATCAAATCCGTTTTTATTAAGTGTTTTATGCAAAGTTTCTGTTTTAAGTTTTAAATTCATCAAAAACAATCCCCCATTCATTAAGTCTTGTTAGTTGAGTCATAATCTATTTTCTTTTAGTCTTTTGACTCAAGTTAAGTCTTATTTTCGTCCAAATCACTTGTTAGGTCTAGAATTGAGTTTTTTTTATTGTTTGTTGCTGTTTTGAGTGTTTTAAGTCAGTTTTGAGTCTATGGAGTCTAGTTTAGTGTTTTTGAGTCTTATTTGTGTTGATTAGCATCCCTAGTTAATCTCCGGTCTAGAACGATCCCTACTTGCTTAATACTACAATTGTCATCAATAGGGTTTAATTTGTGTGTCAAGTTAATTTTCACATCAAAAAGATCATTCCATAGTTGGGGTTGCATGCATTTTTGCAGAAAGGCATAATTAAAAGTGCATAAAAAACTAACACCAGACTTTAAGATCTTAATACTGCAATGGATAAATCTAGGGCATGAGGCAATAATATTAATAGATAAATTCTAGTCATTCTAAAACAGGCACAGACCACTGGCTTACCCATTTCCTTCAGCAAAAAACATCCTATTAAACCACTTACAAAAAACATTCCTAGAGATTTTACTAAGACCAGACCTAGGTTCTAAAACATAAAATGCATTAAGCTTAATTAAACTACAAAGAAACTTAAACTGAGGGACAAAGTCAGGTCTGCCCCACCCTTGCAATTCCAAACTAGGCACCTTATATGTCAACGTCCTCAGCGTTGTAGCTAGCACCGACATCACCATTACCATTGTTTCTACCTCTTTTCCTACTCCCTAGATATTGAATATGCTCATTGTTCTATTCTTCAGCCTCTATGAACTCCTCATCTTCCTCTAATGTATTTTTACCTTTGTCATCATTAGCTTTATTCTTAGCTCCTCCCTCCACAGTCACACCAAAACTTATGTTACAGCCAGACCTCCACTTGGAAACTAAATCCGCTTTCGAAACCCAGGTCTTGTTGTCTCTCAGAACATTGTCATTGGTCTTACCATCCCACCAAGCACTGCTACTACCCCCGCCAGCATACTTGTTCTTCCTAGATCCCACAGTGTTCTATTCCTCACTCACATTCACCTCCTGGGTTCTATTTTGGTCTCTCACCTCCCGATCATCCTCATATTTAGAATTCACATCCCCCCCAATCACCAGTTAGGGAAGGACAAGCATAACCCTCCCCATGTAGCTCCTGCCTAGTTTCCTCACTAATCTCAGCACTAGCAGGGTGAACCAGCGACTCATCATCAAAGAGCTTATCCACCAGTGGCTATTGATCTTTATCTTCAATAGAAGGGCATAAGTGGCCTTCCGTCCTCCTTCGGCCATAATAGAAGCAGACTTTGAACAACTTCTTGTAGGTCAACAACATTGGGTTTTCGCCTTCATCGTTAATAATCATCACCATTTTCAATGGAAGCCTAAGATCCACCTCAAGCAACACCCTAACAAATAAACCATTAAGCCTCGATAAAGAATTCTTATCAGCCATAATAAAGGTTCTCATAGGTTGCATGATCACCTCCAATATTTTAGCATCCAAATATTGTACCCGAAGTCTCAGAATACGAACCCAGACTCTAAGATTAGATATCATTTCCACATCACGGAAAAAGTGGTCCACCTCTCCAAGTGGAAGATTTGACCTCGAACATAAAAAGGTATGTTGTCTAACACATACTCAACCTCCTTTTGGTCAGTAAACTCCACTGCATACAATGGTGGCCAAAGTGGTCAAGATAAAAGGGATTCTTGACCCCCGATCCCCAGGTAAGTCCTAACGTCCACTTAATGGTTCTAGCTTCAATCTGTTTCCCCACAAGCTTTCCTATGAGAACCCTACTCTCCATATGTTCCACAATAAGGCTAGAGTAGAGACAAGTCAAAACTCTTGTAACTCCACTCTCAAGAGTAAAAGTACCCGTATGACTCTCAACAATCACAAGAGGTTGCCCAGGCTGGGGAGAAGCGAAACTTAACCCATGATGTTAACTTGGGGCTAGAATGGATCCTAGGATGCCTAGATGATGAAGCTTCAAGTTGGGAGATAATAGTCAATTTGGGTAGTAAGGTTGAAGGCTAAACTTTCAGATGTAAGGCAAAGGTGAGAAAAACTTTCAAGTGCATCTAATTTATAATCAACAAGAAAAGGTTTAGTCACGCACAAAAACCAACTGGAATTTCAAATGACAAATCAAGAAAAAACAACACGCAACAACATCTTCCATACTTTTGAACACGCATAAGTAATTAGAGGCAATGATTGATTAAAAAACACACACCCAAGCACATCAACAAGCCACACTTTGCAGGTTAAATTAATTTTAAAATTCTTTAAGACATTACCGAGGTAATAATTACCCTCAAAATTAGCACCCTAACAAGGCATAAGCCACATATTCAAATTCCCCATGCATAGCTAAGCACTTGATATTGCTTGTCCACCCAAAAAATATCAGACCTTTGCCGCCATTAACAAGCTTCCTCCCTATAAAATCACATTCCCCCAACACACATAGCCCAAACTAGGCATGCGCATGGAGAAATGGGGCAATCAGAGATGGAGAGATTCAACTCAACAACCCAACATCTCCAGAAGAAAAGAAAACAATCTCACATCATCCCAAAGGTCACTGAACGAGACATGATCACCAAACGTCGATTCCGCTTCCATCACCATAGACCATTCAAGTATGTATTTCATTACACCATTTGCCCGCAAAGCGTGCTGAATCATTACCCCAACCCCTATTATCCAACTAATTAGCCATCCTAATAGCTAAAAGGGGGCCAAAATCAAGAAATTGGATACCCCCAAGAAGAACCCTAACCCTAGGCGGCCCCTCTTTTCTCTTTTGACTCTCATCCCACGTTCACTAAGCCTACTATGCACCACATGGAAGAACATGGAAAACCACACAACCTACCCCATTCTTTAACACAAATACATAGGTGGGTAGGAAAAAAAAAAGAAAGAATTGTTTAATGAAAGTGGATTATGTGTGGATGTTTGAACAAATACATTTATGGAGTTTTGGGGTGAATTTTGATGTATATAATTTTCTTTTTATTGTTTTAACAGTTGAATTTATTTTTTGGTTGTTAGATCTTCTTTTTACCGTTAAATTTGCTCATATTCGATTTCACCTATTGGATTTAATGCATTTATAAATTTGACTTAAAAAAATTGAATTGGAACCATTGGTCGAATCAACAGTCCAACCACGTGGGCCGTTTGATAAAAAAAAATAGTCGTTTGTCTTTTTTTAAGTGACGAACAATGTGAGCAACTTGATCCGAGCACTGGGTCCTAGCACTAGCCACTAGCCACTAGCCACTAGCCATAACTCATTGAATAAGCTTTGAGCGAGTTTAAAACTTAAATTTTGAGTTTTAATCAACCAACCATTGGAGTTAGTCTTAAGCCTTAATTCCTTTCCCTCTGGTTGGATTTTGTGACAGTTTCCTTTTTCTCGTTAGAATTTTTGTGACGGTTTTATTGCTGAAAAGAGAAAAACAATAAAAATAAAAATAAAATTAGGAAAAAAAGGAAATAGACAGGGAGCTCCGAAGTCCCAACGGTTTTTCTCAGAGCTTCTAAACACACACGTCCGTTGCCCACACGCACAAACTTCACAACTTCAAGCGTTTTAGAGAGAGAAAGTGAGGGAGAGGGTTTGAGTAATTGGCGAATTCTGGTTTAGGGTGCAGCAGCAGCAGCAGACATGGAGAGCAAAGTGGATGAAGTTTCTGTTGAGCTCTCAGCTCCTCCTGCTTGGAAGAAGAAGGTCTCTCTCCTCTCCCCCCCCCTCTCCCTTTTTACTCACTCAAATTTTATTTTTAGCTGTATTTGATTGCTGTATTCTTTTGTTGCAGCTCTGTTTTGCTTCGAATTTTAGGGTTCTTGCTCTGGTTCTGCTTAATTTGCTTCAATTTTTCGCTTTAGTCACAATTTGTTTTGAATTGCTAGGTTTTCAAAGTTAGGTTTTCACTTTTGCATTTGAAATTTTAATTCATGGAAGTAAAATTTGTGTGCCAAATAAGGGAAGTAACTTTAATTGTTAAGATTTCCTTTTAAGTGCTCTGCTTTCAATTTGGTCTGTGCTGATTGTTGTTGTATACTTTTGCTCTTGTTAGGGTAAATTAGTAATTAATTTTGGTGAGTACCCACAAATTGTATGTTCAAATATAGGAATTAGGAATATTTAACTTTATCCTGTAAGATGAAGGAATGTTTTTGTTGGCAGTTTGTGGGATTCTCTGTTAATACGTTGGAAAGCTTACTCTTGTAAAAGTAAAAATCAAGCGTTTCCGTATTAAGGCAATGTAACTCTGTAAGTTTAGTTCACTAATCTAAAAAACTTGGAGAAGCTGAATATTATTAGCTGCAAATAGATCCTGGCAGTTTCCTTCACTGTTGCAACTTGCTAGAGGTGATCCAGAACTTAAGATTTGTTAGTTCTTCGCATGACGAAGCAACCCGTTTTAGGGAAATTATCCAAAAACCACTTATCCTTGAAACTATAAACTTTTCTTCAAAAATTGAGACCCACTGATATTGCTGAACTCAAGAATCTTCTTCAAAATTTGCACCCCCGGTGATTCCATTTATATCGATAGGTGCTGTGAAAGTTTGCAAAAGGAATTTTTTAACTGTTTTCTGCTTCGACGGGTTCCTTTTGTTATTTTTTTGGTAGATTTGATTCCACTTGGTCATAACTGATCTGTCAATCTGTTAATTGTCCGCCGTTAATGAATATACTCATGAGGTAATCTAATCACATCAAATCTTGTTCATTTACACTTGGCTCACTTAAGTCATGAATGCATTTCCACATGTCTGTTTTTTTCTTTGCCATTCTTGTCTATGATGTACAATGATCATATATGGAAATAATTTGTAGCCTCCCTTTGTAGAAACCACTTCAAAACCTACAAACCTAATGTTGCACTGTCACATAGGTTATACAACTTTTAGGCTTGGGGGAATTCCAATTTTTTGTATACTTTTCTGTACTCTGGGTTACTTAACAGCCAGGTCAGATAGAACGTGGTCAGATAGAATTTTGATGAGGAATCCCATTTTATTAGTGCACTAATTTGCTTTCTCAGTTGTATACTACACTAACTTCAGAAACAGTTTTGATGAGGACTCCCACCTAGGAGCCCTAGCTAGCAGCTTTACCTTAACCTAATATCTGCCTTGGGTTACAATTGCTTCCATTAAATTTGTATTATTTGACATTTGATGTATGGCCTTTAGGTTGTGGACATGAAGTTTGTCTATCAATGTTTAGTGAACCACCAATACTTGATGATTTGGGTCCTATAGAAATAGATTGTGTACCCTTTGTGTATATCAAAACTTGATTTAAAATCAATATTCATATAGTATGTTTTAAAGGCAATATTCAGTAAGTCAAGGTGGTTAAGTGGGGACAATATTGGTGCATGGCAGCCTTAGTAGTGGACTCTTATGGAGCCCGTGACACATCAATTGGTATCAGAGCCTAGTTTGGCTTTGGGGCAAGTTCAAGGTGGAAGGCACGTGGTCAGATTTTGTTACACGGTGGCAGCTCATTACTCTTGGAGGACCGGGGGAAAAGGGTGGAGCATGGCTAGTAAAGCAGGGCTCAGGAAATCCTAGTCTGCAAGGAGCTAGGTGGAGCAAGGGCTCCTAGCGGGCCTAAAAGAACAGTCCTTGTCAAAGGAGGTAGAGTTGCTGGGACTGGTGCGGTGAGCATACCATTCTTGGAAACGTGTGGGCTGTTGTAAAGGATGGCGTTACCTTGGCTTGCTCTCGCCAAGGTGGAGATTGTTGGTGTAAAAGATTGGCTCAATACAAGCCAAGATGGATGTGAAGAGAATCCCATATCAGAGAAGTACAACAATATTCTAAAGGTTTAAATATAGGTGTTCCACTTCTAATTTGCCGAGGTCTTTTGAGATAAAACTCCACACCTAAGGTCCATTGGGCTTGATACCACTCAGGGTATTGGGCCTAGGTGGTTAAGTGGAGACAATATCGGTGCATGGTAGCCTCAGTAGTGGATACTTATGGAGCCCGTGACACAACACTAAGGACAAGGAACTGGGTAATATTAACATGGGGCAGAAGGTTTCCAGATCAGGAAATTCTGTTTTTTTTTCTCTTTGGGTGGCCAACCATATATTTTCATTAAGATTTGAGATCTATAATAGGCAAACCTCTGTTACATTCTAACCATCTGGCAAAGAGTATTTTCTGATTGGAATTTGTGTTGGCTATATGCAATAGTGCTTACACCCAACACTGTGTGACCGCCGTATGCCACTGAAGCTCAAGGGAAAATTTTATAGGACGGCAATAAGGCCGGCAATGCTGTATGGCACAGAATGTTGGGCGGTGAAACATCAACACGTACACAAAATGGGTGTAGCGGAGATGAGGATGCTTCGTTGGATGTGTGGGCACACGAGAAAGGATAAGATTAGGAATGAGGATATCCGGGGTAAAGTAGGAGTAGCCGAAATTGAAGGAAAGATGAGAGAAAATCGGTTACGGTGGTTTGGACATGTGCAAAGAAGGCCTACTGACGCTCCGATTAGAAGATGCGACTATGGGACAGAGGTTCAGGGCCGAAGGGGTAGAGGAAGACCTAGGAAAACTTTGGAAGAGACTCTAAGAAAAGACTTAGAGTACTTGGATCTAACGAAGGACATGACACAGGATCGAGCACAATGGCGTTCTAAGATTCATATAGCCGATCCCACTCAGTGACTTGGATTTTCCAAGTCTCCAACCAAGAAGTTTTCCTCACTCGGGAAATTAAGGGAACACTACCCCAACCTACATGCTCCACTCAGAAAGCTTCAACATACAAGCTTCAACAAAAGAAAATTCAAAGAACTTAGCGAAGAAGGCTTTGGTGTATTTAACACAATACGTTGAAATGAAGGAAAGCTTATTTATTGATATCCCCGATAAGCTACAAATATGTACATATACATGAGTCAAAATAAACACACAAAAGGGAGCCTTCACAAAGGTTGCTTAGGAGAAGTCTCAGCAGTCGGTAGAGCCCCAGAAAGAGAAGGCACCGGAGAGGGATCATTTGGAGCCTCAGTATTGGACAGAACCCTAGAAGGAGGAGGCATCAGAGGTTGATCATTTGGAGCTTCATTACGCGGTACAGCCCCAGAAGACGAAGGCAATAAATGCCTTTGGAACAAACCCACAAATCTCTGATGATCAAGTAAAACCTGACCATCAGTTTCCTTCATCTGGTCAAGCTTCCTCTTCATGTTTGTAGCATAGTCATGTGCGAGCCGGTGCAACTGTTTATTCTCATGCTTGAGCCCTCTAATCTCCTGTTTGAGACTCATCACTTCAGCCGCCAATGATTCAACTTGGCGGGTTCGAGCAAATAGGCGTTGTGCCATATTAGACACAGAACCTGCACACTGAACACTGAGAGCCAGCGAATCCTTAACAGCTAACTCATCAGACCGTTTGGAAAGTAGTCTGTTATCTTTGGGAGTGAGAAGGTTCCTGGCCACCACCGCAGCGGTCATATCATTCTTCATCACGGAATCCCCAACGGTAAGAGGACCAGTTGGGGAGATGAAGGATGGGCGCCATATGTTGTCTGGAGAAGGCGGGGCTGCCTCTTCAACAAGGTTCAAGTCAAAACGACGGTCGGAGGGGCCAGACATTTTCAAAGGTGTTGAAGAGAGAAGAGGTCGGACAAATCAAGATCTTAGAAGTGCAAGAATGAAGCTTCTACTGGTGGAGATTCAAGTGTGCTTTGGAACTTAATGCCAGCCCCTATAAAAAATCTGCACTCGACGGAGCTTCAGAAATCAAAGAGGCGCCTGCTCAGAAATCGAAGAGGCGTTTGCTTTCTCAAAAGTTGGGCTGCTTAGAGATCACGAGGGTTGATCTCAGAAATCGAAGAGCCGTTTGCTTTCTCAAAAGTTGGGCTGCTCAAAGACCACGAAGGCCGATCTCAGAAATCGAAGAGGCGCTCGCTTTCTCAAAAGCTGGGCTCCCTAGAGACCACGAGGGCCGATCTCAGAAATCGAAGAGGCACCTACTTTTCCAGCCTTGTCAGCACCTGTCACACGCACACTCAGCTTTGCGGAAATTATGGGCATTCTGTCAAAGACTTCTGGGGAAATAGAAAACACATGAATCTTACTGTTCAATCACCCACTTCCCACACGCAACAATAGCTCATGGGTACCACAGATAACTTTGCCAAAGTTCTCTGCCAAAGTTGAGCACGTGAAGCTTGCAGCTCCCACTACATCGCTCTGACCAAGAAGGGTAAAAGAATAGCAAAGAAACAGCACTAACAAAGTTTAGACCCATAAATTTTGAAGGTCTAGCTACCATATTATTACCCACAAGGGTAAAGGAACAGTACCACTGCTGGATAATTGGAAAGTCCATGTATGTCAACCTCTGTGCTTCGTGGCAAGGTAGACTAGCAAACATGCCCAACCTTTACTCACATTCGAGAAAACACTCCCAATAAGATTGCTTGCTCCAAAATCGAAGAGGCACCGTCCTCCGAATCTAAAGAGCCAGACTCCCAACATGACTACTTTCTTAAAAATCGAAGAGAGGGTAAAGGAACAGTACCATTGCTGGATAATTGGAAAGTCCCTGTGTGTCAACCTCTGTGCTTCGTGGCAAGGTAGACTAGCAAACATGCCCAACCTTTACTCACATTCGAGAAAACACTCCCAACAAGATTGCTTGCTCCAAAATCGAAGAGGCACCGCCCTCCGAATCTCGAGAGCCACTCTCCCAACATGATTACTTTCTCAAAAATCGAAGAGACACTGCTCCCCGAATCTCGAGAGCCAGACCCCCAGCATGATTGCTTTCTCAAAAATCGGTGAGGCACCGTTCTCCGAATCAATCGAAGAGGCGCTCGCTTTCTCAAAAGCTGGGCTGCTCAGAGACCACGAGGGCCGATCTCAGAAATCAAAGAGGCACCTACTTTTCTAGCCTTGTCAGCACCTGTCACACGCACACTTAGCTTTGCAGAAATTATGGGCATTCTGTCGAAGACTTCTGGTGAAGTAGAAAGCACATGAATCTTACTGTTCAATCACCCACTTCCCACACGCAACAATAACTCATGGGTACCACAGATCACTTTGCCAAAGTTCTCTGCCAAAGTTGAGCACGTGAAGCTTGCAGCTCCCACTACATCGCTCTGACCAAGAAAGGTAAAAGAATAGCAAAGAAACAGCACTAACAAAGTTTAGACACATAAATTTTGAAGGTCTAGCTACCATATTATTACCCACAAGGGTAAAGGAACAGTACCACTGCTGGATAATTGGAAAGAACCTGTGTGTCAACCTCTGTGCTTCGTGGCAAGGTAGACTAGCAAACATGCCCAACCTTTACTCACATTCGAGAAAACAGTCCCAACAAGATTGCTTGCTCCAAAATCGAAGAGGCACCGTCCTCCGAATCTCGAGAGCCAGACTCCCAACATGACTACTTTCTCAAAATCGAAGAGAGGGTAAAGGAACAGTACCATTGCTGGATAATTGGAAAGTCCCTATGTGTCAACCTTTGTGCTTCGTGGCAAGGTAGACTAGCAAACATGTCCAACCTTTACTCACATTCGAGACAACACTCCCAACAAGATTGCTTGCTCCAAAATCGAAGAGGCACCGCCCTCCGAATCTCGAGAGCCAGACTCCCAACATGATTACTTCCTCAAAAATCGAAGAGACACTGCTCTCCGAATCTCGAGAGTCAGACCCCCAACATGATTGCTTTCTCAAAAATCGAAGAGGCATCGTTCTCCGAATCTCGAGAGCCAGATACCACAGACCACTTTTTCAAAGTGCTCTGACAGAGTTAAAACATGTGAAACTGGCAGCTCCCACTACCGTGCTATGACCAAGCAGGGTAAAGGAATAGCATTACTACTTGTTGTTAGGGAGACTCCTATATATGTCGACCTCCATCCCCAACGGACAGGCAGACCTGCAAAAATGCTCAACCCTTCATCATATCTGAGAGGGCACTCCCAACAAAGCCTTTCGAAATATTCAGCTTTCTTTCCCCCCGATAATACCTCTGCAAACAAGCTATACTAGAGCAAGAATATCTCATATCATCAGGGTTAAAAGCAAGAGTATCCCATATCATGCTTTTTCCCTGTTTTTTCTTTTGGCCTTGTTTTTACCTGCAAGACAAGGAGAAAGAGAGCAATCAGTCAGCACTTGGAATCAAGCTTCCAGCCAGGAACTGACTGCCTGGAACCCCTTACTTGATTACTTACCTGGCATTGCTCTCGAGTACTCATCTTCAACATCTTATGTTTCCAGGGAAGATTCCGCATCTGCTTGAGGAACAGATAGGGCAAGTGCGAAGGATACAAGGAAGCATGTGGAGACAAGCGTAACAGCACACGTGCCGATACATCCATTACTCTGTCAAAAGCAAAAGTATCCCATATCAGCAGGGTGGAACGTACTCTAGATTTGATGGACTTGTTTTGACCCTCAAATTCTTCAGTCGGCCTTATACTCTGGAGGAAACCAGAAAACCCTCCAGCTCAGTTCAAGAATAAGCCTGTGGAAAGTTACTTCTTCAAAAGCAAAAGTATCTCATATCATCTCTTCTCATTTTTCTTCTCTTTATCCTTCATGCTGCTGCAAGATGGGGAGAAGGTGAACAATCAGTCGGAGCTCTGATTGCTTACCTTGTCTGTCACCTCTTTCAGCAGACCCCCTAGCTCGGCGACTTGGGGGACTCCTACTACATGGTTTGTATCGCGCTTGACCAAGCCTGAAACTACAAGTAAGCTTCAAGTGAAATTGATACATTACCTTGTGCATCTCCACCAGTTAAAGATACCACCCCTGGATGGAGGAAGAGTACTTCCAGAGAAGATGCCACATCTACCTATGAGACAGATAAGGCAAGTCAAGACGACACCACACTCCGATACTTAGAAGTTTCGTGATTACGAGATCATTCTCCCACAATATTTCCTAATGTCATTTGTACTAAATCATTCACTCGTACTCACTAAAGGAGAGCTTGAACCTATGTACTTGTGTAAACCCTTCACAATTAATGAGAACTCTTCTATTCCGTGGACGTAGCCAATCTGGGTGAACCACGTACATCTTGTGTTTGCTTTCCTATCTCTATCCATTTATATACTTATCCACACTAATGACCGGAGCAATCTAGCGAAGATCACAAAAAGCGACCGTTTTCGTTACCTATGATCTATCTTGCAAGAGAACGGAGAATTAGATGGAGATCTCAACCATAGAATACGAGCTGGATGGAAAGAGTGCATCCGGCGTGTTGTGTGACCGTCGTAGGCCACTGAAGCTCAAGGGAAAATTTTATAAGACGGCAATAAGGCCAGCGATGTTGTATGGCAGAGAATGTTGGGTGGTGAAGCATCAACACGTAAACAAAATGGGTGTAGCGGAGATGAGGATGCTTCGTGGGATGTGTGGGCACACGATAAAGGATAAGATTGGGAATGAGGATATCCGAGGTACAGTAGGAGTAGCCGAAATTGTAGGAAAGATGAGAGAAAATCGGCTCTGGTGATTTGGACATGTGCAAAGAAGGCCGACTGACGCTCCGGTTCGAAGATGTGACTACGGGACAGAGGTTCAGGGCCGAAGGGGTAGAGGAAGACCTAGGAATACTTTGGAAGAGACTCTAAGAAAAGACTTAGAGTACTTGGATCTAACGGAGGACATAACACAAAACCGAGCGCAATGGCGTTCTAGGATTCATATAGCCGACCCCACTTAGTGGGAAAAGGCTTTGTTGTTGTTGTTGTTGTTGTGTTAGAAAACGGGCACAAAGCCCAAACAACCACAACACAAAAAGAAAAACTTAATTCCAGTGCTAGAATAAACAGCTCTTGGCCAAGACACTCCAACTAAATCATCCAAAACAGAAACAGAAACTTCAGGAGGAGGATCCTTAAAGAAAGAACAACCCAGTGTTTTAAGTTGAATTTGAAATGAATAATGTTTTGATGTTCTGATATTTCCTATTCTTTTCTTTCCTTTATACATTTTCAATATTTACTTTACACTAGATAAAGTGTTGACTGTATAGGAAACAAATGTTTACACTGACAATGAGTATATACATTATACACGTACATTTATATATATATATATATATATATATATATATGTATATGTATATGTATGTTTACACAGATATATATATATATATATATATCTTTGTGTGTGTGTGTGTAAAATTGTTTGGGGAATACAAAAATGAATGGTTTTCAGTTTATTAACGTTGTTATCCTATACACTGCATGCTTTATCATCATTGTTCTAGTTCTTATGATCTCAGAACTTCCCCCATATGTTTATCCTTGTCACTCTTGAAAGTATAAAAAATACATGTGCAAGGAAGAAAGGATTTAGTGAGCCGAGATCACTAACTAATACAAATCTAATACTAATGAAAATGCTATTATAATAGAAAAGAACTGTCTTTTCTGTATACTCAAACTAATCCAAACCTAAAATGGCTATGAAGTCTTAAAACATAGAGAAGAAAGATGCACATAACCTTTGAAATTGTTGGAAGTTTATCCCGGTAAAGTTTGCAGACAACCTACTCAAAACAGCTTGTGAAAATTGAATGATATTCTGGTGACAGATATGATGTTCTGTGCTTTCTGCAGAACTATTTGCCTAGCTTTATCTCAATGTATGTGTTTCAAAATAAAGGGTGTGTGCTTCTCTAAATCCCCTAATATGGTCCGTGCAAATATTGTTGGTAATAACAAGGACGTTTAGTTAAATTAAGTCCATGTGGTTATTGTACATAATTCTCGGATCTGGTTTTCAACAATTTTCTCTTTGTTCTGCAGTTTTGTCCCAAGAAGGGAGGCACACCATGGAAAAATGAAATCATATTCATTTCTCCAACAGGAGAGGAGATTAATAATAAAAAACAATTGGAGCAATACCTAAAAGAACATCCTGGTAACCCCTAAAAGAACAATTGGAGCAATATCAGAGTTTGATTGGAGCACTGGTGAAACCCCTAGGAGATCAGCTAGGATCAGTGAAAAGGTCAAGAAGGCTCCATCACCAGAGAGTGAACCTCCGAAAAAGAGAGGCCAAAAATCATCAGGTTCAAAGGACAAAGTGGAAGCTGCTGGAGGAGAAGCTGATGCTACAAATGAAATTCAAATGAAAGATGCAGAAGTAGATGAGAAGAAAGATGGAGGAAAAACTGAGGAAGAAACTGACCAGACTAAACCAGAGGATGGTAACGATAAGACCCCGACTGATGCTAAGGAAACTCTAGGTGAGGAGACAAAGGAAGATGTAGTAGAGGAAAACCCCACAGAGGAAGCAGCTAAAAACAACAAAGAAGATGTACCACAAGCTGAGGGAGAACAAGCAAATGGAACTAATGACAACAAACAGGATGACACAGCTACTGTGACTGTTGAAGCAAATGGGGCAGCAGAGAAAGAGAATCTGTATGGAGCCGCACCTCCTATGGACGGAGAGATCAAAATGAAACACGATGCAGCAGAGAATGATGGGAAATGCAATGCTCAAGCTGAAGAAAAAATCAAGCCCAAGGACGGGGAGGTTGTTGAAAATGGTAAGGTTGAGCAAGGGGCGCAAGCTGATGCCCCACAACAATTGAGCAGCTGAACATACTCTACCACCTTTCTTGTGAGCTGTTGAATGTTATGTACTACCATTTATCGCAGTTAGGATTCTGTTAGATCCATTGAACTTTGGTTTGCCCCCTTTGTTCCAAAGACTCCAGGAGTTATGGATGATTGTGATGTTAATATTGTAATGTGAGACTTAACTGTATCTAGGGAACCTACCGGTCTGGTAGAATAGGTTGTACTTGTAGATTCTGCAACTATGGTTATGGAGTAGCTTAGATTGTAGAACGTAAGAGGTCCATATTGGACCGGTTGCTTTTTATTCGTCGTAGATGGTGACTTGGTACATTTTGTTTTTTAATTTGTTACTTTAGTAATGTGACTAAAGTTTTATTCATCTTGTGCTGCTTGTGTTCTGAAAATTGAAAATGTTCGGCCGCTGGAGCTTTTGTTTGAGGGGTGCTGTTTTCAGCTGTTTCCATATTTTGGAACGGAATTTTATTTTCGCAATTTTTTATATAAAGGGGAGGGAAGATTGGGTACTAGATTTTGCAGTTTTGCTCTGCTCTGCAGTTTGTAGGGGTTAGGTGAGAGCCACATTCACCCTAAACTGGATATAGTACAAGTTTATGCAATCGCATAAGGAGGGCAGAGCTAGAAAAAAGGGAGTGTCAAAACTTGTTATCCTTTAGTTTGGGTCCCACATTCTTGGTACAATGGAGATGGACATACATAAAATGTGTAAGCCCATCTCCATTAGACAGAATAATATTAGATCCAAAATTTAGGTTAGGGTTCTTTTTCCTTGTTCATTGCAATGGAATCTCAAAACATGTGAAGGTGACATTATAATTGTGTTGAGTTTAATACTCAACTAGTAGCTGGCTTCTTGTGTGATCTAACCTAATCTCCTTTCCTTACGGTAAGATTATTCTCTCCCCTTAGGTTTGAAAATTGTTGTACAAAACGAAGCCTCAATTTGCAATTGCTTTTCCTATCTTTGTTTCACTCGACATCTCCAATTTGGGGAAGTGTTTCTTACTATTTTTTCCTTCATTCATGCTCATATTTGTTTATGGCCTTAAATTTGAATAATTTATAAGAAAATCGAAGGAAAAATATACACGGTGTGGAAAAAGAGAATAAATTTCATTTTCTCAATATAAGGTTATTCTCCTTTCCCAAGAAAGGTACTATCATCCATCCCAAAGAAAGAACCTTTAGAGGAGGACACAAAAGCACTCCTATGGAAACAAGACGAGAAAGTGGAAAAGGTATACTTTGAATTTGAGATAGACAGTTTAAAACTCCAGAGAGAGAGAGAGAGAGAGAGAGGGGGGGGGATCTCTTGTATGCCCTTCCCCAAAAAACATTTGTCACCTTTGTATTAAAAATAAAGTTAGGAATCTAGGTATTCTTGTTCACAAGAATCACAACAATCTCATGACTCGGGGAAGGCTAAGAATCTTGGATGTTAGGGATGCCTGAAGCAAAAGTATTGCATCATCCAAAGGATCGCTTACGGCGGTTTCTCGGCCGAGGTTCCCCAACATTCCTTTTCTACAAATGGAATGCTCTTTCATTGTTAATTGATCACCGAGAATTCAATGGACCTCTCTTTCCTCTGCCTCCTCCTACTCTTCTCAACCGCTGCATTTGTCAATGGTAATTTCTTCGACTCTTAAGTTCTTTGAGTTTCAGAAACATGTTCCTCGTGCTATATCAAACTCTTTTTATCATAAGTGCTTCAACAATTAGTCTTTTACATGTTAATTTTGAAATTTGTGTTCTTCATATTATATTGCCTTCCAACCTCTCTATTCATTCAGCTGGCTAATTAATTTTTCTGTCTTTGTATTTAGTTGATGCCTCTTTTACCGGAACATATGGAGTAAACTATGGCAGGATCGCCGACAATATACCTTCGCCTCACAGCGTGGTGACGCTTCTTAAAGCGGCAAAGATAAAAAACATCAGGATATATGACGCTGATCATGAAGTTCTCACCGCCTTCAAGGGATCAGGTATAGAAATAATTGTAGGACTGGGAAATGAGTTCCTCAAAGACATCAGTGTGAACGAGGATCGCGCCACAAATTGGATAAAAGAAAATGTGCAGCCATACATTCCGGGGACTCACATTTCAGGAATAGCAGTGGGGAATGAGATCTTGGGGGGAACTGATATAGAGCTCTCGGAGGTCTTATTGCCTGCCGTAAAGAACGTTTACAATGCGCTTAGCCGGCTTGATTTGGCTAACTCCATTCAGGTCTCGAGTCCACATTCGGAGGCTGTGTTTGCAAATTCCTACCCACCATCGGCCTGCATTTTCAAGGAAGATGTTGCTCAATTCATGAAGCCGCTTTTGGAATTTTTCTCACAGATCAAATCCCCATTTTATATAAATGCATATCCATTTCTGGCATATAAGAGTGACCCTGAGCACATTGACCTTAACTATGCTCTCTTCAAGAAAAATGCCGGGATTCGTGATACAAAAACCAACCTACATTATGACAACATGTTTGATGCAATGGTTGATGCGTCGTATTTTGCTCTGGAGAAGGCTGGATTTGACAAGACAGAGGTCATAGTTTCCGAAACTGGTTGGGCGTCTCGCGGGGATGAAAGTGAAGCAGGAGCCAACGCCAAAAATGCCAGGACTTACAACTACAACCTGCGGAAACGGCTGACGAAGAAGAAGGGGACGCCTCATAGGCCAAAGACGGTTGTGAGAGCTTACATTTTTGCTTTGTTCAACGAGAATTTGAAACCGGGGCCGACCTCCGAGAGGAATTTCGGATTGTTCAAAGCTGATGGGAGCATTTCATATGACATTGGCTTCACTGGACTTGTTGGACCTTCTGCAGCATCCTCATCTCTTCGTAACTACAAAGTATGAGTTTCAAAACTACTCATTAATTCAAGTGTTATTTTTTATTTTATTTTGTTTCTCATTTATCTTAACTTTGGTTTATATTTTCAGGTTTTCACAAGTTGTGCAGCTCTTCTGCTACTATTGTTAGCATCATAATGTCTTTGACGATTAACACATATTGTTGCAACATGATCTCGATGTATAGACAATTCGATTATTTTTACGTTATGATTCCATTGTCAAGTTAGATACCAGCCAATATTGCTGACGGTTTTCTAATAATATTCTAGCAGTTTACAATTCCTTGTCTCTCTTTTCTTTTCTTGTATTTTCTTTTCTTACCTAAAATAACGAAATTGAATGGAAATTTCAAAAAACTTGACTGCATTGGTACATGGCATCATGACTTGGTAAATCCATATCTCGCGACGACCAATAAAAAGGTCGTACCCAGTGCACAAGGCTCCCGCTTTACGCAGGGTCTGGGAGAGGTGAATGTCGGTTAGCCTTACCCCCATTTATGGAGAGGCTGCTCCCAAGTCTCGAACCCAAGACCTACCGCTTATGGGCGAAGACACTTGCCATCGCACCAAGTCTCGCGACGACCAATACTACCATAAATTACTATTTTCCGACGAAACAAATTTCGTCAAGTAACTTTACTTGACGGAGTAAAACATTTTGTTGGACAAAATTGGTCAACGTTTTGGTTTTTTTTTAGAGACTTTAGTTGACAAAAAAAAATTCAACGAGCAGAGTGAACTTTGTCGAGCAAAGATGTCGTGCCAAGGAAAAAAAATTGGCGCATATTATGCCACCTCTCTTCCTCCCCTTGTTTCTCTCCTATCTCTCTGCAAAGTCATCTCCCTGTCTGTAAACTCCCATCCCCCTCTTAGCTCTCTCTCACTCGCCACCTCTGCTCTTTATTTCTCTCGCCCTCTCTCTCACTCACCATCTATGCTCTCTTTGACTGTTATATTAGGAATTTTTTTCTATGAATTGATTCGATTTATATGTGAAATGTTGTGAATATTTGTGAATTTGTACAGGGAAGGGGGTGGGTTTGATGGTTGGGCACGTTGGGTGGGCTTGATAAGTTGTTTTTCTAATTTTTTTATGAAATATTATAGTTTTTAGGTTGTCTAGAATTATTAGGAAATTTTAGATATATTAGAAATTTTTGAAATAGTATAAATGTTTAAGAGATATTAGATGTGGGGCCATGATTTTCCAATGTTAAAGTAAAGCTAATTGGAATAGAGTTACCTCAGAAGTCAGGTCATGTACTTAACGGATCCGAGCGAGCTGTATCAGATGGAATAGCGGTGCTACCATCACCTTGTTCTGGGAAAACGAATTCCAAAGTGATTCTACTGGATGACCATGCTTGTTCCGTAAGACACGGGACTTGATCTGGATAAGGACATAATCAGATTCCTCACAAGTCTTAAAGTTCCTACAATCTAGGAATTGACATGCACTGAAAGTAGATACACTCCTAAGAGGATGCAATATCTAGTCCTATATATCTTCTAGGATTCTTCTGGTTTAGTACAAGGATTTTATCCTAAAAAGGTCTCTTTCTAGGTCAATATAAATACGCTAATCTAAATTCATCTTTTGTAACTCATTCTTAACACCCTTATTCTCTTGCCCACTACTCGAGTCTAAAATTGTTTACTAACTTGACCGTCGGATAGCCTTTGACCGGCACACCCACTTCGGTCTTGAGCTTACTCACAGATGTTTCTTGTTTTGCAAGTTACCTTAATCTGTGCCTATATTGATGTGAAAATTACTTGACACACAAATTAAACCCTATTGTTGACAATTGTAGCAAAGATGTAAGTAGGGATCGTTCTAGACCGGGGATTAACTAGGGCTGCTAATCTACACAAATAATGTCATAACCCGTCCCGGAATTTCATATTCGTTGATATGAAATGACGGAATTGCCCTTAATGGTTGCTAAGGTACGTGTGACATGTCAATTGTTAAATGTATACTCTCCTTATATTCTTGGAAAAATTTAAATAGATTAAAATGGTATTCAATTTGTGTGGCTAGGGACTTAAGAATTGGGATTGTGATTGTTTTGGATGGACCACACACATACGGGACAACCATTCATCCAGTGCTCTCTCTCTCTTCCCTCTCAGTTTCTCTTTCTCTCTCTCTCTTCCTCTCGAAACCGTACGGACACATTCACCCACGATCATCCAAGCACGGATCGAAGGTTTCAAGGGCACCATTGTACTCGTGAGGACCCAACGAACTCACCCATACCCATTTCAGGACAATCCAAGCTCATAGTGAGTTTTAGGAGGTTCTCACGAAGCTCGGGGACGTTCGTTTGGAAGTTTTGGACGTCGGGATCACAAGGTTCGAAGGTGGCCGGTTTTGGGTGAAATTTCCTGATGTGATTTCGAAGGATTTGGAAGTTTTTAAAGGTGATACCTATCCCGAGGACGAGCGCATTCAAGGACGTCACGGGGGTTACGACCCTTCGACTTACCAATGAGTGGGCAGTATTTTCTGTATTTACCTATATACTATTGATTTTTCCTAGAAATTGAATTTAAATGAAAGTATGTTTTGAAATGCCATGCATGCATATTATATGAAATATATGAATTAGTATTTGATGCATATTTGTGAATTGGTGCTGTGGATGCACATGTGAGTATCAGGTGAGTTTTATGTTATTCATATGGTTCATTGATGATGTAATTGCGTTGAGAGCTCATAACTTGCACCCCTGGTGTTAGTGCTTATATTATTTACCCCGCACCACAGGCTCACCTTGGATCCAAGTAGGTGCATGTCGTACAGACCATTAGAGGGTTCCGACATGTCGAACAGACCATGAGAGGTGGTTCCGACTTGTAGGTGATTTTAGATTATTATACAGTTGTTGATGAGAGAAGCACTAGAGCGTATTCTTACACCTTTCTTATCGTACATACTACTTCAGGTAGTTCCGATGTATATGCAGAGTAGCGCCGTACAGGTCACTGCGGTGACTCCGGTTGGATTGAATATTGAGCTATAGAATTAATCGTACAGGACCAACTGCAGGGTCTCCGGTTGATTCCTTATTTCACCTATTATAATGTTGCATCCTTATTCTGTTATTGACGCTTATAGCATGGCATACTTTCTGGTTTTTGATAAAGATTGGTGATTTGAGATATATGAGGATTTATATGCATATTATGTTATTTTCTGGGAAAGTATACAGGTTTTACAGCGAGGGGTTAGAAATGTTATTAAATGAAATGTTTTAAAAAAGCTTTGTTTTACTGACCCACTCAATTTTGTTTTGTGCCCCTCCAGGTTCTAGATAGTAGCGTTGGTGGCCCACGAGGATCTCCACGGCGTTCTGATAGACTCCTTAAATGTAGGACTCATCCGCGGGTGTTGTAATTTAGTTATAGTCCTACTTGACTGCACCTAGTACTTATGCTCTGAATATGTGTGTTTCACACTTAAACTTACTCTAGCATGTTAGTTGGATATTATTGCTAGTAGATGTTTTTATTCCTTCGTATTTCCTTTATCTTTTGCTTCCGCGTCACACTTTTGGTTACGTCACACCCACATGATGGCTAGCACGCCTTGATTCTAGGATCGGGGTGTGTCAAATAAGACTCAAAAACACTAAACTAGACTCTATAGACTCAAAACTGACTCAAATGACTCAAAACAACAACAAACACTCAAAAGGACTCAATTCTAGACCTAACATGTGGTTTTGACGAAAATAAGACTTAATTTGACTCAAAAGACTAAAAGAAAACAAATTATGACTCAACTAACAAGACTTAATGAAAGGGGGATTGTTTTTGACGAATTTAAAACTTAAAACAAGAAACTTTGCAGAAACAAATAATGAAAACGAATTTAAGGTGAATTGAAAAGGGTGAAAAGCTAGTTAGAGGGTCATTCTCCACACATGACATATGCATACAAACCAATTTTCAGTTATTATTCCTTTAGACCATGAATGACAACACCCCAAGTTAACCGTGATAGCACAAATTAACAATCAGATTTTCCTTAAATCATTGAATTGGACGGGATACGCATCACAACCAAATTATCCTTATCAAGTGCCCTAACTATGAAAAGCATGAGAGAGAGAGACATATCAAAGGTCATTAAGTTCCTTGAAAACCATAAGTATTGACGAGGCATTCGTAACTATAAAAAGCATGATACTCCTGCCAAGGATTTACTTAACACAATCATGACTAGTGACTTCCACTACTTGTGAATACAAGTTCATAACGATTAGGTGAAACTCCCTTATACTCTAGCATCAAGTTTAGGCATGCAAACTAAGTATGCATCCTCAATCAACATACATAAACAAGTTTTAATAACTTAGATAAGCAAATCACATTCAAGACTCAAGAAACAATAACTGGATGTAATCAATTCATATAAAACATAGAATCATGGCTTCGAATTCACCTCTAACTAAAAAGAAATTTGTTCCTCATGTTCGCAATTAAACAAAGATAACTTAAATTAGACATTGAAAATAAAGATAGAAAACACCTAAGAACGCTCTAGCAATCCAATGTTGAATGGCAAGGCACGGCTCCAAGTGGCTCCTTCTTCTTCTTCCTTGCACAGCTGCAGCACAATGGGATTGATTTGTGGTGGATGGTGTGGTAATCTGATGGTACAAGGTGGTGGTTTGAATTGTGGCAGAAAATATGTATTTATAGGCTAGAGTTTTGCGCAAAGTAGTGGAGGAGAAGGATTACACAATCCTAGAGCAATAGGACTAGGAAATTCCGCATAAAGCTTCTAGAAAGGGATTAAATTCGTCAGATTTCTAAGGGGGAAAAGGATCAGGTTATTTGCATTGTTTCAGGGATTCTAGAATCAGATATTAGGTATTCTAATGTGATAAGGAGTCCCCCTTGCAACTGGAATTAAGGTAGGATAGGATTATGATAGGATAAGATAAGGTAAGGTTAGTTTGGATGAGATAAGGTTGGATAAGGTTTTGGATAAGATAAGGCAGTTTGGATAATATCTCATTCTTTTGAGCTGATTCCTTATCTTCAACGTCTTGAATTAATTTCTTCAACTCTTTAGCACATTCCTAGCCTCTCTTGAACTTCAAATTCGTCCATTCCTTGTGCTCCATATGTAAGCCATCCATTCCAGCCCAAAACTGCTCTAAAATGCTCCAAAATGCACTTTCTTGCCAACTTTGTCATTTGGACCTACAAACACACGAAAATAGCTTAAAACACTATAATAGGTAGAAACTAGCTATGAAAATGCAAGAAAACAAGCTAACTAAGTTGCATAAATATGCTCCTATCAAATTCCCCGACACTTAGCTTTTACTAGTCCTCAAGCAAAACAAAACAAACAAAACATAACCTAGACCTTCCAACATTCTGATAGGAGCATATTTATGCAACTTAGTTAGCTTGTTCTTGTGCATTTATGTTGTTATTTCTTTGTCAATTATGTATTGTAAGCTATTTTCGTGTGTTTGTAGGTCCTAATAACAAAGTTGGCAAGAAAGTGCATTTTGGTGTATTTTGGAGCAATTTTGGGCTGAAATGGATTGCATGCATATGGAGCAAGTTGGATGGACGTTTTTGGTGTTTTAAAAAGGGTTTCAACATATGCAAAAATCTGAATAATGAAGTTGAAGTGTGAAAGTGTGCAGATACATACACTTAAAGAACAATTTGAAAAGAAAAAAAGTGAAAGATGTCATTTGTTGGATTGCTTTACAAGTTGTATTCACATTTCCAGCAACTACAAACATAATTGCAAGCTGAAATGATGCATAGCATGTGTGTGAAAGTGTCTAGCAGCAGGTGCATGTGTGAAGAGGTGTAAAGTGGCCAAAAATTGGTGTTTGCAAGATGAAATAATGAAAAACATGTGTGTGAAAGTTGTCTAATAGCTAGTACATGTGGAAGTGAGCTGGAACACAAGGTAAAGAGTGCAGAAAATCAAGTTTGAAGGCACATGGACAACTCATTTGCCGTGCACTCCATCCATTGTTATAGCAACCTTTCACCTTTCCTTTGTCTACCATGTGCACAATATTCTTGTCCACTCATTGCACTCATGGCTGCACACACCACTCCATTTTACCCCCATGCCGTGCATCATGACTCCCCTTTCACCCATGAATCATTTCAGCACCACTTCATTGAATCATTGCTGCACACACAACTCCATTTTCTACTACAAATGCCATGCACTTCCTCTATAAAAGGAAGTGCGTGTAACAGCCATAGTGTGCAGATTTTGATCCATCAACACAATCAACCCTTCACCATAACTCACCTATATCCATCCACCATCATAATTTACCACTCATACATCAAACCACACCTTGTGCCGCAACAAAGAGAAGAAGGAGGACCCTTGGACGTGCTTGCCATTCAAGTTGGATTGCTGGAGCGTGTTTAGGTATTTTCATTCTTTGTTTTCAATGTTTAAGTTTATGTATCTTTGTTTTGCAAACATGAGGAACTAAACCCATCTTGGCTAGGGGTGATTTCAAAGCCATGATTATGTGTGCAATATGAGTTGATAAATTCCAGTTATGAATTCTTGAATCATGAATGCAATTAGCTTAACTGTTTGATTGATAACTTATTTGTCTTTGTTGATTGAGGATCGATACTTAATTAGCATGCATAAATCTGATACTAGAATATAAGGGAGTTTCAAATAATCGTTACAAACTTATAGTTACAAGTAGTGGAGGTCACTTATAAACGATCGCGTTAAGTTTAATTCCTAGTATGAGTGACATGATGTCATAGTTGCAAGTGCTTTGTCAATGCTTATGATTTTCATTAAACGTAATGATCTTTGATTGTATCTCTATTATGATGTCATGTAGGGAACTTTTGAAGAATTTTTTGGGTTGTCGAATGATGTCATCCAATCCAATAATACAAGGAAAATCTGAGGATGAACTAGTGATGTCACGGTTAATTTGGGGCATTGTCGTTTATAATTCAATGAAGGCGTAACTGGAAGTCAAGTTGTTTTCATACATGACATGTGTGGAGAAAGAGCCTCTAGCTAGCTTATCATCCATCTAATTCAACCAAATTCGTCCAAAATTTGTCTTAAGTTTTAGTTACTTGTTTTTATTTTAAATTCGTCCAAAACTCAATCCCCCTTTACTTTAGTGTGTCTAATTAGTTAGAATCTGTTTTAGTTTGTGTTTTTAAGTGTTTTGATTCAAGTAAAAGTCAATTTTCATCCAAAGTCATTCCTAGTGTCTAGTTTAAGTTTAATTGGTTGTTTTAATCTATTTTGAGTATTTTAAGTTTGCTTTTAGTCTTGTGAGTCTTGTTAAGTGTTTTTAAGTTTAGTTTTATGTTTTTGAGTCAGTTTAGAGGTTATAAGCAAGCCCTCCTAATCCCCGGCCTAGAACGATCCCTACTTATACATATACTACAATTGTCAAAAGAGGGTTTTAATTTGTGTGTTAAGTTAATTTTCGCATCAAGTTTTTTGGCGCCGTTGTCGGGGATTAGCAACTTTACTAATCCCCCGTTGTTTCTTTTTCGTGTCTTTTGTTTTAGTTACTGACTTTGTTCTGTTTGTGTCTTTTATTTTTACTTTTGATATTTGATTTAGTTTTGTTTCATTGAATTCAGGTACTAGAGAAGTAAGACATGGATTTTGCTACCATTCAAGCTCAATTGGCGAAACTTACTTCTCAATTGTCACAATATGTCGAAAGGACCACAATGCAAAGTGTCCCTACATGTGGTGTGTCATATGGGCAAGGATATCCAACTCATCAATGTTCTCAATTTGCTGCGAATGAAGATGCTTGGGGTTATCAAGGCCATAGCCAATCATGGGACAACATGTTTTCCAATGCTTGCAATTCGGATTGGAGAGATTATTCAGATTACATAGAACGTCAACAATTCTAACAAGATGGATATTGGCAGCAAGAAGAGGAGTTCTATTAAAGACCTATGTAGCCATCACAACCTCATATACAATATGCTCAATCAAACACAGGTTCGTCAATAGATTATGATCGAATTTTTGATGAAATAAATTCTTTGGTGCAGGGCTCACAAAATCAAGCCAAGGAGGCTCAACAAAATGGATATTGGCAGTAATCTGAGGAGTTTATTTAACACCTATGCAGCCATCACAGCTTCCCCCACAACAATTCCAATCAAATTCAAGTACGTCCACGGATAGTGATCAAATTCTTCAATTACTAACCTTTTTGGTGCAGGGGCAGCAAAATCAAAATGAAACAATGCTCAATCAAGCTAAGGAGATGAGCGAATTGAAAAATCAACTTGGAGAGATTATGGAGTTCACGGCACAAATTCAAGAGCAAAGTGAATTCTCCAACTCAACTATTGAAAATTTGAAGGAAGATTTTGAAATCTATGATGCTATCACTTTGGGAAGTGCTATGGAGGTTGGAGGTGAACCCAAGACGTCTAAACCAAGCCAAAACATGGATGAATAGCTGCTGCTTGAAGAAGAAGAGAATAACAAGGCCACGACAAGGGAAGAACCACCCTTGGCGCAGCCCCATATGCCCTCTATGCCGTCCACTACAACCAAGGTAAGCCTAAATTCAATTCGCCCTGACCCTGTTTCACCAAATGTCCTTATTCCTTGCAGGATCATGCAATCCAAGGAAGAAGAGGGTGAGAAAGGCATCTTCGAAACCTTTCCAAAGAATCAAGAGCAAGAAGTGGATGGGGAATGTCTAGAATTCATCAAAGAAGATACACTTGAGACGAAAATTCTCAAAGAAGTTGGATTTTATGACACGGGACAAGTCATAACTCTCAAAACACCAAATCTGGCCAAGTTCCATATCCCTGCAACCTTCAAAGATGTGGTGTTCATAATTGAGTTTGTGTCGGAGCAAGCAAGTAAGCCATATTCTCCAACTTCGATTTTATTTTATACTAACTTGCTGATTTTGATGATTCAGGCACCTACACTAGAATTTAAACCATTGTCGGATCACGTCAAGTATCACCTTCCATTCAAGGATTAATTCCATGCTATGGGCCCTATCCAAGCTTAGAAGGAAGTTTCGTTCGGCTGGAAGACATTAAAGCAAACGCTTCTTGGGAGGCAACCCATGTATTCAAATAAGGAAGATCTTTGAATCGCTCCACAATTAGTTTTGCGTTCCTGAAAACCTTCCCTTTACTGCATTTATTTTGCCATGATTGTCTTATTTATTTGTTGCTTGTTTAATTGTTTTTGGTGTGGGTTTATGTTTGAAACATTGATAGGTAAACAAAGTATTTTTACATAAATTTTCATGGAACATTAGGTAGAAAGGTAGAAAAATACAAGAAAGTGCAAACAAGCAAGAATAAGCCTTCATTGGTTAGGTGGTGCCCCAGCATTCGTTGGACCTCTGGAAAGACGAAGCACCAGAGATTGATTTTCTGGAGCCTCAACACTTGGTGAAGCGCCAGATGACGAAGGCAAAAGTTACCGTTGGAGTAACGCCACAAACCTTTGATGATCACTCTGAATTTGAACTTTGGACTCCTGCAGCTGGTCAAGCTTCCTCTTCATACTTGTTGAGTAATTAGTTACGAGCATGTGCAACTCTTTATTCTCATGCCTAAGCACTCTGACCTGTTACCGAAGACTAGCCATCTCAGCCATCAATGACTCAACCTGATGAGATCGAGCAAGAAGGTGTTGGCCTATGTTTAAAACTGCCTGCACATCGGGCGCTGTAGGCTAGAGAGTCCTGAACAGCCAGCTCATCAGACCGCCTAGAAAGAATCCTATTGTCTCTAGGAGTGAGAAGATTTCTCACCACGACTGAAGCGGTTGTATTGTTCATCATCATATAATCCCCAACTGTAAGAGGACCATTGGGGGATACAAAGGACAGTTGCCAAAAGTTGTTTGGAGAAGATATGTCAATATCTTCCCCAACATTCAAGTTAAGACGACGGTCAGATGGGCAAGACATTTCCTAAGGTGTTGAAGAAAAAGGTCAGACAAATCAAGATTTCAGAAGTGCAAGAAGGGAATTTCTACAGGTGGCAATGCAAGTGTGATTTGAAACCTAATGCGTGCCTCTATAAATCAGCACTCGAGGGAGCTTCAGAGGTGCCCGCTCAGAAATTGAAGAGGCGCTTGCTTTCTTAAAAGTCTGGCATGTTCAGAAATCGAAGAGGTGAGCTCAGAAATCGAAGAGACGCCTGCTTTCTCAAAAGCTGGGCCTGCTCAGAAACCACGGGACGATCGTAGATATCGAAGGGGCACTTGCTTTTCCAGACGTGTCAGCGCCTGTCACATGCACACTTAGCTTTGCAGAAATCACCGCCAATTTGTCGAAATGCCGATTTCAGATATTGAAGGGGCACTTGCTTTTCCAGACGTGTCAGCACCTGTCACATGCACACTTAGCTTTGTAGAAATCACGGGCAATTTTTCGAGGCTTCGATTTCAGATATCGAAGAGGCACCTGCTTTTCCAGACGTGTTAGCACCTGTCACAAACACACTCAAATTTGTGGAAATTATGGGCAATCTGTCGAAGATTTCTGGTGAAGTAGAAAGCTCGTGAATCTTCCTGTTCAATCATCCAACGGTTGCCGACACAAGTAAAAGAACAGTGCCTCTACCAGCTATTATGAAATTTCTATAAATGTTAACCTTCACCCTCCATAGCAAGCCAGCCTCACTTAACTTTTCTTCATCTCCGAGAATGCATTCCTAACGAAGCCTCTCGAGTCACTCAGTGTTCCTCATCCCCTGGGGTACCTTTGCAAACAACCCATCAAGAACAAAAGTATTTCATATCATGAAGGTTGAAAGCAAGAGTATCTCATATCATGTTTTCTCCCTGTCCTTCTCCTTGTCTTTGTTCTCACCTGCGGGACAAGGAGAAAGAGAGCAATCAACTAGCAATTGGTATCAATCTTCTGATCTGGAACCAACTGCCTGGAATTCCTTCCTGATTGCTTACCTAGCATTGCTCTCGAGTACTCATCTTCAACATCTTATGCTTCTCGAAAAGATACCACATCTGCTTGGAGAACAGATAAGGGAAGTGAAAATGATACCTCGAAGCATGTGGAGACAATGTGCTGATTCATCCACAGTTAGGGACAAGGAGAAAGAAAGCAATCGATGGGCACTTGGACAGATTAAACAAAGAAACAGACCATCACCTCTACCTCGTGCCTGCCTGCCGTGCAGAAAAAACAAGCAGAGAAGAATGCAGGCTGCACAATCAAATCAACCCAGCAGAAAGAGTCTGAATTGAAACCAAGGAACTCTCCTATTCCTTGCTCAGAATTCCAATCCAGTTCGAGATCAAAGCTATGGAAAGACAACAAAATCATCTACCTCCATAACCAGATTTGCGTTCTTAAACTTTACTCTTTCCTGTTTTTACTTTGCCATACTTGTCATGTTTTATTAGTTGTGTGGTTTGCTTGTTTGAGTGTAAGTCTATGTTTGAAACATTGAGGACAATGTTTGGTTTAAGTGTTGGGGGGGGGGTGTAAACAAGCTGTTTTGCATGATTTTCATGGATTTTATTCACCTATCACTTACAATGTTGTTTTTCATTGTTTTTAAGTGTTTGTAGTGTGTTTTGACATAAAAATCTGAAAATTTGATAAAAAATTGAAAAATTGTTTTGAAAAAGCCAAAATGAGTTGTTTTTGTGTGTTTGTTTGTGTCTTAGGTACCTTCCAACACAATAAAGAGGATTTGGTTTTTAAGTACATGATTGTTAAAGCAAGTTGCAAACATGGATGAAAGTTTGATATGCTCTTTGATTTATGCTTGCTTGTAGTTATAGTTTATGAATTCACATGCAATCACAAAAGAATAATAAAAAAAAAAATCAGTTGTTGTAACATGCTTGAAGGAAGGAACTCAAACTAACGCTACATCCCTGAGAGACTTGAGCCTAAATGTTTATTTGGAGCCTAAATGTTACTTTGCTCACTATTGCTTTAAGAACGTTTGTTTACCCTTACCTTTCTTTGTTAGCCAACACCCTTAACCCCGTTACAACGCTTGACTTCCATCTTGAGTGTTATGTGTTTCAATATGTGGAGTTTGAAATTGGTATGAGCATATGATATCACTGGTTCTCGCTTCTAAGTAGTAGCATTCCATTCATGAGATCATATATATACATGAATTAATAATTCTAGAAATTGCTTCTTTGTTGAAAAACATATGTGAGTACTAGTTTTCATGTTTACTCAATCTTCTCACATATACCTAGTATAGGGAGTGTAGTAAGAAATTCTTGTGTGAAAATAAGAGTGTATCTAGTAAGGAATTGAGGAAATTCTCTAAGGTATGTTACCACATTCAAAATGTTGTTTTAATTGATTAAATGTGAGCTAGTGAATGGTGACTATGATTAAGTTTGCTCGAGGGTAAGGATTGCTTAAATCTATGTGAGTGGTGATCTTTGGCATGGCATGTTTCATTAAAAATCCCTGAGGCAAATGTTGGAAGGTCTAGGTTATGTTTTGTTTGTTTCGTTTGTTTTGTTTTGCTCGAAGACTAGCAAAAGCTAAGTGTGGAGGAATTTGATAGGTGCATATTTATGCGACTTAGTTAGCTTGTTCTTGTGCATTTATGTTGTTATTTCTTTGTCAATTATGTATTTTAAGCTATTTTCGTGTGTTTGTAGGTCCTAATAACAAAGTTGGCAAGAAAGTGCATTTTGGAGCAATTTTGGGCTGAAATGGATTGCATGCATATGAAGCAAGTTGGATGGACGTTTTTGGTGTTTTAGAAAGGGTTTAAACATATGCAAAAATCTAAATAATGAAGTTGAAGTGTGAAAGTGTGCAGATACATACACTTAAGGAACAATTTGAAAGGAAAAGAAGTGAAAGATGCCATTTGTTGGATTTCTTTACAAGTTGTATTCACATTTCCAGCAACTACAAACATAATTGCAAGCTGAAATGATGCATAGCATGTGTGTGAAAGTGTCTAGCAGCAGGTGCATGTGTGAAGAGGTGTAAAGTGGCCAAAAGTTGGTGTTTGCAAGATGAAATGATGAAAAACATGTGTGTGAAAGTTGTCTAATAGCTAGTACATGTGGAAGTGAGTTGGAACACAAGGCAAAGAGTGCAGAAAATCAAGTTTGCAGGCACATGGACAACTCCTTTGCCGTGCACTCCATCCATTGTTGCAGCATCCTTTCACCTTTCCTTTGTCTACCATGTGCACAATATTTTTGTCCACTCAATGCACTCATGGCTGCACACACCACTCCATTTTACCCCCATGCCGTGCATCATGACTCCACTTTCACCATTGAATCATTTCAGCACCACTTCATTGAATCATTGCTGCACATACCACTCCATTTTCTCATACAAATGCCATGCACTTCCTCTATAAAAGGAAGTGCGTGTAACAGCCATAGTGTGCAGATTTTGATCCATCAACACTATCCACCCTTCACCATAACTCACCTATATCCATCCACCACCATAATTTACCACTCATCCGTCAAACCATACCTTGTGCCGCAACAAAGAGAAGAAGGAGGACCTTTGGACGTGTTTGCCATTCAAGTTGGATTGTTGGAGCGTTTTTAGGTGTATTCATTCTTTGTTTTTAATGTTTAAGTTTATGTATCTTTGTTTTGCGAACATGAGGAACTAAACCCATCTTGGCTAGGGGGTGATTTCAAAGCCATGATTATGTGTGCAATATGAGTTGATAAATTCCAGTTATTAATTCTTGAATCATGAATGCAATTAGCTTAACTGTTTGATTGATAACTTATTTGTGTTTGTTGATTGAAGATCGATACTTAATTAGCATGCATAAATCTGATGCTAGAATATAAGGGAGTTTCACATAATCGTTACAAACTTATATTTACAAGTAGTGGAGGTCGCTTATAAACGATCGCATTAAGTTTAATTCCTAGCAGGAGCGACATGATATCATAGTTGCAAGTGCTTTGTCAATGCTTATGATTTTCATTAAACGTAATGATCTTTGATTGTATCTCTATTATGATGTCATGTAAGGAACTTTTGAAGAATGTTTTGGGTTGTCGAATGATGTCATCCAATCCAATAATACAAGGAAAATCTGAGGATTAACTAGTGATGTCATGGTTAATTTGGGGCATTGTCGTTTATAATTCAATGAAGGAGTAACTGGAAATCAAGTTGTTTGCATAAATGGCATGTGTGGAGAAAGAGCCTCTAGCTAGCTTATCATCCATCTAATTCAACCAAATTCGTCCAAAATCTGGCTTAAGTTTTAGTTACTTGTTTTTATTTTAAATTCGTCCAAAACTCAATCCCCCTTTACTTTAGTGTGTCTAATTAGTTAGAATCTGTTTTAGTTTGTGTTTTTAAGTGTTTTGATTCAAGTAAAAGTCAATTTTCGTCCAAAGTCATTCCTAGTGTCTAGTTTAATTTTAATTGGTTGTTTTAAGCTGTTTTGAGTATTTTAAGTTTGCTTTGAGTCTTGTGAGTCTTGTTAAGTGTTTTTAAGTTTAGTTTTATGTTTTTGAGTCAATTTAGAAGTTATTAGCAAGCCCTCATAATCTCCGGCCTAGAACGATCCCTACTTATACATATACTACAATTGTCAAAAGAGGGTTTTAATTTGTGTGTATGTTAATTTTCGCATCACATTCGCCTCAGGGATTTCCAATGGAACACGATACATTAAAAATCACTACGCACATAGATTTTAGTTGTCCCTACCCTCGAGGGCATACTTAATAACAGTCACTACTCACTAGCTCGCATTTAATCAAATTAAAACATGGTTTTGATGTAGTAACATGCCTTAGAGAATTCCCTCAATTCCTCACCGGATGTACACTATATTTTCACACAGATTTTCTAACTACACTCCATACACTAGTTATATGTGAGAAGATTGATGAAAACATGTAAACTAACACTCACATATGTTATGATCAAAGAAGGCAATTTTTGGAATTATCAATGCATGTATATATATATGATCTCATGAGCGGAATGCCACTACTTAGACGTGGGATCCATGGATACCATATGCTCATACCAATCCCAAACTCCACATATTGATACACACAACAACCAAGATAAAATTCTAAGGGTTGTAACAGGGCTAAGGGTATTGGCTAACAAAGAAAGGTAAGGATAAACAAAGGTTCTTAAAGCAATAGTAAGCAAAGCAATGAAATCAACTTAGAATTCACTCTTGAATGCAGCAAATAACTTGAAACACTAAGGGGATTTCGTACAACTTAGGGTCATATTCAACTCCTTTCTTCAATAACCAATACTTGTGAGTTCATTCTTACTTATTTTGAACTCTTTTTCTTTTCTTTTTTCCACTTTTTCTTCTTTTTCACGTTTTTTTTTCTTTTTCTTTTTTTTTCTACTCGTGTACATAACCTTCCCCCACACTTGATTTCTACAATATGTTTGATCAAAAGGAATTCCTTCTAAGTCATGCTCCACTATACTTTAAGAACAAGGGTATGGATAGTCCTATTCTAGGCTAGGTCGGGATAATGTGGCTAACAAAGAAAATAGGCTAAAACAAGGGTATGGATAGTCCTACTCAAAGGGGTTAAACCTACAATACATATGAAAAGGATTAAGGCTTTTTGGCTTTGGTGGTAACTACTAAACAACTTCATCTTGTTATATGTTATACATTCAATTTTAAGCTTTGAATGAAACGGGCATGAGTTCTAATATTTGGAACTAAAATGATAAAATGCATTCTAAGTAGCAACCAAGCAAAGAATGATCAGATCATGCAACGACTTTAGAAAACAAGAAATCACAGATTAATAACTCTCTAAATAATGTTTAGGCTCAAGTCTCTCAGGATTGTAGCGTTAGTTTGAGTTCCTTCCTTCAAGCATGTTACAAAAACTGATATTTTCCTTTGTGATTACATGTGAACTCGTTAATGACAACTACAACCAAGAATAAACCAAAGAGCATATCAAACTTCCATTCATGTTTGTAATTTTCTTTAACAGTCATGCAATAAAAACCAAATCCTCATCATTGTGTTGGAACGTATTCTAAGACACAAACACACAAAAATGACTCTAAAATGACTCTTTTTGGGTTTTTCAAAACGTATTCTACTTTTTTTTTTCAAATTTTTGTATTTTCTGCTAAAGACACACTAAAACACATCAACACACACTACAAACACTTAAAAATAGTGAGAAACAACTCTAGTGGTGCTAGGTGGTGAAATCCTACGAATTTTCAACAAAAACACTTGTTTACCCCCCCCGGTACTTAAACCAAACATTGTGATCAATGTTTCAAACATAGACTCACACATAAGCAAGCAAACGACACAATGAACAAACATGACAAACATGGCAAAGTAAAAGCAAGAAAGAGTAGAGTTTAAGAACGCAAATCTGGTTATGATGCCATAGCTTCCTAGTTCTTCTTTATTCGCATGGGTTGTCTCCTAAGAAGCACTTGCTTTAACGTCTTCCAGCTGGATGATACTTCCATTCAAACTCCCCTAGGTCCCACAGCACGGAGTTGATCTTTGAATGAGAAGTGATACTTGAAATGATCTAGGAATGGTTTAAATTTTGTGTGCTCCGACATGAACTAAAGAATAAACACCCCTTCGAAAGTTGTAGGACTAGAAAATTCAACCAGATTTGGTGTTGTGAGAGTTATGACTTGTCCCGTGTCATAAAATCCAACTTCTTTGGGAATTGTCGTCTCAAGTACATTCCCTTTGATGAATTCTTGATATTCCCCAGCCACTTATTTCTCTTGAATCGTTCTTCTTGTTATACAAAGTTCTTTGAACAATTCAACACATTCTGGAACTTGATTTGTTGTACCAAGAATTTGGATATTACTTTGCACCCTTGGAAGGGTTTCCAATATGTCTTTTTCACTTTCTTCTTCCTTAGAAATCATGAACCTGCAAGGGATAGGGACATTTAGTGGAATGGGGTTAGAAAGAATTGAATTTGGAACAACCTTACCTGAATTGGATGATGTAGGAGCCTTAGAAGGCTGCGGCAAGGGTTGTTCTTCCCTTGCCGTGGCTTTGTCTTCCTCATCTTCTTCAAGCATTAACTGTTTGTCTACTTCTGTGCTATGTTTAGACATCTTTAGTTCAGCTTCAACCTCCATACTACTTCCTAAGGTGATGGCTTTAGCAATTTCAAAATCTCCCCATAGATTGACAATGGTTGAGCTGGAGAGATCACTTTGTTTTTAAATTTGCCCCATGAATTCCATCATCTCTCCAAGTTTTCAATTCGCTCATCTCCTTAGCTCGATTTGCTATTCGATTATTTTGATTTTGTAATCCCTGCAATACAGAAGTTAGTAATTGAATAGCTTGATCATTATCAAATAGCGAACCTGAATTTGGTTGGGCATATTGTTATAGGGGAGACTGTGGTAGTGCATATGGCCATTTATAGAACTCCTCAGATGGCTGCCAATATTCTTCTTGTTGAACTTGTTGAGGTTCTTTCCACATAGAATTTGAATAATCTCTCCAATCTGAATTGTAAGTGTTGGAAAACAAGTTGTTTCTTGATTGATTATGGCCTTGATAACCCCAAGCACCTCTATTCTCATTGAATTGAGGACATTGATGAGTTTGATATCCTTACCTATAGGACACACCAAATGTAGGGACACTTTGCATTGTGGTACCAATATATCACGCTACCATATCGCTTAACTCCAAACAAAATCTATCAAAAGCACAACACCCACAAGAACAAAAGAATCAGGGAATTGCCGATAGAAAACGGAGCCTTCACTGAAAGGCAGATCCTTTCCCATGATATGTAGGGAGTCATTTATGGACCCAATTGCAACTTTGTTGTCTGCACGAAGGAAATTCATGGAGAACTCATCTCCTAACGCCCAGAGGCAGCGTTGAGGGGGAGTGAAATGTGCAATGGCATAGGACCCCTAAATTTAAAGGGCCACAAAAAAATTTTGGTATCTTATATTTATATGTAATAATGTTATATATTAAAAAAATATTTTTATTAGCACTTTAAAATCTTATTGTGCACTTTTATAAGTGTTATTTTTTTTTCTTTTGAGATATTAGAAATGCCAATAGCAACACCTTAAAAACGATTTTCTTTTCAATTATATTATATAATAATGCTATATATTCAAGTGAAACTTTAAAGTTAGAGTTTTTGAAGCTTTTTTTTTTCTTTCTTTGGTTGCTTAAGATTGAACTATTTTTTATTATTTAGAGAAAGTTATGTTTGTAACTATTTTTACTTATTTAATGATACTTGTAAACCTAAATGTTGTTTTGATTTAAGTTATTATTTTCTAGTACCAATATATTGTCCTACTTAAAAAAAAATTTAAAATAAAAAAACTATCTTAAAAAAGGGCCCTTTTATAAATGTCGCACAGGGCCCCCGAAATCTCATAGACGGCTATGCTAATGCCCCACCATGGGCTTATTGCCAAAAGTGATCGCTGGTGTAAATTCTTACATTATATCATCTTTTCCTTAGAGCTACCTCAGTGATTTGATTCCCTTTCCCAATGATATGTAGGCAATCCTTTATGGATTCAATCACACCCTCTTGTCAAACAATCCCATTCCCTTTATCAATAAAGAAGTTCTGGAATTTATCTGTCTTATTTAGTTACGTTCAATGTTTTGTCAATCTATCTGTCTTCAAAAACTTTGCACAGTTGCAAATTTGACAAAATTCAAAAATAAACACCCCTTAATGTTTCTTTTTGCTTTTTGAACATCTTATTTGAAATAATCTTTTTGACTCATTTGACCGATTGGACTAACAATAACGGAAGTGCAACAAAGTCAAGGAACGGAAGTGAAAATTTGAGTCAATTACCAAAACAAATGTGTAGGTAGTTGAATCACGGATGAAAGTAAGCATATTCTATTCTTTTTTGGTACAAAAATTAATCAAACTTTATTATATTAAGAGGAAATTATAATTCCATTCAACTTTTCTATATCTTCTGGACAAAATAGTTGACACACCCCGACCTAAAATCAAGGCATGCTGGCCGTCACGTGAGGGTGACGTAGCCATGTGCACAGTACAGATGCAATAAGGATATGAAATATACAAATAACTAAGAACCGAAAGCTAATTAATGTGCACTAATAAGCAGAAAGTGCTAGGAATGAGATACAAGTGTAAATACACCTAATCAGAGCATAAAAGTCTAGGTGCAGTCCAGTAGGACAAGTACTAGTTATACAGTACCAGAAGAAGTCCTACGAATATTATACTTTGTCAGAACTGCCAAGATCCACAAATGCCACCAATAGCAAGTCTACCTAAAACCTGGAGGGGAGCAAAATAGAAAATGTGAGTGGGCAAAAACAAAGCTTTTTAAAATCATTTCATTTACCAAATGCTCTAACCCCTCGCCGTAAAACATGTATAATTTTCCCAGAAATTAAATATAAATATAAATATATATATATATATATTAGGTTCTAAAAAGCGCTAGGTGCTAGTCGGGCGACGGGCAAGGGCCTAACGCCTAGGCGGCTAGGCGGGGGCCTAGGCGGCCTAGGAGGATTTAGGTAAATTTATTGTATATCGTGTAAATAAGTAGAGATTACATAAAGTACATGTATCCAACAAGCTTACAATTTGAAAACACATTAACCATGTAATCAATCTGAGTGTTTTTGGATGATATATGTATCTAACAAGGCAACAAGTATCCATCAAGCTTACAATCAAAATGAATGTTCTTGGATAATACCTGTATGCAATAAGCATCCAACAAACTTCCAATTTAAAAGCACATTGTCATTAAGCATATAATCATTGTCATTGAGCATATAATCAAAATGAGAGTTCTTTTCTTGAGTATCCAACAAACTTACAAATTAAAAGCATATGAAAGTTGTTTTCCTGAGTATCCAACAAACTTACAAATTAAAAGCACATTAAGCATAAAATCAAAATGAGTGTTCTTGGATAATACATGTATCCAACAAGTTCACAATTTAAAGTTTAAACACATTACACATAAAATGCAAAATGAAAGGGATAAGGATATAAGATACTTGCAAAGTTTTAGAGCTAGGCCTTAATCTCTTCTTCTCCACATCCTTCCAAGATTCTCTCTGTGTCAGACTCAAACTCAATTTCTTCTTCATCATCTCCTTCTTCTTCTGTGTCCTCATCCCATACAAAATCTTCTTCATGAAGCTCTCTTACTTCAACATTTCTAGAACTCCTCCTAGGCTCTAGGGAACTATCCACCTCTAATTGCTCTCCATCCATTCCCGAACCAAGCTCAGTTTCTTCATCAACACCCTCCACAATCCATCCTTGCGCCATACTAGCTTCATTAGCGAGTAGTATATCCACTTTCTTCTCTTTCTCTCTTTTCTTCTTGTTCATGATCCTCGCATTGAATTGGACATAGACCAAATTATTCAACCTTGTAGTATCTAGTCTATTCCTTTTCTTTGTATGTATTCCCCCAAAAGTGCTCCAATTTCTCTCACACCCGGATGAACTTGTAGTCAATGAGAGAATTTTGATAGCAATTCTTTGCAAATTAGGCATACCATTGCCATAAGTAGACCACCATGAAGCTAAAAAAAGTACAAAATACAAAATTTGAATTAGACTAGTAAAGAAAAACAATTAGAACTAGACTAGTAAAGAAAAACAATTAGAATCATACTCGGATCATAGTTGTCATCATTCTCAACGCATCCAATCTCTGCCAAATGTCTTCCAAATCCACCATCTTTTTTCTTGTACTTCGGCATCTCTATATTAATAACTCGATTTTGGACTTCAAAGTTGTCGGGGAAGAACTTCTCAACACAAGTAAACATGGCGTCCATGACTAATGAATCATGTTGAATGTTTGGATCTTTGAAGAAGTAAAAAGGATTCAAGAAGTAGGCCTCCATATGTAATGGACCATCAAGCCAATCATGAGCTTTTTCATCAATAATTTGTATGATTGGTCTATAATGGGCCTCCTTATTTTTCAATGCCTCTTTGATCTCATTCCTCGCTTTTTGTAGCTCCCTGTACAAAAACCCCATTGATGGCTTTTTATCCCCATCCACAAGTTGAAGAACCTTAAACAATAGTTCAAACACTCTCAAGCAAAGTAAGACCCCATTCCAAAATTATGCACTCACCATGGTAGCATATGCCGCTTTCCCTTTTGTACTCTTAGAATGTTTGCATTTTTCTCATTCATCACTAGCAACCATAATCCTCAAGTCCTTTTTCTTATCAACCAAGCTTTGCAAAGTTAGGAAAGAAGTTGCAAATCTTGTGACTCCGGGTCTCACTATGTCTCTTTTCTTTGTATACTTTCTCATCAATGCTCATGTTTTATGATGAGCATAAATGAAGATAGCAAAAGCCTTTGCCTTTTCAATCACTCCTTTGAACCTAGGTAGGTTACCAATTTCTTGAAGCATGAGGTTCAACGTGTGAGTGGCACATGATGTCCAAAACATGTGTGGCCTCTTGTCCAACATCTTGTTTGCCGCCGCCATATTGTTAGAAGCATTGTTGGTTACCACTTGAACAACATTTTGTGGACCAACTTCTTCGATGCACTTGTCAACATATTCAAATATGTTTTCCCTGGTGTGTGCTTCATTAGAGCATTCTTTGGAAGAAAGAAATATTGTGCCTTCTTTGCATGTCACACACAAATTCATTATACTTCTTCTTTTTCGATTGCTCCAAGCATTGGTCATAATTGAGCAACCATTCAAAGCCCATTTTTCTTCATGCTTCTTAAGAGATTGTTTTACCCTCTCCACCTTTTCTTTCAATAAAGGCTCTCTCAAATCATATTGACTTAGAGGTTGGTATCCCGGGCCAAATTGACCAACTGATTCCACAAAGCGTTTGAAGCTGTCATTATCAATGGCATGGAAATGAATACCGGCTTCGTAGACCCATCGAGGCAGATATTGATCCACCTGATGTGTTCTATCCTTACAAATTGCATCATGAAGATTTTGTTGTCGCTTACTCTTGCTTCCATCATTTGATTTTGAAGAACTAGGATTGATGGAGAATGCAAACCTATCAATAACCCCAAGAGTTCGCAACCTTTTCCTTGACTCAACAACTTCAATATCTTCATCTTCTTCAATATGTGGACCTCTTCCCTCACTTCCTCATAGTAGTGCATGTTTCTTTCTTTCTTCTTCTTTTTTGCTTCATCTAATGCGGCTTTACATTTTGCTATATCTTCATCCGAAGACTTTGTGCATCCAGCTACATTTCCCTTGATATGGGCTATGTGTTGTTTCATTCTATAAATGCCACCACTGAGTACTTTTTTACACAACTTACACTTCACCTTATCCAAGTTTGAAGGATCCGCCAACACCCCATATTCCCATCCCACATCATCTGAAGCATGCTTTAATGGATTATCTGATTGGGTGGACAACATTGGATTAGATGCTCCGGATGATACAGTGCCCGCCATCTAAAAAAGCAGAAAATCATTTAACTATAAGTACATGAAAAAAAGGCCCTCCATCGAGAAGAATAGAATCATAGAGTTTGTAAAAATTAAATATATTAATCCAAATCCTACGAGAAGCAGAATTAAAGCACAACACAAGCAAAGGCAACTAGAAAAAGAGTAGTTAGCATGTTTAGATTAGTTGTCAAAGCAGCCAACTTTTCTTATGCTACTTCGAAACTAAATCCACAGTGATAAAAATAAAAGTAGAAGAAACATCAAACTTACAATGAAGGAGGCTTATGATAGGAGCATATTTATGCGACTGAGTTAGTTTGTTCTCGTGTATTTATGTTGTTATTTCTTAGTTAATTATGTATTTTAAGCTATTTTCATGTGTTTGTAGGTCCATAGGCCTTATGAAGCAAAAAGATGCATTTTGGTGCATTTTGGAGCAGTTTTGGGCCTGGAATGAATAGCACATGGATGGAGCAAGGTGGATGGACGAAATTGAAGACTAAAGAGGCTAGGAATGTGTTAAAGAGAAAGAAGAATTAATGTAAAAAGGACAAAGAGCTCAGCCACAAAGGGGTTTCACTCCACCATTCACCTTTCCATCATTGTCGTGCACCACCATTGCACTCCCTTTGGATTCCTATGCCGTGCATCATCATCCATGTTCCCTCCATTGACTCATTTGTTGCATCATTCCACCTCCCTTTCCTTTCTCTACCATGTGCACAATCATTCATGTTCCCTAGCTGCAACACCACTCCATTTTACCCCCATGCTTTGCATCATCGCTTCACTTTCACATTTGAATCATTTCAAACACCACTCATTGCACTCAATTGCTACACCATTCCTTGTTCCCTCCATCATTTCAGATTTCATGCATCATTACATTGACTCATTGCACTCAATTGCTACACCATTCCTTGTTCCCTCCATCATTTCAGATTTCATGCATCATTATATTGAATCATTGCACTCAATTGCTACACCATTCTTTCTTCCCTCCATCATTTCAGATTCATGCATCATTACATTGAATCATTGCACTCAATTGCTACACCACTCCATGTTCCCCTCAATTGCCATGCACTTCCTCTATAAAAGGAAGTGTGTGTAACATAAATTTAGTTCATACTTAGTTAGATCATTCACTCCCATTTCAACACAACCTTCATCCAATCACATCCATTCATCTTCACATCTATTCATCCATACAAACAAACCTTCAAACACTCACCAACACCTTGTGCCGTAGCAAAGGAAGGGAAGGAAAGTGCTTGGACGTGCTTGCTGTCCAACTTGGATCGTTGGAGCGTTTAGGTGTTTTCTTTCTTTTGTTTCTAATGTTTAAATTCATTTCCTTTTGTTTTGTTGTAAATATGAGTGGCTAAACCCCTCTTGGTTAGGGGTGATTTCAAAGCCATGATTATGTGTGCAATATAATTTGATAAATTTCAGTTATGAACTCTTGAATCGTGAATGCAATTGGCTTAACTATTTGATTGATAACTTATTTGTATTTGTTAATTAAGGGTCGACACTTAATTGGCATGCATAAATCTGTTGCTAGAATATAAGGAAGTTTCACATAATCGTTACAAACTTATATTCACATGTAGTGAAGGTCGCTTATAAACGATCGCGTTAAGTTCAATTCCTAGCATGAGTGACATGATGTCATAGTTGCAAGTGCTTTGTCAATGCTTATGATTTTCATTAAACGTAATGATCTTTGATTGTATCTCTATTATGATGTCATGTAGGGAACTTTAGAAGAATGTTTTGGGTTGTCGAATGATGTCATCCAATCCAATAAAACAAGGAAAATCTGAGAGTTAACTAGTGATGTCACGGTTAATTTGGAGCATTGTTGTTCATAATTCAATGAAGTAGTAACTGGAAATTAAGTTATTTGCATACATGTCATGTGTGGAGAAAAAGCCTCTAGCTATCCCATCCATCATCTTATTTCTCAAATTTATTTTACAATCTGTCTAGTTTTTCATACTTGTTTGTTTGTTTCAACTTCATCCGAATCAAAACACCCCTTTTAGTTTCTTGTTTCAAAGTGTTTCAAATCTGTTTTAGTTTGTGTTTTTAAGTGTTTTGATTCAAGTAAAAGTCAACTTTCGTCCAAAGTCATTCCTAGTGTCTAGTTTAAGTTTATTTAGTTGTTTTAAGCTGTTTTGAGTATTTTAAGTTTGCTTTGAGTCTTGTGAGTCTTGTTAAGTGTTTTTAAGTTTATTTTTATGTTTTTGAGTCAGTTTAGAGGTTATTTGCAAGCCCTCCTAATCCCCGGTTCATTCATCAAGTGTGTCCCGAGTTGGCCTGCTCGAGATCTTACGAAAAGGAAACAAGCTATTTACATGATTGTTTCAAACAAAATAGGACGTGCAATGTGCATGAAGAAAATGTTGTTAGAAATATGCTCTGAAAGTCAATCTTTGGAAGAAACCTTTCAGGACAATGAATGGATGTATAGATGATTCTTGTACATCAAATGGCAAAGATACTAATTAGGACTATCTCAACACACGATATATGTCCTAAATAGTGAAGCCATGGACAATGGATTGATGGAAGAAGTAATCTAATGATGTTAGACTACAGAGACCTTCTTCACATAACCATCATGTCCAAAAGGTTCCTGGTCATAGGATTGTCGGAGGGATACTGACAATGCATAGACCGGTACATACTATGTCCGCTTCAATTGGAAGGATGGAAAGTCTCGTCCCATTCGTGTAGTGACACTAAGACAAGTATGTAGGTGTTCATTAAGGGAATGAGTTCACTAAACACAATCGAACGAGAGTACTTGCATGGAGGTCTACTCACATGTCAAGCAAGTAACTCTAATGGTTGGAATAATGTAAGTAGTCCTTTGACCTGAGGCATCGTAGTTGTCTTGTGGTTAGGTACTTGATCTTTGATTATGTCAAAGTCACTCCATCCGCGGGTGTCCACGGCATAGTTGGGGTTAAGCCACTTAGTCATGGAGGCAAGTGAATGCGCAACAAGGAATCTCTAATCCTCGTTAAGAGAGGATGAATACTCTAAGATATGATTCGGGAATCTTCGGCCGAAGTATCGAGCGTAATAAAGGAAAGCGTTCCTATACGACTCAAATGAATCATATAAGAAGGAATAATCACATTAGGGGTTTGACATAATATATCCATACCCTAGTAATGTGATTGAGAGTATTGTTTTAGAGAAGGATCGAATTACATTGTAATTCCAATTGAATAGGTTCTCCGAACAAATTCTACATTAACTTGGGTAGCCATGATATATGGTTAGATGTCACTCATGACTTGTGAGTTCTTCTAGATGATTAAATGTAGTTGTCAAAGAAGAAGGTGAATTAAAAGTAAGTTTTAATTCACTAAGTGATTGGATTAAATATAATCAATTGGATTGGTGCCAATCACCTCACTGCCTTGCTAATTAGAACCTAAAATGATTGTACACCGATACACTCTTGTAGTGAGTAACTAATGGATGATGGAAATAATTAATTGGATTAATTAAGTGTTGTGATTAATTAGAAAGTCTAAAGAAATCATAAAAGCGATAAAAGATCGTTTTGGGCTTAAAGAAAAGTTCGGGTGTAATTGGGCCCATTGGGCCTAAACCCATTGGGCTTTTATTCAAGCATAGGATAACTTGAAATGATAAAAGCCCAAAGCCTAAACCAAACACATAGGGCCGGCCAAAGAGAGGGAAAGAGAAAGTCAAATTGTTGACTTGTTTCTTTTGTTATAAAAGGAACTTTATAGTGAAAAAGTTCATTAGGGTTTTTTGTGTGTTCATTTCAACAAAAGAGAAAAAAAAATATCTCTCTCTCAAAACACAAATGGCCGGCCACCAAAGGGGGTTTTTAGCTAATCATCTTTTTCTCCCTTTGGTCATTCCTCCATCCATCTAACTACACTAGTGGGTGTGGATCTTTAGAGGTCTTCAACCTTGGAGACTAAAGGAGAACCAAGGAGCACTCATTCTAGCAAAGTGGAGGAGGCAAGGAGGGAGGCTAGGCTCAAGGAGTTCCAAGAGCAAAGAACTTGGAGGTGGTCTATCCTTGGTCTCAAGTCTAGATCAAGAGGTATAAATCTACTCCTACACTTTGTTCTTCAATAAAATGTTTTGATGCATCTTATATAAACCTATGCATCTTGAAGGGGATTTGCATGACTATAGCTTTGATATTATTTGATAACATGCTTCCGTTGCTTTTGTATATAAATTTTGAATTATATATGCATGCTAGTCACTAGAAATCCCACATGAATCTCATTATTTTCCCTTCAAATGTTGCTATCATTGATTCATTATCAGATTCAGATGTACAAAAACATAGTTATTTATGTGTAACCAACTAACCAAGTAAGCCTCTAAGAAGTTCAAAAGAATTACAACCAATGAATAAGAATAACTAATCCTTCTCTTAACTAAACTAAGAGCCTATGAATACACGGTTGTAACTTGTAACCAGAGATCAATTTCAAACATGTAAATAGGGATTGACTGTTACTGATGTAATCCTCATGTATTATAAATTTAATAATAGATTGCTCAACCACATTGATGCACGGTATGCAATGAAGGAAAAATTTTGTCCTAGCTAAGAACATGTGAGAATATTTGAACACATATGCAAACTATTAACACAATAAAGTAGGCATGCATTCAAAACAATTCTAAAACCCATGACTTTCAAAGCCTAGTGAATGGTGAACCACAAGACTCTTTAACATCATTAAAAAGAAAGAAGGTTTTAGAGATTCATTACCCTTGAAGCTCATCCTTGTTTACACAAGGGATTTACCTAAGTGGAGGACCTTCAAGTCACCTCCTAGCTCCTTGGATCTTCCTTGTGATTTTCTTCCTTTTGATGCTCCTTTGCTCCTTGAGGATGTGAGGAAAGGATCTCCAAAAACACCAAAGATTTGGTGTCTCTAAGTCTCCACACCAAGGATGAGGTGTGAAGATGAAATGGATGACTTAGAGAAGAAAAGATTGCTAGCTATATCTTCTCTAAGTGGCTGGCCTCCTTTAGAGAAAAAGAGAGAAAATGTTTCTCATCTTTGCCTCAAGAAAACCCTAATGAGGTAAAAACTATAAAGATGCTTTTCTATCTATTTTCTTAGGTGAGTGGTAGACTTGCAATTAAGCAAAACTTACCACTCCCTCACTATGGCCGGCCTCTTTTAAGTGATTGGGCTATTTGCCCATATTTGTTTTAGTTGTCATACAACTTAAACATAATGGGCCTAGTGGACCAAACCCTTTTGGACCCCGAAGCCCAAAACTAACTTAAAAACCCAATACGAACCTTTCGTATAATTAATTAACTAATTAATTAACCTTGACCATATTTCAATTAAACCATTTAATTGCTTATCCATTTCATTTATATTTCTTCACTTTCATCCTTACTCGGTGTACGATCCATTAGGTTCTAATTAGCGAGGCAGTGGACGATTGTTACTCTTAACGATCGATTGTGAATTGAAACTACATTTCAATTCTCCCTTTGATTAAGATTAGTGTTTGCTAATCTTCAGGGCTTCCACAAACCATGAGTGACACCTAGCAGCATGTCATGGCTACCCAAGCCAAATAGAATTGGTTGGAGAACCTATCCAGTTACAATTACAATGCAATACGGTCATTCTCTAATACAATACTCTTAATCACATTGTTTGAGTGATTCAATTGAATATGATTTGGAACATACTTCCTAAGTCATATTCGTATGCTTTGGCCAAAGACTCCCGAATCATATCTTAGAGTATTCTTCTTCCACCATGGAAGGTTAGAGATTCCTTGTTGTGCATTCATATACCTACATGACTAGATAGTTTGACCCCAACAATGCCGTGGACACTCTCGATGGAATGCCTTTGACATGATCAAAGATTAAGGACCTAACCATTAGACATCTATGATGCCTCAGGTCAAAGGACTACTTTGCATATTGCAACTTACGAGTTCTTACATGACATGTATGTTCGAACTCTCTTTTGATCGTTGTTCAGTGTACTCGATTACTCTTTCAAGCACCTATGTGTTTGTCTTAGTGTCCAACACTAAATGACTTGAGACTAGTCATACTCACGCTTGAGTTGACATAACACATACTAACCTTAGCGGATTGTCAATGCCCAATTGGCAATCCTATGGCTAGGAACGTTTTAGGAATGAACATAAGAGAAAGGTCTCGTTAATCTAACTTATTTAAATCACTTCTCTCTTAGATCAAATACATTCCTTGGATTCCCTTATTGCTTAAACACATGATACAATAAATAGTGATTAACAACAAGCTTTGCCCTTCATTAAACATATAATAGTTTAATACAATAAGTATTCCAAAAGCTATTACATCAAATGAGTGGCTTTGTGGGCATACTTCCAACAATCTCCCACTTGCACTCAAAGCCACCTTCTCATGTATCTAATACCCATCTTTTCCATATGGCGGTCAAGTTGGATTTGAGACATTGGCTTTATCAGTGGATCTGCTACGTTATCGGCTGAGGCAATCCTAAGGATGTTGACTTTCCCCTCGGCAACATATCTTCTAATGATATTAAAGCGCCTGTCAAAATGCTTGTTCTTTTGATGAGCCCTGCGTTCCTTGGCTTGAGCTATCGTCCCACTATTATCATAGTACAAAGTTACTGGTGATGTAATGGTTGGAACCACTCCAAGTTCAGTAATGAACTTCTTTATCCAGAACGCTTCTTTGCCGGCTTCAGCTACAGCGACATATTCTGCCTCCGTAGTGGAATCAGCAATTACATCATGTTTCTTGCTTTTCCAGCTAACAGCCTCACCATTCAGAGTGAATACATATCCTGAGTTGGAACTTCTATCATCGACGTCAGATTGGAAATCTGCGTCTGTATAGGCTTCCACTCGCAACTCTGTTGCTCTTCCATAAACAAGGAACATGTCCTTAGTTCTTTTTAAGTACTTAAGGACCGTCTTGACAGCTGCCCAATGTTCTGATCTTGGGTTAGATTGATATCGACTAGTAATGCTCACAGCATATGCGATATCAGGCCTTGTGCATATCATGGCATACATGAGACTTCCTATGGCGGAAGCAAAAGGAATAGCATTTATCTGCCTTATCTCTTCAGGAATCTTAGGTCCCATGGACTTAGAAAGGTGAATTCCATGTCTCACAGGAAGAAGACCTTTCTTAGATTGTTCCATCTGGAACCTACTTAGCACCTTATCTATGTACATAGATTGGGATAATCCAATTAATTTTCTGGATCTATCACGATAGAGTTTTATCCCAAGTACATAAGATGCATCTCCCAAATCTTTCATGTGGAAGGTTTTGGACAACCATACTTTTATAGAAGAAAGTACTGTAGTGTCATTCCCGAATAGTAATATGTCATCTACATATAACACTAGGAATACAACTGCATCCCCAACGACCTTTTGATAAACACAATTGTCGTCTTCATTTTGAGAAAAACCAAACGTTTTGATTTCAGTATCAAAACGAATGTTCCAGCTCCTGGAGGCTTGCTTAAGTCCATAAATGGACCTTTGAAGCTTGCATACCTTAGTCCTTTCAGACTTGGACATGAAACCTTCGGGTTGAGTCATATAGAGCTCTTCCTCTAGGTAGCCATTTAGAAAGGCCGTCTTCACGTCCATTTGCCATATCTCATAATCATGGTACGCAGCTATAGCAAGCAAAATCCGAATGGACTTAATCATGGCTGCAAGAAAGAAGGTTTCTTCATAGTCAATCCATTCTCTTTGCCTGTAACCCTTGGTTACGAGTCTAGCCTTATAAGTCTCCACGTTCCCTTCATTGCCTATCTTCCTCTTGAAGACCCATTTGTTTCCAACAGGTACTATATCTTCTGGAGGGTCTACAAGAGTCCAGACCTGATTTTGATACATGGAATCCATCTTGGATTTCATGGCCTCTTGCCATCTCTTTGAATCAATGTCAGACATTGCTTCAGTGTAGTCTCTAGGGTCTTCCTTTATGTCATTGTCACCTAGAAGGTGCAATTCCCCAAAGTCATTATCTAAGCCATACCTCTTAGGTGGCTTGCTAACCCTTTCAGATCTACGTGGAGCTAGGGGTTCAGGAACAGGGTTGTTAACTTGTCGAGTGCTTATTTATGGTTCATATTAATCTCATTAATTTCCATCGTTTTACTTATAGTTCCTTTGAGAACAAATTCGTCCTCTAGAAACTTAGCAGTTCTGGCGACGAAAACCTTTTGGTCGTTAGGATGGTAGAACTCATATCACATAGTTTCTCTAGGATATCCCACAAAGTAGCACCTAACTGATCTCGCTTCAAGCTTAGTAGCTTCAAGCTTCTCGACATATGCTTCACAACCCCAAATCTTAATGTGATTAAGACTTGGCTTTCTTCCATGCCATATCTCATAGGGCGTCTGTGAAACTAACTTGGAAGGTACTCTATTAAGCAAGTAAGCTGTTGTATATAGAGCGTATCCCCAGAATGTTATTGGTAGATCTGCGGAACTCATCATAGAACGAACCATGTTCATCAAGGTTCGATTTCTCCTTTTAGAAACTCTATTAGGTTGTGGAGTTCCCGGTGGAGTCCACTGTGATATTATTCCACACTCTTTGAGATAATCTAGGAACTCGGTACTTAGATACTCTCCCCCTCAATCTGATCTTAGGATCTTTATCTGTTTCCCAGTTTTCTTCTCAACTTCATTCTTGAATTCTCTGAACTTTTCAAAGGATTCTGACTTGTACTTCATAAGATACACATTGCCAAACCAAGAATGATCGTCGGTGAATGTGATATAGTAGGAGAAGCCTCCTCTCGACGTATTAGACATAGGTCCACATACGTTAATGTGGATTAACCCTAGAATTTCAGTGGCACACTCTCCTTTCCCAGTGAATGGAGATTTGGTCATCTTCCTTTTTAAGCAACATTCACAAGTACCCATTTGGTCATTACCTAATGGGCGGAAATATCCGTCTTTCGACATCTTGCGAATCTTATCAAGGTTCACATGTCCAAGTTTAAGATGCCACATCTTTTCTCGGTTAACTTCTTCTCTAGCCCTTTTGGGTTTTGAGGTATTCCCGCTTTCAATACAGTGCATCCCACTACTTGTCTCTAAATGACCAAATGGGCGGAAATATCCGTCTTTCGACATCTTGCGAATCTTATCAAGGTTCACATGTCCAAGTTTAAGATGCCACATCTTTTCTCGGTTAACTTATTCTCTAGCCCTTTTGGGTTTTGAGGTATTCCCGCTTTCAATACAGTGCATCCCACTACTTGTCTCTAGGTGAAAAAGTCCCTCTATCATAACCATGAAAGATAATACGACCGTTCAAGTATAAAGTGCAACTCATTTTGTCAAACAATATCGAGTGCCCATCTCGTAAATGTTGGAAATATGCCCTGAAAGTCAATCTTTGGAAGAAACCTTTCAGGACAAATGAATCGATGTATGGATGACTCTTATACATCAAATGGCAAATACACGAATTAGGACTATCTCAATAAACGATATATGTCCTAAATAGTGTATCCATGGACAATGGATCGATTGAAGAAGTAATCTAATGATGTTAGACTAAAGAGACCTTCTTCACATAACCATTATGTCCAAAAGGTTCCTAGTCATTGGATTGTCGGAGGGAAACTGACAATGCTTAGACCGGTACATACTGTGTCCGCTTCAAATGGAAGGATGGAAAGTCTCATCCTATTCGTGTTGTGACACTAAGACAAGTATGTAGGTGCTCATTAAGGGAATGAGTTCACTGAACACAATCGAACAAGAGTACTTGCATGGAGGTCTACTCACATGTCAAGCAAGTAACTCTAATGGTTGGAATAATGTAAGTAGTCATTTGACCTGAGGCATCGTCGTTGTCTTGTGGCTAAGTACTTAATCTTTGATTATGTCAAAGTCACCCCATTTGCGGATGTCCACGACATAATTGGGGTTAAGCCACTTAGTCATGAAGGCAAGTGAATGCGCAACAAGGAATCTCTAATCCTCGACTAGAGAGGAAGAATACTCTAAGATATGATTCGGGAATCTTCGGCCGAAGTATCGAGCGTAATAAAGGAAAGCGTTCCTATATGACTCAATAGAATCATATAAGAAGGAATAATCACATTAGGGGTTTGACATAATATATCCATACCCTAGTAATGTGATTGAGAGTATTGTTTTAGAGAAGGATCGAATTACATTGTAATTCCAACTGAATAGGTTCTCCGAACAACTTCTACATTAGCTTGGGTAGCTATGACATATGGTTAGATGTCACTCATAGCTTGTGAGTTCTTCTAGATGATTAAATGTAGTCATCAAAGAAGAAAGGTGAATTAAAATGAAGTTTTAATTCACTAAGTGATTGGATTAAATATAATCAATTGAATTGATGTCAATCACCTCACTACCTTGCTAATTAGAACCTAAAATGATTGTACACCGATACACTCTTGTAGTGAGTAATTAATGGATGATGGAAATAATTAATTGGATTAATTAAGTGTTGTGATTAATTTAGAAAGTCTAAAGAAATCATAAAAGCGATAAAAGATCGTTTTGGGCTTAAAGAAACGTTCGGGTTTAATTGGGCCCATTGGGCCTAAACCCATTGGGCTTTTATTCAAGCATTGGATGACTAGAAATAAATAAAAGCCTAAAGCCCAAACCAACACAAAGGGGCCGGCCCTTGCAAGTGGAGAGGGAGAGATATTTACTCAAGTTGTTGACTAGGTTTCTTTTTGTCTATATAAGGAACTTTATAGAAATTTAATCCTTAGGGTTTTTGTGTGTTTTTGAACAACAAAGAGGCAAAAGAATATATCTCTCTAAAACCACAAAGGCCGGCCACCTAGAGGGTGTTTTAACTAACAATCTTTCACCCTTTTGGTTATTCCTCCATCCATCTCACTACACTAATGGGTGTGGATATTTAGAGGTCTTCTCCTTTGGAGACTAAAGGAGAACCTTGGAGCACTTACTAACAAAGTGGAGGAGGCAAGGAGGGAGGCTAGGCTCAAGGACTTCAAGGAACAAAAAGCTTGGAGGTGGTCCATCCTTGGTCTCAAGTCTAGATCAAGAGGTATAAGACTAAACCTACACTTTGTTCTTTACTAAAATTTTAGATGCATTATATATAAACCTATGAACCTTGAAGGGGATTTGCATGACTATAGCTTTGACATTATTTGATAAATTGCTTCCGTTGCTCATGTATATAAAATTTGAATTGTATATGCATGCTAGTCATTTAGAAATCCCATGTGTTAAACTCATAATTTTCCCTTCAGTAAAAACTTAGAGATAGAAATCAAATTCTTTATACATGAAGGAAAATATAAACAATTTTTAAGTTCCAAGACTTCCCCAGAGGGCAGTTTAAGCATGTAGGTACCTATTGCTTTAGCAGAGATCTTAGTGCCGTTCCCAACTCGCACAATCATCTCCTCATTGCGCAATGTTTTGCTCCCTGTTAGTCCCTGCAACGAATTGCAGATATGTTGACTAGCGCCTGAATCAAATATCCAGGAATTGGAGCTCATTGTATAAGCACTCTCTATGACAGAAATAGTCCCTTCAAAAGTTCGTGTCATAAGGCTCGCAATGCGCACCCTGTATTTCTTCTTCCAACGTTTATCCTTTCCACAATGAAAGCATGTTCCTTTGGATTTTATTGCCTTCTTCTTATGTAACCTTTTCCTTGTGATTGCTGTCTCACTCCCACTGTCCCTTTTGAAACCTTGTTCAAACTTACAGCACATATCAATCATCTCGGTAAAAGTATGATTGAATCTATTCACTTTATAGTTTACAATAAACTTAGTGAAATCATCCGAGAGAGATGCAAGGAAAAAGTTTTGGGCCATTTTCCCATCGATGGAAGTTCTTAAACTTTCAAGATCTTGAAAGATCCTTTCCATCTTTTGTCCATGTTTTTGGACCGATGGCCCCTTTGCCATTTTGGCATTCAATAGATTACAAACATTTGAGAATCGTACGTTACTAGTCTCAATGTCATGCATCTTATGCAAACTATCAACCATGGCACAAGAAGTGTCCATGTGCTCATGTAGCTTCTTAAGCTCCTCACTAAGTGAAGTGAGGATTAAGCATTTGGCTTGTAAGTCATCCTCATAGTGTCTTGCATAATTTTGACACTCCTCCTTTGAAGCTAGTTTCGTAGGAGGTACATGAGGAGAGGATTGCTTAAGCACATACAATATGTCTTTCACCTTTGAGACATTCTCAATGTGGCGATACCAAGCAAGGAAACGTTGGCCCCTAAGGCCCCTTTTGTCAAGTATAATGGTGGGTGTAATTTTAGGCATGTCGTTAACTACATAACATAACAGAAATCGTATTAGATTGTTGATTTTAAAACTACTTGATTGGGTCTTAAATCAAATAGTACCACCCACTATTTTTGGCAAATTCCACATCCCTCAATGGAATTCGAGAGTTATGTTGAACTCTTAGCGGGGTATGGGAGGCTCACCATTACCAAGCCCACCTCACGATGATACGATGTTGGTTAGCAAAAATAATGATGAGAGAATAACGCTTTAGTCATTTACAACTCTTGTAATTACCCATCTAGTTTGGCCTCTAGAGAATGATGACTCACAATGATATGATGTTGACACCATTGCACTTAGTTAAGTTATTCCCACCATGCTAGTTCGTGTAGGGGTTCAAGAATAGCCTCACAATGATATGATGTCGGCCATCCTCCTTGCCTACCTCACTACATCATGTATGTTCATATGGACTCCTCCTGAATGTAAGCACATACTTTGAACTTTCCCATGATAGGGTGAAGCCGGTGTAGGAGTCACAAACGATTGGAGCCCACCATAGTGGAAGGCCTACGAAGAGATGTTCAAAGCATCTCTCGTTTATCAACTTAATATTCATTTTGTTGAGGGAGTTGTGTTGGGCTACATCAATATTATTTTAATCTTATTAAAAGAACTTGGGCCTATCACAACCATTGGTCCAAGTTAATATGAATTAGTAGTATATAATACTCCCACTATTTTGATGAAACAAGCGAGACTATATGGAACTACTAACAAATGCATTGCATCCTCATATGGACTATATAGTTATATTAGGTCTTAGGATGATTATGAACCGTTTGATTTGATCCAACACGAGCCTTGTGTTGGACCTTGGGTTTAAGGTAGATAGTTGTTGATTTTAGTTACGCGTTTAATCTAATTAAACCATTATTTCCTATTGGGCGTTGGACCTAACTATTCCAATTTGCATACATATAAACAAAAGAGGAATACATGAAATAAAGAGAAGGGCTTATGCCCTATTACAACAAATTAGAAGGACTTATGTCCTTTTACAACAAATTTGAACTAATCAAATTACATTCAAATCTAAACTACTTAACCCAAACATTCACAATGTAAAGCGGCCAATCACATAGCTCAATTATTGAGGCCTTTGGTTCATAATCACCATTTTCTTAATCAATCAAAGTAACTAAGAAGGCAATTTAAACAATTGGTTTTCGGATTCATAGAATTGATTTAAATGGAACTAAATGAAATGAAAATCCAATTCTCATTAAAGAGACAAAACCATTTTGTTCTCATCATCTTTTGGGCCGAAAAACAATGACCACAACAATTGGGCCATAAGGTTAAAACATAAACTTTTGGGGTCACTTTATAAAAACACAAAACTCATGTAATTACAACTAGAACCCAAAAATTTCAACAATAGCAAAAACTTCATTAAAGGAGCAAAATAATTTGTCCTTTAGCGTTTTTGGGCCTTAACGAAAAAAAAACGTAAACTTTTGGGCCAAAGTACAAATACACAAAAGTATCAAAACTTTATGTAATTGCATAAAAGGCCCCAAAAGTATCCCCATTAAGGGGTGGTCGGTTTTGGTAGTGAAAAAGGAGGGGGGAAAGGTTTTGGTGAAAAATTCAAAATTTGAAAGTGTTTTGTGCAAGTGGATAGGTAGGTGAGGAAAAGTTGATTGGTATAGGTTGTAAGAAAATGTTTTGTTAAACAATAAAGACATAAATCATCCATCACCAATTAATTATAAACCAAAACTTTATGAAAAACAACAAACATTTTGAATCAAAACTCCAAACCTTTTTGTTCTTGGTAAGAACATCAAGAATATTGAAGAACACACATGAAAACTCATAAGAGCTCCATGAATGTTTTCACACAATAAAACTCAAATTTTCACTACACAAAAGAGGGTTAACATCCTAGGGTACTTAGGGGTTCCAAAAGTCTCTTTAAAACTCTTTTAACAAGACAAACATGAACCCAAAAATCCACCCTTTGGATTTGGCCGAATTTCCCAACATACATGGCACCAAATTTTAGTTCCAATATTCTTGCTTAAATGAACTACATCTACAACATTTGAGATGCTAAATTTTCAAGCAAAATTTATATTCAAAAGCAAGAACAAAGCTTGTAACATTTACAACATTTAAATCACAAACCATGAAAAACACAAAACCCAAAAGGATTCACCATAAACTAGACCTAGGCTCTTGATACCACTTAAAGGAAAAATTTTGTCCTAGCTAAGAACATGTGAGAATATTTGAACACATAAGCAAACTATTAACACATTAAAGTAGGCATGCATTCAAAACAATTCTAAAACCCATGACTTTCAAAGCCTAGTGAATGGTGAACCACAAGACTCTTTAACATCATTAAAGAGAAAGAAGGTTTTAGAGATTCATTACCCTTGAAGCTCATCCTTGTTTACACAAGGGATTCACCCAAGTGGAGGGCCTTCAAGTCACCTCCTAGCTCCTTGGATCTTCCTTGTGATTTTCTTCCTTTTGATGCTCCTTTGCTCCTTGAGGATGTGAGGAAAGGATCTCCAAAAACACCAAAGATTTGGTGTCTCTAAGTCTCCACACCAAGGATGAGGTGTGAAGATGAAATGGATGACATAAAGAAGAAAAGATTGCTAGCTATATCTTCTCTAAGTGGCCGGACTCCTTTAGAGAAAAGGAGAGAAAATGTTTCTCATCTTTGCCTCAAGAAAACCCTAATGAGGTAAAAGCTATAAAGATGCTTTTATATCTATTTTCTTAGGTGAGTGGCGAACTTGCAGTTAAGCAAAACTTACCACTCCCTCACTATGGCCGGCCTCTTTTAAGTGATTGGGCTATTTGCCCATATTTGTTTTAGTTGTCATACAACTTAAACATAATGGGCCTAGTGGACCAAACCCTTTTGGACCCCGAAGCCCAAAACTAACTTAAAAACCCAATACGAACCTTTCGTATAATTAATTAACTATTTAATTAACCTTGACCATATTTCAATTAAACCATTTAATTGCTTATCCATTTCATTTATATTTCTTCACTTTCATGAATCAGTTCATGGTTCACGACAATATAATGTCTATATTATTAGAATTTACTCCCGGTCTCAGATTACAGAATCTTGCATAAAAAAAAAAATCTAAAAAACTAGTGAGATTCACTTGGGCTGCTGGGCATCTCGATTCCTTGCAGAGACTCAATATTATATATGATATATCAAATCATCAATGCAGATTGCAGAGCAACAAATCATCACAATTAACATCAAATATCAATTAGATTTTCGAATAAAATATGGGAAATGCTAACCTGGAAGTCTACAACTGCTGCAAGAGGTGGAGATCGTGTAAATGACTCAAATGAGAGAGGTGGACAGTGGAAATCTGGAAAGGTGATAGGAGCTTATTTATGCGACTGAGTTAGCTTGTTCTCATGCATTTATGTTGTTATTCCTTAGTTGTTTTAGTGTTTAAAGTCATTTTTGTGCAATTTCAGGTTCTAAGGACAAAGTATGCAATAAGGTGCATTTTGGTGCATTTTGGGCTTGGAATGGATAACACATGCATGGAGCAAAGTGGTTGGATGAAATTAAAGATCTAAAGAAGCTAGGAATGTGCCAAGGAGAGGAAGAAAATAATAGAGGACCAAGGAAGACAAGGAAACCATCAAGAAAGAGGAAAGACTAGTCAAACTTGCCTTATCTTGTCTTTACCTTTTCTAATCTAAATTACCAAAGATTCAGTCACACGAAGGGTTTCTAAATACTTTGGGACATTTCATTACATATTCTACAAGTCCTAAACCTGCCTTAAAAGTCCAAGCCATATCATCCTTCACCATTTCTCTTCCTTGCCGTGCAAGGGAGCCATCCCTTTCCTATTTTCTGCCATAAATCACTCCAATTTCCACCCATGCTGTGCATCATCACCCTTGTCCCCTTCATTATTTCAGATTTTGTGCATCATTACATTGAATCATTGCACTCAATTGCTAAACCATTCCTTGTTCCCTCCATCATTTCAGATTCATGCATCATTACATTGAATCATTGCACTCAATTGCTACCTCCATCATTTCATATTCATGCATCATTACATTGAATCATTGCACTCAATTGCTACACAATTCCTTGTTCCCTCCATCATTTCAGATTTCATGCATCATTACACTTAATTGCTACACCACTCCATGTTCCCCTCCATTGCCATGCACTTCCTCTATAAAAGGAAGTGTGTGTAACATAAATTGGGAGAAGTTTTGGCTTGATTATTCATCCCCATTTCAATACAACCTTCATCCAAACGCATACATTCATCTTCACATCCATTCCTCCATACAAACAAACCTTCAAACACTCACCAACACCTTGTGCCGTAGCAAATGAAGGGAAGGAAAGTGCTTGGACATGCTTGTTGTCCAACTTGGATCGTTGGAGCATTTAGGTGTTTTCTTTCTTTTGTTTCTAATGTTTAAATTCATTTCCTTTCGTTTTGTTGTAAATATGAGTGGCTAAACCCCTCTTGGCTAGGGGTGATTTCAAAGCCATGATTATGTGTGCAATATAATTTGATAAATTCCAGTTATGAACTCTTGAATCATGAACGCAATTGGCTTAACTATTTGATTGATAACTTATTTGTATTTGTTAATTAAGGGTCAACACTTAATTGGCATGCATAAATCCGTTGCTAGAATATAAGGGAGTTTCACATAATTGTTACAAACTTATATTCACATGTAGTGAAGGTCGCTTATAAACGATCGCGTTAAGTTCAATTCCTAGCATAAGCGAAATGATGTCATAGTTGCAAGTGCTTTGTCAATGCTTATGATTTTCATTAAACGTAATGATCTTTGATTGTATCTCTATTATGATGTCATGTAGGGAACTTTTGAAGAATGTTTTAGGTTGTCGAATGATGTCATCCAATCCAATAAAACAAGGAAAATCTGAGAGTTAACTAGTGATGTCACGGTTAATTTGGAGCATTGTCGTTCATAATTCAATGAAGTAGTAACTGGAAATCGAGTTATTTGCATACATGTCATGTGTGGAGAAAAAGCCTCTAGCTATTCCATCCATCATCTTATAAAGCCTCTAGCTATTCCATCCATCATCTTATTTCTCACATTCGTTTTACAATGTGTCTAGTTTTTCATACTTGTTTGTTTGTTACAACTTCATCCAAATCAAAACCCCCCCTTTTAGTTTCTTATTTCAAAGTGTTTCAAATCTGTTTTAGTTTGTGTTTTAAGTGTTTTGATTCAAGTAAAAGACAATTTTCGTCCAAAGTCATTCCTAGTGTCTAGTTTACGTTTATTTGGTTATTTGAAGCTGTTTTGAGTATTATAAGTTTGCTTTGAGTCTTGTGAGTCTTGTGAAGTGTTTTTAAGTTTAGTTTTATGTTTTTGAGTCAGTTTAGAGGTTATTAGCAAGCCCTCCTAATCCCTGGTCCAGAACGATCCCTACTTATACTTGTACTACAATTGTCAAAAGAGGGTTAAATTTGTGTGTTAAGATAATTTTAGCATCAAGTTTTTGGCGCCGTTGCCGGGGATTAGCAACTTTGCTAATCCCTTGTTATTTCTTTTTGTTTATTTTCGTGTCTTTTGTTTTTAGTTACTGACTTTGTTTCTGTTTGTGTTTTTTTTTGTTTTACTTTTGATATTTGATTTATTTTTGTTTCCTTGATTTCAGGTACTAGAGAAGTAAGACATGGATTTTGCTACCATTCATGCTCAATTGGCGGAACTTACTTCTCAGTTGTCACAATATGCCGAAAGGACCACAATGCAAAGTGTCCCTACATGTGGGGTGTCCTATGGGCAAGGATATCCAACTCAGCAATATTCTCAATTCGCTGCGAATGAAAGTGCTTGGGGTTATCAAGGCCATAGCCAATCATGGGACAACATGTTTTCCAACGCTTACAATTCGGATTGGAGAGATTATTCAGATTACATAGAACCTCAACAATTCAAACAAGATGGATATTGGCAGCAAGAAGAGGAGTTCTATTCAAGACCTATGCAGCCATCACAACCTCATATACAATATGCTTAATCAAACTCAGGTTCGTCAATAGATTATGATCGAATTTTTGATGAAATAAATTCTTTGGTGCAGGGCTCACAAAATCAAGCTAAGAAGGCTCAACAAGATGGATATTGGCAGCAATCTGAGGAGTTTTATTTAACACCTATGCAGCCACCACAGCTTCCCCTACAACAATTCCAATCAAATTCAAGTATGCCCACGGATAGTGATCAAAATTTTCAATTACTAACCTCTTTGCTGCAGGGGCAGTAAATCAAAATGAAACAATGCTCAATCAAGCTAAGGAGATGAGCGAATTGAAAAATCAACTTGGAGAGATTATGGAGTTCACGGCACAAATTCAAGAGCAAAGTGAACTCTCCAACTCAACTATTGAAAATTTGAAAGAAGATTTTGAAATCCATGATGCTATCACTTTGGGAAGTGTTATGAAGGTTGAAGGTGAACGCAAGACATCCAAACCAAGCCAAAACATGGATGAACAGCTGATGCTCGAAGAAAAGGAGAATAACAAGGCCACGACAAGGGAAGAACCACCCTTGCCGCAGCCCTATATACCCTCTATGCCATCCACTACAACCAAGGTATGCCTAAATTCAATTCGTCTTGACCCCGTTTCACCAAATGTCCTTATTCATTGCAGGATCATGCAATCTAAGGAAGAAAGGGGTGAGAAAGGCATCTTCGAAACCTTTCGAAAGAATCAAGAGCAAGAAGTGGATGGGGAATGTCTAGAATTCATCAAAAAAGATACACTTGAGACGAAAAATCCCAAAGAAGTTGGATTTTATGACACGGGACAAGTCATAAGTTTCAAAACACCAAATCTGGCCAAGTCCCATATCCTTGCAACCTTCAAAGATGTGGTGTTCGTAATTGAGTTTGTGTCGGAGCAAGCAAGTAAGCCATCTTCTCCAACTTTGATTTTATTTTATAATAACTTGCTGATTTTGATGATTCAGGCACCTATACTAGAATTTAAACCATTGCTGGATCACGTTAAGTATCACCTTTCATTCAAGGATCAATTCCATGCTATGGGCCCTATCCAAGCTTAGAAGGAAGTTTCGTCCGGCTGGAAGACGTTAAAGCAATCGCTTCTTGGGAGGCAACCCATGTATTCAAAAAAAGGAAGATCTTTGAATCGCTCCACAATCAGTTTTGTGTTTCTAAAAACCTTCCATTTTCTGCATTTTTATTTTGCCATGATTGTCATTTTTATTTGTTGCTTGTTTAATTGTTTTTGGTGTGGGTTTATTTTTGAAACATTAACAGATATGCAAGGTATTTTTACATTAAAATTCGTTGAAAATAAACAGGAGGCAGACAAATACAAAAGGGAGCCTTCACAAAGGCTGCTTAGGAGAGATCTCAGTAATTGGCGGAGCCACAGAAGGAAGAGGTATCAGAGGTTGATCATTTGGACCTTCACTACGCGGTATAGCCCCAGAGGACGAAGGCAAATGCTGTTGGAACAAACCCACAAACCTCTGATGATCAAGTAAAATCTGACCATCAGATTCCTGCATCTGGTCAATCTTCCTCTTCATGTTTGTAGCATAGTTATGTGCGAGCCTGTGCAACTGTTTATTCTCATGCTTGAGCCCTCTAATCTCCTGTTTGAGACTCATCACTTCAGCTGCCAATGATTCAACTTGACGGGTTCGAGCAAATAGATGTTGGGCCATATTAGACACAGAACCTGCACACTACACACTAAGAGCCAAAGAATCCTTAACAGCCAACTCATCAGACCGTTTGGAAAGCAATCTGTTATTTTTGGGAGTGACAAGGTTCTGGGCCACCACCGCAGCTGTCATATCATTCATCATCACCGAATCCTCAACGATAAGAGGACCAGTAAGGGATATGAAGGATGGGCGCAATATGTTGTCTGGAGAAGGCATGGTTGCCTTTCACCAAGGTTCAAGTCAAAATGATGATCGGAGGGGCCAGACATTTTCAAAGGTGTTAAAGAAAGAAGAGGTTGGACAAGTCAAGATTGTAGAACTGTAAGAAGGGAGTTTCTACAGGCAGAAATTCAAGTGTACTTTGAAACGTACTGCGCGCCTCTATAAAAACCAGCACTCGACGAGATTTCAGAGATCGAAGAGGCGAGCTCAGAAATTGAAGAGGCCAATTCAAAAATCGAAGAAGCGCTAGCTTTCTTAAAAGCTGGGCTTGCTCAGAAACCACAGGCCAATCTTCTTTTCCAGATTCTTACGCACTTGTCACATGCAACCTCTGCACTCGACAGAGCTCAGAACTTGAAGAGGCGAGCTCAGCACTCGACGAGGCAAGCTCAGAAATCGGAGAGGCATCTACTTTTCCAGACGTGTCAGCATCTGTCACATGCACACTCAGCTTTGCGGAAATCACGGGCAGTTTGTCGAAGCGCCGATTCCAGATATCCAAGAGGCACTTGCTTTTCCAGACGTGTCAGCGCGTGTCACATGCACACTCAGCTTTGTGGAAATCATGGGCAGTTTATCGAAGCGCCGATTCCAGATATCGAAGAGGCACTTGCTTTTCCAGACGTGTCAGCGCCTGTTACATGCACACTCAGCCTTGTGGAAATTACGGGCAATCCGTCGAAGATTTCTTGTGAAGTAGAAGGCACGTGAAGTTTACTGTTAAATCATCCAACAGTTGCCGACAAGAGTGAAAGAATAGTACCGGTTATTAATTCCTATAAATGTCAACCTTCACCCTCCATTGCAAGGCAAACATACATAACCTTTCTTCATCTCCGAGAATGCCTTCCCAACGAAGCCTCTCGAGTCACTCAGTGTTCCTTATTCCTTGGGGTACCTCTGCAAACAACTCATCCAAAGAAAAAGTATCTCATATCATGCTTTCTCCCTGTCCTTATCCTTGTCGTTGTTTTCATATGCGGGACACGGAGAAAGAGAGTAATCAGCCAGCACTTGGTATCAATCTTTCGATCTGGAACCGACTGCCTGGAACCCCTTCCTGATTGCTTACCTAGCATTGCTCTCGAGTACTCATCTTCAACATCTTATGCTTCCTCTTCATCTGCCACATCTGCATGGGGAACAGATAAGGGAAGTGAAAATGATACCTCGAAGCATGTGGAGACAATGTGCTAATTCATCCTCAGCTAGGGATAAGGAGAAAGAAAGCAAATGGTGGGCACTTGGAAAGATTGAAGAAAGAAATAGACCATCACTTCTACCTCATGCCTGCCTGTCGTGTAGAAGAAACAAGCAGAGAAGAATGCAGACTGCACAATCAAATCAACCCAGCAGAAGGAGTCTGATTTGAAACCAAGGAACTCTGATATTCCTCGCTCAGAATTCCAAACCAGTTGGAGATCAAAGCTGTGGAAAGTCAACAAGATCATCTATCTCCAAAACCAGATTTGCGTTCTTAAACTCTACTCTGTCTGGATTTTACTTTGCTACACTTGTCATGTTTATTCGTTGTTTGTTTGTTTACTTGTTTTTGTGTGAGTTTATGCTTGAAACATTGAGGACAATGTTTGATTTAAGTGTAGGGGGTAACCAAGTTGTTTTGCATAAAATTCGTAGGAGTTTATCACCCATCACTTCCAGTGTTGTTCCTTGCTATTTGTAAGTATTATTAAGCTGTTTTGGAGTGTTTTAGTGTGTATTGACATAAAAATCCGAAAATCTCATAAAACTTTGAAAAATTGTTTTGAAAAACCCAAAAAGAGTTGTTTTTGTGTGTTTATTTGTGTCTTAGGGTACCTTCCAACGCAATGATGAGGATTTGGTTTTTAATTACATGACTGTTAAAGATAGTTATAAACATGGATGAAAATTTGATTTACTCTTTGGTGTATGCTTGGTTGTGGTTATAATTTATGAATTCACATGCAATCATAAAGGAAAAATCAGTTTTTGTAACATGCTTGAAGGAAGGAACTCAAATGAACGCTACAACCTTGTAAGACTTGAGCCTAAACGTTTGTGAGTTAATAATCTGTGCATTATTGTTTTCTAAAGTCATTGCATGATCTCATTATTCTTTGCTTGGTTGCTACTTAGAAGGCGTTTCATCATTTAGTTCCAAATGCTAGAACTCATGCTTATTTCATTCAAAGCATGCTATTGATTTGCATAACACATATTCAAGATGAAGTTGTGTAGTGACCACCAAAGCCAAATTGCCGTGTCCCTATTTCATTATGTGTTTAAGTTTAACTCCGTTGAGCCTTGTTAAGCCTATGTTCTTTGTTAATCCACACTATCCTTACCTAGCCTAGTTTTAGGACCATCTATACCCTTGTTCTTGAAGCATAGTAAAGCATGACTTAAAATTAGCTCCTTTTTTATCAATGTATTGCATAAAGCAAGTGTGGGGGAAGTGATTCTTGTGTGTGTGTGTGCGCCAAAGTCCTTAATAAGGCACGGGTAGAAAAGAAAAAAAAAAGAGTGAAAAGAAAAAAGTTTGTTAAAAAGGGTCCAAAACATTGAATTCAGCCCTAAGTGTTGCATGAATCTTCCCTTTGTATTTAAAAGTTGATTCTGCATTCTAAAGTGAATTCCAAGTGTCTATTTCATTGCTTTGCTTGCTATCGCTTTAAGAACGTTTGTTATTCCTATCCTTTCTTTATTAGCCATTACCCCCAAGCCCTGTTACAACCGTTGACTTCAATCTTGAGTGTTGTGTGTTTCAATTTGTGGAGTTTGAAATTGGTAAGAGCATATGGTGTCACTCGTTCTCGTATCTAAGTAGTAGTATTCCATTCATGAGATCATATCTAAAAATGCTTAATAACTCCAAAAATTTGCTTTCTTTGTTATAACATATGTGAGCCCTAGTCTTTCATGTTTACATTAATCTTCTCACATATACTAGTGTAGGGTGTGTAGTCAGAAAATGTGCGTGAAAATAGAGAGTATCTTGCAAGAAATTGAGCAAATTCTCTAAGGCATGTTACTACATTTAAAATATCGTTTTAATTGGTTAATTGTGAACTATTAAGTGGTGACTGTGATTAAGTATATGCTCAAGTGTAAAGATGACCAAAATTTGTGGGAATGATGATTTTTAACATGTCATGTTTCATTAAAAAATCCTAAGGCAAATGTTGGAAGGTCTAGGTTGTGTTTTGTTTGTTTTGTTTCGTTTTGTTTCTTTTATTTTGCTCGAGGACTAGCAAAAGCTAAGTGTGGGGGAATTTGATAGGAGCATATTTATGCGACTAAGTTAGCTCGTTCTCATGCATTTATGTTGTTATTCCTTAGTTGTTTTAGTGTTTAAAGTCATTTTCGTGCAATTTCAGGTTCTAAGGACAAAGTATGCAATAAGGTGCATTTTGGAGCAGTTTTGGGCTTGGAATGGATAACACATGCATGGAGCAAAGTGGTTGGACGAAATTAAAGATCTAAAGAAGCTAGGAATGTGCCAAGGAGAGGAAGAAAATAATAGAGGACCAAGGAAGACAAGGAAACCATCAAGAAAGAGGAAAGACTAGTCAAACTTGCCTTATCTTGTCTTTACCTTTTCTAATCTAAATTACCAAAGATTCAGTTACATGAAGGGTTTCTAAATACTTTGGGACATTTCATTACATATTCTACAAGTCCTAAACCTGCCTTAAAAGACCAAGCCATATCATCCTTCACCATTTCTCTTCCTTGCCGTGCAAGGGAGCCATCCCTTTCCTATTTTCTGCCATAAATCACTCCAATTTCCACCCATGCCGTGCATCATCACCCTTGTCCCCTTCATTAATTCATATTTCATGCATCATTACATTGAATCATTGCACTTAATTGCTACACCATTCCTTGTTCCCTCCATCATTTCAAATTCATGCATCATTACATTGAATCATTGCACATTGAATCATTGCACTCAATTGCTAAACCATTCCTTGTTCCCTCCATCATTTCATATTCATGCATCATTACATTGAATCATTGCACTCAATTGCTACACCATTCCTTGTTCCCTCCATCATTTCAGATTTCATGCATCATTGCACTCAATTGCTACACCACTCCACGTTCCCCTCCATTGCCATGCACTTCCTTTATAAAAGGAAGTGTGTGTAACATAAATTGGGAGAAGTTTTGGCTTGATCATTCATCCCCATTTCAATACAACCTTTATCCAAACACATCCATTCATCTTCACATCCATTCCTCCATATAAACAAACCTTCAAACTCTCACCAACACATTGTGCCATAGCAAAGGAAGGGAAGGAAAGTGCTTGGACGTGCTTGTTGTCCAACTTGGATCGTTGGAGTGTTTATGTGTTTTCTTTCTTTTGTTTCTAATGTTTAAATTCATTTCCTTTCGTTTTATTGTAAATATGAGTCGCTAAACCCCTATTGGCTAGGGGTGATTTCAAAGCCATGATTATGTGTGCAACATAATTTGATAAATTCCAGTTATGAACTCTTGAATCATGAATGCAATTGGCTTAACTATTTGATTGATAACTTATTTGTATTTGTTAATTAAGGGTCGACACTTAATTGGCATGCATAAATCCGTTGCTAGAATATAAGGGAGTTTCACATAATCATTACAAACTTATATTCACATGTAGTGAAGGTCGCTTATAAACGATCGCGTTAAGTTCAATTCCTAGCATAAGCGACATGATGTCATAGTTGTAAGTGCTTTGTCAATGCTTATGATTTTCATTAAACGTAATGATCTTTGATTGTATCTCTATTATGATGTCATGTAGGGAACTTTTGAAGAATGTTTTGGGTTGTCGAATGATGTCATCCAATCCAATAAAACAAGGAAAATCTGAGAGTAAACTAGTGATGTCACGGTTAATTTGGAGCATTGTCTTTCATAATTCAATGAAGTAGTAACTGGAAATTGAGTTATTTGCATACAAGTCATGTGTGGAGAAAAAGCCTCTAGCTATGCCATCCATCATCTTATTTCTCACATTCGTTTTACAATGTGTCTAGTTTTTCATACTTGTTTGTTTGTTACAACTTCATCCAAATCAAAACCCCCCTTTTAGTTTCTTGTTTCAAAGTGTTTCAAATCTGTTTTAGTTTGTGTTTTTAAGTGTTTTGATTCAAGTAAAAGTCAATTTTCGTCCAAAGTCATTCCTAGTGTCTAGTTTAAGTTTATTTGGTTATTTTAAGCTGTTTTGAGTATTATAAATTTGCTTTGAGTCTTGTGAGTCTTGTTAAATGTTTTTAAGTTTAGTTTTATGTTTTTGAGTCAGTTTAGAGGTTATTAGCAAGCCGTCCTAATCCCCGGTCCAGAATGATCCCTACTTATACTTGTACTACAATTGTTGAAAGAGGGTTAAATTTGCGTGTTAAAATAATTTTAGCATCAAGAGGTGAGATGATTTTCCCTGTAAAGAAGTCGAGAGATGATGCCCAGCAAAGGATTTGATCATTCGAGAGCGAGACAGCCGAAAAGTCAAAGACGAGGAGATATCGAGATAAATGCAGAAGTAGAACTGAAGAAACATATGTTTTCAAAATTAGGTTAGCAGGGGATTGGACACGGGGGAAAGATGGAACTTAAGTTAGAAAAAAAAAAACAAAAAAAAGCCCAGCCGCCTGGCCTGCCTAGGTGCCGCCTAGCTTCCAACCGATTTTTCATGACGCCTTGCCCAAAATTGGGGCGGGGCTCCGCAACCCATCGCCCAGGCTGATTTTTAGAAGTGTATATATATATATATGTATATATATATATATATATCAAATCATGCTTCACATATTGATGCGAAAATTAACTTGACACACAAATCAAACCCTATTGAATATGTAATTGTAGTTTTAAGCAAATGATGCGATAAAAGTTAAGCACTCAAATTAAACCCTCTTGTTGTCAAATCGAAGTATAAATGCAAGTAGGGATCGTTCTAAACCGGGGATTAGGAGGGCTTGCTAAAACCTCTAAATTGACTCAAAAACATAAAAATAAAGTTAAAAACGTTTGAATAGACTCAAGGGACTCAAAACAGGTTCAAGAGACTTAAAACAACTTAAAAACACTCAAAACTGCCTAAAAACATAAACTGGGCAGTTTCTGACTCTAAACACAACTTTGGACGAAAATTGGGTTTTGGCTTGACCTAAAACAATAAAAAACACAAACAAAATAGATTTGAAACACTTTGAAACAGAAAATAAAAGGGGGGTTCTGATTTGGACAAATTTGAAACAAATAAACAAGTTATAAAACTATGCATATTGTAAAACGAATTTGAGAAATAAGATGATGGATGGATTAGTTAGAGGTCCGTTTTTCACACATGACACACTTGTACATGAATCGATTTCCAATTGCTTTTCAATAAATTATGATGCTCAACACCCCAGATCAACCGTGATGCACAAATTAACCCTCAGATTCTCCTTTGCTCATTGGATTGGATGAATGCATGCAAAAACCCAAATCATTCTCTAAAACTCCCCTACATGAATGCATAATAGAGATACAATCAGAGATCATTACGTTTCATGAAAATCATAAGTGTTGATGAGACAATTGTAACTATGAATGCATGATACGTTTGCCAAGAATTCAATTAACGCGATTGTGACAAGCAACCTTCACTACTAAAGAATATAAACTTGTAACGATTACGTGAAACTCATTTATATTCTAGCATCTAACTCATGCATGAAAACTAAGTATGCATCCTTAATAAACATACAAGAATCAGTTATGAATAAAACAGATAATTGAATTGCAATCACAACTTAACAAATCACAATTGGAAGAAATCAATTCATATCTCAAGCATATTCATGGCTTTAAACTTCCCCCTAACTAAATAGGGGTTTAGCCACTCATGATTACAGCAAAATCAGAAAGTAATAACAAAGTAAACATTGAAAACAAGAACGAAGTACACCTAAACCGTTCTAATCTGCCAGCATGAAACGCCAAGGCAAAGATGTGTATGGATGTATGAAAGGGTCAAAGATACGTTTAGGTTGGATGAGGGTTGCGGCAAGGGAAGGAGGATGGCTGGAATTGTGTTTTGATGTGTAGAATGGTGAATGGGGTGCGGCTGATTGTGTTTCTGAGTGAATGGGTGATCATCTACGGCACAACCCTAAAATATGTATATATAGGCATCACAAAACCCTAGGAAAATCATATTGGGACTTAGACTTAGCAGAAATTAAGGAATAAAGGCCTAGGGTGCGGCATAAAGTTTGGAAAAGGAATTGTGGTCCAATTAATTTCTGAAAAGGATTTGTAGAACCTAAATCCACAAGGAAAAGGGCCTAACAAATCAGAATCCAAGAGGAAAAAGGCTTGAAAGGTGCAGTTGAGAGGATAAGGGCAAGGGAATGCCTTGCAAGGCAAGGAAAAACGGTTCTAGAAGGGTTTAGGTGCGGCAAGGGTGGAAAGTGAAGGGATAGGGCTTCTAGAAGCCCTAAATCAAACGGAAAGGCACGGCAAGGTTGGAAAGTGTTCTAGAACCTTTGGTTTATGTTTAAAATGCATATAAGGCCTTCAATGTTACTGGAACATTAGGGATATTTAGGATTAGGAAAGGTCAAACCAAAATAGGAAACTTTGGCTTAACTTTCCTACTTCAAGTAGGAATCCTTGTTGGAGTAGGAATCCTCCTTCTTCTAGGAATCCTTCGTTGATTAGGAATTCTTACATCTTCAAGTCTTCAATTTCGTCCATTCCTTTTGCTCCAAGCATGTGCTATTCATTCCAAGCCCAATTTTGCTCCAAAAGGCGCCAAAATGCACCTTCTTGCATACTTTGTCCTTAGAACCTAAAAACACACGAAAATGGCTTAAAAGACTAAAATAACTAAGAACTCACAACGTAAATGCACAAGAACAAGCTAACTAAGTCGCATAAATATGCTCCTATCAAATTCCCCCACACTTAGCTTTTGCTAGTCCTCGAGCAAAACGAAACAAACACAACAAAACAAAGTAAACAAAACACACTCTAATCCTTCCAACATTTACCTCAGGGAATTCCAATGCACATGACATGTTAAAGATCATAATTCCCACATATTTTAGTCATCTTCACACTTGAGCGCATACTTAATCACAGTCACCACTTACTAGTTCACATTTAACCAATTAAAATGATGTTTTGAATGTAGCAACATGCCTTAGAGAATTTGCTCAATTCCTTACAAGATACTCTCTATTTTCACTCACATTTTCTGACTACACACCCTACACTGGTTATATGTGAGAAGATTGATGTAAACATGAAAACTAGTACTCACATATGAGTAAAACAAAGAAAGCAATTTTCTAGAGTTATTAAGCATGTTTAGATATGATCTCATTAATGGAATGCTACTACTTAGATGCGAGAACCAGTGACACCATATGCTCATACCCATTTCAAACTCCACAAATTGAAACACACAACACTCAAGATTGAAGTCAAGGGTTGTAACGGGGCTTGGGGGTAATGGCTAACAAAGAAAGGATAGGGATTACAAACGTTCTTAAAGCAATAGCAAGCAAAGTAATGAAATCGATACTTGGAATTCACTTTAGAATGTAGAAATTAGCTTTTAAACACAAGGGCAAGATTCATGCAACACTTAGGGCCGAATTCAACTTTTTGGACCCTTTTTTCAACAACCAACACTTCCAAGCTCTTTTTCACATATTTTTCACTCTTTTTCATTCTTTTCACAACTTTTCTTTTTTTTTTTCTTTCTATTTTTCCACGAATTTTCTTTTCTTTTTCTTTTCAACCCGGGCATCATTAAAGACTTTCGCACACACGCATACACAAAAATCACTTCCCCCTGATAAGCTCATATTTATATATATTTTACATAAAATTCACTTGTCTTTTCTTAGTTAGTTCCTTATATTTTTGAGCTATTTACTATGTTTTTGTGTTTTGTGTGATTTATCAAGCAAAGAAAAGAAAAGTAGCACAAGTGAGATATTAAGTAACAAATTCGTCAAAACTGGCTGTGCAGATTAGCTGACTTTGGAAGCATGTTGCGAACAACTCAGAATGAATGAGAAAATGAGCCTTATATGCTTGGAAAGCTATGGGTGTCTATTTTCTGGAGCAATTCATGGATTGTTAATATCGTTTTTCTATAAGAAGTTATGGGCATTGTAACACTGAAAGGATCAGAAAAGGGCTAAGCAGATTTGGCTAATAAAATGAGAAAGTAAAGGCACTTGTTTGGTGTTTTGCTTTGTCATCAACACTCAGCCGCAAATGGGGTTATGGTTCCACTCATTTGGCTTTGGAGCAAGTGGAAATGCACAGCTAGAAAGAGAAGGCATGGCACATGCAAAAGAGAAACATGAACAACTACACACATGCAAACTGCACAGCATGGGGGGCTTGGCATGGGCAGAAAATGGGTGGATTGTTGGCTGAAATAATGAAGAACATGTGTGTGCAAATGCAAAGGGAAAACACACACATATGGGCAAAGGAAACACACACACATGGGCAAAGGAAAGACACACACATGGGCAGAAAATGGGTTGATTTGTGGCTGAAATGATAAAGAACATGTGTGTAAATGTAAAGGAGAAACATGGCAGAAAATGTGTTTGTTTTGTGGCTGAAATGATGGAGGTCATATGTGTGCAAATGTAAAGGGAAACATGGACATCACACACCCATACAAACTGCACATGCAAGGAATTGAAGTGGTCCTCTCCTTAGCCTATAAATACATCCACCATTCCCCTTCCTAAGAACAATCTTGATCCATCAAAAGAGCTCCATTCCATTCCATCCATACATCCATAAATCCCACATTTCACAAACACAAATACATTTTCCTTCCCTTAGCCGAGACATTCACCAATACTAAATACATTCCTAACCTTTCCATATATCCATACACATCCTAGACACTTGTGCCGCAACAAAGAGAAGAAGGAGGACCCTTGGACGTGCTTGCCATTCAAGTTGGATTGTTGGAGCGTTTTTAGGTGTTTTCATTCTTTTATTTGCAATGTCTAAATTTGTTTATCTTTGCTTTGTGAGTATGAGGAACTAAACCCCCTTAGCTTGGGGGGAATTCAAAACCATGTTCATGCTTGCAATATGATTTGATTACTTTCAGTTGTGATTCATAAGTTGTGAATTCAATTTACTTATCCATTTGAATTAAAACTGATTTGTGTATGTTGTATGAGAGTGCACGCTTAATTTTCATGCATAAATCTGATGCTAGGATATAAGGGAGTTTCACCTAATCATTATGAACTTATATTCACAAGTAGTGAAGGTTGCTCGTCACAACCGTGTTAAGTAAATTCTTGGCATAAGTTTCATGCAATTCATAGTTACAAGTGTTTCGTCAATGCTTATGATTTTCATAGAACTTAATGATTCTTGTTTGTATCTCTATTATGCAATTCATGTAGGGAACTTGTGGGGAATGCTTTGGGTTGTTGTATGCAATCATCCAATTCAATGAAATTAGGAAAATCTGAGGGTTAATTAGTGCAATTCACAGTTAATCTGGGGCGTTTAGAATTCGTAGTTTATTGAAAAGCAACTGGAAATCGTTTTGTTTGCAAGTGTGTCATGTGTGGAGAAGAACCTCCTAGCTACCTCGTGCCTGCCCGCCATGCAGAAGAAACAAGCAGAGAAGAATGCAGACTGCACAATCAAATAAACCCAGCAGAAGGAGTCTGATTTGAAACCAAGGAACTCTCATATTCCTCGCTCAGAATTCCAAATCAGTTCGAGATCAAAGCTGTGGAAAGATAACAAGATCATCTATCTCCAAAACCTGATTTGCGTTCTTAAACTCTACTCTGTCTAATTTTTACTTTGCCATACTTGTCATGTTTATTTGTTGTTTGTTTGTATGAGTTTATGCTTGAAACATTGAGGACAATGTTTGATTTAAGTGTGGGGGGGGGGGGGGGGGGGGGTAACCATTGTTTTGCATGAAATATGTAGGAGTTTATCACCCATTACTTCTAGTGTTGTTCCTTGCTGTCTTAAGTGTTTTAAGGTGTTTTGGAGTGTTTCAGTGTGTTTTGACATAAAAATTTGAAAATCTCATAAAAATTTGAAAAATTGTTTTGAAAAACCCAAAAATGGTTGTTTTTGTATGTTTAGTTGTGTCTTAGGGTACCTTCCAACACAATGATGAGGATTTGGTTTTTAATCGCATGACTGTTAAAGAGAGTTATAAACATGGATGAAAATTTGATTTACTCATTGGTGTATGCTTGGTTGTGGTTATAATTTATGAATTCACATGCAATCATAAAGGAAAAATCAGTTTTGTAACATGTTTGAAAGAAGGAACTCAAATGTACGCTACAACCTTGTGAGACTTGAGCCTAAATGTTTATTTGGAGAGTTAATAATCTGTGCATCATTGTTTTCTAAAGTCGTTGCATGATCTCATTATTCTTTGCTTGGTTGCTACTTAGAAGGCATTTCATCAGTTAGTTCCAAATGCTAGAACTCATGCCTATTTCATTCAAAGCATGTTATTAATTTGCATAATACATATTCAAGATGAAGTTGTGTAGTGACTACCATAGCCAAATTGTCGTGCCCTATTTCATTATGTGTTTAAATTTAACCCCATTGAGCCTTGTGTAGCCTATGTTCTTTGTTAACCCACAATATCCTCACCTAGCCTAGATTAGGACCATCTATACCCTTGTTCTTGAAGCATAGTAAAACATAATTTAGAAGGAATTCCTTTTGTTGAACTTTTGTAGGAAAACAAGTGTGGAGAAGTGATTCTTGTGTGTGTGTGTGTGTGCCAAAGTCCTTAATAAGGCACGGGTAGAAAAGAAAAAGAAAAAAAAAACATTCGTGGAAAATAGAATGAAAAGAAGAAAAGTTGTGAAAAAGAGCCCTAAGTATTGCATGAATCTTTCCTTTGTATTTAAAAGTTGATTATGCATTCTAAAGTGAATTCCAAAGTGTCTATTTCATTGCTTTGCTTGCTATCGCTTTAAGAACATTTGTTATTTCTATGCTTTCTTTATTAGCCAATACCCCAAGCCCCGTTACAACCCTTGACTTCTATCTTGAGTGTTATGTGTTTCAATTTGTGGAGTTTGAAATTGGTATGAGCATATGGTGTCACTGATTCTCGCATCTAAGTAGTAGCGTTCCATTCATGAGATCATATCTAAACATGCTGAATAACTCCAGAAAATTACCCTCTTTGTTATACATATATGTGAGTGTTCGTTTTCATGTTTACATCAATCTTCTCGCATATAACTAGTGTAGGGTGTGTAGTCAGAAAATGTGTGTGAAAATAGAGAATATCTTGTAAGGAATTGAGTAAATTCTCTAAGGCATGTTACTACATTCAAAACATCGTTTTAATTGTTTAAATGTGAACTAGTAAGTGGTGACTGTGATTAAGTATGTGCTCAAGGGTTAAGTTGACTAAAATCTGTGGGAATGATGATTTTTAACTTGTCATGTGCGTTGGAAATCCTTGAGGCAAACGTTGGAAGGTTTAGGTTGTGTTTTGTTTTCTTCATTTTGCTCGAGGACTAGCAAAAGCTAAGTGTGAGGGTATTTGATAAGCTCATATTTATATATATTTTACATAAAATTCACTTGTCTTTTCTTAGTTAGTTCCTTATATTTTTGAGCTATTTACTATGTTTTTGTGTTTTGTGTGATTTATCAAGCAAAGAAAAGAAAAGTAGCACAAGTGAGATATTAAGTAACAAATTCGTCAAAACTGGCTGTGCAGATTAGTTGACTTTGGAAGCATGTTACAAACAGCTCAGAATGAATGAAAAAATGAGCCTTATATGCTTGGAAAGCTACGGGTGTCTATTTTCTGGAGCAATTCACGGATTGTTAATATCGTATTTCTAGAAGAAGTTATGGGCATTGTAACACTGAAAGGATCAGAAAAGGGCTAAGCAGATTTGGCTAATAAATGAGAAAGTAAAGACACTTGTCTGGTGTTTTGCTTTGTCATCAACACTCAGCAGCAAATGGGGTTATGATTGCACTCATTTGGCTTTGGAGCAAGTGGAAATGCACAGCTAGAAAGAGAAGGCATGGCACATGCAAAAGAGGAACATGGACAGCTACACACATGCAAATTGCACAGCATGGAGGGCTTGGCATGGGCAGAAAATGGGTGGATTGTTGGCTGAAATAATGAAGAACATGTGTGTGCAAATGCAAAGGGAAAACACACACACATGGGCAAAGGAAAAACACACACATGGGCAAAGGAAAAACACACACATGGGCAAAGGAAAGACACACACATGGGTAGAAAATGGGTTGATTTGTGGCTGAAATGATGAAGAACATGTGTGTAAATGTAAAGGAGAAACATGGCAGAAAATGTGTTTGTTTCGTGGCTGAAATGATGGAGGTCATGTGTGTGCAAATGTAAAGGGAAACATGGACGTCACACACCCATACAAACTGCACATGCAAGGAATTGAAGTGGTCCTCTCCTTAGCCTATAAATACATCCACCATTCCCCTTCCTAAGAACAATCTTGATCCATCAAAAGAGCTCCATTCCATTCCATCCATACATCCATAAATCCCACATTTCACAAACACAAATACATTTTCCTTCCCTTGGCCGAGACATTCACCAATCCTAAATACATTCCTAACCTTTCCATATATCCATACACATCCTAGACACTTGTGCCGCAACAAAGAGAAGAAGGAGGACTCTTGGACGTGCTTGCCAGTCAAGTTGGATTGTTGGAGCGTTTTTAGGTGTTTTCATTCTTTTATTTGCAATGTCTAAATTTGTTTATCTTTGCTTTGTGAGTATGAGAAACTAAACCCCCCTTAGCTAGGGGGGAATTCAAAACCATGTTCATGCTTGCAATATGATTTGATTACTTTCAGTTTTGATTCATAAGTTGTGAATTCAATTTACTTATCCATTTGAATTAAAACTGATTTGTGTATGTTGGTTGAGAGTGCACGCTTAATTTTCATGCATAAATCTGATGCTAGGATATAAGGGAGTTTCACCTAATCGTTATGAACTTATATTCACAAGTAGTGAGGGTTGCTCGTCACAACCGTGTTAAGTAAATTCTTGGCATAAGTTTCATGCAATTCATAGTTACAAGTGTTTCGTCAATGCTTATGATTTTCCTAGAACTTAATGATTCTTGTTTGTATCTCTATTATGCAATTCATATAGGGAACTTGTGGGGAATGCTTTGGGTTGTTGTATGCTATCATCCAATTCAATGAAATTAGGAAAATCTGAGGGTTAATTAGTGCAATTCACAGTTAATCTGGGGCGTTTAGAATTCGTAGTTTATTGAAAAGCAACTGGAAATCGTTTTGTTTGCAACTGGAAATCCTAACTAGCCTTCTATCCATTCAATTTACTCAAATTCGTGCAGATTTCATTAGTTCTTTAATTTACTTGTTTTGTTTTCAAATTCATCAAAACCAAAACCCCCCCTTTACCTTGTTGAGTCATATTAGTTAGAAACTGATTTAGTTTGTACTTTTAAGTATTTCAAACCAAGTTGAAATCAAAATTCGTCCAAAAGTGAGTTTAGAGTCCAAATCTGCCCAGTTTGTGTTTTTAGGCAGATTTGAGTGTTTTTAGCTTGTTTTGAGTTCTTTGAGTTTGTTTTGAATTCTTTGAGTCTAGTTTAGTGTTTTTAACTTTGTTTATATATTTTTAAGTCAGTTTAGAGGTTATTAGCAAGCTCTCCTAATCCCCGGTCCAGAACGATCCCTACTTATACTTATACTACAATTGTCAAAAGAGGGTTAAATTTGCGTGTTAAGTTAATTTTCGCATCACCCCCACACTTTCTTTCTGCAATACATTGATAAAAAAGGAATTCATTTTAAGTCATGCTTTACTATGCTTCAAGAACAAGGGTATGGATGGTCCTAAACTAGGCTAGGTACGGATAGTTGATGCGAAAATTATCTTAACACACAAATTTAACCCTCTTTTGACAATTGTAGTACAAGTATAAGTAGGGATCGTTCTGGACCGGGGATTAGGAGGGCTTGCTAATAACCTCTAAACTAACTCAAAAACATAAAACTAAATTTAAAAACACTTAACAAGACTCACAAGACTCAAAGCAAACTAAAAATACTCAAAATAGCTTAAAACAACCAAATAAACTTAAACTAGACACTAGGAATGACTTTGGACTAAAATTGACTTTTACTTGAATCAAAACACTTAAAAACACAAACTAAAACAGATTTGAAACACTTTGAAACAAAAAACTAAAAGGGGGTTTTGATTTGGATGAAGTTGAAACAAACAAACAAGTATGAAAAACTAGACAGATTGTAAAACTGAAAAACTAGACAGATTGTAAAATGAATGTGAGAAATAAGATGATGGATGGGATAGCTAGAGGCTTTTTCTCCACACATGACATGTATGCAAATAACTCGATTTCAAGTTACTACTTCATTGAATTATAAACGACAATGCTCCAAATTAACCATGACATCACTAGTTAACTTTCAGACTTTCCTTGTTTTATTGGATTGGATGACATCGTTTGACAACCTAAAACATTCTTCAAAAGTTCCCTACATGACATCATAATAGAGATACAATCAAAGATCATTACGTTTAATGAAAATCATAAGCATTGACAAAGCGCTTGAAACTATGACATCATGTCGCTTATGCTAGGAATTTAACTTAAAGCGATCGTTTATAAGCGACCTTCATTACATGTGAATATAAGTTTGTAATGATTTTGTGAAACTTCCTTTTTGAAGGCTTCTTCTTGTATGTTCTGCTTAATGTAAAAATGAATGTAAAAATACCTTGCATATCTGTCAATGTTTCAAAAATAAACCCACACCAAAAACAATTAAACAAGCAACAAATAAAAATGACAATCATGGCAAAATAATATTGCAAAAAAGGGAAGGTTTTTAGGAACGCAAAACCAATCGTGGAGCAATTAAAAAATCTTCCTTATTTGAGTACATGGGTTGCCTCCCAATAAGCACTTGCTTTAACGTCTTCCAGCCGGATGATACCTCCATTTAAGCTTGAATAGGGCCCATGGCATGGAGGGGTATGTCCTCTACGGCATGCTCCTCAAAATACTCATACATTGGCTCTATGAATGGAAGGGGATAGTAATCCTTCCCAATTGGGGCGTTGAGCATCCTTAAGTCAATGTAATCATTCCCACCAGCTTGGATTCGATTGGGGACCTGCACCATACAAGGTAACAACCTATTAGTTGAAATGGGAATTGAAATTGGAATAGGTGGTTTACCAATATGTTGCAATGAAGTGGCAGCTCTGTCAACAGATTTTCCAAATGTGCTTTTGGCCAGATTATGCATTTGGAGGTTAGTGGTGTGTTCTTTATGCTCCACTCCAATTTCCTCTTCGTTAGTGGTTGGAAATTCATCCTTCTTGGTTGGTGCTGAAGGTTCTTGTCCTATGTTTTCAACTACATCAATGGCAAAACAAGAACGAACATCAGTAAGATTCACATTAGATTCAGGAATTTTAAAGTGAATCATATCACCACCAAATGCCATTGTTAATGCTCCCTTGGCCACATTAATCTTAGTTTGAGCTGTTTTCATGAAAGGTCGTCCAAGTAAGATTGATGGTGGTGGAGAGTGGGCTGCATCCTCCATGTCAAGCACCTAGAAATCTGCAGGAAAAATCAAATGGTCTACCTGCACCAAAACATCCTCCAAAACTCCTTTCGGGTAGGCATTAGATCGATTGGCTAGTTGAATAACAACACCATCATGTTTAAGCTCTCCTAGATTCATAGATGCATAAACAGAATATGGCATGACATTAATTGATACACCTAGATCTAGCATAGCATGTTCAAACCTTGTATTTCCAATAACACAAGGAATAGTGAAACTACCTAGATCTTTGCATTTGGGTGGCAGCTTCCTTTGCAACATTGCAGAGACATTCTCATTCACATGTACCACCTTTTTCTCTTGAATCCGGTTCCTTGTTGTGCAAAGCTTCTTTAAAAACTTAGCGTACTTCGGGATTTGTTTAATGGCATCTAAGAGTGGAATATTAACTTGTACTTTTCTGAATGTTTCAAGGATGTCTTTTTCACTTTCTTCATTTTGTGTTTGCATGAATCTACGAGGGAAAGGTGCATTTGGTGGAATAACGTTAGAATTAATCGAATTGGAACCTTTCTTACCTGTGGTGGACAGATTGGATGGATTAGGGAGTGTAGAAGTGCACGGCAAGGTTGTTTCCTTCCTTGCCGTGGGTGTGTATTGGACGTCCTCCTCTTGTTGCAGCTTCTCGTCCTCCGTTTGGGCAAATTTTAATGGTTGGGGGTCCGTTCCAACTTCTTTTCCACTTCTCAAGGTAATGGCCTTTACGGATTCAAATCCTACCCTTGGATTCACAATGGTTGTGCTAGGCAATTTGCCTTGCTCTTTGATTTGCCCTATGAACTCCGCCATTTGGCCCATTTGTTTCTTCAATTCATCCACCTCCTTAGCTTGATTAAGCATTGTTTTATTTTGATTTTGCTGCCCCTGCACTAAAGAAGTTAGTAATTGAACAATTTGATCATTATCCATGGATGTACCTGAATTGGTTTGGGTAGATTGTGGTTGGACTTGAGTGGGTACATATGGCCTTTGATACATCCCAGGGGTTTGTGGCCAAAATCCTCCTTGTTGGGCAGATTGTTGTGGTTCTCTCCACTTGAAATTTGGATGATCTCTCCACCCTGGATTGTAAGTGTTGGAGTAGGGGTCATTATGTTGCTGATTATGGCCTTGAAAACCCATGGCGTTGGCAGATTCCAACCCTTCATTCTCGTTCAATTGAGGGCACTTATCCGTGAGATGTCCTTGCATTAAGCACACGCCACAAGCAGCTACACTTTGTACCTTTGGTATTTCAACCACCTATGAAAGAAGTGTAGTAAGATTAGCCATTTGATTTTTAAGTTCAGAAATAACACTTACCTCATTAACATGTTGCTACCGTGGGATGTCTATTTGACCAACGCCTTCATATTGTTGAGCATTCAATGCTCGGTTAGTAATTAAGGTCTTGGCAGCCATGGGTGTTTTGTCCACCAAAGCTCCTCCCGCTAAGGCATCTAGCATTTGGCGTTCAATTGGTAAAAGCCCTTCGTAGAAATATTGAAAAAGAAGCTCCTCCTTCATTTGATGCTAAGGACATGAACCAACAAGGGTTTTATAACGTTCAAAGTAAGTGGGAAAGGATTCACCTTGGTTTTGCTGAATGCCACTAATCCTTTTGCGTAGTAGAATGACTTGAGAAGTTGGGAAAAACTTCTCCAAAAATGCCCGTTTCATACTCTCCCATGATGTGACAGTTCCGGGGGCTAATTCATACAACCAATCTTTAGCCTTTTCCAAGAGAAAAAAGGGAAAATCCTTCATTTTCAGAATGCTCCCATCAACATTCACAGGGGTCATGCTCGAACAAACAACCTCGAACTCATTTAAATGTTTATTAGGATCTTCCATGGGCAACCCACGGAACTTAGGAATATGGTGCAATAAACTAGACTTTAATTCGAACTCATAAGTCTTTCCTTGGGCAGCCATGGGGTATTGAATGCAAAGTGGTGCGGCATTGTCCAATCCCGAAGCAGAAAGCTCCTTGATTGTTCGATTGTCCGCAACCATGTCTTGTACTTCTTAAAAAATCTGAGCCGGTTGAGATGGTTGGGGTTCTTGTTGATTCCTTGCTCGTCTCAAAGTTCGTTCAAAATCGTCGTCAAAGTTAAGGATGTGCTTATGAACAGGTTGAGAACTTCGAGTCATAAACCACCTAAAACAAGAAAACAAGTAAAGTCATCAACTAGGAACAAAAACACATGAAAATAAACAAAAAGAAATAACAAGGGATTAGCAAAGTTGCTAATCCCCGGCAACGGCGCCAAAAACTTGATGCGAAAATTATCTTAACACACAAATTTAACCCTCTTTTGACAATTGTAGTACAAGTATAAGTAGAGATCGTTCTGGACCGGGGATTAGGAGGGCTTGCTAATAACCTCTAAACTGACTCAAAAACATAAAACTAAATTTAAAAACACTTAACAAGACTCACAAGACTCAAAGCAAACTAAAAATACTCAAAACAACTTAAAACAACCAAATAAACTTAAACTAGACACGAGGAATGACTTTGGACGAAAATTGACTTTTACTTGAATCAAAACACTTAAAAACACAAACTAAAACAGATTTCAAACACTTTGAAACAAGAAACTAAAATGGGGTTTTGATTTGGATGAAGTTGAAACAAACAAACAAGTATGAAAAACTAGACAGATTGTAAAACGAGTGAGAGAAATAAGATGATGGATGGGATAGCTAGAGTCTTTTTCTCCACACATGACATGTATGCAAATAACTCGATTTCCAGTTACTACTTCATTGAATTATGAACGACAATGCTCCAAATTAACCGTGACATCACTAGTTAACTCTCAGATTTTCCTTGTTTTATTGGATTGGATGACATCATTCGACAACCTAAAACATTCTTCAAAAGTTCCCTACTTGACATCATAATAGAGATATAATCAAAGATCATTACGTTTAATGAAAATCATAAGCATTGACAAAGCACTTGCAACTATGACATCATGTTGCTTATGCTAGGAATTGAACTTAACGCGATCGTTTATAAGCGACCTTCACTACATGTGAATATAAGTTTGTAACGATTATGTGAAACTTCCTTATATTCTAGCAACGGATTTATGCATGCCAATTAAGTGTCGACCCTAAATGAACAAGTACAAATAAGTTATCAATCAAATAGTTAAGCCAATTGCATTCACAATTCAAGAGTTCATAACTGGAATTTATCAAATTATATTGCACACATAGTCATGGCTTTGAAATCACCTCTAGCCAAGAGGGGTTTAGCCACTCATATTGACAACAAAACGAAAGTAAATGAATTTAAATATTAGAAACAAAAGAAAGAAAACACCTAAACGCTCCAACGATCCAAGTTGGACAGCAAGCACGTCCAAGCACTTTCCTTCCCTTCCTTTGCTACGACACAAGGTGTTGGTGAGTGTTTGAAGGTTTGTTTGTATGGAGGAATGGATGTGAAGATGAATGGATGTGTTTGGATGAAGGTTGTGTTGAAATGGGAGTGAATGATCTAACCAAGTATGAACTAAATTTATGTTACACACATTTCCTTTTATAGAGGAAGTGCATGGCAATGGAGGGGAACATGGAGTGGTGTAGCAATTGAGTGCAATGATGCATGGAATATGAAATGATGGAGGGAACAATGAATGGTGTAGCAATTGAGTGCAATGATTCAATGTAATGATGCATGAAATCTGAAATGATTGAGGGAACAAGGAATGGTGTAGCAATTGAGTGTAATGAGTGGTGTTTGAAATGATTCAAAGGTGAAAGTGAAGTGATGATGCAAAGCATGGGGGTAAAATGGAGTGGTGTTGCAGCTAGGAAACATGAATGTTTGTGCACATGGTAGAGAAAGGAAAGGGAGGTGGAATGATGCAACAAATGAGTCAATGGAGGGAACATGGATGATGATGCATAGCATAGGAATCCAAAGGGAGTGCAATGGTGGTGCACGGCAATGATGGAAAGGTGAATGGTGGAGTGACACCCCTTTGTGGCTGAGCTCTTTGTCATTTTTACATTAATTTTTCTTTCTCTTTAACACATTCCTAGCCTCTTTAGTCTTCAATTTCGTCCATCCACTTTGCTCTATGCATGTGTTATTCATTCCAAGCCCAGAACTGCTCCAAAATGCACTAAAATGCATCTTATTGCTTCATAAGGCCTATGGACCTACAAACACATGAAAATAGCTTAAAATACATAATTAACTAAGAAATAACAACATAAATGCATGAGAACAAGCTAACTCAGTCGCATAAATATGCTCCTATCAATAGTGTGGTTTAACAAAGATCATAGGCTTTACAAGGCTCAACGGGGTTGAACTTAAACACATAATGAAATAGGGGCAAGGCAATTTGGCTTTGGTGGTCACTACACAACTTCATCTTGAATATGTGTTATGCAAATCAATAGCATGCTTTGAATGAAACGGGCATGAGTTCTAGCATTTGGAACTAAATGATGAAACACCTTTTAAGTAGCAATCGAGCAAAGAATAATGAGATCATGCAACGAATTTAGAAAACAAGAATGCACAGATTATTAACTCTCCAAAGAACGTTTAGGCTCAAGTCTCACAAGGTTGTAGCGTTAATTTGAGTTCCTTCCTTCAAGCATGTTACAAAAACTGATTTTTTCTTTATGATTGCATGTGAATTCATAAGTTATAACCACAACCAAGCATAAACTAAAGAGTAAATCAGACTTCTATCCATGTGTATTTCTCTTTACCAGTCATGCAATTAAAAACCAAATCCTAATCATTGTGTTGGAAGGTACCCTAAGACACAAACAAACACACAAAAACAACTCTTTTTGGATTTTTCAAAATAATTTTTCAAATTTTTATGAGATTTTCAGATTTTTATGTCAAAACACACTAAAAAGCTTCAAAACACACTAAACACACTTAAAAACAGTGAGAAACAACATTGTAAGTGATAGGTGAATAAAACCCACGAATTTCCATAAAAAACACTTATTTACCCCCCCTCACACTTAAATCAAACATTGTCCTCAATGTTTCAAACATAAACTCACATAAAAACAATTAAACAAGCAACAAATAAACATGGAAAGATAAGGGCAGCAAGGAGAAAGGTTGAAAGAAAGCAAATCTGGATTTAGAGTTGAGTCTAGGTGTTCTTTTATTGGAATGGGTTGCCTCCCACAAAGCGCTTGCTTTAACGTCGTGCAGCCGGACGACTACCATCCTTCAAGCAGCTTTGGAGCCCACGGCATGGAGGGGTAGTTCCTCCACCACATGCTCCTCAAATAGGTCGTAGTAAGGCTTCAAACGATGCCCATTCACCTTGAACTCGTGGCCTGTTTTCAAGCTTTGGACTTGGACTGCACCATGAGGAAAAACATTAGTAACAACAAAGGGTCCAATCCACTTAGAACATAACTTACCGGGAAATAACTAAAGGCGAGAATCAAAGAGGAGCACTTTCTGCCCCTTGGAGAATGTCTTGGTCCAAAGTGAAGGGAAATTTATAAGATTTCATGTGGGATTTCTAGTGACTAGCATGCATATACAATTCAAGATTTATATACGAAAGCAACGGAAGCATGTTATCAAATAATATCAAAGCTCTAGTCATGTAAATCCCCTTCAAGATGCATAGGTTTATGTAAGATGCATCAAAAACAAATTTATATTAGGGCAAAGTTTAGGAGTAGTTTTATACCTCTTGATCTGATCTTATACCAAGGATGGACCACCTCCAAGCCCTTTGCTCCTTGAACTCCTTGAGCCTAGCCTCCTTCCTTGCCTCCTCCACTTTGTTTAGTATGAGTGCTCCTAGGTTATCTTCAAGTTTCCAAAATTGAAAACCTCTAAAGATCCTCACCCACTAGTGTAGTGAAAAGGATGAAGGAATAGCCAAAAAGGGTGAGAAGATGATTAGTTAAATCACCCCTATGGTGGCCGGCCTTGTGTGAGTTTTTGAGAGAGAGAGATGGTTTCTTCTTTTGTGAAAAACAACACACAAAACCCTAATTAACTTTTTCACTATAAAGTTCATTTTATAACACAAAGAAACCTAGCCAACAATTTGACTTCCTATTTCTCCTTTTCACTCTATATGGCCGGCCCCCTTAGTGTTGTTTGGGCTTTTGGGCTTTTATTTATTTCAAGTCATCCAATGCTTGAATAAAAGCCCAATGGGCCCAATTAAACCCGAACGTTTCTTTAAGCCCAAAACGATCTTATATCGCTTTTATGATTTCTTTAGACTTTCTAATTAATCACAACACTTAATTAATCCAATTAATTATTTCCATCATCCATTAATTACTCATCAAAAGAGTGTATTGGTGAACAATCATTTTAGGTTCTAATTAGCAAGGCAGTGAGGTGATTGGCACCAATCCAATTGATTATATTTAATCCAATCACTTGGTGAATTAAAACTTACTTTTAATTCACTTCCTTCTTTGATGACTACATTTAATCATCTAGAAGAACTCACAAGCCATGAGTGACATCTAACCATATATCATGGCTACCCAAGCTAATGTAGAAGTTGTTCGGAGAACCTATTCAGTTGGAATTACAATGCAATTCGATCCTTCTCTAAAACAATACTATCAATCACATCACTAGGGTATGCATATAATATGTCAAACCCCTAATGTGATTATTCCATGTTATATGATTCAATTGAGTCGTATAGGAACGCTTTCCTTTATTACGCTCGATACTTCGGCCGATGATTTCCGAATCATATCTTAGAGTATTCATCCTCTCATAACGAGGATTAGAGATTCCTTGTTGAACATTCACTTGCCTTCATGACTAAGTGGCTTAACCCCGACTATGCCGTGGACACCCGCGAATGGAGTGACTTTGACATAATCAAAGATCAAGTACTTAACCACAAGACAACGATGATGCCTCAGGTCAAAGGACTACTTACACTATTCCAACCATTAGAGTTACTTGCTTGACATGTGAGTAGACCTCCATGCAAGTACTCTCGTTCGATTGTGTTCAGTGAACTCATTCCCTTAATGAGCACCTACATACTTGTCTTAGTGTCACTACACGAATGGGATGAGACTTTCCATCCTTCTAATTGAAGCGGACATAGTATGTACCGGTCTATGCATTGTCAGTATCCCTCCGACAATCTTATGACCAGGAACCTTTTTGGACATGATGGTTATGGGAAGAAGGTCTCTGTAGTCTAACATCATTAGATTACTTTTTCCATCAATCCATTGTCCATGGATTCACTATTTATGACATATATCGTTTACAGAGATAATCCTAATTAGTATCTTTGCCATTTGATGTATAAGAATCATCCATATATCCATTCATTGTCCTGAAAGGTTTCTTTCAAAGATTGACTTTCAGGGCATATCACCAACACGAAGCATCTTGTCATGATACGCCTTGGTGTTATCCTCGTAAATCCGAGCATTCTAGTAAGCTTCATGCCTAATCTCCTCGAGTTCATTCAATTGGAGCTTTCTAAGAACTCCGGCGGCATCTAGATCCAAGTTGAAGGTCTTCACAGCCTAATGTGCCTTGTGCTCTAACTCAACAGGCAAATGACATGGTTTACCATAGATGAGCCGAAACATGGACATGCCAAGGGGAGTTTTGTAGGCCATATGATAAGCTCTTAATGCATCGTCCAAGCGCAAGCTCCAATCCCTCCTTGTTGGCCCCACGGTTTTCTCTAGAACTTGCTTGATCTCCCTATTTGAAACCTCAGCTTGCCCATTAGTTTGAGGATGATAAGGTGTTGAAACCTTATGCGTAACGTTGTATTTCTTGAGCAAAGCCTCAATGGTTTGATTACAAAAATGGGAGCCTCCATCACTTATTAGAACTCTAGGCATTCCAAACGTAGCAAAAATGTTAGTTTTCACGAAATCTGCAACCACCTTAGAATTGTTAGTACGGGTGGCTTTTGCTTCCACCCATTTCGAAACATAATCAACAGCTTGCAAGATATAAGTGAAACCATAAGATGGAGGGAAAGGACCCATAAAATCAATACCCCAAACGTCAAAAATTTCAACAAAGGATAGGGGTTGCTGCGGCATTTGATCCTTGGTACCTACATTTCCTGTTTTTTGGCAACGATCACATGTTAGACAATAAGTTCTAGCATCTTTAAACAAAGTGGGCCAATAAAATCCACATTCAAGAACCTTTAATGCCGTTTTTTGAGTGCCAAAATGTCCACCACAAGCATAAGTATGACAAAATCTTAAAATAAAAAAAAATTCACAATCATGCACACATCTACGCAAAATCTGATCAACGCAATACTTCCACAAATAGGGATCATCCCAAACATAGAATCGTGCATCTTTTCGAATTTTATCACATTGGTGCTTGGTGAGAGTGCTTGGAACTTGTTTAGACACTAAGTAATTCACTAGATCAGCAGACCAAGGTTCACTTACCTCAATGGACAACAGCTGCTCATCGAGGAAAGTTTCAGGGATAGGCACGGCATGCTCTTGCTCATCATGGACCATTCGGCTTAAGTGGTCAGCCACCACATTCTCGCTTCCTTTCTTGTCTCATATTTTGATGTCAAACTCTTGAAGAAGAAGCATCCAACGAATGAGCCTAGGTTTTGCTTCCTTCTTCGTTAGTAAGTACTTCAAAGCTGCATGATCAGTATAAACAATCACTTTAGTTCAATTAAGTAAGATCAAAATTTATCTAAAGCAAAGACAACAGCTAGAAGTTCTTTTTTCGTTGTGGAGTAGTTCAATTGGGCATCATTGAGAGTCCGAGAGGCATAGTATATAACATGCGGCTGCTTGTCTTTTCTTTGCCCCAAAACAGCGCCTAATGCATAGTCAGATGCATCGCACATAAGCTTGAAAGGAAGGCTCCAATCGAAAGGAACAATGATAGGGGCCGAAGTTAGCTTCTCCTTGAGTTGGTTGAATGCCGATTCACACTCCTCATCAAACTTGAAGGGCACATCTTTCTGAAGCAATCGGCAAAATGGGTTGGAAATCTTGGAAAAATCCTTGATGAAACGCCTATAGAACCCTGCATGGCCAAGAAACGAACGAACCTCTCTAACCGAAGTAGGAGAGGGTAAGTGACGTACAAGGTCTATTTTTGATTTATCCACTTCAATTCCTTTTTCTGAAACAATATGGTCTAAAACTATACCTTGTTTAACCATAAAATGCCATTTTTCCCAATTCAACACAAGGTTAGTTTCAACACATCGTTTCAAGATCAAGGTCAAATTATCTAAACAATTATCAAAAGAATCCCCAAACACACTGAAATCATCCATGAATACCTCAATAATTTTCTCAACATAATCGGAGAATATACTTACCATACACCTTTGGAAAGTGGCATGTGCGTTGCATAAGCCGAATGGCATAGGACGATAAGCAAAAGTTCCAAAGGGACACGTGAATGTGGTCTTCTCTTAGTCATCCAGGGCTATCACAATTTGGTTATATCCAGAATATTGATAGGAGCATATTTATGCGACTGAGTTTTCTTGTTCTCATGCATTTATGTTGTTATTTCTTAGTTAATTATGTATTTTAAGCTATTTTCGTGTGTTTGTAGGTCCATAGGCCTTATAAATCAATAAGATGCATTTTGGAGAAGTTTTGGGCTTGGAATGAATAGCACATGCATGGAGCAAGGTGGATGGACGAAATTGAAGACTAAAAAGGCTAGGAATGTGTTAAAGAGAAAGAAGAATTAATGTAAAAAGGACAAAGAGCTCAACCACAAAGGGGTGTCACTCCACCACAAAGGGGTGTCACTCCACCATTCACCTTTCCATCATTGCTGTGCACCACCATTGCACTCCTTTTGGATTCCTATGTCGTGCATCATCATCCATGTTCCCTCCATTGACTCATTTGTTGCATCATTCCACTTCCTTTCCTTTGTCTACCATGTGCACAATATCCTTTCACCTCCTTGCACTCATTGATTCACCATTTACTCACCTTTCCACCCATGCCATGCATAATCACCCTTGTCCCCTTGATTATTTCAGATTTCGTGCATCATTATATTGAATCATTGCAATCAATTGCTACACCATTCCTTGTTCCCTCCATCATTTCAGATTTCATGCATCATTACATTGAATCATTGCACTCAATTGCTACACCATTCCTTGTTCCCTCCATCATTTCAGATTTCATGCATCATTGCACTCAATTGCTACACCACTCCATGTTCCCCTCCATTGCCATGCACTTCCTCTAAAAAGGAAGTGTGTGTAACATAAATTTTGTTCATACTTTGCTAGATCATTCACTCCCATTTTCAACACAACCTTCATCCAAACACATCCATTCCTCCATACAAACAAACCTTCGAACACTCACCAACATCTTGTGCCGTAGCAAAGGAAGGGAAGGAAAGTGCTTGGACGTGCTTGCTATCCAACTTGGATCGTTGGAGCGTTTAGGTGTTTTCTTTCTTTTGTTTCTAATGTTTAAATTCATTTCCTTTCATTTTGTTGTAAATATGAGTGGCTAAACCCCTCTTGGCTAGGGGTATGTGAGGCTTTGAAGGGACCTTTGATTGAGCACCTTTTGAAGCTCGAGGAGGTCGGGTAGAAGCTTGTGAAGCGGATGCTTGAGAAGGTCGGGTAAGAGGTTGTGAAGATGACGCTTGTTGTTCCGGATTATTAATTGAGAGAGAAGATATGCTTGATGTCAACAACTCTACAATAGTACAAAAATATAGACAACTTGTAAATACAAAGAATAAAATCTAAAAAATTATAACAAACAAGAACTAAGAAGAGAAATAAGAAATTACCCGCTTCAATACTTTCGTAGAACTCTAAGTGCTCCAACGAAGGTGCATCATCTTCTAAGGTGATAATACCATCACCTCTCATCCAATTATGCATGCAAATTAAGGCCTCCACCGATTTAGGAGTTAAAGAACTCCTAAAATCCGAAATTACTCTCCCCCCGGTACTCAAAGCACTCTCCGAAGCCACGGTAGATGCTTGAATGGCAAATATGTCTTTTGCAATGGCCGCCAATATAGGATATTTGCAACCATTAGTCTTCCACCATGAAAGAATTTTAAAAGCACCATTGGTTTCTTTGTCCACCTTCTCCAAAGGATCCAACAAATATGAATCCACCTCATCTCCCACCACTTGCTCCTCACTCTCTTCTACAAAATCAATCCAATCATCTACACAATCATCTTCAAAGGATTCAACAACACGTGAAGTAGAAGAAGGCTCTCGAGGAGGTGTGGGGACCTTCATATGCTTCCCCCCATCAACCCTTGGGGCATATTCTTTGTAAAGAGCATCCAACACATCTCTTATCTCCTTAGTTTTCAAATGTACATCAACTTCCAATAATTGCTTTTTAAGGAGGTGAGTGACATGCCTTAACTTGAACCTTGGATCTAAAATAAGAGCAACCACTAGCAAATTGTTCAATTGAAGGTAAGAACCAAAATATTTGTCATACTTTGCTCTCATGTTGGTTGCCATTTGCTTTAAAAGTACCTCTATTGGTGAACCGGTTTGCACATTGGGTGGGGGAACCAAATTCTTGATAGCCGTCTCTATTTTGATAACATCATGGAGAGCGGTATGAGCCGTGGGGATCAAAGAATGACTCACCCGTAATGTCACCTCATAAAAAACCCGCAAAAACCGAACAAACACCTCCGCCTTTTCCCAATCTTCTCCGGTTGGTGGTCCAACCCTTCTTTGACCTTTAATAACTACTATTCCATCTTCATCCTTTTCTTCTTCAAATTCTTTGAAATACACACTAAAAGGAGTATCACTTTCCTCCCCCATCCTAGCAAAGGCCTTCTTAAACTTTATGGCTACTTCCAACATATGAAATGTGGAATTCCATCTTGTGGAGCAATCTAAGCAAACACTTGCTTTACATGTTAACTTCTCCATAAACACGGCTTGCTTGAAATACTCTAACCTTTGTGGAGAGCTCCTCACAAATCTCACACAATTTCTTATGGCTAAGAGGCATTTGGTTAGCCTTTTCATCCCTTGACCCACAATTAAATTGGTTATGTGAGCGACACACCTCACATGTAAATACTCCCCATGCAAAATGGCTTGTGAATTTTCCCACCTATTCATCGTTGACCTAAGTTGATCCAATGCAACTTTATTTGCGGAAGCATTGTCCACCGTGATGGTGAGCACTTTATCTATGCCCCATTCCAACAAACAAGTTTCAATCAACTTAGCTATTGTGGCTCCCGAGTGGTTAGCAATAAGACAAAAATTAATGATCCTCTTATGCATATTCCATTCATCATCAATAAAGTGTGCAGTGAGGACCATATAATTGATGTTTTGAGTGCTTGTCCAAGTGTCGGTGGTAAGAGAAATTCGGTGCGCATGCAATTCCTTTTTCAAACTATCCTTAGATTGTGCATACATTCTAAGGAAAGTTCTAACAAGAGTCCTCCTAGAAGGCACACGAAATAATGGACATGCAACACTACAAAATCTATTGAACCCTATCTTTTCTACGGTACTAAAGGGTACCTCATCAAGAACAATCATCTCCACACATGCTTCCAAACAATCGGATTGGTTAAACTCCCTATTAACCAAAGTTTTACCCCCTTTCTTCTCCTCATAAAGAAGTTTTTGATTTTTCCTTAAGTTGGCATGATAATATTTACATTGTCGATTAAGATGTTTTCTCATTCCGGATGTACCATTAGTGCTTGAATCAGCCGCATAGTCACCATCATTTGTATGTTCCGGGCAATAGACACATTTAGCCCTAAGTCTTACATGTGGAACCATTACCAGTTCATCATTTTCATCTTTTACAACATTCCCTTCTCGATCCTTGAGGCTTATTAGGGTCTTAACTTGATAAGGCCTAAAATGCTCCCAAACCTTACTACGTTTACCCTGTAGGAGTTGGGAGACACTTACCTCCTCTTGATCTCCTTCACTTTCGGCCTCACATTTGCTTCCCCCCGATTCATATTCCAAATCAATTGCATCATCTATAGAATCTACACGGTCCGAAGCCTGCATCCAATCAATACAAAAATATCAATTTGTGAATCATTATGTCCAAAAAAATAATGACAGCAGCCCCATTACATTACAAACAAAACTTTGGCCAACTTCAACATCCATCCGCTCAGATATGACTTATCTTGTTTATTATATTATACCTTATAGTGGTAAGATTTGAAACTGAGTATAATTTGCGTGCTTTTCATAATGATGAAATACTAAAACCATCACATTTTTACCCCTAAAGATCATAACGCTCAAGGCAAACTATACAGAACAAAGATATAGCACACCTGCATTGCATGAGCACTTCCCACCAGTAATTCATTCCAGAAAGCATAATATAAGACTTAACTCAAATGCATTACCTATAGGTCACATTTATCACACCAATTTCTTTTCAAACCATGTCAAAGTTCAAACTCTGCAGTTTGAGAAAATCAATTCAGTTTCTCAATAAGAAATACAATCTCTTTGATAATTCCATGTTAGCAGAGATCAAACAATCTCTTTTTTTTACTGGTGACCATACAGAATTTGAAGCCCAGATGAAAATTTGAAAGCAGATTTAATGAAAGATCTCTCTACCAATACAGTAGCTGGAATCTCCAGAAAGTAATGACTTTGAAATAGAGAGGGTTGGTTTGACTACCACATATATTTAAGAAAAGCCAGCCATTAACAAAGCTCCACTAAGTAATGGTATCCAACAAACAGAAGTTCGCACTAAAAATCATCATTCCACTGAAAATTAAGTACATTTCTCTGTAGAAAGTAATGACATTTACTATTTAAGCATTGTATCCGATGGATCAAATAATGAGATACTCAAAACCATCTGATTCCATAACTAAATAAATTGGCAGCAGTCATCACACAAAGAAATACTAAATTGACAATGACAAATAAATTGGCAGCAGCCCCATTACATTACAAACAATCGTACTTTATAGTCATCACACAAAGAAATACTAAATTGACAATGACAAATAAATTGGCAGCAGCCCCATTACATTACAAACAATCGTACTGCAGATTCATCACACAAAGAAATACTAAGGAGAAATAACTAAATAAATTTAACTCCCACAATCTGTATGTTGTTTGATTGCTCATGCAAAACCTCAATTAGTTCTGTTTTGGCGAGCAACATAAACCTAACCAGGAACTACAAGTTATCCCAGATAGAAACACTTAAGTTAAGGCTGCTAGAACTACAAGTTCTACGGTCCTAAAGGGTTACAGTTATGCACAATCACAAATCACCTCACAAGAAAAAAAATTATACCGAAAGAGATTTGAATTTCAGAGAAACCCCAATTCCAATCCCAATTTGAATCTAAAAATTAAAACCCTAATTTTATAAAATGCAAACAAATTCAAGAGATTGACTTACCATGAGAGAAGACGATGTCAAGATGGTTGTGGTGGAGGTGAGACCGTGAAATCGTGAGAGATTGGAGAGGAGGAGGTGGAGCGGGCGATTGAGAGAGAGACCTAGTGACTTCGGCAATTGAGAAAAGTGAGAGTCCGAGAGTGAGAAAAGTGAGAGTAAGAGTCTGAGAGTGATAAAAGTGGAGGAGTGGTCGTCCACTTGAAACAAGCCACGTGAACACATAATGTTTATTAAAAAACTGATTCGGTACGGTTCGGTATTAAACATAGAACCGAAACCGAACCGACTAAGCACCAAACCGAACCGATTTTGAACCTATACCGAAATGAACTGAAAAAAAAACCAAACCGACCGGGTTCGATACGGGTTCGGTTCGGTTCTCGGTAATTTTTGCCCAGGCCTAATATTTCCAACAATCTCCCACTTGCACTAAAGTCAATCACTAGTTTATCTCATAGATACTAGTTGAATGAGCTTATGCTCGTAGGTTAACTTGGTTATGTATTAATCCTTTTAATTTATAAAAGGGATTTACTTATCAAATGTTTCTAAAACATTTGATGATGCCTCTTTCTTGTGTTCAAATACTTTGATGAGACCTTCATTCCATGGCTTGAGCTATCGCCCCATTACGTCGTAGTGTCCAACTAACGACCTTATGGTTTGGATTCAATCATTGGTTCTACAAGAACCCCTTCTATTCAAAACACCTTTTGAAGCAGTTTCTAAAACAATATATCACCATATATTTCGTTTGTATACTTTATACATATTTTGCTCCAACCTTGAGACCATTGTAGTACAATACTAACAATACATTCATATGATTAGTACTTCATCCATTATGAAGTTCCATTTGTTAAAATTGGTTATTTTTCACTTTGGTTAATAACCTAAGTGAATGCACGCTTCCAGAGTCCCACTCTGATGTGAAGGATTATTTTGTGAAAACAAGTTCATTTAAGCAACATCAATAAGCATGCAATTAACAATTAAAGGCGGAATCATGCTAGCATGCACTTAAAAACAAAACATTAACCATGAAATTCAAAGCCTAGTAGATTGGTGAACCAAGAATCAACTCAAAACATAGTGAGTTGAAATTTATACCTTTGTAGATTCCTCTTTGCATAAGCAAAGGCTAATCACCCAAAGAGAGGGCCTTCATTCCTTGCATCTTAAATCTATGGATTTGGATGGAAGAATAGGTTTCTCCAAGTTCCCAAAATTGAGAACCTCTAAGTCTCTTCACCAAGGAGAGATTGGAGAAGAAATGAGTGACCTTGGAGTAGTGGGATTGCAAGATGCACCCCCCAAGGTGGCCGGCCTCTTTAGAGAGAAATGGAGAGACAAGTTCTCACCAATTTTCTCCAAAACAAACCCTAAATGAATTTTGGCTATAAAGTCATATTTATACCTTTATTCATTTGAGTGGCAAACTTGTAAATAAGTCCAAGTTCACTACCCTAAACAATATGGCCGGCCATTAGGATATTTTGGACTAATTGGGCCTTTGTGAATCATTATTCATTAAGTTGTCATACAACTTAAGTTAATGGGCTTGACGTTCGAAGCCCATTGGGCCTTAAGGTCCAAAACTATACCGAGGTCTTTAACGAACTTATTCATTTGATTAATTAACATATTAATTAATCCTTGCCATAAATAAATGATTAAACCATTTAATCATTCTTACTCATCTCCATTGTTTCTTCAATCTCCACCTTACACGGTGTGCGATCCATTAGGTTCCTTTTAGCGAGGCAGTGGGCGATTAAAACCATTTTACATCGATTGTGAATTGAAACTTACTTTCAATTCTCCCTTTAGTGATTACACACGTTTAGGGCTTCCACAAACCATGAGTGACACCTTGCAGCATATCATGGTTACCCAAGCTAATCAGAAGAGGTAGAGAAAACCTATTCAGTTTGGGATTACAAATGCAATACAGTCTTTCTCTAATACAATACTCTTGACCACATTGTTTGGTTTGATAGTTTATTTATTCATGTCTACTATCCAATGTGATTCATGTGCTTATATGATTACTTTGAATGTGATTTGGAACGCATTCCTAAATCTCATTCATACTCTGGCCAGAGATTCTAAATCATATCATAGAGTATTCTCCCTCAAACGGTTTGAAGGTTAGAGATCCTTTGTTGCGCATTCACTTGCCTCCATGACTAAGTGGCTTGACCCCAACGATGCCGTGGACACCCCGATGGGGTGACTTTGACATAATCAAAGATCAAGGACTTAACCACAAGACAACTGTGATGCCTCAGGTCAAAGGACTAATTTGCATTATCCCAAACATGAGTTCTCATGTGACATGAGTATGAGAACTCTTCGTTGATCACGTTCAGTGAACTCATTCTCTACTGAGCACCTACGTACTTGTCTTGATGTCACACACACCAATGACTCGAGACTAGTCACTCTCCCTGAGAGAAGACATAGCACGTACCGATCTTGACGGACTGTCAATGCCCAATTGGCAATCCTATGATCAGGAACATTTAGGATGTGTCTACGAAAGAATGGTCTCATGAATCTAACTTCATTAGATTGCATTCTCCCAATCACATATTCCTTGGACTTTATCGTTTAAGCATATAACATTTATATGAGACGGCTCAAACAATAATCTTTGCCCTTTATATTAAACTAGATTAGTTTAACATGTGAAATGTCCGTAAAGTATCATCACATGATTGGTTTTAGGGCACATTTCCAACATGATGTTCCTTTCTTAAAGGCAATAATACTCTATCAGTTGCTATGGTTCTGATCCTGGGCTATAGTAATATCTTAAAGTGACAACCCCTGTGGCTTTTCACCTTTGGATATCATCTCACAAGTCCATACATGTGTCCCTTTTGTGATTTTATGAATCATTCATTATAAGGGTTATGAAAGTGATGGAAAACACCTTCTCAAATCTTCAACATTTGAGATTTAATTTCCCCAAATAAAATCCTTGAGATAGCCTTGCTATATCAATAAGTCCAATTTCAAGTCTATACTTTCAAATTGACCGTGTCACGTTTTGTCATTTTTTCGAGTAACATCTATGTTTTATCAAGTCTATCAAATAGACTTTATTCATATCTTGTTGCTCAAATTATGACATCACTCCCACTGGCCTTGTTGTAACTTAGCATTCATTCAAAAACTTAACACTTATATTTTCTTGATTTGAATGCATATTGCTCCCACTAACTTGTCTTGGATCTATTGACAATCATTGAGATCCTTTAGCTTATTGATGATGTCTTAACAATTTTGAAACTATCAACAACGCTAGCTAACACAAGTTATTTAAACGAACATACACAAAAGAATTCCTTCTCAAGTAATTCCATTTGAAATGTGTGACTTGCTTTATCAAGTCTATTCATTTAAATCATATGGTGTCATACACCATACTCCAAGTTTTAGTCATACTAAGACCTTTAATGTAGTCATATAAGAATTATCCAAGTCTTTAATGGAAGCATGGCTCCTACTAAGGATATAGAAACTCAACCATTCCTTCTAGGTGGTTGATATAATTCTTTATCAAAACTACATAGAGCGTTATAGTTACATGAGATGTTGAATTTGGATTGTCTTGTTGTTAAACCATATGCTGTGACTCATTTTAAAACTATTCCCTTTTGTTTCATCAAATTTGTCCATACACTTTGTTATTAGCTTGTTCTCATAAAAGAGAATGATGGACAACTCCCAACATATAACCATTTTATGTTAGGTTGACGAAACCAACATTCAAAGACTATTCTTTAGAATGTTACACAACATAGAATTTTAACTTTTGAAGAGCTCGAGTCCTTTAACAATTAAAATTACAAACTCTTAATAATAGTCAAGTACTATTATTCTTTAGACAACTATAAACCAATCATATTCAAGTTTATATCCTTTTTCACACCTCCCACTATTTCTCATGACCTTAATGAGAAATCACTTCATACATTCAAAATGTATAAACGTGGAGTATACGGGTAGAGGACATTGTGTAGTAGCTTTAAAACCTTTTGTTTCAATCTTCACTAAGTTAATGTCTCGTTATTAAGTGACTAAAGTCTTTAAACATTTTATAGATTTAGACACTTCTTTCTTGGTTTAATCACTAACACAATTGACATTTTAAAACCAATTTTAAGAATGCCTAATTAGTTGTTCAAAACTACTAATTGAATCAAGAGTGATCTTGATTATTGTGGTTTAAGTGATAACCATATAAGAAACGTTTTTCTTATTACTTATATCATTATAATGTGATCTTCCTTTTCTTCAAGAAAGGAATTTCTAGACCTTTGTCAATTCATATAGAACTCATAGGTAGACAATTGGAACCAAATCTAAAGATTCATTGTATCCTTCTATGTCCAACACGTGAGATCTATCCATAATTGATAAGTCTAAAGTTTGGTTATCACATTACAATAACTGATATAATTCTTGTATCTCTACTAGGATACAACAAGACAGTATTCAATTCATAACACTACTTTAAGGAAATAATATATTAGAAGGCATTCATCACATTACATTAATATGATAATTCAAACATTCATAATGTTTAATACAAAAAGAATTAGCTCTATACATTTAGAGACTAATTAAATACCTTCATACATTTAGGCACTAATAGTGGTCTTCCATCATATGAAACCACTTAATAAGTTCTTAACAAAATAAGAAAGTTTAAAGACTATCTTTAAATGCCTAACAAACTTCCTAAGTAGTAAGCAAAAAACATGGTGGCCAAACCCTTCTCCACACTTCTCTTTGCTTGTTCCTCTTCTACTTGGCTCCTCCACCTATATACAATTATACAAGTGATTAGCCCTTTATATCAAATATAAATTTTTAGAAGATCTAACAATTAGAATTGAAGATAAGAACATAAACCATACCTTGTGGCTTGTCCTTAATGAAGGAAATTTTGTGAAAAACATGTTCATTTGAGCAACATCTATAGCATGCAATTAACAATTAAAAGGCGGAATCATGCTTGCATGCAGTCAAAACAAAACATTACCCATTAAATTCAAAGCCTAGTAGTTAGGTGAACCAAGACTCAACTCAAAACAAAGTGAGTTGAGAAATTATACCTTTGTTGATTCCTCTTTGCATAAGCAAAGGATAATCACCCAAGAGATAGGGCCTTCATTCCTTGCTTCTTAGATCCATGGATTTGGATGGAAGAATAGGTTTCTCCAAGTTCTCAAAATTGAGAACCTCTAAGTCTCCACACCAAGGTAAGATTTTAGGAAGAAATGAGTGACCTAGAGGAAGTAAGATTACTAGATATTTTCCTCTAGGGTGGCCGACCTCTTTAGAGAGAAAAGAGAGTTTGTGTTCTCATCTTTTCTCCAAAAGAAACCCCTAAATGAATTTTGGCTATAAAGTCATATTTATACCTTTGTTTATTGGAGTGGCAAACTTGTAATTAAGTCCAAAACCCACTCCTTTAACAAAATGGCCGGCCATAGGGTTTCATTGGGCTTTTAAGGCCTTTGTGAATTATTTGTCATTAAGTTGTCATACAACTTAAGTCAATGGGCTTGACGTTCGAAGCCCATTGGGCCTTGAGGCCCAAAACTAACCCGTGGTCTTTTAACGAACTTTATTCGTTTGATTAATTAACATATTAATTAATCCTTGCCATAAATAATTAAACCATTTAATTATCCTTACTCATCTCCATTGTTTATTCATCTCTGCCTTACACGGTGTACGATCCATTAGGTTCCTTTTAGCGAGGCAGTGGGCGATTAGAACTCTTTCAAATCGATTGTGAATTGAAACTTACTTTCAATTCTCCCTTTAGTGATTATACACGTTTAGGGCTTCCACAAACCATGAGTGACACCTAGCAGTATGTCATGGTTACCCAAGCTAATCAGAAGAGGTGGAGAACCTATTCAATTTAGGATTACAATGCAATACGATCTTTCTCTAATACAATACTCTTGACCACATTGTTTGGTTTGATAGTTTATTCATGTCTACTATCCAATGTGATTCATTTACTTATATGATTACCTTCTTGAATGTGATTTGGAATGACTTCCTAAATCTTATTCATACTCTGGCCAGAGATTCTTAATCATATCATAGAGTATTCTCCCTCAAACGGTTTGAAGGTTAGAGATCCCTTGTTGCGCATTCACTTGCCTCCATGGCTAAGTGGCTTAACCCCAACTATGCCGTGGACACCCGCGAATGGAGTGACTTTGACATAATCAAAGATCAAGGACCTAACCACAAGATAACTATGATGCCTCAGGTCAAATGACTACTTTGCATTATCCCAACCATGAGTTCTCATGTGATATAAGTATGAGAACTCTTCGTTGATCGTGTTTAGTGGACTCATTCGCTATTGAGCACCTACATGCTTATCTTGGTGTCATTCACACCAATGACTCGAGACCAGTCACTCTCCATGAGAGAGGACACATCAGTACTGATCTTAACGGACTGTCAATGCCCAATTGGCAATCCTATGATTAGGAACGTTTAGGATATGTATACGAAAGAGAATGGTCTCATAAATCTAACTTGTTTAAATTGCATTCTCCTAATTACATATTCCTTGGACTTATCGTTTAAGCATATAACATTTATATGAGACGGCTTAAAACAATAATCTTTGCCCTTGATATTAAACTAGATTAGTTTAACATGTGAAATGTCCGTAAAGTATCATCACATGATTGGTTTTAGGGCACATTTCCAACAATCTCCCACTTGCACTATAGCCAATCAGCTTGGTCATCAGTGATGATGCCTCTTCTTTAGTCATTTCAAAAATGGCTAAGTAGCAAGCCTAGACAATGGATATCTATATGTTATCCATAGAAGCAACCTTGAGAATCACGACGTCACCATTATACATGATTCTTAATCATGTGGTTCAGTCTCTCAATTGAGTTCGGATCTTGATGAGACCTTGATTCCTTGGCTTGAGCTATCGCCCCATTAGTGTCGTAGTGTCGGTACACTAGAGACACTTTCTGGTTGGAACCGAATAGAAAGTTCATAAATGAACTTTCCCATCCAAACAACATTGTTGTAAGCTTCTATATGGCAATATATTTTGCATTCATAATGGAACACACTAAAGTCATTACTTTTAATGTTTCCATCCAAATATCTCTTTAGTCATAATAAAGAGATATCTTATTATCTCTTCATTCATAATGAAGAAACATCCAATGATGGATTAGATTCATAATCTAATACATTTACGCTTCCTTTACGTTACTCTAATTCTTCCTCATTCTTTGAGGAATCTATCCTTTAGTATTTCTTAAATACTTATGGACTCACTTGACAGTTGCCATGGTTCTGATCCTGGGCTTGCATTGATATTGTCTTGTACCGATCTAGGTACAATTCATATCAATGTTTTCATACAATATGAAATACATAAATCACCTTTCTACGTATGCATAAAGGATTCTATTTACACATTATTTCTTTGGGAGTCAAAGGGTACGTTCCCTTTGAGAAGGGCAACTTGCTAGTCTCACTAGAGTCGTCCTTCTAATTGAAGTTTATCATCATATGAGAAACTTCCTAGCATCTTTTGTCTATTATTAGGGATTGATATAATCCAATTATATCTTGAAATATATCATTATAGATTTCCATCCCATGTATATAGACTATGTCTCCCATATCCATTCTATCGTTATAGAATGTTTAAAGTCATAACTTTAACGAAGAAGTATTCTTTTCATTTCCAAAATTAATATATCATATGTGTGTGTATATATATATATATATATTTAAATTTAGGAACATGATTAAGTCCCACTAATCTTTTGTAAACCTAGTAAACAAAAGATTCATGTCTTTATGAGAAATCAAACAATTTGATCTTTCTCTCATAAGACGTTTATAGCTCCCACTAGCTTGCTAAGATCCATGATGGATGGATCTCTACAACTTACATGTCTTGTGATTCATAGTTTTAGACATATATATTATCAAGACTATCTTAATAATGGTTTCGGAAACCCATATAATGTCCAAACATTGAATCACCATTTAGTTGTAGCTAGCAATCTTCGAATTAATTGAAACGAAGACTACGTCAAAGATGGTTTCTTCAAAGTCAACCATTCTCTTTGATTGTAGTCACCTTAAGCTACCAATTAGCTATAAAGGTTTCATTATTTCGGGTCAAATGGTACTTTACCATTTCCTTGAGTATATGTCGTATATACACTCAATGTAGTTATAAGGATTTTCATTCTTATTTCTTTCGAATTAAAAGGTGTAACTCTATGACATAGTCATAAAGTTCAAACCATTCAACTGAGACAGTTTATAAATCCTTCTCAACTACCTTGGAGCTGGTGGTGTAGGAACTAGGTTGTTATATTTGTTGATTATCATCTTGTCTCTCAAAGAACCCATTCTTTAAGTTCTATCTCTTGTTCATTTGCGCTATCTTAGGCAAATCCTAGTGTAGGATTACAATGAACAACCCAACAAACAACATTTGTTAGTTGGTTTATAGAAGTGATATCCAAATGTTAATTTAAGGATACCCACAAGATAATTTTAAACAAATATTGCTTATTAGCACACAACCCCAAATCTTAACATGATTAAGATTTGTCTTTCTTTCCAACTACATCCTATAGAGTCATGAAAATTTTGGAAGATCTTCTAATTGACAATTATATTGTCTTAGAAGTATATATCCTATATATGGGTAATTGATAATATCCAACGAACTAAATCTTATTCAAGTTCGTTCTTCTCTTAATGGAGAAATCCATTATCTTATGATGCTTCTTTCCTAGATATATTTCAAGAAAACTGTTCTAAAGTGTTACCTTTCCTTGGATCAAATCTAAGGAGGTAAATACTTTAGACATCTTACTCATCAACTTACATTTCTTGAATTCTTTGAAACCTTTTGCAAAGTATTCGGACTTGTGTTTATTCAAAATAAACTATAGTCCAACCGAGAGTGATCTTCGGTGAATGTCATACAACATGAGTAGTTTTATGTTGTGGACAAGTGCCACTAACATCTAAGTGAATTAACCTCAACAACTTTGTGATTCTTTTTTCCTTTCCAAAAGAATAAAGATTCGAACATTTCGCCTCTATACAATTTTAATAAGAAGGTATTGGATCCGGATCTAACGATCCAAAGCATCCATCTATGACCAACTCATAATTTATGTTTTAGAGGTATCACAACTCAGTTGGGATTAGTCACTACCTTGCAACCTTTTGGGTTTTAAGCATCGTTATATTCTAAACAATTAACACTACCATATCATCTCTACTATAGAGACAATCAATTAGATTACAATAATCTAATCATTCATTAATAAAGAACAATGTTTTGTCAAACAAAACATTCATCCATCCCTTATAGTGATGGAATTAAGTTCCTTAAAATTGGAATGTAAAGACAATCTTTGGTTTTTCCAATTTCTTTGGTAGTTCATATGAGAAAGTAAGTACCATCTGTTTTCGCAGAGATCTACATTTGATTCACGTTCTGAATGTGAAGTACTTTCTCTTCTCTCATTAATCTTCTACTTCTTATTAGCCACATTTTTACAACGATTGTAAAACATAGTTACTAATACTTAATCATGCATTCAAGTAGAAGAACCAACTGTTTTAAACTTTTCAAGAACAATTTACAACACCTTCGAAAGGTGTGTTCTTGACACTTGCAAGACATTTCTTGCAAATACCCCTTCCAGTGTCCATCATTTCATAAAGAAAGTTTGTTCCCTTGGAGTTTATTTCACTTTCTTCATTTGACTTCTCCTTTAACTACAATAGTCATGGTCCCTAAACTCCCACTATCTCTCTTCAAACTTATTTCAATTGTGTTATACATATCAAACAATTTGGAGAGTGTGTGGTTATTGTTCACTATATAGTTTACAATAAACTTAGTGAACCATTTGGATAGGGACACAAAAGTGAAGTCCTTGCCTAGTTTCCGTTTCTAGAAGTGGTTTAACACTTCAACACTCAATGATTCAAAATCATCATAAGTCCATGTTGATGGACTATTTTTGTCAACCAACCATTATGTTCTAAACATAATTACAAACTTTCAAGAGTTGTTCAAGGCAACTCTCATTTCTTCATACAACAATTTGTAAGTGAAGAATCATGGCACATAAAGTGTCCATGCCCTTGTGCTTTCTTCTCAAGTTCTTTATTCATTTAACAAAGAAACAAGCACTAGTGTTTGCATTAGCTAAGGGTTGTTCAAAGCAACTCTTATTTCTTCATACTCAAAGCAACTCTTATTTCTTCATACAATGATTTGTAAGTGAAGAACTATGACATTAAAAGTGCTGTCCTCTTTATGATAGACTTATCTAACATGTTCTTCCAATGATACATTATCAATAGGAAGATTGTGAGGATTAGACTACTTAGGTACATATGCAATCCATTTAAGACAATCTTTGGGATTGTGGTACCAAGTCCAGAAACTAAAGCATTCGGCTTTTCTTAGTCAAGTTTTGGATAGCGTTTACAAATATATTGGTAAACAAATACATAACGAATATAAATTGATTGATTTGAAGCCATTTGATTCTGGTTTTTAAATCAAATAGCACCACCCACTATTTTTGGCAAATTCCATATCCCTCATCGGAATTCGAGAGTTTTGGAGGAAACTCTTAGTAGGGTATGGGAGACTCATCAATACCAAGCCCACCTCAGAATTATATCATTTTGGCTAGCAACAATAATGATGAGAGGATAACTCTTAGCCATTTACAACTTTTGTAATTACCCATCTGTTTTGGCCTCTAGAGAATGATTGCCTCAGAATTATATCATTTTGGCACCATTGCACTTAGTTAAGTCATTCCCACCATGCTAGTTGATGTAGGGGTTCAAGCACAACCTCAGAATTATATCATGTTGGTCATACTCGTTGTCTACACTCACTTCATCATATATGTTTATGGACTCCTCCTGGATGTAAGCACATACTTTGAACTTCCCCATTATAGGGTGAAGCCGGTGTATGAGTCACAAACGATTGGAGCCCACCACGGTGGAAGGCCACGAAAGAGTGTTCAAAGCACTCTCACGCTTATCAACTTAATAATGGTTTGGTTGAGGGTTTTAGGTCTCATCACATATAAATATACATTTTAATCTTATTAAAACAATTTGGTCCTATTACAACTATTGGTCCATGTGATTGACTTAGTAGTATATAATACTCCCACTAAGCTTGTAAAACGGTTTTTAAAGCAAGAGTATATGGTACTACTAACATAAGGTTTGCATTCATTGATGGACTATATAGTTGCCTTAGGGCCTTAGGATGACTATGAACCTTTGATTAGATCCAACACGAGCCTAGTGTTGAATCTCGGTCTAGGGATGGTGATTGATTTTAGTTACGCGTTTAATCATATTACGGCGTGTTTCTCCTATTGGGCGTTGGACCCAACTACTCCAATTTCATGCATATCAAATAAAACAAGAAAAGGAGTACTTCAAAGTAAAGAAGAGCTTATGCTCTTTTACAACATTTGATCATATCAAATTACAACCAAAATCTAATCTACACATTCCCATGGTTCAAACAAATTTGAGACGGCCTTTCACATAGCTCAATTATCGTAGGCTTAGGTTCATAATCACCCTTTAATTAATTAACGCTTTAACTAATTAAACTTTGAATGCAACATTGTCATTTGGTTTTTGTATCCATATAATTGATTTAAATGGAGCTAAATGAAATGAAAATCCAATTCTCATTTAAAGAGACAAAACCATTTTGTTCTCAATCTAATTTGGGCCAAAATGCAATAACCTCAACTTTTTGGGCTATGTTGCAAAACTTAAACTTTTGAGCTCATTTTGTAAAAACACAAAAGTCCATTACTTCATGTAATTACAACTAGAACCCAAAAATTTCAACAAATTTAAAAACTTCATTAAGGGAACAAAACAATTTGTCCTTTAATGATTTTGGGCCTTTACGTAAATATGTAAACTTTTGGGTCAAACTACAAAATACACAAAAGTATCAAAACTTTATGTAATTGCATAAAAGCCCCAAAAACATCCCACTTGTAGGGTGGCCGGTTTTGGAGAGTGAAACCATCAAAATTTTGAAATTTTTTCAACAAAGTCATAAAGTCATGCAAGTGGAAATAGGTTGGTGTGAATAAAGCCATGTAAGTGGTGTGTGTGTAAGAGAAGTACTTCTTACACACCCATCACCATTTCTATCACCTTTCAAAATTTCAATAAATGTTTTTGTTGATAGATAAGTCACACCAACCAACACAAAACAAAGACTTTATGAAATTAACCAAAACTTTGAATCAAGACATCAAACTTTTTGTTCTTGGTAAGAACCTCAAGAACAATGAAGAACATCCATGAAAACCCATAAGAGTTTCATGAACATTTTCACTCCATAAAACTCAAATTTTCACTTCTCAAAATGGGGTTAACATCCTAGGGTACTTAGGGGTTCCAAAAGTCACCATAAAACACTTTTAACAAGTCAAACAAGAACCCAAAAATCCACCCTTTGGATTTGGCCGAAAATCCCCAAAAACATGGCACCAAATTTTAGCTCCAAAATTCATGCTCATATGAACTACATCTACAACATTTGAGATGGCAAATTTTCTAGCAAAATTTACATTCAAAGAAGCAAGAATAAAGCTTGTAACAATTACAACATTCAAATCATAAACTATGAACTACAAAACCCAAAAGGATTCACCAACTACTAGACCTAGGCTCTGATACCACTTGAAGGAAATTTTGTGAAAAACATGTTCATTTGAGCAACATCTATAGCATGCAATTAACAATTAAAAGGCGGAATCATGCTTGCATGCAGTCAAAACAAAACATTACCCATTAAATTCAAAGCCTAGTAGTTAGGTGAACCAAGACTCAACTCAAAACAAAGTGAGTTGAGAAATTATACCTTTGTTGATTCCTCTTTGCATAAGCAAAGGATAATCACCCAAGAGATAGGGCCTTCATTCCTTGCTTCTTAGATCCATGGATTTGGATGGAAGAATAGGTTTCTCCAAGTTCTCAAAATTGAGAACTTCTAAGTCTCCACACCAAGGTAAGATTTTAGGAAGAAATGAGTGACCTAGAGGAAGTAAGATTACTAGCTATTTTCCTCTAGGGTGGCCGGCCTCTTTAGAGAGAAAAGAGAGTTTGTGTTCTCATCTTTTCTCCAAAAGAAACCCCTAAATGAATTTTGGCTATAAAGTCATATTTATACCTTTGTTCATTGGAGTGGCAAACTTGTAATTAAGTCCAAAACCCACTCCTTTAACGAAATGGCCGGCCATAGGGTTTCATTGGGCTTTTAAGGCCTTTGTGAATTATTTGTCATTAAGTTGTCATACAACTTAAGTCAATGGGCTTGACGTTCGAAGCCCATTGGGCCTTGAGGCCCAAAACTAACTCGTGGTCTTTTAACGAACTTTATTCGTTTGATTAATTAACATATTAATTAATCCTTGCCATAAATAATTAAACCATTTAATTATCCTTACTCATCTCCGTTGTTTCTTCAATCTCTGCCTTACACGGTGTACGATCCATTAGGTTCCTTTTAGCGAGGCAGTGGGCGATTAGAACTTTTTCAAATCGATTGTGAATTGAAACTTACTTTCAATTCTCCCTTTAGTGATTATACATGTTTAGGGCTTCCACAAACCATGAGTGACACCTAGCAGTATGTCATGGTTACCCAAGCTAATCAGAAGAGGTGGAGAACGTATTTAGTTTAGGATTACAATGCAATACGGTCTTTCTCTAATACAATACTCTTGACCACATTGTTTGGTTTGATAGTGTATTCATGTCTACTATCCAATGTGATTCATTTACTTATATGATTACCTTGAATGTGATTTGGAATGACTTCCTAAATCTCATTCATACTCTGGCCAGAGATTCTTAATCATATCGTAGAGTATTCTCCCTCAAACGGTTTGAAGGTTAGAAATCCCTTGTTGCGCATTCACTTGCCTCCATGGCTAAGTGGCTTAACCCCAACTATGCCGTGGACACCCACGAATGGAGTGACTTTGACATAATCAAAGATCAAGGACCTAACCACAAGACAACTATGATGCCTCAGGTCAAAAGACTACTTTGCATTATCCCAACCATGAGTTCTCATGTGATATGAGTATGAGAACTCTTCGTTGATCGTTTTCAGTGGACTCATTCGCTATTGAGCACCTACATGCTTGTCTTGGTGTCAATCACACCAATGACTCGAGACCAGTCACTCTCCATGAGAGAAGACACAGCACGTACTGATCTTAACGGACTGTCAATGCCCAATTGGCAATCCTATGATCAGGAACGTTTAGGATATGTATACGAAAGAGAAGGGTCTCATAAATCTAACTTGTTTAAATTACATTCTCCTAATTACATATTCCTTTGACTTATCATTTAAGCATATAACATTTGTATGAGACGGCTTAAAACAATACTCTTTGCCCTTGATATTAAACTAGATTAGTTTAACATGTGAAATGTCCGTAAAGTATCATCACATGATTGGTTTTAGGGCACATTTCCAACACTTAAGAGTTGCAAGGTATAACCTGCAATTCCTCTTCCAATGCCCCTCCTTTCCACAGTGGTGGCAAGTCCCCTTGGGCTCCTTTGCCTTTTTTTTCCTCACTCCTCCTTACGGCTTAGGAGTGGGAGACTTCTTCTCTTTCCCTTTGCCTTTGCCTTGCGGCTTAGCCTTGGAAGAGGATGGCTTGTTGTAGGCCACTGCAGAAGTCCCTACAACGTTCTCTTTCTTCATAGTCTTCTCGGCAGTTACTAACATGTTTAGTAACTCAGAGAGAGTACTATCCATCTTATTCATATTGTAGTTCATAACGAACTGCGAGAATGAATCAGAAAGAGAAGCCAAAATGAAGTCCTGGGCCAATTCCCCGTCAAGTGGAGTACCTAGGTTCTCCCATTGTTCAATAAGTCCTATCATCTTCAGTACATGTTGATGCACTGGAGCCCCCTTGACCATCTTGGTCTTCACAAGTTCACTAACAGTGCTAAAGCGACGGTTGCGCGTCCCTTCACCATATAACTCTGTAAGATGGAGTATGATGGAAGCTGAACTGTCCATGACCTCGTGCTGTCTCTATAGCTCCTCATTCATGGAAGCCAACAGATAGCACTTGGCTTGTGTGTCATCCTCAACGTGCTTGTCATACTTAGCATGTTCATCCTCAATGGCCTCAGGGCCGAGAGGTATGTGAGGTGGAGCCTTGTCTAGCACGTAAACAATCTTCTTCAATGTTAGGAGAATCTTGACATTACGATACCATGATGGGAAATTGTGCCCCTCTAGGCAATGTTTGTCGAGTATTTTCGCGAGTGTGCTTCCAACCATTTCTAAATACATAAACAATAAAATAAATTAGTTTGATTGTCGATTAAGTCAAACGATTCGGGTCTTTAAACCGAATGACACCACCCACCATTTTTGGCAAATTCCATATCCCTCAAGATGGAATCCAGGAGATTTCAAAGAAAGCTCTTAGCGGGTTACGGGAGGCTCACTATTACCAAGCCCACCTCACGATGATACGATGTCGGCTAGCAAAAATAATAATGAAAGGGTACACTTACCCATTCACAACAACCTCTTGTGATTACCCATCTATTTGGCGTCTAGAGAACAATGCCTCACGATAATACGATGTTGGCACCATTTCTCTTAGTTAAGTTTCAACCCACCATGCCGGTTTAGATAGGGGTTCAAGTATGACCTCACGATGATACGATGTTGGCCACACTCGTTGCCTACCTTCACCTCATCAAATGTTTATATAGACTCCTCCTGAGTACAAGCATGCACTTTGCACTTCCCCATGATAGGGTGAAGGCGGTGTACAAGTCATAAACGATTGGAGCCTACCATGGTGGAAGGCCACGAAGAAGTGTTCAATAACACCTCTCCGCCTTCAACTTAAAATTGTTTGTTTGTTGAAGGATTTTAAGGTCTCATCATTTTTATTTATTTAATCACATTCAAATAAATTGTGTCCTATTATAACTACTAGTCCAAAGTTAATGAAATTAGTAGCATATGATATCCCCACTATTTGTTTTCATAAAACAAATCAATATCAAAACATTTTTCAAAATATTGGAGATATATATAACTACTAATTATATTCATTATAGTTTAGTAGCGTATGATACTCCCACTATTTGTTTTGAGAAAAACAAATCAATATTAAAAACGAATTTTTCAAATATTGGAAGTAACTACTACTACTACGATTTTTGCATTCCTTTGAAATTGGACTTTATAGTTATCTTAGGCACTTGGATGACCATGGACTTATTGGGTTATTGCAACAACGAGCCAACATTGTTGAACAAGAACTCGGGGAGGTTGTGTCATTTTAATTACGTGCTTTTCAATCCAATTAAAACAATTTTTCATTGAGCCATTAGAAATGAAAGACAATCATTCATTGCTAATTATGGCGTTGGACCCATTTAATCTTTAATCTCATGTCAAAACCCTCTTTTAATTATGTCTCCTTACCAATAGTTAAAGAAACTCTAGTCTAGTACTAGAGGGAATCAACCAATTAAAAGAGATTAAGAAGTAATAAGAATTACAAACCGATTTGTACAAATTCCTACAAATTACACATACTAAGAGGGAGAGAATGATTAAAGTCCATCATGACAGGGTCCAATTGAAACAGTAATTAAAACACATTCCCAAGGTTCAAACAATTTGAGTTTAGCGCCATTTCTCATAGCTCAATTATCGTTTAAAGCATAAGTCCATAGTCAACCATTTTTCTAACTACTTAATCACATTAAATAATCAATTGGAATGCAACATAAACAATTAGATTTAGTGCATATGGGCATAATAATAATATTATGAGTTTAAACAACCAATAAAATTAAAATCAAATATTTTAACTTTTCAAATAGTAAGGGCCTAAATGAAAATATGAAAAAGTTAGGGGTCAAACCGTAAATACTCAAAAGTAAAACAACTTTTTCAAATTACAAAATAGCCCCACAAGTGGGAAATCCACTAGGGTGGCCGGCCACATTAAGAGGGGATGGGAAGTCCCACCCATCATGCAATAATTTAACATAAAGTAGAAAAATTAAATTTTACTTGTCACTTGGTTTTGCTTTAAGGACTTTAGTAAAAGGTGATGGAAATTCATCTAGACAAGTCTAGGATTGAATTAAATTTTGGGAAAGCTATGGATGGTAAGTTTACCATCCAAAACCACAAAACAATGTATGAAAAACAAATGAAACCATTTTCACCAAAAACCAAACCATGAACACCAAGAACAAAACCATGAAAACAATTTCAAGATTTGTACTTTCTTGGTGATTTTTTCAAACCCAAAAACAAAAGTGACAATATCTATTCTTTCTAGCTTCAAAGTGTGTGTGTGTGATTCAAAATAAAACACAAACACTTAGCCAAAAAACCCCATTTGCCGTGCCCCCTTATTGGAACAAAACCCCAAAATTTTGTTCTAAACTCAATCTTCATTCATGCATCCAAAACACTTTTGCATACATATCTTTTCAACTATTGATTCATATCTTTCAACATTTGAAAAACAAAAGATAAACATACTTTGAATGAAGCAATAACATGTCATACATAAAATTAAAACCCATATGCATAAAATCTAAAAGGACACATCAAACATAAACCTTTGGCTCTGATACCACTTGAAGGGAAATTGTGAGATTTCATGTGGGATTTCTAGTGACTAGCATGCATATACAATTCAAAATTTATATACGAAAGCAACGGAAGCATGTTATCAAATAATATCAAAGCTATAGTCATGCAAATCCCCTTCAAGATGCATAGGTTTATGTATGATGCATAAAAAACAATTTATTGAAGAACAAAGTGTAGGAGTAGTTTTATACCTCTTGATCTAGACTTTAGACCAAGGATGGACCACCTCCAAGCCCTTTGTTGTTGGAACTCCTTGAGCCTAGCCTCCCTCATTGCCTCCTCCACTTTGTTAGAATGAGTGCTCCTTGGTTCTCTTTAAGTCTCCAAAGTTGAAGACCTCTAAAGATCCTCACCCACTAGAGTAGTGAGAAGGATGAAGGAATAACCAAAAGGGTGAGAAGATGATTAGCTAAACCCCCCTTTGGTGGCCGGCCCTTTGAGTGTTGAGAGAGATATTTTTTTCTTTCTCTTTTGTTGTTTTAACACTTCAAAAAACCCTAATGAAACTTTGTGCTATAAAGTTCCTTTTATAACCAAAAAGAAACAAGTCAACATTTGACTCTCTCTCTCCCTCCTTTGGCCGGCCCCTTTAGTGTTGTATGGGCTTTGGGCTTTTATTATTACAAGTCATCCTATGCTTGAATAAAAGCCCAATGGGTTTAGGCCAATGGGCCCAATTAGACCCGAACTTTTCTTTAAGCCCAAAACGATCTTTTATCGCTTTTATGATTTCTTTAGACATTCTAATTAATCACAACACTTAATTAATCCAATTAATTATTTCCATCATCCATTAGTTACTCACTACAAGAGTGTATTGGTGAACAATCATTTTAGGTTCTAATTAGCAAGGCAGTGAGGTGATTGGCACCAATCCAATTGATTATTTTTAATCCAATCACTTAGTGAATTAAAACTTACTTTTAATTCACCTTTTTCTTTGACGACTACATTTAATCATCTAGAAGAACTCCCAAGTCATGAGTGACATCTAACCATATATCATGGCTACCCAAGTTAATGTAGAATTTGTTCGGAGAACCTATTCAGTTGGAATTACAATGTAATTCGATCCTTCTCTAAAACAATACTCTCAATCACATTACTATGGTATGGATATATTATGTCAAACCCCTAATGTGATTATTCCTTCTTATATGATTCATTTGAGTCGTATAGGAACGCTTTTCTTTATTACGCTCGATACTTCGGCCAAAGATTCCCGAATCATATCTTAGAGTATTCATCCTCTCTTAATGAGGATTAGAGATTCCTTGTTGCGCATTCATTTGCCTCCATGACTAAGTGGCTTAACCCCAACTATGCCATGGACACCCGCAGATGGAGTGACTTTGACATAATCAAAGATCAAGTACCTAACCACAAGACAACTATGATGCCTCAGGTCAAAGGACTACTTACATTATTCCAACCATTAGAGTTACTTGCTTGACATGTAAGTAGACCTCCATGCAAGTACTCTCGTTCGATTGTGTTCAGTGAACTCATTCCCTTAATGAGCACCTACATACCTGTCTTAGTGTCCCTACACGAATGGGACGAGACTTTCCATCCTTCCAATTGAAGCGGACATAGTATGTACCGGTCTATGCATTGTCAGTATCCCTCCGACAATCCTATGACCAGGAACCTTTTGGACATGATGGTTATGTGAAGAAGGTCCCTGTAGTCTAACATCATTAGATTACTTCTTCCATCAATCCATTGTCCATGGATTCACTATTTAGGACATATATCGTGTGTTGAGATAGTCCTAATTAGTATCTTTGCCATTTGATGTACAAGAATCATCTATACATCCATTCATTGTCCTGAAAGGTTTCTTCCAAAGATTGACTTTCAGGGCATATTTCCAACAATCCAATCCAATAAAACAAGGAAAATCTTAGAGTTAACTAGTGATGTCACGGTTAATTTGGAGCATTGTCATTCATAATTCAATGAAGTAGTAACTGGAAATCGAATTGTTTGCATACATATCATGTGTAGAGAAAAAGCCTCTAGCTATCCCATCCATCATCTTATTTCTGAAATTTGTTTTACAATCTGTGTAGTTTTTCATACTTGTTTGTTTGTTTCAACTTTGTCCAAAACTCAATCCCCCTTTACTTTAGTGTGTCTAATTAGTTATAATATGTTTTAATTTGTGTTTTTAAATGTTTTGATTCAAGTAAAAGTCAATTTTTGTTTTGTGAATGGATGAAGGTTGTGTTGAAAATGGGAGTGAATGATCTAACCAAGTATGAATTAAATTTATGTTACACACACTTCCTTTTATAGAGGAAGTGCATGGCAATGGAGGGGAACATGGAGTGGTGTAGCAATTGAGTGCAATGATGCATGAAATCTGAAATGATGGAGGGAACAAGGTGAAGGAAAAATTTTGTCCTAGCTAAGAACATGTGAGAATATTTGAATACATATGCAAACTATTAACACATTAAAGTAGGCATGCATTCAAAAATGATTCATAAAACCCATGACTTTCAAAGCCTAGTGAATGGTGAACCAATAAACTCTTTAACAACATTAAAGAGAATAAAGGATTTAGAGATTCTTTACCCTTGAAGCTCATCCTTGATTACACAAGGGATTCACCCAAGTGGAGGGCCTTCAAGTCACCTCCTTGCTCCTTGGATCTTCCTTGTGATTTTCTCCCTTTTAGTGCTCCTTTGCTTCTTTGAGGATTTGAGGATATGTTCTCCAAAACACCAAAAGCTTGATGTCTCTAAGTCTCTTCACCAAGGATATATTGTGAAGAAGAAATGGATGACTTAGAGAAGAATAGATTGCTAGCTTAAACTTCTCTAAGTGGTCGGCCTCTATAGAGAAAAAGAGAGAAAATGTTTCACCTCTTTTCATCAAGAAAACCCTAAATGAAAATAAAGCTATAAAGTTGAATTTATACTTCATCACATGTGAGTGGCAAACATGTAATTAATCCAAGTTTGCATCCACTCACCCTATGGTCGGCCATGTTGATGTTATTGGGCTAATTGCCCATTTTGTTTTAGTTGTCATACAACTTAAACATAATGGGCGTTGTGGACCAAAACGCTTTTGGGCCCCGAAGCCCAAAACCAACTTAAAAGCCCAATACGAACATTTCGTATAATTAATTAACTAATTAATTAACTTTGACCATTCTTCAATTAAACCATTTAATTGCATATCCATTTCATTTAATTTCTTCACTTTCATCCTTACTCGGTGTACGATCCATTAGGTTCCATTTAGCGAGGTAGTGGGCGATTGTTACTCTTAACGATCGATTGTGAATTGAAACCACATTTCAATTCTCCCTTAAAATTAGTGTTTGCTAATCATTAGGGCTTCCACAAACCATGAGTGACACCTAGCAGCATGTCATGGTTACCCAAGCTAAGTAGAATTGGTTGGAGAACCTATCCAGTTACAACTACAATGCAATACGGTCCTTCTCTAATACAATACTCTTAATCACATTGTTTAAGTGATAGTTTGTTTCATGTCACCAAATTTCCCCACATACATGGCACCAAATTTTAGTTCCAATATTCATGCTTCAATGAACTACATCTACAACATTTGAGATGCAAAATTTTCAAGCAAAATTTATTCAAAAGCAAGAACAAAGCTTGTAACATTTACAACACTTAAATCATAAACCATGAAAAATCACAAAACCCAAAAGGATTCACCATAAACTAGGCCTACGCTCTGATACCACTTGAAGGAAAAATTTTGTCCTAGCTAAGAACATGTGAGAATATTTGAATACATATGCAAACTATTAACACATTAAAGTAGGCATGCATTCAAAAACGATTCATAAAACCCATGACTTTCAAAGCCTAGTGAATGGTGAACCAATAAACTCTTTAACAACATTAAAGAGAATAAAGGATTTAGAGATTCTTTACCCTTGAAGCTCATCCTTGATTACACAAGGGATTCACCCAAGTGGAGGGCCTTCAAGTCACCTCCTTGCTCCTTGGATCTTCCTTGTGATTTTCTTCCTTTTAGTGCTCCTTTGCTTCTTTGAGGATTTGAGGATATGTTCTCCAAAACACCAAAAGCTTGATGTCTCTAAGTCTCTTCACCAAGGATATATTGTGAAGAAGAAATGGATGACTTAGAGAAGAATAGATTGCTAGCTAAAACTTCTCTAAGTGGCCGGCCTCTATAGAGAAAAAGAGAGAAAATGTTTCACCTCTTTTCATCAAGAAAACCCTAAATGAAAATAAAGCTATAAAGTTGAATTTATACTTCATCACATATGAGTGGCAAACTTGTAATTAATCCAAGTTTGCATCCACTCACCCTATGGCCGGCCATGTTGATGTTATTGGGCTAATTGTCTCTTAGATCAAATACATTCCTTGGATTCCCTTATTGCTTAAACACATGATACAATAAATAGTGATTAACAATAAGCTTTGCCCTTCATTAAACATATAAAAGTTTAATACAATAAGTATTCCAAAAGCTATTACATCAAATGATTGGCTTTGTGGGCATACTTCCAACAATCTCCCACTTGCACTCAAAGCCATCCTCCCATGTATCTAATACCCATCCTTTCCATATGGCGATCAAGTTGGATTTGAGACATTGGCTTCGTTAGTGGATCTGCTACGTTATCGGCTGAGGCAACTTTGAGGATGTTGACTTTCCCCTCGGCAGCATATCTTCTAATGATATTAAAACGCCTGTCAAAATGCTTGTTCTTTTGATGTGCCCTGGGTTCCTTGGCTTGAGCTATCGCCCCACTATTATCACAGTACAAAGTTACTGGTGATGTAATGGTTGGAACCACTCCAAGTTCAGTAATGAACTTCTTCATCCACAACGCTTCTTTGCAGGCTTCAACTGCAGCGACATATTCAGCCTCTGTCGCGGAATCAGCAATTACACTTTGTTTCTTGCTTTTCCAACTGACAGCCCCACCATTTAGAGTGAATACATATCCGGAGTTGGAACTTCTATCATCGACGTCAGATTGGAAATCTGCGTCTGTATAGGCTTCCACTCGCAACTCTGTCGCTCCTCCATAAATGAGGAACATGTCCTTAGTTCTTCTTAAGTACTTAAGGACCGTCTTGATAGCTGTCCAGTGTTCTGATCCTGGGTTAGATTGATATCGACTAGTAATGCTCACAGCATATGCGATATCAGGCCTTGTGCATATCATGGCATACATGAGACTTCCTATAGCGCAAGCATAAGGAATAGCTCTCATTTGCCGTATCTCTGCAGGAGTCTTAGGTTCTATGGACTTAGAAAGGTGAATTCCATGTCTCACAGGAAGAAAACCTTTCTTAGATTGTTCCATCTGGAACCTACTTAGCACCTTATCAATGTACATAGATTGGGATAATCCAATTAATTTTCTAGATCTGTCACGATAGAGCTTTATCCCAAGTACATAAGATGCATCTCCTAAATCTTTCATGTGGAAGGTTTTGGACAACCACACTTTTACAGAAGAAAGTACTGCAGTGTCATTCCCGAATAGTAATATGTCATCTACATATAACACTAGGAATACAACTGCATCCCTAATGACCTTTTGATAAACACAATTGTCGTCTTCGTTTTGAGTAAAACCAAACTATTTGATTTCAGTATCAAAACGAATGTTCCAGCTCCTGGAGGCTTGCTTAAGTCCATAAATGGACCTCTGAAGCTTGCATACCTTAGTCTTTTCAGACTTGGACACGAAACCTTCAGGTTGAGTCATATAAAGCTCTTCCTCTAGGTAGCCATTCAGAAAGGCCATCTTCACGTCCATTTGCCAGATCTCATAATCATGGTACGCAGCTATAGCAAGCAAAATCTGAATGGACTTAATCATGGCTACAGGAGAAAAGGTTTCTTCATAGTCAATCCCTTCTATTTGCCTGTAACCCTTGGCTACTAGTCTAGCCTTATAAGTCTCCACGTTCCCATTAACGCCTATCTTCCTCTTGAAGACCCATTTGTTTCCAACAGGTATTATACCTTCTGGAGGGTCTACAAGAGTCCAGACCTGATTTTGATACATGGAATCCATCTCGAATTTCATGGCCTCTTGCCATCTCTTTGAATCAATGTCGGACATTGCTTCAGTGTAGTCCCTAGGGTCCTTCTTTGTGTCATTGCCACCTAGAAGGTGCAATTTCGCAAAGTCATTATTTAAGCCATACCTCTTAGGTGGCTTGCTAACCCGTTCAGATCTATGAGGAGCTAGGGGTTCAGGAACAGGGTTGTCAACTTGTCGAGTGCTTGTTTGTGGTTCATCATTAATCTCATTAATTTCCATCTCTTTGCGTATAGTTCATTTGAGAACAAATTCGTCATCTAGAAACTTAGTAGTTCTGGCAACAAAGACTTTCTCGTCGTCTGGATGGTAGAACTCATATCCCATAGTTTCTCTAGGATATCCCACAAAATAGCATCTTACTGATCTCACTTTAAGCTTAGTAGCTTCAAGCTTCTTGACATATGCTTCACAACCCCAAATCTTAATGTGATTAAGACTTGGCTTTCTTCCATGCCATATCTCATAGGGCGTTTGTGAAACTGACTTGGAAGGTACTCTATTAAGCAAGTAAGTTGTTGTATATAGAGCGTATCCCCAGAATGTTACTGGTAGATTGGCGGAACTCATCATAGAACGAACCATGTTCATCAAGGTTCGATTTCTCCTTTCAGAAACTCCATTAAGTTGTGGAGTTCCCGGTGGAGTCCACTGTGATACTATTCCACACTCTTTGAGATAATCTAGGAACTCATTACTCAGATATTCACCCCCTCGATCCGATCTTAGGGTCTTTATCTGTTTCCCAGTTTGCTTCTCAACTTCATTCTTGAATTCTTTGAACCTTCAAAGGATTCTGACTTGTACTTCATAAGATACACATAGCCAAACCAAGAGTGATCGTCGGTGAATGTGATATAGTAGGAGAAGCCTCCTCTCGACGTAGTAGACATAGGTCCACATACGTCAGTGTTGATTAGCCCTAGAATTTCAATGGCACGCTCTCATTTTCCAGTAAATGGAGATTTGGTCATCTTCCCTTTCAAGCAACATTCACAAGTACCCATCTGGTCATTACCTAATGGGCGGAAATATCCGTCTTTCGACATCTTGCGAATCTTATCAAGGTTCACATGTCCAAGTTTAAGATGCCACATCCTTTCTTGGTTAACTTCTTCTCTAGCCCTTTTGGGTTTTGAGGTATTCCCGCTTTCAATACAGTGCATCCCACTATTCGTCTCTAGGTGAAAAAGTCCCTCTATCATATTACCATGAGAGATAATACGACCGTTCAAGTATAAAGTGCAACTCATTTTGTCAAACAATACTGAGTGCCCATCTCGTAAAAGCTTAGAGATAGAAATCAAATTCTTTATACATGAAGGAAAATATAAACAATTTTTAAGTTCCAGGACTTCCCCAGAGGGTAGTTTAAGCATGTAGGTGCCTATTGCTTTTGCAGAGATTTTAGTGCCGTTCCCAACTCGCACAACCATCTCCCCATTGCGCAGTGACCTGCTCCCTGCTAGTCCCTGCATCGTATTACAGATATGTTGACTAGCGCCTGAATCAAATATCCAGGAATTGGAGCTCACTGTAAAAGCACTCTCTATGACGGAAATAGTCTCTTCAAAAGTTCGTGTCATAAGGCTCGCAATGCGCACCCTGTATTTCTTCTTCCAACATTCATCCTTTCCACAATGAAAGCATGTTCCTTTGGATTTCTTTGCCTTCTTCTTATGCAACCTTTTCCTTGTGATTGCATTCTCACTCCCACTATCCTTTTTGAAACCGTGTTCAAACTTACAGCACATGTCAATCATCTCGGTAAAAGTATGATCGAATCTATTCACTTTATAGTTTACAATAAACTTAGTGAAATCATCCGAGAGAGATGCAAGGAAAAAATCTTGGGCCATTTTCCCATCGATGGAAGTTCCTAAACTCGCAAGATCTTTAAAGATCCTTTCCATCTTTTGTCCATGTTTATGGACCGATGTCCCCTTTGCCATTTTGGCATTCAATAGATTACAAACATTTGAGAATCATACATTACTGGTCTTAATGTAATGCATCTTATGCAAACTTTCAACCATGGCACAAGAAGTGTCCATGTGCTTATGTAGCTTCATAAGCTCCTCACTAAGTGAAGTGAGGATTAAGCATTTGGCTTGTAAGTCATCCTCATAGTGTCTAACATAATTTTGACACTCCTCCTTTGAAGCTAGTTTCGTAGAAGGTACATGAGGAGGGGATTGCTTAAGCACATACAATATGTCTTTCACCTTTGAGACATTCTCAATGTGGCGATACCAAGCAAGGAAACGTTGGCCCCTAAGGCCCCTTTTGTCAAGTATAATGGTGGGTATTATTTTAGGCATGTCGTTAACTACATAACATAACAGAAATCGTATTAGATTGTTTGTTTTAAAACTACTTGATTGGGTCTTAAATCAAATAGTACCACCCACTATTTTTGGCAAATTCCACATCCCTCAATGGAATTCGAGAGTTATTTTGAACTCTAAGCGAGGTATGGGAGACTCGCCATTACCAAGCCCACCTCACGATGATATGATGTTGGTTAGAAAAAATAATGATGAGAAAATAACGCTTTATTCATTTACAACTTTTGTAATTACCCATCTAGTTTGGCCTCTAGAGAATGTTGCCTCACGATGATACGATGTCGGCACCATTGCACTTAGTTAAGTTATTCCCACCATGCTTAGTTTGTGTAGGGGTTCAAGAATAGCCTCACGATGATACGATGTCGGCCATCCTCGTTGCCTACACTCACTTTATCATATGTTTATGGACTCCTCCTGGATGTAAGCACATACTTTGAACTTCCCCATGATAGGGTGAAGCCGGTGTAGGAGTCACAAACGATTGGAGCCCACCACAATGGAAGGCCTACGAAGAGATGTTCAAAACATCTCTCGCTTATCAACTTAATATTCATTTTGTTGAGGGAGTAGTGTTGGGCTACATCAAATTTATTTTAATCTCATTAAAAGAACATGGGCATATCACAACCATTGGTCCAAGTTATTATGAATTAGTAATTTATAATACTCCCACTATTTCGATGAAATAAGCGAGACTATATGGAACTACTAACGAATGCTTTGCATCCTCATATGGACTATATAGTCATATTAGGTTTTAGGATGATTATGAACCGTTTCATTTGATCCAACACGAGCCTTGTGTTGGACCTTGGGTTTAAGGTAGATAGTTGTTGATTTTATTTACGCGTTTAATCTAATTAAACCGTTATTTCCTATTGGGCGTTGGACCCAACTATTCCAATTTGCATACATTTAAACAAAAAGGAATACAAGAAATAAAAAGAAGGGCTTATGCCCTTTTACAACACATTTGATGGACTTATGTCCATTTACAACAAATTAGAACTAAACAAATTACATTCAAATCTAATCTACTTAACCCAAACATTCATAATGTAAAGCGGCCAATCACATAGCTCAATTATCGAGGCCTTTGGTTCATAATCACCCTTTTCTTAATCAATCACATTAACTAAGAAAGCAACTTAAACAATTGGTTTTTGGATTCATAGAATTGATTTAAATGGAACTAAACAAAATGAAAATTCAATTCTCATTTAAAGAGACAAAACCATTTTGTTATCATTTTATTTGGGCCAAAAACAATGACCACAACTTTTGGGCCATTTTGCAAAAACCAAAAAAAAACTTTTGGGGTCACTTTGTAAAAACACAAAAGTCCACAATTTCATGTAATTACAACTAGAACCCAAAATTTTCAACAATTGCTAAAACTTCATTAAGGGAACAAAACAAATTGTCCTTTAGTGATTTTGGACCCTTACGTAAAAAAACGTAAACTTTTGGGCCAAAATGAAAATACACAAAAGTATCAAAACTTTATGTAATTGCACAAAAGGCCCAAAAATACCCTATTCTATAGGGTGGCTGGCTTTTAGTGAAGAAGTTAAAAATTTTCTAAAAAGTTTTTGCAAGTTGATTTGTTAGGTGAGATAAAGGTGATTTGGATGGGTTGTAAGATAAAGTTTTGTCAAACATTGAAAAAATTTTGTCTAACATTAAAGGCATTAAACATCCTTCACCTATAACCATCACCCATCAAAAATAAACCAAAACTTTATGAAAAACATTAAACTTTTGAATCTAAAAATCAAAACATTTTGTTCTTTGCAAGAACTTCAAGAACATTGAAGAACACTCATGAAAACTCATAATAACATCCTAGGGTACTTAGGGGTTCCAAAAGTCACTTTAAAACCTTTTTAACAAGGCAAACATGAACCCAAAAATCCACCCTTTGGATTTGGCCGAATTTCCCCACATACATGGCACCAAATTTTAGTTCCAATATTCATGCTTCAATGAACTACATCTACAACATTTGAGATGCAAAATTTTCAAGCAAAATTTATTCAAAAGCAAGAACAAAGCTTGTAAAATTTACAACACTTAAATCATAAACCATGAAAAATCACAAAACCCAAAAGGATTCACCATAAACTAGGCCTACGCTCTGATACCACTTGAAGGAAAAATTTTGTCCTAGCTAAGAACATGTGAGAATATTTGAATACATATGCAAACTATTAACACATTAAAGTAGGCATGCATTCAAAAACGATTCATAAAACCCATGACTTTCAAAGCCTAGTGAATGGTGAACCAATAAACTCTTTAACAACATTAAAGAGAATAAAGGATTTAGAGATTCTTTACCCTTGAAGCTCATCCTTGATTACACAAGGGATTCACCCAAGTGGAGGGCCTTCAAGTCACCTCCTTGCTCCTTGGATCTTCCTTGTGATTTTCTTCCTTTTAGTGCTCCTTTGCTTCTTTGAGGATTTGAGGATATGTTCTCCAAAACACCAAAAGCTTGATGTCTCTAAGTCTCTTCACCAAGGATATATTGTGAAGAAGAAATGGATGACTTAGAGAAGAATAAATTGCTAGCTAAAACTTCTCTAAGTGGCCGGCCTCTATAGAGAAAAAGAGAGAAAATGTTTCACCTCTTTTCATCAAGAAAACCCTAAATGAAAATAAAGCTATAAAGTTGAATTTATCGGAGGTTCAAATTCAATCAAACCCCAATCTTTCTATCTTTTCCTTTATCTTTGCAAATTCAATTATTGGTTTCCTCCCTTGACCATTTTAGACGTTCTAGAGTGCACGATTTTATTTTTCAAGCTCTAAGTCTGGGTTACAAGTTAATGGAGAAGGTACGGTAATAATTTGTAATTTTAGATGACACACCTCGTCCTGAAGGAGGGCATGCTGGCCGTCACGTGAGAGTGACGTAACCATTTACACAGTTCGGAAGCTTTAAAGATACAATTACTAAGATGTAACACCCGAGGGTGAGTCCTACTTTTGTGAATTCTGTCAGAACACCGTTGGATTCCTTGTGGCCACCAAAGCTCTGCTATCTTGAAGCTGGAGGGGCACAAAACAAAGTTGAGTGGGTCAGTAGAACAAAGTTTTTCAAAAATCATCTCATTATCAAAATGCTAACCCCTCGCAGTAAAACCCATATACTTTCCCAGAAATATGTAATACGTATACTTGTCTCAAAACCATACTCAGAAGTAGTGATATGTGAATTATATGCCATGCCAAAATATATATCTCATCAAATCATATAAGTAACTCATGCAAAATAATATGTCAACCGGATCCACCTATAGTGGCCTGTACGGCTAAATCAATAGCTCATAACTGGGAAGTTGCTCGTGAATTCCCAAAAACAAAATCGTGAGGGAATGGTAAGCCCAAAGCGGACAATATCGTGCTATGGTGGTGGAACGGGCCTAGGAAGTGGTCCGCCCCGGGCTGGGATGTGACATTAGATCTAACTAGAAAACATTGCCCGCGCGTTGCTGCGGAATTAAGAATTATATGAAAAATTATGTTTCAACACAATGGTCAACCTAGGAGAGGGCGTAGAAGATTCACAGCTAAGAGTTGTGAGGCAAGTAATAAACAAGGTGGAGTTGAAGGTGCTACTATGGAGGAAAACTTGATAGAGGTCCCAGTTCAGGAATAAAATTCTTGGCCCCGTCTAACACACTTTGGGGAAGAAGAGGCTGATACTTGGAGGCAGAGGCTAGGGGTCAATCTAAGTGGCTGTGGCGGCTGGCCTGAAATAGCCGCAAGGCAACCATGATACACTTGATTTGGAACTGCCATAGTCTTGGGTCGGACACGGTAATTCGAGCCTTACATAGGCTCATTAGAAAATATAGACCTTCTGTGGTTTTCTTATCTGAGACTAAAATGCAAAACCACATAATACATGGAGTCCGTAGAAGGATGGGTTATACGAATGGGTGTGATATTCCTCCGGCTGGGGCAGCAGGGGGCTTGAGTCTATGGTGGGGTGACAATGTGGAGGTTAAAGTGATGGTGGCAAATAGGAATCTGATACACACTAAGATGCGATTATCAAGTGAAGAGTGGTTTCAAGCGTCTTGGATATATGGCAGTGGATTGAGGAGACGCTGAGACCGACGGATGCGCCTTGGATTTGTGCTAGAGATTTTAATGAGATTTTATCAGCAGATGAGAAGAGTGGTGGACGCCATTGGCATCGGACGGGAACTCCCATTTTGCAATCTTTTTTTAATAATATGGAACTGCTGGATCTTGGTTTTGTGGGTCCTAAATTCACTTGGAGGGCAACCAGAAATGGTGATCTGGTGCAGGAAAGATTGGACAGGGGATTGATAAATGGCAGTTGGCAAGTTAGATGGCAAAATTCGGTGATTATCCATGAAAATGTCAGGGCGTCTGATCATTGTCCTGTGGTTCTTATGACTGAACCGAAGGCTCCTAAATGTAAACCGCTGTTTCGCTTCGAGGCTTTTTGGTGTAAAGAAGAGGGATGTAGAGAGACCATTGCCAGATGTTGGAATGTGGAAAATGTTGGTGGGAGGATGGAAGCTTGGAAAGCGAAGATTCAGACCACAAGATGTGGTTTGATTAGATGGAGCACTGACAAATTTAAAGCTAGGAAGTTCGAGCTCCAACGGTTGAACTCGCATCTTGGGAGTCTTCAACGAAATTGGGAAGCAAATGGTACGGAAATTGATGAGGTCATGTCAATGATCAACAGACTGGAGGTGCAAGAGGAAGAATATTGGGCGTCAAGATCTAGAATCCAATGGCTCCAGGCAGGTGACTCGAATACAACTTTTTTTCATCAGTCGACTGTCCAAAGACGTCGTAGAAACAAATTAGCTCGAATCAGGAATGAGGAAGGCAATTGGCAGATAGGTCCGAATGGGGTTAGAATGACTGTGGAAGATCACTTTAAAAGATTATTTCAGTCTGATAGTAATTGGGACTGGGGGGATATCATGGGCTGCCTAGAACCGGTAGTAACGAGGGATATGAATGAAATTTCATGTGGTCCTATTTCTGAAGACGAGATAAAAGAGGCAGTTTTCAACATGGGTGGTTCAAAAGCGCCTGGACCTGATAGCTTTTAGGGTTTATTCATCCAATCGTATTGGGATATTATTACGGCAGATGTGAAAGGAATTGTTGCTGATTGTCTGGAAGGAGTTGGATATCCCTCTACTATAAATTCCACTCATATTGCCTTGATTCCCAAAGTCCCCAATCCTGAAGGAGTCAATCAGTTCAGGCCCATTAGTCTGTGCAATTATTCATATAAGGTGCTGTCAAAAATTTTGGCGAATCGGTTAAAGCCAATGTTGGAGAAAATCATTTCGCCAAGTCAAAATGCGTTCATACAAGGACGTTAAATACAAGATAACATCATCTTGGCCCATGAAATTTTTCATTTTCTTAAATTGAGGAAGGCTAAGACCAAATTTGAAATGGGGATCAAATTGGATATGAACAAGGTTTATGATCGGGTGGAATGGGACTTCCTGGAGACAGTTATGGAGCATCTGGGTTTCCAGTGAAGGTGGATTGCTATGGTTATGCGATGTGTTAAAACTGTGGAGTTTTCTATCTTAATAAATGGGAGGCCGGGGAGAGCTTTCAAACCATCTAGGGGTCTATGCTAAGGGGATCCACTATCTCCATATTTGTTTCTCATTATTAGTGAGGTTCTCTCTCTACTGATTAGCAAGGCGGTGCAGTAGGGGTTTTTGGAAGGACTCAAAATATCTGCTTGGGGACCGGTGCTTTCTCATTTATTGTTCGCTGATGATACTCTAATATTTCTTATGGCTACAAAGCAGAATTGCAGAAATTTATCCTCCCTTCTTCAGGTGTTTTGTCATGCTTCGGGGCAACAGGTTAGCCTTCAGAAATCGGTGATTTATTTCGGGTTAAATACCCCGACCTAGCTCGCTGTAGAGCTTTGTAACATTCTGGATATGCCTAAGGTGGATGACCCAGGAAAGTACTTGGGACTACAAACAATATGGGGAAGATCGAAGCGGGAGACCTTTCAGTTTATCAAGGACAGAATCTTGGCTAAGATTGCAGGCTGGAAACAAAGGTTTCTTACTCAAGCTGGAAAAGAAGTCCTCATTAAAGTGGTGACCCAGGCTATCCCTATGTACCCAATGTGTGTCTTCAGATTGCCGGTGAGTTTGTGCAATGATATTGATGCGGCTGTGGCGTGTTTTTTGGTGGGCGGGAGCTGATAAAGATCAAGGAATCCATTGGGTAAATTGGAAGGATTTGGGTCGGACAAAAAAATGAGGGTGGTATGGGTTTCCGTAATCTTTCTGATTTTAATATTGCCTTGCTTGCGAAACAATGTTGGCGATTGATTCATGATCCTCACTCCTTGTGGGCTCGTGTTCTAAAAGAGCGATACTTCCCTGATGTATCTTTCCTTGAGGCTAAGAAGGGCGGGAGAACTTCGTGGGCGTGGGCAAGCCTTCTTGAGGGGAGGGATCTTATTCTCAAGGGGGCTAGATGGCAGATTATGGGTGGGCAGGAAGTTCGATTTTGGGAGGACAATTGGGTCCCGAGTTTAGTAGGGGGCACCCCACACCTCTTCATCACTCGGGTCTAAATGGGGAGTGCAAAGTTGCGGATTTCATCGATCCGAGCTCGAGGGAATGGAAAGTTGACCTTCTTTCCAATCTTATCTCGGAGAATGAGAGGGATGTCATCGCTCAATTATATGTGGGTCCGGCTATGGAACCCGATAAACTTATATGGCCGTTTGATCGAAAAGGATGTTACTCTGTCAGGTCGGGATATTGGAGATGTCATAGTGGTCATCCAATTTTGAGAAGTGATCGTCCTTCCTCATCTACATTTGTTGATCCTAGGGTTTGGACGTGGATTTGGAGTTGTAAAGCCCCCCTCGAAGATGAGAAACTTTATGTGGAGAGCTCTAAGGGATGCTTGCGCCAATAAGTTTAATATGTTTCGACGTCGATGTGCTGCATCCCCTCTTTGCCCCATCTATGCCGAGAATGAGGAGACTATGGAGCATATTATTCTTCTATGCCCTTGGGTTACTAATGTGTGGAAGGATGGTTCGTTGCGTATAAAAATTAATCGTAGTTCTATCACTACCCTGGCAGATTGGGTGTGTATTGTTGGGAGTCAAAACTTGGGTAATAAGGAGGTCTTCGGTAAAACCATGGAGTACTTAGCTTTCTCTTTCTGGTTTATTTGGAGGGCCCGGTGTGATGCCGTGTTTAACGAACTTAAACCATCTACTTCCAGGACTACCCAGATCATCTTCAGTGCGTTGGACTCTTTTAAGATGGCTTCATCTTCCTTGCAGGGGTCACCTGCTACCCGAGGTATTATTTCTCGCAATGTGCATTGTTCCGTTGTGTGGTCTCCTCCCCCAGTTAATTGGGTTAAGGTTAATGTCGATGCATGTTGGAATCATGACTCTCATTGCGGTCAAGTCGGGATTGTGGTTAGAGATTGTTTTTCGGGTTGCCTAGCGATGAGTAGTGTTTGGGTGCAGGCGTCCTCAGTGTTAATGGCAGAAGCTATCGCTGTTTTGGAAGGTTGTTTATTGGCAAAGAATTTACATGTGCAGGAGGTGGTTATTAAGTCGGATGCACAATCTATTATGCGGTCCCTCAATGCCCGTGCACTGAGCTGTGATTGGGATCTTCTCCCAATCCTTAGTCGTGTTTTGAAGGTGGGGAGAAGCTTTCAATCTTGCTCCTAGTCGTGGATTCCACGATCAGCAAATATGGCGGCGGATTTTGTCGCAAGGTTTATTTCTTCGGAGATGTGTGGCTTTAGCTGGGTTGACAGACCACCATCTTCGTTAGTTGGCATTCTGAACAAAGACGGGCCACTATGTCCTCACTCATAAGGGTGGAGGGTTTTTTGCTTGGGTGGTGGTACGTTTGAGCCCTTTGGACGGTGTCTTTGGGGTCTTGTTCTTTGTTTCTGTTTTTTATGGTCTTGCGGGACTGTCCTCTGTGTGTTTGTTAGGCCTCTGTGCCTTTCTGGTTTGTATGAAGCTTTTCTTATCCAAAAAAAAAAAAAAGGTATAAAAGACTGTTACAAAAGATTAAATATAGGAAAAAATATTATTTATTAGGGTGTAACCTTTTTTTGCCACTGATAAAAAGAGGTCTTCCGATTTTTTTTTTTAATTTTTTTTGTGAGACATTGTAGTTGCCTCATCATTGGTCTCATCTTCAAGAAAGAAGGTTACATTGTACCTGTGTTTAAATGTAATTTAGAATGTTAAATATCAAATAAAGTAAAAAATAATTTGCAATTTGCATAAAAGACTTCAAATTATCCAAAAAAAAGAGTAAAACTTCCTGCAATTTGGCCTCCACATAAAAGAAAGATTAATGAAGGATGTGTACAGTCAAACTCACAATTTAATAACAAAAGTTAAGTAATAAGTTTAAAATGTCAACTTATTCATCACTTTACAAATGAGGTAAACATTCATAATTGATTTTATCACTGAAAAAATAATTTAAGAACCAAGTTAAAACCCATAGGCTTATTCCATGCATTTTGAAGGGGACCTAGTTTACTTTTTAATTTTACTTGGAATAAATAACACTTTACATTTCATCTACAACCTAAAACAACAAAACAATGTAGGAAATGGTATAAAACAAACATTAAAATACAGAAGGTAAGGCCCAAACCTATGACTGAGGATCTTTGATTGCTAAATGATTAGAGCTTGAACTGGTTCTAAGCAAGATCTATCCCTTCATACTCATCAAATGATCTGTAATTGCAACAACAATAAAAAAATCCATAAAAATCACTTTAAAAAGTCTGCCAAATACCAAAAAGAATTCAAATTTTCTCAAGATTTAGCCTAACCATTTTGCTAATTCCCATCAAAAACTTTTTTCACTGCATTTGACACCAGTGGACTAAGTTCCTAATTTGTAAGCAAAACCAATTCTTTTTTCCACTGTAAATATCATCAAGTTTAATCTTTTTATCTCCTTTTATTCCTACCAACTGCGACCTCTTTTCATCTCCTTTTATTCTTACCAACTGCGACCTCTCTCCCAAATTACACACTTTCTAATATCATTTTCTCACCAATTATTACAACAAAATTTCAAACTTGTTTTCTTTTCTTCTCAATATTTACATGGGAAATAATTTGAAATGGTGGACCTTTTGACTCAATCTCATGGACATTACCAACACAGGACATCCAATCTCAAGATGGAATAAGATTAATCAGGCGGGAATTATAATGGAAGACCTTTTTAACACCACTTTGTCAGCACCTTCAGCAACTTAAAAAGTTTGGCTCTTAAACAAGCAAGCTTGTTTGTTCTTTATAAACGAAATGGCCAGAATGATCTGTGCTTTAAACACAATATTCATCCCTAAATTGAAAACCACCAATCCAAAAAAATAAATTAGATGCACTGACAAAGCTAAAAAATATGGCCAATTCACCTTGATGCCTTGTGGATCAGCAACCATGGTCGGAGAAGAAGAGAGAATGAAGATGCTCTAAAGGTCACTGACTATCAGGTTCTGAGTGGGAGGTGAAATAAAAAATAAATAAAAAATTTCAATCCATTTGTAAATCCAAAATCACAAAACCCCATATTTGAAAAAACAAAACCCCCAAGATGTAAGACTCGAAAAACTTACCAGAAAACCCCTAGCTTTTCTGGGCAAAAAAATTCCTTGAAATCAATCTAAAATACTGAAGAAGCTTACCTGAGTTCAATAAAAATCGAAATTTAAGCAACTTCCTCACCTGGAAATGTTGTTGGATTAGATGAGCCCAGAAATTCCAATCGAAACCAAATTGGCACAAATTTCTGAAACCAAAAACCAAACCACATCAGATATTCTCAAAAACCATCTAAGAAAACATAGAAAATCGAAACCTTGTTCGGTGAGAAACATACAAAACTTATTTGCAAACAGTGATCAAATTAGCCAAAAAATAATTCCAATCGAACCAAAAAGGGGTAGAAATTAACAATTATGATAAGTAATCGAAGAACAACAAAGCAAAAGGCTCAACATTTTGAACAACAAAACCAACGAAGCAGCACAGCGACAGAAAAAAGAATCCCAGGCGAAGAGAAACAAGCGGCGAAAAACGAACGAACTCGTGGTATCTAAGAGAGGAAAGCGGAAAGAAATATCTAGAACAACCGAAGCCAAAAAGCACCCAACGATGAAAGACACGTAGAACCATACGGGCAAAACGGTCTTATTATGGTAGAAAGGCAGCACCAAAATGGAGAGGACGAAAATTGTTGAGAGGCAGTTTCGCCATTTTACTGCTCTACCAAGGGAGTTTGAGTTTTAGTATATATAATTATGGGTTGTGAATTTGTTCCTCTTTTTCTTCTCTTCCAAGTTCTAAACACAAAACCTTTGAATCAGAACTCAATAAGTTTTAATCCTTGAATACTAAAAAAATAAGCAAATCGTTCATGTAAACACGAAAATTCTGTAACGAATGAAACGAAAACACGTGTACAAAGTAGATTTGTATTGATAAATTTGTACGGTTACAATATTTGTTTACAACTTTCCTCTAATTCAGTCTTCAATTTTGATGTAGTTGCGTAGGTTGTTGATCAAAGGGTCACAATGACTTGATCTCGGACGAACGATTGAACGATTACTTGAAGTTTCGAGCTTGAAACAACGCTTGGATGGTCTTCACCTCAAAGCTGCAGCAAAGGTAGTGTTGATGTAGGATTTCGTTGATTCAAGGGTCTTGTCGACTTGATCTTGAAACAAACATATTTAAATTTTGAGCTTGCAACAAAGTCTTAAAGGAATTAGCACGAGTGCTTGTTAATTGTTCAAGGGAGCGCTTTGGCTTTGGTTGTGCGTTCTTCGAAGAGAGCTTTGGCAGTCTTCAAAGGTTTGGCAGAGGTTCTTCTCAATGTGAGAATTTCTGCCTTAAATGTAGAAATTGTCCACTCTTAGGCTTGCCTTGGACCTTGTATTTATAGACTTCCAAAATCATGCCTTTGATTTGGCTTTGATTTGTGTTTTAATTCGTCCATAGGAGAATTTAGGCATGTTTTGTGTCTTGTTTTCAGTCATTTTCCCTTACTTGGCCGAAATCTGTAGGGCTTGTTGCCTATTTCGTGAACAATCTTCAATTCTTGCTTGTTTTGTGAAAAATGCTTTAGCTTTCTTTCCGGTTTTGGAAGCAATTTGGGTCTCTTGCCGATTTTAAAGAGATTTTTTCCCCTTTGCCGAATTTTAGGAATGCTTTTGAGCTTCCTTTGCTTGATTTGTGCCACATGTTATTGATGATTTATCAATTTATGATGAATCATATGCCACATGAAGCTTTATGATGTATCATTTGTATGCAACGAAATTTACACGTTGAAACCCTAAAAAATCTAGAAAGGAGAGGTACAATTAGAACCAAGGTAGGAAGATAGATACCCAAGGCCGAATAACAGAAGCCAATCTCCAGATCCCAAAACCGATCAAGTGGGAAGAAGATTTGGGTTCGATTGGAATTGGGCTGTTTTAGCTATGCGTCCTTCGCGAGGCAGAGCAACGGAGAAAGAGAGAAAAGAAATGTAAAAGTCGTGTTTAATTGCAACCACACGATCTGATTAAAGAGATTGGACCGCTCTCGTCGATGAAAAGTGTTTCAATCGACCCAACCACGAAAGCAACAGATGTGGGGTAATCTGTAGAATGGGTTCAACGATTCGAATTTTACTTTTCAAATTCTAGAGGTAATACCAATTGTGTTCCGATTTGAAGGGTTCAACTATTTGGTTTTTCTTTCTTTTCTATTTTACGAACTCAAGGTGAAAAGTCATTTGATTCTGATTAGAATGGGTTCACAGTTTCGTTTTCTGAGTTTTTTTCCTTACTTTTTGGTACCTATATTTCAGTCCTTGAGGAGCCGCGCCCAGAAATTGGGAAAAAATATCCCAAATAATTGAACCCATTCTCCAAAATGGGAATTTAAAAAATTCAGGAAAAGGTGTTGTGCAATTTGAATCAAGCAGGAGGACACCCAAATCCATTCTCCAGAAAATGTCGAACTGGAAAAACCAACAATCCCAATTCCTTGAACCCATTTTTCCAGAAAATTATAAGGAAAAATATAAAATCAAATCGTTTAACCCGTTCCTCGAATTGCCTATAATGATAAGGCGGAGGGGACCCATATCTGATGAGAAACAACACGCGAGGAAGAGATAGAAAGATTGGGGTTTGATTGAATTTGAACATCTGGTTTGTGGTTCGTCATTCGCGAGGTAGAGAAAGGAAATGACGAAAAGAAAGAACAAGAAATGTTATAAATGCATCTTTAAAGCCCAGCCGCACGATCTCATTAAAAGAGATCAGACAGCTCTCACCGTGCCTTCCCTATTTTTCAGCTAAAACTGAGGATTCCGCTGCATAAATGAGATAGTTTCAAGTTTGGGATAAAAATAAGGGAACTTTAACGAAAAGCACCTGGTACTGTTCACTTTAACGAAAAACCACATTTTTACACTAAAAAGTCAATCCTGGTACTATTCACTTTACCCTTTATTTTGTCCTTATCATTAAAACTCAAAGTTTTCAAGCCTTTTTCATTAGTTTTCCTTAAAAATAAAGCTTCCAATAGTTTTGAAATTCTGAAAATTTCAATATATCAAAACTTTTTAAATCAAAATTAAAAACATGATATTTTTGACCCGATTCAGTCGAAAACTAGACCTACTTCTTGTGGATGAGTTGAGGAGGACATACGGTTGCGATCAAATATGCATTTTATCCCTATGAAATCCTAGAATAAAGAAAGTGTTGGTAATTTGACTTTGCCATAAAATGTTTTCAATACGCGCGAGGATAACATTGAGGCGAAATAAATGTCCGACCGTGACTTCACAATTGTCATACAACTTCCATTCATAGATTAAAAGTTGCTCAATAACAACATGCAGCAGGAGGAGAAAAAGGAACCTTAAGTACTAAGCCCCTCAACCTTCAACAACTTGCCACCTTAATTTTGAGGCATGTGACAAACTTGTACCTCATCTTTTAATCATTGCAATGTTATACACCAACTTACAAATTCGTTACAATATCATACCTCCGCTAATCAATCTGTTAATATGATCATTAAATGATGATGTTTCAATTGTAGGTCAGTTACCTATTCTAATAAATACGGATAAAAACAATATTGAAATGCATAAATTAAAAAGAAAGAGAAAAAAAACCTGTACAAACGTCAAAGCCTTGTCATACCCATATTCATTACTTGTGTACCAAGGCGTCAAAGTCAGCCCTAACGACCCCTCTCTCTTCTATGTCTACTTTCTTCTCTTTTCTATGTGTATGAAGGGAATTCCCCAAAATAATAATAATCAGCGTTAGCTAGGACTCGTCCGCCAAGCCTAAACCCTACCCGCTGCGAAAACCAAAGAGTCACTGTCACCTTGGCTGTTGATCCGAACCACCACGGAGCTGGCATTAGGGCCTGCATTCTCAACTGGAGGCATAGTACCCCACGTCCCCTCTGATTCCGGTGGCTCCATCACCACAACTCCCCCATTGGTGAGTCCAAGGGCGAATTGGTTAGGGTCGGATGGATGAGCAGCAACCACAGCTGGGTAGACCTTCGTGCTGTCAGATAACAGAATAATTAGTAATATGATGGTGAAGCAAATAGTATGTGTGTGTGTATTCGAGCGAGCGAGTGTATTTGTGCGTATAAAACCATTGGTAACCATATGACATGCCTGGGACTAGACTTCACATATGCAGGAGTGCTTATCCGATATCTGATTCGGAGTGTAGAGGCAGTTAGAATGCATACACTTCCATCCTCAAAGCTTGCATAAATTGACTGGCTATCACATGAATAGGTAGCATCGGCGAGAGGACCAATCAATTCTCGTGGCACCCACTGTTGCAGCCAAAAAATGAACAAATTAGTCACTTCATAAACAACTGCTACAAACCAGCTCCAGCTACTTTACACAGAAAAGAATGCCCAAGAGACCTGTTTAAGGCACTCCAACTTCGGTGCTTCATATATGGCTATTTGAGTTGCATGAGCAGCTAACATATGTATCTGATCTTGGTGAAACTGAACACGGGTCTGAGCATTAGGCGTAGGCACGCGACCAGTTGGAATCTGCAAGAACTTAGCAGCCTGCTTTCTCCATCCGTCAATGCTCCATGTACACAGCTGAAGTGGTAAAAAAAAAAAAAATAGTTCATGTGACTCCACCCCAACAAGTTGAACTGTATGCAACCAAAGAAAAAAAAATGAAAATGACGCTTTCCAGCACAACCTGCCATATTAAAGTTGGGGTGTGCTATCCACACACCCCTTTTTACTTCTTACACACCTCTTGTTAAATTCTGTCCTTTGATCTTCTTCAATTCATCAGATCCAATGACACAAAATTAGAAGGGTGTGTGAGAAGTAAAAAAGGGTGTGTGGATATCACATCCCCTAAAGTTATATATTTTATTGCCATGACACGCGCATGCAGAGGTAAGGCACATTCCTCCTATCGTAGTGGTATAAGCATACCTGAGAATCAGCTCCTGCTGATACAAGAACATTTAGAACATTGGAAAATGCTAGGCCAGTAACTCTCCTTTGATGACCTTTGAGCTTGTTCTGGACCTGTGCAACAATAGAAACAAAATTACTATCTTAACACTGAATGTACTAGCAAGTCTCCGTTCACCCTCAGTACCTCGTCAGTTCGGACATTGTAGATTTGAATTGTAGAATCATCCATGCCCACTGCAATAATGTTGTTGTCCTGCGGATGGAAGGCAAGAAATGTTGCTGCAGGTGGTGAGGCAATAAAGGTCATCATTGTCTGCAATTTTAGTATGAAAACATGGGTGTTAATAAAATGAAAACATGATGCAAAATGATCAGGCGAAGGATTACAATATGCATTCCAACCAATTGCACCTAATTAACAATCCAAATACACCGTTACCTTAAAGTTCATCATATTATAAAGCGAAACCTTCCCTCCAGATGCGGATAGCGCATAAGAATCATTCTTAGAAATAGCAAGGCAATGGATAGGATCTTCAAGAGTTGTCTCGGGTACTTGATTGGTCATCACTATACCACTGGCAGGTTGCCATAACAGTGGTGGCACAGTGGTAGTTGCCTACAAAAACAAAAGCATTTTATACCAGAAAAGATTATAGAGAAATGTTCAAAGGACAAAGCGACTGATTGAAATGCTGCCTTAAAAACAAACCATACTTTGCCCAAAACATTCTTCTCATCCTTCTGCCATTTCCAAAGTATATGTACCCCAGTACTCGTCAATGCCAATATAGATGCTCCTGAATTTGCATATACTAACCGAACAATCTGAAATGGAGAACAAAACCATTTAAAGATGGGTTACAAAAACATAAAACAAGTACCACATTATTCCATCTCGCCAGTCTTAAAGTACAATATACATGTTTTGCAATAATGTAACCCATAAAAGCCTTAGTGCCTAGGCTGATGTTGAAACCCGTCTAGAGATGATTTTTAAGTACTACAACACAAATAGAATTTACAGGGATATGAATGGAAGTGTATGGGTAAATAATTTCTTTACTTCTCAGGGAACAAGTTCAAAGCATAAAAGGGGGCCGGATACAATATTTCAGATCATGATAATCAAAAGGGTAAAATACATACACATCAATCCAATATAAAACCAATTAAGCATTACAGAGTTACCATGACCCGAAAATCACAAGCTGCTAATTTTCTTTAAGTGCTATGGTTCGAAAATTTTCAAATCTAATTAAATTTAAACTCGAATTTGTACGTTTTGCACAAAATAAAATAAAAAAGAACATGCTGTATCATGCAGAACATTAAAAAAGAAGTGAATTAATAAAACTTATAGGACGTGCTTTACAAATTCTATGACAGTAAGTACTAAACAACCAGGTGGCAGCCCTGCAGGAAACCACAACTTGTGATTCCATGTTTAGAATAGCCACACAGATGAGTATTCTACAACCAAAAGTTACTCTTACCAATGCACTTAAACTTGCACACACATATGAGTATTCTACAGCCAAAAGTTAGTCTTACCAATGCACTTAAACTTGCATACCCATCAGACAATTACCGACCTACCATACTTTAAAGGAATTGAGACCGTCATGAAAGCTTGGTTATCAAATGATACTCACTCTATTTACCAACAGGCTATCAGGCAGCCATATGAAGCGAAGAAGAGACGGTTCATTAACTTCTGTTAGCTTCCAAGTTTTTGGTTTCTCTAGCTCCTCAGCAACCCTTACTTTGATGTTTGCAAAACTCCGGCCATCTCCGTTCTAAAAATGTTAAGAAGTCAATATTTACAAACTTCCAAAAAGGATTACAGTTTAGCCCATATTAGAAACTAAAAAATGCTCAAAACATTAAGGTATGTGGAGAATGTCCTGTAACAACTAACAACAGTGCTCTTTGAATAACTAAAAGAATGCAGCTTTTCAAAAGGACAAATTGTTCTATCTTAACAACTTATATCTCAGTTACACACATGAAAGAGCAATCAAACTTTACCAGACTTCTATCTGCAACCGCATTGTTTGTTCCATGAGCAGAACTGGAAGCACCAGATGTTCCAATTATGGGTCCCTGCAGCATAGGCTATTCATTTTAAGGGTGTCACATTTTTTGTCACTTAATAAATCTGATAGAACAGCATACCTCCATAGCAGTTCCTGAAGCCATCCGGGAGGCATCAACTGCACAATTCTCAATTGCACGTAAAATTCGAATGCCGTCGGCATTTGCAAGTACTTTAACACCATTCTCACTTGTTGAAACAGCTAGCATAGTTCCTTCCTTGTTAAATCGTAGACAAGGAGATGCCTAACAGAGGTTAAAGGTAAGTGTTGTTTCAACATTAACAATAACCTTGAAATATGACAGCAACACATGAAGATAGCCTATGTGGCCATTACCAGTAATCCACCCTCCGCATCAGTGGCATTCAAAAGGTTCACATTGTCCATGTCCCAATATTTGATTTGGAAATCATCACCAGCAGCCAAGAATTGGTTCTTCGTCGTATCAAACTGCACAACCCCATGAGTTTGCTTCCCAAGCCCATTATATGTTCGCTTTACAGTCCCCTCGTTTTCATTCCATTCCACAATGTATGATTCCCCTTCCTTATTAGTCCCACACGAGAAGAGCCTATGATAAAAATAAATAATGGGAATAATTAAGAAATAAAGTACTCAAGTTGAAGAATTTAAAAGATAAGAGAATTCAAACACTTGATGAAAAAAACAAAGATGATAAATTACCTTGTACCATCAGTACTATACACCATTCTTGTGCAAGAATGGCCTGGAGCATGGTAATCAACTCTAGAACCAACGTTATCATACAGCCATGCCTTAATTTTCCCATCAATAGCTGTTGCGAAGATGAACTGATAAAGGAAAAAAATAAAAAATTAGCATTCACTGAGTATTTACTAAAATAAAAAGATAACAGTTATGTTAGGGTAAATAACAGTTTCCGAACTGTCAACAACAGTATGAAAAAGACGCTATAATGGTACAGTAATGAATGTAATAAGCATCAAGAAGCTATATGTTCATTAAAAGATCTTGTTTTTTGGTATGGAACAAAGATATGAGAACAGACAGTTTATAGAAACCACAAAAATGATTACTTGCTTTAAAAATTTCCCTACACATACAAGTTTCCCTCTAACTTTGAGTTGTAAGGTTAACCAAATAAATACCATTTACCTTAAAAACAAGACATGTTCAATAAAACTAAGTTTTTGATACTTCTAATTCTAAAGGTAAAATAAAGCAAGTCGAAACTAAAAGCAATAACTTCCAAGAGTAAAAGCAGTGCTAATAACCAATAAGCACCTGAACATTGTCCTTTATGTGTTCACACACAGAATAAACTGGTGCTTCATGACCTTCAAAGTTATACAGTTTATTGCCAGTGACAGCATCCCAGACCTGCATAGAAAGGAACCTTGATGACTGCAGGCCCTAGCCTTACCAATAGCAGTGAAGGAAAAAGCAATATAAACAAACCTTAGTAGTCTTGTCCTCTCCGCAACTTATGATGCATAATTTTTTGTTTAGGTGAGTGAAAGCAAGATCACTAACATTACCAGCATGAGCATCAATCTGGAAGAATTGCAATTAAAAGGAAAATCAAATGAGCACATAAGTAATTACAGTCTTAACAAAAAACTGATAGCCGTACAATGCCAAGAAACATAGCAGCCATCAATTTGGAATTGATGAGTCACTACAAACTAAAAAGAAAAAAGGAGAATTGCAACCTCTAGGTGGTTCCGTAAATCATCACCACCATGATAGGAATATATGTGCACTACATGCTTCGAATATGCAATACCTGAAACAGAAGTTGGGGAATAAAAAACAAAAACTACTTGTATTAATCTGATCAGTGAACTTCAACCATTTTCGACTAATTCATTACGAAAAATTTTACCCATTACCAAAAACAGAAAGTTATTTTCTCATGAATAGCAAATATACACAAGTATTCTGTCAATGTGAAAAATAAAATGGTAATGAGAAGACATGCCAACGTGGGAACCATCAGGACTCCAGATCACACGATTTACTGATGCAGTGTATTCATTTGCCAAAGACGCCTATCACAAAGACATGAAAACCAGTATCATATTAGTCTTATGGTTGGACCTAAGAACCATTAAGAAGTTTTGCCCCAATAAAGAGTGGGAAAAGAACAAAAAAAGACAAGCGAATTAGACCTGCAAAGCCATTGAACACACAGAAAGATCCCAAATTTTGAAATTCCGAGAAACAAGCCTCTCCCTTCTGCCTACTTCCCAAATCGTTATGTCACCAATATTTGTTCCAACTGAAAGGTAGAACAGATAATAAAATTTAAATCAGAAACCATACAACAATTAGACACTGACTGAAAAGGATAAGATCAAAGAGAATAAATTCATTAAGCAGCAAGAGCAAACCAAGAAGCAGAGCGCGTTGCAGGGGATGAAATTCCAAGCTCTTGGCAGCTGAACCTAGAGTCAAATTGACAACGACAGTCTTTGGCAAGTCCTCAGAAGAGTAAGGGGTGTGGGCATGGATGTGGCCCGGATATGTGTGTGGAAAGACGTTAAGAGACCTATTATTGACCTGCAAAGGCAAAAGGGAGGTCAGGTTTGGAGAAAGCCAGATTATTTGGTTCAAAAAGATGTAACAAAAATAAAGTAAAACAGTTAAGGCGCAGAGGACATAGCAACAATTTTAAGTATCACCAACTATACTGCACAGAGAAAAGGCATGGTCACAGTTAAGCTAGTTCCAGAATCTTATTTCAGTAAGAATAAGTGTGGAAAGAAAGAAAATGAAAATCAAACTGTAAGACAACAATATTCTAGCAAAAAAAAAAAAAAAAAAATTTAAAAGAGACTACCAAATTAATCATAATGTGCTATAGACTGACCGAAAATGTGTGTAAAGTATAAGAATTATAAGCACATAAACATGCTGATAAAATACCTCATCTGATGTTCCCAACGCTCTTGATCTCTTGGACACATGTCCAGAATCTGCAGTTTGATAGTCCATTGCCAGGTTATTAGGAGGAGTCCTTGGGCGCTTTAGCAAAGATGCTGCCATATGAAATAAGTGCAAAAAGAATAGTAAAACTTAGTGGGAGAAGTGAAATTTGGATGAATAAAAATAAACAAAACCAAACGATGTGATGTAAGTTCTGATTCAGAAACAAGACAAAACAAGAATGATTGGCATATATCTCATGAGTGTAATTCATGCAAGCACTATTTAGTATTCAGTAACAAGTCTTAACATGTAAAAGAAACTTCTTACAGGCTAAAATATAAGTCAGGCAAACATGCATAATGAACATCTTATAATCCTCTTAAAGAAGTAACTACCAAGAACAAGGCCTTTTCCAACCATTTGGGGTGCATCAATCACAATCCTCCATATTCCGACTTATCATGGGCATATTTTTATACAAGTCACTATCGTATCTTTCTTAATTATCTCCAGGTTCTCCACCCATACAAAATTGGTCTTCCGATTCCTCTTCTTCTTCCTCTTAAAGAAATTCAACTGACAGAAAAAAGCAATATGAATGACGGTAATAGGCTGTACAACTATCTCAACAACAACAAAGTACAACTATCTCAACACCGAAATAATCAACAAATCCCAAGTAAAATTCAAGGTTACTAAATGTCACCAACAAAACTAAGCCAAATATGGGCCACCAATCAGTTTCACTCTTAACCCATGAATTCCACTTGGAAGATTGTTTGCTGGAAAACCTCTCTGCGTCAATCTTACTTCCTACGGTTTTCACCCATCCTCATGCACTGGTTGTTAGTTCAGCAACACTAGAACCAAGACCAACACAATGCCATAAAGAGTTTTGAGTCCTTCATGTTTTCCCCCATGACTTCTAATACTTTTACAAACGGGTACTGTAAGCATTTAACAGACGGAATCAAAACAATTAAATTCAGATCCCAAGTGTTTTAAAAAACTAGTTTTAAGAGTCGCATAGGCGGTTTATGGGGTGGGGCTATGAAAAAAATGCCTCTACCCAATGGGAGTGGACTAGAGACTAGCCTAATGCCTAGGCTATCGCCTCAGGCGCCTAGGCAACCTGGGCATTTGAATTGTTTTGATAAAAAACAGCCCAAACCCAAACCAAACTTGTTTTGGGCAGGGTTTTTATAAAATGCATGCTAATTTTGTGTTTCTGACTTAGTTTCTATTAGGTTATTATGACTTTATGATTTGAATTTCAGAAATAATAATAGTTCAAATATTTGATTGCTTGGCATGCTTGCTTGATTATTTTACAAAGTATTATTATATATAATATTAAGTATTATAATAATTTTAGGCACCATGAGGCTATTGCCTAGGCAAGGCTATCCACGAAATGCCTTGGCTTCACCTTTTAAAACATTGGATCCCATAGAGTCACTATTAATGGTGTTTTTTTCTTATCATCAAGAAGAGCTTGAATTTCTAGTGAGGCCATATTAAGTAAACTCCATCTAGTGTTGCCAAATCATTACGGTTTCCATTTACTAAACTAAGAGAAAACTGTATATGTTTGACATTTGCAAAGTCATGCCTACTTGTTGCCTTGTTCTAACAGAAATACAGCGTAAATATCGAATTATCCATAATTCATACCAATCATTCCTTCAATAAGTATAAAGGTTGTACCCAGTGCACAAGGCTCCCACTTTACACAGGGTCTGGGAGAGGTGAATGTCGGCTAGCCGTACCCCCATTTATGGAGAGGCTGCTCCCAAGTCTCGAACCCGAGACTTACCGCTCATGGGTGAAGACACTTGCCATCGCACCAGTATACAAAAAAAAATTCTTAATTATCTTCAATGTCAAATACTATATTGCTTGTGTAGATGTAAACTGTAGTTTGTAAATATTTTTATTCATTTGGAATTTCTTCAGTTAAAAAGGTGACACAAAGGGAAATAAAAACAAAAGCATATAGAATACTCCCTTCCATTTTATCTTATTTACCACTGCAAAACTGGTTCTTTTAATCATATTGCATCCATAATTTGTAATGTCTCCTCGTGATACAGCAATATCAGTAATTAAGCCACAAACATAGAATATTATACGGAAATAAGAAAATCAAAAGCAATCATACATGTATTATTGGGAACTGTTAAACCGATTGGTCCAGAAGAAACTGTTTGGTGTGGAGCCGAGTATGGGTTAGCCATCCAGCCAGGCAGAGACGCTGAAGGAGGTGCTGCAGGCTGAAATGGCCGAAATCACAGTATGTTAGATACACATAAGGTCGTACCCAGTGCACAAGGCTCCCGCTTTACGCAGGGTCTGGGAGAGGTGAATGTCGGCTAGCCTTACCCCCATTTATGGAGAGGCTGCTCCCAAGTCTCGAACCCGAGACCTACCGCTCATGGGCGAAGGCACTTGCCATCGCACCAAGTGCGACCTCTATGTTAGATACACATACAAATAAGAATTCCTACAAAACCTATTTCCAAAACCAAAGATATAATATGTTTACAAACTTACACCATGAGCACCTATTGGTAGAAAGCCACCTACTTTTGGAAGGGATCCCATTAAAGGGTTAATTGCAGGGGAAGTAGCACAAGCACCTGGTCCACAACTATGGTCCCAAAATAGAGTTTTTATGTCAGGGTTTTGCCTTGGATTATTACAAAGATGGTGCTGCCAGTTTAAACTGCGACAAGCATAACAAAAAACAATATAAAAACAAAAAAACAATATAAAAATAAAAAACAGAAGAAAAAGAAATCACATTCCATGAATTAATTAAAGAAATAGCAAAGATAGATAAATATTATTCAAATTACCTCTGATTGATCAATGTCCTCAGCCTTGACTTCTTAAAGTTGGGGAATTCAAGCTTATCATGGAAAATTGGATTTGCCTCAATTACCTTTTTCAGTTCAGCAAGCATTATAGCCCTGCCAATCTTAGCATCACCATAGCTTGATAGTTGCTCATTCTCCCTGCATTTACAAAAAATGAGGCTACTGTGAAAAACAAGAAAATATATAAAATACCCATTGGACAAACAACTAGGCAAACAAACACAAAAGAGAACTTTTAGAGCAAGCATACGTGAAAGTAGTCCATGGCACTGGTTGCTTTCTTCATTGTTCTATACACTCATTGCTCTACGGTGTCTAGCAATTTAAATTTGGCACATACAGCATATTGAGATAAACAGACAACTTAAACTACTACATTCACAACTTTAGAATCTTATTGCTAACTGTCTCAGGTCAGTAACCCAGATTTGGCATAGGTGTTTCATCAAAACTGGAGCCCGCAATCTGTAACTGAAATCACTGATTCTCAATTATCTTTAACAGTCAATTTCAATGATTCAACTACAATTATTTCTTGATAATAGGGGTGCACATGCTGTGAATGAAAAAAATCAAGGTACAAATAGGAGTGCATGTCCTTTTTTTAAGGAAACAGATTACAATTTGCAAATGATGAAATTTAAGAGTATGAAAGATACTTCCCGTCAGGACTTCATTTTTTTTGCAAAGGCAAACACCACACAATAGCCCCATTTTCTTAAAAATACGAAGAAAATTGTTACAAAATTAATCCATCTATAACCATGCAACAAACATATTATGAATGTGTAAACCCTGTCACATTGTACTCCAAAGTATGAAATTAACTTTCAACACTCCTTGATTGCCCATGGCTCATATTCAGTAACAAGCAATTGCCACATTGGCGCCACAAACCAAATCAATCATGAATCTAACAATAGCAACATTTTCATGTTCGTGACTTGTTTTACAAGAGCATGTATTTAACAATGAACATTAATTGGATGCCAAACACCAAATTAATCACACACAAAAAAAACTCAAATCACCTGAAATTCTCCAACGTTAGAAGCATCGTTATTTCCTTGAAAATCTCTGGATTGATAGACGAGAATGCTTTCAAATCCTTCTGAAGAATCTCAACAGCTTTATCATTATCATGACTGCATTAAAGACAACGTTATTACTAAGACGCTTCAGTCTATACAAGTACTGCATCCAAAGAGATAAAAATATATATATATAAAAAAAAATAAAAAAGAGCTTACCTGTCAAGAGCCTCAAGGTATCTTTGTTTCCGAATCTCAAAGAAAATCTTCGATGAGTGTCTATTGTCCTCAACCTTAGTAAATCCTGACAAGTAGTTCTCCACCTCCTCCCAATCACCATTTGTCACAATTTCCTCAAGATACTTCATATTGAAGAAAAACCCGGACTCTTTCTCGAACCTTCATTCACACACAACCAAAAGCACCTCATTCAGTACAAACCAAACAATTCAAGTTCCATTTTCTCTGATTTTCCGAAGTAACAAAAAGAAAAGGTTCAAAAACCTTCTTTTCTAATCCCCTTTAAATTTTCTCAATTTTCTTGGCAACCAAGCAAAGCCAAAACCCGACCACCAACGAACAAATAAACAATCATATGTACAAAAATTGAAAACGAAGAAGCTAAAGAAGAAGATCACTGACCTGTGAACAGTCTCCATGTATTTGTCTTCCTCCAAATACTGAAGAATTAGAAAAACGAGCTCTCTCCTTGCCGCCATGGTTGTCGTCCCCACCCCAATCAACTAATTACCACCAAAACAAAACAACACAACCAAAATTACGGTTCTAAATTCTAATCCTCCCCAAGAAATTCTAGTCCCCAATTCAATTCCTCAAATAATTCTCAGTTCCACCGACCACCGTCTCAAGAATCACTAACACAAACAGAGAGACACACACAATATCCAAACACGCACTCAAATATATACACACACATATATACATACATTAGTGAGTGGCTGTGCGTACGTACCTTCTTCCGGAAGAGTTGCAGATCAATCCTAGTGAGAGAAGGAGAGGGGGGAGAAGGAGGAGAGAGAAAAAAGGAAGGTTTATGAAGGGGTGGGGTTTGGGGGTTTTATAGGCGTGTGTGTGGGGTTTTGCGTTTTTGTCCTCTATTGCATTTTATACGGAAAAAGGTCATGTAAGAATCCTCTCGTAATCTGTCTTCTCCTTTCTCTCATCCTACTTCAACGATTGTAATTAACAACCTTATGTTGATTTCTTTTATAATAACAAAAGGACAAAAAAAAAAAGTGTGAAAAAAAAGAAGGAAAAGAAATGCGAATTGGAAAGAAGAGAATCCTACTTCCGTGTAAGAAGCGGGTCAGGCCACATTTCTTCTCTTTCAATATCGTTGGTGCCTACCCTTATGTGGCATTTCAAAATTATTAATTTACCAAATTTTCGGATTATTTATTAGCTTTTTTATTCATACAGCTGTGTGTTAAGAAGTTTTCAATCACGACACTAATCATCGGATTTTGCGAGCTTTAATTATTCTCTCTCTTATCATATTTTTGTGACATCCCGTCCCAAATTTTACATTTTTGTTAATTTTTATAATGTGTATAATTTTTATCATTAGTTATTTTTGTTTAAGAGGAAGAAGGGGAGGAAGAAGAGGGGAGAACTGGAGAAGAAAAAAATAATAAAAAAAGAGGGCTGCTGCCCAATTGAAGGAGAAGAAAGAAAGGGCTTTTGCCCAATCAGGAGAAGGAGATGAAAACTGCCCAATGGGATGAGGAGAGATGAGTTCCAGGAGAGAAAGGAGGAAGAAGAGAGGGACACCGGATCCCTGAAACCCGGAACCCAACCTTCGACCCATTTCATGCTTTCCGATGCCATTTCAGTCGGTTCTCCGGATTGAAGCCCATTAACACCACCAAACCTCATCACCATATCACAACATTCGATTCTAGCCAAAATTTGCATGAAATGGTGGAGATTTCACGAAGAACACCTCATGGGTGCCGCGGGAAACATTTCTTGAAATCCATCAATTGTGAAACGTTTTCCTTCAATTACGACTACCAAAACACTCCCCTAGAAACCAGGAACGAAGCCCAAGTGATGGTAGAGGCATCGAAGTGAGTATGGAGGTCGAATTGAAGCACACCATTTTATAGGGTTTCGGTGGGTTTGAGCAAAATTGGAGTTTTTCCCGGTCAAATTGGCCTTGGCCGCGGGTATAAAGTTTGCTCTACTCTTTGAGATCTTCATTTCTATAATTTTTGAGAATTTTTAGAAATAGTTGAATTTTCCAGCAAGCCGGGGTGACCGACCACCACCCGCGACGACTGGTGTGGCAATGCGTGGCCAGAGGGCCGTCAATGTTATTCTTAGGCTAATTAGATGCCTTGAGTTCAGTTTTGGTAGTTGTATGACGTAGGTTGATTGCTGGAATCTATTTTCTCTACGTTACGTTAATAGGTCATTATATGAATCGATGATCCGACCGTTGAATCATCCCCAAACTTTAGTATGTTGTAGTATGTAATATTTGAGGACCATAGGAACTTACGGATCGGGAATCCGATGTACGGATCTTCCCGAATTGGATTTGTAAGTTCATAAAATAAAATGTTAACCGCCACTTGATTTTGGGCAATTGGCGGAGATCCGACCGGTGGATCATAATGAAACCTTAGAATGTTATTCTAAAAGTATAATGTGGATCTTTGGAAGCAACGGATCGGAAATCTGTGTTGCAGATCTTCCGAATTGAATTTCGTAGGGATGCGTTTTATGTAAATTATGTATTTTATCGGTCAGAACTCTGAGATGTGATTCAATAATTGGTTATAGGTGACGATGGTTCATGATGTCTCGATATGCATGCTAGGGAGTCGTAACGCGAACCTCAGGTGAGTGGATCTTTTCCTTTCTACTGTATATTATATATATATATATATGATTGACAATTCCATAAATGTTTATAAATTGATTATTGCTTATAATTATTACGAATGCACTATTGTGAACTACGAATGGCTTGATCCCTGTTTAGGGTATGTAGGCAGTCTAACAAGACGTTAGATGTAGCCATATAACAAATGAGACTAAATAATTGGGACAATAGCCTTGTTTGGGGAATTGAACAATGTGAGGGACATTGGTGGAAAATGTGAGAATTAACCTTATGATTTGGTAGTTGATTGTTGTTCATAAATCAATGTGTGAAGAATCAAGGAATTGAAGTAAGGAAACGTAAGTAATGTTAGTTAATCAAACTAGTGTCTAATAGGGCTTATCACCGATAATTATTCCCAAAAGTAAATGGTCCGAGAGTGGGGCGTTACAATTATTGCATTTTAAGCCATTTGTTTAGGTGTTTATATATTGGGAAATATTATAATATGGTTGAAATTCAAATTTACATCCTGATATATCCATATGTATATTCCTTGCACATAATTATTGTGAACGCTCTGGAGTGCAAGAATAAACGCAGGACACACAGGTAAGTTCAGGTAAGTTCAGGTAAGTATACGATATTAGTTGAACTAATGGGGTTATGGTATGACTACATTATGTTTTAAGTAACTCCGACACAGTCGTACATATTGCAATAGTAGGCAACTCTGGCATTGTCGTACATGTTGCTTATGAGTCGTACATGTGGTATTAGATGCATTTAAAGCTCATAAACCTTCACATCGGTGTTAATGCTTCTGCCCTTGGCCAGGGCAAAGTCCTTCACGTAATGTTCACCTCCCGCACTATATGCTCACCTTGAATTCAAGGTAGGTACACAGGCCTGTCGTACAGACCACTATAAGTGGTTCCGACTCGTAGGTGACTCTTCACGTGATCGTAGCACTTGAGCGTATTCATTTACACCCAGTCCTGTCGTACAGACCACTACAGTGGTTACGACTCATGTTCAGGCGTAGTGCCGTATAGGTCACTAGATGTGACTCTGGCTAGATTGAGATATGGGCTATAGACTTAGCCATATAGGCCATAAGAGGTGGATCCGGCTGATATATCATTTGCATATGAGATGAGATATGAATATGTCGTATAGGTCACTATAAGTGACTCTGACTGAAATGCTAGCTTATATATATGATGAGATATGTGATGAGATGCTAGCATATATGTGATGATATATGATGAGATGCTAGCATATATTTATGATGAGATATGTGATGAAATGCTAGCATATATTTATGATGAGATGCTAGCATATATGTGATGATATATGATGAGATGCTAGCATATATTTATGATGAGATATGTGATGAGATGCTAGCATATATATGTGATGATATATGATGAAATGCTAGTATATATTTATGATGAGATATGTAATGAGAAGCTAGCATATATGATGAGATGCTAGCATATATTTATGATGAGATATGTAATGATAAGCTAGCATATGAGATGAAATATGTGATGAACTAGTATCTGTGATGAGATATGGGTAATTCGTACAGGTCACCATAGGTGACTCCGACTTGCATACTAGTATGAGTTATTAATCACATGATTATTTTATATTGCTGATGAGATGCTGTGTTGTGGTATATTATGATTTTTCTGGAAATTATACAGGTGTTGTAGCGAGGGGTTATAATATTTTACATGATTTCTATTAATATTTTACTTACAGGGCCACTCACCCTTGTCTTGTCTTCACCCTCCAAGTTTTATTAGCTGAGCTTTCTTATCGTCGAAGATTTGTGGCGATTCTTAGTATTGGAGATTATTTCGAGGGTACGATTCTTAATTCACTCTCTGTACTTGCTTATGCTCTAACGCCACAGGTGAAGTGGGTTCATTCCCGCTCACCAGTGCACTCTGGTATTTAGGCACTCTTAGGTTTAAATTTATTCAAAAATTTTCCACATCATCACACTTTAGGGCTTCGTCACCTTCCAGGTGTCGGCCAACACAGCTCGATTCGGAGTCCTAGTGGACATCCCGGGTCGGGGTGTATTTTACTTTCAATGTAATGGCCTTGCAAGTAGCAAATGTTTTATCATGTTTATTTTGTCAAGGCTAATGCTAGAGAGACCATTTGTTTAAATTATATTTTGTAAACTATATGACGTAATTGTTGATGATTAAATTATCACTTAAATCCTAATTAACGTGCTTATTTCCTAATAATGACACATCACATGATTTTAAATTTAGTCTAAAAACTTGGTCTACTTATATTCTTTTGCTAAATATATCCTTTCGTGTCACATTCGCATTCTGACCAACTTTATTGACTGTTGACTAGGAATGCAAGTTGGAGCGAAAATTTTAATAACGTCATTAAAGATTATCTTCAAAATTTCAATATTTTGAAAAAAAATGGATTTGGATGCATATAGAAATTTCAAAAATTCCAAATTTCATGTCTAAATTTTTTTAATTTGGTCCCGTTTGGTATTACTTTTGTTTCATCAAAAGTTGTTTCATTTTAATGTTAGCAATACAAAAAAATGTTTGGTAAAAATAAAATATCCTACTTATTTTAAAAGTAATGACATCTAAACAACGGCTCTTAAAAAGTAACCTGTAGGTTACTTTTAAAGCTGATTTGATAAAAAAACGGAGTTAAGCCTTTAAGGAATATCTTCATTTCCTATAATGCCCTCATTAGTTTTTCTTTTAAAAGACATTATTATCCTCTTACACAAATTTTATCCCTGGGGGAACAAATTGATTGCCACCACCTACCACTACAAGCTAGTGTTCTAAAATCAGCTAGACGGTGGTCAGCCATTGGGATTAAGCCATGAGTGGGAGGAAAATCGAGAAAGAGATTAGGTGGTGGCCAACCGCCTTGATTATCCATCTCAATTGACCCCTCCATTCATTTCAAATTAATGGTGGTACCTTAAGTAAGCACAAAATCTCTTACTTTAAGGGTGATTTCAAATCACAAATTCACGAACCAGGTTTCAGGCTCACACCCATGCCGATTCATCCACACATAAGCCCGGTTCAAGATAGTGTTCACCACTCTTAAATCAAATTCGAGTTCAAAGAAGGGAAGTAGTCCAAAACTTTGGAGAAAACCAGAAAGCTCTTTGGCAAAGCAAACACCAACCAATCATGTTCTTCATCAAGCTTGTGAAGAATCAACATGCACAAGAAAAACGTATCGATTCATCCACCACCAAAGTCAAAGCTTCACCACCATGTGAAGCTACTCATGATCTAGTTTCGTTCAAGATTAAACCTCGATGGCCCTTGAAGAAAACTTCCAGCCCAACTCAAGATCAAGTGTTCATCACCCTCGAATTAAGTCCTATGCAGAGGAACTTCAAAGCACAATGGTCAAAGTACATTCACTATGCCGAGGGACTTTAAAACGCACTTTCTACATGTGACAAGCACATGTATGCGTAGCGCCTTAAAGTTGGGGTCTTTGTAGACACTTAAATTTTGGTGAATGAATGTTTGCAACCGAAAAATCAATATATCAGAGTTTGTTCTTAGATCTATATTAATTTCATGAGATGAGTATACAAAATTTTGTTCTTCAAGATATCTTTCGGTTTGTTCTTGGATTTTGTTTCTTGAAAAAAAAATATAAACATACCAATTACATACAAAAAAATAAGAACGTACCAAATATGTACGAAGAAGAAATATAAAGTAACATATTAAATATGTACCAAGAAGAAGTATAAGGTGATGTGCCAAATACTTACCAAGAAGAAATATATGGTTAATCAAAAGCACCAAACACGTACCAAGTGTTAACCATAGTATAGTTATCTCTACTAATGCATCGAAAGATTAGAAACACTCAGAAGGAAGAAAAAGATCTTAGAAGAGAGAAGAGATAGAGGGAGAGAGAGAGAGATAGAAATCTTTCTGTATATTTTCTTGTTATGTTTCTCATCGTTACATTCTCTATATATCTTGTACAAGACTTAGTTACATTTGTCCTTACCCATACAACTTGGACTAACTAACTAACTAATTCTTGTAATCTATCCTTTCACCCTTTGACAAATGTCACAATCCTAATGGCTTGATTATTTACTCTAACATCCCCCCTCAAGCTCATGGTTGGATAAACCAAGCATGAGGTTGCTGCAATGTGTGTTAAAAAGAGGTGTACAGAGTCCCTTAGTGAAGATGTCTGCAAACTGTTCAGAGGAAGAAACAAATTGTACCAGGAACTTTTTGCTTGCAACCCTTTCACGCACAAAATGAACATCAACTTCAATGTGCTTTGTGCGCTGATGATTTACTGGATTAAAAGAAAGTGCCATAGCAGACATATTATCACAGAATAACACTGGAGGATCAGAAGGTTGTATCTGCAAGAATACAAGCAATTGTTGAATCCAATCTAATTCAGCCGATGTAGTACACATGGCTCTATATTCAGCCTCAGTGGATGAGCGAGAGATAGTTTGTTGCTTCTTGGAGGACCAAGAGATTGGATTATTGCCAAGAAAAACAACCAAACCTGTAGTGGAACGTCTATCGTTGGGATCCCCAGCCTAGTCAGCATCACTAAAGGCTTTAAGAAGTAACTCTCCTTTACTATAAGTAATGCCTTTAGACAAAGACCCTTTGAGATACCTTAATATCCGTTTAACTGCAGTGAAGTGGGATATCATTGGGGCTTGCATAAATTGACTAACCTGATGCACAAAGAAAGCAATATCAGGTTGGGTGAACACAAGGTATTGTAAGGCTCCAACCACACTCCGATAAAGAGCAGGATTATTGAAAGGCTGACCATCATCTTTGAGGAGTCTATGATAAGGCAAACACGGCGTGACTGCAGGTTTGGCATCTGTCATGTCAGTCTTCTTCAACAAGTCAACAATATACTTTTCTTGGGACAAAAACAATCTGTGAGCAATTTTTGGAAATTTGAATTCCCAAGAAGAAATGTAAGAGACCAAGATCCTTAAGCTCAAACTCATTGGTTAAAGCTGCAACAACATGTTGAATAGTAGAGGATGCACTTCCAGTAATTATGATATCGTCCACATATAAGAGAAGAACCACAATAGCACCGTCAACAGGTTTAACAAATAAGGAAGAATCTGAAGTAGTGGTTTTGAACCCCAACTATGGTAAGAATTGAGTAAACCTATCATTCCAAGCCCTTGGTGCTTGTTTAAGACCATATAGGGATTTATGTAACTTGCAAACCAGATAAGGAAATTGAAGATCCTCAAAACCTGGAGGTTGAGACACATAGACCTCCTCATTTAAAATGCCATGAAGAAAGGCATTCTTCACATCTAGTTGTCGCAATGGCCAATTATAATGAGCAGCAAGAGCAAGGATGAGTCTCACAGTTGTTGGTTTAACAACCGGGCTAAATGTCTCACCATAATTCAAACCTGCTTCCTGACTAAACCCTTTGGCGACCAAACGAGCATTGTGTCTGGCAATACTCCCATCAGCGTTTTTCTTCACTTTAAAAATCCATTTACACCCAACTAAATTCTTGTTAGGTGGAAGATCAACCAAACTCCATGTTTTCTGAGAATAAAGAGCATTAAGTTCCTCCTTCATTGCATTGAGCCATACTGGAACTTTCAGTGCAGACTTATATGTTGCAGGTTTAGTGGTAGTCAAATCAATCACTGTGGAGGTGTGTGTAGCAGCAAAAAACACCTTTTTCTTCACAATTCCACTCTTGGAATGAGTTTGCATTGGATGTAAATTCAGTGGTGGTACATCAAGGACTACTTGTAAACTTTTTGGATTATGATCAGGAACCACAGAAGCTGGAGAATCTTGTGCAGCAATGAACTGGGATAAGGATGATGACTGAGAAGAGTGAGAAGGTTCATGGGCTAGAGAAGGAGTTGATGATGGAGAAACAAGGATATTTTGCAAGGTTGGCATCACAATAGGTAGGATTGGTGTATTATTATCAGGTTTTACACTTTGAGACTGTGAACACTGTGACTTAGAACTCAGAGCACTGTATGGAAAGTCAATTTCATTAAAAATGACATGTCTTGAGATATATATCTTTCCAAGGGTAAGTTCAAAGCATATATAACCTTTATAGTTGGAGGCATATCCCAAAAAGAGACATTTTGCAGACTTAGGTTGTAATTTGTTGCTGTTATAAGGTTGTAAAAGTGGAAAGCAAGCACAACCAAAAACCCTTAGGTGCTGGATTTCAGGAATAGCAGAATATAAGAGTTCAAAAGGTGACTGATTTTGAAGAATGGAAGATGGCATTCGATTGATCAAGTAGATGGCAGTTTGGCATGCAAAATACCAAAACTTAGAAGGTAAATGTGCATTTTGTAACAAAGTAAGTGCTGTTTGGACTACATGTTTGTGTTTTCTTTCAGCCAAGCCATTCTATTCAGGTGTATAGGGACATGATTTATGATGAGAAATGCCATGCTGAGCAAGAAATGACTGCATAGGTTTACTAATATATTCACCCCCCATCACTTTGTAATATCTTAACTCTTGATGAGAATTGAGTAAAGATAAAATGGTAGAATTTAACAAACATTGAACACAGATCAGATTTATTGATTAAGGGAAATAGCCAACATAATCGGGTACACTCATCAACAAAGATAACATAATACTTGAAACCATCCACAGATACACTAGGTGCAGGTACCCACATATCATTATGTAGAATTTCAAATGGTATTACATATTTTGTAGAAGTATGAGAGAAATGAAGTTTACAAAATTTTCCTTCTAAACAACTTTGACAAACAGTAGGTGACATATCTGTTTTAACAGCAACTTTTGACTTTCGAAGGATAAGAGAAACTATGGGATTAGAATGGTGACCTAGTCTGTAATGCCATAAGGTTGAATTCACAGTATGTCCAAGAAGAGCAACATGTGGATTAGCTTGTAGATGAGATGATGAACCTGATGGTAAACGAGGAAAGGAAGGAATTAGATACAGTCCATTGTTGTAGAGTCATTTATACAAGATTCTCCCTGTGGTTTTGTCCTGAATCTAAAAACAATAAGCATTGAATATTAGCTAACAATTGTTGTCAAGACATATTCTATGAACTGACAACAAATTATGAGACAATTTGGGAATGTAAAGAACATAATTCAATCTGAGAGACTGCGATGATGGCTGAATAAGAGAGTTGTTGGAAATGTGCCCTAAAACCAATCATATGATGATACTTTACGGACATTTCAAATGTTAAACTAATCTAGTTTAACATATAAAGGGCAAAGATTATTGTTTGAGCCGTCTCATATAAATGTTATATGCTTAAACGATAAAGTCCAAGGAATATGTGATTGGGAGAATGCAATCTAATGAAGTTAGATTAATGAGACCATTCTTTCGTAGACACATCCTAAATGTTCCTGATCATAGGATTACCAATTGGGCATTGACAGTCCGTTAAGATCAGTACGTACTATGTCTTCTCTCAGGGAGAGTGACTAGTCTCGAGTCATTGGTGTGTGTGACATCAAGACAAGTACGTAGGTGCTCAATAAGAGAATGAGTTCACTGAACGTGATCAACGAAGAGTTCTTATATTCCATGTCACGGCATCGTTGGGGTTAAGCCACTTAGCTATGGAGACAAGTAAATGCGCAACAAGGGATCTCTAACCATCAAACAGTTGAGGGAGAATACTCTATGATATGATTTGGAATCTCTGGCCAGAGTATGAATGAGATTGGGGAATGCGTTCCAAATCACATTCAAGGAAATCATATAAGCAAACGATTCACATTGGATAGTAGACATGAGTAAATAAACTATCATACCAAACAATGTGGTCAAGAGTATTAGATTAGAGAAGGACCGTATTGCATTTGTAATCCCAAACTGAATAGGTTCTCTAACCTCTTCTGATTAGCTTGGGTAACCATGACATGCTGCTAGGCGTCAACCATGGTTTGTGGAAGCCCTATACGTGTATAACCACTAAAGGGAGAATTGAAAATTGTTTCAATTCACAATCGATGTAAAATGGTTTTAATCGCCCACTGCCTCGCTAAAAGGAACCTAATGGATCGCACACCATAAAAGGTGGAGATTGAAGATTAAACGGAAATGAGTAAGAATGATTAAATGGTTTAATCATTTATTTATGGCAAGGATTAATTAATATGTTAATTAATCAAACGAATAAGTTCGTTAAAGACTTCGGGATAGTTTTGGACCTTAAGGCCCAATGGGCTTCGAACGTCAAGCCCATTAACTTAAGTTGTATGACAATTTAATGAATAAAGATTCATTAAGGCCCAAAAGCCCAAATCTCTCTATATGGCCGGCCATGAAGATGGATTAGGGTTTTTTGGTTGTTTAGGTCACTTAAAGAAGTGACTATATAAATGACTTTATAGCCAAATATTCATTAAGTGATTATGGGTTTATTTTGGGGGAAAATTGGTGAGAATTGTCTCTCCATTTTCTCTCTAAAGAAGCTAACACCTTGGAGGGTACATCTAGCAATCCTACTACTCCAAGGTCACTCATTTCTTCTACAATCAAACCTTGGTGAAGAGACTTAGAGGTTCCCTATTTTGGGAACTTGGAGAAACCTATTCTTCCATCCAAATCCATGGATCTAAGAAGCAAGGAATGAAGGCCCCTATCTCTTTGGGTGATTAGCCTTTGCTTATGCAAAGAGGAATCTACAAAGGTATTAATTTCAACTCACTTTGTTTTGAGTTGATTATTGGTTCACCAATCTACTAGGCTTTGAATTTCATGGGTAATGTTTTGTTTTTGAATGCATACAAGCATGATTCCGTCTTTAATTTGTTAATTGAATGCTATAGATGTTATTCAAATGAACATGTTTTTCAAAATAAATCCTTCAAGAGTTCCCAATATGAGAAACTTACAAACCTTCCCCATTTGCTATTAAATAGTCTCATTAGTTGGATATGGAGATGCTAGAGACAAATTGCTGAAATCGTTTGTCATGTGATTAGTGGCACCGAAATTTGTTAGCCAAACTTGTAGAGATGCAGAATTGGATAGGGCAGGAGCATTAGAAGTGGAGGCATGCATATAAGCAGGGGCATATGCACTAGAAATGGCAATATGTGCAGAAGGTTGAAGATTTGATGCACAATTGGAAGACATCATATTCATCATAGAGGACATGTTAGGAGATACCACAAGCATCATAGGAGACATATATGGAGTCTGCATATAACCAGGAAACGTAGCTTACATAGCTTTGTGAAGGTTGAGATCAATTCTTATTCCTATAAAAGCAGGTTTTGGCAGTATGATTACTACGATCACAGATTTGGCATTTCTTAGAAGTCTCAGATGTGTCAATGTTTCTATACACACATGTAGCAGCACTGTGTCCTTGTTGAGAACATAATTGGCATATGACATTATGAAGCTGAGAAGGATTACCAAGAATTCCAGGAGTAAAATCATAAACCACATGTTTCGGGTTGAAATACCTTTGTCCCTGATTGTTAAAATATTTCTGACCCTGAAAGTTCCCAGCTTTGCCTTTACCCTTGTACTTAGACTTGTGACCATTATTAAAGAAATGAGACGAGCAAGAGTTCCCATGAAAACCATTTGAAGCCTGTAATCCAGAATTAAAGACTCCCTGAGTTTCAGAAAATGCGACCCCAGCATTAGAACCTTGATTCTTAGCAAACAATGCAGTAGAAAATTGTAAACTTTGACTGTTCTTAATAATTGCTTCTTCTGCAAACAATTGAGCCCTGAATTCTTCAAGAGAAATCACATTCTCTCTACCACGAATGACACACCGAAATGTGTTATACTCTGCAGATAAACCATTCAAAGCCAAAATAACAATGTCCTCATCGTCAAAGTTAACCCCTGCAGCTGCAAGATAGTCCCTTGCCTTTTTAATTCTTTGAAGATACTGAGTCATAGAATCTGCCCCTTTCTTGATAGTCTGAAGATCAGACTTGAGTTGAAAAATTGAAGTCTTGCTAACCATGGAAAACCGTTCTTGGAGACGAACCCACAAATCTCTAGCACTGATACTTCCAATCGCACAAGAAATAGCAACAGACGATAGCGTTGCAGTGATAAGCTGCATAAGAGCCCTATCATGCATCTTCGATACTGTAATCATCCGTCTCAATTCTTGGACCAACACCACCAGATAAAACTTCAGAATCACTCGAGTATTGAGGTGGACAGCAAGTCGAGCTATCAACAAAACCCATTATCCCATATCCTTCAAGCATCAACTACATTTGAAAATGCCATTGAAGATAGTTGGAATCATCCAACTTAACCGACACAGATGATGATACAGAGGAAATTAACCCAGTAATTGGAGACTGCAAGATTTGTAGTTGAGAAGCTGTAACCATTGTGAAGAATTGTCTCTGAGGAATAAAAACAAACACTTGGTAGGCAAGAAAAACCCAACCGAGTCAGAGACCTTAGGAGTGAAGAGAGATGCCCAGAAAATCACAAAGAATGCACACAGAGATAAGAGACGAAGCAGAAGCATAATAAACCAGAAACGAAGAAGCTGTCTAAGCAATTCGGACGATTGATACCATGTTAACCATAGTACAGTTATCTATACTAATGCATCGAAAGATTAGAAACACTCAAAAGGAAGAAGAAGATCTTAGAAGAAAGAAGAGATAGAGGGAGAGAGAGAGATAAAAATCTTTATGTATATTTTCTTGTTATGTTTCTCATCATTACATTCTCTATATATCTTGTACAAGACTTAGTTACATTTGTCCTTACCCATACAACTTGGACTAACTAACTAACTAATTCTTGTAATCTATCTTTTCACCCTTTGACAAATGTCACAATCCTAATGGCTTGATTATATACTCTAACACCAAGAACATATAGGAAGGCATCCAAACAAATAGATGTACAGTTTCTTCTATTGATAAATATGAATGAATTCAAGTGCACATATCTGAAATACACATTGAAAAACGCTAAATCACTAGCCAATATAGAAGGAAAAAGGTTTTTATCACAAATGGTCCCTAAAATTGATCAAACTCGTCATTTTGGTCCCTCACTTTCAAAATCAATCAATGTCGTCCCTGACATTCACTACCGCACATCAATTTGGTCATTCTGTTAAGTTTCCTTTAACTATTCTGTTAGTTTGTATGTGGAACCTACAAATCCAATAAAATGGCGACATGTAGATTACACAAAATAAGGATTTTTATCACAAATAGTCCCAAACATTGATCCAACTCCTCATTTTTGTCCCTAAGTTTCAAAAATCAATAAATTTGGTCCCTTACTTTGAATGCCACATGTCAATTTAATCCTTCCATTGAAGTTTCATCAATATTTTTTGTCCCACTAATCCAATCGTATGGCTCCACATAGATTAACTATAAGAAACTATTTTTTAAGATTTAAAACTAAAATTAAAGTAAGAAACTAAAAACCAAAACTAAAAGAAAGAAAATCGTCATCGTCGTCTTCATCATCAGGGTATCTCAAAAAGAAAAGGAAGGCAATATGACACTACTAAAGTACTTGGCCCCCCTAAACTCACTCCTCAGTTGGTTATAATCCTATCAAATTTGAATTGGATTTGGATTTGATTTTATCGAATTTAGATTGGGTTATTTATTTATTTTTATCAATTGGGATGCAAGAAATGCTAGCCCAGAATACTCGTTCGTTGGTTCACTTTTTAAAAAATAGTTTCTTATAGTTAATCCAAGTGGAGCCATATGATTGGATTAGTGGGACCACATCAGCTCACAAACGAAAAATATTGATGAAATTTTAAAGGAATGACTAAATTCATGTGCGATAGTGAAAGTTAGGACCAAATTTATTGATTTTTGAAACTTAGGGACCAAAATGAGGAGTTTGATCAATATTAGGGACCATTTGCGATAAAAACTCTTATTTTGTGTAATCCACGTGTCACCATTTCATTGAATTTGTGGATCCCACATAAAAACTAACATAATAGTTGACGAAATCTTAACGGAATGACCAAATTGATGTGCGATAGTGAATGTCAGGGATGACATTGATTGATGTTGAAAGCGAGGGACCAAAATGATGAGCTTGATCAATCTCAGGGACTGTGGATGCAAATTTTCTCTTCCTCGATCTTGGACGATTTTGCACCTACAAAACAACTAGCACCTTAGGTTAAGGCCAAAAGCCTCATGTGCCCATGATGAATGGGGAGGGGGCTTTGGCCGAAGAACCTCCGATGCCAAAGTTAGAATTTTAGAGAGAAATAGTGTTTAGAGTACTTGAGATTTTTTGTAAGAGAATTGGAATTAGTGTTTGGTGAAAATGGGAACCAATTTATAGGAGAGGAAAGGGTGGCCGGCCTTTAAGCCTAGGGTGATTTATTTTGGGGGGTTATGGAGATAATGGGCTAGTTATTTTGGGGAGTTATGGAAATAATTGGCTAGTTAATTAGCAAATAATAATAACCTAATTAACTAGCTATTTGAATGTCATAAAAGGGAAAGAAAATGGTAGCAAAAAACAGAAAATAGAAGGCATGGCCGGCCCTAGTGGGTAACTGGCCTTTGGCATGTTTTTTGGTTATAATTTGGTAGTTTAATTGATAATTAAGGGATTGATTAGGTAATTAATCCCTTAATTAATCAATTTTAGGAAATATGAAAGGAAAATACTATTTAGCTAATTTATTAGCTAAATAATGGAATATAAAGCATATAGAATAAATTAGATTTTTGGGAATTACCTTATAGAAAGGATTTGATGAAATAGGCTTTAAATTGTTACCTATTTTGGACACTTTTGACTTTGTTGAAAGATGATTGCCCGCTGCTCGCGTGTAGGAATCCCGGTATGCCTCAAGGGTATTTTTGTCCTCTTTTGTCCAAAAGTTCACGTGTCGCCTAGTGAATATCTTTGGCTCCACAAATGCCCCCACACCTGCTGGGTTGTTTGAGGGCAACAGGTGTAGAGATTTTCTTGCTTTAGGAAACTCTGAATTGCTTCCTATTTTGTTGTTGATTCTCTCTTTTAATAGGAAATTTAATCCTTCTAGGAAAAGGAAATAAATTTCCTCAAAGCTTATTTAAGTCCACCTTAAGTGGATTATTAAATCAACTTTTAGAGAGAAACTTATTCAACCTTACAAGAAAGAAAGAGAGCTTAGAGGATATTTGTTCCCCCTCCTCTAGCAATTTTCTACGTCTTGCCCGTGTAAAGGATCGTCTTTCGTTGCGTGCTTCGTCTTCTCGTTGTTTCTAGGTGAGAAAAATTTAATTTTTCTATCTTCGTAATTTTCTTGGAAGTCTTGGGACTTGAAATTGGCTCGACTGGGGTCGAGGGGTTTTGACAATGGACCTAGGGAGGTTGCGGCACTGTTTGCTGTGCCTGGGCTATGAGGAAGGAAGAGGTGTGGGCCGCCTGCCCCCTGTCAAATGTACTGGGCCCGTGCCCTTGGAAAGAATCGAAGGGCCTTGTGCCCTTTTTTTTTTGGGTTTTTTTGCATCTAGGCTATTTTTTTTTTTTGCCGAGAGCTGTTTTTTTTTCTTTCTAAACAACTCTCTAACAAATCTTCCTTGTACTTTTGTAGAATCTTTAAGCATCTCTTCCTCGAACCACAAGAATAATGATGGTGTGCCCCCGTTGTATCGTCAATGCGGGTCTTTGAGCAAGGTTAGCTACTTCAAAGCTGCTCACCTCAAGATTAGCTCCGACGATTTGTTTAGAGATTTTCTTGAAGTGTATTGGCATGCCATTCCGTCAGGAGAGCGTGTGAGGCGAGTTAAGGATGGTAACAGCCGGGAACCATGCAGTGGAACTCGGAGAGCTATCAAGTTCCATCCTTACTATTTTGTGTTAAGGTTTAGTTTCCCTATGCCACGTTTCTTCCAAGAAGTGCTCTGCTCCATGAAATGTGCGCCTGCCCAATGTTCCCCGAATGCGGTCTGAGTGATGGTGGGGTTCCACAATTTGAACCAATTCTTTGACTTGGGACTAACCACCAACGAATTTTGGTATTTCTTTTACATAGGTCGCATTGATGGAGTTGGGCAACTGCAAACTCGTCATAAGCTTTTTGATAATTCGAGCAAAGGAGATCATGATTGGGCCAGAGAGACTTTGGAGATCAGTGGAGAATGGGAATCTGATTCTTCCCCTGAGCTGCGTCTACCAACGGTCTTCATATCTGGTAAGCAGATTGCTTAGTCTTTTCAGCTGCTTTGCTTTAGTGCCAAATTATTCTTCAATTTTCTAATTGTCTTCTGTTTTTTTTTTTTTTTTTAGATTTAGAATTTGGCTCAACTCCTAGGGTTTCTTCGGACATGAAAAAAATACATGTCTCTCTGGGTATCCCTTCCGAGTACCGTGAGTGGCGTTGGTTGCTTAGTCCTCTTCGAAGGGAAAAATGTGGGCTGCCCCCAAAAGAAGAAATAAAACGGATCAAGGCAGACGCGATGGCTCGTCCTATCACTGTGATGGAGCCTACTATCAATGAAGGTGGGAAAAAGAAACATTCCCCGCCTGCTCAAGAGATGCCTGCTGAGAAGAAAATGAAGACTGCTCGTGGGGATTCTCCGGCTGCTCCCAAGATTGTGATTGACCTGACTTCCTCTAAGGGCAAGAAAGAACGAACTGCTACATTTGTGCCGGTAACGCCTATTGCTTCGAAGGTTGCTAGCTCGATTGTTGAAAAAATTGCTCAGCGTAAAAGTTCCTCTGTGTTTCTGGTACCAAAGTTTGTGCCGAAGCGTCCGTCTGAGGCTAAGCCTGGCTTACCCTTGAAGAGGCTTGCTACTATGAAGAGTGATAAGGTGCCCTTGTCTGCTAAAGTGGTGTCAAAAACTGCTTCTTCTGCTGCTGCAACCAACTCGTCTGCTGATAAGAATGAAGCTGCTCGTTCAGGTAGGCTTGAAGAATTCGCCAAGGCCATTTCTGGGGAAGCTGCTAAGATTTGTGCACTTTTGAAACCAGATCTTCTTGAAGACATGGATGAATGTGCCAAGGTTGTTGATGGTGTCAAAGAGATTGTTGGTCCGAGTCTTTTTGCGAAGCACACACCCGAGTATAGGAAGACTACTCTGCTAGCCATGATGCAGAAAACAACAATTCTGGTAGCCGAGTCTATGTTCCTTAACCAAGAGGATACCAAGGCTGCTAAAGAGATGGCAAGAACTATGGCTGCCGAAGCTTACTCATCGGCCGAAAAAATCAAGAAATTGGAATCTGAGCTTGCTGCTTTGAAGGAATCTAATACTTCTGCCCCCACTTCTCTGCAGCTTGAGGCCATTCGCCAGGAGATCATGGATTTGAAAACTAGGCTTGACGCGATCCAAATCAAGTATGAAAGAGCAGAGAAGGAAATCGAGCGTTACATACCTCAGATTCAAGATCTTGAGCGTTCCATCTCTGAATTTTGCTCCGCTGCTTATGCAAAGGATGAAGAATTGATTGTTACTTACAACCAAGTGATCCACCTCAAAAAGGTTGTTGACGAGCTTGAGCCTCAAGTGTCGGAACTTTAAGGTGTTTTGAAGACCAACGACAATCTGAAGAAGGAAATTGAGGAGTTGCAGCGGGTTTGTGATTGCCTGCTTGAGGAGAATGAGCAGTTGAAGAGTGAGAAGAATGGTTTTGAGGCTTCGCTTGTTCAGAATCAAGCTGATTTCTACAAGTTGGGCTATGTAGATCATCTTTATGGGCGGTCGTCTGACTTTGAGTTTTTCGGTAAAGACTTCGAGACCTTCTCTATTTCTCCAGAAGACTTACTTGCTTTTACTTTTGAGTCTTTTATTGGTGAAATAGTTGGAGGAGTTGATACCCAGGCTGGAGCGATCGAGGGTAAAGAGTTAGAGGATGTCGCTGCTGAAAACACCAAGGCTGCTGAAGGTGTAACGACCGAGCAGTTGGGAGATGTCCAAGCTATTAAAGAGTAGTCTTCTAGGTAGCTTTTAGGATTTCCTTTTCTTTCCTTTGTTGCTTTTGCTTGAACTTCTTCGGTATTTGCTTGTTGTTTATCAATTTTGCTATAAAATTTAATAAACTTGCTTCTTCTGCTTTTCCTATCTTTGCTTCTTTTTTTGTCCATGCCTTAACCTTTAGACCTTATAGGCCAGTGGCAAGCGTGCTACTTTTCTATAAGCAGACAGGCCTACATAGCCTACGCAGCCGTAGGTGTTGGTGTAGAACTTTCGCAAAGCTGTTAGCCATAGGGTTGGCAGCCAGATGCCTTACGAAGCAAACGAATCATCGTAACCACTTGGCTAGTTATCCTTGGCTCTTTCCAATTTCGTAGGTTGTGTAGGAAGTATCACAACACTTTAGGACTTGGTGTAGGTTATTTTGCGCTTGGCAGAGGTGAAGCTTATCGACTACGTAGCATGTCGGCAGTGGATAAAATCTGCGCGTGTGCACGCTAGCTTGTTTAACCTTTCACAAGAATGTGCGGTTGCATAAATCTAGCACGGTTCTACTGCTCGAAGGGCAAGCTGTAGGCAATCTTCTGGAAATCCGTAGGCTACCTTAGTGCACTGGGTAACAGCTTTAGGTTTCCAGGGCAGCCGTCCGTTAGGTGTGCTGCGTAATGTGCCCCCTCCGTCTCTAGGGCCCAGTTCCTTACGGATTAGGCCGATAGACCCAGAATCCTTCAAATAGCTAAGCCTTGAAAAAGACCATTGTGGCTACTTCTAGAAATCCCGGCGCAAGCCATCATGCACCTGGTTATACTAGGGCAGCTAGGCTCATCCACGTCTGGATATTCGGAGTGTTGAGTTTATCCTCCCGCCTTGGAGAGCATAATTGGTCCTTCGGGGGGTGCAATTCCTGCAGTAAGTCCCAAAGGGGGGTGCGATCTTCTTTTTGAAGTGCAGGAAAAGATAAGTTATTGTAGACATGTAATCGAGCAAAGTTACAAAATTACTTCTGAATTCTTTATTGAAAAATAAACAAAATAAATGAATAACTTGGCTGTAAAAGACTGCATGATGATTGGATAATCCTCGGTTTACGAGGTGGTACCTGTTGAGCTGCTTGAGTCTTCAGGTCTTGATATAGTGTGAAGTCACACATGGTATTTCCTCAAATTGTAGGCGTTCCATTGCTTCTCGATCTCTTTATCATTCATGGTAACAAGAGTATAACTACCATTGCCGCCTACTCTGCTGATCTTGTAAGGACCTTCCCAGATGGGATCTATTTTTTTCGAGCCTTCTCTGCAGGCAGTGATGAAAGCCTTTCTTAGGACTAGGTCTCTGGGTTGGAACTACCGGATCTTGGCCTTTTTATTGTAGTTGGAAATGAGCTGCTACTGGTAGGCTGCGATGCGGGTGATGGTTTGTTCATGCCTCTCTTCTGCCAGATCTAAATCTGTGGCTATCTCTTTACTGTTCTGCTCAATGCTTGGCAATAGAGTGTTGATGCTTGGCACGATGATGTTGGGAGGAATGATTGCTTCCGAGCCAAACGCCAAACAGAAAGGAGTTTCACCGGTTGCTCATCTTTTGGTGGTGCGATATGCCCATAAACATCCAGGGAGCTCATCTGGCCATTGATAGGAGCATATTTATGCAACTTAGTTAGCTTGTTTCTTGGCATTTACTTAGTTTAATTCTAGTAATTTTAGTACTTTAAGCTATTTTCGTGTGTTTGTAGGTTCAAATAACAAAGTTAGCAACAAAGTGCTATTTGGAGCATTTTGGAGCATTTTTGGGCCAAGATTGGATAGTGCAAGCGTGGAGACATGAGGATGAACGTTTTTGAAGATTTGAAGGCTAGAAGAAATCAGCATGTTTGTGTGCAAGTGTGTTGACCTACAATTACCAAATATCCATCCACTACACCCATTCCATCCACTCATTACCAAACACTCACCCACTACACCCATTACATCCACTCATTACCAAACACTCACCCACTACACCCATTACATACACTCACCCACTGCACCCATTGCATCCACTCATTACCAAACACTCACCCACTACACCCATTACATCCACTCATTACCAAACATCCATCCACTACACCCATTACATCCACTCATTACCAAACATTCACCCACTACACCTATTACATCCACTCATTACCAAACATTCATCCACTACGCCCATTACATCCACTCATTACCAAACATTCACCCACTACACCCATTACATCCACTCATTACCACAACATACACCACTACCACCTTAATTAGATGGTAGTCCTCTCCCTAGCCTATAAATACATCCACCCTTCACCATAACAAGAGAAAGGGGGGAGGAGAAAAGATCCATCCAAAGACACTACATTCACATCTCACAACTCCATACACTTACACTTTCATTCCTTGGGTGAGAACACAAGCTCTCTTTTCTCTCTAAAGAGGCCGGCCACCCTAGAGGAAAATAGCTAGCAATCTTACTTCCTCTAGGTCACTCATTTCTTCATCAATCTTTCCTTGGTGTGGAGACTTAGAGGTTCTTAAGTTTGAGAACTTGGAGAAACCAATTCTTCCATCCAAATCCATGGAGCTAAGAAGCAAGGAATGAAGGCCCTATCTCTTGGGTGATTATCCTTTGCTTATGCAAAGAGGAATCAACAAAGGTATAATTTCTCAACTCACTTTGTTTTGAGTTGAGTCTTGGTTCACCTAACTACTAGGCTTTGAATTTAATGGGTTATGTGTTGTTTTGAGTGCATGCAAGCATGATTCCGCCTTTAATTTGTTAATTGCATGCTATAGATGTTGCTCAAATGAACATGTTTTTCACAAAATTTCCTTCATAATGGAGGTGCCACCATGGTGGGTGGCTATTGAGGAGTAGTATGGCGAAGAGGGTGGTGCTGATTTTGTTTGTTTGCTTTTTATTTAATTTAAATAAGCGTAAAAAAAGGAAGTCCAAACCAAATAAAAGAAAGTGGCGTGTATTCATAATATTGTGGGGTGCTAATAAAACTACCAAAAAAAAAGATGTAAATGTTTAATCTCACAATTTTAGAAGCTAAGCATCTGTATTAAAACGCCTCTATAAATTATGTGCCAACCAATAGGTAATTAATGCGTTACTAAGGCTTTTAGCGAAAATGGTCCATGAGATTTGCATAACACATCACTTTGGTCTCTGAGATTGAAAATCAATAGAAATGGTCCCTAAGATTGTCCTGATGTAATATAAAATAGCACACAAACTTAAACCCTCATTTTGATAGTTGTAGTATGTGTAAGTAGGGATCGCTCTAGGCCAGGGATTAGGAGGGCTGCTAATCTACACAAATTAAACTCTAAATCACTAAACTAGACTTAAAAACAGAAAACTAAACTTAAACTACTAAAAATAAGCTAACTGATTCAAAACACACAAACTAAGTTAAATTGACTCGAAACAGGAACTAAAGGGAAGTTTGGACGAAAATTAAACTAAAAAGACTCAGAATACTAAATGGGGGGTCGTTTTGACGAATTTAAGATTTAAGCAAACAAACTTGCAGAAACAAACTAAAGGGTTCAAAATTGGGTGAATTAAGGGGGTGAAAGGCTAGCTAGAGGATCCTTCTCCACACATGACACATATGCATACAAATCAATTTCCAATTATTCTTCCTATAAACCATGAATGACAATGCCCCAAGTTAACCGTAAATTGCACAAATTAACCATCAAATTTTCCTAACTACATTGAATTGGACTCAGCGATGCAACCAAATTATTCTTATCAAGTTCCCTACATGAACTGCATAATAGAGATACATATCAAAGATCATTAAGTTCTGTGAAAATCATAAGCATTGACATGACATTCATAACTATGAACTGCATGATACTCATGCCAGGAATTTACTTAACGCGATCGTGACTAGCAACCTCCACTACTTGTAAATATAAGTTCATAACTATTAGGTGAAACTCCCTTATATTTTAGCATCAAATTCATGCATGCAAACTAAGTGGGCCTTGTTAATCAACACATAAGAACAAGTTATCAATCAAACAGTTAAGTAAATTGCACTCACAATTTATGAAATAATAACTGGATGTAATCAATTCATTTCACATATATGTTCATGGCTTTGAATCCACCTCCAACTAAAACAAAATTAGTTCCTCTTGTTTGCAATTAAACAAAGACAATTAAAATTAAACATTGAAAACAAAAGATAGAATACACCTAGAAATGCTCCAACAATCCAAAGGTCTTGAATGGCAGGCACGGCTCTAAGCTTCTTCTTCTCCTTCCTTGCAAAGCTATAGCACAAGTGTGTTTTTTTTATTTTAGGCTCTTGTGTGTGTTCTCAATGGTGTTGCATTGTGGTGTATTTATAGGCTGAAGGCACATGGCACAATGTAGTTTTGGAAAAGGATTTGGCACTCCAAAGGTTGTGTTGGAAAGGGATTGCACATCACAAACCAATAGGTACAAGGATCTAGGGTGCGGCAGATTTCTAGGCTTCTAGAAAGAGGGTGTTGTGGTAGGTTTCTAGAAGGACAAGGGATAAGGTATGCGGCACCCTTTTAGGAAAAGGTAAGGCCTTCTAGAAATCAGGTTTTTAGATGTCATAATATGAAAATAACTCCCCCTTGCAGCTGGAATTTAGTTAGAATAGGATTAGGATAAGGTTAGGATAAGATAAGGTTTTGGATAATGTTCCTTCTCTTTAACTGATTCCTTGTCTTCTATGTCTTGAATTAATTTCTTTAACTCTTTAGCACATTCCTAGCCTCTTTTGATATTCAAAAATGTCCATCCACCTTGCTCCATTCATATGTTGTCTATTCCTAGCCCAAAACTGCTCTAAAATGCTCCAAATCGCCTTTTCTTGCCACCTTTTCCATTTAAACCTACAAACACACGAAAATGGCTTAAAACACTCTAAAAAACATAGAAACTAACTACGTAAATGCAAGGAAACAAGTTAACTAAGTTGCATAAATATGCTCCTATCATGTCCACCATCCATTATTTTGGTCATTCCGTTAAAAACTTCATTAAGTGTCCCGGAGCTCTTAGCTGAAAGTTTGGGCAATTTTCAAAGTTTCGTAACTCAATCATTTCTTAACCAAATTCAACCCATAATATATCAAAATGAAGATAGGAAAGTGTAGAACAAGATTATACCTATTTGGAAGCCCAATGGTTTTTGGAGATGGCTGGAAAATAGCCTGAAAGGTGACTGGTCCTCAAGAAAACTGGAAAACTCACCAGAAATTGGGTAAACTTTAAATGTTCATAACTTCTTCAAAACTTAACTAAATCGACTAATTCAAAAACGAAAATCATAGTTCTTGATGAGATGAAGAGATTGATACCTTTCTCGATGGTAAATTATCGTGGTTTGGCCGAAAAAACGGCTCAAAAGTGGCTGTCTTGGTTTTGAGTTATCCACTTTTGAGCCATTTACGAGCCAAACCACGGAGATTTAGCCGTCTAGAAAGGTACCATTCTCTTCGTCTCGTTGAGAAGTATGATTTTCATTTTTGAATCACTCGATGTCGTTGAGTATTGAAGAAGTTATGAAAGTTTAAAGTTTACCCAGTTTCTGGCGAGTTTTCCAGTTTTCCCGCGAAACAACCATTGGGCTTCTAAATAGGTATAATCTTATTCTGCACTTTCCTATCTTCATTTTGATATATTATGGGTTGAATTTGGTTAAGAAACGATTGAGTTACGAAACTTTGAAAATTGCCCAAACTTTCGGCTAAGAGCTCCGAGACACTTAAGGGAGTTTTTAACGGAAAGACCAAAATAATGGATGGTAGACAATCTTAGGGACCATTTCTATTGATTTTCAATCTCAGGGACCAAAGTGATGTGTTATGCAAATCTCAAAGACCATTTTGCCTAAGGAGCCCGTTACTAATGACTTGTTTCTTCTAGAATCAAAATACTTCATCCTCAAAAAATCCAATTCCTCCAAAACTGTGAATTGAATTTCTTATTTTTTATTGGTTGCACTTGTGTTTGAATTCTCACTAGCCAAAACACACATAAATAATCCATACTTGAAATTCTGCTCATCATTTTAGTTCTGGTTACAAAATTAGTTGTCACTGCTAAATAAGTAGTAAATATGAGAAAAAATGGCGAAAATTTAAACAATTAATAAAATTATTAATAAATACAAAATGTAAGACCTTTTCAAACCCTTGCGTTAAAACTTACAATATTTAATTTAGAAAATTTAGGATTTAATCTAGAAACAATTTGACATACCCTGATCTGAAATGTCCACGTAGACACCCAAATCATGATGTGTTGGCCGACACCCACAAAGTGACGAAGCTATAAAACGTAGTGATGTGGAAAAATGTGAATAAATTAAAAACCTAAAAGTAACTAATTTAGAGTGCGCATGTGAGTGGGATTGAACCCATATCACACAAGTAATGTTAGAGCATAGATAAATTGCAGTAAAAGAAGGGTAAGGACATTTATACCGAAAGGAGGAGTCTCCTACATAATAGTTTTTACCAACAATTCTGGTCGTTAAGAAACCTTTGCCACTAAAATCCTGGAAGGGTGAAAAACAAAGGTAAGTGGGCTTGAAAATAAAATTTGTAAAACCTTTATGAAAAGTGTAACCCCCTCTCTGTAAACAAGTATATGCTTTCCCAAAAATATTATAATACTAGTATGTAATACAGTACCCTATAGTAGAAGTGTGTGAAAAGATGTAGGGTACACCAACAAGGTATCTCAACATTAAATCTCAAAACGTTATTACAAGAAATCAATGCTCATTAATTTATGTAGGCACGCAAGTCCATTGTAGAGATATTCAGACAATGGAACATGCTGGGTGTAGGTTTTACACTCTGTTACTACATCACATGTGTTGCGCTAGTTGCATCACATACAAGTCCAAAACATCACACAAAAGGACAGGTTGGCACTTAACTCTAGATCCAAAGCGAATGTAAACAATGCATGTGAACTACACGTGAAGCTGGTCATTGGCTCAGGGCAGTACAAATAACTAAGAGACACCGTGAAAACATGTAATAATGAGCAGATAAAACGTAAGGATGTCATGCCATAAGTTTATGCTCACAAATAATATTAAAAACATAAAGTGTATGGAAAGTCTATTTGTAAGGCTAAACATGACATGTCATATCATAGTATATAAAAGCAGTTGTTGGGAAAAAAATAACATATACATACATATATATATACACACACACGTAAAACAAAAAGACCCACTCACATATTCATGTAGGTCATAATCGTCTAACTATTCTGCCCACGGTACTCCTTCGGGTGGTCTACTCCTAAACGGAAAAATTATTACATTAATCACTAAACTAATAATAATAAATGTAATAAACCTAATTTCTCCCAATTTGCACAAGAACTGGATTTTCATCGGAATTTTGGGAAGAAATTCAAATGCCCGTTTGAAGCCATTACACAACCAAATTTGAACCATAATAAACCAAAACGAAGCTTAGGATGAGAGGAATAACATTATTACCATTTTAAGGCTAAAAGTTGGTCGGAGCTGCTCGAAAAACGGCCTAAAAGCTACTGCCTGACTTGGAACTTTCTGAACAGAGGGGATTCAAGCATGCAAGCTTAAATATGTGGCTTAGAGATTGTGGGAAGTCATCCTACACCTTCAAACTCGACCAAGTCAACAAGGTTTGGCCAGGTTTGGCATGGAAAATCCTACAACTTGTTGGAAAACATGGTAGGTTAGATATTTGTCCTTTAAACACATAGAAACCTGCATGCATGGTAGAAAAACGCACTGAACCCCAAGAGAGATTTTAATGGGTAGACATCCCAAGCTTACCGTGGCCCGAGAAGTTTCAATTCACCAAAGTTCATCAAACACTAAAACGGAAACCTTGTTTTGTCCTAGTGTGGCACCACCAAGGAGTTGCTGATGGAGGTTTGGAGTGATGGTGGTGATGTTCACCGAAAGTGAGAGAGTAAAAAGGGATCTACGGGAGAAAGTTTGAATTATCAGAGAAGGTTGAGTGGGTAAGAATTGGCTAAAATGAGGGAAATGAGGGAAAATAGGACCATGAGGGAGAGAGATGTGAGGGAAAAGCGATGGGATATGGCGTGTGTGTAAGAGAGAGAAAGAGAAAGATGTGAGATAGAGGGAGAGAAAGAAAATATATATTTTTTTAAAAAGAAAAGAAATGATGTTTGATGGATGATGGCACAAAAGTGTGGGTTTCAAAACCCATAAAAATATTTGTTTAAGCAACTTGCTTGGCCATCCCTCATCATTAAGCCTATTTTAAGGTTGGTGTTTTTTTTTCCCAGGCCGGACCAAGCAGTGATGCACACTGCACTAGGTCAGTTTTTAGAATTTGAATTTATCTCATGTAAATTTACACTATTTCGAACATAACTTCTTCGTACAACTCCGAATTGAGTTCTGTCTGAGGCCACGTGTTCGTAAAAATGTGTACTATTTGATAATAGTAAAATAAGACTGGAAAAGTGAAAGAAAAATTGAGGTTCACATGGTAGGCATACGTGGCATCTGAGGGGTATCTTGATAATTTCACTACAACTGAGAATAAAATACAATAAATCTCGAGGCGGGATATCACAATCTACCTCTCTTAAGAAAATTTCGTCCTCGAAATTAGAAGCAACATGATTTAATCAAGGACGAAATATGGATACAAGTCTCTCACACGTTTTTCCGTTTCCTATGTAGCCTTTTTAGTAGAGTGGTTTCTTCGAATTTTGTCTTGCTTGCGTCCACGCGATCGTAGTGACAAGCACTATGAAAGTAAGGGTGTGTGTGTCTTTGGGTCGAGCCCAAACAATAATTAATTAGGCACGAGACCTAATTAATAAAATACTACTGGAGACAGGCCTACTTACCCACTTGCTTAATGAACCCAACAAATAGGTTATCGATATTATAGTCTGCAACCTGCAATACCAACAATTGATTGTTGTCTTGATAAATAAGTAATGGAATCCCGAGGGTATAAAATTATTATTTTGCCCCTCATTGGGAAAAGTGCATAAATCGTTCGATTTATGCATTGTTCGTACTCACGTGTTCGTAAGAACACGTACTATCTAGAAAGATGTGAAAATGAATAAGAAGTGATAAGGACTCAAATGTCCACGCATGAAATCCACGTAGGATTTCCACTTAGTTGACCATGGGCGTTTCAAAAATTTTCGGCGTTAAGGAAAAAAATAAGAATGAATGTGGGACGGAATTTTGCCAAGTGCTCTAAAGGGTGTCTTCATGGACCGACAGAAGATGGACACATTAGTAAGTCGGTCAACAATCATCGAAAAATCATCGTTGTCTCCACGTGTACGAGGCTCCTCGTACACGAAGTCCATGGTGATATTCTCTTATATTCATCTGAATATAAGGGGTGACTATAACAACTAGAACAATTTCTTTCTTTCTGCTTTGACCTGCCGACAAATTAGGTATTTGCTTGACAGCTAAGGAATCTCCTTTTTCATCCCAAGTCAAAAGTAAAAGGGTCGAACTTGGAAATTAGTTAACAAAGTTTCCTAATGATTTGTAAGTAACGTCACATCAATACTCATGAGTTCAAACTAAAATGGGATAGGACAAGCTGAAAGGTATTCGATCATTCATGTGTTTTTCTGTTGAAGTCATCATCAACTACGTTTACATAACCAGGGTAGTACATGATGGTGCAATCGTAGACATTGATTGATTTTTTTTTTAATTGCAACAATTTTTGGGGATTGACAAAAATGTCATCTACTAAGATCACGTCTCCCAAAAAGGCACATGATTTAAACAAAATTGGCATTTGGAAAATTAGTGTAATGCTGATTGGCTTTGAAATTGCTCAAATCAAATCATTGGGGTTTAGAAAGTTTGACTTCATTATTGGTAGTGAACAAGGAAGTTCTCGATAAGGCTATCACTAATCTCTCGGGATATGGGCAAAATACGCAGTCCGTCAGGTTCATGAACGATATTGGAGCATTCGTCAACCTGCATGACATCACAAGGAACTCATAATGAACATATCGAGTCCTGAACGCAGTCTTTGGAACATCATTATTTCTAATCTTCAGCTGGTCGCAACCAAACTTAAAATTAATCTCTAAGAAAGCTCAGGTTCTATAGAGTTGGTTGGAGAGATCTTCAATTTAAGACATGGATTAACGGTTTTTAATCATCACCCTATTGAATTGCTAGTAAACAATGTAAAATTTTAAGGTTCAATATTTGCTTTTCATGAATTGAAGCAGAGGTCTCTACGATGAAGACTCAAGGAAAATAGGTGTTATACTTGGACATAGATCAATGGTGCCTCACACATCTCAATCTAGTGGTATCAAAGATAGATATTTATGTATGATGTCAAGAATTTAGTTTGACTAGGTTCATAATTTCCAGTTGTACCGAATTGTCGTCTTCCTCTACAACACATGCCGAAAAGCCTTCACCATATTTTCTTAAAAAAAGTTTCACCTAAGGTGACCACAGGGATAACAGGTCGTTAGAAGATGACTAAAAGAATAATAATGATACAGTCGATCCATCTCGTGGATTACGTGGAAATCCATGAAATCTAACGAAATAAGATTAACTGGCATTATTGGATTGGTAATGGAAATAGTGCAATCACTGCACTCACACATGACATAATAGATTTGCCTTGTGGCGTTGGGATTCTACCCGATTAAGGTACTATGTGATTGAAGTATTTGAACAAACAAGGGTAAGATGACTGACTGGTGGTTTTTGTCATTAACATGACTACATGTTTGATATTCACTTGCACAGCTTGCTCCTAAATTTCTACAATTGTGATTTCGATGGCCCTAATTGTCTTATTAAGTGTGTATGTTGGCCGTGCCATTACCTAAAGTCTCTATGGTATTCTAGTAATATCTATTTCCATAGAGTAATGAACTGGTGTCCTGGCAATGCTATGATATCCATATACCGCATTGCACCTTCAATATAAAGAAACCATATTGCTTAGATACTGGTTTGTAGCTCCTAGATATAGGATAGTCTTGTTTTGGTGCATCACCAAGGTTGGCCACTAACCAAGACATGGTCGGAAAAGTAGGTAAGATTTCTAGGAAGGTTGCTCATATGAGGTGATTTTATCGCTTTTGGGAACACTAACTACTACCTTTGGTATGTAATTATGGAAACTAGTGTTTGTGAAACTACCCTAAGCTTGAGAATGAGAACTATCAAAATTCGATCTTCCTCCTGAAGATTTGAAATCATAACTCATATGTTTGAAACATTGACGTTGTCGGGGACCAAATATGATTGTCCCCAAATGTTCTTTTGTTAATTACAACCACATCAACACTAACATAGTTACTCAAGACATTTTCAAAACTTCGAGGTGAAGCAAGACCTTGAGGAAATTTTAGGAGGCGGCACAAAAAATAAAGATTGCCAAGGATGAAAGTGCTTGCAGTTTCCTAACAAAGAAGGTTGGTAACTATGGCTGCATTCTAATTAGGATTGATCTGTAAAGTTCAGGTGGTACACAATTATCGATACGGCTACCCTGCTTCAGGGTCAACAAAATGTCGGTAAGTTGTATAAAAGTGTCAGTGATAATCATGCCAAGTTGCCCAAAACTCATGAAAAGTTGGCATATTTCATGTTCGACGAGGTGGCATAATTATGATGTTAGGATTCAAGAACCGAGAATGCCTACATTACGTGTGTGATGATTGTGATACTGCCTAACCTATGCTTTGATACCAAACTAACACACCCCAACCTGAAATGTCCATGTAGACACCCACATCGCGATGTGCTAGTCGACACCCAGAAGGAATGAAGCCATAAAACGTAGTGATGTGGGAAAATGTGAATAAATTAAAAACCTAAAAGTAACTAATTTAAAGTGCTTATGTGAGCAAGATTGAGCCTATATCGCACAAGTGATGTCAGAGTATATATAAATTGCAGTAAAAGAAGAGTAAGGACATTTATACCAAAAGGAGGAGTCTCCTACATAATAGCTTTTACCAACAATCCTCGCCGCCACGAAACCTCTGCCACTAAAATCCTGGAGGGGCGAAAAACAAGGGTGAATGGGCTCGAAAATAAAATTTGTAAAACATTTTTGAAAAATATAACCCCTCGCTATAAAACAAGTATATGCTTTCCCAAAAATATTATAATACTAGTATGTAATACATTACCTTGTAGAATAAGTGAGTGAAAAATGTAGGGTACACCAACAAGGTATCTCAACATTAAATCTCAAAACGTTATTACAAGAAATCAATGCTCATTATTTTATTTAGGCACACAAGTCCATTGTAGAGATATTCAGACAATGGAGCAGGCTGGGTGTAGGTTTTACATTCTGGTACTAGATCATGTGAGCTGCGCTAGTCGCATCCCATACGAGTCCAAAACATCACACAAAAAGACAGACTGGTACCTAACTCTAGATCCAAAGCAAATGTAGGTCGTAACCGTTCAACTATTCTGCCCGCGGTACTCCTCTGGGTGGTCTACTCCTAAATGGAAAAATTACTACACTAATCACTAAACTGATAATAATTAATGTAGTACACCTAATTTCTTCCAGTTTGCACAAGAACGGGATTTCATCAAAATTTTAGGAAGAAAATCAAATACCCTGTTTGGAGCCATTACACAACCAAATTTGACCCATAATATACCAAAACTAAGCTTAGAACAAGATGAATAAGATTATACCCATTTTAAGGCCAAAAGTTGGCCGGAGCTACTCGAAATATGGCGCTACTCGAAATATGGCCTAAAAGCTATTGCCTGACTTGGAACCATCATAACAGAAGGGATTCGAGCATGCAAACTTAAGTCTGTGGCCTAGAGATTGTGGGAAGTCGTCCTACACCTTCAAACTCGACCAAACCAACAAGGTTTGGCCAGGTTTGGCATGGAAAATCCTACAACTTGCCAAAAAACATGGTAAGTTGGATATTTGTTCTTTAAACACATAGAAACCTGCATGCATGGTAGAAAAATGCACTAGAACCCAAGAGAGAGTTTGAAAGATGAGAGAAGGTTGAGTGGGTAGAGAGAGAATCAGCTGAAATGAGGGAAAACGGGGGAAAATAGGACCATGAGGGAGAGAGATATGAAGGAAAAGTGATGGGATATGGCGTGTGTGTAAAAGAAAGAGGGAGCGAGAAAGACATGAGATAGAGGTAGAGAAAGAAAATATATTTAAAAAAAGAAAAGAAAAAAATAAATGATGTCTGATGGATGATGGGGCAAAAGTGTGGGTTTCAAAACCCATAAAAATATTGTTTAAGCAACTTGCATAGCCATCCCTCATCATTAAGCCTCTTTTAAGGCTAATTTTTTTTTTATCGTTTTACCAGGTTGATAGGAGCATGTTTATGCGACTTAGTTCGCTTGTTTTCTTGCATTTTCATAGTTAGTTTGTATTTATTATAGTGTTTTAAGCAATTTTCATGTGTTTGTAGGTTCAAATGACAAAGTTGGCAAGAAAGTGCAATTTGGAGCCTTTTGAAGCAGTTTTGGGTATCAAATGGATATCTTATGAGTGGAGCAAGATGGATGGACGAATTTGAAAACCAAAGATGTCTAGGAATGTGTTAAAGAGTTGAAGAAATAAATCCAAGACAAAGAAGATAAGGAATCAGCTCAAAAGAAGGAAAATTATCCAAAACCTTATCCAACCTTATCTTATCCAAACAAACCTTATCTTATCTTATCCTATCCTAATCTTAACATTCCTTAAATCTAGCTGTAAGGGGACCTAAAAACCTGATTTCTAGAAGCCTTATTTGTTTCTACATTGGTGCCACATGTTTTAGGCCTTATTCTTTTAGAAATCAACCACATAACACTTCTTCTAGAAGTCCCTACAAATATGGTGCCTCCCCCTGTTCTAGAAGCTCTAGAACCTGCAATCTTTTTCCTTCTGAATTTATGCCAAACCCTAGTCCATTTCCCTTGTGAATTAGGTCGAACTTATCCTCTCCTTTCAGGAATTTGTGCGGTGTATCCTAGCTTATAAATACATCATTATTGTCATAGCCCGTTCCGAATTGAAGGTGTGAAAAGACTAGAATGCCCTTGGGCATTGAGATGAGTCGTATGTGACATGGTTTTAGAAATGGACCAATATAATTATTTTCCTAAGTTTTTGAGGCCAATGAGAACTAAACCTTGGTTAGTTGTGATTGGTGTGTAGATTGGACCACACACACACATCCACATTACTTTATCTCTCTTTTCCCTCCCGTGTTCTCTCTCTATCTCTCGGACTCTCTCTCTCTCTCATTCTTCTTGTACGGACAAACACCAAGTGTTGGAAATATGCCCTGAAAGTCAATCTTTGGAAGAAATCTTTCAGGACAAATGAATCGATGTATGGATGATTCTTATACATGAAATGGCAAAGATACTAATTAGGACTATCTCAATAAACGATATAAGTCCTGAATAGTGAATCCATGGACAATGGATCGATTGAAGAAGTAATCTAATGATGTTAGACTACAGAGACCTTCTTCACATAACCATTATGTCCAAAAGATTCCTGGTCGTTGGATTGTCGGAGGGATACTGACAATGCTTAGACCGGTACATACTGTGTCCGCTTCAATTGGAAGGATGGAAAGTCTCAACCCATTCGTGTTGTGACACTAAGACAAGTATGTAGGTGCTCATTAAGGGAATGAGTTCACTGAACACAATCGAATCAGAGTACTTGTCTGGAGGTCTACTCACATGTCAAGCAAGTAACTCAAATGGTTGGAATAATGTAAGTAATCCTTTGACCTGAGGCATCGTCGTTGTCTTGTGGTTAAGTACTTAATCTTTGATTATGTCAACGTCACTCTATCAGAGTGTCAACGGCATAGTTGGGGTTAAGCCACTTAGTCATGAAGGCAAGTGTATGCGCAACAAGGAATCTCTAATCCTCGATAAGAGAGGAAGAATACTCTAAGATATGATTCGGGAATCTTCGGCCGAAGTATCGAGCGTAATAAAGGGAAGCGTTCCTATACGACTCAATTGGATCATATAAGAAGGAATAATCACATTAGGGGTTTGACATGATATATCCATACCCTAATGATGTGATTGAGAGTATTGTATTAGAGAAGGATTGAATTATATTGTAATTCCAACTGACTAGGTTCTTCGAATAAACTTCTACATTAGCTTGGGTAGCTATGACATATGGTTAGATGTCACTCATAGCTTGTGAGTTCTTCTAGATGATTAAATGTAGTCGTCAAAGAAGAAAGGTGAATTAAAATGAAGTTTTAATTCACTAAGTGATTGAATTAAATATAAGCAATTGGATTGATGCCAATCACCTCACTGCCTTGCTAATTAGAACCTAAAAGATTGTTCACCACAACACTATTGTAGTGAGTAACTAATGGATGATGGAAATAATTAATTGGATTGATTAATTGTTGTGATTGATTTAGAAAGTCTAAAGAAATCATAAAAGCGATAAAGATCGTTTTGGGCTTAAGAAACGTTCGGGTTTAATTGGGCCCATTGGGCCTAAACCCATTGGGCTTTTATTCAAGCATTGGATGACTTAAAATAATAAAAGCCCAAAGCCCAAACAAACAACAAAGAGGCCGGCCACTTTAGGTGTGAAAGGAGTGAGATATTTAGTCAAGTTGTTGACTAGGTTTCTTTTGTCTATATAAGGAACTTTATAAGATATTGTTCATTAGGGTTTTTGTGTGTTAAAACAACAAAGAGGCAAAAGAAAAATAGCTCTCTAAACTACACAAAGGCCGGCCACCAAAGGGGGTTTTTACTAACATCTCTTACACCCTTTTGGTTATTCCTTCATCCTTCTCACTACACTAGTGGGTGAGGATCTTTAGAGGTTTCCTACTTTGGGAACTTGAAGAGAACCTAGGAGCACTCATTATAACAAAGTGGAGGAGGCAAGGAGGGAAGCTAGGCTCAAGGATTTCAAGGAGCAAAGGGCTTGGAGGTGGTCCATCCTTGGTCTCAAGTTTAGATCAAGAGGTATAAGACTAACCTTCACTTTGTTCTTGATTCTAAAATTTGTTTTGATGCATTATATATAAACCTATGAACCTTGAAGGGGATTTGCATGACTATAGCTTTGATAAATTGTTATAAATGCTTCCGCTGCTTTCGTATATTAAATTTGATTTGTATATGCATGATAGTCATTATGAAATCCCATGCTAGAATCTCATAAATTTCCCTTCACCAAGGACCTCTCAAACCTCACTGATCGAGGAAGAAAATGGTACCAATGTGTTCGTGAAGCCCAGACAAGTCGATTGGTACCTATTTCAGGTAAGGATACCTTCGAAAACCCTAGTTTTTCATAACCCCTGATTTGTGCAATGTTCATGCACACATAATTATGGATGATTTTGGGAATTTGAAGCTTGTAGGAAGCTTAATGAGGTCCTAAGGAAGCTCGGAGTGCTTCGTTTGAAGGTTTTGGACGTCGGGATTGTGTGGACGAAGTTTGGCCAGTTTTCTTGGAATTCTCCGGTGAGATTCCGTGACTTTTAGAACTTTAAATTAGTATGATTGTGTTCTACAAGTTAAGAGCTTCATTTTGGTATAAAATACGTGAAAAATGGTGCAAAAATGACTGAGAAATGGGCAGTTGCAGGTCAGCCCAAAATTCGGCGCCGGTGACACAGTTCCAGCATCTGGAGGTTGAAGACGATGCACGTGGGCCGCGCGTGAGGCCGTGTCCTCCCCGGCGAGTGAGGGCGCGTGAGCCATAGAATTTTTTTTCTAGAAATATCACAATGTTCGTGAGGTTGTCTAGATCACTGTGGTATATTCATATACCCAAATTGAGCAATGCATGAGAAGTTATTAGCTAGTTTTGTATATGTGCTTTAAAATAACATTTTTATAGTTAATTCGCATATAGGTGAGACTTATTCCAAGGACGAGCGTATCCACGGGCGACTCGAGGGCTACGACCCTTCGACATACTAGTGAGTGGGCTTTTGTTTTCAGTATATATATTTATATACTTGGTATATTACCCATAAATGCATTTTTAGTAAAGTATGCTTTGGAATAACATGCCAATTGCTTTTATATTCTGAATATGCATTTCATGGTTGCATATATATATAAATGTGGTGCTGTGGAGGCACAGGTAAGTTCAGGTAAATTATGTTTGGTTATGTAAATCATCGATGATATGATATGTGATTGAATAATGTTGAGCTCATAAAACTGCACCTAGGGTGATTGTGATTTAGCCAGAGATGTGAAGTACAGGCTTGTTTATTTACGTCACCTCCTGCACTATATGCTCATATTGGATCCAACTTAAGTGCACAGTCTTGTCGTACAGACCATACTTATGGTTCCGACTCGTAGGTGACTAGCGATTTATCGCCCGGCTATTATGAGAGAATAAAATTGAGCATAATTATATTTCACCCAATCTTGTCCTACAGACCCTTTTTAGTGGTTTCGACTTATGTGCAGTATATTGCCATATAGGTCATTGTAGTGACTCCGACTAGATTGACTTTTGAGCTATGAATTCAGTCGTACAGACCACTTCAGGGGTTCCGGCTAGCATATCATATTTCTATGAAATCATTCCTACCTGGATTGTTTACTTTGTTATATTTTGGCATGGCATACATATGAATATGATTATGTGAAGCATGAACTGAATTGATATGATTTCAGATATATATATATATATATATATATATATATATATATATATATGTATGTATATGCTTATATCTTGATTCTGGGAAAATTATACATGTTTTACAGCGAAGGGTTAGTATATTGATAAATGAAATGATTTTGTAAAACATTTGTTTTTGCCCACTCACATTTTCTGTTTTGCGCCCCTCCAGGTTCTAAGTAAGCTTGCTGTTAGTGGCTCGGGATCGTCGGCAGTTCTGACTTATTTGATTAATAGTAGGACATTCCTGGTACTGTGTAACTAGTACTTGTCCTACTGGACTGCACCTAGACTTTTTATGCTCTGATTATGAGTGTTTACGGTTGTAACTAACTCCTACCACTTCCTGCTAGTAATGCACTCTAGAAATGTGGTTTTTAATTGTTCGTATATTTGCTATCTTTATCACTTCCGTACTATGCACATGGCTACGTCACTCTCACGTGACGACCAGCATGCCTTGACCTCGGTCGGGGTGTGTCAATTATGCGGCATAACTCAGACTACCACCCCTATATTCATTCTGCACCACACATACAAGAGCCAAAACATCAGAAAATACATACTTGTGCACAGATTTGCAAGGAATGAAGGAGAGGAGACCCTTGGAGTCGTGTCTGCCATTCAATCTTTGGAGTTCTAGAGCGTTTCTAGGTGTATTATATCCTTAGTTTTAGTTTAGTGTTTGTTTTAATTTGGTTTTATGTTTTCAAAGGCATGAGGAACTAATTTCTTTTTAGATGAAGGTGAATTTGAAGCCATGATTATATGTTTTATATGAACTGATTACGTCCAGTTATTGTTTCCTGAGTCTTGAATGTGATTTCCTTATCTGAGTTATCAAAACTTATTTATGTATGTTGATTGAGGGTCGACACTTAATTTGCATGCATGAATTTGATGCTAGAGTATAAGGGAGTTTCACCTAATCGTTATGAACTTATATTCATAAGTAGTGGAAGTCACTAGTCATGATTACGTTAAGTAAATTCTAGGCAGGAGTATCATGCTTTTCATAGTTATGAATGCCTCGTCAATGCTTATGGTTTTCAAGGAACTTAATGACCTTTGATATGTCTTTCTATCATGCTTTTCATAGTTAGGGAACTTGATAAGAATAATTTGGTTGCGATGCGTATTCCATCCAATTCAATGAATTAGAGAAAATCTGATAGTTAATTTGTGCTATCACGGTTAACTTGGGGTGTTGTCATTCATGGTTTAAGGGAACAATACTGGAAATTGGTTTGTTTGCATATGTCATGTGTGGAGAAGGATCCTCTAACTAGCCTTTCACCCTTTTCAATTCACCAAATTCGTTTTTATAAAGTGTTTTATGCAAAGTTTCTTGTTTTAAGTTTAAATTCATAAAAAACAATCCCCCTTTCATTAAGTCTTGTTAGTTGAGTCATAATATGTTTTCTTTTAGTCTTTTGAGTCAATTTAAGTCTTATTTTCATCAAAATCGCTTGTTAGGTCTAGAATTGAGCCTTTTTTATTGTTAGTTGTATTGTTTTGAGTGTTTTGAGTCAGTTTTAAGTCTTAAGTGTCTAGTTTTGTGTTTTTGAGTCTAGTTTAGTGCTTAAAGTTTAATTTGTATAAATTAGCATCCCTAGTTAATCTCCGGTCTAGAACGATCCCTACTTGCTTAATACTACAATTGTCAACAATAAGGTTTAATTTGTGTGTCAAGTTAATTTTCACATCACAGGTCGGACCAAGCAGTGATGCACACTGCAGGAGGTTAGTTTTTAGAATTTGAATTTATCTCAGGTAAATTTACCCTGCTTTGAACGTCACTTATTCGTTACAACTCTGAATTAAGTTCCGTTTACGGCCACGTGTTCGTAAAAATGAGTACTATTCGAAAATAGTAAAATAAGACTGGAAGGGTGAAAAGAAAATTCAGGTCCACATGGAAGGCCTACGTGGCATCTCAGGGGTATTTTGATAATTTCACTACTACTAAGAATAAAATACAATAAATCTCAGGGCGGGATGTCACACAATATTTTTTCGCTCTAATGGTTCCTTAATAAAATTTAGCCTTTTCAGGCTAAATTTTTTTCGATAAATAAAATTTATTTAGAATATCATAACTTATTTTGATGAACATTTTAACTTAAAATTATTTAGATTCCAAGAAAAGTTGAAAATTCACGAAACTGACCCCATGTAACGAAAAAAACTTGTGTGGGCCTCAGCGTGCCACTGGACTTTGCTCAGTGGCACTACCGCCCACTCAAAATTTGCCATTTGTTAAACATTAATACAATTTCTACTTATAAGTTTCAAAATATTTAAGTATAAAAACTAAAAAGATTATTTAAAACTAAAAGATAAAAAAATAAAAATAAATAAGACCAGAACACATACTTTGACAGCCCATCCCGAAAGAAATCTTTCGATGGTGTGAATTGCCTAAAATACCCTTAGACGTTTGTGGTGTTGTGCGGTTTAAGTTGTGTTGTGGACCAATTATTTTCTTCCTAAATTTTTGGACCCAATTAGAACTAAAGGTTCTAATTGTTTTGGTTGGTTGTAAGAGAATTAGGACCACACACACACTCTCTCTCCCATTGACCCTCTTTTTCTCTCTCTTCTCTCTCGATTTTCTTCCATTTCCGTACACTGGTACGGACAATACCCAAATCAGACCCTATCTTCACAGATCGACGCCGAAGAGGTTGTTTTTATGTTCCTCGTGAGTCCATGTTTGACGGAATATTCCATTGGCGTCAGGTAACACTGTTAATTTCTGTTAAGGTTTTAATAGAATATTCCTAACGGCAGTTAAGTTTCAGTTAGGGTTTGGCCGCACGTAGGGGTGCTTCTGGTCGTGCCATGGCCAGCGCATGGGTGATCGAAATTTTTTTCTAAAAATATAGGGATGTTCCTGAGGTTGAGTAGATCATGGTGGTATATTCAAATACCCTATTTGAGTAATGTATGAGAAGTTATTTCCTAGTTTTGTATATGTGCTTTAAATAACGTTTATTCAGTTATTTCGCATATAGGTGAGACCTATCGTGGGGACGAGCGCCATCAATCGAGGCTCAGGGGCTATGACCCTTCGACATATTAGTGAGTGGGATTTTGGTTTTCTGTATATACCTATATACTTGAGATTTTTCCCAGAAAATGAATTTGAATGACTATGAGTTTTGAAATGCCATGCAAAGTATCTGTCTATTTTATTATGCATTAGTAGTTGCATATATTTATTATTGGTGCTACGGATGCACAGGTAAGTACCAGGTAAGTTCATAAATCAAAGATAGGAGATTGCTTCAGTTATGTGAGAAATGATGTGTTGTATTGAAAGCTCATAAACCTGCACCCCGGTGTTAGTGCTCCCGCCCAGAGTTAGGGCATAGTCCTTCATGTGATGTTCACCTCCCGCACCATATGCTCACCTTGGATCCAAGTTAGGTGCACAGGGTTGTCGTACATATCACTTTAGGTGGTTCCGACTTGTAGGTGACCTGCGATTATTCGCACAGCTTTCACGTGATCCCCTAGAGCATATTTATTTTACACCTAGTCTTGTCATATAGACCACCTTAGGTGGTTCTGACTCGTGTGCAGGATTTAATTTGATATGATTAAGATTGATTATGAGCTATATACTTAGCCGTGCAGATTGAGTTAAAGGGATTTGGCTGATGCGATATTTGACATTGATATATTTTGCCTGGATTACTTATAGCATTGCATTGAGATACTTTGGCATGGTATACTTCAATGGATTTTCATCTTGAGTATGATTTCTGATTCAGCTTATTATTATTATTATTATTATTTTCTGGGAAATTATACAGGTTTTACGCTGAAGGGTTAGAGCTTTTGAGAATTGAAATGATTTTGAAAAGTTTTGTTTTTGCCCACTCACACTTTCTGTTTTGAGCCCCTCCAGGTTTTAGGTAGAAGTGCTTTGGTGGATCACGAGGATTTCGACGGTGGTTCTTACAGAACATCATAAATGTAGGATCACCCTTGGGTGTTGTATAATTAGTACTTGTCCTGCTTGACGGTACTTAGGCTATTATGCTCTGATTGTGTATTTCACACTTCATCTTGCAATTACACCTTACCTTATCTAGGACTCTAGTTGATTTGGTTTTTGTTTATTCACAATTCCGTATATCTCTATTGCTTTCGCACAATGCATATGGCTACGTCACCCTCGCATGACGGCTAGCATGCCATGATTTAGGTCGAGGTGTGTCACATACTTACTACCCACCCCTTATCAGTTCATCGGAATCCCTCAATTAAAGATCAGTTGCATTAGTGAATTTTTCTTCTTATTCCCTCTAATGACCTTGCTTGGTCTCCCCCCATTCATTAATGTTTTCCCTTCATTATTTGGAATGAATTTTATTGGTATGATCATTTTAAGGTTTATGTGTAAGGACTTTGATAAATTTACAGAGAGTAGTGAGATTCAAACCCTGACCAAATAAAACTCCCCCATTTCTTTCTTAATAATTCTCATTTTGTAAAAAAGAGTTTGATGATTAGAGGAAAATAAGAAAGGTTTGATGAATCGGGAAATATGCATTTCTGGGCATGCATTGAACATGGGTGTAGTCAAACTTGGATTTGAGAGTATTTTAAAAGACTTTAAAATCCTAGTGTAGTCAATTAAAAGATTTTAAAGGATTTTAAAATCCATTCAAATCTAGGTGTAGGCAATTAAAAGATTTTAAAGGATTTTAAAATCCATCTAAATCTAACTGTATTAAAAAAATTAAGATTTTTTAGGATTTCAATAAGTTGTGGATTTTGTGGGATTTGAGAGCAAGAAGTATATATAACCAAGATAAGAATCCAACCTCACCCCCTAGGATTTCAAATCATTTTCCATTTAGGCAGTCCTCAAATCTCTACCAACCCCAGCCATACATAGGTAACCACTATATACTTTGGTGGAATCTCTTTTTATAACCCTTAGACCTTAATTAGGCATGTATGATTATCGAAGGACATAATCGATCTAAGATTTTGGTTAATACTACTCTCCCGCCATTCTGATTTTTTAATGTCTATGGTACTACAAGCACTACTGAAGTACCACAGCGTACGTCTGTGGCAAAATGGCAGTTGGTGGTGTAGTGCTCAAAAGCTCACCAAAGTTATGTTGATCTATCAATTGAGAAAGAGATGAAGTCATGGTTGTGTGAAAGGGGACCCAAAAAGGGAGGGATAAAGTGTCTATCGAGTACACCAGGGCAAGGGGAAATATTTTTTTTTTTCTTTCAATAAAAAAATTATATGAAAATCCACCACAATCCACCAAAATCTACAAACTAAATCCATTAAAATTCTTTAAAATCCATATGAATTTTGTAAGAGTCCTAAATCCTATCAAATCTATCAGTCACTTTTAAAATCCTTTAAAATCTTAGTTTGACTACACCCCCCCCTAAATGAAGGGGTTGCATTATGGGGATAGGAAGGAGGGAGAGAGGGAGGAGGGTGAGCTTGAGAATTATAATAGATCTTTTACATGTTTTTTGAATTTTAGTTTATGTAGTAATTTTTTTTCCAACTTTTAGATTAAATTTAATCAGGAGAATCATATATTAATTTGGGGTTTTACACATGACAAGTTAAGTCTCACACAAATTTTTCTTCCATAAAACATGAATTTATAGAGTTTTTAAGTGAATTTTGAATTAAATATTATTTTAATTGTTTTAGCCATTAGAATTTTTTTTTGTCAAAGAGATAGATTTTATTAAATACGAATTGAAATGTTTGCATCTTCTTTAATGTTAAAAAGAAACTTAGGGCCAAAGGCATCCCACAAGAAAGATCCTCTGTGCCTGAAAGCATGGTTTGCAATAGCGTAAGAGCATCTCCTTAAGGAGATGCCAAATTGTCCACATAAGCTATAACAGTAAAAAAAGACAGCCACAAATTGTTTCCAACCGAAATGCCAAATCCTATGTGGCATGACATGGAATGGCAGCAAAAGGCAGCTTCAAATTTTTTGTTTCTAATTATTAAATGTCTTTTATTAATATTTTAATGTCATTTATTATTTGATTGTTGAGCGGTAGAGTTGGTTTGTCTTCTGAGTTTCAACCACCACCACCCACCGACCACTACCAAATATTTTACATCCCATTACCTTACAACCACCTAAATGCAATCACCACCGACAACAATGGTGGCGGCGATGTTACTGCTCGTCCTGCTGATGGCGTCAATTGTGGTGAATGTGGGAGCATCTAACACAAACAACGTGTACAACTCATGCACAAACACCAAGATTTAGAGGTCCGACGACTTTACATTCCGGATGGCATTCTCATCCAAGACCTCTTTCCCTTTAAATGGGAACCAATCGCATCAGCTATCCCCTTGCGACCGCCGCCTATCATTGTCCTCCTCCAACGACTTTGTATTAGTATTAATTAATATGACTTTTATTATGAATTATTTATATGTAAATTTTAAAGTATAATGTCACAGCCCGTCCTGGAATTTTAATTCCGAGGACGTGAAAAGACGAAAATGCCCTTAAACGGGATTAAGGTGCGTAATTTTGGTATTGGTTTTACCTAAAATTCCTAAGTTATTGTTAATTAAACTTAAACTTGGACTAATAATTTTGTGTTTGGACTTTAGGTAGGGTCCTACACCCTAAATCCCTCCCCATTTCCCGTTTGTTGTCTCTCTCTCATCTCCTCAGTCACTCTCTCTCTCTTCCTCAGCTCTTCCTCAGAAACTCTCACTCTCTCTCTTCTTCTCGAACGCACGGGCAACCACCAAAACCACCTAAAACCTATACCAACGTCCAAGTTAAGACTACCATTGCAACCCTGAGGACTCCACGATCACGTAGACACCATTTTCAGGTAAGTTTTGCTTCGGAAAACCCTAGTTTTTAAGGTCCCGTGTTTATATACTGTTCATGATCTTTTAAATGGTTACGATTTAGGCTAAAAAAAGATCACAGCGAGCTTAGTGAGGTCCCAAGGAAGCTCGGAGTGCTTCGTTGGAAGTTTTTGGACGTAAGAACACGGAGATCGACAAGTTCAAAGTTTAGCCGGAGCTTTCGAGGCGTTTTCCGGCTAATCCCCGGCGAGTTAGGAGTCGAGGTAGGTATCAATCTCTTTGTCTCGTCAAGTAATACAACTTTCCTTTTTGTTTCACTCAATTTAGTTGAGTATTGAAGAAGTTATACTCATTTGAAAAATACCCAGTTTCCGGCGACCTCCGAGGCTTTCGAGGCAGTTTCCGGCCAAACCACGGCGAACTAGGTGTTGTGCAAGGTACCATTATCTTTTTCTCTTCAAGGGCTACAACTTTCGTTTTTGAATCACTTGATTTAGTTGAGAAATGACAAAGTTATGGCAATTTGAAAAACTGCCCAGAAAACGGCCGCCGGAAAAACCAGTCCGGCGACCCAAGGAAGAAGAAGGTGCTACAGTAAAAATAAAAAAATAAAAATAAAATTATTTTAAAAATATGTCGACGTCCGTGACGTCGAGTAGATCACTGTGGTATATTCATATACCTAAATTGAACACCGTATGAGAAAGTTATTGAAGATTGTTGGTTAGGTGTTCAAATAACGTTTTATAGTTTTCACATTTAGGTGAAAATGTGAATTGATGATCCGACCGTTGGATCATCACCAAACTTTGATACGTTGCAATACGTAATGTTTGAGGATTATTGGAACTTACGGATTGGGAATCCGAGTTACGGATCTTCCGGAATTGGAGTTGTAAGTTCATAAAATAAAATGTTAACCGTCACTTAGTTTTGTTAATTGACGGAGATCCGACCGTTGGATGGTGATGAAATTTTAGGATGTTATCCTAGAGATATATTGTGGACCTCTGGAAGTTATGGATTTAAAATCTGAGTGGTGGATCTTCCGGATCGAACTACGTAGTGACGTATTTTATATAAGTTATATATTCTATCGATATGAATTCTGAGGTTGGAATTGATTATTGTTTTAGGCGCCGATCGTCATGACGCCTTGGCGTATTGTGCTAGGGAGTTGTAGGGCGTACTCCAGGTGAGTGGGCAGTTTTGTTTTCCGTATACATATATACTTGCCGTTTTCCCAGAAATTGAAAATGCATGAAACTATGCTTTTAATGAAAATGTATAAAAGTATATGAGATATATTAGTTGAAATGCCATGCATAGAAGTATGCGAAAAGTATATAGAATTATATGAAAAACGTGAATCGAATTGCCATGCATGAAATGATATGAATTGATATATGATGCATATGTATGAATTGGTGCGGCGGACGCACAGGTGAGTATCAGGTGAGTATTTAAATACTGTTATGATGATGATGATATATATTGAGCTCAAATCCTGCACCATGGTTTAGTGCTTATAGTATTCACCGCATCGCACGCTCGCCTTGGATCCAAGTAGATGCTAGTCGTACAGTCCACGCGGAGTGGGTACGACAGACCAGTCGCGAGAGTGTTAGTGAGATTCCGACTGGTGGGTGACCTTAGATTATGTGCACAGATGATTTATGAGAAGCACTAGAGCGTAACTTGTGTGCAGAAGGCCGGACGGGTCACAGAGGTGACTCCGGTAGAGTGATAATTATAGATTTTGAGCTCTAGGTTCAACCGTATAGGGCTATTAGAGGGCCTACGGTTGATTACTTTCTTGCACCTTATATGATTATGTTGATGCATTCATACCTTATTACTGTTGAGATGATGTGGCATGGCATAATTAATATGAGAAATGTTGAGATGACATGGCATGGCATGATTGATAAAGAGATAATGTTGAGATAGTAAAAATGAAGTTTTGAGAATATATATGTATATTTATATTTTACATTTCTGGGAAAGTATACAGGTTTTACGGAGAGGGGTTACAACGTTTTGAGAAATGTTTGGATTTGGAAAAGAATTGTTTTACTGACCCACTCAATTTTGGTTTTGCGCCCCTCCAGGTTCAGGAATCACAAAGGTGTGGTGACTACGAGGAATTCGACGGTGTTCTGACAGATTGGACAAAATTAGGACTCACCTTCGGGTGTATCAATTTAAATTGTATCTTAAAGCTTCCGTACTGTGCAAATGGTTACGTCACTCTCACGTGACGGCCAGCATGCCCTCCTTCGGGATGGGGTGTGTCATATAAGATAGAAATTAAGGAAAAACAATTAATAAAATAATAATTTAATTTGACATATCAGGTGGAGAGTAATTTATATCCGCATCACAATCAATTTCTCGATTTAGCATTTAGATTACGCGCAACTCTGACTGCAGCAGCCTCCACTACAATCGAGCTTAAGAACATTGATCAGTTTCCCCGTACCTCCCGCCACCTGCAAATCCTAAGAAAAGTCTCTAGCCACCCACCTAACTCCTCCATGCATTGTAGTTGCATTCCATGCACCATCGCAATTGAATTTGATCAAACCGAAGTTAGGTCACTTCTGATAACTGTAAGAAATGTAAAAGCTGAAAAATGTAAAGAGGGATAATAGAGAGAGAGAGAATCTTGTAAATTGAATTTTTCATTACCACATAATGAATGAATACAATATATTGACTTATCTTATAAATACATAGCTATAACTAACTCAAGACTTAAACCAATGATACACAAACACATGGTAAGCTATACATGTAACACCTGACACTACTATATCTTAACATTCCTCCTCAATCTTATGTTGGGATTGTCCAAGCATAAGATTGGATCACTATGCAGAAAACAATGGTGAACATAAACCCTTGGTAAGTATGTCTGCATATTGTTCCACAGAACCCACAAACTGCAAAGAAATAGTGCCTTGCTGAACATGCTCTCTCACAAAATGACAATCAATCTCTATGTGTTTTGCTTTGGAATGCAAAACAGGATTAGTTGTTAAAGACATAGCCGAGATGTTATCATAATGAAGTAAAGGAGGTTGAGAAGTATCAATGTGTAAGTCTTTGAGTAATTGATGTAACCACAACAGTTCTGCTGTAATTGTTGCCATTGCTCTATATTCAACCTCTGTAGATGACCGGCTAATAGTGTGTTGTTTCTTAGAACTCCAAGAAATTGGATTGTTACCCAGAAATATAACAAAACCAGTGGTAGATCGTCTATTATTGCGATCCCCAGCCCAATCTGCATCAGTGTATGCTTTGAGAGACAAAGATCCAAGTCGAAAACAAATACCCCAATCCAAAGTACCTTTGAGATATCTCAGTATTCTCTTAGCAACAACAAAGTGAGAGTCTAAAAGAGAGTGCATAAACTAACACACTTGATTCATAGAATATGCAATGTCAAGCCTAGTGAAAGTTAAGTATTGTAAACCTCCCACAATACTTCTATAAGTCTTAGGATTTGAGTAATCTGAATTGCCATGATTCAATAGTTTTTAATTGGGATGACAAGGAGTAAGACAAGGTTTGCAATTAAGCATATCAGTCTTGTGCAATAACTATTTGATATATTTGGACTGATGAACAAAGATATCCCTAAGATTGATACTCTATTTGTAATCCCAGAAAAAAAATGCAGAATTCCCAAATCTTTCATATCAAATTTTGTAGTTAGTTAAAAGATAACAAACTGAATTTGATCAGCACTATCACCAGTGTGGATGATGTCATCCACATATAAGAAGAGGATGATAGGGGAATGACCATTATGTTTGACAAAAAGAGATGGATCAGCATATGAAGACTTAAATCCCAAAGAAAATAAAAACTTGGTGAACCTGTCATTCCAAGCTCTTGGAGCTTGTTTGAGACCATACAAAGATTTCTACAGCTTACAAACATAGTCTGGATGTGTCTTGTCAATATATCCTTGAGGCTGAGACATATATAGTCATCCTTAAGAAACCCATGTAAAAAAGCATTTTTTATATCAAGTTGCTTCAATTTCCAGCCTTTTGTTGTAGCTAAAGACAACATTAACCTAACAGTTGTTGGTTTGTGATAAGTCTTATATTTCATAGATTTATACCATCCATTCCTAGTCTTTTTGTGATATTTTTGAGTTAAACTGGTTGTGTTTTACTCTCTTTTGTGTTAATGTGCAGTTAATTGTATTTTAGAGCCATTTAAGGGTAAATAAGGCAAAATGGTGCTGAAAGATGAGAATTGAATAAGGATTCTGATGTAGAGAGAGATTCAAAGGGGAAACTGAATATGGTGATGAATATGTCTCTTTATAAGACCAATAAAAGCAAAAAAATGTGGGAATTAAATGCCCAATTACTAGGATGTATTGGCAATCTGTAACAGCCTTTTTAACCTTATAAAATTGAGAGTTTCGGCCACTTTTACATAATCCTTTCTCCAGTCACCATTTGCAGCCTCGAAGAAACCACGCAACCGTGCTATTCTTTGAGAAGTTCAACATCAGAATTGCTTCAAGGGGGTTTCTTCTATGAACTTTAATTTCACTCATGTTGTTCTTAATATTTATATATTCTGTAATCATGTTGTGTAATTAAGTTCATAGCTAGGGATTTCGATGTAGCCTTGCAAAATTATTCTATGTTAGTAAGCTAAAGTATCCGATTCATCAATCTGTTTCTTGTTTCATTCACTAATTTCATAGGTCAATTTGTTTGTTTATCTTAATGTTTGATCACCATTAGGGTTTCTTACAGATTATTTGATCAAGGTTATAATACACATCATGCTTAATCTTGGTAGACATGTGAATGAATGAAGAAACTGCTATGCATACATCCTGCCCTGTGATTTGTTTGGTTCTTTGAAGTTTTCTTGTTCTTAATGGATTCTTATTTGGTAATCTAAGTTGAACATCACAACTAGGTTGCAGATTAGGAGTACTTGATCACAACCACACATCAAATGGATGATCATGAATGAGTAAAACGAACCCTACTTGCATATTGGAAAGTTGAATGCATTTTGACTTAATTTTCATGGAATTCACTTGTAATGGTGCAATTGGTATCCCTAGCTCCATTCCCATCGTTTCTGAATCAATATATCATTCATCTTTATCTTGTTTTGCATTTTAAGTTACTTTAGCTTTCAAAACAAAAATCTAAATTCAGTTTGCATTTTCATTGTGTAGTTAGAGTTCTCATAAAGCTAGTAATTTTTAGAGTTCTAATCAATCCCTGTGGTTGATGTGATAAAAGTTAAGCACTCAAATTAAACCCTCTTGTTGTCAAATGTAGTTAGTATAAATGCAAGTATGGATCATTCTAAACTGGGGATTAGGAGGGCTTGCTAAAACCTCTAAACTGACTCAAAAACATAAAAACAAAGTTAAAAACGTTTGACTAGACTCAAGGGACTCAAAACAGGTTCAAAAGACTCAAAACAACTTAAAAACACTCAAAACTGCCTAAAAACACAAATTGGGCAGTTTCTGACTCTACACACAACTTTGGACGAAAATTGGGTTTTAGCTTGAATCAAAACACTCAAAAACACAAACAAAACAGAAATTTAAAACTTTGAAACAAGAAAGTAAAAGAGGGGTTTTGATTTGGACGAATTTGAAACAAACAAACAAGTATGAAAACTGGACATATTATAAAACGAATTTGAGAAATAAGATGATGGATGGATTAGTTAGAGGTCCGTTCTTCACACATAACACACTTGTACATGAATTGATTTCCAATTGCTTTTCAATAAATTATGATTGAGTTGGATGAATGCATGCGACAACCCAAATCATTCTCCAAAAGTTCCCTATATGAATGCATAATAGAGATACAATCAAAGATCATTACATTCCATGAAAATCATAAATGTTGACGAGGCAATTGTAACTATGAATGCATGATACGTTTGCCAAGAATTCAATTAACGCGATTGTGACAAGCAACCTTCACTACTAATGAATATAAACTTGTAACGATTAGGTGAAACTTATTTATATTCTAGCATCTAATTCATGCATGAAAACTAAGTATGCATCCTTAATAAATATGCAAGAATCAGTTATGAATAAAACAGATAATTGAATTGCAATCACAACTTAACAAATCACAATTGGCAGAAATCAATTCATATCTCAAGCATGTTCATGGCTTCAAACTTCCCCCTAACTAAATAGAAGTTTAGCCACTCATAGTCACAGCAAAATCAGAAATTAACAAAGTAAACATTGAAAACAAGAACAAAGTACACCTAAAACGCTCCAATCTTCAAGCTTGAAACACCAAAGGCCATTCTTCTTCCCCACCTTGCTGCAACACAAGTGTTTATGGATGTTTATGGATGAATGGAAGGGTCAGGAATGTGTTTAGGTTGAATGAGGGCTGCGGCAAGAATGTATGGTGGTGGAGAATGGTGTAGAATGATGAATTGTTGCGGCTGAGAGATGTTTCTGAATGGTAGAGGGTTGTGTATGAAATTGTGGCTGAAACACTCATATTTATAGGCTAGGGTTTTCACAAATTATGATGGGAAAAGGCTAGGGTTTTGTAGAAAAAGGCTTGGCCCAATCCAAGGTGTAAAAGAACTAGGGTTTGTGGCAGATTTTTAGGCTCCTAGAAAGAGAATAGGCGCCACTTTTTTAGGCTTCTAGAAAGAACATGTTTTGTGGAAGAAATTGGAACTTCTAGAAGGGTTTGGGGAGCCACCTTTCTAGGGCTTGTAGAAAAGTGGGTGCGGCATGTGTTTAAGGGAAGATATAGGCCTTCTAGAAGGGTTTTAGGTGCCCTTGCAGCTGATTATTCATCTTCCAAGTCTTAAATTGATTTCTCCATCTCTTTAGCACATTCCTAGCTTCACTTAATCTTCAAAAACGTCCATTCCTTGTGCTCCACATGCATGCAATCCATTCCAACCCATAATTGCTCTAAAATGCTTCAAAAGGCACTTTCTTGCCAACTTTGCCAATTAGACCTATAAACAAACGAAAATAGCTTAAAACACTATAATAAACACAAACTAACTATGAAAATGCAAGAAAACAAGCTAACTAAGTCGCATAAATATGCTCCTATCAGTGGTTCAACACCCTTACTTGTGCCATTATACTATCTTACGTGGGTTAGATTGTTCAAGCATTAAATGAACATCAATCTGGTCATGATGATCAAGAAGAGAAGGAGGAACAACCAAAGGAAGCTTATTGTGCATATTTTCATGAGGTTCCTCAGCTTTACAAAGATGAAGAACCCTTCATTCCTCCCAAGCCATATGTTCCACCAATTCCTTTTCCAGGTAGATTTGTCAAACAAAAACATGATGAGCCACCCATAGATGTGCTTGAAGAAATTATGTCAGACATAGTGTTTGAAGCTCTTCCTCAATGTTCTAATTCAATTGAATGTTTTTCAAAATCTATGTCGGTTTCTCCATGTTGTTTTACATCTTTTCAGTTGCCATATTTGGAGTCTTTGGAAGATGATTTACTGCCATTTCAAGATGAAAAAGAATTGAAGTTAGATAACGAGACCTTGTTGTCATCTCAAATAAAGGAAGAGGATATGGCCTCGCACTTTATTCACAAGGAGAGACAAGAACGCCATCACAATTAAGTCCTTGTGGAAATTCAACGCACCATATTCAAAGTCCCTCAAAAGAAACCAGTTTTTCCGACCAAGGTTTGGAGGTACCTTGATTTCCTACCACCCTAGGCATTCATCCATCATAACCACCGCATCTTGCCTAGACATGAAATAAAGCGCTTCCTAGGAGGCAACCTAGCTGGGTTTGTGTTATTTCCTTTTATTTTGTCTTTTAGTTTTTGTCTTATTTCATTCCATGCATACTCTACCTTGCTGCATTGCATGCATTCCATTCATTTTTATGTATCAAAGACAATGCTTAGTTTATGATTGGGGGTGTGGGATTGAAAATTTTCGTTTGTTTTTAGTTTTGGTTAAGTTTGCTTTTGCTTACTAATGTGAATGTATATGAGGGCTATGTTTACAAACAAAACTACAGTGTTGTCATGAAAAGTTCCATATCATAATTTTTGTAGTTCACAAAGTTATTACTCTTGAATTATGATGGCAAAAGTACCATGCTCAAATTCTAGAAGAAGAATAGTGGAGACTACCCTAGTGAGTTATTTTGAGCCTATTTGCTTCTTTGAGATGGTTTACAGTGTTTCTGTTCTTTCAATTTCACTTTAAATGATCTCATTATTTCTCTTTGATTGAATGCTAAGAATAATCCTATGTTGCAGATACCATGTGTTTATTATCACCTATGAATGAACTCATTGAGACAATGTTAGGCTATGCATGTATTAACCACTAAAAGGCCTAATTCTCATCCCTTTGTGTGCTCTATTCACCCTTGTTGCAGCCAAACACTTTTAACCCGATTCTTTCATCACCTATGACAAACTCTACCCATCTTAGCCCATTATAGCCATACCTTATAGTTTGGGGAATACCAAAGTGATGAAGATAGATAGATTGAGCTCTAGATTAAGAATTTGGCGTGTACTGAGGTAACATGTGCTGGAATTGCAAAACAAGAAAGAAAAAAAAAGAATAAAGAAGATGCAATTTCTAAATCCTTCACTATTGCACGTGTGTCCTGGATGCCAAGAACAAACAACGAAGATCAATTCAAGAGTAGAGCTTGCTGGTTTCACAACAAAGACACTTTGGTATGTCAGGCTTGATAGAAGCATATTTATGCAACTTAGTTAGCTTATTTTCTTGCACTTTCATAGTTAGTTTCTGTTTATTATAGTGATTTAAGCTATTTTCATGTGTTTGTAGGTCCAAATGACAAAGTTGGCAAGAAAATGCAATTTGGAGCATTTTGGAGCAGTTTTGGGCCAAGAATGGATAGCACATGCATGGAGCAAGGTGGATGGACGTTTTTGAAGTTCAAGAGGCTAGGAATGTGCTGAAAAGATGAAGAAAATAAAATCAAGACAAAGAAGATAAGGAATCAGCCAAAAAGAAGGAACATTATCCAAAACCTTATCCAACCTTATCTTATCTTATCATATCCTAATCTTATCTTACCTTAATTCCAGCTACAAAGGGGAGTTCTTTTCAGACTTGGACACATAAAAACCTATTTCTAGAAGCCCTATCCCTTCTCCTACAAATCAGCCGCACCTAGCATTTCTAGAAGCCATGTTTCCTGCCACTAAACCTATTCCTATTTCTTCCTGGTTTCTGCCATTTAGTTAACCTTTTTCCTTGGGATTTGGAGTGCCAATCCTTTTCCAAAGCTACCTAGGCCCTGCCTTTTTCTCCATATAAATATATTGTGCAGCAGCACCCAGAAATCACACACCATTCACCATAAATTCGTCCCATACCTTCCTTACACATTCATCCCATTGTGCTGTAGCTATGCAAGGAAGGAGAAGAATGAGCCACCTGGAGCCGTACTTGCCATTCAAGACGTTGGATTGTTGAAGCGTTTCTAGGTGTATTCTATCTTTGTTTTCAATGTTTAAATTTAATTGTCTTTGTTTAATTGTGAACATTAGAAACTAATTTCTTTATAGTTAGAGGTGAATTCGAAGCCATGATTATATGTTTTATATGAATTGATTACATCCAGTTATTGTTTCTTGAGTCTTGAATGTGATTTGCTTATTTGAGTTATTAAAACTTGTTTATGTATGTTGATTGAGGATGCATACTTAGTTGGCATGCATGAACTTGATGCTAGAGTATAAAGGAGTTTCACCTAATCGTTATGAACTTATATTCACAAGTAGTGGAAGTCATTAGTCATGATTGTGTTAAGTAAATCCTAGGTAGGAGTATCATGCTTTTCATAATTACGAATGTCTCGTCAATGCTTATGGTTTTCAAAGAACTTAATGACCTTTGATATGTTTTTTATCATGCTTTTCATAGTTAGGGGACTTAAGAACGATAATTTGGTTGTGATATGTATCTCGTCCAATTCAATGAATTAAGGAAAATCTGATGGTTAATTTATGCTATGATGGTTAACTTAGGGTGTTGTCATTCATGGTTTAAAGAAATAATAACTGGAAATCGATTTGTGTGCAAGTGTGTCATGTGTGGAGAAGGACCCTCTAGCTAGCCAATCACCCATATTTTCCCCCAAATTCGTGCTAAATTTGCTTAAGTTTTTAATTTACTTGTCTTTACTTTAAATTCGTCAAAAACCCAATCCCCTCTACTTTGCCATGTCAAGTTAGTTAGAATCTGTCCAATTTGTGTTTTTAAGTGTTTTGAGTCAAGTTAAAATCAATTTTCATCCAATTCACCCTCTAGTGTCTAGTTTGAGTCTATTTGATTGTTTTGTGCTGTTTTGAGTCTTTTTAGTTTGTTTTGAGTCATAAGAGTCTAGTTTTGTGTTTTAGAGTTTAATTTGTGTAGATTAGCAGCCCTTCTAATCTCGGCCTAAAATGATCCCTACTTTCATATACTACAATCATAGGGTTTTAATTTGAGTGTTAGTTAAATTTCACATCAAGGCTCTAGTATTTTTTTATCCATTCTTACATGGCCCCTAGCCTAAGCCTTACATTACAACCTTGTGAAAGACCTAGCTGATCTTTGAGGATATATTCATGGGTGTTGGTAAGTATGTATGCTATCCATATTCTTAGTGTTTGATTCCTTTCATGAGATATATTCAGAAATTATGCTTTTATTTCATATTTCATATGTTAGAATTTTGATTCCCTTTTACATAACTTCACTCACATATGTTTGTCGAGAGACTACACCTTAGGATCTGAGTGAAAATTTGAGTGACAATCTGTGAGAATTAGAGTTGAGTCGAATTTTATCTTCAATCTTTGAGTATGGTGCTTCTAAAGTCATGAGTCATGGAGCAATATTTTTACACTACGCACATGATATGATTCTTTGAAGTGGCAGACTTTTGGTTTGAATGTATGACTAAGCTTTCATTGGTTCTTATTAGTTTGTTTCAAGTATGCTTTAACCAATTTATTTGTCGAGTTTGTAGATGTTTGTGGGCGTCATCGTTGTAAACCCTCAGGAGACGCAACTCCTCCTACTAGGGACACCTAGAGGTTTAAAGGCTTGTTGCATATGCTCAGTGCAATCTTTAGCCGGCGAAAGTGGTCTAGTTAGATTTTTCTTTGTTTTGTTTGTTTTAGCTTTAGTTTTGCTCGACAACTGGCAGTTTGACAACAGGACTGAAAGTCTCATAGTAATGAAGACCTGCCTCCTGTGAGAACCCTTTGGCCACCAATCTGGCCTTATACCTTATAATAGATCCATCATAATTCCTCTTGATCTTGTATATCCACTTACATCCCACTAGGTTTTTATCAGAAGGTAAAGGAACAAGGGTCTAAGTATGTTGCTGAAGAAGTGCAGACATTTCCTCATTCATAGCATCTTTCCAATGAGAAGACTTAGAAGCAATACTGAAAGACGATGGTTATGCGTCATTGGCAGAATGTAACTGAGCAGGAAAAGCCTTTTTCTTCTTAAAAATCATAAACTTAGACCTAGACTGCATAGGATGTGAATTATGAGCTGGAATAGTAACAAGTTAGAGCTCTAACACTTGTGAAGTAGTAGTAGATGGATATAATTCTAAATCAGCTGAGAACTCAGAACTTGGCCATGAAGTTGGAGAAGAACCAAAGGGGACAAGATCACCAGTATTTGATGCGTAAATAGATAAGCACACAAATTAAACCCTCTTTTGTCAAATTGTAGTAAAGATGTAAGTAGGGATCGTTCTAAACCGGGGATTAGGAGGGATTGCTAAACTCTTGAAAACTAACTCAATAATGTAAAAACAAAGTTTAAAACACTAAACTAGACTCAAAGAATGTAAAATTACAAGTTAAAACACTTAAACAAACATAAAACTTAAAACAGCAACCTAATGACTCAAAACTGCCTAAAACCACTTTCTGGGCAGTTTTGAGAACCTAACAAGAACTTGGACGAAGTTGGATGAAAACTTGGATCAAAACACTTAGAAACACAAATCAAAACACTTTCTAACTAATCTAAGACTTCAAAATAAAGGGGGATTTGTTTTGGACGAAAATTGAAAACAAAACAGAAACTTTAAAACAAAACAGATTGTAAAACGTTTTTGGATGAAAAGGATGGATAAAAGGCTAGTTAGGAGGTTCTTCTCCACACATGTCACACTTGCAAACAAAACGATTTTCAGTTGTTCTTCCAATAAATTATGAAACTCAACACCCCAAGTTAATTAGATACGCTTAAATTAACCTTCAAGTTCTCCTTAAGTTAATGAATTGGATGGGAAAACGCATACAACAATTCAAAGCATTCCTCAAAGGTTCCTTACGTGATGAGCACAATAAAGATACAATCAAGAATCATGAAGCACAATGAGAACTATAAGTGTTGACGAGGCATTCGTTACTATGATGAGCATGAAACTAGTGCCAAGAATTCATTCAACGCGATCGTTTTCAAGCGACCTTCACTACTTGTGATTATAAGATTGTAACTATTAGGTGAAACTCCCTCATAATCTAGCATCATATTCATGCATGAAAACTAAGCGTGCACTCTCAATCAACATACACAAATAAGTTATCAATCAAGTAGATGAACGAATTGAATCCACAACTTATGAAATAACAACTGAATGTAATCGAATCATATTGCAAGCATGTACATGGTTTCGAATCACCCCCCAACTAGGGGGGTTTAGTTCCTCATACTCATAACACAAAGTTTATTGAATTGAAACATTGAAAACATAAGAAAGATTACACCTAAAAGTTCCAGCAATCTGCAATAGACTAGCAAGCACATTCAAGAGCACTCCTTCTTCCTTCTTGTTGCGGCACAAGGTATGAAGATGGTTTGGATGGGTTTTGGATGATGGAGAATGGTGGGAAGGTGTCTAGGATGGGTGTATGGCACGGCTAGGAAGGTTTGGGGTCAGAAAATATGGATTTAGGTGGAGGTTGGGCACGGCAAGAGGGGAGAGATGAAATCTGGCGTGAATGGAGTTGTATGGATGTGTGTGTAATGTTTTGTGGCTGCAACAAGAGGTTTATTTAAAGGAAAACAGAAATTCAAACCCTAGGTTGATTAGGAAATCAGAAATTAAGTCTAAGGATTCTAGAATTAGGAAATAAAATCAGAAACTTAAAGGAAACCCACCAAAAGTTGCGGCAATCACTTAAAACACAAAAGGAATGTGTTTTAAGTCAGATTTTGGGAAAGAAACCCTCTCCCTTGCACGACAAGGAAGAGGAAAGGATGAGGGAGGTGCGGCTCATGTTTTAAGAAAGGAAACATGTCCTAAAACTAAAGGGAAATAGGTCTACTTGTGCGGCAAGGGTTTGGGAAAGGTCTAAGTGACCTAAAACTGATGGGAAAGAGGATCCCTTGCACGGCAAGGAAGGGGGATTAAGGGAAAGGTGCGGCAAAGGTCCTAGAGTGGTTTAGGGCCTTTGTTTGGTGTCCCAAAGTGCTTAAAAGGTATTCAAAGTGGCTGGAAATTAAGGACATTTAGGAATAGGGAAGGTCAACCAAAATAGGAAACCTTGGCTTAACTTTCCTACTTCAAGTAGGAATCCTTGTTGGAGTAGGAATCCTTGTTCTTCTAGGAATCCTCAAATGAGTAGGAATCCTTCTTTAATTAGGAATCCTTTGTTGATTAGGAATCCTTCATTGATTAGGAATCCTTCTTGGATTAGGAAACCAACTTTCTTCAAGACTTCAATTCATCCATTCCTTTTGCTCCAAAAGGCTCCAATTTGCTTCTTTTTGCACACTTTGACCTTAGAACCTGAAAACACACAAAAGTGACTTTAAACACTAAAATAGCTAAGTAAACACAACCTAAATGCACGAGAACAAGCCAATTAAGTAGAATAAATATGCTCCTATCAGTATTGCAGAAATGGGTTTGAGTAACAGAAGGAGATGCAGTGGTGCTATGATAAAAAAAAAAAAAACAACTGGTAAAGGTATAGGAATTACTAGGGTAGGCACATAAGTATTTAGCTAAACAACTGAAGTAGAAACAGGTACTTTAGGTCTAGATGTAACAAATGGTTTCAAAGTGGGAAAAACATCTTCATAAAAAATAACATGTCTGGAGACAATGACTTTGTGATCTTTGACAGAATAACAAATATACCCCTTATATTGAGTGGCATACCCCAAGAAGATACACTCAGTGGTCTTAGGTTCAAGTTTATTTGATCTGTAAGGTTTTATAGAAGGGTAACAACCACAACCAAATACCCTCAAGTAATCTAACCCAGGTGGAGAATGATATATGATATGATAATAACGAGCACTCAAATTAAACCCTCTTTTTATCAATTGTAGCAAAGTATGTAAGTAGGGATCGTTCTAGGCCGGGGATTAGGAGGGATTGCTAAATCACTTGAAAACTGACTCAAATACGTAAAAACAAGTTTAAAACACTAACCTAGACTCAAAGAATGCCAAACTAAACTTTAAAACACCAAAACAAACCAAAAGACTCAAAACAGCAAACAAACACTCAAAACTGCCTTAAAAACACTTTCTGGGCAGTTTTGAACACTAAACACAAATTTGGACGAAAATTGGTTTTAACTTGACTCAAGACTCTTAAAAACACAAACTAAATCAATTTCTAACTAATATGACTCAACAAAATAAAGGGGGATTGATTTTGACGAAAATTGAAAACAAAACAAAACTTTGTAAATTGAACAAATTCTAAAACGAATTTGGTTAAACTGAATGGATGGAAAGCTAGCTAAGGGGTTCTTCTCCACACATGTCAAACTTGCATACAAAACAATTTCCAATCGCTTCTCAATAAACCATGAATTCTCAACGCCCCAAGTTAATTAGGTCCGCTTAAATTAACCCTCAGATTTTCCTTAAGTTATTGAATTGGATGAATTGCATACGACAACCCAAAGCATTCCCCACAAGTTCCCTACATAAAAGCGCATAATAGAGACACATGCAAGAATCATTAAGTTCTATGAAAACCATAAGCATTGACGAGGCACTTGTTACTATGAATTGCATGAAACTTATGCCAAGAATTTACTTAACACGATTGTGATCAACAACCTTTACTACTTGTGAATATAAGTTCATAACAATTAATTGAAATTGCCTTATATCCTAGCATCAAATTCATGCATGCAAACTAAGCGGGCCCTCTTAACCAACATACACAAACCAGTTTTAATTCATATAGATAAGTAAATTGAATTCACAACTTATGAAACGCAATTAGAAGTAATCAAATCATATAGCAAGCATAAACATGGTTTTGAATCCCCCCCTAGCCAAGGGGGGTTTAGTTCCTCATACTCGCAAAGCAAAGATACATAAATTTAGAAATTACAATCCAAAGAAAGAAAACACCTAGAACGCTCCAACTTGGCAGCAAGCGCATCAACGATTTCTCCTTCCTTCTTGCTGTGGCAGAGAAGTTTAGAACAGGTTTTGGGTGGTATTTATGGTGTAGAATGGATGGGGAATGGTATGGAAAGGTTTAGGGTTGATGGGTGGTGTGGCAAGGGTTGATTTTTGGCAGAAATTTGGGAGAATGGTGATGGAAGGCTGCAGCAAAGGGCAAGGCAGATTTCTGGCGTGAATTGTGAATTATGAGAGGTGGTAATTTCGGCCAAGGGAGTTAATGAGTATATATAGGCACTCAAAACCCTAGGGTAATCAGATTAGGGCTTCTAGAAACCAAATCCATCAGAAAATAGGTTAAAGCAATCAGATTTTGAATGGGAAAAGGCCTAGGGTGCGGCTAGATGGATAGGGTAAAGGATGGGCCTTCTAGAATGCCTTGCAAGGCAAGGCAAAGGGTTCGAGAAAGGGGAAAGGTGCGGCAGGTTTAAGGGATGCAGATAGGGCTTCTAGAAAGCCCAAAACCAAGAAGAAATAGGCCCTAACCCACGGCAAGGATGAGAAAATATTCTAGAACCCCTCTTCGTGTCTTTCAACGCTTAGGAACCTTCTAAGATTGCTTAAACTCAAGGCCATTTAGGTTTAGGAAAGATCAACCCAAAATGGAAACTTTTAGGCTTAGCTTTCCTACTTCAAGTAGGAAACCTCGTTTGAGTAGGAATCTTCATTCTTCTAGGAATCCATCTTCAACTAGGAATCCCTCGTTGATTAGGAATCCTTCTTCAGTTTGGACTCCTCCTCGGACTAGGAATCCTTCTTGGACTAGGAATCCTCAAATCTTCAAATCTTGAATTTTGTCCAAACCTTGTGTTCCAAGCATGTACTTTTCAATCTAAGCTCACATTTGCTCCAAAAAGCTCCAAATTGCATCATTTTATGTAATGTGCCCTTTAAACCTGAAAACACATGAAACTAGCTTAAAAGACTACTTTAAACTAAGAAAACATAACGAAAATGCATAAGAACTAGCTAACTAAGGCGCATAACTATGCTCCTATCAAATTCCCCCACACTTAGCTTTTGCTAGTCCTCGAGCAAAACAAAGAAACAAAACAAAACAAATACACAATCTAAACCTTCCAACATTTGCCTCAGGGATTTTCAATGCACATGACATGTTAAAAATCATCACTCCCACATATTTTAGTCATCTTCACACTTAAGCACATACTTAATCATAGTCACCACTTACTAGTTCACATTTAACCATTAAAACATGATTTTGAGTGTAGTAACGTGCCTTAGAGAATTCGCTCAATTCCTTACTAGATATGCACTCAATTTTCACACTGATTTTCTAACTACACACCCTATACTAGTTATATGTGAGAAGATTGATGTAGACATAAAAACGAACGCTCACATATATATATAACAAAGAAAGCATTTTCAGGAGTTAATAAGCATTTAGATATGATCTCATGAATGGAATGCTACTACTTAGACGCGAGAACCAGGGACACCATATGCTCATACCAATTTTAAACTCCACAAATTGAAACACATAACACTCAAGATTAAAGTCAAGGGTTGTAACGGGGCTGGGGGCGTTGGTTAACAAAGAAAGATAGGGATAACAAACGTTCTTAAAACAATAGTAAGCAAAGTATTGAAATAGAACTTAGAATTCACTTTAGAATGCAGAAATCAACTTTTAAACATAACGGGAAGACTTAAGAAATCAATTAGGGCCGAATTCAACTTTTTGGACCCTTTCTTCAACAAACAACACTTTAGAACTCTTTTTCACATCTTTTTCAACTATTTTGCATATTTTTCACAACTTTTCTTTTTTTTCTTTCTATTTTGCACGAATTTTTTTTTTCTTTGCGGTGCCTTAATATGAACTTTGGCACACACACATATCAAGAATCCTTCCCCCACACTTGTTTTCTGCAATACATTGATCAAAAGGAATTCATTTTGAGTTATGCTTTACTATGCTTTAAGAACAAGGGTATGGATGGTCCTAATCTAGGCTAGGTGAGGATAGTGTGGGTTAACAAAGAACATAGGTTACACAAGGCTCAACGGGGTTAAAACCTACAAAACAAATGAACATGGGGATCACGGCAATTTGGCTATGGTGGTCACTACACAACTTTATCTTGAATACGTGTTATGCAAATCAATAACATGTTTTGAATGAAATAGGCATGAGTTCTAGTATTTGGAACTAAATGACGAAACGCCTTCTAAGTTGTAACCAAGCAAGGAATAATGCACATATTTTAACTCTCCAAATAAACGTTTAAGCTCAAGTCTCACAAGGTTGTAGCGTTTGTTTGAGTTCCTTCCTTCAAGCATGTTACAAAAACTAATTTTTTTTCTTTATGATTACATGTGAATTCATAAGTTATAACCACAACCAAGCATAAACCAAAGAGTAAATCAAACTTTCATCCATGTTTTTAACTCTCTTTAACAGTCATGCTATTAAAAACTGAATCCTCATCATTGTGTTGGAAGGTACCCTAAGACACAAACAAACACACAAAAACAACTCTTTTTGGGTTTTTCAAAACAATTTTTCAAATTTTTATGGGATTTTCTGATTTTTAAGTCAAAACACACTAAAACACACCAAAACAGCTTAAAAACACTTAAAAACAGCAAGAAACAACATTGGAAGTTATGAGTGAGAAAACCCTACGAATTTGCATCAAAACACTTTGGTTACCCCCCCACACGTAAATCAAACATTGTCCTCAATGTTTCAAGCATAAACTATCACAAATAACCAACAAACAAAGAAAACAGCAACTAAACAATCTAACATGGCAGAAACGAAATAACAACAAAGAGAAGGGTTTAGGAACGCAAATCTGGAATTGGAGTGCTCTCTAGGTCTTCCTTTGTCGAATGCATGGGTTGCCTCCCAAGTAGCGCTTTCTTTAACGTCTTGCAGCCGGACGATGCGCCATTGAAGGTTTATGGAACCCCACGGCATAGAGGGGTTTTTCCACAACCTGTCCTATGAAATACTTCATTCTTTGGGTCCTTGAATGGGATGGGATAATGATCATTTCTTATTGTCGTGTTTTGCTTCTCTAAATCAACACGAACTCTCCCACGACGTTGACTTCGATTAGGTACCTGCACCATACAAGGTAGCAACCTATTAGTTGAAATGGGAATCGAAATTGGAATAGGTGGCTTACCTTTGTACGGCAAAGAAGTGGTAGCACTATGGACAGATGCACAAGGGGTGCACTCGGCCAGATTTGGTGATTTCAAGGTTGGGGCCGTGCACTCTTTGTTGTTCACTCCAATTCCTTCCTCGATGGTGGGTTGTGGTACATTCTTCTTGACTAGTGTTGAACATTCCTGCCCTATATTTTCAATTACATTAATAGCACAACAAGAACGAACATCATTAGTATTCTCAACCGATTCAGAAATCTTAAAGTTAATCATATCACCACCAAAGGCCATAGTTACTGCTCCCTTGGCCACGTCAATCTTGGTTTGAGCCGTTTTCATGAATGGCCGTCCAAGTAAGAGTGGTGATGGTGGAGAGTGGGTTGAGTCTTCCATATCAAGCACATAGAAATCTGCAGGAAAAATCAAGTGGTCTACCTGCACCAAAACATCTTCCAACACTCCTTTGGGATATGCATTAAATCGATCGGCTAATTGAATAATAACTCCATCATTTTTAAGCTTTCCTAGATTCATAGATGCATAAACAGCATATGGCATGACATTTATAGATGCACCTGAATCTAACATAGCATGATCAAACCTCGTATTGCCAATAACACAAGGGATAGTGAAACTACCTGGATCTTTGCATTTAGGTGGTAACTTTCTTTGCAACAATGCAGATACATTCTCACTTACGTGTACCACCTCTTTCTCCAAAAATCCGTTTCCTTGTTGTACAAAGCTTCTTAAAAAACTTGGCATACTTCGGGATTTGCTTTATAGCATCAAGGAGTGGGATATTGACATGCACCTTCCTAAACGTCTCGAGAACATCTTTCTCCTCTTCTTTGTTCTTGGCTTGTAAAAATCTGCTAGGAAACGGTACATTCGGAGGAATGATATTAGAATTAACTTGAATTGGACCTTCCTTACCTATGGTGGCCGAATTGGAATGCTTGGGTGGTTGCGGCAAGGGTGTTTCTACCCTTGCCGTGGCCTTTGCTTGGTTTTCCTCCTCAAATTGCAACTTCTCGCCCTCCATGGGGGCATATCTCAATGGTTGTGGCTCAGTGCCTACTTCTTTCCCGCTCCTTAGCGTGATGGCCTTGGCAGTTTCAAATCCTCCCCTCGGATTGACAACGGTTGAACTTGGCAACTTGCCTTACTCTCGAAATTGGCCCATGAACTCCGCAATCTGCCCTACTTGCTTCTCCAACTCATCCATCCTTTTGTCTCTATTTTGCATACCTTGCGCCATAGAAGTTAGTAATTGAAAAATCTGATCATTATCAATGGACGAACCTGAATTAGTTTGGGTAAGTTGTGCTTGAGGTTGTATGGGTGCAAACGGCTTTTGATAGAAACCCGGGGGTTGTTGCCTAAATGTGCTTTGTTGTTAGCCTTGTTGGGGTTCTCGCCATTTGAAGTTTAGATGATCTCTCCAACCGGGATTGTAGGTATTAGAGAAGGGATCACTTCTTTGTTGATATGGCTACCCAAAACCCACGGCATTAAGGGTCTCCCACCCTCCATTCTCTATCAATTGTGGGCACTTGTCCGTTAGGTGTCCTTGCATGGAGCACACGCCACAAGCACTTACATTTTGTACTTTTGGTCCTTCCACAACCTGAGAAAGAAGAGTAGTAAGGTTAGCCATTTGATTTTGAAGTTCGGAGATGGCACTTACCTCATTCACTTGGTGTTGTCGTGGGTTTGTCCTTTGCCCAACACCTTTGTATTGTTAAGCGTTCAACGCTCGATTGGCAATCAAAGTCTTTGCTGCCGTGGGGGTCTTGTCCACCAAGGCTCCTCCTGCTGAGGCGTCTAGCATTTAACGTTCGATTGGTAGAAGCCCCTCGTAGAAATATTGTAGAAGAAGTTCTTCCTTCATTTGATGCTATGGACAAGAAGCAACAAGAGATTTAAAACGTTCATAATAAGTAGGAAAAGATTCACCTTCATCTTGTTGAATTCCACTTATCCTTTTTCGTAGGAGGATGACTCGAGAAGTTGGGAAGAACTTCTCCAAAAAGGCCGGCTTTATGCTCTCCCAAGATGTGATAGTTCCGGGAGCTAATTCATACAACCAATCTTTCGCCTTTTCTAAGAGAGAAAAGGGAAAGGCCTTCATCTTCAAAATACTTCCATCAACATTGATAGGGGTCATGCTTGAACACACCACTTCGAATTCTTTCAAGTGCTTGTTAGGATCCTCCATAGACAACCCATGGTACTTCGGAATGTGGTGTAGCAAACTTGACTTCAACTCGAATTCTTCGGTCTTTCCTTGGGCAGCCGCGGGATATTGGATGCATAGGGGTGCGGCATTGTCCAATCCCAAAGCTGAAAGCTCCTTGATTGTACGATTGTCTTGTGCCATGACTGCCTCTACTTCACCCACTCTTGCCGTGGGTTCCTCTTCTTCAAACTCAACTTCGGCTTCCGAATTTGAACTTGATTCACTAGGTTCGGGATTCTTCCTCTTTCATCTCAACTCTCGCTCAAAATCGTTGTCAAAGTCCAAGATGTGTTCACGAACCGGATGAGAACTCCGAGTCATAAACTAGTACCAAAACCAAGAAAACAAAACAAACTCAGAATCTGGAACGAATTAAAACAGAAATAAAACAATCCAAGGGATTAGCAAAGTTGCTAATCCCCGGCAACGGCGCCAAAAATTTGATATGATAATAACTAGCACTCAAATTAAACCCTCTTTTTATCAATTGTAGCAAAGTATGTAAGTAGGGATCGTTCTAGGCCGGGGATTAGGAGGGATTGCTAAATCACTTGAAAACTGACTCAAATACGTAAAAACAAGTTTAAAACACTAAACTAGACTCAAAGAATGCAAAACTAAACTTTAAAACACCAAAACAAACCAAAAGACTCAAAACAGCAAACAAACACTCAAAACTGCCTTAAAAACACTTTCTGGGTAGTTTTGAACACTAAACACAAATTTGGACGAAAATTGGTTTTAACTTGACTCAAGACTCTTAAAAACACAAACTAAATCAATTTCTAACTAATATGACTCAACAAAATAAAGGGGGATTGATTTTGACGAAAATTGAAAACAAAACAAAACTTTGTAAATTGAACAGATTCTAAAACGAATTTGGTTAAACTGAATGGATGGAAAGCTAGCTAAGGGGTTCTTCTCCACACATGTCACACTTGCATACAAAACAATTTCCAATCGCTTCTCAATAAACCATGAATTCTCAACGCCCCAAGTTAATTAGGTCCGCTTAAATTAACCCTCAGATTTTCCTTAAGTTATTGAATTGGATGAATTGCATACGACAACCCAAAGCATTCCCCACAAGTTCCCTACATGAAAGCGCATAATAGAGACACATGCAAGAATCATTAAGTTCTATGAAAATCATAAGCATTGACGAGGCACTTGTTACTATGAATTGCATAAAACTTATGCCAAGAATTTACTTAACACGATTGTGATCAACAACCTTTACTACTTGTGAATATAAATTCATAACAATTAATTGAAATTCCCTTATATCCTAGCATCAAATTCATGCATGCAAACTAAGCGGGCCTTCTTAACCAACATACACAAACCAGTTTTAATTCATATAGATAAGTAAATTGAATTCACAACTTATGAAACGCAATTAGAAGTAATCAAATCATATAGCAAGCATAAACATGGTTTTGAATCCCCCCCTAGCCAAGGGGGGTTGAGTTCCTCATACTCGCAAAGCAAAGATACATAAATTTAGAAATTAAAATCCAAAGAAAGAAAACACCTAGAATGCTCCAACTTGGCAGCAAGCGCATCAACGATTTCTCATTCCTCCTTGCTGCGGCAGAGAAGTTTAGAACAGGTTTTGGGTGGTATTTATGGTGTAGAATGGATGGGGAATGGTATGGAAAGGTTTAGGGTTGATGGGTGGTGCGGCAAGGGTTGATTTTTGGCAGAAATTTGGGAGAATGGTGATGGAAGGCTGCGGCAAAGGGCAAGGTAGATTTCTGGCGTGAATTGTGAATTATGAGAGGTGGTAATTTCGGCCAAGGGAGTTAATGAGTATATATAGGCACCCAAAACCCTAGGGTAATCAGATTAGGGCTTCTAGAAACCAAATCCATCAGAAAATAGGTTAAAGCAATCAGATTTTGAATGGGAAAAGGCCTAGGGTGCGGCTGGATGGATAGGGTAAAGGATGGGCCTTCTAGAATGCCTTGCAAGGCACGGCAAAGGGTTCTAGAAAGGGGAAAGGTGCGGCAGGTTTAAGGGATGCAGATAGGGCTTCTAGAAAGCCCAAAACCAAGAAGAAATAGGCCTTAACCCACGACAAGGATGAGAAAATATTCTAGAACCCCTCTTCGTGTCTTTCAACGCTTAGGAACCTTCTAAGATTGCTTAAACTCAAGGCCATTTAGGTTTAGGAAAGATCAACCCAAAATGGAAACTTTTAGGCTTAGCTTTCCTACTTCAAGTAGGAAACCTCGTTTGAGTAGGAATCTTCATTCTTCTAGGAATCCATCTTCAACTAGGAATCCCTCGTTGATTAGGAATCCTTCTTCAGTTAGGACTCCTCCTCGGACTAGGAATCCTTCTTGGACTAGGAATCCTCAAATCTTCAAATCTTCAATTTTGTCCAAACCTTGTGTTCCAAGCATGTACTTTTCAATCTAAGCTCACATTTGCTCCAAAAAGCTCCAAATTGCATCATTTTATGTAATGTGCCCTTTAAACCTGAAAACACATGAAACTAGCTTAAAAGACTACTTTAAACTAAGAAAACATAACGAAAATGCGTAAGAACTAGCTAACTAAGGCGCATAACTATGCTCCTATCAATATAGACTCAAAAGGAGATTTCATACCCAAAACAAGTGTTGGCATCCGATTAATTAAGTAGCAGTAGAACACCCATGATACCAAAACTTAGAAGACAAATAGGCTTTTTGAAGTAAAGTAATAGCACTCTTAAGTCTTTTTTCTCTCAGCTAGACCATTTTGAGCTAGGGTATAAGGACAAGATTTTTTATGAATAATACCTTTGGTGCTAAGAAAAGATTGAAACTGATGACTAATATATTCCCCACCGCCATCACTTGGAAGAATTTTAATATTGGAATTGAAAAAATTGTGAACAAAGGCTTGAAATTGCACAAAAACACCAAACATAGTAGCTTTATTGATTATTGGAAAAATCCAAGTTATCGAGTACATTCATCTATAAAAGACACATAGTACCTATACCCTTCTATAGACATTTGAGGTGCAGGACCCCATACATCAGAATCAATGACCTCAAATGGAATTACAGACTTGGAAGCATTGGAAGGAAAAGGTAGGTGAGTAAACCTACCTTCCAAGTAAGCTGTACATGTGTGAGGTGATGAATTACAGGGAAATGGTATAGAGGACTTACTAAGAGCTATTTTAACAACAAATTAGTTGGATGACCCAACCTACAGTGCCACAAAGTAGAAGAAACTTTTTGACCTAAGTATGCTGCTGGAGAATGAAGTAGAGGTTTGATCACAAGAATAGGGTAAACTGCATTGTTACTCAACCCTTGGAACATAAGTTTCTGGGTGACCTTGTCCACATTCTGGGTGACCTTGTCCTGCACACAAATAGAAGATTCATCAATGATACATCTGCAATGATTATCTCGACACAACTGATTCATTGAGAGCAAATGTTATGATAATTGAGGAACATGAAGTACTGAATTTAATCGAAAAGTATGAGACATTATGAAGATTAGATTTGCCAATATGTGTAATAGGTAAACCTTCACCATTTGCACCAATAACAGTCTCTATAGTAGGATAAGGTGCAACCATTTGAAGATTAGAAAGCTTAGATGTCATATGATTGGTAGCCCCAGAATCAAGTAACCAAAACTCTTGCTGTAGATTTGAAGATGACCAGTATGAAGGATGATTTGTGAAAAACATGTTCATTTGAATAACATCTATAGCATGCATTTAACAATTAAAAGGCGGAATCATGCTTGCATGCATTCAAAAACAAAACATTAACCATGAAATTCAAAGCCTAGTAGATTGGTGAACCAAGACTCAACTCAAATCAAAGTGAATTAAGAAATATATACCTTTGTAGATTCCTCTTTGCATAAGCAAAGGCTAATCACCCAAAGAGAGGGCCTTCATTCCTTGCATCTAAAATCTATGGATTTGGATGGAAGAATAGGTTTCTCCAAGTTCCCAAAATTGAGAACCTCTAAGTATCTTCACCAAGGTTAGATTGGAGAAGAAATGAGTGACCTTGGAGTAGTAGGATTGCTAGCTACACCCTCCAAGGAGGTCGGCCTCCTAGAGAGAAAATGAGAGCTTTGTGTTCTCTCCAATTTCCTAAAAGAAACCCTTAATGAATTTTAGGCTATAAAGTTATTTATATAGTCACTTCTTTAAATGACCTAAAGAACCAAAAACCCTAATTCAACACACATGCCCGGCCACATAAGGGATTTGGGCTTTTGGGCCTTTGTGAATCTTTATTCATTAAATTGTCATACAACTTAAGTCAATGGACTTGACGTTCGAAGCCCACTGGGCCTTAAGGTCCAAAACTATCCCGAGGTCTTTAACGAACTTATTCGTTTGATTAATTAACATATTAATTAATCCTTGCCATAAATAATTAAACCATTTAATTATTCTTACTCATCTCCATTGTTTCTTCAATCTCCACCTTACACAGTGTACGATCCATTAGGTTCCTTTTAGCGAGGCAGTGGGCGATTAGAACTCTTTCAAATCGATTGTGAATTGAAACTTACTTTCAATTCTCCCTTTAGTGATTATACACGTTTAGGGCTTCCACAAACCATGAGTGACACCTAGCAGCATATCATGGTTACCCAAGCTAATCAGAAGAGGTGGAGAACCTATTCAGTTTAGGATTACAAATGCAATACGGTATTTCTCTAATACAATACTCTTGACCACATTGTTTGGTTTGATAGTTTATTCATGTCTACTATCCAATGTAATTCGTGTGCTTATATGATTACCTTGAATGTGATTTGGAACGACTTTCCTAAATCTCATTCATACTCTGGCCAGAGATTCTTAATCATATCATAGAGTATTCTCCCTCAAACGGTTTGAAGGTTAGAGATCCCTTGTTGCGCATTCACTTGCCTCCATAGCTAAGTGGCTTAACCCTAACTATGCCGTGGACACCCTCCTGATGGAGTGACTTTGACATAATCAAAGATCAAGGACTTAACCACAAGACAACTATGATGCCTCAGGTCAAAGGACTACTTTGCATTATCCCAACCATTAGTTCTCATGTGACATGAATATGAGAACTCTTCGTTGATCGTATTCAGTGAACTCATTCTCTATTGAGCACCTACGTACTTGTCTTGATGTCACACACATCAATGACTCGAGACTAGTCACTCTTCCTGAGAGAAGACACAGCACGTACTAATCTTAACGGATTGTCAATGCCCAATTGGCAATCCTATGATCAGAAACGTTTAGGATGTGTCTACGAAAGAATGGTCTCATGAATCTAACTTCTTTAGATCGCATTCTCCCAATCACATATTCCTTGGACTTATCGTTTAAGCATATAACATTTATATGAGACGGCTCAAACAATGATCTTTGCCCTTGATATTAAACTAGATTAGTTTAACATGTGAAATATCCGTAAAGTATCATCATATGATTGGTTTTAGGGCACATTTCCAACAATCTCCCACTTGCACTAGAGTCAATCAGCTTGGTCATCAGTGATGATACCTCTTCTGTAGTCATTTCATAAATGGCTGAATAGTAGGCCTAGACAATGATTATCTATATGTTATCCATAGAAGCAACCTTGAGAATAACGACGTCACCATTATACATGATTCTCAATCATGTGGTTCAGTCTCTCATATGAGTTCGGATCTTGATGAGACCTTGATTCCCTGGCTTGAGCTATCGCCCCATCAGTGTCATAGTGTCAGTACACTAGATACACTTTCTGGTTGGAACCGAATAGAGAGTTCATAAATGAACTTTCCCATCCAAACAACATTGTTGTAAACTTCTATATGGCAATATATTTTGCATTCATAATGGAACACACTAAAGTCATTACTTTAATGTTTCCATCCAAATATCTCTTTAGTCATAATAAAGAGATATCCGTTTATCTCTTCATTCATAATGAAGAAACATCCAATGATGGATTAGATTCATAATCTAATACTTTTACGCTTCCATTACGTTACTCTAATTCTTCCTCATTCTTTGAGGAATCTATCCTTTAGTATTTCTTAAATACTTTAGGACTCACTTGACAGTTGCCATGGTTCTGATCTTGGGCTTGCTATCGTCTTGTACCGTTCTAGGTACAACTCATATCAATGTTTTTCATACAATATGAAATACATAAATCCCCTTTATGCATACGCATAAAGGATTCTATTTACGCATTATTTCTTTGGGAGTCAAAGAGTACGTTCTCTTTGAAAAGAGCAACTTCTTAGTCTCACTAGAGTTGTCCTTTTGATTTGAAGTTCATCATCATATGAGAAACTTCCTATCATCTTTTGTCTATTATTAGGGATTGATATAATCCAATTATATCCTAAAATCTATCATTATAGATTTACATCCCATGTATATAGACTATGTCTCCCATATACATTCTATCTTCATATAATGTTTTAAAGTCATAACTTTAACGAAGAAGTATTCTTTTCATTTCCAAAATTAATATATCATATGTATTTAAATTTTAGGAACATGATTAACTCCCACTAATCTTTTGTAAACCTAGTAAACAAAAGATTCATTTACATCTTTATGAGAAATCAAACGATTTGATCCTTTTTCTCATAAAATGCTTATAACTCCCACTAGCTTGCTTAGATTCATGATGGATGGATATCTACAACTTACATGTCTTGTGATTCATAGTTTTAGACATATATTATTAAGACTATCTTAATAATGGTTTTGGAAACCCATATTATGTCCAAACATTGAATCACCATTTAGTTGTAGCTAGCTATCTTCGAATTAATTGAAACCAAGACTACGTCAAAGATGGTTTCTTCAAAGTCAACCATCCTTTTGATTGTAGTTACCTTAAGCTACCAATTAGCTTATGAAGGTTTCATTATTTCGGGTCAAATGGTACTTTACCATTTCCTTGAGTATATATCATATATATACACTCAATGTAGTCATAAGGATTTTCATTCTTATTTCTTTCGAATTAAGAGGTGCAACTCTATGACATAGTCATAAAGTTCAAACCATTCAACCGAGACGGTTTATAAATCCTTCTTGACTACGTTGGAGCTTGTGGTATAGGAACTAGGTTGTTATATTTGTTGATTATCATCTTGTCTCTCAAAGAACCAATTCTTTGAGTTCTATCTCTCCTTCATTTGCTCTATCATAGGCAAATCCTATGGTAGGATTATAATGAACTATCCAACAAACAACATTTGTTAGTTGGTTTATAGAAGTGAAATCCAAAAGTTAAATTAAGGATATCCTACAAGATTGTTATCAAACAAATATTGCTTATTAGCACACAACCCCAAATCTTAACATGCTTGAGATTTGTCTTTCTTTCCAACTACATCTTATGGAGTTTATGAAAATTTTTGGAAGATCTTCTAATTGACAATCATATTGTTTTAGAAGTATATATATCATATATATGGGTAATAGATAACATCCAACGAACTAAATCTTATTCGAGTTCGTTCTTCTCCTCATGGAGAAATTCATTATCTTATGATGCTTCTTTCCTTGATATCTTTCAAGAAAACTATTCTAAAGTGTTACCATTCCTTGGATCAAATCTAAGGATGTAAATACTTTAGACGTCTTACTCATCACCTTACATTTCTTGAATTCTTTGAAACATTTTGCAAAGTATTCGGACTTGTGTTTATTTAAAATAAACTATAGTCCAACCGAGGGTGATCTTCGGTGAATGTGATGTGAAAATTATGTTGACACTCAAATTAACCCTCTTTTTATCAATTGTAGCAAGTATGTAAGTAGGGATCGTTCTAGGCCGGGGATTAGGAGGGATTGCAAAATCACTTGGACTTGACTCAAAAACGTAAAAACAAGTTTAAAACACTAACTAGACTCAAAGAATGTAAAAATAAACTTTAAAACACTAAAACAAACCAAAAGACTCAAAACAGCAAATAACCACTCAAAACTGCCTTAAAACCACTTTCTGGGCAATTTTGGACACTAGGGAAGAATTTGGACGAAAATTGGTTTAAACTTGACTCAAGACACCTAAAAACACAAACTAAATGGGTTTCTAACTAATATGACACTTAAAACTAAAGGGGGATTGATTTTGGACGAATTTTGAAAACAAAACAAAACTTTGTAAATTGAAAAGACTCTAAAACGAATTTGGTTTAAATGGATGGATGGAAGGCTAGCTAAGGGGTTCATCTCCACACATGTCACACTTGCATATAAAACGATCTCTAATTGCTTTTCAATAAACCATGAATTCCCAACGCCCCAAGTTAATTAGGTCCGCTTAAATTAACCTTCAGATTTTCCTAATGTTATTGAATTGGATGATTGCATACGACAACCCAAAGCATTCCCCACAAGTCCCCTACATGATTGCATAATAGAGATACAAGCAAGAATCATTAAGTTCTATGAAAACCATAAGCATTGACGAAGCACTTGTTACTATGATTGCATGAAACTTATGCCAAGAATTTACTTAACACGATTGTGATCAACAACCTTTACTACTTGTGAATATAAGTTCATAACGATTAGGTGAAATTCCCTTATATCCTAGCATCAAATTCATGCATGCAAACTAAGTGTCGACCCTCAATCAACATACAAGAATAAGTTTTAATTCACATAGATAAGCAAATTGAAATCACAACTTATGAAACGCAATTAGAAGTAATGAAATCATATAGCAAGCATAGTCATGGTTTCGAATCCCCCCCTAGCCAAGGGGGGTTTAGTTCCTCATACTCGCAAATAAACAAAGATAAATAAATTTAAACATTAAAACAAAGATAGAAAACACCTAGAAACGCTCCACAATCCAAGCTCCTTGAATGGCATGCACGGCTCCAAGTTGTCTTCCTTCTTCTCCTTGCAAACTCACGGCACACAAGGTATGTTTGGGTGAATGGTGTAGTGAAAATATGGTAGAGGATGGTGACTAAATGGTGCAGCAAAGGATGGTATTTATAGGCTCAAATTTGCAGCCCCTATGTAGCAAAGGAAAAGGATTTAAAAGCCTAATTTGTATAGGATAATAACACACAATCCTTGAAGGAAAAGGCTAAGGCTTTTAGAAACCAAGGGGGAAAGGAATAATCAGGTTTCTAGAAGTTCTAGAAAGGTTTGGGGCGTCACTTTTGTAGGACAAGGGATAAGGCCTTCTAGAAAGGTTGTTTTGTGGCTGATTTCTAGAAAAAACAAGGGATAAGGTGTGGCACCTTTGTAGGAGTGGATAAGGGCTTCTAGAAACCAATTTTAATGTGTCCTAATCTGAAAATAAATCCCCCATGCAGCTGGAATTAAATTAGGATAGGATTAGGATAGGATAAGATAAGATATGATTGGATAGGATAGGGTTTGGATAATGTTTTGGATAAGGTTTCTTCACTTGAGCTGATTCTTTGGCTTCAACTTCCCTTCTTCAAGTAGGAAACCTTGTTTGAGTAGGAAACTTCAATCTTCTAGGAATCCAACTTCAACTAGGAATCCATCTTCAACTAGGATTTCATCTTCAATTAAGCACTTTCCCACTTCAATTAGGAATCTTTGTATCTTCAATTCTTCAACTTCAAAACACATTCCTAGCTTCATCAATCCTTCAAATTCGTCCATCCCTTGTGCTTCATGTGCATGAACTCCATTCTAGCCCAATTTTGCTCCAAAATGCTCCAAATTGCATCCTTTTGCTCACTTTGTCTCTAAAACCTGAAAACACATGAAAATAGCTTAAAAGACTACTTTAACTAAGAAAACACAACATAAATGCATAAGAACTAGCTAACTAAGGCGCATAAATATGCTCCTATCAAATTCCCCCACACTTAGCTTTTGCTAGTCCTCGAGCAAAACAACGAAACAAAACATGACCTAAACCTTCCAACAATCGCCTCAGGGATTTCCAATGGTACATGACATATTAAAAATCATCATTCCCATAGATTTTAGTCATCTTCACACTTAAGCACATACTTAATCATAGTCACCACGTACTAGTTCACATATAACCATTTAAAACATGATTTTGAATGTAGTAACATGCCTTAGAGAAATTGCTCAAGTCCTTACTAGATATGCACTCAATTTTCACACAGAATTTCTGACTACACACCCTATACTAGTTATATGTGAGAAGATTGATGTAAATATGAAAACGAATGCTCACATATATGTATAACAAAGAAAGCATTTTCAGGAGTTAATAAGCATTTAGATATGATCTCATGAATGGAATGCTACTACTTAGATGCGAGAACCAGGGATATCATATGCTCATACCAATTCCAAACTCCACATATTGAAACACATAACAATCAAGATAGAAGCAAAGGGTTGTAACGGGGCTAAGGTATTGGCTAACAAAGAAAGGTAAGGATAAACAAACATTCTTAAAGAATAATAAACAAAGTAATGAAATTGACACTTAGAATTCACTTTTGCATGCAAAAATCAATTTTGAAACACAAGGGGAAGACTCATGCAACACTTAGGGTCAAATTCAACTTTTTGGACCCTTGCTTCAACAACCACCAACTTAGAGCTCATTTTATGCTCTTTCAACTCCTTTTCATACTTTTTTCTTTTTTTCTTTCTTTTTCTACGAATTTTTTTTTTCTTTTGTTTTTTCTTTGTCTAACCCGTGCCCTCCTTACTTCTTTTGGCACACAAACTTTCCCTTCCCCCACATATAGTTTTCTGCACAACATTGATCAAAAGGAATTCCCTCTAAGTCATGCTTTATTATCCTTTAAGAACAAGGGTATGGATAGTCCTAATCTAGGCTAGGTAAGGATAATGTGGCTAACAACAAAAATAGGCTAAATAAGGCTCAAAGGGGCTGATCCTAGAAAAACAAATGCATGGGTTGAAGGCTTTTTGGCTCTGGTGATAACTACTAAACAACTTCATCTTGTTAGTTATGCTAATCAATTTTTATGCTTTGAATGAAATGGGTATGAGTTCTAATATTTGGATCTATAATGATGACACGCCTTCTAAGTAGCAACCAAGCAAAGAATGATGAGATCATGCAACGACTTTAGAAAACAACAAATTCACAGATTATTAACTCTCCAAAGAATGTTTAGGCTCAAGTCTCACAGGGTTGTAGCGTTAGTTTGAGTTCATTCCTTCAAGCATGTTACAAAAACTAAATTTTTTTTTCTTTTCCTTTGTGATTACATGTGAATTCGTAAACAACAACGATGACCAAGCATAAACCAAAGAGTAAATCAAACGTCCATCCATGTTTATAACTTTCTTTAACGGTCATGCGATTAAAAACCAAATCCTCATCATTGTGTTGGAAGGTACTCTACGACACAAACACACAAAAACAACTTTAAAACAACTCTTTTTGGGTTTTTTCAAAACTCTTTCTATTTTTTTTTCTTGAATTTTCGGATTTTCTGGTAAAGCCACATAAAAACACATCAAAACATTCTAAAAACACTTAAAACAATGAAAAACAACCTTTGAAATGTTAGGTGGTAAAATCCTACGAATTTTGACACAAAAAACACTTTGTTTACCCCCCCCACACTTAAACCAAACATTGTCCTCAATGTTTCAAGCATAGACTCACACAAAAGCACGCAAATAACAAAACTAGCGAACATGACAAATATGGCAAAGTAAAAGCAATAAAGAGTAGGGTTTAGAAATGCAAATCTGATTATGATGTCGGAGCGTCCTAGGTCCTCTTTATTTGCATGGGTTGCCTCCCAAGAAGCACTTGCTTTAACGTCTTCCAGCCGGACGATGCTCCATTGAAGGTTTATGGAACCCCACGGCATGGAGGGGTGTTTCCACAACCTGACCTACGAAATACTTCATCTTTTGGGTCCTTGAATGGGATGGGATAATGATCCTTTCTTATTGTCATGTTTTGCTTCTCTAAATCAACACGAACTCTCCCACCACGTTGTCTTTGATTTGGTACCTGCACCATACAAGGTAACAACCTATTAGTTGAAATGGGAATCGAAATTGGAATAGGTGGCTTGCCTTTGTACGGCAAAGAAGTGGTAGCACTATGGACAAATGCACAAGGGTTGCACTTGGGCAGATTTGATGATTTCAAGGTTGGGGCCGTGCACTCTTTGTTGTTCACTCCAATTCCTTCCTCGATGGTGGGTTGTGGTACATTCTTGTTGACTAGTGTTGAACATTCCTGCCCTATATTTTCAATTACATTAATAGCACAACAAGAACGAACATCATTAGTATTCTCAACCGATTCAGAAATCTTAAAGTTAATCATATCACCACCAAAAGCCATAGTTACTGCTCCCTTGGCCACGTCAATCTTGGTTTGAGCTGTTTTCATGAAAGGACGTCCAAGTAAGAGTGGTGATGATGGAGAGTGTACCGAATCTTCCATGTCAAGCACATAAAAATCTGGATCTTTGCATTTAGGTGGTAACTTTCTTTGCAACAACGCAGATACATTCTCACTTACGTGTACCACCTCTTTCTCCCGAATTCGATTCCTTGTTGTGCAAAGCTTCTTCAAGAACTTAGCATATTTCGGGATTTGCTTTATTGCATCGAGGAGTGGGATGTTGACATGCACCTTCCTAAACGTCTCCAGAATGTCTTTTTCCTCCTCGTCGTTCTTGGCTTGCACCAACCTGCTAGGAAAGGGCACGCTTAGTGGAATAGAACTTGATTGGGTTGAATTATGACTTACCTTAGGTGTAGGACACGGCAAAGGTGCAATAGGAGGCTGCGGCATTGTTTTCTCCTTCCTTGCCGTGGTTGAGGTTTGGGGTTCTTCCTCAAACAGTAGCTTTTCATCCTCTTTTTGACTTGAATTGGATGCTTGGGGTTCGGTTCCAACTTGTTTTCCACTCCTTAATGTAATTGCTTTGGCGGTTTCGAATCCCCCTTTTGGATTTGCAACGGTTGAACTAGGGAGTCTTCCTTGGTCTCGAAACTGTCCTACAAACTCCGCAATTTGCCCAATTTGTTTTTCCAAGTGATCCACCCTTTTAGCTTGGGTTTGCAATGCTGTGGTTTGATTCTTTAGCCCCTGAGACAAAGTGTTGAGTAATTTAAGAATTGTATCATTATCCAAGGACGTACTTGAATTTGTTGGGGTAGATTGTATTTGAGTTTGATTTGGTGCGAATGGCGTTTGATAGAAACCCGGGGGTTGTTGCCGAAATGTGTTTTGTTGTTGGCCTTGTTGGGGTTCCCGCCATTTGAAATTCTGATGATCACGCCAACCGGGATTGTAGGTGTTAGAAAAGGGATCATTCCTTTGTTGGTATTGCTGCCCAAAGCCCACGGCATTTAGGGTCTCCCACCCTCCGTTCTCGATCAATTGTGGGCACTTGTCCGTAGGATGTCCTTGCATGGAACATACACCACACGCACTTACATTTTGAACTTTTTGCCCTTCCACAACCTAAGAAAGCAACGTAGTAAGGTTAGCCATTTGATTTTGAAGTTCGGTTATGGCACTTACCTCATTCACTTGGTGTTGCCGTGGGGTGCCTCTTTGTCCAACGCCTTCGTATTGTTGAGCGTTCAACGCTCGATTGGCAATCAACGTCTTTGCTGCCGTGGGGGTCTTGTCCACCAATGCTCCTCCTGCCGAGGCATCTAGCATTTGTCGTTCGATTGGTAGAAGTCCCTCGTAGAAGTATTGTAGAAGAAGTTCCTCCTTCATTTGATGCTGTGGACAAGAAGCAACAAGAGATTTAAAACGTTCATAATATGTAGGAAAAGACTCACCTTCTTCTTGTTGAATTCCACTTATCCTTTTTCGTAGGAGGATGACTCGAGAAGTTGGGAAAAACTTCTCCAAGAAAGCTCTTTTCATGCTTTCCCAAGATGTGACCGTTCCGAGAGCTAATTCATACAACCAATCTTTCGCCTTTTCCATGAGAGAAAAGGGAAAGGCCTTCATCTTCAATATACTCCCGTCGACATTGATTGGAGTCATGCTTGAACACACCACCTCGAACTCTTTCAAGTGCTTGTTAGGATCCTCCATGGACAACCCATGGTACTTCGGAATATGGTGTAGCAAACTTGACTTTAACTCGAATTCCTCGGTCTTTCCTTGGGCAGCCGCCGGATATTGAATACATAGAGGTGCGGCATTGTCCAATCCCGAAGCCGAGAGCTCCTTGATTGTACGATTGTCTTGTGCCATGACTGTCTCAACTTCACCCACTTGTGCCGTGGGTTCCTCTTCCTCAATCTCAACTTCGGCTTCCAAATTTGAACTTGATTCACTAGGTTCTGGATTCTTCCTCTTTCGTCTCAACTCTCGTTCAAAATCGTCGTCAAAGTCCAATATGTGTTCACGAACCGGATGAGAGCTCCGAGTCATAAACTAGTACCTAAAAACACAAAACAAAAACAAAGTCAAAATCTGGACACAAATAAAACAAATTGAAATAAAACAATCCAAGGGATTAGCAACTTTGCTAATCCCCGGCAACGGTGCCAAAATTTGATGTGAAAATTATGTTGACACTCAAATTAACCCTCTTTTTATCAATTGTAGCAAGTATGTAAGTAGGGATCGTTCTAGGCCGGGGATTATGAGGGATTGCAAAATCACTTGGACTTGACTCAAAAACGTAAAAACAAGTTTAAAACACTAACTAGACTCAAAGAATGTAAAACTAAACTTTAAAACACTAAAACAAACCAAAAGACTCAAAACAGCAAATAACCACTCAAAACTGCCTTAAAACCACTTTCTGGGCAGTTTTGGACACTAGGGAAGAATTTGGACGAAAATTGGTTTAAACTTGACTCAAGACACCTAAAAACACAAACGAAATGGGTTTCTAACTAATATGACACTTAAAACTAAAGGGGGATTGATTTTGGACGAATTTTGAAAACAAAACAAAACTTTGTAAATTGAAAAGACTCTAAAACGAATTTGGTTTAAATGGATGGATGGAAGGCTAGCTAAGGGGTTCATCTCCACACATGTCACACTTGCATATAAAACGATCTCTAATTGCTTTTCAATAAACCATGAATTCCCAACGCCCCAAGTTAATTAGGTCCGCTTAAATTAACCTTCAGATTTTCCTAATGTTATTGAATTGGATGATTGCATACGACAACCCAAAGCATTCCCCACAAGTCCCCTACATGATTGCATAATAAAGATACAAGCAAGAATCATTAAGTTCTATGAAAACCATAAGCATTGACGAAGCACTTGTTACTATGATTGCATGAAACTTATGCCAAGAATTTACTTAACACGATTGTGATCAACAACCTTTACTACTTGTGAATATAAGTTCATAACGATTAGGTGAAATTCCCTTATATCCTAGCATCAAATTCATGCATGCAAACTAAGTGTCGACCCTCAATCAACATACAAGAATAAGTTTTAATTCACATAGATAAGCAAATTGAAATCACAACTTATGAAACGCAATTAGAAGTAATGAAATCATATAGCAAGCATAGTCATGGTTTCGAATCCCCCCTAGCCAAGGGCGGTTTAGTTCCTCATACTCACAAATAAACAAAGATAAATAAATTTAAACATTAAAACAAAGATAGAAAACACCTAGAAACGCTCCACAATCCAAGCTCCTTGAATGGCATGCACGGCTCCAAGTTGTCTTCCTTCTTCTCCTTGCAAACTCACGGCACACAAGGTATGTTTGGGTGAATGGTGTAGTGAAAATATGGTAGAGGATGGTGACTAAATGGTGCAGCAAAGGATGGTATTTATAGGCTCAAATTCGCAGCCCCTATGTAGCAAAGGAAAAGGATTTAAAAGCCTAATTTGTATAGGATAATAACACACAATCCTTGAAGGAAAAGGCTAAGGCTTTTAGAAACCAAGGGGGAAAGGAATAATCAGGTTTCTAGAAGTTCTAGAAAGGTTTGGAGCGTCACTTTTGTAGGACAAGGGATAAGGCTTTCTAGAAAGGTTGTTTTGTGGCTGATTTCTAGAAAAAAACAAGGGATAAGGTGTGGCACCTTTGTAGGAGTGGATAAGGGCTTCTAGAAACCAATTTTAATGTGTCCTAATCTGAAAATAAATCCCCCATGCAGCTGGAATTAAATTAGGACAGGATTAGGATAGGATAAGATAAGATAGGATTGGATAGGATAGGGTTTGGATAATGTTTTGGATAAGGTTTCTTCACTTGAGCTGATTCTTTGGCTTCAACTTCCCTTCTTCAAGTAGGAAACCTTGTTTGAGTAGGAAACTTCAATCTTCTAGGAATCCAACTTCAACTAGGAATCCATCTTCAACTAGGATTTCATCTTCAATTAAGCACTTTCCCACTTCAATTAGGAATCTTTGTATCTTCAATTCTTCAACTTCAAAACACATTCCTAGCTTCATCAATCCTTCAAATTCGTCCATCCCTTGTGCGTCATGTGCATGAACTCCATTCTAGCCCAATTTTGCTCCAAAATGCTCCAAATTGCATCATTTTGCTCACTTTGTCTCTAAAACCTGAAAACACATGAAAATAGCTTAAAAGACTACTTTAACTAAGAAAACACAACATAAATGCATAAGAACTAGCTAACTAAGGCGCATAAATATGCTCCTATCAGAATGTCATACAACATGAGTAGTATTATGTTGTGGACAAGTGTCACTAACATCTAAGTGAATTAACCTCAACAACTTCGTGATTCTTTATTCTTTCCAAGAGAATAAAGATTCAAAACATTTTGCCTCTATACAATTTTAATAAGAAGGTGTTGGATCCGGATCTAACGATCCAAAGCATCCATCTATGACCAACTCGTAATTTATTTTTTAGAGGTATCACAACTCAGTTGGGATTAGTCACTACCTTGCAACCTTTTGGGTTTTAAGCATCATTGTATTCTAAACAGTTAACACTACCATATCATCTCTACTATAGAGACAATCAATTAGATTACTATAATCCAATCATTGATTAATAAAGAACAATATTTTGTCAAACAAAACATTCATCCATCTCTACTATAGTGACGGAATTAAATTCCTTAAAATTGGAATGTAAAGACAATCTTTGGTTTTTCCAATTTCTTTGGTAGTTCATATGAGGAAGTAAGTACTATCTGCTTTCGCAGAGATCTTTATTTTATTCACGTTCCGAATGTGAAGCACCTTTTTCTTCTCTCATATATCTTCTACTTCTTATTAGTCACACTTTTACAACGATTGTAAAACATAGTTACTAATACAGAATCAAGCATTCAAGTAGAAGAACCAACTATTTTGAATTATTCAAGAACAATTTACAACACCTTCGAAAGGTGTGTTCTTGACACTTGCAAGACATTTCTTGCAAATACCCCTTCCAATGTCCATCCTTTCATAAAGAAAGTTTGTTCCTTTGGAGTTAATTTTACTTTCTTCATTTGACTTCTCCTTTGACTACAATAGTCATGGTCCCTAAACTCCCACTATCTCTCTTGAAACTTATTTCAATTGTGTTATACACATCAAACGATTTGGAGAGCGTGTGGTTATTGTTCACTATATAGTTTACAATAAACTTAGTGAACCATTAGGATAGGGACATAAAGGTGAAGTCATAGCCTAGTTTCCGTCTCGTTAAGTGGTTTATCACTTCAACACTCAATGATTCAAAATCATCATAAGTCCATATTGATGGACTATTTTTGTCAACCAACCATTATGTTCTAAACATAATTACAAACTTTCAAGAGTTGTACAAGGCAACTCTCATTTCTTCATACAACAATTTGTAAGTAAAGAATCATGGCACATTAAGTGTCCATGCCTTTGTGCTTTCTTCTCAAGTTCCTTGTTCATGTAACAAAGAAACAAGCACTAAGTGTTTGCATTGACTAAGGGTTGTTCAAAGCAACTCTTATTTCTTCATACAACGATTTGTAAGTGAAGAATTATGACATTAAAAGTGTTGTCCTCTTTATGATAGACTTTATCTAACATGTTCTTCCAATGATACATTATCAATAGGAAGATTGTGAGGATGAGACTACTTAGGTACATTTACAAGCCATTTAAAGACAATCTATGGTTTTGTAGTACCAAGTCCGGAAACTAAACTTTCGGCTTTTATTTGTCAAGTGTGGGATAGCGTTTGCAAATATAATGGTAAGTAAATACATAACGAATATAAATTGATTGATTTTAAGCCATTTGATTCGGGTCTTTAAATCAAATAGCACCACCCACTATTTTTGGCAAATTCCATATCCCTCATTGGAATTCGAGAGTTTTGGATGAAACTCTTAGTAGGGTATGGGAGACTCACTACTACCAAGCCCACCTCACAATGATATGATGTTGGCTAGCATTAATAATAATGAGAGAGTACGCTTACTCATTTGCATCTCTTGCAAGTACCCATCTTATTTGGCCTCTAGAGAATGTCACCTCACAATGATATGATGTTGGCTCCATTGCACTTAGTTAAGTCATTCCCACCATGCTTAGTTCATGAAGGGGTTCAAGAATAGCCTCACAATGATATGATGTTGGCCATCCTCGTTGCCTACACTCACCTCATCAAGTATGTATATAGACTCCTCCTGAGTATAAGCATGCACTTTGCACTCCCCCATGATAGGGTGAAGGCGGTGTACAAGTCATAAACGATTGGAGCTACCACGGTGGAAGGCCACGAAAGAGTGTTCAAAGCACTCTCATGCTTGTCAACTTAATAATGGTTTGGTTGAGGGTTTTAGGTCTCATCACATATAAACATACATTTTAATCTTATTAAAACAATTTTGGTCCTATTACAACTATTGGTCCATTTGATTGTTTTAGTTGTATATAATACTCCCACTATGCTTATAAAACGGTTTTTAAAGCAAGAGTATATGATACTACTAACATAAGGTTTGCATTCATTGATGGACTATATAGTTGCCTTAGGGCCTTAGGATGATTATGAACCTTTTTTTAGATTCAACACGAGTCTAGTGTTGAATCTCGGTCTAGGGATGGTGATTGATTTTAGTTATGCGTTTAATCACATTAAGGCGTGTTGTCTTAGGGGCGTTGGACCCAACTACTTCATTTTCATGCATATCAAATAAAGCAAGAAAGAAGTACTTCAAAGTAAAGGTGAGCTTATGCTTATTACAACATTTGCATAAATCAAATTACTTTAAAGTAAAGAAGAGCTTAAGCTCTTTTACAACATTTGATCAAATCAAATTAAAACCAAAATCTAATCTACACATTCCCATGGTTCAAACAAATTTGAAACGGCCTATCACATAGCTCAATTATCGTAGGCTTAGGTTCATAATCACCCTTTAATTAATTAACACTTTAACTAATTAATTGAATGCAACATTTTCATTTGGTTTTTGTATCCATAAAATTGATTTAAATGGAGCTAAATGAAATGAAAATCCAATTCTCATTTAAAGAGACAAAACAATTTTGTTCTCAACCTAATTTGGGCCATCATGCAATAACCACAACCTTTTGGGCTATAAAGCAATTAACCTCAACTTTTGGGCTATATTGCAAAACTTTTGGGGTCACTTTGTAAAAACACAAAAGTCCACTACTTCATGTAATTACAACTAGAACCCAAAATTTAAACAATGCAAAAACTTCATTAAAGGATCAAAACAATTTGTCCTTTAGCGTTTTTGGACCTAAACGTAAAAACGTAAACTTTTGGGCCAAAGTGCAAATACACAAAAGTATCAAAACTTTATGTAATTGCATAAAAGCCCCAAAAGTACTCCCACTTGAGGGAGGGCCGGTTTTGGAGAGGAGTGTGAGTGATGTGTGTGTTGATTTGTGAGTTTTGACATAAAGCATGCAAGTGGTGCAAGTGGTGTGTGTGAAAGGGAATTAATCCTTTCACACCCACCATTATTTCTATCACCATTTAAACAAATATCTAACACATTAAATCATTTGAAAAACATAAAACATAAAGTTTATGAAATAAATCAAAACTTTGAATCAAAACACAAAACTTTTTGTTCTTGGCAAAAACGTCAAGAACAATGAAGAACATTCATGAAAAACCCAAAAAATTTCCATGAACATTTTTACTCCAAAAACATCCCAAAACCATTCAAACTTTAGGGAAATAACATATAACCAAACTAGGGTACATAGGGGTTCCAAAAGTCACTTGAAAACACTTTTAACAAGTCAAACAAGAACCCAAAAATCCACCCTTTGGATTTGGCCGAAAATTCCCAAAAGCATGGCACCAAATTTTAGCTCCAATATTCATGCTCATATGAACTACATCTACAACATTTGAGATGGCAAATTTTCTAACAAAATTTACATTCAAAGAAACAAGAATAAAGCTTGTAACATATTACAACTTTTAAATCACAACTATGAACTACAAAACCCAAAAGGATTCACCAACTACTAGACCTAGGCTCTGATACCACTTGAAGGATGATTTGTGAAAAACATGTTCATTTGAATAACATCTATAGCATGCATTTAACAATTAAAAGGCGGAATCATGCTTGCATGCATTCAAAAACAAAACATTAACCATGAAATTCAAAGCCTAGTAGATTGGTGAACCAAGACTTAACTCAAATCAAAGTGAATTGAGAAATATATACCTTTGTAGATTCCTCTTTGCATAAGCAAAGGCTAATCACCCAAAGAGAGGGCCTTCATTCCTTGCATCTAAAATCTATGGATTTGGATGGAAGAATAGGTTTCTCCAAGTTCCCAAAATTGAGAACCTCTAAGTATCTTCACCAAGGTTAGATTGGAGAAGAAATGAGTGACCTTGGAGTAGTAGGATTGCTAGCTACACCCTCCAAGGGGGCCCGCCTCGTAGAGAGAAAATGAGAGCTTTGTGTTCTCTCCAATTTCCTAAAAGAAACCCTTAATGAATTTTAGGCTATAAAGTTATTTATATAGTCACTTCCTTAAATGACCTAAAGAACCAAAAACCCTAATTCAACACACATGCCCGGCCACATAAGGGATTTGGGCTTTTGGGCCTTTGTGAATCTTTATTCATTAAATTGTCATACAACTTAAGTCAATGGACTTGACGTTCGAAGCCCACTGGGCCTTAAGGTCCAAAACTATCCCGAGGTCTTTAACGAACTTATTCGTTTGATTAATTAACATATTAATTAATCTTTGCCATAAATAATTAAACCATTTAATTATTCTTACTCATCTCCATTGTTTCTTCAATCTCCACCTTACACGGTGTACGATCCATTAGGTTCCTTTCAGCGAGGCAGTGGGCGATTAGAACTTTTTCAAATCGATTGTGAATTGAAACTTACTTTCAATTCTCCCTTTAGTGATTATACACGTTTAGGGCTTCCACAAACCATGAGTGACACCTAGCAGCATATCATGGTTACCTAAGCTAATCAGAAGAGGTGGAGAACCTATTCAGTTTAGGATTACAAATGCAATACGGTCTTTCTCTAATACAATACTCTTGACCACATTGTTTGGTTTGATAGTTTATTCATGTCTACTATCCAATGTAATTCGTGTGTTATATGATTACCTTGAATGTGATTTGGAACGACTTTCCTAAATCTCATTCATACTCTGGCCAGAGATTCTTAATCATATCATAGAGTATTCTCCCTCAAACGGTTTGAAGGTTAGAGATCCCTTGTTGCGCATTCACTTGCCTCCATAGCTAAGTGGCTTAACCCCAACTATGCCGTGGACACCCTCCTGATGGAGTGACTTTGACATAATCAAAGATCAAGGACTTAACCACAAGACAACTATGATGTCTCAGGTCAAAGGACTACTTTGCATTATCCCAACCATTAGTTCTCATGTGACATGAATATGAGAACTCTTCGTTGATCGTGTTCAGTGAACTCATTCTCTATTGAGCACCTACGTACTTGTCTTGATGTCGCACACACCAATGACTCGAGACTAGTCACTCTCCCTGAGAGAAGACACAACACGTACTGATCTTTACGGACTGTCAATGCCCAATTGGCAATCCTATGATCAGGAACGTTTAGGATGTGTCTACGAAAGAATGGTCTCATGAATCTAACTTCTTTAGATCGCATTCTCCCAATCACATATTCCTTGGACTTATCGTTTAAGCATATAACATTTATATGAGACGGCTCGAACAATAATCTTTGCCCTTGATATTAAACTAGATTAGTATAACATTCATATGATTGGTTTTAGGGCACATTTCCAACACAGTAGTCCTAACATTCATGGCAATTGGAGAAAAAGGTTGAGGAACACCACCTGATGAATGATACTATTGTGGAGAAAAACTAGTGGAATGTGAATATTGGGATGAAATGCCAAAGATTGAACAAACTGAGAACCAGAAGCCTATGAAACTGAATAACCCTGTGTATATGGCCGATACCCTTGTGAAGGAATGAAAGACTGAGAGTTAAAGTTGTTTCTATCAAAACATGTAGCAGCTGTATGTCCAACATGATGACAAATTTAACATCCATTTTGAAAACAGTTCAGAGCAGAATGCCATTTCTTGTCACAAATTTGACATTTCTGAAAAGGTTGATAAGCCTAAGGTGATGACATTTGTTGTCCTGAAGGATGAAAAGCAGACTGAAACTGTTGTTGATATGAATGACCTCCAGAGAATTAAGATTGAGGGGGTTGAAATCTTGAGAAAAACTTTTTGCCTTTGCCTTTGTTCTTACCATTGTTTCCTCTGAAATTGTTGTAAGACCCTAAACCAGTTTGAGACATAAAAGCAAATGGTCCAAAAACAAGCATTTGAGAGAACTAAGTGACTATGATTCATGAAACTGTGAAGGACCAGAGGAACTGCCCATATTTATTCCAGACTTGGAAGATTAAGCTAGCATAGCAGACATCAAATGAACTTGCTTTGTAACTTCTTACAAAGTGGACTCCTCAACTCTAAGTTGTGAGCGCAACTCTTTCAAGGATACAAGAGTTTCACAACCTCGAATCATAGCCTTAATGGTGTTATACTCAGAACATAAGCCTCAAAGAGCCACAATCACAATATCCTTATCAGATATGAAGACCTCAACGGCAGCAAATCGATCTCTAGTATCCTTAATTCTCTGAAGATAATCATCGATTGATTCAGGCCCTTTCTGGATATGTTGCAAATCAATTTTCATTTGAACTATATTAGTCCTAGTCATGTTTGTAAACCGTTCTCTAAGACTAAGCTATATTTCTCAAGAACTCTGACATCCAATCACACAAGATAAATCAGCAGTGGACAAAGTAGTAGTAAGAAGAGTCATCAATGCTTTATCATGAATTTTCCACACCTTATATGCATCAGAAATTACGGGCACATTATTATTAACCTCTCCCTTTGATTCAGAGTCAACAAAATTGGTAGGACACGGAATGGAATCCATGAACAAAACCATGAATTCCATTACCATCTAACAATAACTCCATTTGAAAATTCCAAGTCACATAGTTAGAGTCATCTAATTTCAGAGTGACAGTATTGCCCACACTCGGAATTAAAGAAGAAATAGGCGATTGTGTAAGCATTAATTGAGCAGGAGTAACCATCGTCAAGATACAAAGACAGATTAATCACAACATAGATAAGCAAATCACAGAAACACAATATACAGTAGCAAGTGAGAACTCGAACAATAATTCCCAATTGTTAGGGTTTATACGAACAAGAATCAAGATTCAATTTATCAAGAATCAACAAACAATTAGAAGAATATCACCTTCTTGAACTCCAATGACTCGACACCTCAACAAATCCCCAAAAACTAAGGTTTAAGATGAACTCCGACGACGACACCAACAATCACCATCGATAAACACCACCAAAGCAACCGACGACTACAATTTGCTGCAAAGCAACAAAGGCAACACTTCGATCAATCAACAAAAAGAATCAGATAAGCCGAAGCAATAGGATTGTCAACCGATGGCACGAGCCTTAATCGATGAATACCATGATAACTACAAGAAATGTAAGAGCTGAGAAATGTAGAGAGGGAAAGTAGAGAGAGAGAATATTGTAAACTGAATTTTTCATTACCACATAATGAATAAATACAATACACAACTATAATTAACTCAAGACTTAAACCAATGATACACATACACATGATAAGCTATACATGTAACACCTGGCACTACTATATCCTAACAGCTTCCATCTCACCATTGACCAGCAAACACCCAAGACTATGTTGTTTCTTGAACATCCTTGCTGACAACTTTCCCAGGTATTGCAGCTTTGAAGTCATTGACCTGTTTTCTTTATACCTCAATAGCTTGTATCGGATTCGCTTGAGAGACTGTAAAGATCATCTCGTTTCTACTTTTCCATAAGGCAAAAACAAACTCGAGCAATATTTCCTCCCTTTGATCTACATCTTTCTACCTCTGTTTCAACATTCACATACTGACGAGCAGGATTTTGTCTCCTTGCAAGTGAATTGGTATTGCATTGCCAAAGAAAAAAATTGAGCTTATTTGGGACTTTCATCTCCTTTGGATTTAATTTTGGAAAGTTAGATTTTTTTTTACAATTAAATTTGATCATATTCGACCTCAGCCGTTGGAATATAAAAAAGCATGTGTGGGTAGCAAAAACTTTGTAATATAAAAAACTAATTAAAATAATAATATAATATGATTGGATAAGTTAACAAAAAAATATTGCAAAAACAACTCCATATGCTGCATGATGGGCAGCAACTTGCATTAGTATACCAAAAGGAATAGTTTGTTGAAAGCAATCCCATACAAAGATCTCATGCTTTGTCAACTAAACATAGTTCATGGAGTGTGTGTTAGGTGAAAGCCTACAAAAATCTAGAGTTCTTCATTCTCCATGCCTCTCTGGTGGTTTGAGAGCAATTTTTATGGAGAGAGTTCATCTTCACAGTGTTTGAAAAAGAAACAACGTGTACCGTAAGTTTCTCCCCATTGGCATGGCATTATTGAATTGGAACGACCGTTCTATGTAAGTGTGTGTTTCTAGGTCATTGCCCACTTTCGACTAGCCGGTGTCTTTTGATTGTATTTCAGCTTCATCCAATGAAATTGTTGTCATTCGAGTTTGTCAAAAAAATAATGTATCTGGTCCTGTAGATTCAAAAATAAAAACAAAGGTATTTAAGAATACCTCATTTAGGGCATATTTTTGTTTTGGGTTGTTATTGTTTAGGGGGCAGGAGCCGAGCACTAACCGTCGAACCCAAGACCATGATGTGAGGTGCAAGCGCACTCAGCCATCAGGCTTGGGAGAGGGTCCACACTCAATTTTGTAAAGCAAACATCCTTTACAGTATTACTGAATATTTTTTATAAACAATATATCGAAGCACTTGATGTGAAATCCAAATCCTTGCTTCCAAACTGAGTCTAAATGTCTAATTTCCCTTAAACAAGCATTTGCTTAGAGCTTCCATTTATACATTTGTCCCACCAAGTTTGCATTTTATTTCTTTCTAGTTGATGCGAAAATTAACTTAACACACAAATTAAACCCTCTTGTTGTCAATTGTAGTATAAATGCAAGTAGGGATCGTTCTAAACCGGGGATTATGAGGGCTTGCTAAAACCTCTAAACTGACTTAAAAACATATAAACAAAGTTAAAAACACTAAACTAGACTCAAAGAACTTAAAACAAACTCAAAGGACTCAAAACAAGCTAAAAACGCTCAAATCTGCCTAAAAACATAAACTGGGCAGATTTGGACTCTAACACACTTTTGGGACACCTAAAAACACAAATCAAAACAGATTTTGACTAATAAAACACTTTAAAGTAAAGGGGGTTTTGGTTTTGACGAATTTGAAAACAAAACAAGTAAATTAAAGAACTAATGAAATCTGCACGAATTTGAGTAAATTGAATGGATGGAAGGCTAGCTAGGAGGTTCTTCTCCACACATGACATACTTGCACATAAACCAATTTTCAGTTGTTCTTTCGATCAATCATGAAACTCAACACCCCAGGTTAATTAAGTCCGCTTAAATTAACCTTCAAGTTCTCCTTAAGTTATTGAATTGGATGGGAAAGTGCATACAACAATTCAAGCATTCTTCAAAAGTTCCTTACATGAACAGCACAATAAAGATACAATCAAAGATCATTAAGCATTATGAAAACTATAAGTATTGACAAGGCATTCGTTACTATGATGAGCATGAAACTCCTGCCAAGAATTTATTTAACGCGATCATTTATAAGCGACCTCCACTACTTGTGAATATAAGTTTGTAACTATTAGGCAAAACTCCCTTATACTCTAGCATCATATTCATGCATGCAAACTAAGTGTGCACTCTTAATAAACATACACGAATAAGTTATCAATCAAGCAGTTAAACAAATTGAATTCACAACTTATGAAATCACAATTGAAGGTAATCAAATCATATTGCAAGCATGAACATGGTTTCGAATTCCCCCCTAGCTAAGGGGGGTTTAGTTCCTCATACTTACAAAGCAAAGATAAACAAATTTAGACATTGAAAACAAAAGAAAGAAAACACCTAAAAACGTTCCAACAATCCAACTTGAATGGCAAGCACGTCTAAGGGTCCTCCTTCTTGTCTTTGTTGCGGCACAAGGTGTGGTTTGATGGATGAGTGGTAAATTATGGTGGTGGATGGATATAGGTGAGTTATGGTGAAGGGTGGATGGGTGGATTATGTTCTCTCTGGTTTTTTTCCCCCTTGTTATGGTGAAGGGTGGATATATTTATAGGCTAGGGAGAGGACCACCATCTAATTAAGGTGGTAGTGATGAGTGTTGTGGTAATGAGTGGATGTAATGGGTGTAGTTTTGGTAATGAGTGGATGTAATGGGTGTAGTGGATGAGTGTTTGTAGTTATAGGTCAACACACTTGCACACACACATGCTGATTTCTAGCCTTCTAATCTTCAAAAACATCCATCCTCATGTCTCCATGCTTGCATTATCTAATCTTGGCCCAAAAATGCTCCAAAGTGCTCCAAATAGCACTTTGTCGCCAACTTTGTTATTTGAACCTACAAACACACGAAAATAGCTTAAAGTACATAAATAACTAGAATAAACTAAGTAAATGCCAACAAACAAGCTCACTAAGTTCCATAAATATGCTCATATCAAATTCCCCCACACTTAGCTTTTGCTAGTCCTCGAGCAAAACAAAAGAAACAAAACGAAACAAAACACAACCTAACCTTCCAACATTTGCCTCAGGGATTTCCAATGCACATGACATGTTAAAAATCATCATTCCCACAGATTTTGGTTATCTTCACACTTGAGCACAAACTAAATCACAGCCACTACTTACTAGTTCACAATTAACCAATTAAAACAATGTTTTGAATGTAGTAACATGCCTTAGAGAATTTGCTCGATTCCTTACAAGATACTATCTATTTTCACACACATTTTCTGACCACACACCCTACACTAGTATATGTGAGAAGATTAATGTAAACACGAAAGACTATGAGTAACATATGTTATAACAAAGAAAGCAATTTTCTAGAGTTATTAAGCATGTTTAGATATGATCTCATGAATGGAATGCTACTACTTAGATGCGAGAACCAGTGACACCATATGCTCATACCAATTTCGAACTCCATAAATTGAAACACACAACACTCAAGATTGAAGTCAAGGGTTGTAATAGGGCTTGGGGGTAATGGCTAATAAAGAAAGGATAGGAATAACAAACGTTCTTAAAGCGATAGCAAGTAAAGCAATGAAATAGACACTTGGAATTCACTTTAGAATGCATAATCAACTTTTAAATACAAAGGGAAGATTCATGTAACACTTTGAAGGAAGATTTTGTGAAAAACATGTTCATTTGAGCAACATCATACAGCATGCAATTAACAATTAAAGGCGGAATCATGCTTGCATGCACTCAAAAACAAAACATTACCCATGAAATTCAAAGCCTAGTAGATTGGTGAACCAAAACTCAACTCAAAACAAAGTGAGTTGAAATCATACCTTTGTAGATTCCTCTTTGCATAAGCAAAGGCTAATCACCCATAGAGAGGGCCTTCATTCCTTGCATCTAAAATCTATGGATTTGGATTGATGAAAAGTTTCTCCAAGTTCCCAAAATTGAGAACCTCTAAGTATCTTCACCAAGGTTAGATTGGAGAAGAAATGAGTGACTTTGGAGTAGTAGGATTGCTAGATACACCCTCCAAGGGTGGCCGGCCTCTTTAGAGAGAAAGGGAGAGACATGTTCTCTCCAATTTTCTCCAAAAGAAACCCTAAATGAATTTTGGCTATAAAGTCATATTTATACCTTAATTCATTGGAGTGGCAAACTTGTAAATAAGTCCAAAACCCACTCCATCTCTAATATGGCCGGCCATTGGGATATTTTTGGACTAATTGGGCCTTTGTGAATCATTATTCATTAAGTTGTCATACAACTTAAGTTAATGGGTTTGACGTTCGAAGCCCATTGGGCCTTAAGGTCCAAAACTATCCCGAGGTATTTAACGAACTTATTCGTTTGATTAATTAACATATTAATTAATCCTTGCCATAAATAATTAAACCATTTAATTATTCTTACTCATCTCCATTGTTTCTTCAATCTCCACCTTACACGGTGTACGATCCATTAGGTTCCTTTTAGCGAGGCAGTGGGCGATTAAAACCATTTCAAATCGATTGTGAATTGAAACTTACTTTCAATTCTCCATTTAGTGATTATACACGTTTAGGGCTTCCACAAACCATGAGTGACACCTAGCAGCATATCATGGTTACCCAAGCTAATCAGAAGAGGTGGAGAACCTATTCAGTTTAGGACTACAAATGCAATACGGTCTTTCTCTAATACAATACTCTTGACCACATTGTTTGGTTTGATAGTTTATTTATTCATGTCTACTATCCAATGTGATTCGTGTGCTTATATGATTACCTTGAATGTGATTTGGAACGACTTCCTAAATCTCATTCATACTCTGGCGCCAGAGATTCTAAATCATATCATAGAGTATTCTCCCTCAAACGGTTTGAAGGTTAGAGATCCCTTGTTGCGCATTCACTTGTCTCCATGGCTAAGTGGCTTAACCCCAACGATGCCGTGGACACCCTCCAAATGGAGTGACTTTTACATAATCAAAGATCAAGGACTTAACCACAAGACAACTGTGATGCCTCAGGTCAAAGGACTACTTTGCATTATCCCAACCATAAGTTCTCATGTGACATGAATATGAGAACTCTTCTTTGATCGTGTTCAGTGGACTCATTCTCTATTGAGCACCTACGTACTTGTCTTGATGTCACACACATCAATTACTCGAGACTAGTCACTCTCCCTGAGAGAAGACACATCACGTACTGATCTTAACGGACTGTCAATCCCCAATTGGCAATCCTATGATCAGGAACGTTTAGGATGTGTCTACGAAAGAATGGTCTCATGAATCTAACTTCTTTAGATTGCATTCTCCCAATCACATATTCCTTGGACTTATCGTTTAAGCATATAACATTTATATGAGACGGCTTAAAACAATAATCTTTGCCCTTGATATTAAACTAGATTAGTTTAACATGTGAAATGTCCGTAAAGTATCATCATATGATTGGTTTTAGGGCATATTTCCAACACACTTAGGGCCGAATTCAATGTTTTGGACCCTTTTCTTAACAAACTTTTTTCTTTTCACTCTTTTTTTTTTTTTTTCTACCCGTGCCTTATTAAGGACTTTGGCACACACACACACACATAAGAATCACTTCCCCCACACTTGCTTTCTGCAATACATTGATCAAAAAAGAGTTCATTTTAAGTCATGCTTTACTATGCTTCAAGAACAAGGGTATGGATGGTCCTAAAACTAGGCTAGGTAAGGATAGTGTGGATTAACAAAGAACATAGGCTTAACAAGGCTCAACGGGGTTAAACTTAAACACATAATGAAATAAGGGCACGGCAATTTGGCTTTGGTGGTCACTACACAACTTCATCTTGAAAATGTGTTATGCAAATCAATAGCATGTTTTGAATGAAATAGGCATGAGTTCTAGCATTTGGAACTAAATGATGAAACACCTTCTAAGTACCAACAAGCAAAGAATAATGAGATCATGCAACGACTTTAGAAAACAATGATGCATAGATTATTAACTCTCCAAATAAACGTTTAGGCTCAAGTCTCACAAGGTTGTAACGTACATTTGAGTTCCTTCTTTCAAGCATGTTACAAAACTGATTTTCCTTTATGATTGCATGTGAATTCATAAATTATAACCACAACCAAGCATACACCAAAGAGTAAATCAAATTTTCATCCATGTTTATAACTCTCTTTAACATTCATGTAATTAAAAACCAAATCCTCATCATTGTGTTGGAAGGTACCCTAAGACACAAATAAACATACAAAAACAACTCTTTTTGGGTTTTCAAAACAATTTTTCAAATTTTTATGAGATTTTTGGATTTTTATGTCAAAACACGCTAAAACACTCCAAAACAGCTTAAAAACACTTAAAACAACAAGGAACAACACTAGAAGTAATGGGTGATAAACTCCTACGAATTTCATGCAAATGTTGGAAATGTGCCCTAAAACCAATCATGTGATGATACTTTACGGACATTTCACATGTTAAACTAATCTAGTTTAATATCAAGGGCAAAGATTATTGTTTTAAGCCGTCTCATATAAATGTTATATGCTTAAATGATAAGTCCAAGGAATATGTAATTAGGAGAATGTAATTTAAACAAGTTAGATTTATGAGACCATTCTCTTTTGTATACATATCCTAAACGTTCCTGATCATAGGATTGCCAATTGGGCATTGATAGTCCGTTAAGATCAGTACGTGTTGTGTCTTCTCTCATGGAGAGTGACTGGTCTCGAGTCATTGGTGTGATTGACACCAAGACAAGCATGTAGGTGCTCAATAGCGAATGAGTCCACTGAACATGATCAACGAGGAGTTCTCATACTCATGTCACATGAGAACTCATGGTTGGGATAATGCAAAGTAGTCCTTTGACCTGAGGCATCATAGTTGTCTTGTGGTTAAGTCCTTGATCTTTGACTATGTCAAAGTCACTCCATCAGAGGGTGTCCACGACATAGTTGGGGTTAAGCCACTTAGCCATGGAGGCAAGTGAATGCGCAACAAGGGATCTCTAACCTTCAAATCGTTTGAAGGAGAATACTCTATGATATGATTAAGAATCTCTGGCCAAAGTATGAATGAGATTTAGGAAGTCATTCCAAATCACATTCAAGGTAATCATATAAGTAAATGAATCACATTGGATAGTAGACATGAATAAACTATCAATCCAAACAATGCGGTCAAGAGTATTGTATTAGAGAAATACCGTATTGCATTGTAATCCTAAACTGAATAGGTTCTCCACCTTTTCTGATTAGCTTGGGTAACCATGACATACTGCTAGGTGTCACTCATGGTTTGTGATGCGAGAAATATGTTAACACACAAATTAAACCCTCTTTTTGACAATTGTAGTATAGATGTAAGTAGGGTATCGTTCTAGGCCGGGGATTAGGAGGGCTTGCTAATAACCTCTCACTTGACTCAAAAATATAAGAAGAAACTTAAAAACACAAAAGTAGGCTTTAAAACACTAAACTAGACTCAAAGAGTTCAAAACAAACTTAAGCACACTTTGATACAAGAAAATAAATGGGGGGTATTGGTTTTGGTTGTGATTGAGATAAAAAGTAAAACTAAATATATGGTTGATGGATTAGCTAGAGATCCATTCTTCACACATGACACACTTGAACATGAATTGATTTTCAGTTGCTTTTCGATAAGCTATTAATACTCAATGCCCCAAATTAACCGTGAATTGCACTAATTAACCCTCAGTTTTTCCACAAGTTATTGGGTTGGATGATTGCATACGACAACCCAAAACATTCCCTACAAGTTCCCTACATGAGTTGCATAATAGAGATACAAGCAAGAATCATTAAGTTCTATGAAAAACATAAGCATTGACGAGACACTCGTTACTATGATTTGCATGAAACTTATGCCAAGAATTTACTTAACGTGATTGTGACTAGCAACCTTCACTACTTGTGAATATAAGTTCATAACGATTAGGTGAAACTCCCTTATATTCTAGCGTCAAATTCATGCATGAAAATTAAGCGTGCACTCTCAACCAACATACACAAATCAGTTTTTATACGAACGGATAAGTAAATTGAATTCACAACTTATAAATCACAACTGAAGGTAATCAATTCATATTACAAATATATTCATGGTTTCGAATTAACCTCTAGCCAAAATAAATTTAATTACACATTATTAAAACAGAAATAAAATAGAAATTTAGAAAGATTAAACCGAAAGAAGGTGATCTGCTGCGTTCGTGCCCGTGTGAACTGCGCCTCGCTGGCGCCCTCTCCTTTCCTGCAGCTTCCCCTCTGAGCTTCTTTCCTTTCTCGTTTCTGCCTGGCAAGTCCCTGACTTGCTTCCCTTCTTTTCTTCTCCGCACGCTGCCCCGTGGCAGCCCGTGTCTCTCCCCAGTTCCCGTCAGTCAAGGCTCAAGCTGCCAAATGGCAGCCTCTGCTCTCCTCTTGGTTTCTCACGCTGCCAAAGCAGCGTCCTCCCTTCTATCTCTCCCCATTCTCCCTGCTATCTGCTGCCAAAGGCAGCTTATTTCGTTCCCCCCACTGCCAAGGCTGCAAGGTCTTGTTTATTCTTTTCTCTCCCGAGGCTAATGCCTCACCCACCACACTAATGCTGCAAGTGCAGTTTTTTTTATTCCTTCTGTGCCTTTCACCTACCACACTCTGCAAAGCTTTTTATTATTTTTCTCTTTTCTGATCCCCAAGTGCTCATTTTCTTCCTCACACCTCCAGCTCGAAAAGCACCTGCATGCATATTTACTATATCAAAAGTAGAGAACAACGTGTGTGTGTCTATTTATATGTGTGTGTATGCATAACAAAATATAAAACTTGGATCAATTACTTATTTTAAACTAAAGGTGGAAGGGATAAGAATTAATACTTAAACTAAAACAAATCTTACTTTTTGACGAATTTATTATTTAAAACTCATTTGTGCCATTTTTATTTTCTTTGCATAACAAATCCTATAAACACAAAAATAACGTAAATAGTTCAAAAATATAAGGAATTAACTAAGAAAAGACGAGTGAATTTGAAGTAAAAATATATATAAATATGATCCGATCAGTTTGTGGAAGCCCTAAACGTGTATAATCACGAAAGGGAGAATTGAAAGTAAGTTTCAATTCACAATCGATTTGAAAGAGTTCTAATCGCCCACTGCCTCGCTAAAAAGAACCTAATGGATCGTACACCGTGTAAGGTAAAGATTGAAGAAACAACGGAGATGAGTAAGAATAATTAAATGGTATAATTATTTATGGCAAGGATTAATTAATATGTTAATTAATCAAACGAATAAAGTTCGTTAAAAGACCTAGGGTTAGTTTTGGGCCTTAAGGCCCAATGGGATTCGAACGTCAAGCCCATTGACTTAAGTTGTATGACCACTTAATGACTAAATATTCACAAAGGCCTAAACAACCCAATAACACCCTATGGCCGGCCATATTGATAATGGAGTGGGTTTTGGACTTATTACAAGTTTGCCACTCCAATGAAGGTAGGTATAAATATGACTTTATAGCCTTTTCTTCATCAATCCTTCCTTGGTGTGGAGACTTAGAGGTTCTCAACTTTGAGAACTTGGAGAAACCAATTCTTCCATCCAAATCCATGGAGCTAAGAAGCAAGGAATGAAGACCCTATCTCTTGGGTGATTATCCTTTGCTTATGCAAAGAGGAATCAACAAAGGTATATATTTGCAAACGCTATCCAAAACTTGACAAAGAAAAGCCGAATGCTTTAGTTTCCGGACTTGGTACCACAATCCCAAAGATTGTCTTAAATGGATTGTATATGTACCTAAGTAGTCTAATCCTCACAATCTTCCTATTGATAATGTATCATTGGAAGAACATGTTAGATAAGTCTATCATAAAGAGGACAACACTTTTAATGTCATAGTTCTTCACTTACAAATCGTTGTATGAAGAAATAAGAGTTGCTTTGAACAACCCTTAGCTAATGCAAACACTAGTGCTTGTTTCTTTATTAAATGAACAAAGAACTTGAGAAGAAAGCACAAGGGCATGGACACTTTATGTGCCATGATTCTTCACTTACAAATTGTTGTATGAAGAAATGAAAGTTGCCTTGAACAACTCTTGAAAGTTTGTAATTATGTTTAGAACATAATGGTTGGTTGACAAAAATAGTCCATCAACATGGACTTATGATGATTTTGAATCATTGAGTGTTGAAGTGTTAAACCACTTCTAGAAACGGAAACTAGGCAAGGACTTCACCTTTGTGTCCCTATCCAAATGGTTCACTAAGTTTATTGTAAACTATATAGTGAACAATAACCACACACTCTTCAAATCGTTTGATGTGTATAACACAATTGAAATAAGTTTCAAGAGAGATAGTGGGAGTTTAGGGATCATGACTATTGTAGTCAAAGGAGAAGTCAAATGAAGAAAGCGAAATAAACTCCAAGGGAACAAACTTTCTTTATGAAAGGATGGACATTGGAAGGGGTATTTGTAAGAAATGTCTTGCAAGTGTCAAGAACACATATTTCGAAGGTGTTGTAAATTGTTCTTGAAAAGTTCAAAACAGTTGGTTCTTCTACTTGAATGCTTGATTCCGTATTAGTAACTATGTTTTACAATCGTTGTAAAAGTGTGGCTAATAAAAAGTAGAAGATTAAGGAGAGAAGAGAAAGTACTTCACATTCGGAACGTGAATCAAATGTAGATCTCTACGAAAGCAGATGGTACTTACTTCCTCATATGAACTACCAAAGAAATTGGAAAAACCATAGATTGTCTTTACATTCCAATTTTAAGGAACTTAATTCCATCACTATAAGGGATGGATGAATGTTTTGTTTGACAAAACATTGTTCTTTATTAATGAATGATTAGATTATTGTAATCTAATTGATTGTCTCTATAGTAGAGATGATATGGTAGTGTTAACTGTTTAGAAAATAACGATGCTTAAAACCCAAAAGGTTGCAAGATAGTGACTAATCCCAACTGAGTTGTGATACCTCTAAAACATAAATTACGAGTTGGTCATAGATGGATGCTTTGGATCATTAAATCCGGATCCAATACCTTCTTATTAAAATTGTATAGAGGTGAAATGTTCGAATCTTTATTCTTTTGGAAAGGAAGAAAGAATCACAAAGTTGTTGAGGTTAATTCACTTAGATGTTAGTGGCACTTGTCCACAACATAATACTACTCATGTTGTATGACATTCACCGAAGATCGCTCTCGGTTGGACTATCATTTATTTTGAATAAACACAAGTCCGAATACTTTGCAAAAGGTTTCAAAGAATTCAAGAAATGTAAGTTGATGAGTAAGATGTCTAAAGTATTTACCTCCTTAGATTTGATCCAAGGAAAGGTAAACACTTTAGAACAGTTTCCTTGAAAGATATCAAGGAAAGAAGCATCATATGATAATGGATTTCTCCATTAAGAGAAGAACGAACTCGAAATAAGATTTAGTTCGTTGGATGTTATCAATTGCCCATATATAGGATATATACTTCTAAGACAATATGATTGTCAATTAGAAGATCTTCCAAAATTTTCATGACTCCATAGGATATAGTTGGAAAGAAAGACAAATCTTAATCATGTTAAGATTTGGGGTTGTGTGCTAATAAGCAATATTTGTTTAAAGAATTATCTTGTGGGTATCCTTAAATTAACATTTCGATATCACTTTTATAAGCCAACTAACAAATGTTGTTTGTTGGGTAGTTCATTGTAATCCTACAATATGATTTGCCTAACACAAATGAACGAGAGATTGAACTCAAAGAATGGGTTCTTTGAGAGACAAGATGATAATCAACAAATATAACAACCTAGTTCCTACGACACAAGCTCCAAGGTAGTCGAGAAGGATTTATAAACTGTCTCAGTTGAATGGTTTGAACTTTATGACTATGTCATAGAGTTACACCTCTTAATTCGAAAAAAAATAAGAATGAAAATCCTTATGACTACGTTAAGTGTATATACGACATATACTCAAGGAAATGGTAAAGTACCATTTGACCCGAAATAATGAAACCTTTATAGCTAATTGGTGGCTTAAGGTGACTACAACTAAAGAGATTGGTTGACTTGGAAGAAACCATCTTTGACGTAGTCTTGGTTTCAATTAATTCGAAGATTGCTAGCTACAACTAAATGGTGATTCAATGTTTGGACATAATATGGGTTTCCGAAACCATTATTAAGATAGTCTTGATAATATATGTCTAAAACTATGAATCACAAGACATGTAAGTTGTAGAGATCCATCCATCATGGATCTTAGCAAGCTAGTGGGAGCTATAAACGTCTTATGAGAGAAAGATCAAATCGTTTGATTTCTCATAAAGATGTAAATGAATCCTTTGTTTACTAGGTTTACAAAAGATTAGTGGGAGTTAATCATGTTCCTAAATTTGAATATATATATACAAATATATGATATATTAATTTTGGAAATGAAAAAGAATACTTCTTCGTTAAAGTTATGACTTTAAACATTCTATAACGATAGAATGTATATGGGAGACATAGTCTATAAACATGGGATGTAAATCTATAATGATAGATTTCAGGATATAATTGGATTATATCAAGCCCTAATGATAGACAAAAGATGCTAGGAAGTTTCTCATATGATGATAAACTTCAATCAGAAGAACAACTCTAGTAAGACTAGGAGGTAGCTCTTCTCAAAGGGAACATACCCTTTGACTCCCAAAGAAATAATGCGTAAATAGAATCCTTTATGCATACGCAGAAAAGTGATTTATGTATTTCATATTGTATGTAAACATTGATATGAGTTGTACCTAGAAAGGTACAAGACGATATCAGTGCAAGCCCAGGATCAGAACCATGGCAAATGTCAAGTGAGTCCTTAAGTATTTAAGAAATACTAAAGGATAGATTCCTCAAAGAATGAGGAAGAATTAGAATAACGTAATAGAAGCGTAAATGTATTAGATTATGAATCTAATCCATCATTGGATGTTTCTTCATTATGAATGAAGAGATAATCAGATATCTCTTTATTATGACTAAAGAGATATTTGGATGGAAACATTAAAAGTAATGACTTTAGTGTGTTCCATTGTGAACGCAAAATATATTGCCATATAGAAGCTTACAACAATGTTGTTTGGATGAGAAAGTTCATTCATGAACTCTCTATTCGGTTCCAACCAGAAAGTGTCTATAGTGTACCGACACTACGACACTAATGGGGCAATAGCTCAAGCCAGGGAATCAAGGTCTCATCAAGATCCGAACTCAAATGAGAGACTGAACCACATGATTGAGAATCATGTATAATGGTGACGTCGTTATTCTCAAGGTTGCTTCTATGGATAACATATAGATATCCATTGTCTAGACCTACTACTTAGCCATTTTTGAAATGACTAAAGAAGAGGTATCATCACTGATGACCAAGCTGATTGGCTCTAGTGCAAGTGGGAGATTGTTGGAAATGTGCCCTAAAACCAATCATGTGATGATACTTTACGGACATTTCACATGTTAAACTAATCTAGTTTAATATCAAGGGCAAAGATTATTATTTTAAGCCGTCCCATATAAATGTTATATGCTTAAACGATAAGTCCAAGGAATATGTAATTAGGAGAATGTAATTTAAACAAGTTAGATTTATGAGACCATTCTCTTTCGTATACATATCCTAAACGTTCCTGATCATAGGATTGCCAATTGGGCATTGACAGTCCGTTAAGATCAGTACGTGCTGTGTCTTCTCTCATGGAGAGTGACTGGTCTCGAGTCATTGGTGTGATTGACACCAAGACAAACATGTAGGTGCTCAATAGCGAATGAGTCCACTGAACACGATCAACGAAGAGTTCTCATACTCATGTCACATGAGAACTCATGGTTGGGATAATGCAAAGTAGTCCTTTGACCTAAGGCATCATAGTTATCTTGTGGTTAAGTCCTTGATCTTTAAGTATTTCAAAGTCACTCCATCAGAGGGTGTCCACGACATAGTTGGGGTTAAGCCACTTAGCCATGAAGGCAAGTGAATGCGCAACAAGGGATCTCTAACCTTCAAACCGTTTAAAGGAGAATACTCTATGATATGATTAAGAATCTCTGGCCAGAGTATGAATGAGATTTAAGAAGTCATTCCAAATCACATTCAAGGTAATCATATAAGTAAATGAATCACATTGGATAGTAGACATGAATAAACTATCAATCCAAACAAAGTGGTCAAGAGTATTGTATTAGAGAAAGACTGTATTGCATTGTAATCCTAAACTGAATAGGTTCTCCACCTCTTCTGATTAGCTTGGGTAACCATGACATACTGCTAGGTGTCACTCATGGTTTGTGGAAGCCCTAAACGTGTATAATCACTAAAGGGAGAATTGAAAGTAAGTTTCAATTCACAATCGATTTGAAAGAGTTCTAATCGCCCACTGCCTCGCTAAAAGGAACCTAATGGATCGTACACCGTGTAAGGTAAAGATTGAAGAAACAACGGAAATGAGTAAGAATAATTAAATGGTTTAATTATTTATGGCAAGGATTAATTAATATGTTAATTAATCAAACGAATAAAGTTCGTTAAAAGACCTAGGGTTAGTTTTGGGCCTTAAGGCCCAATGGGCTTCGAACGTCAAGCCCATTGACTTAAGTTGTATGACAACTTAATGACTAAATATTCACAAAGGCCCAAACAACCCAATAACACCCTATGGTCGGCCATATTGATAATGGAGTGGGTTTTGGACTTATTACAAGTTTGCCACTCCAATGAAGGTAGGTATAAATATGACTTTATAGCCTTTTCTTCATTAGGGGTTTCTTTTGGGAGAAAAGATGAGAACAAAAGCTCTCTTGGCTCTCTAAGAGGCCGGCCACCCTAGAGGAACATAGCTAGCAATCTTACTTCCTCTAGGTCACTCATTTCTTCATCAATCCTTCCTTGGTTGGAGACTTAGAGGTTCTCAACTTTGAGAACTTGGAGAAACCAATTCTTCCATCCAAATCCATGGAGCTAAGAAGCAAGGAATGAAAGCCCTATCTCTTGGGTGATTATCCTTTGCTTATGCAAAGAGGAATTAACAAAGGTATAAATTTCTCAACTCACTTTGTTTTGAGTTGAGTCTTGGTTCACCTAACTACTAGGCTTTGAATTTCATGGGTAAAGTTTTGTTTTTGAGTGCATACAAGCATGATTCCGCCTTTAATATGTTAATTGCATGCTATAGATGTTGCTCAAAAGAACATGTTTTTTCACAAAATTTCCTTCAGAAAAACAATGGTTACCCCTCCCACATTTAAATCAAACATTGTCCTCAATGTTTCAAGCATAAAATCACACAAAAACAAGCAAACAAACAAACAACGAATAAACATGGCAAGTATGGCAAAGTAAAAACTAGACAGAGTAGAGTTTAAGAACGCAAATCTGGTTCTGGAGATAGATGATCTTGTTGTTTTTCCACAGCTTTGATCTCGAATTGGTCTGGAATTCTGAGCGAGGAATATGAGAGTTCCTTGGTTTCAATTTAGACTTCTTCTGCTGGGTTGATTTGATTGTGCAGTCTGCATTCTTCTCTGCTTGTTTCTTCTGCATAGCAAGCAGGCACGAGGTAGAGGTGTTGGTCTGTTTCTTTCTTCAATCTTTCCAAGTGCCCACCTCTTGCTTTCTTTCTCCTTGTCCCTAGCTGAGGATGAATTGGCAAATTGTCTCCACATGCTTCGAGGTATCATTTTCACTTCCCTTATCTATTCCCCAAGCAGATGTGGTAGACGAAGAGGAAGCATAAAATGATGAAGATGAGTACTCGAGAGCAAGGCTAGGTAAGCAATCAGGAAGGGGTTCCAGGAAGTCGTTTCCAGATCGGAAGATTGATACCAAGTGCTAGCTGATTGCTTTCTTTGTCCTTGTCCCAAAATAACGACAAGGAGAAGGATAGGGAGAAAGCATGATATGAGATACTCTTACTTTCAACCTTCATGATATGAAATACTTTTGCTTTGGATGAGTTGTTTGCAGAGGTACCCCAAAGAATAAGGAACACTGAGTGACTCGAGAAGGTTTGTTGGAAAGGCATTCTCGGAGAAGAAGAAGGGTTATGTATGTCTGCCTTGCAATGGAGGGTGAAGGGTGACATTTATAGGAATTAATAACCGGTACTATTCTTTCACTCTTGTCAGCAACCGTTGGATGATTTAATAGTAAGTTTCACGTGCTTTCTACTTCACAAGAGATCTTCGACATATTGCCCGTAATTTCCACAAGGCTGAGTGTAAATGTGACAGACACTGACATGTCTGGAAAAGCAAGTGCCTCTTCAATATCTGGAATCGGCGCTTCGACAAACTGCCCGTGATTTTCGCAAAGCTGACTTTACATGTGACAGATGCTGACACGTCTGGAAAAGCAGATGCCTCTCCGATTTTTGAGCTTGCCTCTTCGAGTTCTGAGCTTGCCTCTTCGATCTCTGAAATCCCGTCGAGTGCAGAGGTTACATGTGACAAGTGCGGACAAATCTGAAAAAGAAGATTGGCCCGTGGTTTCTGAGCAAGCCCAGCTTTTGAGAAAGCTAGCACCTCTTCGATTTTTGAGTTGGCCTTTTCGATTTTTGAGCTCACCCCTTCGATCTCTGAAATCCCGTCGAGTGATGATTTTTATAGAGGTACGCAGGACGTTCAAAGCACACTTGAATTTCCGCCTGTAGAAACTCCCTTCTTGCACTTCTACGATCTTGACTTGTCCGACCTCTTCTTTCTTTAACACCTCTGAAAATGTTTGGCCCCTCCGACCGTCGTTTTGACTTGAACCTTGGTGAAGAGGCAGTCCCGCCTTCTCCAGACAACATATGGCGCCCATCCTTCATCTCCCCTACTGGTCCCCTTACCGTTGGGGATTCGGTAATGAAGAATGATATGACAGCTGCGGTGGTGGCCAGGAACCTTGTCATTCCCAAAGATAACAGACTACTTGCCAAACGGTCTGATGAGTTAGCTGTTAAGGATTCTCTGGCTCTCAGTGTGCAGTGTGCAGGTTCTGTGTCTAATATGGCCCAAAGCCTATTTGCTCGAACCCATCAAGTTGAATCATTGGCGGCTGAAGTGATGAGTCTCAAACAGGAGATTAGAGGGCTCAAGCATGAGAATAAACAGTTGCACAGGCTCGCACATAACTATGCTACAAACATGAAGAAGAAGATTAACCAGATGCAGGAATCTGATAGTCAAATTTTACTTGATCATCAGAGGTTTGTGGGTTTGTTCCAACAGCATTTACCTTCGTCTTCTGGGGTTGTACCGCGTAATGAAGCTCCAAATGATCAACCTCCGATGCTTCCTCCTTCTGGGGCTCCGCCGACTGCTGAGGCTCCGCCGACTACTGAGACTTCTCCTAAGCAGCCTTTGTGAAGGCTCCCTCTTGTATTATTCTGCTTAATGTTCCTTTTTTTCATGAACATGAATGTAAAAATACCTTGCATATCTATCAGTGTTTTAAAAATAAACCCACATCAAAAACAATTAAACAAGCAATAAATAAAAATGACAATCATGGCAAAATAAAACTACAAAAAAGGGAAGGTTTTTAGGAATGCAAAACCAATCATGGAGCAATTCAAAAATCTTCCTTATTTGAATACATGGGTTGCCTCCCAAGAAGCGCTTGCTTTAACGTCTTCCAGCCGGACGAAACTTCCTTCTAAACTTGGATAGGGCCCATAGCATGGAATTGATCCTTGAATGGAAGGTGATACTTGACGTGATTCGGCAATGGTTTAAATTCTAGTGTAGGTACCTGAATCATCAAAATCAGCAAGTTAGTATATAATAAAATCGAAGTTGGAGAAAATGGCTTACTTGCTTGCTCCAACACAAACTCAATTACGAACACCACTTATTTGAAGGTTGCAGGGATATGGGACTTGGCCAGATTTGGTGTTTTGAAAGTTATGACTTGTCCCGTGTCATAAAATCCAACTTCTTTGGGAATTTTCGTCTCAAGTGTATCTCCTTTGATGAATTCTAGACATTCCCCATCCACTTCTTGCTCTTGATTCGTTGGAAAGGTTTCGAAGATGCTTTTCTCACCCTCTTCTTCCTTGGATTGCATGATCCTGCAAGGAATAAGGACATTTGGTGAAACGGGGTCAGGACAAATTGAATTTAAGCTTACCTTGGTTGTAGTGGACGACATAGATGGCATATGGGGTTGCGGCAAGGGTGGTTCTTCCCTTGTCGTGGCCTTGTTATTCTCCTCTTCTTCAAGCAGCAGTTGTTCATCCATGTTTTGGCTTGGTTTGGATGTCTTGGGTTCACCTCCAACCTCCATAGCACTTCCCAAAGTGATAGCATCATGGATTTCAAAATCTTCCTTCAAATTTTCAATAGTTGAGTTGGAAAGTTCACTTTGCTCTTGAATTTGTGCCATGAACACCATAATCTGCCCAATTTGCTTCTCCAATTCACCCGTCTTCTTGGCTTGATTTTGCATCTCTTTGTTTCTATTTTCTACTTCTTGGTTCAAAGAGGTGAGTAACTTATTAAACATATCATTATCCAAAGACGTACCTGAATTGAATTGGGCAGATTGTTGTGGTGGCTGCATAGGTCTTGAATAGAACTCCTCTTCTTGCTGCCAATACCCATCTTGTTGGAATTGTTGAGGTTCTCCCCACATGTAATCTAAATAATCTCTCCAATCCGAATTGTAAGCGTTGGAAAACATGTTGTCCTATGATTGGTTATGACCTTGATAACCCCAAGCATCTTCATTCGCAGCGAATTGAGAACATTGATGAGTTGGATATCCTTGCCCATAGGACACACCATATGTAGGGACACTTTGCATTGTGGTCCTTTCGGCATATTGTGACAATTGAGAAGTAAGTTTTGCCAATTGAGCTTGAATGGTAGCAAAATCCATGTCTTACTTCTCTAGGACCTGAAATCAAGGAAACAAAACTAAATCAAATATCATAAGTAAAAATAAAAGACACAAATAGAAACAAAGTCAGTAACTAAAACAAAAAACATGAAAAAGAAACAACTGGGGATTAGCAAAGTTGCTAATCCCCGGCAACGGCACCAAAAATTTGATGCGAAAATTAACTAAACACACAAATTAAACCCTCTTGTTGTCAATTGTAGTATAAATGCAAGTAGGGATCGTTCTAAACTGGGGATTAAGAGGGCTTCCTAAAACCTCTAAACTGACTTAAAAATATATAAACAAAGTTAAAAACACTAAACTAGACTCAAAGAACTTAAAACAACCTCAAAGGACTCAAAACAAGCTAAAAACGCTCAAATCTGCCTAAAACATAAACTGGGCAGATTTGGACTCTAACACACTTTTGGGACACCTAAAAACACAAATCAAAACAGATTTTGACTAATAAAACACTTTAAAGTAAAGGGGGTTTTGGTTTTGACAAATTTGAAAACAAAACAAGTAACTTAAAGAACTAATGAAATCTGCACGAATTTGAGTAAATTAAATGGATGGAAGGCTAGCTAGGAGATTCTTCTCCACACATGACATACTTGCACATAAACCAATTTTCAGTTGTTCTTTCGATCAATCATGAAACTCAATACCCCAGGTTAATTAAGTCCGCTTAAATTAACCTTCAAGTTCTCCTTAAGTTATTGAATTGGATGGGAAAGCGCATACAACAATTCAAGCATTCTTCAAAAGTTCTTTACGTGAACAGCACAATAAAGATACAATCAAAGATCATTAAGCATTATGAAAACTATAAGTATTGACAAGGCATTCGTTACTATGATGAGCATGAAACTCCTGCCAAGAATTTATTTAACGCGATCGTTTATAAGCGACCTCCATTACTTGTGAATATAAGTTTGTAACTATTAGGTGAAACTCCCTTATACTCTAGCATCATATTCATGTATGCAAACTAAGTGTGCACTCTTAATAAACATACACGAATAAGTTATCAATCAAGCAGTTTAACAAATTGAATTCACAACTTATGAAATCACAACTGAAGGTAATCAAATCATATTGCAAGCATGAACATGGTTTCGAATTCCCCCTAGCTAAGGGGGGTTTAGTTCCTCATACTTACAAAGCAAAGATAAACAAATTTAGACATTGAAAACAAAAGAAAGAAAACATCTAAAAATGCTCCAACAATCCAACTTGAATGGCAAGCACGTCCAAGGGTCCACCTTCTTCTCTTTGTTACGGCACAAGGTGTAGTTTGATGGATGAGTGGTAAATTATGGTGGTGGATGGATATAGGTGAGTTATGGTGAAGGGTGGATGGGTGCATTATGTTCTCTCTGGTTTTTTTCCCCTTGTTATTGTAGACATCGAAATTTCAGTAAATAAATGTTGACCGATAAATCAAAGTTTCAACGCTCATGTATTACATAAATTTTCCACGTAGCATGTGACTCAACGAAAATTGAAATGAGTTGGAAAAGTCATCAAATAGGACACGTGTCAACACCTGGCAGAAACGACTTATTTCATCTGGAATATTATATTCAAAATTAGGCCTTGGAAATTTCTATAAATACAAGCCCATTTCATTCATTTGAGGGAACCAATTCATATTACACCTCGAAGCTCTGAAGCTCTGAAACTCCGAAGCTCTCAAGCATCCAGGTTCCCGAAGAATCAAGAAAGCCTTCTTCGTTCTTCGTTCATCGTTCTTCCAAGATCAAGCCCCAACGGCCCTTGAAGAACTTCCACCAATTCAAGATCAAGCCCCGACGGCCCTTGAAGAAAGCACCATCGTTCATCATCCGTTCATCCAAGATCAAGCCCCAACGGCCCTTTGGATCAACAAACGTCGACAAATCCACACGTCCAACCGTTCTTCAAGATCAAGCCCAAAAGCCCTTGGAGATCCGTTCATCATTGTTCTTCAAAGATCAAGCCCAAAAGCCCCCTTTGAAGATCCGCTCAAATCCACCTTCAAGATCAAGTCCACGACCCTTGAAGAACGTTCATCCTTAGATCAAGCCCAACGGCCATTTGGATCAATCGCACATCCACAAATCAATACCTTACGGAGATCGAATCAGAGGATCAAAATAGAGAGAGATTGAAACCCAAAATCATAAAACACAAATATTTGTTTGTGCACGTTGTTCTTGTCTCTTTCGTTTCAGGAAATTTCCGTGTTCACAAATTGGCACGCCCGGTGGGACAATCTCTACCTCTCATCTCTTTCTCCGTTCAAGAAATTCAAGCGCACTTCCAAAATTAATGGCATCAAGGAAGGCTCAAACTGTTCCCGCAACCGGCGCAAAGAACAAAAGCGTCCTCGTCGCAACTGGTGTCACTTTGGGCATCACGACTCGAAGCATGGCAAGAGCTACTTCTGCCGCCTCTTTCACCTCTGCATCAACTCTGCCAAGGGAACAAAAGCACCCAAGGCACGAGCCTTTGATCACCTTAGCCTCACTAAGGGCACCAAGGGGGGAAAGCCCAAGGAAATACTCCGAATCCATGCTTTCCGATGCCGATTCAAGCGACAGTTCAGCCATGCAAGTCATGACCATTGGAGCAACTTCAATCGATGAGTAGCTGGCTCAAATGAATGAAGCAATCGCAAGGCTAACCCGAACTGTGGAAGAAAAAGAATTGCAAATTGCAGCACTAGTCAACCGATTGGAGACGCAGGACGGCGATAAACCCGACCCAGAGGATGATCCACTAAAGGGAGGAGCTGGCGGAGACGAAGAACCCCCGGTGAAGAAAATCGATGGGAAGCCGGAGCAGGACCAAGCAGCGGCACTCATGGGATCTCTTTCTATCCAACAGCTGCATGAGATGATCACCAACACCATCAAGGCACAGTACGAAGGGAGCTCAAATACCTCCGGGTTGTACTCAAAGCCGTATTCAAAGAAGATCGACGCCTTAAGGATGCCGAGGGGTTATCAACCACCAAAGTTCATGCAATTTGATGGAAAGGGAAACCCGAAACAGCACGTTGCCCACTTCGTTGAAACCTGCAACAACGCAGGAACCGAAGGGGATTACCTCGCCAAGCAGTTTGTGCGCTATCTGAAAGGAAACGCCTTTGAGTGGTACACAGATCTGGAGCCTGAGTCCATCAACAGTTGGGAGCAATTAGAGCGGGAATTCCTCAACCGCTTCTATAGTACCCGCCGCACTGTGAGCATGCTAGAGCTAACGAGCACAAAGCAGTGGAAGGACGAGCCAGTCATTGACTACATCAACAGATGGCGCACTCTAAGCCTCGACTGTAAAGACAGGCTCTCGGAAACCTCTTCAATCGAGATGTGTATCCAAGGCATGCAATGGGGTTTGCAATACATCCTTCAAGGCATTAAACCGCGGACCTTCGAGGAATTGGCCACTCGCGCCCATGACATGGAGTTGAGCATCGCCCATCATGGGAAGAAGGAACCGATCGCCGACTACAAGAACGACAAAGTTCTTGGGCCAAAGGTGGAGAAAGCTACGTGGAAATCCACCAAAGAAGTAATGACAGTCAACACAGCTCCCGTCAAAATCCCTACACGAGGCAAGGCGATTCAAGCCGAAGGCTTTCGTGATCAAGAGATGCGTAGACGCACTTTGAAGGAGCTTGAGGAGAAAACTTATCCATTCCCCGACTCTGATGTGGTTGCCATGTTAGAAAACCTGTTGGACAAGAAGGTGATCAGTTTGCCTGAGTGCGACGGCCGGAAGAAATGAATCGTACCGACAACCCAAGATACTGTAAATTCCACCGCTTCATCAGTCATCTAACGGAAAAGTGCTTCGTACTGAAAGATCTCATCCTGAAGCTAGCACAACAAGGGGAAATCGAGCTTGACCTCGAAGACACGGCTGCGGCACACACTACTACTATCGTGTTTGAATCACTCGATCCTGTGCATCTTCGAAGCATGCATAACCATTCCCGTCAATGTTCAAGTCACATGGCACCTCATACACAATCATCACCGGGGGCAAGCAACCAAGATGCATCTACTGGTGATAAGAAAGGGTGGACATCGGTGACCTACAAAAAAACGAGGAAGCCAAGACCACAAGCCATAAGGCCAAAAGATGAGCCTAAACCCGCCCTTCGAACTTCAGTCTTCGAAAGGCTGAATTATTCAAAACCTAGAATTGCAGCACTTGATCGCATCAGTGGTCGAGACCAAACTTCCGTCTTCAAAAGGCTTGAGACGCCAACACCGCAAAGATCAGTCTTTGAAAGGTTATCAAAACCCAAGAAACAAAGCGGCACAGCTAGATCTCCTCCGCAACGGTCGACTTTGGACAGACTTGAAGAAACTAAGAAGCCGTCTAGAAACAGGAAGACAACGCCAAAGGGAGAGAAGCTCGACAGTCTAGCAGGAAAAGACGATGTTCAAAGCTTGATTCCTTCAAAGATGAAGCGCCAAGCAACTTTGGAAGTCGACACAAAAGGACCACTGAAGGTAAGGAGGCGCACCATCATCTACACCGGCCAATCTTCACGGCAACAAACCCAAGAGGACCACACTGAAGAGAAGGCCTAAGAAGACAAAGAAGACGAAATCCTGGAAAAAGACGTCACTTCCGGCTCTGTCAACTCAAAATTTTCACCTCAATCGCTGGGGGCATGCTCCAAAAACATGCCAGTCAAGTCGAGTGAAGTTGAAGGATGGACTTATGTCACTCCGAAGAAATTGCACAAGAAGCATATGTCTTCTCCACAAGCTCACCAATGGGAAAGGGGGCAAAACAGCTCCTGTTCACCTCTAGAACAATGTGAAAGTGTTGGAGATAATGAAACTTTGACACGAAGATCATTCATCCCCATCACGATGCGTGACATCTTCCCAGAAGACTTCTTTAACTACTCAGTCAAGGCTCCTTGCTACGAAGATTGCGAGGAACGACTCTCTCAGATCGCTTGACGAACAAATGCTCCTTGTTCGCACGAGCCTAAACTGCACGAACCAGAGCTCCTTGTCCGCACGAGCCTAAACTGTAGGACACGAAGCTCCTCGCCTGCACGACCCTAAACTGCATGGCGCAACGCTCCTGGTCTACACGAGCATAAAAGGCAACACCAACGCTCCTTGCCTGCATGAGCTGAAACTGCAACACGGCACCAACGCTCCTTGCCTGCACGAGCTGAAACTGCAACACGGCACCAAATGCTCCTGGCCCGCAAGAGCATAAACTGCATACGGCACCAAAAAAAAAAAAAATGTATTTTGAACTACGTTACGACTTGATCTCTTCTTTGGAGGGGTACGTAGGCAGCTCGAATGTTCAATTTTTCGAGTTCAGTCACATCAAAATAAAAAAGAATAAATGTTTTATTAAATAAAAAAAAATACATATGTTATTACTTGTTTACAAAAAAAAAAGTAAATAAATAAATAAACAAAAAAAAAATAAAAATTCTTTTACATACATATACATACATATATATATATATATGTACATATATGCATCAGCAGCCAGCCCACCAAAAGGAGGACATCCAAGCCCAAGTGGCAGCGACCAGGCCCAAGCCTATTGTCCAAATTCAGTATCATACCCAGGACCGATCTCCCATCTCCTCATCGCCGCCCTCAAGAGAGCCCAAGCCCACAGAGAAGCATATGCAACAATCCTACATTCTGTCCATGTGTATGTTTGTGGAGCCATTGCTGCAGCTCAGGGCATCCAAAATCTCGGTCCGCGGTTGGATTTCCTCGATGAACACGACGTCGTTTCAGGACAAGCAGATAATGGATCTGTCGCAGGGATCGAAGCAGTAGCAACAATTCGTTCTAGCTGAATGTCATTATCTCTACAATAAGATAGCAGATCCGATTCATGAAACTCTACCATGTCCAGCAAACTTTTCTTCTCAGCATCATAGATGGGTTGACCCTTTTCGTCCAAAGCATTTAAGTACAAGTTTATCCATGACATCTTCACTGCTCTAGGATTGATATCAAGGCCGTAGACCTTTGATGGCAACCACTTCTTAGCAATGGCAATGGAATCCAACCATTTCCACAACCAAGCTCAGCAACTGACTTGTCCTTGAAGATAGAATCGGAATGTCTGTTTAGTCCTTCAAAAAAAAAAAAAAAAAAAAAAGTAAAAGTCCAGTCTTCTGGAACAAAAATACTGGGAATAACCATCATCGTCAACTCCTCCTACCCTGGTAACCTTCATACTGATCGAAGAAGATGTCTTCAATCTGAAAATGGTAGGTGCGAAAACATTGATCGCAGGACTCCTTGGAAGGGAAGCGGTTCTGTAGGTCCGTGAGGAAGATCCGAGCTTGTGTTCGGGTTTTTGGATCCTCGAGACGCTCCAGCACTGATCTCAAGGCAGCGTATGCGGCATCGCCTGACTGCCGACACCGCTTCAGGAAGTCGTCCACCGATTCCAACGAAGCCTCGTTCTTCGCCATTCACTCACTCTGTCACTCACACAATGAGTCACGCAAGCCGTATCCTCCGCTCCTCCTCTACCGCGCTCCTCTGGACGGAAAGATCAGTACTTGGGGACGGAAAAGGAAGGCAGGTGCATATAATGGGTTCAATGGATGAACATTTGATCTCAACCTTCTCTCTCTGCTCAACAAGAACTCAGCACTCGAACTCGCACCGGAAGGTTTTGGAGCTCCGTCGCCAGAATGAGGCTTCTCAGCAGCAGGCACCACTAAACCCAAAGCCCAGCTACAAATCCGGGCCCGGCTCTCAAAGCCCATCCTCACTCAGCTTCAAGCCTTCATCTCCACCAGTCTCTCCTGCTCATCGTCAACAGCTTCAAGACCAGGTCAGGCCCAGAACCACGGCCTCGATCTGCGCATTCTCCGCTACTCACGACCTTGGCGTTCGCTCCGTCACCATCCATGTCTCATGCACTCCCTCGGAGCACCTACGCCAGTATCTCAAAACTTTCGCCAATCTCCACCAAATCATTCTGGATTCCCAAAAGCGTCTTCGATTGTTACAGAGAATTGGACGAGAGAACGCCGTCGTTTTATGGCAGTGATGGTACTGATGAAGATGGGGCTGCATTCCGTGCTCACACCCTGCTCTGCTGCTGCCTTTGAATGTGATTATGAAGATGGTGCTTACGCTGTCTCTGCGTTTGCAGCCGTGCTGACAATGGTCGGGGCTACATCCGGATGCGCGGCGGTAGGGAGCAAGCTGAGCTCCAAGTAGTACGGAGCGCACATAGTGCTAAAGGCGCTGACGGCAATTCCAAGGGTCGCTGGAGATGCTGGTGTTCACGAGCGCCTCCTCCTGCAAATCTCCCGTCCCGTCCGCCCTCATCCACTTCAAGCTCGAGTCCCTCAAGCTCCACATCATCACCTTCCTCGAGGAGTTCTTCGACCAGCAGCCCCAAAACGCCGGCGTTATCACCTCTTCCGTCCAAACTTCACGGCTATGCTTCTCCCGCTGCTCCAGCTTCTGTGCATCCTTGCCGTCTCTGCCGCAACGACCTCAGCCTTTGCCTTCCTCCATGCTACTCCCCATCCATATATATATACATATATATAAATACATATATATATATATATATATATACACACATGAATGCCAGAAGAATAAAGAAGGGATGGTGGAGTCTTTGGTGCTCTGGCACCATGTGAAAAAAAATGGAATCTTGATTCATCATGGCACCATGTGTGAGTACCACCGAAAAAAAGAAAATATATATATATATATATATACAAATAAAAAAAAAGGAGAAGGAATGGTGCCTTTGGCACCGTAGGAAAGTATAATAAAAAAAAAGGAAATCTGGATTGATCTGGCACCATACCTAAAAAAAAAAAAAAAAAACAATAATAAAAAAAAAATATAAAGAATAAAAAAAGGGAAAGCAAGTAGGAAGGTGGGATGGTGCGGATTGCACCATGTAAATATACATATACATGTATGTACATAATATATGTATGTATATAGCAAAAAAAAAAATGCATCGAGAGAAATAAAGTCCGTTTTTCTTTATTTCTTTTTGGAAATTTTACATAAATTTGCATTGTACATACATACCAAAAAAAATAAAAAATAAAAAATAAAAAATCAAATCAAATTTACAAGAGGGGATCTTCAAAGACGATCAGGTGGCGCCTCACCACTCGGTAGAGCTCTAGGAAGAAGAGGCGCCGGAGGTTGACTGTTTAAAGCCACACCACTCAGCGGAACTCCAGGAAGAAGAGGAGTCGGAGGTTGATCATTTGGAGCTTCATTACGCGGTACAGCCCCAGAAGACGAAGGCAAGTGCTGCTGGAACAAACCCACAAACCTCTGATGATCAAGTAAAATCTGACCATCAGATTCCTGCATCTGGTCAATCTTCCTCTTCATGTTTGTCGCATAGCTATGTGCGAGCTTATGCAACTGTTTGTTCTCCTGCTTGAGCCCTCTAATCTCCTGTTTGAGACTCATCACTTCAGCCGCCAATGATTCAACTTGACGGGTTCGAGCAAATAGGCGTTGGGCCATATTAGACACAGAACCTGCACACTGCACACTGAGAGCCAGAGAATCCTTAACAGCCAACTCATCAGACCGTTTGGAAAGTAGTCTGTTATCTCTAGGAGTGACAAGGTTCCGGGCCACCACCGCAGCGGTCATATCATTCTTCACCACTGAATCCCCAACGGTAAGAGGACCAGTGGGGGATATGAATGATGAGCGCCATATGTTGTCTGGAGAAGAAGGGACTGCCTCTTCACCAAGATTCAATTCAAAACGACGATCGGAGGGGCCAGACATTTTCAAAGGTGATAAAGAAAGAAGAGGTCGGACAAATCGAGATCTTAGAAGTGCAAGAAGGTACAAGCAAAAATTCAAGTGTGCTTTGAAATGAACTGCCTGCCTCTATAAAAAATCAGCACTCGACGGGATTTCAGAGATCGAAGAGGCGAGCTCAGAATTCGAAGAGGCCATTCAAAAATTGAAAAGGCAAGCTCAGAAATCGGAGAAGCATCCTGCTTTTCCAGACGCGTCGGCACCCGTCACACGCAAACTCAACTTTACGGAAATCACGGGTAATTTGTCGAAGCGCCGATCCCAGATATCGAAGAGGCGCCAGTCTTTTTCAGCCGCGTCATCACCTGTCATATGCACACTCAACTTTGCGCAAATCACGGTTAATTTGTCGAAGATTTTCGGTGAAAGAGAAAGCACGTGAAAGTTTACTGTTCAATCACGCGTTAGTTGCCGACACAAGTGAAAGAATAGTACCTCTACAGGTATTAAGGGACCTTCTATAACTGCCCACCTTCACCTTCCATAGCAAGGCAGACATACAGAACCTTTCTTCATCTCCGAGAATGCCTTCCCAACGAAGCCTCTCGAGTCACTTAGTGTTCCTTATTCCTTGGGGTACCTCTGTAAGCCAATAACTCCAAAGCAAAAGTATCTCATATCACCAGGGTAGAAAGCAAGAGTATCTCATATCATGCGTTCTCCCTGTCGTTTCCTTTGTCCTTGCTCCTACCTACAAAGACAAGGATAAAGAAAACAATATGCCGGAACTTCCACTCAAACTCGGGTAAGGAACCGACTGCTTGGAACCCTTCCCTGATTGCCTGCCTAGCATTGCTCTCGAGTACTCGTCTCCCACTGCTGCTGTACTTCCATAGAAGCTGTCACATCTGCTTGGAGAACAGATAAGGCAAGTGAAAATGATACCTTACAGCATGTGGAGACAACGTGCTGAAGAAACAAGCAGAGAAGAATGCGGCCTGCACAGTCAACTCAGCAGAAGGAGTCCGAGCTGAAGAACTCGAGAAGCTGCCATATCTGCCTGAAGAAACAAGCAGAGAAGAATGCAGCATGCTCAGTCAACTCGGCAGAAAGAGTCTGAGATGAAGAACTCGTTTTGACCCTCAAATTCTTGGGTCGACTTACTAGGCGTTGTGGGCTGCACATGCCGATTCACCACCTTTGAATCAAATCCTTAAAGATCAAGTCACCAACCGGAAGAAGAGCACATCAATCTTGAAGATCATACCGCTGACCAAACTACTCAGGTGTGAATTAGAAAGATTGAACAAAGCAACAAGTAGTCACCTTCACCTCGTGCCTGCTTGCCATGTCTTCGAGTCAACCTTCAAGAATTAAGCCTTAACGGCCCTTGAAGAAGTTTCCAGCCAAATCCAAGATCAAGCCTCGACGGTCCTTGAAGAAATCACAAGTCCGATTCAAGATTAAGTGTCTACCACCCTTGAATCAAAATAGTTCAAGAATAAGCTGTGGAAAATCCACAATTGGAGGAATCCAGAAAATCCTTCAACCCAGTTCAAGATCAAAGCTGTGGAAAGTTAGCAAGCGCAACAAAATACGTGCCAATTCATCCACTACCAAAGCCAAGGATCATCTACCACATGAAGCTCCTTGTGGTCCAATTTCAACCTTCAAGATCAAGCCTCGACGGCCCTTGAAGAAATTTCAGACAAAAAAAAAAAAAAAAAAATTCAAGAACAAGCCTCAACGGCCCTTGAAGAAATCTCAAGCCCAATTCAAGATCAAGCCTCAACGGCCCTTGAAGAAATCTCCAGCCCAATTCAAGATCAAGCCTCAAACGGCCCTTGGATCGACGTCTACAATAAGGGACTTCAAAACGCATCTCCTACACGCGACAAGCACATGTACACGACGCGACTTGAAGTGGGGGCATTTGTAGACATCGAAATTTCGGTAAATAAATGTTGACCGATAAATCAAAGTTTCAACGCTCATGTATTACATAAATTTTCCACGTAGCGTGTGACTCAACGAAAATTGAAATGAGTTGGAAAAGTCATCAAATAGGACACGTGTCAACACCTGGCAGAAACGACTTATTTCATCTGGAATATTATATTCAAAATTAGGCCTTGGAAATTTCTATAAATACAAGCCCATTTCATTCATTTGAGGGAACCAATTCATATTACACCTCGAAGCTCTGAAGCTCTGAAACTCCGAAGCTCTCAAGCATCCAGGTTCCCAAAGAATCAAGAAAGCCTTCTTCGTTCTTCGTTCATCGTTCTTCCAAGATCAAGCCCCAACGGCCCTTGAAGAACTTCCACCAATTCAAGATCAAGCCCCGACGGCCCTTGAAGAAAGCACCATCGTTCATCATCCGTTCATCCAAGATCAAGCCCCAACGGCCCTTTGGATCAACAAACGTCGACAAATCCACACGTCCAACCGTTCTTCAAGATCAAGCCCAAAAGCCCTTGGAGATCCGTTCATCACTGTTCTTCAAAGATCAAGCCCAAAAGCCCCCTTTGAAGATCCGCTCAAATCCACCTTCAAGATCAAGTCCACGACCCTTGAAGAACGTTCATCCTTAGATCAAGCCCAACGGCCATTTGGATCAATCGCACATCCACAAATCAATACCTTACGGAGATCGAATCAGAGGATCAAAATAGAGAGAGATTGAAACCCAAAATCATAAAACACAAATATTTGTTTGTGCACGTTGTTCTTGTCTCTTTTGTTTCAGGAAATTTCCGTGTTCACAGTTATGGTGAAGGGTGGATGTATTTATAGGCTAAGGAGAGGACCACCATCTAATTAAGGTGGTAGTGATGAGTGTTGTGGTAATGAGTGGATGTAATAGGTGTAGTTTTGGTAATGAGTGGATGTAATGGGTGTAGTGGATGGATGTTTGGTAATGAGTGGATGTAATGGGTGCAGTGGATGAGTGTTTGTAGTTGTAGGTCAACACACTTGCACACACACATGCTGATTTCTAGCCTTCTAATCTTCGAAAACGTCCATCCTCATGTCTCCATGCTTGAACTATCCAATCTTGACCCAAAAATGCTCCAAAGTGCTCCAAATAGCACTTTGTTGCCAACTTTGTTATTTGAACCTACAAACACAAGAAAATAGCTTAAAGTACTAAAATAACTAGAATTAAACTAAGTAAATGCCAAGAAACAAGCTCACTAAGTTCCATAAATATGCTCCTATCACTAGTCAACCCTTTTCACCTCCTTCTTCAACTCTCAATATGTACTTATTTATGTTGTAAAAGTTGTGTGAATTGAATGCCCACATGGTTTAGTCAAAAGTGAAAAAGTAAGAATGACTAAAAATAGTAGTACTGTCATATTTTGGAGAGAGTTTTCAGTGCGACCGGAATATGGGATGATACACCACGTGTCACTTACAAATTGTGGGATATGTGTGTTAAAATGTTAATAACTTAAGAAACAAAATTTTCCACCACTTATATAAAAACACGTAGTGTACCACCCGTGTTCCGGTCACATTGAAAAATTTCTCCAGATTTTGTTATTGTTGGATGACATGATTTTCAACATGCATTCTTTTCCCTTGTAGACAAACAACACACGAGATCAAGAGTGAAAGTAAAAATACCAATATCCTCCTCTCTCTTTACCTGCATCGTTCCAGTTCTATCTCTAACAAAGATTATCTCTCAATCTCACTTTTGCTTATTTATATAACAATTTTGTGAAAAAAAATTAAAATTTAGCTACTTCTGCTCAAATACTTACTCTAAAAGCGTTTATTACAACAAAAGTGCTTTTTAGTTAGAGGTAGTAACATAAGCACTTGTGTAATTCCTGAAGCAAGTGTATGCAACATGTTTAGTATGGTTTATGTGTTTATCGGGTGCTATGTTATGTTTTGTTGCACTCTCATAATTCTACCATTCATTTTTATCTTGCGTTCTTCATATGATTTTATAAGCAACTCCTAATATACCACAATATTTTCTTCATCATAAGAACAATTTTCATTCACCAGAAACATGCTCAAACGAATACAATGGATGCAAAACAAGAGAAAAACAAATAAGTTTGATCTCTTGCATACCAAAGGAAAATTTGACTTGGATTTTTACAAACGATTGATTTCAAAAGTATTTTTACTAAAATTGTTGTCAGGCATTTTAAAAACTTTCCAAACAAGTCCTAATACCATCTCCCTTAACTTTTGTGCGAAATATTTTAAGTTCAACTTTCGTACACAATAGACCTTTTGAAATAAGGGAGTTTTAACGAAAAACTCACGATACTGTTCACTTTAATGAAAAATCACATTTTTAGACTAAAAAGTCAAACATGATACTATTCACTTTACCCTTTACTTTTTCTTTATAGTTAAAACTCAAAGTTTTCAATCTCTTTTCATTAATTTTCCTTTGAAATAATTGGATTTAGGTTCACATAGAGAAAAATAAAAATTTGGATTAATGTTTGTGGGCTTAAATTCAATTTGGGTCTTCCAAAAGCCCACACCAGAATCCAACTATCGAAGTAAGCCCATTCCAAAGGCGGTCTGGTCCTCACCACCCCTCATTACTGTCACGTGCGATACGACCGCATCTCTCTCTCCTTCAAAAAAAAAAACATCTCAAAACCCGCCCTGCGTTTTTCACCTCTCAGGCTCTCGCTCTCTTTCACACTGAGAGAAGGGACCAGAGCCAAACCCCGCAAAACCCTAGAAAACGGGAACCGCCATCGAAGCTCCTCAAAAGCTTCTTCGAGCGGAAACACTAGCAGGAAATCTCTCTCTCGCAAGCCTTGTGCAGGGTTTCACATTCGATTCGGTTTCTTGTTCCGCGGTATGTGGAACAACGGCCAGATTGCGCCGCCTGGCACCGGCGGTTCGTCGATTCCGCCACCGCCGGCGGCTCAGCCATCTTACACGGTATTGCCTTCTCCAGCTGATGCCGAGGCCAAGCTTGAGGAGAAGGCCCGGAAATGGCAGCAACTAAATTCCAAGCGGTATAGCGATAAGCGCAAGTTCGGGTTCGTCGAGTCGCAGAAGGAGGATATGCCTCCTGAACATGTCAGGAAGATCATTAGGTTAGTTTGCTTCTGCTCCACTTTGATGTATATCTTTGTTATGCTTATTTGATTTTTCATGTACATTTTGGCGTCGAAGATCTGTAGGTTAGGTTTCGGATAGTGAATTTGTTTTGGGGTTTTTTGTGTTTATATTCAACGAACGGACTAGAAAATTCATAGGAAGAAGAGCTGTGAAGAATAGGGTTGCTTAAGTATTAGTGTGTTGAAATTGTTCACGAAGGAGGTAAGGGTGAGGTTATTGAAGAGGTTAGACCGATTTTGGGTTTGAGATTTATGGTTATTGTTGAATGTTGTTGGGTTAAGTATTGCTAGAAGGAGCAGTGGAAAATTGATTTGTGTTTGGTTGAATATGTGAGATAGAGAAACTTCAATTTTTCATTGGAAATATCTTTTTATTTTTTGTTGTACATATTCATCTTTCATGAAAAATTGATTCATTAGAAAGTTTTTCGAATTCACAAGTATGATTTCGTTTCTGTTATCACTATTTAGAATCGGCATGATATATGTTTTTTCATGCTTCTTACTGTTGTCCTGTGTACCGGTTCATGGTTTCGTGTAATGAATGTGCTTGTACTTTACTGCATTAGGTAGATCTTGTCCTGAATAGTATTTAATTTGGTGTGTCCTTTGACAGAGACCATGGGGACATGTCCTCAAAGAAATTTCGTCATGATAAACGAGTGTATCTCGGAGCACTTAAGTTTGTCCCCCATGCAGTTTACAAGCTCCTCGAGAATATGCCAATGCCATGGGAGCAGGTACTTGTTCTATGTCTCTCATATCCTTACAAAATTTTCATTTTTGATGCTTAAATTTGTCCTTTATGTGATATCTACCAAAGGGGCACTGATTTTATTAATTACTTCTGTAACAGGTCCGGGATGTGAAGGTTTTGTACCATATAACTGGGGCAATTACATTTGTAAATGAAATACCATGGGTTGTTGAACCCATCTATTTGGCTCAGGTGCTTATCTCTCTTTCATATCATTAATATGCTGCTTAAGTTATATAGTATGCCATCCAATTCTTGAAGTTTATAGTCTTTTCTTCCTCCTTGTTGATATTTAGTGGATTTGTTTTATTGAATTTGTACAGTGGGGTACAATGTGGATTATGATGAGAAGGGAGAAGAGGGATCGTCGGCATTTCAAAAGAATGCGGTTTCCACCATTTGATGACGAGGAACCTCCATTAGACTATGCTGATAATCTGTTAGATGTTGATCCTCTAGAGCCAATTCAATTGGAGTTGGATGAAGAAGAAGATTCTGCTGTGTATACATGGTTTTATGACCATAAACCTCTTGTCAAAACAAAGCTCATAAACGGTCCAAGTTATAGGAAGTGGCATCTGTCACTTCCGATCATGGCAACTCTTCATCGACTAGCAGGACAGCTGCTTTCTGATCTTATTGACCGCAATTATTTCTACCTGTTCGACATGGAGTCTTTTTTTACAGCCAAAGCACTCAACATGTGCATTCCAGGTACCCATATTTTTTTTTCTCTTGTCTTGCCACTTATTGAAAGGAAAATAACTCTTGTTTCATTGTTTTTGTTTTTCAATGTTTGGTTGTGGTGTGTCTTTCTGGTGTCAGCCTTCTATGAAATGGACTGTTGCTTGATACATTCGTCTAGCAATATTAATAGTTGTCAGGTCCAAAGGGGTCTGTTTGCGGATTGATGTGATTCTGGATTCCTGCTTGACACTATATCTTCACACTTTGCTTGATTTTAAGAAGGTGTATGTGCAGTCTATGGAAATAATAGTATCAATTGATTCCTTCATTCAGCATATACATCGTTGTGTCTCAATCATTATTATACTTTAAATCTTTCTCATTAAAATTTTTGGTCCATGGTGGTTCCTTTTAATTTTTTACTACCCATGTTGGATGTTAGTGCTAGGCCAGGGTTATGTTTACTGTTTTTGGATAATGCTCTGCTGCTCGCTGTTTTCTTCGTGACCTTTCACACATATTAACTTACAGAGTAACTAAAAAAGGCCGTTGTTAGGTTATATCTTTGCCTGTTGTTCAATTTGGTATATCAGCATTGAACTTATATGCTTTTCTTTTGTTTTGCAACACCTTTTGCAGGTGGACCCAAATTTGAACCATTGTATCGGGATATGGAGAAAGGGGATGAGGACTGGAATGAGTTTAATGACATCAACAAACTCATTATTCGGTCACCTCTTAGAACAGAGTACAGAATTGCATTCCCTCATCTCTACAACAATAGACCAAGGAAGGTCAAGCTCTGTGTTTATCACACACCCATGGTGATGTACATAAAGGCCGAGGATCCTGATCTACCTGCGTTTTATTATGATCCATTGATACACCCAATACCCAGCACTAACAAGGAGCGGCGTGAGAAGAAAACTTCTGATGAGGAGGAAGATGATATCTTTACGTTGCCGGATGCTGTGGAACCTTTTCTGAAAGATACTCAGCTTTATACTGACACAACAGCTGCCGGAATCTCCCTTTTGTTTGCCCCGCGCCCTTTTAACATGAGATCTGGTCGGACCCGTCGTGCAGAAGATATACCCCTTGTGTCCGAGTGGTATAAGGAACATTGTCCTCCTTCATATCCAGTTAAAGTTCGAGTCAGCTATCAGAAGTTGCTGAAATGTTTTGTATTGAACGAGCTGCATCACAGACCACCCAAAGCTCAAAAGAAGAAACATTTGTTTCGATCTCTCCAAGCTACCAAGTTTTTCCAAACTACAGAACTTGATTGGGCTGAAGCCGGTCTTCAAGTCTGTAAGCAGGGTTATAACATGCTGAATCTCTTGATCCACAGGAAAAATTTGAATTACCTTCACCTTGATTACAATTTTAATCTGAAGCCTGTGAAGACCTTGACAACAAAGGAGCGTAAGAAATCTAGGTTTGGTAATGCTTTTCATCTGTGCCGTGAAATCTTGCGGTTGACAAAGCTTGTAGTTGATGCCAATATCCAGTTCCGTTTGGGTAATGTTGATGCCTTTCAATTGGCTGATGGCTTACAATATACATTTTCTCATGTTGGTCAGTTGACTGGAATGTACCGTTACAAGTACAGGTTGATGAGGCAGATTAGAATGTGCAAAGATTTGAAGCACTTGATTTACTACCGGTTCAATACTGGGCCAGTGGGAAAAGGACCAGGATGTGGGTTCTGGGCACCAATGTGGAGGGTGTGGTTGTTTTTCCTTCGTGGCATAGTTCCTCTTCTGGAACGGTGGCTGGGGAATTTACTAGCACGTCAATTTGAGGGGCGACATTCAAAAGGAGTGGCGAAGACTGTTACTAAGCAGCGTGTTGAAAGCCATTTTGACTTGGAGCTTCGAGCTGCTGTGATGCATGATGTTCTTGATGCCATGCCTGAGGGTATCAAGCAAAATAAGGCCAGAACTATCTTGCAACATCTCAGTGAGGCATGGCGTTGCTGGAAAGCAAACATTCCTTGGAAGGTTCCTGGTTTGCCAGTTCCCATTGAAAATATGATTCTTCGTTATGTCAAATCAAAGGCAGACTGGTGGACAAATGTTGCTCATTATAATCGTGAACGTATAAGAAGAGGTGCTACTGTTGATAAGACAGTTTGTCGAAAGAATCTTGGAAGATTAACTCGTCTCTGGCTAAAGGCGGAGCAGGAACGACAGCATAATTATTTGAAAGATGGTCCGTATGTTACACCAGAAGAGGCAGTTGCAATTTACACGACAACCGTGCACTGGTTGGAGTCAAGGAAGTTTACACCCATTCCGTTCCCTCCATTGTCGTACAAGCATGATACCAAGCTTCTGATCCTTGCTCTGGAGAGGTTGAAGGAGTCTTATAGTGTGGCTGTAAGATTGAACCAGCTTCAAAGAGAAGAGTTGGGTCTCATTGAACAAGCTTATGATAATCCTCATGAGGCATTGTCACGAATTAAGCGTCACTTGCTCACTCAGCGTGCATTCAAAGAAGTTGGCATAGAGTTCATGGACTTGTATAGCTATCTGATTCCAGTTTATGAGATAGAACCTCTTGAGAAGATTACAGATGCATATCTTGATCAATATTTATGGTATGAGGGTGACAAACGTCATCTCTTTCCCAACTGGATCAAGCCTGCAGATTCAGAGCCACCTCCACTCTTGGTTTATAAGTGGTGTCAGGGAATCAATAATTTGCAGAGCATATGGGATACAAGTGAGGGGCAATGTGTGGTGATGCTTCAAACAAAGTTTGAGAAGTTCTTTGAGAAGATCGACTTGACAATGCTAAATAGGCTCCTGCGGCTTGTTCTTGACCATAATATTGCTGATTATGTCACTGCAAAGAACAATGTGGTGTTGTCCTACAAAGATATGAGTCATACAAATTCGTATGGTCTCATACGTGGTCTTCAGTTTGCATCTTTTGTAGTACAATATTATGGGCTTGTGTTGGATCTGTTACTTCTTGGGCTGACTCGGGCCAGTGAGATTGCCGGTCCACCCCAGATGCCAAATGAGTTCATCACTTATTGGGATACAAAGGTTGAGACTCGGCATCCTATCAGGCTGTATTCTAGATACATAGACAGGGTGCATATCTTGTTCCGCTTCACCCACGAGGAGGCTCGGGACCTTATTCAGCGATATCTTACTGAGCATCCAGACCCCAATAATGAAAATATGGTTGGATATAATAATAAGAAATGCTGGCCAAGAGATGCTAGAATGAGGCTTATGAAACATGATGTCAATCTTGGGAGGAGTGTTTTTTGGGATATGAAGAACCGTCTCCCTCGAAGCATCACAACTTTGGAGTGGGAGAACAGCTTTGTGTCTGTTTACAGCAAGGATAATCCAAATTTTCTTTTCAGTATGTCTGGATTTGAAGTTCGGATACTTCCGAAGATAAGAATGAGTCAAGAAGCATTTAGTAACACGAGGGATGGGGTTTGGAATTTGCAGAATGAGCAGACAAAGGAGAGGACTGCTGTTGCTTTCTTACGTGTTGATGATGAACACATGAAGGTGTTTGAGAATCGTGTGAGGCAGATTCTTATGTCTTCAGGGTCTACAACGTTTACAAAAATCGTTAACAAATGGAATACAGCGCTTATTGGTCTAATGACTTACTTCCGTGAAGCAACTGTTCATACACAAGAACTGTTGGATTTGCTCGTCAAATGTGAAAACAAAATTCAGACCCGTATTAAGATTGGGTTGAATTCAAAGATGCCTAGCAGGTTTCCACCTGTCATATTTTACACACCAAAAGAAATTGGAGGACTTGGCATGTTATCTATGGGTCACATATTGATTCCACAAAGTGACCTCCGTTACAGTCAGCAGACAGATGTTGGTGTGACTCATTTTAGGAGTGGAATGAGTCATGAAGAGGACCAGCTAATCCCAAATCTTTACCGTTACATACAGCCATGGGAGAGTGAATTTATAGATTCTCAACGTGTTTGGGCAGAATATGCACTGAAAAGGCAGGAAGCTCAGGCACAAAATAGGCGTCTGACTCTTGAAGATTTGGAAGTGAGTACTGTTCTTGCCCAGTATTCATTCTGCTGTTGTATCCTTTTTTTTTCAAAAAAGTTTCTTCCTTTGCCTTTGTCTGGGGTTGTACATTATTTTAGTTTCTTCCTTCTGCTGCATTGTTCTAAATACTTTTTCGTTTGGTTGACAGGATTCATGGGATAGGGGAATACCACGCATAAATACTTTGTTCCAGAAGGACCGGCATACTTTAGCATATGACAAAGGATGGAGAGTTCGCACAGATTTTAAGCAGTACCAGGTGTTGAAACAAAATCCTTTCTGGTGGACACACCAGAGGCATGATGGAAAGTTATGGAACTTAAACAACTACCGAACTGATGTGATTCAAGCCCTTGGAGGTGTTGAAGGAATCCTTGAGCATACATTATTCAAGGGAACATAGTAAGTTAATATCTATTGTTGTTATCCTAAACCATAAACTACAGAACATTATACTGTGCTTTATTACATAAATACAGATGCTAGGCTTGTGTATGAAAGATATTGACCAACACAAGTGTAGCTGAGATTACTTCTTATACAACTAATCAGAAGCCATCATTACATTGGAACATAAATGCATCCTAGCATATTTATGGGGGCTTTTTATATTCTAGCATGTGCTTTATGTGTATATCAAAGGTGAAACTTATATATGGATGTATGGAAAACAGATGTCAGTTTTAAGTTTTAACATTTGCTTTCATCTTTAAGTGACATCAGGTTATGGATGGCAAATAAGTTCTGTAAAGTGTCTGTATTTCTGTTGATTATGAAAGTTAATTGCACATCACTGAGCATTTTTTCTTTCCAATTTCAGCTTTCCTACATGGGAGGGGCTCTTCTGGGAGAAGGCATCTGGTTTTGAGGAGTCGATGAAGTATAAAAAGTTGACCAATGCACAGAGATCTGGGCTCAATCAAATCCCTAATCGTAGATTTACTCTTTGGTGGTCACCTACCATAAATCGGGCCAACGTATATGTTGGTTTCCAAGTGCAGCTAGATTTAACTGGAATATTTATGCACGGGAAGATTCCAACCTTGAAGATATCACTGATTCAGATATTCCGTGCTCACTTGTGGCAGAAGATTCATGAAAGTGTTGTCATGGATCTCTGTCAGGTTTTGGATCAAGAGTTGGATGCTTTGGAAATTGAAACTGTGCAGAAAGAAACGATACATCCCAGGAAGAGTTACAAAATGAACAGCTCTTGTGCTGACATTCTTCTGTTTGCTGCCCATCGATGGCCAATGTCAAAACCTAGTCTTGTAGCTGAGCCCAAGGATGTCTTTGACCAGAAAGTGAGCAATAAGTACTGGATAGATGTACAACTGCGTTGGGGAGATTATGATTCTCATGATATTGAGCGTTACACCCGAGCTAAGTTTATGGACTATACCACTGACAACATGTCCATCTATCCTTCTCCCACAGGTATGTGGTTTTTCTTGTTGCCGTACTGTTTCAGTGTCTGTATTTATCTTTTTTGGGAATTTAATCATCCTTGTTCCATGCAGGGGTGATGATTGGTCTTGATTTGGCCTATAATTTGCATTCTGCATTTGGTAACTGGTTTCCTGGTTCAAAACCCCTGCTTCAACAGGCAATGAACAAGATCATGAAAGTATGTCAACTGTTACAATTGAAGTTTTATGATATATTTTCTGAATAGATTAAAATTTGTACAGAAGCAGCTAACTAATTGGTCTTCATGTGCTTGCAGTCAAATCCAGCCTTATATGTCCTGAGGGAGCGAATAAGGAAAGGATTGCAGCTATATTCTTCTGAGCCTACAGAGCCATATTTATCATCCCAAAACTATGGGGAGATCTTCAGCAATCAAATTATTTGGTTTGTTGATGACACCAATGTGTATCGTGTTACAATCCATAAGACATTTGAAGGAAATCTCACTACAAAACCAATCAATGGTGCTATCTTCATATTCAATCCAAGGACGGGGCAGCTATTCCTGAAGGTATCTTGTTTCTGTGATATATTCCCCCACCCCCCCCTCTGTGGAGGTTTTGAACTTCATGTCATAAGTTCATATTTTGCAGGTTATCCACACTAGTGTCTGGGCAGGACAGAAGCGTCTTGGTCAGTTGGCAAAGTGGAAAACTGCAGAAGAAGTTGCTGCACTTGTGCGTTCTTTGCCAGTGGAAGAACAACCAAAGCAAATTATTGTGACTCGTAAGGGAATGTTGGATCCCTTAGAGGTTCATTTGCTCGATTTCCCCAACATAGTCATAAAAGGAAGTGAGCTGCAGCTTCCTTTCCAAGCTTGTTTGAAGATTGAGAAATTTGGTGATCTGATATTGAAGGCTACTGAACCGCAGATGGTTCTTTTCAATATTTATGATGATTGGTTGAAGAGTATTTCATCATACACTGCATTTTCTCGGCTAATTTTGATTCTTCGTGCTCTTCATGTGAACAATGAGAAGGCAAAGATGTTATTGAAGCCTGATAAAACAGTCGTTACTGAGCCACATCACATCTGGCCTTCTCTTTCTGATGATCAATGGATGAAGGTAATCTCATTGTATTGCATTCCTTTAAATAATATTTTTTTCTGCAAGCTGCTTTTTGTTGTGACACTCACACTAGTCAGAGTTGCTATGATAACCTTTAGTCATCGTTTGTTACATTTATTGATCTGTCCAGAAACCTGAAAATGATTTTGATTTTTGTATCCGAATGGAACTTTGCTAGATTTTCCATGGTTGATCATATTGTTAACCTTTTCACACTTCTACGTGCATCTGTAAATCTAATAATGTCTCTAAATATGATGCATGGTAAAGGTTGAGGTTGCTCTTAGGGATCTCATATTGTCAGACTACGCAAAAAAGAACAATGTGAATACATCAGCCCTAACACAATCTGAGATCCGTGACATTATACTTGGAGCTGAGATCACCCCACCTTCGCAACAGAGGCAGCAAATTGCAGAAATAGAAAAACAGGTGATGTTTCTCTTCTGGTGGTTTTCATTTTGATACACACAACACGGACATGTATATGTAGACTTGTTCTGCCTGACTCAGTTATATATGTGGGCCATTTTTGATCTTGTCACAAATTAACTTATATTGTTGAATTTGCATTTTCAGGCCAAAGAAGCCAGCCAGCTGACAGCAGTCACAACAAGGACTACAAATGTGCATGGTGATGAACTCATTGTCACCACTACGAGTCCCTATGAGCAAAGTGCATTTGGCTCCAAAACTGATTGGCGTGTGAGAGCAATATCAGCTACAAATCTATATCTCCGTGTCAATCATATATATGTGAATTCAGAAGATATTAAGGTAGGGTTCTATTTTTAATAAATATGATATTTTATAGTTTTTGTGTTTTGATCTTTTCTTATTCTTATCCTTGTTTGTTCAATTCATTGACATGGGAGCATGAATGGTGTTACAGGAAACGGGTTACACCTATATTATGCCAAAGAACATTTTGAAAAAGTTCATCTGCATTGCGGATCTGAGGACGCAAATAGCTGGTTACTTGTATGGCATAAGCCCACCCGATAACCCTCAGGTCAAGGAAATCCGCTGCATTGCAATGCCTCCACAATGGGGGACCCACCAGCAAGTTCATCTTCCATCCGCTCTTCCTGATCATGATTTCCTCAACGATTTGGAGCCTTTGGGATGGATGCACACACAGCCGAATGAGCTTCCTCAGCTTTCTCCTCAGGTATTTTACATGATCGATCTATCAATCCCTCTGATCTTTGATTGATTGTTATGCTTGTTTGGGGTTTGCTTTCTATAGAGGAATGAAGCGGACAAGAAAATAACCCTTTCCTTTTGTTGCTTTGCAGGATCTCACTTCTCATGCTAAGATTTTAGAGAACACTAAGCAATGGGACGGGGAGAAATGCATCATTTTAACCTGCAGTTTCACTCCAGGTTCCTGCTCTTTAACTGCATACAAGCTTACTCCATCTGGTTATGAATGGGGACGTGTCAATAAAGACACAGGAAGCAATCCTCACGGATACCTTCCCACTCATTACGAGAAGGTGCAGATGCTTCTCAGTGACCGCTTCCTTGGTTTCTATATGGTGAGATTTGTAAATACACTTTGTTCGGCCTATTTATGTTCCCACTAAATCTAATATTCTTGGAGGGTCTCTACTTTTGCCGGGTTAATTTGTTTATTTTCTGTTTGGTTTTAAGATTCCGGACACTGGTCCATGGAACTACAACTTCATGGGGGTGAAGCATACGCCGAGCATGAAGTATGGCATCAAGCTTGGAACACCCAGGGAGTACTATCATGAGGACCACCGGCCGACCCATTACCTTGAGTTCAGCAATCTTGAGGAGGGTGATACAGTGGAAGGAGATCGCGATGATACTTTCACATAAAACTTTTGTTGTCAGATGTAATGCAGAGGTGATACAAGGGTTATTTCGTATTCAGAAACCCTTATTTTTATTGTAACAATCCATTTGTGGATGAAAATGCTTGTGCACCTGTAAAGCTACTTGGGACGAACGTACGTTTGTGTTTTTTGACGAGGCCTGTAAATATTTGATCTAGGAGGAACAGAGTACTAGTTTTGTTGCTGAAAGAAAGTAGAATGCTTGAAGCGGTAGAAAGTAGACTGCGTGTAGTACCAAGTATTTCTCTTCTAGATCTTTGATCATATTGTTGATTGTTCCATTTCCTCTTGCCAATCACGAGAATGTCCTTAGGCTGGCGAGAACTCCTCGTTGTGTTTTGTAGTCATTTGAATATAGAACATCAGGTTTTAGGATAAACATTTTTAAATTACTTGAGTTACAAATCTCTTGCCAAATTTGATGCGGCCTGTAACTCAGTCTCGTTCTGTTTAGGGTCTAGGGTCAAATAGTATGACATTACCTTTCGATTGATAGAACTATACAAAAAGTAACTTGAAATTTGAAATTCTAAGCTAATGCCTGACAACATAACCGGATAACATTCTTTCGGCATACGATGATGTGCTCGAACGGCTATGGTATTTCGGTTGGCGGTCGCTCATCACATCCTACATTGAAACCAAACAACAAAGCAAAATGAAAAACTGAGAACGTATGCAGAATAAAGTTATAACAAAGAAAAGCTTTCATGCTTGTTCTGTAACTTGTAGTGCACTACCACCTATCTTGAAAGAATTCATGCTCTCGTTCGCGAGTGCTCTCAATCTGTTTAGCTATGCTAGTACAATCTTACCAAGATTCAGTCTGTCTTTTAGCCTCATTTCATTGCACTCTAATGTGAGCTGCGCCAACTTTAAGGCTTCCTCAACAAGCCAGTCAGGAACGTCAGGGTCAAGCATCTCGAGGAAAGCGGGTGCAACCCTTTCCGATGCTTGTGGCCCCTCAATCGCTGCATTACTTTTCGCTTTCTCCTTTTGTGCCAGTGCAAATGCAGTTTCCTCAGCGAGTTGTGCCTCTTCTAATCTGTGCTCTCTGGTCAATTTCCTTTGGTGAAGTTCCTTTTCCTGTGAATATACGTACCATTCCACCTCTCTTCCTTTCTATACCATGTGCACAATCATTCATGTTCCCTAGCTGCAACACCACTCCATTTTACCCCCATGCTTTGCATCATCAAGATGCGAAATATATAAGCACACAAATTAAACCCTCTTTTTATCAATTGTAGCAAAGTATGTAAGTAGGGATCGTTCTAGGCCGGGGATTAGGAGGGATTGCTCAATCACTTGAAAACTGACTCAAAACGTAAAAACAAAGTTTAAAACACTAAACTAGACTTAAGGAATGCAAAACTAAACTCTAAAACACTAAAACAACCCAAAAGACTCAAAACAGCCCAGAAACACTCAAAATTGCCTTAAAAACACAATCTGGGCAGTTTTGAACACAAAACACGATTTGGACGAAAATAGGTTATAACTTGACTCAAGACACTTAAAAACACAAACTAAATTGATTTCTAACTAATCTAACACTTCAAAATAAATGGGGGTTTGGTTTTGACGAAAATTGAAAACAAAAACAAACTTTGTAAACTAAACACATTTTAAAAACGAATTTGGTTAAATTGAATGGATGGAAAGCTAGCTAAGGGGTTCTTCTCCACACATGTCACACTTGCATACGAAACGATTTCCAATTGCTTCTCAATAAACCATGAATTCCCAACGCCCCAGATTAACCGTGAATTGCACTAATTAACCCTCAGATTTTTCTAAAGTTATCGAATTGGATGAATTGCATACGACAACCCAAAGCATTCCTCACAAGTTCCCTGCATGAATTGCATAACAAAGATACAAGCAAAGGTCATTAAGTTCTATGAAAATCATAAGCATTGGCGAGGCACTTGTTACTATGAATTGCATGAAACTTATGCCAAGAATTTACTTAACACGATTGTGATCAACAACCTTTACTACTTGCGAATATAAGTTCATAACGATTAGGTGAAATTCCCTTATATCCTAGCATCAAACTTATGCATGAAAATTAAGCGTGCACTCTCAACCAACACACACAAATCAGTTTTAATTCATATAGATAAGTAAATTGAATTCACCACTTATGAAACGCAATTAGAAGTAATCAAATCATATAGCAAGCATAAACATGGTTTCGAATCCCCCCCTAGCCAAGGGGGGTTTAGTTCCTCATACGCACAAAGCAAAGACAAATAAATTTAAACATTGAAATCCAAAGAAAGAGAACACCTAGACACTCCAACTTGGGTAGCAGGTGCATCCACGAAATTCCTCCTTCCTCCTTGCTGCCGCACAACTTGGGGACAGGTTTTGGGTGGTATTTGTATGGGGGAATGGATATGGAATGGTATGAGAGTGGTTAGGATGGGTGATGGGTGCGGCAAAGGGTTGTTTTTGGCAGAAATTAGGGAGAATGGTGATGGAAGGCTGCGACAGAGAGTGGGGATGATTTCTGGCGTGATTTATGTATTATGATGGGTGGTGGTTCAGCTAGGGCTGAGATATGAGTATATATACGAACCTAATACCCTAGGGTAATCAGATATGGACTTGCATAACCCAAATCCACAAGGAAAAAGGCTTTAGAAATCAGAATCCACAAGGAAAAAGGCCTAGGAGGTGCGGCAGGTTTGGATAGGGTAAGATAAGGCTTCTAGAAAGCCTTGCAAGGCAAGGAAAAGGATTCTAGAAAGGGGTAAGTTCGGCAAGGGTTAGGGGAAAAAGGATAGGGCTTCTAGAAACCCAAAACCAAGAAGAAATAGACCCTAACCCACGGCAAGGATAAGGAAATGCTCTCCAACCTTTCTTTGTGTCTTCCAACGCTTAAGAACCTTCTAATGTTGCTGAAACTTAAGGCCATTTAGGTTTAGGAAAGATCAACCCAAAATAGCAACTTTTAGGCTTAACTTTCCTACTTCAAGTAGGAAACCTTGTTTGAGTAGGAATCTTCATTCTTCTAGGAATCCATCTTCAACTAGGAATCCTTCATTGATTAGGAATCCTTCTTCAATTAGGACTCCTACTGTGACTAGGAATCCTTCTTCAACTAGGACTCCTCAAATCTTCAAATCTTGATTTTCGTCCATTCCCTTGGCTCCAAGTATGTGACATCCATTCCAAGCTCCATTTTGCTCCAAAAGGCTCCAAAATGCATCTTTTTGTATATTTTGCCCTTAAAACCTGAAAACACATAAAACTAGCTTAAAAGAATACTTTAACTAAGAAAACACCATGGAAATGCACAAGAACTAGCTAACTAAGGCGCCTCCTATCACATCACTTCACTTTCACCTTTAAATCATTTCAACACCACTCCTTGCACTCATTGCTGCAACACCAGTCCATTTTACCTTCAATGCTTTGCATCATTACTTCATTTTCACCCTTGAATCATTGCACACACCACCAATTCACCTTCCTTGCCGTGCACTTCCTCTATAAAAGGAAGTGTGTGTGGCAGCCATAGAGTTTAGTTTTTGCTTGATCATTCATCCCCATTTCAATACAACCTTCATCCAAACACATCCATTCATCTTTACATCCATTCCTCCATACAAACAAACCTCCAAACACTTACCAACACCTTGTGCCGTAGCAAAGGAAGGGAAGGAAAGTGCTTGGACGTGCTTGCTGTCCAACTTGGATCGTTGGAGCGTTTAGGTGTTTTCTTTCTTTTGTTTCTAATGTTTAAATTCATTTCCTTTCGTTTTGTTGTAAATATGAGTGGTTAAACCCCTCTTGGCTAGGGGTGATTTCAAAGCCATGATTATGTGTGCAATATAATTTGATAAATTCCAGTTATGACCTCTTGAATCATGAATGCAATTGGCTTAACTATTTGATTGATAACTTATTTGTATTTGTTAATTAAGGGTCGACACTTAATTGGCATGCATAAATCCGTTGCTAGAATATAAGGAAGTTTCGCATAATCGTTACAAACTTATGTTCACATGTAGTGAAGGTCGCTTATAAACGATCACGTTAAGTTCAATTCCTAGCATAAGCGACTTGATGTCATAGTTGCAAGTGCTTTGTCAATGCTTATGATTTTCTTTAAATGTAATGATCTTTGATTGTATCTCTATTATGATGTCATGTAGGGAACTTTTAAAGAATGTTTTGGGTTGTCGAATGATGTCATCCAATCCAATAAAACAAGGAAAATCTGAGAGTTAACTAGTGATGTCACGGTTAATTTGGAGCATTGTCGTTCATAATTCAATGAAGTAGTAACTGGAAATCAAGTTATTTGCATACATGTCATGTGTGGAGAAAAAGCCTCTAGCTATCCCATCCATCATCTTATTTTTCAAATTTGTTTTACAATCTGTCTAGTTTTTCATACTTGTTTGTTTGTTTCAACTTCATCCAAATCAAAACCCCCCCTTTTAGTTTCTTGTTTCAAAGTGTTTCAAATATGTTTTAGTTTGTGTTTTTAAGTGTTTTGATTCAAGTAAAAGTCAATTTTTCATCCAAAGTCATTCCTAGTGTCTAGTTTAAGTTTATTTAGTTGTTTTAAGCTGTTTTGATTATTTTAAGTTTGCTTTGAGTCTTGTGAGTCTTGTTAAGTGTTTTTAAGTTTAGTTTTATGTTTTTGAGTCAGTTTAGAGATTATTAGCAAGCCCTCATAATCCTTGGTCCAGAACGATCCCTACTTATACTTGTACTACAATTGTCAAAAGAGTGTTAAATTTGTGTGTTAAGATAATTTTTGCATCAAGTTTTTGGCGCCGTTGACGGGGATTAGCAACTTTGCTAATCCCTTGTTATTTCTTTTCATGTGTTTTTGTTCCTAGTTGCTAATTTTACTTGTTTTCTTGTTTTAGGTGGTTTATGACTCGAAGTTCTCAACCTGTTCATAAGCACATCTTTGACTTTGACGACGATTTTGAACGAACTTTGAGACGAGCAAGGAATCAACATGATCCCCAACCATCTCAACCTGCACCAGATCTTGAAGAAGACAAAGTAGAAGAGCAAGAGGAGGCCACGGCAAGGACTTTTGAAGAAGTCCAAGATATGGCAGTAGACAATCGAACAATCAAGGAGCTTTCCGCTTTGGGATTGGACAATGCTCTGCCTTTATGCATTTAATATCCAAGGGCGGCCCAAAACAAGACCGACGAGTTCGAATTAAAGTCCAGTTTATTGCGTCATATTTCTAAGTTCCATGGGTTATCCATGGAAGATCCTAATAAACATTTGAAGGAGTTTGAGGTTGTTTGTTCAAGCATGATCCCTGTGAATGTTGATGGAAGCATTCTAAAAATGAAGGCTTTTCCATTTTCTCTCTTGGAAAAGGCTAAAGATTGGTTGTATGAGCTAGCCCTCGGAACTGTCACATCATGGGAGAGTTAGAAACGGGCATTTTTTGAGAAGTTTTTCCCAACTTCTCGAGTCATTCTACTACGCAAAAGGATTAGTGGCATTCAGCAAAACCAAGGTGAATCCTTTCCCACTTACTATGAGCGTTTTAAAACCCTTGTTGCTTCATGTCCACATCACCAGATGAAGGAGGAGCTTCTTTTTCAATATTTCTACGAAGGGCTTCTACCAATTGAATGCCAAATGCTAGACGCCTCAGCGGGAGGAGCTTTGGTGGACAAAACACCCATGGCTGCCAAGACCTTAATTGCTAACTGAGCATTGAATGCTCAACAATATGAAGGCGTTGGTCAAAGAGACAACCCACGGCAGCAACAAGTTAATGAGGTAAGTGCTTATTTCCGAACTTCAAAATCAAATGGCTAATCTTACTACTCTTCTTGCACAGGTGGCTGAAAAACCAAAAGAACAAAGTGTAGTTGCTTGTGGCGTGTGCTCAATGAATGAACATCTCACAGATAAGTGCCTTCAATTGATCAAGAATGGAGGGTGGGAATCTGCCAACGCAATGGGTTTTGGGAGTCAAAACCAACCAAGGAATGATCCGTTCTCGAATACATACAATCCAGGCTGGAGAGATCATCCAAATTTCAAATAGAGGGAGCCCCAACAAACCCAACAACAAAGTGCATTCAGACAACAACCTCCAGGATTCTATCAAAGGTCGTATGCACTCGCACAACCCCAAACACAACCTGCCCAAAATAACTTAGGTTCATCTTTTGATAATGCTCCAGTTATTTAGTTACTAACTACGTTGGCGAAGGGTCAGGAAAATCAAGCCAAAGATATGCACAATTAAGCAAAGGAAATGCAAAATCAAGCTCGAGAGGTGGCTGAATTAAAGAGACAAATGGGACAAATGGCTGAGTTTATAGGGCAATTTAGTAGAGAACCAGGTAAGTTACCTAGTTCGACGGATGTGAATCCAAAGGGAGGCTTGGAATCTGCCAAAGCCGTCACCTTGCGAAGTGGAAAAGAAGTTGGATCTAATCCCAGCCCATCTAAATCTAATCAAAAGGAGGACGAAAAGATGCAATCTGATGAGAAGGAACAAGGCCTGCCCTCGGCAAGGATTGAGCAATCTTTGCCGCAGCCACCTACACATCCTAATTCGACCACCAAAGGTAAGTTGGGTTCAAATTCCATGACTTCTAATTCCCTTCCAACCAATGCACCATTTCGTCGCAGGTTTATGTAATCAAAGAAGGATGAGAGTGACAAAGACATCCTTGACACATTCAGAAAGGTGCAAGTCAACATTCCACTTCTAGATGCAATTAAACAAGTCCCCAAGTATGCTAAGTTCCTGAAGGAGCTGTGCACTACAAGGAAGAAGGCTTCGAACAAAGAGGTGGTAAGGGTAAGTGAGATTGTCTCAGCTGTGTTGCAACGAAAATTACCTCCTAAGTGCAAAGATCCAGGCATTTTTACAATTCCTTGTGTTATAGGAAATACTCGCTTTGAATATGCCATGCTAGATTTAGGTGCATCAATAAATGTCATGCCTTATTCAATATATGCATCTATGAATTTGGGAGAATTAAAAAATGATGGAGTGATCATTCAACTGGCTGATAGATCTAATGCGTATCCAAAAGGTGTTTTGGAGGATGTTTTAGTGTAGGTGAATCACCTAGTCTTTCCGGCGGACTTCTACGTGCTTGAAATGGAAGACTCGAACCATTCCCCTCAATTACCAATATTACTTGGCCGACCATTCATGAAGACTGCCCGTACAAAGATAGATGTATTCAAGGGAACATTGACTACGGAATTTCATGGGGAAGTTATTGATTTTAATATTTCTAATGCTATGAGAGGTTGATCATTTGGAGCTTCACTACACGGTACAGTCCCAGAAGACGAAGGCAAATGCTGTTGGAACAAACCCACAAACCTCTGATGATTAAGTGAAATCTGACCATCAGATTCCTGCATCTGGTTAATTTTCCTCTTCATGTTTGTAGCATAGTTGTGTGCAAGCCTGTGCAACTGTTTATTTTCATGCTTGAGCCCTCTAATCTCTTGTTTGAGACTCATCACTTCAGCTGCCAATGATTCAACTTGACGGGTTTGAGCAAATAGACGTTGGGCCATATTGGACACAGAACCTGCACACTGCACACTGAGAGCCAGATAATCCTTAATAGCCAACTCATCAGATCGTTTGGAAAGTAGTCTGTTATCTTTAGGAGTGACAAGGCTTCGGGCCATCACCACAACGGTCATATCATTTTTCATCACTGAATCCCCAACGGTAAGAGGACCAGTAGGGGATATGAAGGATGGGCGCCATATGTTGTCTGGAGAAGGCATGGATGCCTCTTTATCAAGGTTCAAGTCAAAATGACAGTCGGAGGGGCCAGATATTTTCAATGGTGTTGAAGAAAGAAGAGGTTGGACAAATCAGGATCTCAGAAGTGCAAGAAGGGAGTTTCTACAGGTGGAAATTCAAGTGTACTTTGAAACGAACTGCTCGCCTCTATAAAAATCAGCACTCGACGGGATTTCAAAGATCGAAGAGGCGAGCTCAGAAATCAAAGAGGCCAATTCAAAAATTGAAGAGGTGCTAGCTTTCTAAAAAACTAGGCTTGCTCAGAAACCACGGGCCATCCTCTTTTCCAAATTTGTCCGCACTTGTCACATGCAACCTCTGCACTCAACGGAGCTCAGAAATCGAAGAGGCAAGCTCATAAATCAGAGAGGCATTTTCTTTTCCAGACGTGTCAGCATCTGTCACACGCACACTCTGCCTTGCGGAAATTACGGGCAATCTATCGAAGATTTCTGGTGACGTAGACAGCACGTGAAGTTTACTGTTCAATCATCCAACGGTTGCTGACAAGAGTGAAAGAATAGTACCGGTTATTAATTCATATAAATGTCGACCTTCACCCTCCATTGCAAGGCAGACATACATAACCCTTCTTCATCTCCGAGAATGCCTTCCCAACAAAGCCTATTGAGTCACTCAATGTTCCTTATTCCCTGGGATACCTTTGCAAACAACCCATCAAAAGCCAAAGTATTTCATATCATGAAGGTTGAAAGCAAGAGTATCTCATAGCAAGCTTTCTCCCTGTCCTTCTTCTTGTCGTTGTTTTTCACCTGCGGGACAAGGAGAAAAAGAGTAATCAGCCAGCACTTGGTATCAATCTTCCAATCTGGAACCGACTGCTTGGAAACCCTTCTTGATTGCTTACCTAGCCTTGCTCTCGAGTACTCATTTTCAACATCTTATGCTACCACATTAGCCTGGGGAACAGATAAGGGAAGTGAAAATGATACCTCGAAGCATGTAGAGACAATGTGCTAATTCATCCTCAGATAGGGACAAGGAGAAAGAAAGCAAATGGTCGGCACTTGGACAGATTGAACAAAGAAACAGACCAACACCTCTACCTCGTGCCTGCCTGCCGTGCAGAAGAAACAAGTAGAGAAGAATGCAGACTGCACAACCAAGGATTTTAATAGTCATCGCTTAGAATTCTAAACCAGTTCGAGATCAAAGCTGTGGAAAGTTAACAAGATCATCTATCTCTAAAACCAGATTTGCATTCTTAAACTCTACTCTGTCTGGTTTTTACTTTGCTATACTTTTCATGTTTATTCGTTGTTTGTTTGTTTCCTTGTTTTTGTGTGAGTTCATGCTTGAAACATTGAGGACAATGTTTGATTTAAGTGTGGAGGGGGGGTAACCATTGTTTTGCTTGAAATTCGTAAGAGTTTATCACCCATTACTTCTAGTGTTGTTCCTTGCTGTTTTTAAGTGTTTTTAAGCTGTTTTGGAGTGTTTTAGTGTGTTTGACATAAAAATCCGAAAATCTCATAAAAATTTGAAAAATTGTTTTGAAAAACACAAAAAGGGTTATTTTTGTGTGTTTATTTATGTCTTAGGGTACCTTCCAATACAATGATGAGGATTTGGTTTTTAATTACATGACTGTTAAAGAGAGTTATAAACATGGATGAAAATTTGATTTACTCTTTGGTGTATGCTTGGTTGTGGTTATAATTTATGAATTCACATGCAATCATAAAGGAAAAATCAGTTTTTGTAACATGCTTGAAGGAAGGAACTCAAATGAATGCTACAACCTTGTGAGACTTGAGCCTAAACGTTTATTTGGAGAGTTAATAATCTGTGCATCATTGTTTTCTAAAGTCGTTGCATGATCTCATTATTCTTTGCTTGGTTGCTACTTAGAAGGCGTTCCATCTTTTAGTTCCAAATGCTAGAACTCATGCCTATTTCATTCAAAGCATGCTATTGATTTGCATAACACATATTCAAGATGAAGTTGTGTAGTAACCACCAGAGCCAAATTGCCGTGCCCCTATTTCATTATGTGTTAAGTCTAACCCTGTTGAGCCTTGTTAAGCCTATGTTCTTTGTTAACCCACACTATCCTTACCTAGCCTAGTTTTAGGACCATCCATACCCTTATTCTTGAAACATAGTAAAGCATGACTTAAAATGAACTTTTTTTTTTTTATCAATGTATTGCAGAAAGCAAGTGTGGGGGAAGTGATTCTTGTGTGTGTGTGTGCCAAAGTCCTTAATAAGGCATGGGTAGAAAAGAAAAAAAAAAGAATTGAAAAGAGTATGAAAAAGAGCTCTAAAGTGTTGTTTGTTAAAGAAAGGGTCCAAAACATTGAATTCGGCCCTAAGTGTTGCATGAATCTTCCCTTTGTATTTAAAAATTGATTCTGCATTCTAAAGTGATTTCCAAGTGTCTATTTCATTGCTTTGCTTGCTATCGCTTTAAGAACGTTTGTTATCCCTATCATTTCTTTGTTAGCCATTACCCCCAAGCCCTGTTACAATCCTTGACTTCAATCTTGAGTGTTGTGTGTTTCAATTTGTGGAGTTCGAAATTGGTATGAGCATATGGTGTCACTGGTTCTCGCATCTAAGTAGTAGCATTCCATTCATGAGATCATATCTAAACATGCTTAATAACTCCAGACAATTGCTTTCTTTGTTATAACATATGTGAGTCCAAGTCTCTCGTGTTTACATCAATCTTCTCACATATACTAGTGTAGGGTGTGCAGTCAGAAAATGTGTGTGAAAATAGAGAGTATCTTGTAAAGAATTGAGCAAATTCTCTAAGGCATGTTACTACATTCAAAACATTGTTTTAATTGGTTAATTGTGAACTAGTAAGTGGTGACTGTGATTAAGTATGTGCTCAAGTGCAAAGATGACCAAAATATGTGGGAATGATGATTTTTAACGTGTCATGTTTCATTAAAAATCCCTGAGGCAAATGTTGGAAGGTCTAGGTTGTGTTTTGTTTGTTTTGTTTTGCTCGAGGACTAGCAAAATCTAAGTGAGGGGGAATTTGATAGGAGCATATTTATGCGACTGAGTTAGCTTGTTCTCATGCATTTATGTTGTTATTTCTTAGTTAATTATGTATTTTAAGCTATTTTCGTGTGTTTGTATGTCCATAGACCTTATAAAGTAATAAGATGCATTGTGGTGCATTTTGGAGCAGTTTTGGGCTTAGAATGGATAGCACATGCATGGAGCAAGGTGGATGGACGAAATTGAAGACTAAAGAGGCTAGGAATGTGTTAAAGAGAAAGAAGAATTAATGTAAAAAGGACAAAGAGCTCAGCCACAAAGGGGTGTTACTCCACCATTCACCTTTCCATCATTGTCGTACACCACCATTGCACTCCCTTTGGATTCCTATGTCGTGCAACACCACTCCATTTTACCCCCCCCAAGCTTTGCATCATCACTTCACTTTCACCTTTGAATCATTTCAAACACCACTTAATGCACTCATTGCTGCAACACTACTCCATTTTACCCCCCATGCTTTGCATCATTACTTCATTTTCACCCTTGAATCATTTCAAACACCACCAATTTCCCTCCATTGCCGTGCATTTCCTCTATAAAAGGAAGTGTGTGTGGCAGCCATATAGTTTAGTTTTTGCTTGATCATTCATCCCCATTTCAATACAACCTTCATCCAAACACATCCATTCATCTTTACATCCATTCCTCTATACAAACAAACCTTCAAACACTCACCAACACCTTGTGCCGTAGCAAAGGAAGGGAAGGAAAGTGCTTGGATGTGCTTGCTGTCCAACTTGGATCGTTGGAGCGTTTAGGTGTTTTCTTTCTTTTGTTTCTAATGTTTAAATTCATTTCCTTTCGTTTGTTGTAAATATGAGTGGCTAAACCCCTCTTGGCTAGGGGTGATTTCAAAACCATGATTATATGTGCAATATAATTTGATATATTCCAGTTATGAACTCTTGAATCGTGAATGCAATTGGCTTAACTATTTGATTGATAACTTGTTTGTATTTGTTAATTAAGGGTCGACACTTAATTGGCATGCATAAATCCGTTGCTAGAATATAAGGAAGTTTCACATAATTGTTACAAACTTATATTCACATGTAGTGAAGGTCACTTATAAACAATCGCGTTAAGTTCAATTCCTAGCATAAGCGACATGATGTCATAGTTGCAAGTGCTTTGTCAATGCTTATGATTTTCATTAAACGTAATGATCTTTGATTGTATCTCTATTATGATGTCATGTAGGGAACTTTTGAAGAATGATTTGGGTTGTCGAATGATGTCATCCAATCCAATAAAACAAGGAAAATCTGAGATTTCACTAGTGATGTCACGGTTAATTTGGAGCATTGTCGTTCATAATTGAATGAAGTAGTAACTGGAAATCAAATTATTTGCATACATGTCATGTGTGGAAAAAAAGCCTTTAGCTATCCCATCCATCATCTTATTTCTCATATTCGTTTTACAATCTGTCTAGTTTTTCATACTTGTTTGTTTGTTTCAACTTCATCCAAATCAAAACCCCCCTTTTTTAGTTTCTTGTTTCAAAGTGTTTCAAATATGTTTTAGTTTGTGTTTTTAAGTGTTTTGATTCAAGTAAAAGTCAATTTTTCATCCAAAGTCATTCCTAGTGTCTAGTTTAAGTTTATTTAGTTGTTTTAAGCTGTTTTGATTATTTTAAGTTTGCTTTGAGTCTTGTGAGTCTTGTTAAGTGTTTTTAAGTTTAGTTTTATGTTTTTGAGTCAATTTAGAGGTTATTAGCAAGCCCTCCTAATCCCCGGTCCAGAACGATCCCTACTTATACTTGTACTACAGTTGTCAAAAGAGGGTTAAATTTGTGTGTTAAGTTAATTTTTGCATCACTAACTAAGTCACATAAATATGCTCCTATCATCCCCTTAGTGTTTCAAGTTATTTGCTGCATTCAAGAGTGAATTCTAAGTTGATTTCCTTACTTTGCTTACTATTGCTTTAAGAACCTTTGTTTATCCTTACCCTTCTTTGTTAGCCAATACCCTTAGCCCCGTTACAACCCTTAGACTTTAATCTTGGTTGTTGTATGTTTCAATGTGGAGTTTGGGATTGGTATGAGCATATGGTATTCTTGGTTCTTGCATCTAAGTAGTGGCATTCCGTTCATGAGATCATATATATATACATGCATTAATAATTCCAGAAAGTGCCTTCTTTGATTATAACATATGTGAGTGCTAGTCTACATGTTTACATTAATCTTCTCACATATACCTAGTATAAGGAGTGTAGTCAGAAAATCTGTGTGAAAATAGATAGTATATCCAGTGAGGAATTGAGGGAATTCTCTAAGGCATGTTACTACATTCAAAACATTGTTCTAATTGATTAAATGTGAGCTAGTGATTGGTGAATGGGATTAAGTGTATGCTCGAGAGTAAGGATGGCTAAAATTTATGTGAGTAGTGATTTTTAGCATGTCATGTTTCATTGGAAATCCCTGAGGCGAACGTTGGAAGGTCTAGGTTATGTTTTGTTTGTTTTGTTTTGCTCGAGGGCTAGCAAAAGCTAAGTGTGGGGGAATTTGATAGGAGCATATTTATACGACTTAGTTAGCTTGTTTTCTTGCACTTTCATAGTTAGTTTCTATTTATTATTGTGTTTTAAGCTATTTTCGTGTTTTTGTAGGTCCAAATGACAAAGTTGGTAAGAAAGTGCATTTTGGAGCATTTTAGAGCAGTTTTGGGCCAAGAATGGATAGGACATGCATGGAGCAAGGTGGATGGACGTTTTTGAAGTTCAAGAGGCTAGGAATGTGCTAAAAAGATGAAGAAAATAAATTCAAGACAAAAAAGATAAGGAATTAGCTCAAAAGAAGGAAACATTATCCAAAACCTTATCCAACCTTATGTTATCCAAACAAACCTTATCTTATCTTATCATATCCTAATCTTATCATGCCTTAAATCCAGCTGCAAAGGGACCTAAAAACTTGGTTTCTAGAAGCCTTATATGTTCCCTTCCTTTGTTGCACCTAATATAGAAAGAAAGAAGACTGGTAATAGGTCTCTTTTCTTTTGGAAAAATCGATCTAAGTGTAGCCTGTTTTTGATTCATCCAATTGTGGAGAGTGAGTCTAGTTTCATACTCTTTTGATCCACTTGCCCGGGAGGGAGTATTCCGGTTACGGCTAGGAAGTTTGCCCATTCGACCGCAAGAAGAGGGAGAAGAAGCTTCGTAGTGGCATTCCTCCGACGAGCTACCGAACTCCTAACCGAATAATAAAGCCGATCTCGAGTTGATGTTCCGGTTTATTATGCCTTTTATTTCTTAATATTAATAGTAAATATCCCTAACTGCTAAGTAATCCACCAAAAGCGGAGGTCTTTGTCAACAGAGCATTGGTGCTGATGTGAAAATTAACTAACACACAAATTAAACCATCTTCTTGACAATTGTAGTATGGAAAGTAGGGATTGTTCTAGACCGGGGATTAGGAGGGATTGCTAATCTACTCTAAACTGACTCAAAAACACAGAAATAAACTAAAAACACTTAACTAGACTCAAAGAACTCAAAACAAACTGAAAAGACTCAAAACTAACTACAATGACTCAAAATAGCTTAAAACAACTAGATAGACTCAAACTAGATACTAGGAAGTGATTTAGACGAAAATTGAATTAAACTTGACTCAAAACACTTAAAAACACAAACTTAGATAGATTCTAACTAATTTGACACACTAAAGTAAAGGGGATTGGGTTTTGGATGAATTTAAAGTAAAACAAGTAACTAAAAACTTAAGACAGATTTTGGACGAATTTGGGATAAATGGATGGGTGATAGGCTAGCTAGAGGGTTCTTCTTCACACATGACACACTTGTACATGAATCGATTTCCAATTGCTTTTCAATAAATTATGAAGCTCAACACCCCAAATTAATCATAATGCACTAATTAACCCTCAGATTTTCCTTTACTCATTGAATTGGATGAATGCATGCGACAACCCAAATCATTCTCCAAAGGTCCCCTACATGAATGCATAATAGAGATACATACAATCAGAGATCATTACGTTCCATGAAAATCATAAGTGTTGACGAGACATTTGTAACTATGAATGCATGATACGTTTGCCAAGAATTCAATTAACGCGATTGTGACTAGCAACCTTCTCTACTCATGAATATAAATTTGTAACGATTAGGTGAAACTCATTTGTATTCTAGCATCAAATTCATGCGTGAAAACTAAGTATGCATCCTTAATCAACATACAAGAATCAGTTTTGAAAAAACAGTTAATTGAATTGCATTCACAACTTATCAAATCACAATTGGAAGAAATCAATTCATATTGCAAATATGTTCATGGCTTTGAAATTCCCCCTAGCCAAAAGGGGTTTAGTTCCTCATACTTGCAATTAAATAGAAAGAATTGAAATTAAACATTGAAAACCAAAGTAGAATACACCTATAATGCTCCAGCAATCAAAATTGAATGGCTAGAACAACTCCAAGCAATCCTCTTTCCTTGCAAATATGTGGCACAAGGCTATGAGTGGTGAATGGATGGTCTAAGGGTTGCGGCAGGTTATGTAGAGAGGGTTAGGGGGTGTGTAGAGAATTTGTGGTGATGGGTGTGATGCGTAAAATAACTAAACACACAAATTAAACCCTCTTGTTGACAATTGTAGTATGGATAAGTAGGGATCGTTCTTAAACCGGGGATTAGAAGGGATTGCTAAAACACTTCTAAACTGACTCAAATAACTAAAAACAAGTTACAAACACTTAACAAGACTCAAAGAATGCAAAACTAAATTTTAAAACACTAAAACAAACCAAAAGACTTAAAACAGCACAAAAACACTCAAAACTGCCTAAAAACACAAACTGGGCATTTTTGAGCTCTAAAGACAATTTGGATGAAATTTGGGTTTCTAAAGGCTCAAAACACTTAAAAAGACAATCTAAGACAAGTTCTAACTAATATGACTTAACAAAGTAAAGGGGGTTTGGTTTTGGACGAAATTAAACTCGCAAAACAGATTGTAAATTGAAAACAGATTCTAGACGAATTTGGATCAAACTATGGATGATGGGCTAGCTAGAGGGTTCTTCTCCACACATGACACACTTGCATACAAACCAATTTTCAGTTGTTCGTTCAATAAATCATGAAACTCAACACCCCAGGTTAATTAGGTCCGCTTAAATTAACCTTCAAGTTCTTCTTAAGTTATTGAATTGGATGGGAAAGCGCATACAACAACTCAACACATTCTTCAAAAGTCCTTTACGTGAAAAGCACAATAAAGATACAATCAAAGATCATTAAGCAACATGAGAACTATAAGTATTGACGAGGCACTCGTTACTATGATGAGCATAAAACTTATGCCAAGAATTCATTTAACGCGATCGTTTATAAGCGACCTCCACTACTTGTGAATATAAGTTTGTAACTATTAGGTGAAACTCCCTTATATTCTAGCATCATATTCATGCATGAAAACTAAGCGTGCACTCTTAACAAACATACACGAATACGTTATCAATCAAGCAGTTAAACGAATTGAATTCACAACTTATGAAATCACAACCAAAAGTAATCAATTCATATTGCAAGCATGAACATGGTTTCAAATTACCCCCTAACTAAGAAGGGCTTAGTTCCTCATAAACGCAAAACAAAGATACATAAATTTAGACATTGAAAACAAAGAATGAAAACACCTAGAAACGCTCCAACAATCCAACGTCTTGAATGGCAAGCACGTCCAAGGGTCTCCTTCTTTCTTCTTTGCTGCGACACAAGGGTGTTTGGTGATGATTTGTGGTGAATTGTGTGGTGGATGGATGTAGGTAGGTTATGGTGAAGGGTGGAATGCCTAGAATGGTCAGAAAGGGGTCTTATTTATAGGGAAAGGAAGGGCTACGAATTTATTAATTTTGGAATCAGAAATCAATGGAAAATAGGCAAGAAAGGTGTAGGAATTAAAGAGAATAGGAAAGGGAAATTCGGCAGAAATTGTAGGACAAATTTAGGAATGCGTTTTGAGGCACAAAATAGGTAAGAATCCTCTCCCCTTGTGCAGCAAGAATTGAAACAAAAGGGAATGTAATTTTGGGTCAGAAATAGGTAAGAAAGAATCAGAAATTAAAGAGAAATAGGTAACAAAGATGTGGCACAATATAGGAAAGGTACTTAAGGTCAGAAATTAAAACGGGAAGAGGATGTATGGTGCGGCAAGGGACAAGGGAGAAAGGGAAAGGTGTTTTTGGTTCAGAAATTAGGGAAACATGGCAAGGGAAATTGTTGCACAAGAGGAGACAAGGAGGAAACACAAAGGGGACAAGGCGCCACCTTTGTAGGAGGTGCTAAAATTGTGTCTTCTAAGCTTCCAAACTGACTTCTAACATCCTTTAGGCCTTCAATTTCGTCAATCAATATTACTCCAAGCATAAGATGAATATTCATGCCCAAAACTGCTCCAAAAGGCTCCAAAATGCATCTTTTTGCATACTTTGTCCTTAGAACCTGAAAACACACAAAAATGGCTTTAAAAGACTAAAATAACTATGAAATAACAATGTAAATGCACAAGAACAAGCCAACTAAGTCGCATAAATATGCTCCTATCAGGGTGATAGAGGATGGATAGGTAGATAGGTGGATGATGTTGAATGGTGCGGCAAGGGGTTGTGTTTATAGGGTTTTAGGAAATCAAAACCCTAACTTATTTTGGTTAACAGAAATTAATTCAAATCCACTAGAAAAAGGGAAATAAAATCCGAATCCTAAAGGAAAAGTGAAAGGGGAATGCGGCAAAGGACTAGGGAAAGGGAAAGGAACCTAAAAAGAAAGGGAAAGTGGTTGATGGCTGATAATAGGAAAGGGGATGTACTCCCTTGTGCGGCAAGGAACTAGGGCTGAGATTTAAGTGTCCCAAAATGTCTTAGAGAAGAAAGGAAAGGTTTTACATTGTTTAGGAATAAGGAAACATGGCAAGGATAAATGCTTCACAAGGAGGGACAAAGAGGGGACAAAGGGGAAACACAAAGGGGACAAGGTGCCACCTTTGTAGGAATAGGTTGAATTGTGTCTTTCCTTGTCTTCCAAGCTTTCATTCTGATTTCTTTTGACTTCTAGCCTCTTTTGGTCTTCAATTTCGTCCATACCCTTTGCTCCAAGCCTATGCTATCCATTTCATGCCCAAAACTGCTCCAAAAGGCTCCAAAATGCACTTCTTTGCCTCTTTAACCCTTTGGACCTACAAACATACGAAAATGGCTTGAAATACTAGATTAACTAAGAAATAACAACATAAATGCACAAGAACAATCTAACTAAATCACATAAATATGCTCCTATCAAGTGCCGCATGTTTTAGGCCTTATTCTTCTAGAAATCAGCCACATAACACTCCTTCTAGAAGTCCCTACAAATCTGGCTCCTTCCCCTATTCTAGAAGCTCTAGAACCTGCAATGCTTTTCCTTTTGGATTTCTGCCAAACCCTAGTCCTTTTCCCTTGTGAATTAGGTCGAACTTATCCTCTCCTTTCAGGAATTTGTGCAGTGTATCCTAGCCTATAAATACATCATTATGCCGCATAACTCAGATCACCACCCTTTACCATATATTTCTACCCACGCACCCGTATATTCAGATACAATTGAGAGATTTCAGAGAGTTCAAAGGTGTACTTACATGGAGGAAGGAAAAGAAGGAGCTCTGTGCCGCGGCTTGTAATCCAAAGAGGGTTCGAAATCTGCCATTGGAGTTGCTGGGACGTTCTTGGTTCTTTCTATCCTTAGATTTGTTTCAATGTTGCTTAAATTTGGTTTTATGTTTTCAAAGACATGAGGAACTAATTTCTTTTTAGTTAGAGGTGAATTCGAAGCCATGACTATATGTTTTATAGGAATTGATTACATCCAGTTATTGTTTCTTGAGTCTTGAATGTGATTTGCTTATCTACGTTATCAAAACTTGTTTATGTATGTTGACTGAGGTTGCATACTTGATTTGCATGCATGAACTTGATGTTAGAGTATAAGGGAGTTTCACCTAATCGTTATGAACTTATATTCACAAGTAGTAAAAGTCACTAATCATGATTGTGTTAAGTGAATCCTAGGCAGGAGTATCATGCTTTTCATAGTTACGAATGTCTCGTCAATGCTTATGGTTTTCAAAGAACTTAATGACCTTTGATATGTCTTTTTATTATGCTTTTCATAGTTAGGGAACTTGATAAGGATAATTTGGTTGTGATGCGTATCCCCTCCAATTCAACGAGTTAAGGAAAATCTGATGGTTAATTTGTGCTATCACGGTTAACTTGGGGAGTTGTCATTCATGGTCTAAGGGAACAATACTGGAAATTGGTTTATATGCATATGTAATGTGTGGAGAAGGATCCTCTGGATAAGTTTTTACCATTCAAATCACCTAATTTACTTTGTTTTGCAATCTGTTTAAGTTTAGTTAAATTTCGTCAAAATCAATCCCCCTTTTAATTAAGTGTCTTAGATTAGTTAGAAAAGCGTTTAAATCTGTCCAATTTAGTGTTTTGAGTCTTACTAGTTTTAAATTCATCCAAATAACTCCCTAGAGTATGTTATGAGTCTTTTAAACTTAGTTTTGCTGTTTTGAGTAGTTTGAGTCAATTTTAAGTCTTAAGTGTCTAGTTTTGTGTTTTTGAGTCTAGTTGAGTGTTTCTAAGTCTAGTTTGGTATTTTTGAGTCATATTTGTGTAGTCCTCGTGCAAAACAAAACAAACAAAATAAACAAAACATAACCTAGACCTTCCAACATTCGCCTCAGGGATTTCCAATGAAACATGACATGCCAAAGATCACCACTCAAATAGATTTTAGCAATCCTTAACCTCGAGCACACACTTAATCATAGTCACCACTTACTAGCTCGCATTTAATCAATTAAAACAATATTTTGAATGTAGTAACATGCCTTAGAGAATTCCCTCAATTCTTCACCGGATATACTCTCTATTTTCACACAGATTTTCTGACTACACTCCCTATACTAAGTATATGTGAGAAGATTGATGTAAACATGTAGACTAGTACTCACATATGTTTTAAACAAAGAAGGCAATTTCTGGAATTATTAATACATGTATATATATATGATCTCATGAATGGAATGCTACTACTCAAAAGCGAAAATGATGTGATAGAAACTAGCACACAAATTCAACCCTATTAAGATAGCTGTAGTATATGAAAGTAGGGATCATTCTAGGCTGGGGATTAACTAGGGATGCTAATTTGCACAAATGTGACTCAAAAACACAAAACTAGACTTAGAAACATTCAACTAGACACTAAAAACTCAAAACACACTAAACAGACTCTAAACAGCACAATACTAGCAAACAGACTCAAAACAGACTCTAGGGATTTATTTGGACGAAATTAAGACTAGTAAGACTCAAAACACTAAATTGGACAGATTTGAACACGTTTCTAACTAATCTAACACACTTAATTAAAGGGGGAATTGTTTTGGATGAAATTAACTAAACTAAACACATTGCAAAACAAAGTAAATTAGGTACGAAATTAGGTGATTTGAATGATGAAAAACTAGCTAGAGGGTCCTTCTCCCACATGAAACATATGCACAAATTGATTTCCAGTATTGTGTCTTTAAACCATGAATGACAATGCCCCCAAATTAATTGCGAATGCACTAATTAACTTCCAAATTTTCCTATGTTCATTGAATTGGATGGACAGCGCATCGCAACCAAATTATTCTTCTCAAGTTCCCTATATGAACAACATGATAGAGATACATATTAAAGATCATTAAGTTTTATGAAAATCATAAGCATTGACAAGGCATTCGTAACTATGAACAGCATAATACTCCTGCCAAGAATTTACGTAACACGATTGTGACCAACAATCTCCACTACTTATAAATATAAGTTCATAACGATTAGGTGAAATTCCTTTATATTCTATCATCAAATCCCTGCATGCAAACTAAGTATGCATCCTTCATAAACACACAAGAATAAGTTCTCAATAACGCAAATAAGTAAAATGTTTTACGAAACAATAACTGGAGGTAATCAATTCATATAAAACATATGTCCATGGCTTCGAATTCACCTCCATCTACAAAGAAATTAGTTCCTCATGTTCATAATAATTGAAAAGCAAAGTAAAATAAACATGGAAACGAAACGAGGGAAGAAAGAACTTTGAAAGTCTCCAATGGTTGCAGGTGGCTTGCAGCACAACCCTTCTCTTCTCCAATGGGAGCCACGGCAAAGTCATAAAATAAAAAAATAAAAAAGAAGAAGAAGAACTGGTGGAGATATTTCTCCCAGTAGCCAAACTAAATCCGGTGGAGAAGAAGTATCAACGGACAGGAATTGAAGGCTTAGAGTCTTCGTCCATGGTGGTTTGTGGCCATTGCCGACCTTTGAGCACGACACCGGCTCGTTCCACTCAAACGAATGGGTATAGGGGATCGACGAAACGCAGTGCACGACGGCGAGGCCAAAGTTGGAGGCGAGTCGTGGATTTTGAGAATAAAAAATCATGAGGAACTGGTGTCGGCTTTATCGTCTAATCAAAGGGAGCAGGGATGGAGAAAGAGAGATAAAAAAGCCTCGTTTGGTCGCCGTCCGGCTTTCCTACCGTCGCTGAGCTCAAATTGTTTATTCGGAGAAGCCACTCGAAGACCTAACATGTGCAAAGCTTGAATTGGTTGAGGGTTTTCCCCTTCCTTTTCTGTCTATTGTGGTTCTCTGCAGCACACCCTCCCTTGTGGCATAAATAGGTATATATATATATATATGTGTGTGTGTGTGTGTGTGTGGCATGGCAAACCCTAGAGATGAAGGAAAATTTTTGTCCTAGCTTAAAACAAGTAAGAACATTTGAATACATATGCAAACTATTAACACATTAAAGTAGGCATGCATTAAAAAACAATTCATAAAACCCATGACTTTCAAAGCCTAGTATATGGTGAACCAATAAACTCTTTAACAACATTAAAGAGAAGGAAAGATTTAGAGTTTCTTTACCCTTGAAGCTCATCCTTGATTACACAAGGGATTCACCCAAGTGGAGGGCCTTCAAGTCACCTCCTTGCTTCTTGGATCTTCCTTGTGATTTTCCTCCTTTTAGTGCTCCTTTGCTTCTTTGAGGATTTGAGGATTTGTCCTCCAAAACATCAAAAGCTTGATGTCTCTAAGTCTCTTCACCAAGGATGTGATGTGAAGATGAAATGGATGACTTAGGGAAGAAGAGATTGCTAGCTATTTCTTCCCTAGGTGGCCGGCCTCTTTAGAGAGAATGAGAGAAAAAGTTTCACCTCATTTCACCAAGAAAAACCCTAAATGAAAATAAAGCTATAAAGTTGAATTTATACTTCATCACATGTGAGTGGCAAACTTGTAATTAATCCAAGTTTGACACTTCTCACTGATGCGAAATATATAAGCACACAAATTAAACCCTTTTTTTGTCAATTGTAGTAAAGTATGTAAGTAGGGATCGTTCTAAACCGGGGATTAGGGGGATTGCTAAACACTTGAAAACTGACTTAAAAACGTAAAAACAAAGTTTAAAGCACTAAACTAGACTCAAAGAATGCAAAACTACAATTTAAAACACTAAAACAAACCAAAAACTCAAAACAGCAACTAAAAGACTCAAAACTGCCTTAAAAACACTTTCTGGGCAGTTTTGAACTCTCACACAAATCTGAACGAATTTGAGTTTTAACTTGAATCAAAACACTTAAAAACACAAACCAAAACACTTTCTAACTAATCTAGGACTTCAAAATAAAGGGGAGATTGGTTTTGACGAAATTGAAACAAAACACAAACTTTGTAATTAAAACAGATTGTAAAACAATTTGGGAGTCTAAATGGATGATTGATTGGTTAGAGGCTCTTTCTCCACACATGACGTATATGCAAACGATTCGATTTCCAATTATTCCTTCATAGAATTATGAACGACATTGCCCCAAATTAACCGTGACATCACTAGTTAACTCTCAGATTTTCCTTGTATTATTGGATTGGATGGCATCATTCGACAACCCAAAGCATTCTTCAAAAGTCCCCTACATGACATCATAATAGAGATACGATCAAAGATCATTACGTTCAATGAAAACCATAAGCAATGACAAAGCACTTGCAACTATGACATCATGTCACTCATGCTAGGAATTGAACTTAACGCGATTGTGACTAGCAACTTTCACTACATATGAATATAAGTTTGCAATGATTATGTGAAACATCCTTATATTCTAGCATCATATTTATGCATGCCAATTAAGTGTCGACCCCTAATTAACAAACACAAATAAGTTATTAATCAAACAGTTAAGCCAATTGCATTCACGATTCAAGAATTCATAATTGGAATTTATCAAATCAAATTGCACACATAGTCATGGCTTTGAAATCACCCCTAACCAATAGGGGTTTAGCCACTCATGTTCATAGCAAAACGAAAGGGAAAGGAATTACACAATGAAATCATAAAACGAACTACACCTAGAATGCACCAACAATGAAGCTTGAACATCCAAGGATCCTTCCTTCTTCCTTCTTGCTGCGGCACACAAGTGGGTGAGTGTATGGATTGGGTTTTGGGGGTTATGGATGGTGTAGAAGGGTGGAATGGTGTTTAGGATGGATGTATGGTGTGGCTAGGAGTGTTTTTGGGCAGAAACTATGGAGATTGGTGAAGGATGGGTGCGGCAAAGGTGGTGGATGATTTCTGGCGTGAATGGGAGTGAATGGGGATGTTTTGTGGCTGCACAAGGATGTTTATTTAAAGGGATTTAGGAAATAAAACCCTAGGTTAATTAGGTAAACAGAAATTAAGTCTAAAGCTCTAGAATTAAGGAAACAAATCAGAAAACTAAGGGAAAATAGGCTAAAGGGTGCAGCAAGGCATTAAAACACAATAGGAATGTGTTTTAATTCATAAAATAGGAAAGAATCACTCTCCCTTGCACGGCAAGGAAGAGGAAAGGTCAAGGGATGCGGCTGTGATGTAGGAAAGGTTTAGGGAAAGGTTTAAATGTCCTAAAACTGAAGGAAAAGGGTTCCCTTGCAAGGCAAGGAAGATGGAATTGTGGAAAAGGCATGTGAGGTGCGGCATTGATGTAAACCATGCAAGAAATGTGTGCTTGATGTCCTAGAATACTTAGAAGACCTTCAAAGTTGATAACACTTAGGGACACTTAGGAAAGGTCAAACCAAAGTAGGAAACCTTGGCTTAACTTTCCTACTTCAAGTAGGAATCCTTGTTGGAATTGGAATCCTTGTTCTTCTAGGAATCCTCATGTGATTAGGAATCCATCTTCAATTAGGAATCCTTCGTTGATTAGGAAACCTAATTTCTTCAAGTCTTCAAATTCGTCCAAACCCTTGGCTCCAAATATGTGACATTCATTCCAAGCTCCATTTTGCTCCAAAAGGCTCCAAAATGCATCTTTTTATATGCTTTGCCCTTAAAACCTGAAAACACATAAGACTAGCTTAAAAGACTACTTTAACTAAGAAAACACCATGGAAATGCATAAGAACTAGCTAACTAAGGCGCATAAATATGCTCCTATCAAATTCCCCCACACTTAGCTTTTGCTAGTCCTCGAGCAAAACAAAGAAATAAAACGAAACAAAACAAATAAACACAACCTAAACCTTCCAACATTTGCCTCAGGGATTTCCAATGCACATGACATGTTAAAAATCATCATCCCCACAGATTTGAATCATCTTTACACTTAAGCACATACTTAATCATAATCACCACTTACTTGTTCACAATTAACCAATTAAAACAATGTTTTCGATGTAGTAACATGCGTTAGAGAATTCACTCAATTCCTTACAAAGTATGCACTCAATATTCACTCAGATTTTCTAACTACACACCCTATACTAGTCATATGTGAGAAGATTGATGTAGATATGAAAACGAACACTCACATATATGTATCACAAAAAACGCAATTTCTGGAGTTAATAAACATGTTTAGATATGATCTCATGAATGGAATGCTACTACTTAGACGCGAGAACCAGTGACACCATATGCTCATACCAAATTCAAACTCCACAAATTGCAACACATAACACTCAAGATTGAAGTCAAAGGTTGTAACGGGGCTTGGGGTATTGACTAACAAAGAAAGGTAAGGGAAAACAAACGTTCTTAAAGCAATAGTAAGCAAAGCAATGAAATCTAGACTTAGAATTCACTTTAGAATGTAGAAATCACTTTTAAACATAAGGGGAAGATTTAAACAACTCTTAGGGTCAAATTCAACTTTTTGGACCCTTTCTTCAACCAACAATACTTTAGAACTCTTTTTTACATCTTTTCAACTCTTTCTTTGCACGAATTTTTCTTTTCTTTCCTTTCCACCCGTGCCTTTGGCGCACTACTTACATGAGAAACACTTCCCCCACACTTGTTTTCTGCCATACATTAATCAAAAGGAATTCAATTTGAATTATGCTTTACTATGCTTCAAGAACAAGGGTAGGGATGGTCCTAATCTAGGCTAGGTGAGGATAACGTGGGTTAACAACGAATGTAGGCTAACAAGGCTCAATGGGGTTAACTTAAACATATAATGAAGTAGGATACATGGCAATTTGGTTTCGGTGGTGGTCACTACACAACTTCAACTTGAACATGTGTTATGCAAATCAATAACATGCTTTGAATGAAATGGGCATGAGTTCTAGCATTTGGAACTAAATGATAAAACGCCTTCTAAGTAGTAACCAAGCAAAGAATAATGAGATCATGCAACGACTTTAGAAAACAATAATGCATAGATTTTAACTCTTCAAATAAACGTTTAGGCTCAAGTCTCACAAGGTTGTAGCGTTTGTTTGAGTTCCTTCCTTCAAGCATGTTACAAAAACTAATTTTTATCCTTTGTGATTGCATGTGAATTCATAAGCTATAACCACAACCAAGCATAAGCAAAGAGTAATTCAAACTTTCATCCATGTTAATAACTTTTTTTTAACAGCCATGCAATTACAAACCAAATCCTCATCATTGTGTTGGAAGGTACCCTAGACACAAACACACAAAAACGACTCAAAACACTCTTTTTAGACTTTTCAACACACTTTTTTCAAATTTTTATGTGATTTTCGGAGTTATATGTCAACACACACTAAAACACACCAAAACTGCTTAAAAACACTTAAAAACAGCAAGGAACAAGTCTATAAGTAATGGGTGATAAAATCCCACGAATTTGCATCAAAAACACACTAAAACACTTAAAAACAGCAAAGAACAAGTCTATAAGTAATGGGTGATAAAATCCCACGAATTTGCATCCAAAACACTTAGTTACCCCCCCCCCCCCACACTTAATCAACTAAACTGGCAGATTAGAAAGAATCAACAAAGAGAAGGGTTTTAGGAATGCAAATCTGGACTTGGAGTGATTCCTAAGTCTTCCTTTGTTGAATGCATGGGTTGCCTCCCAAGTAGCGTGATAGGAGCATATTTATGCGCCTTAGTTAGCTAGTTCTTATGCATCTTTGTTATGTTTTCTTCGTTAAAGTAGTCTTTTAAGCTACTTTCATGTGTTTTCAGGTTTAAAGGACATATTACATGAAATGATGCAAGTTGGAGCTTTTGGAGCAAAATATGAGCTTGGATTGAAAAGGACATGCTTGGAACACAAGGTTGGGATGGAATTGAAGAGTTGAAGATTTGAGGTTTCCTACTTCAAGAAGGAAAGCTAAGCCTAAAAGTTTCCATTTTGGGTTGATCTTTCCTAAATTGGAATTGGCAACCAAAGTTTCTAAAGTTGGAAGTTTCTATTCTTGGAGGTTTCCATTTTCGTGAGTTTCTATTCTCGGCTTTGGGCTTTTGGACGACCCATCCTTACTTCTTGGACCTATGTCGCACCTAAACCCTAACCCTAGCCACTTAATCAGCCGCACCTAGGCCTTGTTCACATGCAAAAATCTGATTGTTTACCCTAAGCCCATGCCGCACCTTTCCATCCTAGAAGCCTTATTTTACAAACCTTAACCCTAGCCCATTGTTTCAATTTGATTTCATTAGGGTTTTAGGTGCCTATATATATATGTGTTTTACTCCTTTGGCCGAATATCCACCCTCTACACAATTCAGAAATTCATCCAACCTTATTTCTCCACCTTGCCGCAGCCATCATCACCCTTAGAACCCCTAGCCACCACTCCTCCATACAAACCAGCCACTCCCCACTCCTTGCCGCAACCAGTCCACACCTCTAGCCACCATCCTACACCTCCATACACCATCCATACCCCTTGCCGCACCACCATACCATCCTAACTCCCTTCTAAAACCAAAATCACATCCAAAAACACCCTAAACCCTCTCTGCCGCAGCAAGGAGAAGAAGAAAGAGGAGCTTGAAGTCAGAATTTCAAAGTGGAATTGTTGGGCGTTTTAGGTGTAATCTTTCTTATGTCTTCAATGTTTCAATTCAATAAATTTTGTGTTGTGAGTATGAGAAACTAAACCCCCTTAGTTGGGGGGTAATTCGAAACCATGTACATGCTTGCAATATGAATTGATTACATTCAGTTGTTATTTCATAAGTTGTGGATTTAATTCGTTCATCCATTTGATTGATAATTTATTTGTGTATGTTGATTGAGAGTGCACGCTTAGTTTTCATGCATGAATATGATGCTAGATTATGAGGGAGTTTCACCTAATAGTTACAATCTTATAATCACAAGTAGTGAAGGTCGCTTGAAAACGATCGCGTTGAATGAATTCTTAGCATAAGTTTCATGCAATTCATAGTAACAAATGCTTCGTCAATGCTTATGTTTTTCATAGATAGAACGTAATGATTCTTGCTTGTATCTCTATTATGCAATTCATGTAGGGAACTTGTAGGGAATATTTTAGGTTGTCGTATGCAATCATCCAACTTAATAACTTGTGGAAAAACTGAGGGTTAACTAGTGCAATTCACGGTTAATTTGGGGCGTTGAGTATTCATAATTCATTGGAAGAACAACTGAAAATCATTTTATTTGCAAGTGTGACATGTGTGGAGAAGAACCTCCTAACTAGCCTTTTAACCATCTATTTCACCAAAATCGTTTTTACAATCTGTGTTAATTAAAGTTCTGTTTTTGTGTTAAATTTTCGTCCAAAACAAATCCCCCTTTAATTTGAAGTCTTAGATTAGTTAGAAAGTGTTTTGATTTGTGTTTCTAAGTATTTTGATTCAAGTTTTCATCAAATTTCGTCCAAATTAGTGTAGGTGCTCAAAACTGCCCAGAAAGTGGTTTTTAGGCAGTTTTGAGCCTTCTAGTTGCTGTTTTGAGTTTTAGGTTTGTTTAAGTGTTTCAGCCTTTACTTTTGCATTCTTTGAGTCTAGTTTAGTGTTTTAAACTTTGTTTTTGAGTTTTTAAGTCAGTTTCCAAGTGTTTAGCAATCCCTCCTAATCCCCGGTTTAGAACGATCCCTACTTACATCTTTGCTACAATTTGACAAGAAGAGGGTTTAATTTGTGTGCTTATCTATTTCGCATCATAGCGCTTTCTTTTACGTGTTGCAGCCGGACGAAGAACTCATTCATCTCTCATTGGAGCCCACGGCATGGAATGGGATCTCCTCCACAACCTGCCCCATGGCACTCTCATAATATGGCTTCAATCAATGTCCGTTTACCTTGAATTCTTGACCATTCCTCAAGCTTTGGACTTGAACTGCACCATGTGGAAAAACATTAGTAACAACAAAAGGTCCAATCCACTTAGAACGTAACTTACCAGGGAATAAACGTAAACGGGAATTGAAAAGCAACACTTTCTGCCCAATGGTGAAAGTTTTGCCCCTAATCATCTTGTCATGAAACGCCTTTGTTTTCTCCTTGTAAATTCTGGCATTCTCATATGCTTCATTCCTTAGCTCCTCAAGCTCATTCAATTGGAGCTTCCGATGAATTCCAGCAGCATCTAAGTCCAAATTGAATGTTTTCACGACCCAATGCGCCTTGTGCTCTAGTTCCACGGGTAAGTGACATAGCTTGCCATAGACTAGCCGAAATGGAGACATCCCTAGGGGTGTTTTGTAGGCAGTTCGGTACGCCCACAATGCATCGTCTAAACGCATGCTCCAATCCTTCCGGTTTGGCCCCACAGTCTTTTCCAAGATTTGCTTGATTTCACAATTTGAAACTTCGGCTTGGCCACTTGTTTGAGGGTGATAAAGTGTTGAAACCCTATGCTTGACATTTTACTTCTTAAAGAGTTCCTCAATGGTCCGATTGCAGAAATGTGAGCCTCCATCACTTATGAACACCCGCAGCATCCCAAATCTAGAGAAAATGTTAGTCTTGATGAAATTTGAAACCACTCTAGAATCGTTAGTACGGGTAGCTTTTGCTTCTACCCATTTGGAAACATAATCAACCGCAAGCAAAATATAAGTGAAACCAAATGAAGAAGGAAAGGGGCCCATGAAATCAATACCCCAAACATCAAAAATTTCAACATTGAAGATAGGGGTTTGCGGCATTTGGTCCTTAGCACCAATGGTACATAAAAACCACATTCTAACACCTTAAGAGCTGTTCTTTGAGTGCCAAAATGACCCCCACATGCATAAGAATGACAAAAGGCTAGAATGGAGTTAAATTCAGAATTTGGTACACATCTTCTAACAATCTGATCTGGGCAGTACTTCCACACATATGGGTCATCCCAAACATAAAAACGTGCATCATGTTTAAGTTTATCACGTTGGGACTTGTTTAAGGTGTGAGGAACTTGCTTAGACACCAAATAATTGACCAATTCGGCATACCAAGGGGTACTTACCTCAATGGACAGAAGTTGCTCATCCGGAAACATTTCTGAAATGGGAATGGGCTCTTCCTCACGCACCAACCTGCTTAGGTGGTCGGCAACCACATTGTCACTTCCCTTTTTGTCCTTAATTTCGATATCAAACTCTTGAAGTAGGAGCATCCAACGAATAAGTCGAGGTTTAGCATCTTTCTTGGTGAACAAGTACTTCAAGGCTGCATGGTCAGTGAAAACAATGACTTTAGTGCCAATTAAATACGATCTAAACTTATCTAATGCAAAGACAACAGCCAATAGTTCTTTTTCTGTTGTGGAATAATTTAATTGTGCATCATTTAAGGTACGAGAAGCATAATAAATAGCATGTGGCAGCTTGTTTTTCCTTTGACCCAAAACAGCCCCAATTGCATAATCTGATGCATCACACATGAGCTCAAAGGGAATGCTCCAATCTGGTGGAGTGATGATTGGTGCCGAAGTGAGTAGGCCCTTGAGATGGTTGAATGCTTGCTCACACGCCTCGTTGAACTCAAACGACACTTCCTTTTGTAGGAGACGGCATAGAGGTTGTGCAATCTTGGAAAAGTCCTTGATAAATCGTCGATAGAATCCTGCATGACCAAGAAAAGAACGAACCTCTCTCACCGAAGTAGGAGAGGGTAAGTAGCGTACAAGATCTATTTTAGACTTATCAACTTCAATTCCTTTTTTAGAGATTATTGATAGGAGCATATTTATGCGCCTTAGTTAGCTAGTTCTTATGCATTTCCATGGTGTTTTCTTAGTTAAAGTAGTCTTTTAAGCTAGTTTTATGTGTTTTCAGGTTTTAAGGCCAAAGGATGCAAGAAGATGCATTTTGGAGCTTTTTGGAGCAAAATTGGGCTTGGAATGATTATCACATAATTGGAGCCAAGGTTTGGACGAATTTGAAGACTTGAAGATGATGATTCCTACTTGAACAAGGTTTCCTAGTTGAAGTAGGAAAGTGCTTACATGAAGGAGGATTCCTAATCGACGAAGGATTCCTAATCGACGAAGGATTCCTAATCAACGAAGGATTCCTAATTGAAGATGGATTCCTAATCACATGAGGATTCCTACAAGAACAAGGATTCCTACTCCAACAAGGATTCCTACTTGAAGTAGGAAAGTTAAGCCAAGGTTTCCTACTTTGGTTTGATTTTTCCTAATTGTCCCTAAAAGTTTCAGCAATTATGAAGACTTTCTAAGCATTCTAGGACACAAAACAAAAGCCTAGAACCCTTTTTGAACCCTTGCCGCACCCCCCTTTGCATTTCCTCTTCCCTATTTCCTGTTTTTATGCTTTAAAACACCTTCCTTTTGTGTTTTAAACCCTAGCCGAATTTCCCTTGCCCTTTCCCTTAATTTTCTGATTTGTTTCCTTAATTCTAGAAGCTTTAAACTTAATTCCTGATTACCTAATTAGCCTAGGGTTTTTAATTTCCTAATCCCTTTAAATAAACATGTTTGTGCAGCCACAAACAGACCCATTCACGCCAGAAACTGAACACCACCTTCAACAGCCCCATTCCTTCACCATTCACCATATTTTCTGACCCAAAACCACCCTAGCCGCACCACCCATCAACCCTAAACACTTCCATACGTCTTCCATCCATTCTACATCATTCAATTACCCAAGAAACCACCAACATCCAATCTGCCGCAAGCAAGGAAAGGGGACAGATTCACTCAATTGTTTGGCTCTTCATTCTGAGTTGTTGAACAATTTTAGGTGTATTCTATCTTATATTTCAATGTCTAATTCATGTAATCTTTGTTTTGCTTTGAGTATGATTGGCTAAATTCGTTTTGGCTAAGGGTGTATTCAAAACCATGATTATATATGTGAAATAAGTTGATTACTTTCAGTTATCGTTGCATAAGTCGTGAATACAATTTGCTTAACCGTTTGATTTAGAACTTATTCTTGTATGTTGATTGAGAGTGCACGCTTAATTTGCATGCTTGAATTTGGTGCTAGGATATAAGTTTGTTTCACCTAATCGTTATGAATTTATATTCGCAAGTAGTGAAGGTCGCTAGTCACGATCGTGTTAAGTAGATTCCTGGCAAGAGTATCATGCTTTTCATAGTTACAAATGCCTTGTCGATGCTTATGATTTCCAAAGAACGTAATGATTCTAACTTGTGTCTTTATCATGCTGTTCATATAGAGAACTTGTTAGGAATAATTTGTTTGCGATGCATATTCATCCAATTCAATGATTCTAGGGAAATCTGAAGGTTAATTTAAGCGGACCTAATTAACTTGGAGTGTCGAGGTTCACAACTTATTGAATTGATAACTGAAAATTGATTTACGTTGCATATATTTCATGTGTGGAGAAGAACCCCTTAGCTCTTCCATCATTCATTAATTCATCACAATTTTGTCTACTGTTCTCTTTACAATCTGCCATTTAATTTAAATTCGTCCAAAATCATATTAGTTAGAACTTGTCTTAGATTATGTTTTTAAGTGTTTTAGGTCATTAGAAAACCAAAATTCGTCCAAGTTTGCATTAGAGTCCCAAAACTGCCCAGAAAGTGTTTTAAGGCAGTTTTGAGTGTTTTTGGTGCTGTTTTGAGTCTTCTGGTTTGTTTTAGTATTTTAGATTTTAGTTTTGCATTCTTTGAGTCTAGTTTAGTATTTTAAACTTTGTTTTACAGATTTGAGTCAGTTTAGAGTGTTTTAGCAATCCCTCCTAATCCCCGGTTTAAGAACGATCCCTACTTATCCATACTACATTTGTCAACAAGAGGGTTTAATTTGTGTGTTTAGTTATTTTACGCATCAATTATATGACCCAAAACAATACCTTGTTTAACCATAAAATGGCATTTCTCCCAATTTAACACAAGGTTTGTTTCAACACAACGTTTCAAGATTAAAGTGAGATTATCCAAGCAATTATCAAATGAACTACCAAACACACTAACATCATCCATGAATATCTCAATAATCCTTTCAACATAATCAGAAAATATGCTAACCATACACCTTTGAAACGTGGCAGGAGCATTGCACAAACCGAATGGCATGAGTCGATATGCAAACGTTCCAAAGGGACAAGTAAAAGTGGTCTTTTCTTGATCATCCGGGGCAATAACGATTTGATTATAACCAGAGTATCCATCAAGAAAACAATTAAAGGAATGACCCGCTAACCTTTCAAGCATTTGATCTAGGAACGGCAATGGGAAGTGATCCTTCCTTGTGGTGGCGTTTATCTTCCTATAATCAATGCATACTCGCCAACCGGTTTGAATGCGAGTAGGTACAAGCTCATTCTCCACATTCTCCACAACCGTCACTCCAGATTTCTTCGGCACACATTGGATAGGTGAAACCCAACGACTATCGAAGATGGGATAGATCACTCCACAATCAAGGAGCTTGATTATCTCCTTTTTCATAACTTCCATCATCGGAGGGTTGAGACGGCGTTGAGCCTCTCTAGTTGGTTTGACCCCCTCCTCAAGAAATATGTGATGCATGCATGTTGTAGGACTTATACCTTTGATATCGGCTAAGGTCCAACCTAGGGCAGATTTGAACTCCTTCAAAACTCGAACTAGTTTCTCCTCTTCTTATGCCGTGAGGGATGAGGAAATAATGGTAGGTAGGGATTCTTTTTCCCCCAAGAAAATGTACTTCAAGTGACTCGGCAATGGTTTGAGTTCAAGGATAGGTGCCTGAATTATTGACGGAAGCAACTTGTTAGTCGAAATGGGAATTGACTCACGAGTAGGAAACTTACCATCATGCGTAGGCAACAACTCAAGGGCAGCAACCATCTCACTGATTTCCTCACTAGGAGGCACGGCATGAAGTGATCCATGTGTGCCGTGGTTGAACATAAGTGCTACCTCATTGGTTTTGAATTCCATGCCTCTTGTAATGACTTTTTCAAGCACATCATCATTCAAATCTTCAAGATATCCCTGCGCCAAAGAGTCAATTATATCAAGAAAGAAACATGAATGGTCCTCGCTAGGGTACTTAATAGAATCAGAAAGATTGAAGTTAACAACTTCCCCATCAAATTCCATGGACAAAGTTCCATTAAACACGTCAATCTTAGTCCGGGCCGTTTTCATGAATGGCCTTCCAAGGAGGATGGGCAATGAAGTGGCATGATCCGATTCATCCATTTCGAGAACATAGAAATCTGCTGGAAAGATTAAGTGATTGACCTGCACAAGAACATCTTCCAAAACTCCCTTTGGATAGGCATTAGATCTATCGGCCAATTGTATAATTACACCATCATTTTTCAACACTCCTAAATTCATAGATGCATAAATTGAGTATGGCATAACATTTATAGAAGCACCTAAGTCTAACATGGCAGATTCAAAGCGAGTGTTACCAATGACACAAGGAATTGTAAAACTACCCGGATCTTTGCATTTGGGGGGTAGTTTGCATTGCAAAATGGCAGAGACATTTTCACCTACCTTTACAACCTCCTTGGTCGAAATCCTCTTCCTAGTGGTGCACAATTTCTTTAGAAACTTGGCGTATCTCGGAACTTGCTTGATTGCATCCAAAAGGGGTATGTTAACTTAAACTTTCCTAAATGTCTCAAGAATGTCCTTTTCAGCTTCCTCCTTCTTTGTTTGCATAAACCTACTAGGAAAAGGAACATTCGAAGGAAACACATTAGTAGGAACTGAATTTGACACATTCTTACCCTTATTGGACGAATTGGACAGATTTTGGGTACTAGAAGCTTGCGGCAAAGGTGGAACCACCTTTGCCGTGGGCAGGCTTGCTTCTTCCTCTTCAATTTGTAAGTTTTCATCCTCTTTGAGACCTGATTTTGATGGTGTAGGACCTGTCCCAACTTCCTTTCCACTTCTCAACAATATGGCTTTTGCACTTTCGAAACCTCCTTTTGGATTTGGAATGGTAGAACTAGGAAGTTGGCCTTGGTTTCGAAACTTCCCTACAAAATCTACAATCTGCCCTATTTGTTTCTCCAAATGATCCACCCTCTTGTCTTGGTTTTGCATTGCTTTGGCTTGATTTTCTTGCCCCTGAGACAAGTTAGTTAGTAACTTAAGAAGTGAAGGAAAAAATTTGTCCTAGCTAAGAACATGTAAGAACATTTGAATACATATGCAAACTATTAACACATTAAAGTAGGCATGCATTCAAAAACAATTCATAAAACCCATGACTTTCAAAGCCTAGTATATGGTGAACCAAAAGACTCTTTAACAACATTAAAGAGAAGTAAAGATTTAGAGTTTCTTTACCCTTGAAGCTCATCCTTGTTTACACAAGGGATTCACCCAAGTGGAGGGCCTTCAAGTCACCTCCTAGCTCCTTGGATATTGCTTGTGATTTCCTTCTCCTTTTGTGCTCCTTTGGACTTTGTGGATGTAAGGAAAGGATCTCCAAAACACCAAAAGTTTGGTGTCTCTAAGTCTCCACACCAAGGGTTAAGTGTAAAGATGAAATGGATGACTTAGGGAAGAAGAGATTGCTAGATTAATCTCCCTAAGTGGCCGGCCTCTTTGTAGAGAGAAAGAGAGAAAATGTTTCACCTCTTTGCCTCAAAGAAAACCCTAATGAGAAAATAGCTATAAAGTTGCTTTTATAACACTTTTCTTTGGTGAGTGGCAAACTTGCAATTAAGCAAACTTTCACCATCTCCTCACCATGGCCGGCCTATATGTTGTGATTGGGCTTATTGCCCATTTTGTTTTAGTTGTCATACAACTTAAACATAATGGGCCTTATGGACCAAAACACTTTTGGGCCCTGAAACCCAAAACCAACTTAAAAGCCCAATACGAACCTTTCGTATAATTAATTAACTAATTAATTAATCTTGACCATTCTTCAATTAAACCATTTAATTGCATATCCATTTCATTTAATTTCTTCACTATCGCCCTTACTCGGTGTATGATCCATTAGGTTCCAATTAGCGAGGTAGTGGGCGATTGTTACTCTTAACGATCGATTGTGAATTGAAACCACATTTCAATTCTCCCTTTATGATTAGTGTTTGCTAGTCATTAGGGCTTCCACAAACCATGAGTGACACCTAGCAGTATGTCATGGTTACCCAAGCTAAGTAGAATTGGTTGGAGAACCTATCCAGTTACAACTACAATGCAATACGGTCCTTCTCTAATACAATACTCTTAATCACATTGTTTAAGTGATAGTTTGTTTCATGTCTACTATCCAATGTGATACTTTTCTATATGATTCCTTTGAATATGAATTGGAACAAACTTCCTAAGTCATATTCATTTGCTTTGGCCAAAGACTTACGAATCATATCTTAGAGTATTCTCCTTCCACCATGGAAGGTTAGAGATCCCTTGTTCTGCATTCATATGCCTACATGACTAGATAGCTTGACCCCAACAATGCCGTGGACACTCCGATGGAATGCCGTTGACATGATCAAAGATCAAGGACCTAACCATTAGACATCTATGATGACTAGATTGCAACTTTCGAGTTCTTACATGACATGTATGTTCGAACTCTCTTTCGATCATTGTTCAGTGTACTCGATTACTCTTTCGAGCACCTATGTGTTTGTCTTAGTGTCCAACACCAAATGACTTGAGACTAGTCATACTCAAGCTTGAGTCGACATAACACATACTAACCTTAGCGGATTGTCAATACCCAATTGGCAATCCTATGGCTAGGAACGTTTTAGGAATGAACATAAGAGAATGGTCTCGATAATCTAACTCACTTAGATCACTTGTCTCTTAGATCAAATACATCCCTTGGATTCCCTTATTACTTAAACACATGATACAATAACTAGTGATCAACAATAAGCTTTGCCATTCATTAAACATATAAAAGTTTAATACATGAAGTATTCCAAAAAGCTATTACATCAAATGAGTGGCTTTGTGGGCATACTTCCAACAAGAAGTGTATCATTGTCTAGAGATGTACCTGAAGCATTTGGGGCAGATTGTTGTGGAACATGTGGGGGTGCGTATGGCTTGGTGAAGAAACCCAGGGGTTGTTGCCTAAAGCCTCCTTGTGGTTGGGATTGTTGTGGCTCCCTCCACTTGAAATTTGGGTGGTCTCTCCAATAAGGATTGTAGGTATTGGAATATGGATCGTTTCTTGGTTGATTTTGGCTTTGAAACCCAATGGCATTAGCGCTCTCCCATCCACCGTTCTCAATGAGTTGAGGACACTTTTCGGAGGCATGTCCTTGGATAGAACATAGGCCACACACCATTGGTCCTTGAATCTTCATTCCCTCGGCCATCTGTGAAACAATGGAAGTAAGATTAGCTAACTGAGATTGAATATTGGATGTGGAACTTACCTCATGCACTTGTTGCCGTGGGGGTCCTCTTTGGCCTACACCCTCGTATTGTTGAGCGTTCAATGCTCGATTAGCAATCAAGATTTTTGCAGCCATGGGCGTTTTGTCCACCAATGTTCCACCCGCCGAAGCATCGAGCATTTGACGTTCAAGTGGTAGGAGCCCCTCGTAAAAGTATTGGAGAAGTAGTTCCTCCTTCATCTGATGATGTGGACAAGAAGCAACAAGTGATTTAAAACGTTCATAATAAATGGGAAAAGACTCACCTTCCTCTTGCTGAATACCGCTTATCTTTTTACGAAGAAGGATGATTCGAGAAGTTGGGAAGAACTTCTCCAAAAATGCCCTCTTCATACTCTCCCATGACGTAACTGTTTCGGGAGGCAACTTGTATAACCAATCCTTGGCTTTGTCCATCAAAGAGAATGGAAAAGCCTTCATCTTCAAAATACTTCCGTCGACGTTAACCGGAGTCATACTTGAGCAAACCACCTCAAACTTTTTCAAATGCTTGTTAGGGTCCTCCATGGACAGTCCATGGAACTTTGGAATGTGGTGGAGCAAACTTGACTTTAACTCGAACTCTTCGATTTTACCTTGAGCAGCCGTGGGATATTGGATACACAAGGGTACGGTGATAGGAGCATATTTATGCGACTTTGTTATCTTGTTTTCTTGCATTTACGTTGTTAGTTATTGTTTATTATAGTGATTTAAACTAGTTTCGTGTGTTTGTAGGTTCATATGGCAATTGAAGCAAGAAAGTGCATTTTGGTGCATTTTAGAGCAAAACTGAGCTGGAATGTTGTGTATGCTAATGGAGCACAAGAAATGGACGAGTTTGAAGGTCAAAGAAGCTTAAGAAATGAAGAAATGAAAGTGAAGAACAAAGAATTCGGAATTGGAAACCAAAGTTTCTAATGTTGGAAGTTTCTATTCTTGGAGGTTTCCGTTTTTGTGAGTTTCTATTCTTGGCGTTGGGCTTTTGGATGACCTATCCTTACCTCTTGGACTTGAGCCGCACTTCCTAGCCCATTCTCTCTTAAATTCTGACTTATTAGGGCCTTTAGTTGTGGATTTGGGTTATACAAATCCCTGTCTAAAACTAAGTGGACCTAAGCCCTAATTCTTTGTGGATATTCACCCTATGCCGCACCTAAACCCTAGCCCATTTCCAAATCTGATCTCCCTAATCCTATGCCGCACCTAGGGTTTTAAATACCTGATTTCCTTGCCTTGCAAGGCATTCTAGAAGGCCCATCTCTAACCCTAATAAACCAGCCGAACCCTAGGCCTTTTCCCATGCAAAATCTGATTGTTTTAACCTATTTTCTGTTGGATTTGGGTTTCTAGAAACCCTAATCTGATTGCTAGGGTTTTTAAGTGCCTATATATACTCATTTAAAGCCTTTGGCCGAATATACCACCTCCCATATCATCCATTCACTTCAGAAATTTACCCTAAGCCCTTTGCCGCAACCACCAACGTCATTCTCCCTAGTTCTAAGTTCTTGCCGCAGCCTTCCACTCCCAAACTCCCATATTTCAGAATTCTACAACCCTAGCCGCACCTTTCCACCACCATCACCACCTCGTGCAGCCACCATTGAAGGAGAAAGAAGTAGTGCCGTGCAGTCCAAATGAGGGAGAAACCTTGCACATGCAATCTGCCATTAGTGGAGTGTTTGGAGTTCTTTCTTCTCTTGTTTATGTTTTCATGTTTAATTTAACTTGCTTTTCAATTATGTTAAACATGTGGAACTAATTTCTTTTTAGTTAGAGGCGAATTTGAAGCCATGGACATATGTTGGTTATGATTTGATTTACTCCAGTTATGAATTCATGAACTTTAGATGTGGTTTACTTTTCTGTTTTGATTAAGAACTTGTTTATGTATGTGGGTTGAGGGTCGACACTTAATTTGCATGCCTAAACTTGATGCTAGGATATAAGGGAATTTCACCTAATCGTTATGAACTTATATTCATGAGTAGTAAAGATCGCTAGTCATGATTGTGTTTAAGTAAACCCTAGGTTGGATTAACATGCGTATTCCATAGTTATGAATGCCTAGTCGATGTTTATGATTTCCGTTGAACTTAATGATCTTTGTTGAATGTCTCTATCATGCGTATTCCATAGTTAGGGGCTTTGATGAGGAATAATTTGGTTGTAATGCGTATCCCATTCAATCCAATGAATCTAGGGAAATCTGAAAGTTAATTTAAGCGAACCTAATTAACTTGAAGCATTGTCATTCATTGTTTGTTGAAGTCATAACTGGGAATCAAATTTTATGCATATGTTTATGTGTGGATAAGGAACCCTCTAACTAGTTTCTCATCATTCTATTTCATCACAATCTGTTTTGCTTTAAGTTTGTTTTCAAAGTTTAAGTTTTAAAGTTTTAAGTTCGTCAAAATCAATCCCCCATTTATTTTAAAGTGTTAGATTAGTTAGAAATCAATTTAGTTTGTGTTTTTAAGTGTCTTGAGTCAAGTTTTAGTCCAATTTCGTCCAAATTAGTGTAGGTACTCAAAACTGCCCAGAAAGTGGTTTTAAGGCAGTTTTGAGTCTTTTAGTTGCTGTTTTGAGTTTTTGGTTGATTTAAGTGTTTTAAACTCTAGTTTTGCATTAATTGAGTCTAGTTTAGTGTTCTACATTATGTTTTTATGTTCTTGAGTCAGTTTCACATTGATTAGCATCCCTAGTTAATCCCCGGTTTAGAACGATCCCTATTTGCTCATATACTACAATTGTCATCCATAGGGTTTAATTTGTGTGTCAAGTCAATTTTCACATCAAATTTTGGCGCCGTTGCCGGGGATTAGCAAAATTGCTAATCCCTTGTGTTTTTGCCGTGTGTTTTAGTATAATTTACTTAGTTTTCTGATTTTGTTTTGTTTTCTTGGTTTAGGTACTAGTGCATGACGCGGAGTTCTCAAACTGTGCATGCAAATATCTTGGACTTTAACGACGATTTTGAACGTGATTTGAGAAGACAGAGGAGGCATCCCGAACCTAGTGAACCTAGTTCAAGTTCAGAGGCCGAATCTGAGTTTGAAGAAGTGGAAGAAGAAGTTATGGCAGCAGACAATCGGACCATTAAAGAGCTTTCGGCCTCGGGGTTGACCAATGCCGCACCATTATGCATTCAATACCCCGCGGCTGCCCAAGGCAAGACCGATGAATTCGAGTTGAAGTCAAGCTTGTTGCACCACATTCCAAAATACCATGGGCTTTCCATGGAAGATCCCAACAAGCATCTCAAGGAGTTCGAGGTTGTTTGTTCGAGCATGACACCCATAAATGTCGACGGGAACATTTTGATGATGAAGGCTTTTCCATTCTCACTTGTGGAAAAGGCGAAGGATTGGCTTTACGAGTTAGCACCCGGAACGGTTACATCTTGGGATAGTATGAAAAGAGCTTTCTTGGAGAAGTTTTTCCCAACTTCAAGAGTCATTCTCTTGAGGAAACGGATTAGTGGCATCCAACAAAATCAAGGTGAATCGTTTCCTTCTTATTATGAACGTTTTAAATCACTTGTTGCTTCTTGTCCACAACATCAAATGAAGGAGGAGCTGCTCATTCAATACTTCTACGAAGGACTCCTTCCCATGGAACGCCAAATGCTTGATGCCTCGGCGGGAGGTGCGTTGGTGGATAAAACTCCGGGGGCTGCAAAAGTTCTAATTGCCAACCGAGCACATAATGCACAACAATACAAAGGTGTTGGACAAAGAGACCCCCCACGGCCACAAGTGAATGAGGTAAGTTCTATGCCCGAAATTCAATCCCAATTAGCTAACCTTACCTCTATTGTTTCTCAGTTGGCCGAGGGAATGAAGATTCATGGACCAAGTGTGTGTGGCGTGTGCTCTATGCAAGGACATGCCAACGATCAATGCCCTAAATTGATTGAGAATGGGGGTTGGGAATCTGCCAATGCTGTGGGTTTTGGGAACCAAAATCAACCCCGCCATGATCCATACTCTAATTCCTACAATACGGGGTGGAGAGACCATCCAAATTTCAAATGGCGGGATCCTCAACAACCCCAACAACAAGGAGGATTTAGGCAGCAACCACCGGACTTTTATACAAAGCCATTCGTCCCCAATCAAAACCAAGTGCAATATGCCCCACCAACCTCAGGTACGTCTTTGGATAATGATCAAGTTGTTAAGTTACTTACTACTTTGACGCAGGAAGTACAAACTCAAAATAAGGAGAGACAAATCCAAGACAAACGGGTGGATAATTTGGAGAAGCAAATGGGTCAAATTGCCGAGTTTATGGGGCAAATTAGAGAGCAAGGCAGATTGCCTAGTTCAACCGTTGTGAACCCGAAGGGAGGATTTGAAACCGCTAAGGCCATCATGTTGAGAAGTGGTAAATAGGTTGGAGCGGACTCAAATACATCCAAATCAAGTCAAGACGAGGAGGACAAGTTGCTGAAAGAGGAAGCACAGGGAGCAAAGCCCACGACCAAGGATGACCAAACCTTGCCGCCACTACCTAGTCCTCCTAAACCGTCCCTAACCACCAAGGTAAGTCCCAATTCGACTTTTTCTAGTTCTATTCCACTAAATGTGCCCTTTCCTGGCAGGTTTAGGCAATCAAAGAAGGAAGAAGCCGAGAAGGACATTCTAGAGACCTTTCGGAAAGTTCAAGTCAATATCCCGCTCCTTGATGCGATTAAGCAAGTCCCGAGGTATGCTAAGTTTTTAATAGAACTTTGTACAACAAGGAGAAGGATTTCGAACAAAGAGGTGGTTCAAGTAAGTGAAAATGTCTCTGCTGTGTTACAAAGGAAATTACCCCCTAAATGCAAAGATCCGGGTAGTTTTACAATTCCATGCGTTATTGGTAATACTAAGTTTGAACAATGCATGTTAGACTTAGGGGCTTCAATTAATGTTATGCCATACTCTATTTATGCATCTATGAACTTAGGTGAGCTTAAAAATGATGGTGTGATAATTCAATTAGCCGATCGTTCTAATGCATATCCAAAGGGTGTTTTGGAAGATGTTTTGGTGCAGGTTGGTAACTTGATTTTTCCAGCCGATTTCTACGTGCTTGACATGGAGGATTCACCCCATTCCACCCCATTGCCGATTCTATTAGGGAGGCCCTTCATGAAAACAGCCCGCACCAAGATAGATGTGTTTAAAGGAACTTTAACGATGGAATTTGATGGGGAAGTCATTGATTTTAATCTTTCTGAAAGTATTAAATTTCCTAAGGACGATCATTCTTGCTTTTCTATTGATATAATTGATGATTTGGCGCAGGATTTCCTCGATTGTTTGGAGAGGGATACACTTGAAACGACAATTGCACAAGGAATTGGGCAAACATCTGGTTTTGCCGTGCCTAGAAGTGAGGAGGAGGCCGAGATAGTGGCTGCCCTTGAGTCACTACCTCAACACCATGGTAAGCCTTCTAACCCAATTTCAATTCCAGTTTCCACTAATAAGTTGTTACCCTCAGTGATTCAGGCACCTGTACTTGAGCTTAAACCGTTGCCCGATCATTTAAAGTACGTCTTTCTGGGAGACAACGAGACATTGCCCGTCATTATCTCCTCATCACTCACGGCCCTAGAGGAGGAGAAGTTGATCCGAGTGTTGAAAGAGCACAAGACGGCCATTGGGTGGACTTTGGCCGATATTAGGGGAATTAGCCCGACTACGTGCATGCATCGCATACTTCTAGAGGAGGGGGCTAAACCAACTCGAAAGGCTCAGCGCCGTCTCAACCCTCCAATGATGGAAGTTGTGAAAAAGGAGGTTATCAAACTTCTTGATTGTGGAGTGATTTATCCGATCTCTGATAGTCGTTGGGTGTCACCGGTGCAATGTGTTCCAAAGAAGTCCGGAGTGACCGTGGTGAAGAATGCCGAGAATGAGCTTGTGCCAACCCGCATCCAAACAGGTTGGCGCGTGTGCATTGATTACAGGAAACTCAATGCTACCACAAGGAATGACCACTTCCCTTTGCCGTTCATTGATCAAATGCTTGAAAGGTTAGCCGGTCATTCTTTTTATTGTTTCCTTGATGGTCATTCTGGATATAATCAGATTGTCATAGCGCCGGATGACCAAGAAAAGACAACTTTCACATGCCCCTTTGGTACCTTTGCTTATCGTCGCATGCCTTTTGGGTTATGCAATGCTCTGGCCACATTTCAAAGGTGTATGGTAAGTATCTTTTCAGATTTTGTGGAAAAGATTATTGAGGTATTTATGGATGATTTCAGTGTGTTTGGTGATTCATTTGATGGATGTTTGGAAAATCTCACAATAATTCTGAAACGATGTGTAGAAACTAACCTTGTGCTTAATTGGGAAAAATGTCACTTTATGGTTAGACAAGGCATAGTTCTAGGGCATATTGTTTCAGAAAGAGGAATTGAAGTGGATAAATCGAAAATAGATCTTGTACGCTACTTACCCTCTCCTACTTCGGTTCGAGAGGTTCGTTCGTTTCTTGGTCATGCAGGATTTTATAGGCGATTTATCAAGGACTTCTCCAAGATCTCAAACCCTCTTTGCCGTCTCCTCCAGAAAGATGTGGCATTTGACTTCAACGAGGAGTGTGAGAAGGCGTTAAATCACCTCAAGGACATGCTAACTTCGGCCCCTATCATAGTTCCACCGGATTGGAGCCTTCCTTTTGAGCTTATGTGCGATGCTTCCGATTATGCATTAGGAGCTGTTTTGGGGCAAAGGAAGGACAAGAGGCCGCATGTTATCTATTATGCCTCTCGGACTTTAAATGATGCACAATTGAATTATTCTACCACTGAAAAAGAACTTCTTGCTGTTGTATTTGCTTTAGATAAATTCCGTTCTTATTTGCTTGGTACTAAAGTTATTATTTATACTGACCATGCAGCATTAAAGTACTTGTTCACCAAGAAGGAGGCCAAACCACGACTCATTCGTTGGATGCTTCTTCTCCAAGAGTTCGATATCGAAATCCGGGACAAGAAGGGAAGTGAAAACGTGGTGGCTGACCACTTGAGCCGTATGGTGCATGAGGAGGATGCCGTGCCTATCATAGAGACATTCCCAGATGAGCAACTGATGTCCGTCAAGGTAAGTGAACCGTGGTATGCTGATTTGGTGAATTATTTGGTGTCTAAACATGTTCCTAGTGAATTACTTAAACACCAAGGTGATAAATTGAAGAAAGAGGCACGGTTTTATGTGTGGGATGACCCGTATTTATGGAAATATTGCCCTGACCAAGTTATACGTAGGTGTGTGCACGATTCTGAGTTTAATGCTATTCTAACCTTTTGTCACACTTATGCTTGTGGGGGACACTTTGGCACTCAAAGAACAGCACTTAAAGTGTTAGAATGTGGTTTCTATTGGCCTACCATCTTTAGGGATGCTAGAACATTTTGCATGTCTTGTGATAGATGCCAAAGAACGGGCAATATTGGTCCTAAGCAACAAATGCCGCAAACCCCCATTTTTAGTGTTGAAATCTTTGATGTTTGGGGTATTGATTTTATGGGGCCCTTTCCTTCGTCACATGGGTTTCTTTATATATTGCTTGCTGTGGATTATGTGTCGAAATGGGTGGAAGCAAAAGCCACCCGAACTAATGATTCTCGAGTTGTTGCAGATTTTATGAAAACTAACATTTTTGCAAGGTTCGGAATGCCACGAGTGCTAATCAGTGATGGCGGTTCCCATTTTTGTAATCGAACCATCGAGGCGTTGCTCAAGAAATACAATGTCACGCATAAGGTGGCCACACCTTATCATCCTCAAACGAGCGGGCAAGCCGAGGTTTCGAATAGGGAAATCAAGCAGATTCTTGAGAAGACCGTGGGGCCTACAAGGAAGGATTGGAGTTTGCGCTTAAACGATGCATTGTGGGCGTATCGCACTGCCTACAAAACCCCCATTGGGATGTCACCTTTTCGGCTCATCTATGGGAAGCCATGCCATCTTCCCGTCGAGTTAGAGCATCGTGCACATTGGGCCGTCAAAACATTTAATATGGATCTTGATGCCGCAGGTTTACATAGGAAGCTTCAATTGTGTGAGCTTGAGGAAATCCGACATGAAGCATATGAGAATGCCCGGATTTACAAGGAGAAAACGAAGGCATTCCATGACAAGATGATTCGTGCCAAGACGTTCTATATGGGGCAGAAAGTGTTGTTGTTCAATTCTCGCCTACGATTGTTTCCGGGTAAGTTGCGTTCCAAATGGGTTGGTCCTTTTATTGTCACTAATGTTTTCCCTCATGGTGCAGTGCAAATCAAGAGTGCAAGGACGCAACAAGAATTCAAAGTGAATGGGCATCGATTGAAGCCTTATTACGAGATGTTTGAGGAACATGTCGTGGAGGAGGTACCCCTCCATGCCGTGGCACCTAGTCAAGCTTAAACGGAGGTACCGTCCGGCTGGAAGACGTTAAAGCAAGCACTTCGTGGGAGGCAACCCATGCATTTGACAAAGGAAGACCTAGAGAGCATTCCAATTCCAGATTTGCGTTCCTAAACCCTTCTCTTTGTTGCTTATTTAGTTTCTGCCATGTTTAGTTTGTTAGTGTTTGTTTTTTTGTTTATGTGTTTTTGTGTTAGTTTATGCTTTGAAACATTGAGGACAATGTTTGATTTAAGTGTGGGGGGGTAACCAAAGTGTTTTGATGCAAATTCGTAGGGTTTTCTCACTCATACTTCCCAATGTTGTTTCTTGCTGTTTTTAGGTGTTTTTAGGCTGTTTTGGTGTGTTTTAATGTGTTTTGATTCAAAAATCCGAAAATTCCATAAAAACTTGAAAATTTGTTTTAAAAAAGCCCAAAAAGAGTCGTTTTTAAGTTGTTTTTGTGTGTGTGTTTGTGTCTTAGGGTACCTTCCAACACAATGATAAGGATTCGGTTTTTAATTGCATGACTGTTAAAGAACGTTATAAACATGGATGAAAGTTATATTTACTCTTTGGGTTATGCTTGGTTGTGGTTATAACTTATGAATTCACATGTAATCAAAAACGAAACAAATCAGTTTTTGTAACATGCTTGAAGGAAGGAATTCAAACTAACGCTACATCCCTGAGAGACTTGAGCCTAAACTTTATTTGGAGAGTTATTAATCTGTGCAGTCTTGTTGTCTAAAGTCGTTGCATGATCTCATTATTCTTTGCTTGGTTGTTACTTAGAATGCGTTTTATCACTTTAGTTCCAAATGCTAGAACTCATGCCAATTTCATTCAAAACATGTTATTGAATTTCATAACACATATTCAAGAAGAAGTTGTTTAGTAGTTGCCACCATATCCAAAAAGCCTTCATTCCATACATTTGTTTTTGTAGGTTTAACCCCGTTGCGCCTTATTTAGCCTATATTGTTTGTTAACCCACATTATCCTTACCTAGCGGGTGTGCAGAAAACAAGTGTTGGGGAAAGTGAGCCTTGTGTATTGTGTGCCAAAGTCTTAAATGAGGCATGGGGTAGAAAAGAAAAAGAAAAGAAAAAAATTCGTAGAAAAAAAGAAGAAAAAAAAAAAGAAAAAAAATGTGAAAAGTGTGAAAAAGAGTTGAAAGAGCATGAAAATGAGGTCTAAGGTGTTGGTTGTTGAAGAAGGGGTCCAAAACAGTGAATTTGACCCTAAGTGTTGCATGAATTTCCCCTTTGAGTTTAAAAGTTGATTTTTGCATTCAAAAGTGAATTCTAAGTGTCAATTTCATTGCTTTGCTTACTATCGTTTTAAGAACGTTTGTTTACCCTTCACCTTTCTTTGTTAGCCAATACCCCAAGCCCCGTTACAACCCTTAACTTCTATCTTGAGTGTTGTGTATTTCAATTTGTGGAGTTTGGGATTGGTATGAGCATATGGTGTCACTGGTTCTCGCGTCTAAGTAGTAGCATTCCTTTCATGAGATCATATACATGCTTATTAAATTCAGAAAAAGCTTTCCTTGTTATAACATATGTGAGCATTCGTTTTCATATTTACATCAATCTTCTCACATATAACTAGTATAGGGTGTGTAGTCAGAAAATCTGAGTGAAAATTGAGTGCATATCTAGTGAGGAATTGAGCAAATTCTCTAAAGCATGTTACTATATTCAAAATCATGTTTTAATTGGTTAAATACGAACTAGTACGTGGTGACTATAATTAAGTATGTGCTTAAGTGTAAAGATGGCTAAAATCTATGGGAATGATGATTTTTAATATGTCATGTTCATTGGAAATCCCTGAGGCAAATGTTGGAAGGTTTAGGATTTGTTTTGTTTCTTTGTTTTGCTCGAGGACTAGCAAAAGCTAAGTGTGGGGGAATTTGATAGGAGCATATTTATGCGACTTTGTTATCTTGTTTTCTTGCATTTACGTTGTTAGTTATTGTTTATTATAGTGATTTAAGCTAGTTTCGTGTGTTTGTAGGTTCATATGGCAATTGAAGCAAGAAAGTGCATTTTGGTGCATTTTAGACCAAAACTGAGCTGGAATGTTGTGTATGCTAATGGAGCACAAGAAATGGACGAGTTTGAAGGTCAAAGAAGCTTAAGAAATGAAGAAATGAAAGTGAAGAACAAAGAATTCGGAATTGGAAACCAAAGTTTCTAATGTTGGAAGTTTCTATTCTTGGAGGTTTCCGTTTTTGTGAGTTTCTATTCTTGGCGTTGGGCTTTTGGATGACCTATCCTTACCTCTTGGACTTTAGCCGCACTTCCTAGCCCATTCTCTCTTAAATTCTGACTTATTAGGGCCTTTAGTTGTGGATTTAGGTTATACAAATCCCTGTCTAAAACTAAGTGGACCTAAGCCCTAATTCTTTGTGGATATTCACCCTATGCCGCACCTAAACCCTAGCCCATTTCCAAATCCGATCTCCCTAATCCTATGCCGCACCTAGGGTTTTAAATACCTGATTTCCTTGCCTTGCAAGGCATTCTAGAAGACCCATCTCTAACCCTAATAAACCAGCCGAACCCTAGGCCTTTTCCCATGCAAAATCTGATTGTTTTCACCTATTTTCTGTTGGATTTGGGTTTCTAGAAACCCTAATCTGATTGCTAGGGTTTTTAAGTGCCTATATATACTCATTTAAAGCCTTTGGCCGAATATACCACCTCCCATATCATCCATTCACTCCAGAAATTTACCCTAAGCCCTTTACCGCAACCACCAACATCATTCTCCCTAGTTCTAAGCTCTTGCCGCAGCCTTCCACCCCCAAACTCCCATATTTCAAAATTCTACAACCCTAGCCGCACCTTTCCACCACCATCACCACCTCGTGCAGCCACCATTGAAGGAGAAAGAAGTAGTGTCGTGCAATCCAAAGGAGGGAGAAACCTTGCACATGCAATCTGCCATTAGTGGAGTGTTTGGAGTTCTTTCTTCTCTTGTTTCTGTTTTCATGTTTAAGGAACCCTCTAACTAGTTTCTCATCATTCTATTTCATCACAATCTGTTTTGCTTTAAGTTTGTTTTCAAAGTTTAAGTTTTAAAGTTTTAAGTTCATCAAAATCAATCCCCCATTTATTTTAAAGTGTTAGATTAGTTAGAAATCAATTTAGTTTGTGTTTTTAAGTGTCTTGAGTCAAATTTTAGTCCAATTTCGTCCAAATTAGTGTAGGTACTCAAAACTGCCCAGAAAGTGGTTTTAAGGCAGTTTTGAGTCTTTTACTTGCTGTTTTGAGTTTTTGGTTGATTTAAGTGTTTTAAACTCTAGTTTTGCATTAATTGAGTCTAGTTTAGTGTTCTACATTATGTTTTTATGTTCTTGAGTCAGTTTCACATTGATTAGCATCCCTAGTTAATCCCCGGTTTAGAACGATCCCTATTTGCTCATATACTACAATTGTCATCCATAGGGTTTAATTTGTGTGTCAAGTCAATTTTCACATCATGCGGCATTATCCAATCCCAAGGCGAAAAGCTCCTTTAGTGTACGGTTGTCCATGGCCATGCCTTGCACTCCTTCACCCACTTGTGCCGTGGGTTCCTCCTCCTCTTCAAGAACTTGTTCTTCAAGGTCAGGTTCCGGGCTAGGTGGGTTAGACTCTTGTTGGTTCCTCCTTCTTCTCAAAGTTCTCTCGAAATCGTCGTCAAAGTCCAAAATATGCTCACGAACAGGTTGGGAACTTCGAGTCATGCACTAGTACCTAAAAACAAAGAAACAAAACAAGTCAGAAACTTCAACAAAATAAAATAAATGAAAAGAAAACAATGCAAGGGATTAGCAAAGTTGCTAATCCCCGGCAACGGCGCCAAAAATTTGATGCGAAATATATAAGCACACAAATTAAACCCTCTTTTTGTCAATTGTAGTAAAGTATGTAAGTAGGGATCGTTCTAAACCGGGGATTAGGAGGGATTGGTAAACACTTGAAAACTGACTTAAAAACGTAAAAACAAAGTTTAAAGCACTAAACTAGACTCAAAGAATGCAAAACTACAATTTAAAACACTAAAACAAACCGAAAACTCAAAACAGCAACTAAAAGACTCAAAACTACCTTAAAAACACTTTCTGGGCAGTTTTGAACTCTAACACAAATCTGAACGAATTTGAGTTTTAACTTGAAACAAAACACTTAAAAACACAAACCAAAACACTTTCTAACTAATCTAGGACTTCAAAATAAAGGGGAGATTGGTTTTGACGAAATTGAAACAAAACACAAACTTTGTAATTAAAACAGATTGTAAAACAATTTGGGAGTCTAAATGGATGATTGATTGGTTAGAGGCTCTTTCTCCACACATGACGTATATGCAAACGATTCGATTTCCAATTATTCCTTCATAGAATTATGAACGACATTGCCCCAAATTAACCGTGACATCACTAGCTAACTCTCAGATTTTCCTTGTATTATTGGATTGGATGGCATCATTCGACAACCCAAAGCATTCTTCAAAAGTCCCCTACATGACATCATAATAGAGATACGATCAAAGATCATTACGTTCAATGAAAACCATAAGCAATGACAAAGCACTTGCAACTATGACATCATGTCACTCATGCTAGGAATTGAACTTAACGCGATTGTGACTAGCAACCTTCACTACATATGAATATAAGTTTGCAACGATTATGTGAAACATCCTTATATTCTAGCATCATATTTATGCATGCCAATTAAGTGTCGACCCCTAATTAACAAACACAAATAAGTTATTAATCAAACAGTTAAGCCAATTGCATTCACGATTCAAGAATTCATAATTGGAATTTATCAAATCAAATTGCACACATAGTCATGGCTTTGAAATCACCCCTAACCAATAGGGGTTTAGCCACTCATGTTCATAGCAAAACGAAAGGGAAAGGAATTACACAATGAAATCATAAAACGAATTACACCTGGAATGCACCAACAATGAAGCTTGAACATCCAAGGATCCTTCCTTCTTCCTTCTTGCTGCGGCACACAAGTGGGTGAGTGTATGGATTGGGTTTTGGGGGTTATGGATGGTGTAGAAGGGTGGAATGGTTTTTAGGATGGATGTATGGTGCGGCTAGGAGTGTTTTTGGGCAGAAACTATGGAGATTGGTGAAGGATGGGTGCGGCAAAGGTGGTGGATGATTTTTGGCGTGAATGGGAGTGAATGGGGATGTTTTGTGGCTGCACAAGGATGTTTATTTAAAGGGATTTAGGAAATAAAACCCTAGGTTAATTAGGTAAACAGAAATTAAGTCTAAAGCTCTAGAATTAAGGAAACAAATCAGAAAACTAAGGGAAAATAGGCTAAAGGGTGCAGCAAGGCATTAAAACACAATAGGAATGTGTTTTAATTCATAAAATAGGAAAGAATCACTCTCCCTTGCACGGCAAGGAAGAGGAAAGGTCAAGGGATGCGGCTGTGATGTAGGAAAGGTTTAAATGTCCTAAAACTGAAGGGAAAGGGTTCCCTTGCACGGCAAGGAAGATGGAATTGTGGAAAAGGCATGTGAGGTGCGGCATTGATGTAAACCATGCAAGAAATGTGTGCTTGATGTCCTAGAATACTTAGAAGACCTTCAAAGTTGATAACACTTAGGGACACTTAGGAAAGGTCAAACCAAAGTAGGAAACCTTGGCTTAACTTTCCTACTTCAAGTAGGAATCCTTGTTGGAATTGGAATCCTTGTTCTTCTAGGAATCCTCATGTGATTAGGAATCCATCTTCAATTAGGAATCCTTCGTTGATTAGGAAACCTAATTTCTTCAAGTCTTCAAATTCGTCCAAACCCTTGGCTCCAAATATGTGACATTCATTCCAAGCTCCATTTTGCTCCAAAAGGCTCCAAAATGCATCTTTTTATATGCTTTGCCCTTAAAACCTGAAAACACATAAAACTAGCTTAAAAGACTACTTTAACTAAGAAAACACCATGGAAATGCATAAGAACTAGCTAACTAAGGCGCATAAATATGCTCATATTAAAGCTAAGATGGATTTTTCTTATGATAATGAGGGAGCATATGTAATCCGTTTTTCGCTCTTTTTTCATCTGCTCTATCAGATACAATGTTTGACAAAAAAAATCCATTTAAATTAGAAAGAGTTGCGTTAGGCATAATTGGACAAAGGAAAGCTCTTTATAGCAACAAAAAAGTAAAACTGCTTTATAATTGGACAAAGAAAGAGGAAGATAAGAAGAAACAAAGAGAAGGCCCTTAAAAATTTGGTAGAGACATTTTCAACAAGTGAAATACAAAAACAGAGGCATTTCCAAATAGAAACTCAATACCAATATGCAGCAAAAAGAAAATAATGCCTGAGTAAGAAAAAAAAAACAACAACAACAAAGCCTTTTCCCACTAAGTAGGGTCGGCTATATGAATCCTAGAACGTCATTGCGCTCGGTTTTGTGTCATGTCCTCCGTTAAATCCAAGTACTCTTAAGTCTTTTCTTAAGGTCTCTTCCAAAGTTTTCCTAGGTCCTCCTCTACCCCTTCGGCCTTGAACCTCTGAGCAAGGAAAAAAACAAAAAAAAAATTATAAACCTGAGCAACGATGTAGAATTCATACAAATGCAATACTGTTTCCTTCAAATGAAAACCTGTAGGAAAATAAAAAACCAAATGAAATAGCATGGCAGAAAAATTGAGGGGGAAAATAAATTAAAAATAAATATATAAAAAAAAAAACAAAGAGGACGAATGACGTTGTCCAATGTACTTAATTTCTCTCGAGTATAATGACAGCTTATATATTTTTTGACCATATGAGATCAGTAGTTGATATAATTAGTCCAGCCGCAAAAGAACCCAATTCAACGCTTAAGCCTAGCTTATCACTGCATTGAAATGACAAAGAAAATGCATATTATATCCATCCTTTCAGTCATTCATTAGACAGATGTGTTTGAATGCCACTAATACCAATGATAAATTTCATTACTCTGCACATATAAATTGTTTAGCCAAAACAATTGTTCATAAAAAATTAAAGCATCCAAGTGCATTAAATGAAGATATATCTATATCTAAAGAGGAAGGCTTATATATTATACCCATCTCGATATGGATTTGGGAAAAAAGAAATTTCAAAAGCTAATCATCAAAATTTTTTACTTCCTATGTTCTTGGGGATCATTACAATTTTTCTTGTCCTGAATTTGAACATACTTGAAACTGAATTTCAAAACGACAAACTTAAATCAACACTCTTAGTTTGAATCCAAAAATACTTAACAACAAAATAAAATCACACCTTAGGCAGCAAGTTGAATCAAAACTGTGGAATTTGAAAAGCACCCACCACAAACACAGGGGTCTTCGCAGGCTTCAAAGAAAAGTCACAAATTCGAAAAACCCTATCTCTTGGAACTGAAAACAAAACCAAATTAACCATCATCACCCATAATCCGAAGCTACAAACAAAATCCCCTAAATCACAACCAAAAAATTTGAACAAAAAACCCATTTATCCAAATTTACACTCCCAAGCACATAACATTCAAACCAGAGAATTACCCATTTAGAAATCCTATCTCATATGTATTAAAATGATTAACAATTCTTAGTGAATCGTCATAAAATAGGTATAAAAAACTAATCATGTTTCTTAAATTTAAAAATGGGAAACTTAGAGAAAGAGTACTGAGTTTTCAGTTCTTACAACAACGAAAATAACCTTATCTTTTTATTTTGAACTGGGATTGATTTCTGTCATCAGCGTTAACAAAACATGTAATTTTAGCATGTACTAATTAAATTCAAGCTGACCAACAAAAAAAGCAATTACAATCAAACTAACCTTTTTTTTCCTCCGAGAAAGAGAGTGTAATCAAAAAGCAAGCCGGAAAAAAATAAACCAAAAAAAATATTACACATTACTAAATTTCTTGTTGGCGTTTATCAGAAATTTTTCACTAAAAATCAAATTCCAAAACAAACTTAAAAGCCAAAATTTGACAATAAATAAACCTCTTCAACAATTCGGATTAGCCATTACTCTGGCCAGAAGCCAAAATCTGTCTACAAAACCTCTACCTCAAGTGGGCAAACTCCCAAAATAATATGAAAATTACACAAATCCATACACCCTTCCAAAACCCTAGCAATCGATATAAATTTGACACCAAAAATAATTTCAGGGAAATTAATAGATAATTAAAAAAAGATGGAAACTTTACAAACGGCAACACAGATACAACCCCAACGACGTTGTAGATCCGCTGCGCTATTTGGCTGCAACGTCTTGCATCCATCCTGCAGAAAATAAATTGGAAAATATGTCAGGGCTGTGAATTTGATGCCCATGCTTGTTATCAAGTTGATATTGATGACTCTTACCACCGCAAATATGCATTCCAATTTTGCTGGGGTTGTGTAAACTATTTAATTCATCCTTCTGTTTTGCACTCCCTACTCTTTTGGTAGACTATCTCATCTACAAACAGGTGGTATAAGATAAACCTTTCATAAAAGAATTGAATTGGAGTTCATTACAACTAATCAGAACTCCAAAATAAAATTGATTTGATCATTACAACTGAATTCTTTTAGTTTCTGAGCTTAGCCAAAACCCCAAATACAAAGTAGCTAAAAAACCCTCCAAAAACTTGCTCATAGATTCATCAAACAGCCGAAAAATAAAAAACCCAGAAGCTAAAAGCAATAACCCAAAACTCACAAAACTCAAAACGACGACTGAAGACGCCCAAAAAAACCAAATTGGAAAAGGATCGACGAAGAACTCACCCGAAATCGAATCGAATGGAGAGAATGAACCATCAAGATATGACGAATGCGGCAAGCCAGGGGCTACTATGATTGAGTTTTGGGTTGTGGATTTCAGATTTCTCGTTCGGGGAAAGGAGGAGGATTCTAGGTTGGGCCAGTTGGGGAAAGCAAGGAGCAGGGAGAAAAAGGAGGATGCCGAAAAAAGCAAAACGCTTTCTGGGGTTTGACGGAGTCTTATAGCTAGTTGGAGGAAGATTGAAGCGGTGGAAAGGAAACAACGAAACCGTGAGAAATGGAATGAAATTGTGAGAGCAAGATTGAAGCGGTGGAAAGGAGGATGAACAATGAGTCGAAAAGAGAGAGGGAAGAAGCAGCATACACGCGTCCCATTTTGCTCTCTGTTTGACAACAAAGCAAACTGACAAAAATTGAAATAACAGCAAAATAGTGGGGGTAAAATCAGAAATACACTGTGTTTAGTATTTCAGTTCATTTTCTCTTATACTATAATTTTCAATAATTCCTCAGACAATTTTATTATAATTAAAATCATAATAATATCCAAATAAATTATTAATCAATCATCTCAATCTTCTTTCAATCCAATGGCTCATAATTTTACTCATTCTACAGTCTCGATTGCTCGGATTGATAGTGTAAAATCAGGTCTAAACAACTATATACAGTGGCGAAGCCACGTGAGGGCGAGGAGTGGCGGCCGCCACTCCCCTCGCCGGGAAACACCACTGGACCCAGCTGTTCGCCACTCCCCTCGCGCGCGTCTCCCCGGAAAACCTTGGTTCACTCCTCTGTTTTTCTGGGCAATCTGCAATCTGCAGATTGCTGTTAATTTTTTTTTTTTTTTAAAACCAGGCCAAAACGACGTCGTTTTGTGCCTGGTAAAAAAAATTAAAAATTGTGAAACAAAACGGCGCCGTTTTGTTTAGTTGAATTAAAAAAAAAAATTATAAAGGGGGACCGCTCCTTCCGCGTGTCGCCCCAAAACCCTAGTATCTGTCCCCCACCCTGATCCCGTTCCTCTTTTCCTGATCCCCTTTGTTCACCAATCAACAGAGACAGTTCACAAGCCACTCTCCTCTCTCCAGCTTGAGTTTGACCCGGCTTCCACCAATCACCATTTAAAGGTAAATTTTTTAATTCTTAAATTTATAATCTGTAATCCTAATTATTTATATGAATATGATGGATGATATTATTAAATTTATAATCTGTAACCCTAAGTTTGAGCCGGCACAGTTCACAAGTCCCCTTGAATTTCTGTTGAGCCTTCACAGTTCATAAGCCACCTTTTGGATGAAATTATGAAATTATTTTTTAGGGTCAAAATTAAAAATTTGAATTCTTGAATCTTGATGGATGATTAGTTGAATTGCTTAGTTGTATTCATATGAATATGATTAGTTGAATTGAATTTTTATTTATTGAATAATTTGTATGCTTATTGGTATTGATTAATTGAATTGTTGGTTGGTTGGATTAGTTATTATGCATACTATAGTAATAGTATAGTCTACTTTAGGATTAAAAGTCTAAGAACTTGTGAAAACACCATTGCGTAACAAAATGGGAGATCAATGGTTGAGTGATAGCATGCTTGTTTACATTGAGAAAGATGTATTTGCTTTTATTGATAATGAGCCTATTATGCGACGTTTTAATGACATGAAACCTCGCCGGCAACAATTGTAATTTGTTTGTATTGATTAATTATGGAAGACATTACTATATAAAAAGATTTAGTTGTTGACATTTTTCTTTAACCTTGCATTATTTTAAGTTCGCCCCTTCCCTCGAGAAATCCTGGCTTCGCCACTGACTATATATTCTCCTCCAATGACTCATGCTTATATTAATTTCTTGTTTATTTTTTGTTTTTTTGTTTCTTTGTTTATCTAATATTCATTCCTAGTTTATTATTTATGATATTCTAAGGGCATGCTTACTTATAAAGTATGGTAGCATTCACATTCTTGTATTTATTAACAACTAAAGAATGAAAAAATTAGTGCATTCGAGTATCTCATGCCTAAAAAAGTCAAGGCATGAGATTATTATAGAGAAGTCATTTATCCTATACCCCATCATTAATATCCACATTCTTTTACAGTCTCATATTTTCTTATGGTAAACATACCGTAAATGTGGTTGTAGACTCTATAATAGATCTTCATCATCGTTATTTTTCTATTATATAATAAACGTTGTTTTCAGTAAAGGTACACAATTGATTTGATCAATTAATTATGTTCAATTAGTACTTCGACTGATGTGAGGTTAAAACATGAACCGTGTGAATCCAAAACTTGAGTCGAATGGACCACCTCAACAATTTCAAGTTCGAAGTGAACCAAGATAAAGGAAAATGGAAAATTCCAAGTCAAAAGGAGTGCCAACTATCTAGCAACCCAATTAACTGCCCAAACTAAGTTGACCAAACCAACTCTGTTAAACATGATATGTTTCTGTACCATTACAACACCATAGAACTAACCTTGAGAAGTCATCTTCCTAGCACGGCAAGGACTGCAACTGCAGCAAGCTTTCCTCGAACACCCTAAACTTTAAAGGTTACTCTTCTACACACTCACCACCACTGTATTACTCGAACCTATGGGGAGTTTTACAAGTATGTGTATCGGTGGTGTATGCAGGAACCTTCCCTTGGTATTTATACTACTTCAACCCTAGCATACATTCCCATAATCATACGCTAGGATTCCTTATTGTACAAGGACATAATCTACCAAATCTCAATCCAAATAGGATAGTATTAAGAGCCCTTATTCTCCAATTATAACCGGGTTATATACCTTTACTTGGAGTCCAAGTTATAGCTTATAACTACACCCTAATCACACTTACATTCCACATCAATCCTTATTAAGTATATTAACCTATTAGTTGTTGGATTAGACTCTAACGTCCAACTAGCTAGCAACCCAATTAGCTGCCCAAACTAAGTTGACCAAACCAACTCAACTCCAGTTTGACAACAACACTTCCCTCATTGCTTTTGTTTACCTTTTGTTTTAACTTTTTTATAAGTGAAAGGTAAGGGAGTAGCTGGGGAATGCCAACCTGAATTACTAGTACTCTGATTAATGGACGTGTGGCAAGCAGATAGTGGTGTTGGTGCCTAAAGGAGGAAATATATTTGCGCACTACCCTTAAGTGATGGTGATGTGTTGGAAATGTGCCCTAAAACCAATCATATGATGATACTTTACGGACATTTCACATGTTAAACTAATCTAGTTTAATATCAAGGGCATAGATTATTGTTTTAAGCCGTCTCATATAAATGTTATATGCTTAAACGATAAGTCCAAGGAATATGTAATTAGGAGAATGTAATTTAAACAAGTTAGATTTATGAGACCACTCTCTTTCGTATACATATCATAAACGTTCCTGATCATAGGATTGCCAATTGGGCATTGACAGTCCGTTAAGATCAGTATGTGCTATGTCTTCTCTTAGTGAGAGTGACTGGTCTCGAGTCATTGGTGTGACTGACACCAAGACAAGTACGTAGGTGCTCAATAAGGAATGAGTTCACTGAACACGATCAACGAAAAGTTCTCATACTCATGGTTGGGATAATGCAAAGTAGTCCTTTGACCTGAGGCATCATAATTGTCTTGTGGTTAGGTCCTTGATCTTTGATTATGTTAAAGTCACTCCATTCGCGGGTGTCCATGGCATAGTTGGGGTTAAGCCACTTAGCCATGGAGGCAAGTGAATGCGCAACAAGGGATCTCTAACCTTCAAACCGTTTGAGGGAGAATACTCTATGATATGATTAAGAATCTCTGGCCAGAGTATGAATGAGATTTAGGAAGTCGTTCCAAATCACATTCAAGGTAATCATATAAGTAAATGAATCACATTGGATAGTAGACATGAATAAACTATCAAACCAAACAATGTGGTCAAGAGTATTGTATTAGAGAAAGACCGTATTGCATTGTAATCCTAAACTGAATAGGTTCTCCACCTCTTCTGATTAGCTTGGGTAACCATGACATACTACTAGGTGTCACTCATGGTTTGTGGAAGCCCTAAACGTGTATAATCACTAAAGGGAGAATTGAAAGTAAGTTTCAATTCACAATCGATTTGAAAGAGTTCTAATCGCCCACTGCCTCGCTAAAAGGAACCTAATGGATCGTACACTGTGTAAGGTAGAGATTGAAGAAACAACGAAGATGTGTAAGGATAATTAAATGGTTTAATTATTTATTTATGGCTAGGATTAATTAATATGTTAATTAATCAAACGAATAAGTTCGTTATAGACCTAGGGTTAGTTTTGGGCCGCAAGGCCCAATGGGATTTGAATGTCAAGCCCATTAACTCAAGTTGTTTGACAACTTGAATAAACAAAGGGCTTGAAAGCCAAATAAACCCTTAAGGCTGGCCATTTAGAGGAGGGTACTGAACTTGCTTTAATTACAAGTTTGCCACTCCAATGAAGGAAGGTATAAATATGACTTTATAGCCAAAATTCATTTAGGGTTTTCTTTTGGGGAAAGGATGAGAACACACGCTCTCTTTTCTCTCTAAAGAGGCCGGCCACCCTAGAGGAAAATAGCTAGCAATCTTACTTCCTCTAGAGCACTCATTTCTTCATCAATATTTCCTTGGTGTGGAGACTTAGAGGTTCTTAACTTTGAGAACTTGGAGAAACCAATTCTTCCATCCAAATCCATGGAGAGCAAGGAATGAAGGCCCTATCTCTTGGGTGATTATCCTTTGCTTATCCAAAGAGGAATCAACAAAGGTATAATTTCTCAACTCACTTTGTTTTGGGTTGAGTCTTGGTTCACCTAACTACTAGGCTTTGAATTTAATGGGTAATGTTTTGTTTTGAGTGCATGCAAGCATGATTCCGCCTTTAATTTGTTAATTGCATGCTATAGATGTTGCTCAAATGAACATGTTTTTCACAAAATTTCCTTCATGATGCTCATTATTCTATTTATCACTCGTTAGACCATCTTCAACACATGGGATAAAACTTAAAATATAAGCTTTAAAACCACCCAAAGCATATCCAGTCATGGGCTACATGACATATCCCGACCCAGAATGTCCACTTAGACTCCGAACCAAGTTGTGCTGGCCAACACCTGGATGGTGACGAAGCCATAAAGTGTAATGTAGTGGAAAAAGGATGTGAATAAATTTAAATAATCAAAAGAGTGCGCGAGTGAGCAAGATTGAACCCATTTCACACGTGATGTCAGAGTATAAGACAATATAGTAAATAGGATGAGGGTTATACCATTGAAGATAACCATCTCTTGAGATTTGCCAGAATCCTTGTTTACATATAAGCATAGCTACTAAACCTGAAGGGACGAAAAACAAAGTTGAGTGGGTCAGCAAAAACAACATTTGTCAGAAAACCTTTATTTTCGAACATAGTAACCCCTCACTGTAAAACAAGTATAGTTTCCTTAAAACATACTACGTAAGTATGTAAACAACAGTACAACAACAATGTAACCATAAATATGCCAAGTCATGATATATCAAATGCCACAGTAATATAATAATGTGATAATCAAATATAACTAAGTGCTTATCCCTTTAAGCTGATACACGAGTTCGTACAGATAATTTTTGACATGAATAGGATTGGGTGTAATCAATACTTTCTAGTACTACGATTACGTGAAGGCTGGTGCAGAAGCACATTCACATCTGAGTCGCAATTGCTTAATGCAAACTGTACGATAGGACTGACACCTAACTTAGATCCAAGGCGAGCGATCGAACGATGTGGATGTGAACATACACATGAAGGACTCACCCTAGCCCTGGGGCGAGTTTTAACACTGGGTGTAGCAAGATGAGCATGTACAAGTATGTATGAATATCATGACAGTAATATCCCAACTGTATAGCAACATTTATCACAATTAATATCACAATAACGATACTTGGCAATATAAGTGTAAAAGTGAAGTAAATACGCATTTATGGAAACTATAATTATGTATAGGTATAAAAACAAACTACCCACTCACAGATACGCAGTCAAAACGAAGCCTCCAAGCCTTGCCTAACCCCGTACGTCCTCGGGATACGTTTCCCCTAGCTATGAAATTACTAATTAACTTAGTTTAATAACACATAAATGGAAACTTAAATAAAACCTCCGTAGATTTCTCAAACATAGGGTTTGAATATACGAAATCGATCTACTCGACGTCATGAACCTAGACAAATTGACAGAAGGTCAATCGGAGGATGGACGCGACACCTAGAGCACGGCCATACGCACCACCATTTGCAAGCTAACCCTAATAGCCGTTAGGAATATTCCATTAAAAGGTAACAGAAGTTAACAGCGTTACTTAACGCCGTTAGAATATTCCATCAACTTTGACGAAATATTCCGTTGTCTCCTTCAGCTAGCCTCACCAGTCGATGCCATCTGGTTCGCTAGAATCTGGAAAAATGTGTCGGAAACTGGGTAATTTTTCAAACCTTCATATCTTCTTCATTTCTGAATCATTTTTCACAAAATTTATATGAAAACGAAGCTTATGAAGAGTAGAATCGCGTTACACCTTTTTGGAGTCCAAAAATGGACGGGAAAAGTCCTGAAATTGGCTCAATAGGTACAGCTAAACTGGAACTTCTCCAAACCTCATGTTTTTTACGTCAACTCTTCACCAAAACTAGTCTAGGATCTTTAAGGAGTTGAGTAGTAGCTTCCTTGAGTCTTAAAACGCTGTGACTCGGTTTGAAAATCGTCAATCCGGAACTCACCGAGTCGGAGCTTCCGAGTTAGGGAGTCAAACCTCAACCAAATCAAGATCTGGTTACACGATTGTGTCCATGGAGTTAAGGGGAGTTCAAAGGTGGAGATTACAAGTCACGTTTGGGTGGTTTGGATGTCAGTTTAGAGAGTTGTAAAGGGAGGGTAAGAGAGAAAGTCTTCGAGGAGAAGAAGAAGAGAAAGAGTAAGGTTGAGTGTTTTGATTAGTGACTAGGTCTGTGGAGGTGTTCACTGATTGGGTGCCAGTTTTGAGGATGGCACTTGATTGGTGAAAAGGAAAACAAGGGAAAGGAATGGAGGGGATGAAATGGTGGAATGTGATTAGTGAAAAACAAATTGAATAATTTGATTGGTGGAAAAGTTGAAATTGATTGGTGGATAGAATGGGGGACATATATCCACCAATTAGGGAAGGGAAATGATTTTTTAGATTTTGTACAATTTCAAATGTACAAAATCTGTATCCTTAACAGTGCTACATACACTGATATTTTTGTACGCACGTGGACAAAAATACCCATGGCTAATGTACTTTAACGGAGCTTAACTTTTTCGTTACAAATCTGATTCGGGTCTAACTCGCGTCTAAGAGTTCGTGACGATGAGTACTAATTAAGTACGAAACCAAGGAAATGAAACTGAAAGCCAAAAACCACGTCCACGTCAGATTCCACTTTTGTCCAAAAAGGGTAAAATCGCCAACTCACACCAACGGAAAAGAAATTACAGTGAAAAGTAGGGATGGGTCGTCACACTAAAATAAGTCATGGGGAGAAAATATATCTCTGGGCTAGATTCTCCCTAGGATTTAAGCTTGGCTTAAATTATTTTAGACCCACCAAATTGTCATATTTTAAACATTTTTGTTTTGTTTTTTACTTATAATATAACGGCTATGTTAAAATGAGATCAAATCTAATAGTAAAAACAAAGATTTGACAACCCAAAATTAAGTCTAATGTCTAAAATAATTTAAGAAAATTATTTCAATCAAATTTAACTTAAATTTTTATAAATACCTATGTATTTGTAAGTTTTTTTAATTATTTAACGGAATTTAAATATTTTAAGACTAAAATGTTCATAAAAATAAATTAAGATAATCTACATAAATTTTATTTTAAAAAAAGTTACTGAAAATAAAAAGTTAGGCTAAAATCATTATTTAATCATCACGGGCTAAAATTTTAAGCCACAAGGGTTGGAGGAGAAATATAGTTTATGGCTCATGACTTAAAATTTTCTAGCTTAAAATTTTAAGTTTATCCCCCAAGGATTGGAGATGGTCTTAGTGTGGAGAAAAATATATCCTAAAATTTTTGGAGTTGCCAAGTGGACTTTTTGCCAAAGTAGACAAGAAAGCCCTTGTTAAATTGATGAGGCCCGATTTAATCCACACACAGTTCAACATCTCTGAAGACATGAGTAGCCTAATACGACGTCTCCTGCCATGGTAGTGGGAAAAGTTAAATGCATTAAAGATAGGATTAATTACCAAATCCTCTTTAATACTCTTATAATTGAAGATCAACAGAAACATGGAAGGCATCCCAATCTTATCAAATAAAGAAAACTATCCATCCTCAAGAGGAACATGATGTCTTCTAGATGCATAATTAGGGGCAATTGTGATACAGAGCTGGATTAGACAGAGCAACGGTGCCACCATTATCCTATTCCGAGGCAATAAACAAAGTTCGAGCGTTTCCCTTGGAATGACCATGCTTGTTCCGTAAGACACGAGATCTGATCCATGGAATTAATCAAATCTTCTATATGTCTTGGTGTTCCTACAATCTAGGAATTGGCATGCGTTGCAAGTAATCACATTCCTAAGAGGGCACAATATGTACTTCTAGATATCTTCTAGGATTCTCCTGATTTAGTACAAGGATTCTATCCTGAAAATGTCTATCTCCCGGTTAGTATAAATACACTTGCCTAGTATTTGTCTCTGGTAACGCAATCTCTGCACTCTAATTCTCTTACCTACTGCTTGAATCTAAAACTACTTGCTAACTTGACTGTCGGAGAGCCTTTGTGTAACATCCCACATCGCCCAAGGGTGTGGATCCTATAAGCCTTATATGTATATTCCCATTTCTACCTAGCATAAAGGCCTTTTTGGAGCTCATTGGCTTTGGGTTCCATTGGAACTCCGAAGTTAAGTGAGTTCGCACGAGAACAATCCCATGATGGGTGACCCACTAGGAAGTTTGATAAGAGCATATTTATGCGACTTAGTTGACTTGTTCTTGTGCATTTATGTTGTTTTTCTTTAGTTATTTTAAGTGTTTAAAGTCATTTTCGTGCAGTTTCAGGTTTTAGAGACAAAGTATGCAAAGAAGTGAGAAATGGAGCATTTTAGAGCAAAATTGAGCTGGAATGTTGTGTATGCTTATGGAGCACAAGGAATGGACGAGTTTGAAGGTCAAAGGAGCTTAAGAAATGAAGAAATGAAAGTGAAGAACAAAGAATTCGGAATTGGAAACCAAAGTTTCTAAAGTTGGAAGTTTCTATTCTTGGAGGTTTCCATTTTCGAGAGTTTCTATTCGTGGCTTTGGGCTTTTAGATGACCCATCCTTACCCTCTTAGATTGGAGCCACACCTTCCTAGCCCAATCTCTCTTGAATTCTGACTTGTTAGGCCATTTCCTTGTGGATTTGGGTTATACACATCCCTTTCTACAACTAAGTGGACCTAAACCCTAATTCCTTGTGGATCTTCACCCTTTGCCGCACCTAAACCCTAGCCCATTGCCTAATCTGATCACCCTAACCCTTGCCGCACCTAGCCTTCTAGAATACCTGATTTCCTTGCCTTGCAAGGCATTCTAGAAGGCCCATCTCTAAACCTAGCAAACCAGCCGCACCCTAGGCCTTTTTCCCATTAAAAATCTAGTTGTTTTAACCTAATTTCTGATGGATTTGGGTTTTGGAGGCCCTAATCTGATTGCCCTAGGGTTTTGGATGCCTATATATACACATTATAACCTCTTGGCCGAATTACCATCTGCCATATTCATTCTACATTCCAGAAACCCTAGTCTACAATCTGCCGCACCCATCCACCATTCTTGTCGAGCTTTCCACCATCTTCCACCCATCAAACACTCATCCACACTCATCCTACACCCCTTGCCGTGCCTCTACACCCCCCCAAATTCCATTCTACATCATCAAAACAATCCAGGAAGCACCACCACCCAATCTGCCGCAAGCAAGGAAAATGGGACAGATTCTCTACAATTGTTTGGCTCTTCATTCTGAGTTGTTGAACGATTTTAGGTGTTTTCTATCTTATATTTCAATGTCTAATTCATGTAATCTTTGTTTTGCTTTAAGTATGATTGGCTAATTTCGTTTTGGCTAAGGGTGGATTCAAAACCATGATTATATATGTGAAATAAGTTGATTACTTTCAGTTATCGTTGCATAAGTCGTGAATACAATTTGCTTAACTGTTTGATTTAGAACTTATTCTTGTGTGTTGATTGAGAGTGCACGCTTAATTTGCATGCTTGAATTTGGTGCTAGGATATAAGTTTGTTTCACCTAATCGTTATGAATTTATATTCGCAAGTAGTGAAGGTCGCTAGTCACGATCGTGTTAAGTAGATTCCTGGCAAAAGTATCATGCTTTTCATAGTTACGAATGCCTTGTCGATGCTTATGATTTCCAAAGAACGTAATGATTCTAACTTGTGTCTTTATCATGCTGTTCATATAGAGAACTTGTTAGGAATAATTTGTTTGCGATGCATATTCATCCAATTCAATGATTCTAGGGAAATCTGAAGGTTAATTTAAGCGGACCTAATTAACTTGGAGTTTTGAGGTTCATAACTTATTAATTTGATAACTGGAAATTGATTTAGGTTGCATATATTTCATGTGTGGAGAAGAACCCCTTAGCTATTCCATCATCCATTAATTCATCACAATTTTGTCTTACAATCTGTTTTCTTTACAATCTGTCCATTTAGTTTATTTTCATCCAAATCAAATCCCCATTTATTTTGAAGTCCTATATTAGTTAGAAAGTGTGTTGGTTTATGTTTTTAAGTGTTTTGGTACAAGTTAAAACCCAAATTCGTCCAATTTGGTGCTTTGTGTTCAAAACTGCCCAGAAAGTGTTTTTAAGGCAGTTTTGAGTCTTTTAGTTGCTGTTTTGAGTTTTTGGTTTGTTTTAGTATTTTAAACGTTAGTTTTGCATTCTTTGAGTCTAATCTAGTGTTTTAAACTTTGTTTTTGCATTTCTAATTCAGTTTTCAAGTGATTAGTACCCCTAGTTAATCCCCGGTTAGAACGATCCCTACTTACATCGTTACTACAATTGTCACAAATAGGGTTTAATTTGTGTGTCAACATAATTTTCACATCAAAGTTCTCGTGTGAGTTCCCAGAAACAAAACCATGAGGATGTGGTCGGGGCCCAAAGCGAACAATATCGTGTTACGGTGGAGTCAAGCCCGGGATGTGGTTGGGGCTCGGGCCGGGATGTGATAATTTGGTATCAAAGCCAATCCCTGGCCGGATGTGTGCCAACGAGGACATCGGGCCTGGGATGTGGTTGGGGCCTGGGCCGGGATGTGACTGAAGGAAATTTTGTGAAAAACATGTTCATTTGAGCAACATCTATGGCATGCAATTAACAATTAAAGGCGAAATTGTCACAGCCCGTCCCCGATTTTACGAAAATGCACTAGAGGTGAAGGGTTTTTGCCTTTCGTTGACCAACGTATAGTGAGAAGTATGAAATTATTTCAGTGTATTCCTGAAGTACTCGACAATACGAGCAGAAGAGGATTTGGAATTACGGTTAAAATTTTATGGAACTCTAACCTGAGAAGTACTTTTACTTTGGTTAATATATATATATATATATATATATTTATAAGTATTATTATTTTATTAGTTGTTATTAGAATGATTAGAATATGGGAAAGAAAGAGGGCAGTCGGGAAGGAAGAAGAAAAGAAAAATGGGATTGGGCAAAACTGCCCAATCTGAAAGAAGAAGGAGGGGATGAATCAGGAAAAGAGAGAAAGAGAATCTGAACAATCAGGAAGAGAAGAAAGAAGGAGAAAGGAGGGAAGGGAGAAACGGGGGATCACGACCCGCAAATAGGTAACCCCACCCGGTCGGTGTTCTTGCCATTTCCGACGAGTTTTGGCCATTTTTCCGACGAATTGCATCAAACCAACCCTTGTAAAACCCTCCACGACCTTCCCTCTATCCATTCCATCTCAAATTTGGAGATATTTGGCCTTGAAAATGGAGGAACACGCAAGGAGGGGTGCAGCGGCTTTGGCTTCGAATCACCCAATCCCGAAGCAATTTCTTTCAATTGCCACCACTCATGGCATCCTCTTGAGGCCTAGAAAAAAGCCCAAGTATTAGTTGGAGCATCGGAGTTGATTTGAGGACGAATTGGAACTCACCCAATTATAGGGTTTCACACGGGTTTGAGCAAATTGGAGCCTTTCCAGGCCAAATTGGCCTTGACCTCAGGTATAAAGTTTACTCTACTCATTGAGATCTTCATTTCTATATTTTTTGAGAATTTTTGGAAATAGTTGGATTTTCCGGCGAGCCGGGGCGGCCCGTGCAGTGGCGCGTGGCCAGTGGCCCGCCAATGTCATTCTTAGCATGTGTTTAATGTTCTAGGTTCAGTTTTGATAATTGATTGACGTAAATTGAGTAATTGTACCTAAGTTCGTTACGATTCGAGGTTAGGTGAAAATGTGAATTGACGATCCGACCGTTGGATCGTCACCAAACTTTGATACGTTGTAATACGTAATATTTGAGGATTATAGGAACTTACGGATTGGGAATCCGATTTACAGATCTTCTGAAATTGGAGTTGTAAGTTCATAAAATATAATGTTAACCGTCACATGGTTTTGACAATTGACGGAGATCCGACCGTTGGATGGTAAGGGAATTTTAGTTTGTTGTTCTAGAGATATATTGTGGACCTTTGGAAGTTATGGATTGGAAATCTGAGTTGCAGATCTTCCGGATCGAACTACGTAGTGACGTGTTTTATATAAGTTATATATTCTATCGATATGATTTATGAGGTTTGATTTGATGATTGTTCTAGGCGCCGATCGTCATGACACCTTGATGTGTTGTGCTAGGGAGTTGTAGGGCGAACTCTAGGTGAGTGGGCAGTTTTGTTTTCCGTATATACCTATATAAATGAGATTTTTCCCAGAAAATCAATTTAAGTGAAATGCGATATGAAATGCCATGCAAAATATATGCCTATTTATTTATGCATTAGTAATTGCATACATGTATGATTGGTGCTATGGACGCACAGATAAGTGCCAGGTAAGTTCATAAAATTAATTATGTAATTGTGAAGTTGATATGATGGAAAGCTCATAAACCTGCACTAGGGTGATTGTGATTTGGTAGAGATGATTCAGGCTTATACATATATAGTCACCCCCGCACCATATGCTCACAATTGGATCCAATTTAGGTGCCCAGTCTTGTCGTACAGACCACTAGAGGTGGTTCTGATTCGTAGGTGACTAGCGATTTATCGCATAGCTATCAAGAGAGGATAGCGTGAGCATAACTATATTCGCCCAGTCGTACAGACCTTTCCAGGGGTTCCGACTCGTGTGCAATGTAGTGCCATACAGGTCACTTGCGATGACTCCGGCTAGATTGATTGATGAGATTGATTATGAGCTATAGTTTCAGCCGTACAGGCCACTATAGGTGGATCCAGTTGTCATATTATTTTTCATGAGCTACTTATATGTTTTGTTGAGATATATTTTGGCATGGCATATAATTCACATATCACTACTTCTGAGTATGGTTTTGAGACAAGTATACGTATTACATATTTTTGGGAAAGTATACGGGTTTTACAGCGAGGGGTTAGCGTTTTGATAATGAGATGATTTTCGAAAAACTTTGTTTTACTAACCCACTCAACTTTGTTTTGCGCCCCTCCAGGTTCAAGATAGTAGAGCTTTGGTGGCCATGAGGAATCCAACGGTGTTCTGACAGAATTCACAAAAGTAAGACTCACCCTCGGGTGTTACATCTTAGTAATTGTATCTATAAACCTTCCGAACTGTGTAAATGGTTACGTCACTCTCACGTGACGGCCAGCGTGCCCTCCTTCGGGACGGGGTGTGTCAGGAATCATGCTTGTATGCACTCAAAACAAAACATTACCCATGAAATTCAAAGCCTAGTAGAAAGGTGAACCATGACTCAACTCAAGAACATAGTGAGTTGAGATATTTTATACCCTTGTCGATTCCCTTTTGCATAAGCAAAGGCTAATCACCCAAGGAGAGGGCCTTCATTCCTTGCTTGTTAGTTCCATCGATTTCTTAGAGGAGGATGGTAGAAAGGATTCTCCAAATTCCCAAAATTGAGAACCTCTAATTTTTCCATACCAAGGAGGGACTTGAAGAAGAGACGAGTGACCGTGGAGGATGAGAGATTGCTAGCTAATCTCCTCCAAAGGGGCTGGCCTCTTAGAGAGAAAAGGAGAGCATTGTGTTCTCATCCTTTCCCTAAAAGAAAACCCTAAGGATGAAATGGCTATAAAGTTGCCTTTATACCACCTCATAATGGAGTGGCAAACTTGCAATTAAAGCAAGTTCACTACCCTCCTCTATTTGGCCGACCTTAAGGGTTTATTGGGCTTTCAAGCCCTTTGTTTATTCAAGTTGTCATACAACTTGAGTTAATGGGCTTGACATTCAAATCCCATTGGGCCTTACAGCCCAAAACTAACCTTAGGTCTATAATGAACTTATTCGTTTGATTAATTAACATATTAATTAATCCTAGCCATAAATAATTAAACCATTTAATTATCCTTACTCATCTTCGTTGTTTCTTCAATCTCTACCTTACATGGTGTACGATCCATTAGGTTCCTTTTAGCAAGGCAGTGGGCGATTGTTACTCTTAATGATCGATTGTGAATTGAAACTTACTTTCAATTCTCCCTTTAGTGATTATACACGTTTAGGGCTTCCACAAACCATGAGTGACACCTAGCAGTATGTCATGGTTACCCAAGCTAATCAGAAGAGGTGGAGAACCTATTCAATTTAGGATTACAATGCAATACGGTCTTTCTCTAATACAATACTCTTGACCATATTGTTTGGTTTGATAGTTTAATCATGTCTACTATCCAATGTGATTCATTTACTTATATGATTACCTTAAATGTGATTTGGAACGACTTCCTATATCTCATTCATACTCTGGCCAGAGATTCTTAATCATATCATAGAGTATTCACCCTCAAACGGTTTGACGGTTAGAGATCCCTTATTGCGCATTCACTTGCCTGCATGGCTAAGTGGCTTAACCCCAACTATGTCGTGGACACCCTCTGACAGAGTGACTTTGACATAGTCAAAGATCAAGGACCTAACCACAAGACAACTATGATGCCTCAGGTCAAATGACTACTTTGCATTATCCTAACCATGAGTTCTCATGTGACATGAGTATGAGAACTCCTCGTTGATCGTGTTCAGTGGACTCATTCTCTATTGAGCACCTACACACTTGTCTTGGTGTCAATCACACCAATGACTCGAGACCAGTCACTCTCCATGAGAGAAGACATAGCACGTACTGATCTTAACGGACTGTCAATGCCCAATTGGTAATCCTATGATCAGGAATGTTTGGGATATGTATACGAAAGAGAATAATCTCATGAATCTAACTTCTTTAAATTACATTCTCCTAATTACATATTCCTTGGACTTATCATTTAAGCATATAACATTTATATGAGACGGCTTAAAACAATAATCTTTGCCCTTGATATTAAACTAGATTAGTTTAACATGTGAAATGTTGGTAAAGTATCATCATATGATTGGTTTTAGGGCACATTTTCAACAATCTCCCATTTGCACTTGAGCCAATCAGCGTGGTCATCATTGATGATACCTCTTTTGTAGTCATTTCAAAAAATGGCTGAGTGGTAGGCCTAGACAATGGATATCTATATGTTATCCATAGAAGCAACCTTGAGAATAACGACGTCACCCTTATACATGATTCTTAATCATGTGGTTTAGTCTCTCATTTGAGTTCGGATCATGATGAGACCTTGATTCCCTGGCTTGAGCTATCGCCCCATTAGTGTCGGTACACTAGAGACACTTTCTGGTTGGAACCGAATAGAGAGTTCATGAATGAACTTTCTCATCCAAACAACATTCTTGTAAGCTTCTATATGGCAGTATATTTTGCATTCACAATGGAGCATACTAAAGTCATTACTTTTAATGTTTCCATCCAAATATCTATTTAGTCATAATAAAGAGATACTTGATTATCTCTTCATTCATAATGAAGAAACATCCAATGATGGATTAGATTCATAATCTAATACATTTACGCTTCCATTACGTTACTCTAATTCTTCCTTATTCTTGAGGAATCCATCCTTTATTATTCTCAAATACTTAAGGATTCACTTGACAGTTGCCATGGTTCTGATCCTGGGCTTGCATTGATATCATCTTGTACCGATCTTGGTACAACTCATATCAAGGTTTTTCATACAATATGAAATACATAAATCACCCTTTTGCATATACATAAAGGATTCTATTTACGCATTATTTCTTTGGGAGTCAAAGGGTACGTTCCCTTTGAGAATAGCTACCTCCTAGTCTTACTAGATTTTTTTCTTCTGATTGAAGTTTATCATCATATGAGAAACTTCCTAGCATCTTTTGTCTATCATTAGGGCTTGATATAATCCAATTATATCCTGAAATCTATCATTATAGATTTCCATCCCATGTTTATAGACCACGTCTCCCATATACATTCTATCGTTATAGAATGTTTAAAGTCATAACTTTAATGAAGAAGTACTCTTTTCATTTCCAAAATTAATATATCATATATGTGTATATATATATATTCAAATTTAGGAACATGATTAACTCCCACTAATCTTTTGTAAACCTAGTAAACAAAAGATTCATTTACATCTTTATGAGAAATCAAACGATTTGATATTTTCTCTCATAAGACGCTTATAGCTCCCACTAGCTTGCTAAGATTCATGATGGATAGATCTCTACAACTTACATGTCTTGTGATTCATAGTTTTAGACATATATTATCAAGACTATCTTAATAATGGTTTCGGAAACCCATATTATGTCCAAATATTGAATCACCATTTAGTTGTAGCTAGCAATCTTCGAATTAATTGAAACCAAGACTACGTCAAAGATGGTTTCTTCAAAGTCTCTTTGACCTTAAGCTACCAATTAGCTATAAAGGTTTCATTATTTCGGGTCAAATGGTACTTTACCATTTCCTTGAGTATATGTCGTATATCCACTCAATGTAGTCATAAGGGTTTTCATTCTTATTTCTATGACATAATCATAAAGTTCAAACCATTCAACTGAGACAGTTTATAAATCCTTCTCGACTACCTTGGAGCTTGTGGTATAGGAACTAGGTTGTTATATTTGTTGATCACTATCTTGTCTCTCAAAGAACCCATTCTTTGAGTTCTATCCCTCGTTCATTTGCTCTATCTTAGGCAAATCCTAGTGTAGGATTACAATGAACTACCCAACAAACAACATTTGTTAGTTGGTTTATAGAAGTGATATCCAAATGTTAATTTAAGGATACCCATAAGATAATTCTTTAAACAAATATTGCTTATTAGCACACAACCCCAATCTTAACATGATTAAGATTTGTCTTTCTTTCCAACTACATCCTATGGAGTCATGAAAATTTTGGAAGATCTTCTAATTGACAATCATATTGTCTTAGATGTATATATATCCTATATATGGGTAATTGATAACATCCAACGAACTAAATCTTATTCGAGTTCGTTCTTCTCTTAATGGAGAAATCCATTATCTTATGATGCTTCTTTCCTTGATATCTTTCAAGGAAACTGTTCTAAAGTGTTACCTTTCTTTGGATCAAATATAAGGAGGTAAATACTTTAGACGTCTTACTCATCAACTTACATTCTTGAATTCTTTGAAACCTTTTGCAAAGTATTCGGACTTGTGTTTATTCAAAATAAATGATAGTCCAACCGAGAGTGATCTTAGGTGAATGTCATACAACATGAGTAGTATTTGTTGTGGACAAGTGCCACTAACATCTAAGTGAATTAACCTCAACAACTTTGTCATTCTTTCTTCCTTTCCAAAAGAATAAAGATTCAAACATTTTGCCTCTATACAATTTTAACAAGAAGGCATTGGATCCGGATCTAACGATCCAAAGCATCCATATATGACCAACTCGTAATTTATGTTTTAGAGGTATCACAACTCAGTTGGGATTAGTCACTACCTTGCAACCTTTTGGGTTTTAAGCATCGTTATATTCTAAACAGTTAACACTACCATATGATCTCTACTATAGAGATAATCAATTAGATTACAATAATCTAATCATTCATTAATAAAGAACAATGTTTTGTCAAACAAAGCATTCATCCATTTCTCATACGGAATTAAGTTCCTATTCAAATTGGAATGTAAAGACAATCTTTGTTTTTCCATTTTCTTTGGTAGTTCATATGAGAAAGTAAGTACTACCTACTTTCGGAGAGATCTATATTTGATTCACGTTTCAAATGTGAAGTACTTTCTCTTCTCTCATTAATCTTCTACTTCTTATTAGCCACACTTTTACAACGATTGTAAAACATAGTTACTAATACGGAATCAAGCATTCAAGTAGAAGAACCAACTGTTTTGAACTTTTCAAGAACAATTTACAACACCTTCGAAAGGTGTGTTCTTGACAGTTGCAAGACATTTCTTGCAAATATCCCTTCCAATGTCCATCCTTTCATAAAGAAAGTTTGTTCCCTTGGAGTTATTTTGCCTTCTTCATTTCACTTCTCCTTTGACTACAATAGTCATGGTCCCTAAACTCCCACTATCTCTCTTGAAACTTATTTCAATTGTGTTATATACATCAAACAATTTGGAGAGCATGTGGTTATTTGTTCACTATATAGTTTACAATAAACTTAGTGAACCATTTGGATAGGACACAAAAGTGAAGTCCTTGCCAAGTTTCCGTCTCTAGAAGTGGTTTAACAGTTCAACACTCAATGATTCAAAATCATCATAAGTCCATGTTGATGGACTATTTTTGTCAACCAACCATTATGTTCTAAACACAATTACAAACTTTCAAGAGTTGTTCATGGCAACTCTCATTTCTTCATACAACAATTTGTAAGTGAAGAATCATGGCACATAAAGTGTCCATGCCCTTGTGCTTACTTCTCAAGTTCCTTGTTCATGTAACAAAGAAACGAGCACTAATGTTTGCGTTAACTAAGGGTTGTTCAAAGCAACTCTTACTTCTTCATACAACAATTTGTAATTGAAGAATTATGACATTAAAAGTGTTGTCCTCTTTATGATAGACTTATCTAACATGTTCTTCCAATGATATATTATCAATAGGAAGATTGCGAGGATGAGACTACTTAGGTACTTATACAAGCCATTATAGACAATCTATGGAATTGTAGTACCAAGTCCAGAAACTAAAGCTTTCGGCTTTTTCTTTGTCAAGTTTTGGATAGCGTTTGCAAATATATTGGTAAATAAATACATAACGAATATAAATTGATTGATTTTAAGCCATTTGATCTGGGTCTTTAAATCAAATAGCACCACCCACTATTTTTGGCAAATTCCATATCCCTCATCGGAATTCGAGAGTTTTGGAGGAAACTCTTAGTAGGGTATGGGAGACTCATCATTACCAAGCCCACCTCACAATGATATGATGTTGGCTAGCATCAATAATAATGAGAGAGTACGCTTACTCATTTGCATCTCTTGCAAGTACCCATCTTATTTGGCCTCTAGAGAATGAAGTCTCACAATGATATGATGTTGGCTCCATTGCACTTAGTTAAGTCATTCCCACCATGCAAGTTCGAGTAGGGGTTCAAGAACAACCTCACAATGATATGATGTTGATCATTCTCGTTGCCTACCTTCACAACATCATGTATGCATATAGAACTCCTCCTAAGTGTAAGCACGCACTTTGTACTCCCCCATGATAGGGTGAAGTTGGTGTACGAGTCACAAACGATCGGAGCCTACCACGGTGGAAGGCCACGAAAGAGTGTTCAAAGCACTCTCACGCTTATCAACTTAATAATGGTTTGGTTGAGGGTTTTAGGTCTCATCACATATAAGCATGCATTTTAATCTAATTAAAACAATTTGGTCCTATTACAACTATTGGTCCATGTGATCGATTTAGTACTATATAATACTCCCACTAAGCTTGTAAAACGGTTTTAAAGCAAGAGTATATGGTACTACTAACATAAGGTTTACATTCATTGATAGACTATATGTTGGAAATGTGCCCTAAAGCCAATCATGTGATGATACTTTACGGACATTTCACATGTTAAACTAATCTAGTTTAACATATAAAGGGCATAGATTATTGTTTGAGCCGTCTCATATAAATGTTATATGCTTAAACAATAAAGTCCAAGGAATATGTGATTGGGAGAATGTAATCTAATGAAGTTAGATTCTTGAGACCATTCTTTCGTAGACACATCCTAAACGTTCCTGATCATAGGATTGCCAATTGGGCATTAACAGTCCGTCAAGATCGGTACGTACTATGTCTTCTCTCAGGGAGAGTGATTAGTCTCTAGTCATTGGTGTGTGTGACATCAAGACAAGTACGGTAGGTGCTCAATAGAGAATGAGTTCACTGAACGCGATCAACGAAGAGTTCTCATATTCCATGTCACATGAGAACTCATGGTTGGGATAATGCAAAGTAGTCCTTTGACCTGAGGCATCATAGTTGTCTTGTGGTTAAGACCTTGATCTTTGATTATGTCAAAGTCATCCCACCAGGAGGGTGTCCACGGCATCGTTGGGGTCAAGCCGCTTAGCTATGGAGACAAGTGAATGCGCAACAAGGGATCTCTAACCTTCAAACCGTTTGAAGGAGAATACTCTCTGATATGATTTGAATCTCTGGCCAGAGTATGAATGAGATTTGGGAATGCGTTCCTAATTACATTCAAGGTAATCATATAAGCACAAGACACACATTGGATAGTAGACATGAGAAAATAAACTATCAAACCAAACAATGTGGTCAAGAGTATTAGATTAGAGAAGGACCGTATTGCATTTGTAATCCCAGACTGAATAGGTTCTCCACCTCTTCTGATTAGCTTGGGTAACCATGACATACGGCTAGGTGTCACTCATGGTTTGTGGAAGCCCTAAACGTGTGTAATCACTAAAGGGAGAATTGAAAATAGTTTCAATTCACAATCGATGTAAAATGGTTTTAATCGCCCACTACCTCGCTAAAAGGAACCTAATGGATCGTACACCGTGTAAGGTAGAGATGGACGAAATAAATGAAATGAGTAAGATTAATTGAATGGTTTAATTATTTATGGCAAGGATTAATTAATATGTTAATTAATCAAACGAATAAGTTCGTTAAAGACCACGGGATAGTTTTGGACCTTAAGGCCCAATGGGCTTCGAACGTCAAGCCCATTAACTTAAGTTGTATGACAATTTAATGAATAAAGATTCATTAAAGCCCAAAAGCCCAAAAATCCCTAAATGGCCGGCCATAAGGAATGAATTAGGGTTTTGGTTATTTAGGTCACTTAAAGAAGTGACTATATAAATGACTTTATAGCCAAATATTCATTAAGTGAAATAAGGGTTTATTTTTGGGGAAAATGGGTGAGAATTGTCTCTCCATTTTCTCTCTAAAGAGGCCAACACCTTGGAGGTGATTAGCTAGTCATCTAATCCTCCAAGGTCACTCATTCATCATCCAATCTCTCCTTGGTGTAGAGACTTAGAGGTTCTCAATTTTGGGAACTTGGAGAACCTATTCTTCCATCCAAATCCATGGATCTAAGAAGCAAGGAATGAAGGCCCTATCTCTTTGGGTGATTAGCCTTTGCTTATGCAAAGAGGAATCTACAAAGGTATTAATTTCAACTCACTTATTTTTGAGTTGATTATTGGTTCACCAATCTACTAGGCTTTGAATTTCATGGGTAAATGTTTTGTATTTGAGTGCATGTAAGCATGATTCCGCCTTTAATTGTTAATTGCATGCTATATGATGTTGCTCAAATGAACATGTTTTTCAAAATAATCCCTTCAAGTGGTATCAGAGCCTAGGTCTAGTAGTTGGTGAATCCTTTTGTGTTTTGTAGTTCATAAGTTTGTGATTTAAAAGTTGTAATTGTTACAAGCTTTATTCTTGCTTCTTTGAAAGTAAATTTTGTTGGAAAATTTGCTATCTCAAATGTTGTAGATGTTGTTCATATGAGCATGAATATTGGAGCTAAAATTTGGTGCCATGCTTTTGGGAAAATTCGGCCAAAATCAAAGGGTGAAATTTTGGGTTCTTGTTTGACTTGTTAAAAGTGTTTTAATGTGTTCTTTGGAACCCCTAAGTACCCTAGTTTGGTTAGATGTTATTTCCCTTAAGTAAGAATGGTTTTGGAATGTTTTTGGGTGGAAAAAGTTCATGGAAAAATTTGGGTTTTTCATGGATGTTCTTCATTGTTCTTGATGTTCTTGCCAAGAACAAAAAGGTTTGGTGTTTTGATTCAAAGTTTTGAATTATTTCATAAAGTTTATGTGATATGTTTTTAAATGATTTATTATGTATTTAAAGTGTTAAATATTTGTATAAATGATGATTGAAATAATTGTGTTTGAATTATTTCAAAAACATATCTTATCTTACATACACTTGCATGTTTTTGACAAAACTCACAAATCAACACACACACCACTCTTATCCTCTCCCTAAAACAGGCCACTCCCTCAAAGGGAGTACTTTTGGGGCTTTTATGCAATTACATAAAGTTTTGATACTTTTGTGTATTTGCACTTTGGCCCAAAAGTTTACGTTTTTACGTTAAGGTCCAAAAACGCTAAAGGACAAATTGTTTTGTTCCTTTAATGAAGTTTTTGCATTATTAAAAGTTTGGGTTCTAGTTGTATTTACATGAAGTTGTGACTTTTGTGTATTATACAAAGTGACCCCAAAAGTTTTTGTTATTGCAATATGGCCCAAAAGTTGAGGTTAATTGCATGATGGCCCAAATAGGATGAGAACAAAATTGTTTTGTCTCTTTAAATGAGAATTGGATTTTCATTTTGTTTAGCTCCATTTAAATCAATTTTATGGATACAAAAACCAAATGAAAATGTTGCATTCATTAATTAGTTAAAGTGTTAATTAATTAAAGGGTGATTATGAACCTAAGCCTAATATAATTGAGCTATGTGAAAGGCGTTTCAAATTTGTTTGAACCATGGGAATGTGTAGATTAGATTTTGGTTGTAATTTGATTTGATCAAATGTTGTAAAAGGGCTTAAGCTCTTCTTTACTTTAAAGTAATTTGTTATATGCAAATGTTGTAATGAGCATAAGCTCACCTTTACTTTGAAGTACTTCTTTCTTGCTTTATACGATATGCATGAAAATGAAGTAGTTGGGTCCAACGCCCATAAGACAACACGCCTTAATGTGATTAAACGCGTAACTAAAATCAATCACCATTCCTAGACCGAGATTCAACACAAGGCTCGTGTTGAATCTAAACAAAGGTTCATAATCATCCTTAGGCCCTAAGACAACTATGTAGTCCATCAAATGAATGCAAAGTTTATGTTAGTAGTATCATATACTCTTGCTTTAAAAATCGTTTTAAAAGCATAGTGGGAGTATTATGTACAACTAAAACAAAGGGATGGACCAATAGTTGTAATAGGACCAAAATTGTTTTAATAGAGATTAAAATGTATATTTATGTGATGAGACCAAAAACCCTCAACCAAACTAATATTAAGTTGATAAGCGGAGAGTGCTTAGAACACTCTTTCGTGGCCTTCCACCGTGGTGGGATCCAATCGTTTATGACTTGTACACCGGCTTCACCCTATCATGGGGGAGTACACAGTGCATGCTTATACTCAGGAGGAATCCATATACATATGATGAGGTGAGTGTAGGCAACGAGGATAGCTATATATCGTATCATCGTGAGGCTATTCTTGAACCCCTTCACACACTAAGCATGGTGGGAAGAACTTAACTAAGTGCAATGGAACCAATATCATATCATTGTGAGGTTACATTCTCTAGAGGCCAAATAAGATGGGTACTTGCATGAGTTGCAAATGAGTAAGCGTACTCTCTCATTATTATTGTTGCTAGCCATATATCGTATCATCGTGAGGTGGGCTTGGTAATAGTGAGCCTCCCATAACCTACTAGGAGTTTCATCCAAAACTCTCGAATTCCAAATGAGGGATATGGAATTTGCCAAAAATAGTGGGTGGTGCTATTTTGATTTAAAGACCCGAATCAAATGGCTTAAAATCAATCAATTTATATTTGTTATGTATTTGTTTACCAATATATTTGCATACGCTATCCAACACTTGACAAAACCGAATGTTTTAGTTTCCGGACTTAGGTACCACAATCCCAAAGAATGTCTTAAAAGGATTGCATATGTATCTAAGTAGTCTCATCCTCACAATCTTACTATTGATAATGTATCATTAGAAGAATATGTTAGAAAAGGTCTATCATAAAGAGGACAACACTTTTAAATGTCATAATTCTTCAATTACAATTTGTTGTATGAAGAAATAGGAGTTGCTTTGAACAACTCTTAGTCAATGCAAACACTAGTGCTTGTTTCTTTGTTAAATGAACAAAGAACTTGAGAAGGTTTGTAATTATGTTTAGAACATAATGGTTGGTTGACAAAAATAGTCCATTAACATGGATTTATGATGATTTTGAATCATTGAATGTTGAAGTGATAAACCACTTAACGAGACGGGAACTAGGCAAGGACTTCACCTTTGTGTCCCTATCCTAATGGTTCACTAAGTTTATTGTAAACTATGTAGTGAACAATAAACCACATGCTCTCCAAAATTGTTTGATGTGTATAACACAATTGAAAAAGGTTTCAAGAGAGATAGTGGGAGTTTAGGGACTATGACTATTGTAGTCCAAGGAGAAGTCAAATAAAGAAGATAAATAACTCCAAGGGAACAAACTTTCTTTATGAAAGGATGGACATTGGAAGGGGTATTTGCAAGAAATGTCTTGCAAGTGTCAAGAACACATCTTTCGAAGGTGTTGTAAATTGTTCTTGAAAAGTTCAAAACAGTTGGTTCTTCTACTTGAATGCATGATTCCGTATTAGTGACTATGTTTTACAATCGTTGTAAAAGTGTGGCTAATAAGAAGTAGAAGATTAATGAGAGAAGAGAAAGTACTTCACATTCGAAGCGTGAATCAAATGTAGATCTCTGCGAAAGCAGATGGTACTTACTTCCTCATATGAACTACCAAAGAAATTGGAAAAACATAGATTGTCTTTGTATTCCAATTTTAAGGAACTAAATTCCGTCACTATGTGAAATGGATAAATGTTTTGTTTGACAAAACAATGTTCTTTATTAATCAATGATTGGATTATGGTAATCTAATTAATTATCTCTATAGTAGAGATAATATGGTAGTGTTAACTGTTTAGAAAATAATGATGCTTAAAACCCAAAAGGTTGCAAGGTAGTGACTAATCTCAACTAAAGTTGTGATACCTCTAAAACATAAATTACGAGTTGGTCATAGATGGACGCTTTGGATCGTTAAATCCGGATCCAATACCTTCTTGTTAAAATTGTATAGAGGCAAAATGTTTGAATCTTTATTCTTTTGGAAAGAAGAAAGAATCACAAAGTTGTTGAGGTTAATTCACTTAGATGTTAGTGGCACTTGTCCACAAACATAATACTACTCATGTTGAATTACATTTACCGAAGATCACTCTCGGTTGGACTATAGTTTATTTTGAATAAACACAAGTCCGAATACTTTGCAAAATGTTTCAAAGAATTCAAGTAATGTAAGTTGATGAGTAAGACGTCTAAAGTATTTACCTCCTTAGATTTGATCCAAGGAAAGGTAACACTTTAGATGAGTTTCCTTGAAAGATATCAAGGAAAATAGCATCATAAGATAATGTATTTCTCCATTAGGAGAAGAACGAACTTGAATAAGATTTAGTTCGTTAGATATTATCAATTACCCATATATAGGATATATACTTCTAAAACAATATGATTGTCAATGAGAAGATCTTCCAATATTTTCATGACTCCATAAGATGTAGTTGGAAAAGAAAGACAAATCTTAAGAATGTTAAAGATTTGGGGTTGTGTGCTAACAAGCAATATTTGTTTGATAACAATCTTGTAGGATATCCTTAAAATAACTTTTGGATATCGCTTCTATAAACCAACTAACAAATGTTGTTTTGTTGGGTAGTTCATTGTAATTCTACAATGTGATTTGCCTAAAAGCAAATGAACGAGAGATAGAACTCGAAGAATGGGTTCTTTGAGAGACAAGAAAGTAATCAACAAATATAACAACCTAGTTCCTATACCACAAGCTCCAAGGTAGTCGATAAGGATTTATAATCCATCTCAGTTGAATGGTTTTGAACTTTATGACTATGTCATAGAGTTGCACCTCTTAATTCGAAAGAAATAAGAATGAAAATCCTTATGACTACATTGAGTGCATATACGATATATACTCAAGAAAATGGTAAAGTACCATTTGACTCGAAATAATGAAACCTTCAAAGCTAATTGGTAGCTTAAGGTGACTACAATCAAATAGAATGGTTGACTTTAAGGGAACCATTTTTGACGTAGTCTTAGTTTCAATTAATTCGAAGATTGCTAACTACAACTAAATGGTGATTCAATGTTTGGACATAATATGGGTTTCCGAAACCATTATTAAGATAGTCTTGATAATATATGTCTAAAACTATAAATCACAAGACATGTAAGTTGTAGAGATCCATCCATCATGGATCTTAGCAAGTTAGTGGGAGCTATTTGCATTTTATGAGAAAAGGATCAAATCGTTTGATTTATCATAAAGATGTAAATGAATCTTTTGTTTACTAGTTTTACAAAAGATTAGTGGGAGTTAATCATGTTCCTAAAATTTAAATATATATGATATATTAATTTTGGAAATGAAAAGAATACTTCTTCGTTAAAGTTATGATTTTAAGCATTCTATAAACGATAGAATGTATATGGGAGATATAGTCTATGTACATGGGATGGAAATCTATAATGATATATTTCATGATATAATTGGATTATATCAATCCCTAATAATAGACAATGGATGCTAGGAAGTTTCTCATATGATGATAAACTTCAATTAGAAGGATGACTCTAGTAAGACTAGCAAGTTGCCCTTCTCAAAGGGAACGTGCCCCTTTGACTCCCAAAGAAATAATGCGTAAATTGAATCCTTTATGCATAAGCAGAAAGGTGATTTATGTATTTCATATTGTATGAAAAACATTGATATGAGTTGTACCCAGAACGGTACAAGACGATATCAGTGCAAGCCCAGGATCAGAACCATGGCAACTGTCAAGTGAGTCCTTAAGTATTTAAGAAATACTAAAGGATAAATTCCTCAAAGAATGAGGAAGAATCAAAGTAACGTAATGGAAGCGTAAATGTATTAGATTATGAATCTAATCCATCATTGGATGTTTCTTCATTATGAATGAAGAGATAAACGGATATCTCTTTATTATGACTAAAGAGATATTTGGATGGAAACATTAAAGTAATGACTTTAGTGTGTTCCATTATGAATGCAAAATATATTGCCATATAGAAGTTTACAACAATGTTGTTTGGATGGGAAAGTTCATTTATGAATTCTCTATTCGGTTCCAACCAGAAAGTGTATGACACTAATGGGGCGATAGCTCAAGCCTGGGAATCAAGGTCTCATCAAGATCCGAACACAAATGAGAGACTGAACCACATGATTGAGAATCATGTATAATGGTGACGTCGTTATTCTCAAGGTTGCTTCTGTGGATAACACATATAGATATCCACTGTCTAGGCCTACTATTCAGCCATTTATGAAATGACTACAGAAGAGATATCATCATTGATGATCAAGCTGATTGGCTCTAGTGCAAGTGGGAGATTGTTGGAAATGTGCCCTAAAGCCAATCATGTGATGATACTTTACGGACATTTCACATGTTAAACTAATCTAGTTTAACATATAAAGGGCATAGATTATTGTTTGAGCCGTCTCATATAAATGTTATATGCTTAAACAATAAAGTCCAAGGAATATGTGATTGGGAGAATGTAATCTAATGAAGTTAGATTCTTGAGACCATTCTTTCGTAGACACATCCTAAACGTTCCTGATCATAGGATTGCCAATTGGGCATTGACAGTCCGTCAAGATCGGTACGTACTATGTCTTCTCTCAGGGAGAGTGATTAGTCTCTAGTCATTGGTGTGTGTGACATCAAGACAAGTACGGTAGGTGCTCAATAGAGAATGAGTTCACTGAACGCGATCAACGAAGAGTTCTCATATTCCATGTCACATGAGAACTCATGGTTGGGATAATGCAAAGTAGTCCTTTGACCTGAGGCATCATAGTTGTCTTGTGGTTAAGACCTTGATCTTTGATTATGTCAAAGTCATCCCACCAGGAGGGTGTCCACGGCATCGTTGGGGTCAAGCCGCTTAGCTATGGAGACAAGTGAATGCGCAACAAGGGATCTCTAACCTTCAAACCGTTTGAAGGAGAATACTCTCTGATATGATTTGAATCTCTGGCCAGAGTATGAATGAGATTTGGGAATGCGTTCCTAATTACATTCAAGGTAATCATATAAGCACAAGACACACATTGGATAGTAGACATGAGAAAATAAACTATCAAACCAAACAATGTGGTCAAGAGTATTAGATTAGAGAAGGACCGTATTGCATTTGTAATCCCAGACTGAATAGGTTCTCCACCTCTTCTGATTAGCTTGGGTAACCATGACATACGGCTAGGTGTCACTCATGGTTTGTGGAAGCCCTAAACGTGTGTAATCACTAAAGGGAGAATTGAAAATAGTTTCAATTCACAATCGATGTAAAATGGTTTTAATCGCCCACTACCTCGCTAAAAGGAACCTAATGGATCGTACACCGTGTAAGGTAGAGATGGACGAAATAAATGAAATGAGTAAGATTAATTGAATGGTTTAATTATTTATGGCAAGGATTAATTAATATGTTAATTAATCAAACGAATAAGTTCGTTAAAGACCACGGGATAGTTTTGGACCTTAAGGCCCAATGGGCTTCGAACGTCAAGCCCATTAACTTAAGTTGTATGACAATTTAATGAATAAAGATTCATTAAAGCCCAAAAGCCCAAAAATCCCTAAATGGCCGGCCATAAGGAATGAATTAGGGTTTTGGTTATTTAGGTCACTTAAAGAAGTGACTATATAAATGACTTTATAGCCAAATATTCATTAAGTGAAATAAGGGTTTATTTTTGGGGAAAATGGGTGAGAATTGTCTCTCCATTTTCTCTCTAAAGAGGCCAACACCTTGGAGGTGATTAGCTAGTCATCTAATCCTCCAAGGTCACTCATTCATCATCCAATCTCTCCTTGGTGTAGAGACTTAGAGGTTCTCAATTTTGAGAACTTGGAGAACCTATTCTTCCATCCAAATCCATGGATCTAAGAAGCAAGGAATGAAGGCCCTATCTCTTTGGGTGATTAGCCTTTGCTTATGCAAAGAGGAATCTACAAAGGTATTAATTTCAACTCACTTATTTTTGAGTTGATTATTGGTTCACCAATCTACTAGGCTTTGAATTTCATGGGTAAATGTTTTGTATTTGAGTGCATGTAAGCATGATTCCGCCTTTAATTGTTAATTGCATGCTATATGATGTTGCTCAAATGAACATGTTTTTCAAAATAATTCCTTCACTATATAGTTGCCTTAGGGCCTTAGGATGACTATGAACCTTTGATTAGATCCAACACGAGCCTAGTGTTGAATCTCGGTCTAGGGATGGTGATTGATTTTAGTTACGCGTTTAATCATATTAAGGCGTGTTTTTCTTATTGGGCGTTGGACCCAACTACTCCAATTTCATGCATATCAAATAAAACAAGAAAAGAGTACTTCAAAGTAAAGAAGAGCTTATGCTCTTTTACAACATTTGATCAAAACAAATTACTTTAAAGTAAAGAAGAGCTTATGCACTTTTACAACATTTGATCATATCAAATTACAACCAAAGTCTAATCTACACATTCCCATGGTTCAAACAAATTTGAGACGGCCTTTCACATAGCTCAATTATCGTAGGCTTAGGTTCATAATCACCCTTTCTTTAATTAATTAACGCTTTAACTAATTAAACTTGAAAGCAACATTTTCATTTGGTTTTTGTTTCCATAGAATTGATTTAAATAGAGCTAAATGAAATGAAAATTCAATTCTCATTTAAAGATACAAAACTATTTTGTTCTCAACTAATTTGGGCCAAATGCAATAACCTCAACTTTTTGGGCTATGTTGCAAAACACAAACTTTTGAGGTCACTTTATAAGAACACAAAAGTCCACTACTTCATGTAATTACAACTAGAACCCAAAAATTTCATCAAATACAAAAACTTCATTAAAGGAGCAAAACAATTTGTCCTTTAGTGATTTTGGGCCTTTACGTAAAAACATAAACTTTCGGGTCAAAGTACAAATACACAAAAGTATCAAACCTTTATGTAATTGCATAAAAGCCCTAAAAGTACCCTACATGTAGGGTGGCCGGTCATGGTAGTGTGAGGGAGTGGTTTTTTGATAAACAAAGTCATAAAGTCATGCAAGTTGAAAAGGATGGGTGATGGGTTGGTGTGAAAAAGTAGGTGTAGGTGTGTAAGAAAATAGTACCAATCATGTACAAAAAATTCAAACACTCTATCAACATTTCAATCACCTTTTCAAATAAATGACTTGTTGATAGAAAAGTCACACCAACCAACACAAAACAAAAACTTTATGTAATCAACCAAAAACTTTGAATCAAAAACACCAAATTTTTTGTTCTTGGTAAGAACATCAAGAACATTGAAGAACACACATGAAAACTCATAAGAGCTCCATGAATGTTTTCACTCAATAAAATTCAAAATTTCACTACTCAAAAGGGGGTTAACATCCTAGGGTACTTAGGGGTTCCAAAAGTCACCTTAAAACACTTTTAACAAGACAAACAAGAACCCAAAAATCTACCCTTTGGATTTGGCCAAATTTCCCCATAAACATGGCACCAAATTTTAGCTCCAAAATTCATGCTCATATGAACTACATCTACAACATTTGAGATGGCAAATTTTCTAACAAAATTTACATTCAAAGAAGCAAGAATAAAGCTTGTAACAATTACAACATTCAAATCAAAGACTATGAACTACAAAACCCAAAAGGATTCACCAACTACTAGACCTACACTCTGATACCACTTGAAGGAAATTTTGTGAAAAACATGTTCATTTGAGCAACATCTATGGCATGCAATTAACAATTAAAGGCGGAATCATGCTTGTATGCACTCAAAACAAAACATTACCCATGAATTTCAAAGCCTAGTAGAAAGGTGAACCATGACTTAACTCAAGAACATAGTGAGTTGAGATATTTTATACCTTTGTTGATTCCTCTTTGCATAAGCAAAGGCTAATCACCCAAGGAGAGGGCCTTCATTCCTTGCTTCTTAGTTCCATCGATTTCTTGGAGGAGGATGGTAGAAAGGATTCTCCAAGTTCCCAAAATTGAGAACCTCTAATTTTTCCACACCAAGGAGGGACTTGAAGAACATATGAGTGACCTTGGAGGATGAGAGATTGCTAGCTAATCTCCTCCAAGGGGGCCGGCATCTTAAAGAGAAAAGGAGAGCATTGTGTTCTCATCCTTTCCCCAAAAGAAAACCCTAAGGATGAAATGGCTATAAAGTTGCCCTTATACCACCTCATAATGGAGTGGCAAACTTGCAATTAAAGCAAGTTCACTACCCTCCTCTATTTGGCCGGCCTAAAAGGTTTATTGGGCTTTCAAGCCCTTTGTTTATTCAAGTTGTCATACAACTTGAGTTAATGGGCTTGACATTCAAATCCCATTGGGCCTTGCGGCCCAAAACTAACCCTAGGTCTATAACAAACTTATTCGTTTGATTAATTAACATATTAATTAATCCTAGCTAATCAGAAGAGGTGGAGAACCTATTCAGTTTAGGATTACAATGCAATACGGTCTTTCTCTAATACAATACTCTTGACCACATTGTTTGGTTTGATAGTTTAATCATGTCTACTATCCAATGTGATTCATTTACTTATATGATTACCTTGAATGTGATTTGGAACGACTTCCTAAATCTCATTCATACTTTGGCCAGAGATTCTTAATCATATCATAGAGTATTTACCCTCAAACGGTTTGAAGGTTAGAGATCCCTTGTTGCGCATTCACTTGCCTGCATGGCTAAGTGGCTTAACCCCAACTATGTCGTGGACACCCTCTGACAGAGTGACTTTGACATAGTCAAAGATCAAGGACCTAACCACAAGACAACTATGATGCCTCAGGTCAAAGGACTACTTTGCATTATCCCAACCATGAGTTCTCATGTCACATGAGTATGAGACCTCCTCGTTAATTGTGTTTAGTGGACTCATTCTCTATTGAACACCTACATGCTTGTCTTGGTGTCAATCACACCAATGACTCGAGACCAGTCACCAATGACTCGAGACCAGTCACTCTCCATGAGAGAAGACACAGCACGTACTGATCTTAATGGACTGTCAATGCCCAATTGGCAATCCTATGATCAGGAACGTTTAGGATATGTATACGAAAGAGAATGGTCTCGTGAATCTAACTTCTTTCAATTACATTCTCCTAATTACATATTCCTTGGACTTATCGTTTAAGCATATAACATTTATATGAGACGGCTTAAAACAATAATCTTTGCCCTTGATATTAAACTAGATTAGTTTAACATGTGAAATGTCCGTAAAGTATCATCATATGATTGGTTCACATTTCTAACAGTGACACTTTGGTCGGCACACACCCTTGACCTTAGGCTTGCTCACGGTTGTTATCTGACTCGCATGTTGCTTGGATGTGCTTCCACCATCAACGAGAGTGTGCAAATTTGGTTCCAACATATATTGCACTCACGAGTGTGATTCCTATATAATATATGACAATAGAGAGAATAGATAATTAATCATAAAAAATAGAGGGAAAAAATAGACGAGTCTCATACTTTATATATAAATTTTACATATCAAACTCACATTACCATGAAAATAGTGTACGAATGAACTTATAGTGTCTTTCTTATAGATTGACATCACACTCACCTAATTAGATGTGGAAGACCTAATGGGAGAAAGATTAGGCTAACTGTATATGTCATAGTTATTCAAATGAGTTAAACAAAAGACGTCTAACCTACAAATCATAGCTATACAGTAATACTAGTTGATACCTTGACCAATACTATGGACGAAGTGTATCAAAAGCATTTCAATGTGCCCAAATTTAGGGTGGTAAAATGTAAAAACTGTTGTGACATATGTTCTAATACATATTGTGATTGTGTAAATCCCAAGTAGAGATACATTAGGAATCCTTTGGGATCTAGAAGATCTTCCCTAATAGACTTTGTATTATTTGGAGAGCAAGTTTCTCTCCTCCTTATTACTATAAATAAAGGCACGAGGACTGGGGAATTAACACACAATTCCTTAAGCCTATTCTCCATTCTCTTTCTCTCTATGTTGCACCCCTCAGTTAAATTTAGGCCATAACACGTTATCAGCACACTCTTCACGCTGTGCTAAAGAGAATTTATTCATCGTCAATCAGGGGAGTATTACGTTTCAATTATTTTAGTTGACTAAATTTTGATTTTATTGAATTCATATATTTTTATTGATTCAATGTTTTTTTTTCTTGTGCTGAACATGATACAAGTTTTGAAGATAGAAAGATGAAATTGAAGAAATAATTTTCTGCATCAAACCAGTTCATCAATATCATCACGTAATCAAGTTCTTCCAAAACAACGGTTTTTATCTTGATTTTTGCTGACACACCCCGATCCTAGAATCAAGGCGTGTAGGCCGTCACGTGAGTGTGACGTAACCAAAGGTACGATGCGGAAGTAAAAGATAAAAGAATTACGAAGGAATAAAAACCAACTACTAGCAATAATAACCAACTAGCATACTAGAGTGAGTTTAAGTGTGAAACACACATATTCAGAGCATAAGTACCGGGTGCAGTCAAGTAGGACCATAACTAAATTACAACACCCGAAGGTGAGTCCTACATTTATGTAGTCCGTTAGTAAGCCATGGAAATCCTCGTGGGCCACCAACACCGCTAACTAGAACCTGGAGGGGCGCAAAACAAAATTGAGTGGGTCAGTAAAACAAAGCTTTTCGAAAACATTTCAAATAATAACATTTCTAACCCCTCGCTGTAAAACCTGTATACTTTCTTAGAAAATAACATAATATGCGTATAATTCTTCAAATATCTCAAATCACCAATCTTTATGAAAACCAGAAAGTATGCCATGCAATAAGCGGCAATAACAAAATAAGGATGCAACATTATAACAGGTGAAATAAGGAATCAACCGGAGACCCTACAGTTGGTCCTGTACGGTTAATTCTATAGCTCAATATCCAACCAACCGGAGTCACCACAGTGACCTGTACGGCGCTACTCTGCACATACATCGGAACTACCTGAAGTAGTTTGTATGATAAGAAAGGTGTAAGAATACGCTCTAGTGCTTCTCTCATCAACAGCTGTATAATAATCTAAAATCACCTCCAAGTCGGAACCACCTCTCATGGTCTGTATGACATATCGGAACCCTTTAATGGTCTGTACGACATGCACCTACTTGGATCCAAGGTGAGCGTGTGGTGCAGGGTGAATAATATAAGCACTAACAGCAGGGGTGCAAGTTATGAGCTCTCAACGCAATTCACATCATCAATAAACCATATGAATAACATAAAACTCACCTGATACTCACCTGTGCATCCACAGCACCAATTCACATATATGCATCAAATACTAATTCATATATTTCATATAATATGCATGCATGGCATTTTAAAACATACTTTCATTTAAATTCAATTTCTGGGAAAAATCAGTAGTATATAGGTAAATACAGAAAATACTGCCCACTCACTGGTATGTCGAAGGGTCGTAACCCCTGTGACGTCCTTGAATGCGCTCGTCCTCGGGATAGTGATGCGAAATATATTAAGCACACAAATTAAACCCTCTTTTGACAAATGTAGTAAAGTATGTAAGTAGGGATCGTTCTAGACCGGGGATTAGGAGGGATTGCTAAACACTTGGAAACTGACTTAAAAACTCAAAAACAAAGTTTAAAACACTAAACTAGACTCAAAGAATGCAAAACTAAAGGTTAAAACACTTAAACAAACCTAAAACTCAAAACAGCAACTAGAAGGCTCAAAACTGCCTAAAAACTACTTTCTCGGCAGTTTTGAGCACCTACACTAATTTGGACGAAATTTGATGAAAACTTGAATGAAAATACTTAGAAACACAAATCAAAACACTTTCTAACTAATCTAAGACTTCAATTGAAAGGGGGATTTGTTTTGGACGAAAATTTAACACAAAACAGAAACTTTAACTAACACAGATTGTAAAAACGATTTTGGTGAAATAGATGGTTAAAAGGCTAGTTAGGAGGTTCTTCTCCACACATGTCACACTTGCACACAAAACGATTTTCAGTTGTTCTTCCAATAAATTATGAATACTCAACGCCCCAAATTAACCGTGAATTGCACTAATTAACCCTCAGTTTTTTCACAAGTTATTAGGTTGGATGATTGCATACGACAACCCAAAAAATTCCCTACAAGTTCCCTACATGAATTGCATAATAGAGATACAAGCACGAATCATTATGTTCTATGAAAAACATAAGCATTGACGAAGCATTTGTTACTATGAATTGCATGAAACTTATGCTAAGAATTCATTCAACGCGATCGTTTTCAAGCGACCTTCACTACTTGTGATTATAAGAATGTAACTATTAGGTGAAACTCCCTCATAATCTAGCATCATATTCATGCATGAAAACTAAGCGTGCACACTCAATCAACATACACAAATAAGTTATCAATCAAATAGATGAACAAATTGAATCCACAACTTATGAAATAACAACTGAATGAAATCGAATCAAATTGCAAGCATGTACATGGTCTCGAATTACCCCCCAACTAAGGGGGTTTAGTTCCTCATACTCACAACATAAAGTTTATTGAATTGAAACATCGAAGACATAAGAAAGATTACACCTAAAACGCCCAAGAATTCCACTTTGAATTTCTGACTTCAAACTCCTCTTTCTTCTTCTCCTTGCTGCGGCAGAGAGGGTTTAGGGTGTTTTTGGATGTGATTTTGGTTTTAGAATGGAGTTAGGATAGTATGGTGGTGCGGCAAAGGGGTAAGGATGGTGTATGGAAGTGTAGAATGGTGTATGGAGGTGGATGGTAGCTTCGGCAAGGATGGGAAGTGGCTGGAATGGATGAAGGCTGCGGCAAGGTGTGGGAATAGGGTTTAGACGATTTCTGATTTGTAGAATGGGAGAGGATCTGCGGCAAGGTGTAGAACACATATATATAGGCACCTAAAACCCTAAAGAAATCAGATTGGGCTAGGGTTAGGTGCGGCTACTTAAGTGGACTAGGGTTAAGGTTTGTAAAATAGGGATTCTTGGATGGAAAGGTGCGGTATGGGCTTAGGGTACATAATCAGATTTTTGCATGTGAACAAGGCCTAGGTGCAGCTGATTAAGTGGCTAGGGTTAGGGTTTAGGTGCGGCATAGGTCCAAGAAGTAAGGATGGGTCATCCAAAAGCCCAAAGCCGAGAATAGAAACTCACGAAAATGGAAACCTCCAAGAATAGAAACTTCCAACTTTAGAAACTTTGGTTGCCAATTCCGATTTAGGAAAGATCAACCCAAAATGGAAACTTTTAGGCTTAGCTTTCCTACTTTAAGTAGGAAACTTCAAATCTTCAACTCTTCAATTCCATCCCAACCTTGTGTTCCAAGCATGTCCTTTTCAATCCAAGCTCATATTTTGCTCCAAAAGCTCCAACTTGCATCATTTCACGTAATATGTCCTTTAAACCTGAAAACACATGAAAGTAGCTTAAAAGACTACTTTAACGAAGAAAACATAACAAAGATGCATAAGAACTAGCTAACTAAGGCGCATAAATATGCTCCTATCAAATTCCCCCACACTTAGCTTTTGCTAGTCCTCGAGCAAAACAAACAAAAGAAAGGAAACAAAACGAAACCAACTAACCAAAACAAAACCTAAACCTTCCAACGTTTGCCTCAGGGATTCCCAATGCACATGACATGTTAGAGATTGTTATCCCCACAGATTTGAGTCATCTTTACACAAGCACATACTTAATTAAAGCCACCACTTACTAGTTCACAAGTAATCAATTAAAACAATGCTTTGAATGTAGTAACATGCCTTAGAGAATTCCCTCAATTCCTTACAAGATATACACTCTATTTTCACTCAGATTTTCTAACTACACACCCTATACTAGTCATATGTGAGAAGATTGATGTAGATATGAAAACGAATGCTCACATATATGTATCACAAAGAACGCAATTTCTAGAGTTAAGAAGCATGTTTAGATATGATCTCATGAATGGAATGCTACTACTTAGATGCGAGAACCAGTGACACCATATGCTCATACCAAATTCAAACTCCACAAATTGAAACACATAACACTCAAGATAGAAGTTAAGGGTTGTAACGGGGCTTGGGGTATTGGTTAACAAAGAAAGGATAGGGAAAACAAACGTTCTTCAAGCATTAGTAAGCAAAGTAGTGAAATTGAGGCTTAGAATTCACTTAGATTGCAGAAATTAACTTTAAAACACAAGGGAAAGATTTAGACAACTCTTTAGGGCCGAATTCATTGTTTTGGACCCTTACTTCAACAAACAATACTTTGAAACTCTTTTTCACATCTTTTCAACTCTTTTTTCATACTTTTCACACTTTTTTCTTCATTTTTTCTTTTTCCACGAATTTTTTTCTTTTCTTTTCTTTCCACACGTGCCTATGGCACACAAAATCACCAAAAGAAATACTTCCCCCACACTTGTTTTTTGCCAACATAAATCAAAAGGAATTCAATTCGAATCATGCATTACTAGGCTTTAAGAACAAGGGTATGGATGGTCCTAAACTAGGCTAGGTGAGGTTAATGTGGGTTAACAAAGAAAAGGCTAAACAAGGCTCAATGGGGTTAAAACCTACAAAACATAATGACATAGGGGATTCATGGCTTTTTGGCTAAGGTGGTGGTCACTACACAACTTCATCTTGAATATGTGTTATGCAAATCAATAACATGCTTTGAATGAAATGGGCATGAGTTCTAGCATTTGGAACTAAATGATGAAACGCCTTCTAAATAGTAACCAAGCAAGGAATAATGAGATCATGCAACGACTTAGAAAACAAAGAATGCACAGATTTTAACTCTCCAAATAAACGTTTAGGCTCAAGTCTCACGAGGTTGTAGCGTTAGTTTGAGTTCCTTCCTTCAAGCATGTTACAAAAACTAATTTTTTCTTTTATGATTGCATGTGAATTCATAAGTTATAACCACAACCAAGCATAAACAAAGAGTAAATCAAACTTTCATCCATGTTAATCACTCTCTTTAACAGTCATGCAATTAAAAACCAAATCCTCATCATTGTGTTGGAAGGTACCCTAAGACACAACAAACACACAAAAACAACTCTTTTTGGGTTTTTAAAACAAATTTTTCAAATTTTTATGTGATTTTCGGATTTTTACTTCAAAACACACTAAAACACACCAAAACTGCTCAAAAACACTTAAAAACAGCAAGGAACAAGTCTCCAAGTTAAGGGTGATAAAATCCCACGAATTTGCATTTAAAACACTTAGTTACCCCCCCACACTTAAATCAAACATTGTCCTCAATGTTTCAAGCATAAAATCACACTAAACAAAAAGAAACACACAAACAGCAACTAAAACAACTAAATAGGCAGATTCAAAAGAAATAACAAAGTGAAGAGTTTAGGAACGCAAATCTGGAATTGAAGTAATTCCTTGGTCTTCCTTTGTGGAATTGCATGGGTTGCCTCCCAAGTAGCGCTTTCTTTTACGTCGTACAGCCGGACGAAAAGCCCATTCATTCTCCATTTGTGCCCACGGCACCCAAAGAAATATCATCCACGGTTTGTTCAACAAAGTTCTCATAATATGGCTTCAAACGGTGTCCGTTCACTTGGAATTCATGACCTGTTTTGAGACTTTGAATCTGGATGGCACCATAAGAAGATATGTTAGTAATAACAAACGGTCCAATCCACTTAGAACGTAACTTACCGGGAAACAAACGTAAACGGGAATTGAACAATGGCACTTTTTGCCCAATTGAGAATGATTTCCCACGGATCATGTTGTCATGGAAAGCTTTTGTCTTTTGTTTGTAAATGCTTGCATTATCGTACGCCTCGTGCCGTATCTCATCAAGCTCATTCAATTGCAATCTCCTTTGACTTCCTGCTACCTCGAGGTTCATGTTAAACTTCTTGATGGCCCAAAGTGCTTTGTGCTCCAATTCAACAGAAATATATTAAGCACACAAATTAAACCCTCTTTTGACAAATGTAGTAAAGTATGTAAGTAGGGATCGTTCTAGACCGGGGATTAGGAGGGATTGCTAAACACTTGGAAACTGACTTAAAAACTCAAAAACAAAGTTTAAAACACTAAACTAGACTCAAAGAATGCAAAACTAAAGGTTAAAACACTTAAACAAACCTAAAACTCAAAACAGCAACTAGAAGGCTCAAAACTGCCTAAAAACCACTTTCTGGGCAGTTTTGAGCACCTACACTAATTTGGACGAAATTTGATGAAAACTTGAATCAAAATACTTAGAAACACAAATCAAAACACTTTCTAACTAATCTAAGACTTCAATTGAAAGGGGGATTTGTTTTGGACGAAAATTTAACACAAAACAGAAACTTTAACTAACACAGATTGTAAAAACGATTTTGGTGAAATAGATGGTTAAAAGGCTAGTTAGGAGGTTCTTCTCCACACATGTCACACTTGCACACAAAACGATTTTCAGTTGTTCTTCCAATAAATTATGAATACTCAACGCCCCAAATTAACCGTGAATTGCACTAATTAACCCTCAGTTTTTCCACAAGTTATTAGGTTGGATGATTGCATACGACAACCCAAAACATTCCCTACAAGTTCCCTACATGAATTGCATAATAGAGATACAAGCACGAATCATTATGTTCTATGAAAAACATAAGCATTGACGAAGCATTTGTTACTATGAATTGCATGAAACTTATGCTAAGAATTCATTCAACGCGATCGTTTTCAAGCGACCTTCACTACTTGTGATTATAAGATTGTAACTATTAGGTGAAACTCCCTCATAATCTAGCATCATATTCATGCATGAAAACTAAGTGTGCACTCTCAATCAACATACACAAATAAGTTATCAATCAAATAGATGAACAAATTGAATCCACAACTTATGAAATAACAACTGAATGAAATCGAATCAAATTGCAAGCATGTACATGGTCTCGAATTACCCCCCAACTAAGGGGGTTTAGTTCCTCATACTCACAACATAAAGTTTATTGAATTGAAACATCGAAGACATAAGAAAGATTACACCTAAAACGCCCAAGAATTCCACTTTGAATTTCTGACTTCAAGCTCCTCTTTCTTCTTCTCCTTGCTGCGGCAGAGAGGGTTTAGGGTGTTTTTGGATGTGATTTTGGTTTTAGAATGGAGTTAGGATAGTATGGTGGTGCGGCAAAGGGGTAAGGATGGTGTATGGAAGTGTAGAATGGTGTATGGAGGTGGATGGTAGCTTCGGCAAGGATGGGAAGTGGCTGGAATGGATGAAGGCTGCGGCAAGGTGTGGGAATAGGGTTTAGACGATTTCTGATTTGTAGAATGGGAGAGGATCTGCGGCAAGGTGTAGAACACATATATATAGGCACCTAAAACCCTAAAGAAATCAGATTGGGCTAGGGTTAGGTGCGGCTACTTAAGTGGACTAGGGTTAAGGTTTGTAAAATAGGGCTTCTTGGATGGAAAGGTGCGGCATGGGCTTAGGGTACATAATCAGATTTTTGCATGTGAACAAGGCCTAGGTGCGGCTGATTAAGTGGCTAGGGTTAGGGTTTAGGTGCGGCATAGGTCCAAGAAGTAAGGATGGGTCATCCAAAAGCCCAAAGCCGAGAATAGAAACTCACGAAAATGGAAACCTCCAAGAATAGAAACTTCCAACTTTAGAAACTTTGGTTGCCAATTCCGATTTAGGAAAGATCAACCCAAAATGGAAACTTTTAGGCTTAGCTTTCCTACTTCAAGTAGGAAACTTCAAATCTTCAACTCTTCAATTCCATCCCAACCTTGTGTTCTAAGCATGTCCTTTTCAATCCAAGCTCATATTTTGCTCCAAAAGCTCCAACTTGCATCATTTCACGTAATATGTCCTTTAAACCTGAAAACACATGAAAGTAGCTTAAAAGACTACTTTAACGAAGAAAACATAACAAAGATGCATAAGAACTAGCTAACTAAGGCGCATAAATATGCTCCTATCAAATAGGTATCACCTATATGCGAAACAACTATAAAAACATTATTTAAAGCGCACAACCGACAATACGTAATAACTTCTCATACGATGCTCAAATTGGGTATATGAATATACCACAATGACCTACTCGACGTCACGGACGTCGAGGTATTTTTAGAAAAAAATTTGGACTTGCCACGCGCCCCCACGCGCGTCATCCCCTACCTCCAGTCGCCAGACTGGTTTCGCCGACGTCGAAAAACTAGAGATTTTTCAATCTCCTTGTTCTCCGTCATTTCTCAACCATTTTCTACGTATTTTATACCAAAATGAAGCCCTAAACATGTAGAATCACGATGCACTACTTTAAGGCTAAAAAACACACGAAATCTCACTGGAGAAAATCCAAGAAAACCGGCCAACTTCGAACCCTAAGATCCCGACGTCCAGAACCTTTAAACTAAGTACTCCGAGCTTCCTTGGGACCTCACTAAGCTCCCTGTAAGCTTAGAATTCCCTGAAAATCCACATTTCACATGTGCATGAACAGTGATTTCAAAATGGGTTACGGGTTCGACGTGATTTCGAAAGTTTCTAGTTCTAAAAATGGTACCTTCAACTCAGGAGGTTGCAAGGATGAAGAAACTCACCTTTTTGGCATCGATCCGTGAAAATTTGAGGGTTTGGTGCCTTGTCCGTACAATTCGAAAGGAGGAAGAGAGAGTGAACTGCGAGGGAGGAGAGAGAGGGCACAGGGTGAGGGTATGTCCCGTGTGTGTGTGTGTGGTCCACCCAAAATAACCATACTTTAATTCCCTAACCACACAAATTGTAAACAACTCTTAATCCAACTTGATTTTAAAACTTAGGAAAGTATACAATAATCAACTTATGTGTCACACGTACCTTAGTCACCTTAAGGGTAATTCTGTCATTTCACATCCACAATAAAAAAATTTGGGACGGGCTGTGACATTTGCAGCCCTGATAGCATGAACATTCATCATAATGCATGACCCAACTTTACGATTTTTGAATTTTAAATTCTATATAAATTGTAAATGCATTATACTCATAATTTTAAATTTTGTGAATTGATATTATTGTGAATTACATTGTTATATATGCATATAATTGAATTGAAAAAAAAAAACAAAAAAAAATTAGGGTTTATTCAACCCAGGCGAGTTGGGGCTTGGAGCCGTCAAGCCACTAGCATGTTAGGCCATCAACTTATGTTGCTGGAGTCGCTGGAGCCATAAGCCGGAGCACAATACCTCCCTTGGAACCCAGAAACCCATGATGCTGTTTTGACGTTTTCACCCGTAAATGCGCACATGCAACAATGACCCCTGCCATAACCGCTATCCCCAATGACCTGAAATCATCCCCGACGGACACCTGGCTGAGATTTCTTCGAATCTCACCGAATTTTGAAATACCGATATTGAACCCGTTTTTTTTTTCTGCTCTTGGGCGTTAAAAGTAATCTTTTCTGTTACTCATGCGTGGTCTTCCTTTGGAACCTAACTTTCCTTGATGGTCCCAACCTTAAACTTTACCGCGCAGAAGCAGTGGTGCTGGTCTTCCTTTCCAACAATCACTCTCAGCGGCGTTAGGGTGTTCTTTGGTCCAGTACAAGCCGAAATTGGTTTTTTGGTCCAGTACAAGCCCAAATTGGGCTTTGTTTTTCCTTCGGCCCGTAACAACAACCTTCTAGGCTTCTCCCAGGGTCTGCCTACAACAGCCCAGCCCACTGTTGTTGCCTTTTTTTCTTCATTTAGCCCGTGACACCACAAAGCCCAACCCTGGGCATTTGCCCCACTGCGCTTGTATTCTACAGCCCATGCACGTGTAAGATAGGGCTTGCAGCCCTTACCCCTCGCTAAGCCCACATCTATCCCAGCCCAATATTGGGCTTGGGCCTTTTTTTTACAACCCATGTGGGCTTTGGTTGAATTTTGGACTTGAAGCTCCATACTTTTAGGGCTGTTTCACTCAACTTTCAAATAATGGGTCTCAAAGCTACCCATTATTAATATCTTTGTTTTCTTTTACTTTTTATATTTTTTTGTCTTGTATATATTGCGTTTGTTTGCAGGTTTTATGAACCCAAAGTTCATACTTCCGAGCCTGAAGTTTTAAAAAAGTGCCATAGAAACCTGAAGTTTCTTAACGCGCAACACTCATGTTGAGACCCAAAGTTCTCCATGCTTAAATCCATTTAAATCAAATCATGTCTTAGAACCTGAATATTCTAACTTTGATGTTTATGGAAATTTTATTTCCTAAAACACCAATCACATTCTTGTTTCCACCATTCAGCGTAATGTCTAACTATAACAAGTTCGATTTCATTGATTTGGAAGTTTAGAACAAGAAACTACTTTATGTGGATACAAGACGTAACACCCCACTTGACTACGACTAGTTGCAAAATCATTGTAGCCAGTTATGGTGTGGAAAAGCTGAATAAGCCTCTGCCATGATCGTCATTTGAAGACTTATGCTTGAAGCATATCAAATGGAAGTACCTCACTGCCGAGGACTGCATGGCTCTTTAAATCACTATGGACTGTTTTAAATCATGCAAAGATGAATTCTTGCCAGAAGCAAAGCATGATTGAAACCTTTTTTTACATCCATGAATAAGTACAATTCTGAAGTTTATATTCGATTAAATTTTGACTAGAAGAAAATATTTCTTGTCCTTTTATATCTAAATTGCTCATGAAATAGCAGTATAGAAAGTGACATTTGACATGGAAGGTCGTATTGGCCGAACCCCCTTGTATATTTGGTTTACTTTGTGCATAGTTTATTTTGTTCTTCGATTTAAGATTGGTGTTTGGATGTCACTATTATTCTCGAATAAGAGTTAATTAACAAAAATTACCACATGTGACTAATACAATTAACTTATGCTTAGGTATGTTTTGTGGGGAAGTTAGCAGTTTGGTTCTATGTTAACTTCATACCTAATCATCCCCTGACAACCTTTCAGGCTTATCCAACCTGATTGTGGGGCATGAGACTACCCTATATTGTCCAATGGTACTAATTTTACCATAAAGGAAAGCCTTATACTCACTTGTTATGGAAGAACGCCTTTAGAGCTTTAAGGATATTCGAAAGCATTATTACCATATTGAAACCAATGTAGAAAATAGAGTAAAATTCCTTCGCATATTACCATAATGCAATTCTTACGAATATAGCCAGAAGTTTATTATAAAGAAGATGGAACACGTAACAAGTGCATTACACCTATTCAAGCACACTATATGGCTGGCCAGAAGCCTGAGAGCATATTTATGCGACTTAGTTAGCTTGTTTTCTTGCATTTTCATAGCAAGTTTGTGTTTATTATAGTGTTTTAAGCTATTTTCATGTGTTTGTAGGTCCAAATGGCAAAGTTGGCCAGAAAGTGCATTTTGGTGCAGTTTTGGGCTAAATTAGATTGCATGCATGTGGAGCAAGTTGGATGGATGTTTTTGGTGCTTAAATGAGGCTAGGAATGTGCTACAAATCTGGAGAAATTATTTCAAGACTTGGAAGATAAGGAATCAGCAAGAAAGAAGGAACATTATCCAAACCTTATCCAAACTACCTTATCTTATCCAAACTGTAACTAACCTTATATCATCCTATCTTATCCTAATCTTTTCCTAACTTAATTCCTGCTGCAAAGGGGAGTTAATTTCTGATTTAAATCACCTAGAAACCTTTCTAGAAGGCTTTATCTGTTCCTACATTGGTGCTGCATGTTTTTAGGCCTTGTTCTTCTAGAAATCAACCACATAACATTGTTTCTAGAATTCCCTACAAAAGTGGCGCCCCAAACCCTTCTAGAAACCATAAAATCTTCACAAACCCTAGTTCTTTTCCCCCTTGGATTGAGGCCCAAGCCTTTGCCGAAAATCCTAAGCCTTTTCCCATCAGAATTTGTCAAAACCCTAGGCTATAAATATGTGTTTTCAGCCATAATTTTGCACCACCACCCTTATATAATTCTACACCCCTTTCAGCCGCAAAAACACCACCCACCACACCATAATTCGTTCTACACCACCACCCATTCAGAAATCCATATTTTGCCGCAGAGGAGAGAAGACAAGACCTTGTCATGGCTTCCATTGGAGAAAGAGGAGTGTGCCGCAAGCCTACCTGCATCCTTTGGAGTTTCTAGAGTTCTTTCTTCCCTTATTTTGTTTCCATGTTTATTTCAGATTGCTTTTCAATTGTTATGAACATGTGTAACTAGTTTTCTTATTAGTCAGAGGTGAATTCGAAGCCATGGACATATGTTTGATATGAATTGATTACCTTCAGTTTTTGTTTCGTAAAACATGAATGTGGTTTACTTATCTAATTTATTGAGAACTTATTTGTGTATGTTGACTAAGGGTGCACACTTAATTTGCATGCATGAATCTGATGCTAAAATATAAGGGAGTTTCACCTAATCATTATGAACTTATAATTACAAGTAGTGAAGGTTGCTAGTCACAATCATGTTAGGTAAATCCATGGCAGAAGTATCAAGCAGTTCATAGTTACAAATGTCATGTCAATGCTTATGATTTTCATAGAACTTAATGATCTTTGATTGTATCTCTATCATGTTGTTCATATAGGGAACTTGAGAAGAATAATTTGGTTGCCGATGCGTATTCCATCCAATTCAATGAACTTGGGAAAATCTGAAAGTTAATTTGTGCTTTTCACGATTAATTTGGGGCATTGTCATTCATGGTTTAAAGAAACAATACTGAAAATCAATTTTTGTTGCATATGTTTCATGTGTGGAGAAGAATCCTCTAGCTAGTTTTTCACCATTCAGTTCACCTAATTTCGTGCCTAGTTTGATTTAGTTTTGCAATCTGTTCGATTTAATTAATTTCATTCAATTCAATTCCCCCTTTACTTAGGTGTGTTAGATTAGTTTAAAAAGTGTTTTAATCTGTCCAATTGAGTGTTTTGAGTCTTATTAGTCTTAAATTCGTTCAGATAACTCTTTAGAGTCTGTTTTGAGTCTAATTGTTAGTATTGTGCTGTTTTAAGTCATTTAAGTCAATTTTGAGGTTATAGAGTCTAGTTTAGTATTTTTTTAGTCATATTTGCATTAATTAGCAGCCCTAGTTAATCTCCGATTTAGAACGATCCCTACTTGCTTAATACTACAATTACATGTTAATAGGGTTTAATTTGTGTGCCAAGTTGACTAATACATTTAACTTATGCTTAAGTATGTTTTGTGGGGAAGTTAGCAGTTTGGTTCTATGTTAACTTCATACCTAATTATCCCCTGACAACCTTTCAGGCTTATCCAACCTGATTGTGAGGCATGGCACTACCCTATATTGTCCAATGGTACTAATTTTACCATAAAGGAAAGCCTTATACTCACTTGTTCTGGAAGAACGCCTTTTGAGCTTTAAGGATATTCGAAAGCATTATTACCATATTGAAACGAATGTATAAAATGGAGTAAAATTCCTTCGCATATTACCATAATGCAATTCTTACGAATATAGCCAGAAGTGTATTCTAGAGAAGATGGAACACGTAACGAGTGGATTACACCTATTCAAGCACACTATATGGCTGGCTAGAAGCCTGAGATTCAAAAGGAATTTTTGCTATGGATGTACATTTGGGATATCTAGGATGATCTATGATACACCGTTTTGAGCATCCTTTTACTAGAAGTAAAGACATCATATCTGGAAGCATATCATGCCTTAGCACCCTCCATCTTTTCTACAAAGATTTCAAGGGGACATTTATGGACTGATTTAAGCACCCTGCGGATACTTTATAGTAGTAGTTGATGCTTCGGCACATTGGTCACACATGTGGCTATTGTCCACAAGCTGCATTATCCACAATGATGGCTTAAATTAATAAGCTTAGGGCTCACCACCCTGATTATTTGATCAAATCTATTTGATTTGATAAGTTGGAGAATTTATATCGAAAACTTTCGATAGATATTGCATGTCAATTGGTTTTTGAAGTTGAACATCAAGTACCCCATGTTCATACCCAGAACGACCTAGCAGAATCAATCATTAAACTCCTTCAAATGATTGCGCGATCGTTAGTCATACATACCAAGTTCCTAATCTTTGCTTGGGACCATTCAATATTGCAAGCAATCATGTTGGTCTGCTTGAGGCCCGTGACGAACCAACCTTATAAAGCGTGTGTTAGTTGGTTACTACATACAAACTCGACATATTGCATCTACGTGCATTTGGTTGTGTGGTCTATGTGCCATTTGCGCCACCCTTACGTACAAAAGAAAAAAAAAGGTCCTCAGGGAAGGATGAGAATTTATGCCGATTATGATTCTCATTCCAATATTTGTTACTTAGAACCTTTAACAGGTAATCTCTTTACCGCTCGTTTTGCAGATTATCACTTTTATGAGATAGTCATCCCATCGTTAGGGGGAGATAAGAATGTCAACGTTCCTATAGAATGATGTGAATTATCTTAGACGTTCCCACTATGTCTCATCTTGATCCTAATCTAGATTGTTAGAGTATAACCAGACATTTCCTCTAATGTAGTAAAAAGTGACGAGATCGCATATACCAGCTGCAAATGTGCCTGCAAAGATGTGTACCAAATGTACGACGGAGCTTCATCCCGAAAGCAGGAATGCCACTGCTGTGGTCAACCCTCGTACATTGGCGGCTAGCCAATCAATTTGTCTTGGGCTAGAACTGTGGTAGATCACTCAGTTCGAGGATTCACTTCCCCCAAATTGGAGGAACATGGCATGAATAAATCCGCTTCTCGATCCCTATCTTAATCTTTTCTATCTCATGAGATTAAATTCGGATTACTCTCGAGACCTGAAGTTCTTGGTCCAGTATACTAGTTTGGATGAGATATGAAATTGGAATGAGATTATCATAGATGATGTTTCATTTATATGGTAACTGCCGACATAAATGAAAAGTGACGATAACAAACCGTGTTCCGTTGATTAGTGTTGACGTAGAACTGATTGGTTAACTAGAAGAATCAATTGATGACGAATGAGATGAATAAAATAGTGCGATATGACGCCTTATGGCGCAAGGTTTCTCTCGTAAGCCATGTGATTGATTGCAACATTACAAACGTGGTTGTAGTATCTATGAGATCCTGATACGAAACCTACATGGAGTTTCCAAAGGACTTACATGTACTGATTCAAATAGTTCTAGACCATAAGAACACCCTTTCGTTTCTCAAAAGGCCTGCACTTTATGGATGCAGAGCTTTTCGAGCGGATGTGGTATACTCGTCTAAGTGAATATTTGATCAATTAAGGATATATGCCCCTGCATGTACAAAATCCGAAATGGCTAGAGTTGAGAAAACTAACTTACACCTAAAGTCGGACTTTGAGATGAATGATCTTGGGAAAACTCGACATTACTTCGACCTGAAGTTTTGAGCTAGTTCTGATGGTATTTTGGTCCACCACTCGAACTAGACCGAAAAGGTGTTATGTCCGAGTATACCCTGATCGTTTATACACTAGATGCAAATGAGACCTTTACAGAGGATATGAAGCATAAGGTTACATATTGGAACATAAGGCGACCATATCTAAGTACAATTGCCACTTGTTGTACTTAGCTCAATGCATTAGATCGAACATCTTATGTGCTGATAATCTTTTGGCATAAAGTAGCACTGCGCCCACACGTTACCACCAAATTAGTGTTAAAGACGTTTTTTCATTACTACGGATTTAGGCTTATCTATCCCTATGCATCTCAGAATAAATCACACCTCCTTGATCTTCAGAATGATGCATACCTTGTGGGATTCGCCGAATCAGACTATCTATATGACCGCATAAGGTACATTCCCAAATGGTTATGTCTTTACCATTAAGGAACACTGCAATATCTTGGAGGTTAACCAAATAGACCTTTATTGCAAAACCTTTGAATCGTTCGAAGACTCACTATATCTCATCACGTGAAAGATACGGTCGCGAACTCTTGTTGAGCGTATTCGAACTCCTTGTAATCCGTATGTATCGACTAGATTATGATACATCCCAACAAGTCAACGCCAAGCATATTGTGCCTACATCAACATGAGCATCATAAGATTGAAGTCAAGCAATCTGATCCCAGACAACCTTGCCGACCTCTACACAACGTCACTGCTGAATTATACCTTTCAGAGGCTTGTATAAGGAATTGGTATGCTAACTTTCTCACTTACGATGCTTGTAGTTTCATTTGGAAGTTTTGTCAAATTTAGGGGAAGTATCCAGAAATATACTCACTTGACCTTAATGTACTCTTTTTCCTTATGATTACGAGCATTTTTCCTACTGGGTTTTTGCTACCTGACTAGGTTTTAACGAAGCACCCATCCTGGGTTGGTCGTACCCTTGTGTACGTTCTACTTGCGTCCTGAAGACGTATAGTTTTGACTTAATGCAACTTCTTACTTTTCTCCACTCTCTTTCTCTCTATGCCGCACCCCTCAGTTAAATATAGGCCACAACAAAAACATATATGGTAAGTTAGGGAACACAAGTCCAAGCCCTATTTTAAATGTTTGTTTACAAGCCAGGATGATCCTCTTTGTGAGGATTCTCAAATCATGTCCGTTCATTGTATATCGTGTGATCAATTTTCGTCAGATACTATTTATATTTAATTTAAAATAATTTCTGACCATATAATTTACGATAAATTGATAGGATTTGAGAATGTCCAGCATCCTCATTCTTTTACGACGAGTCCAAGCCATTTGGATTATGTATACCTTCCATCTCAGTCGTACGTTTTTTCTTCCGCTTCCCAATAATTGTCATTCGCCATCGAAGAACCAGAAGAAGGGAAACTCGAACAATCCAAAGGGCCATCCCTTCTGGGCTTGTTTGCTTCAGGAAGTGTGTGCCTTTGGATTTCGATATCAGGAATGAGAGCAAGAGACTGATATCAAAGCAGAAATATTTTCTCACAGGTCAGTTGCTGTTCATCAAATATTCTTTTATTTTTTTCTTTCCATCTTTTGTTTTTGATTAGTTTCAATCGTTGGGTTGAGACCCATGCGTTACTTTTTTCTTTGGATTCTCAGGAGGGGCTCTCTGATTTTCTTTCCTGCAATCTGTTTTCCGTCGGATTTTGTTGCTGATTTTACATTTTCCTAGGAAAATCCTTGGAGTAGATCTAATTTTGGTTTCTGGGTCTTCCTTGTATTGCATGCATGGGGTAAGTTTTCTGACTCCTTTTTTGGATTTGGTAATTCCATTGGATTGAGTGGTTTAATGGGATTTCTGGGGTTTCTCCATTTTTGTTATCTTTGTGAGTTAATTAGATACTGTTGTACTTGATTTGGTTGGGAGGCGAGGAAGAGTAAATGGATTGCATTGTTGCGTCGAAAATTGATGAATCGGAATTGGGATTTTGGGTTTTATACTGGAATTTTAGTTTTAGGAATTTCACCAACTTATTATGATTGTATGTGGTTAAGTAAAGTTAAGAATGATTTCAGACTGTATTCAATTTAGATTTTAATTTTAAATGAATCTGTCAAACTCTAGTAGTATTCAATCTTGATTTTTAAAGAGTCTGTCAAAATCTGGTGGTATTCAATCCCGAGTTCTTAAAAATGTTTCAAAATCTGGTTGTATTTAAAATTCAGTGAATTTGTAGGAATCTAGAAGTTGGAGGATTTTGGTGGATTCTAGAGTAGAAACTATAAATATCAAAAGCCCTCACAAATCATGCCTCTACAGCTCTACCCTAAGATTTCATTGTGATTCCTCCCTCTATAAAATACGAGCAGACTTGGATATGAACGAACTCTTCTTCTAAGCAGACATGTAGTGGTAACACGTCCAGAAATATACAAACTTCTTTTTCAAATTTTCTGTCTTCTTTGTATGGCCAAATCTTTATCTTGTTTCTCTTCAAGGAAGACAACAAGTAATCAACAATTTTCTTGTCTTCTAGTCATGGCCAATTTTGTTTATTATTTGTTTTAGAGAACCCTAAAATCCCAATTCAACTTGATCAATTTCTAATCATCAATTTCCTTGCCTAATCTTTTTTTGTATTCAATTTCCTTGCCTGATCTTGGTATGCCATAATCACCCATATACATGTTTTACTTGGCAATATCACTCCCCTTCATCACTGAAGAAATCTTCCCTTCTTGTTTGCTTTCCTTTTGGCATCCTCATTGTGACTTTTGGAGACACTTATTTACTTGATAGGATCCTCCATAAATGCTATAAAAGCTTCATTAATATCCACTAAACTTCATAACAAAATCCATATAAAATTTCTTAAAAATTCATGTGGAGTCTAAGTGAATCCATTAAAATTCATGTGGAGTACATATGAATCCATTAAAATTCATAGACTCCGATTCTGTTAAAATACATCAAAATTTCAATTGAGTACACCCCTCTTAGTCTTTTGTGAAAACAGAGAGACATGGCAATTGGCAATTTAAACAGTTGGACTCGATAAAAAAGTATCAATAGTTGAATTCAGTTAGATTAAAGTCAATTCAATCAGATGCCAATCGGCAAAGATTTAACATCTCTTTGGTCATTGGGATGTTGATTGAATGACTATATTTGGATGATATCTAATAGAGCCGTTGCATAATGTTTCTTTTGTTGAATTGGCTTTTGGAATTTGGCTGTAAGCATATTCTGATTAAGAGTTTTAGCAAAGTACTCTTGGCTAGTACTGATACCAGGAGCTGGAGTAATGTCAGTGCGATGGAATTGTGTTCTTTTTTTGCTTATTTTGAGCCCTTTTTAATTATCGTCAAGGACATTTTTCTGTTCAGTGGTCACTTCACACTATACATGCCAGTTCTTATCATTTTGAAGGGAAAAAAAAGTTCTTTTTTTTTTTTTTTAAAAAAAAATTTAAATTTAAATTTTTTTATCTTTTCCTTTTCTATTGTTTGGAGAAACTTTCTTGGGGTGATGGTTTGCAAATTTATCGTGGGGACTTTGACTAGGGTCCTGTAGTTTTTACTGTATTGTACAGGTTTGGTTTTATGTTTAGTTAGTATTGTTGGTGTTGTTAAATTTTAGAATTATTATTTTTATTTCTAACAGAATGAGATGTGGTTTGTAACAGAGCAGTGGTTGTCTAGCATGCCATAGTAAGACCGCACTGAAAACTTCAGTGAATGAGCCACCGAAAGGGTTATTAAACGAAGGTCGGACTGTAAAGAAACCAAGCATATCAGAGGATTTTTGGACCACCAGCACGTGGGATATGGACAACAGTGCAGTTCAGTCCAAGGGAAGCATCTTATCAATCAGCACAAACCAGACCCTTGATCTGCATGGTGGCTCTGGCAGCAGTAGCACCCCTGCCGAATTTGTAAATCATGGCAAGTTTTTTATTTATTTGTTTTTCTTATGTTTTTATCAATTTCTGGGAATTTTATGTTCAAATTTCTGAGATAGTTTCTGCACGTTGGAAATTGGTTTAATGACTCACTATCAGGTGGGTCTTATACGGACTCTTCATGGACATTCCAAAGGACAGCTGCTTTGGCAGTATGATCATTACCTGTAATGGAGTCAAATAATTATGTGTTACTAGTAGCCCGTTTCTCAATTTTTTCTGAACTTTTGCCTACCAAATTTCATTGCAGATGTGATCTAGCAAGGTTTTATTTACAGTCACTGTACTTTCTATGATTTCAAGAATGGTTTAACACTGTTGTTCTTGTCAGTTTTTGTATCTTGCTATAACATGTTTTTTTTTTTTTTTTTTGCTTTGACAAATGTGTGTGTGTGGAGCCTTGTTAAAGTTATATTACATGGTATCTGTGGTGCAGGTCTTCTTCTGTGGAGCCAGACTAGGCACCTTTGGGTAGGGAATCAAAAGTCTGAGAGCCCGTCAAAGAAAATTCGAGAACCCAAATTAGGGTAGGTTGCTTCTTCTATTCTTTATCGACTCAAACTCATTGTACCTCTTATGTTTAGATCTGCCAGAAAGAATTATTTTGCTCATTGGACCTCTTACTTATGTTTAACCAGATACATGTTGGACAATTGAGGACAATTTCACATTTTCATCACTGCATTGTACAAAAATAAACAAATTAAAAGTATTTTTTCCCCAATAATGCTAGTTTTTTATTTATGATAACACTATACAAGGATTTCTTCATTCTAAGTTTCGTTGCATGTCATAAATGGGAACTGGGAAGTTGTCCAAGCACGTTGAGTGCTTGGTTCACTGTAAGGTGTAAAGTGGGCAATGGGTATTCATGAGTACCTTTCTGTACATTGTCAGCACTCATTGTCTCAGCATGGTTAAATTATTCTGCCTTTGCAGTTGGAATGTGTCGTATGAAAGTTTACTTGGGAGTACAAAGCCTTTCCCTCAGCCTATTCCTCTCCCGGTGAGCCCCTGCCCCTGCCTGCCCGCTGTTATCCTTACACACTATCTAATTTTTTTTCCTGGTTCCGACATTAACAGGAAATGGTAGATTTTCTCGTGGATATTTGGGAGCAAGAAGGGTTGTACGATTGAGCGGCAAAGGTACTAGAGATTTTTAAGTAGGCTAGAAGTTGATTCAAGTGTATGTAACACTATTACTGCCTCCCAGAAAATAGGAAGCAATAGCATGGCTTGTACGTGATCAACTATCACATCATTTTGTTCTTGCTTGTTCTTGGATTTTAACTTCCGGGGCCTTTTAGTCGCGCCCTTTTGTTGCTATTCAAACTGATTTTACAGGATTGGTTTCTTCCACTGCTCTTTGTGGCCGGCTTTGCAAGACGAAGATGACCTTTGTCTACACTTCCGTTTCGTTTTCACCCTCCTCCCCCTTGCGGTATCTGCGTGCTTCGGTGTTCATTTCTGTTTATATTTGGGACCTAACAAGTAAAAAGGAATACTATAGACAGTAGGACTAAGTGGCTATGTTCTTTAATATATGAAATTATATTTTTATCGAGTCCTTCTATCCAATAAATGATTTTCTTGGGCAAGCCTTCGTTGCATGTAATTTTGGGGGTAATTGTCAAAACGTCATTTCATTTATGATTAAAAAAAAAAAATTAATGTTGTTAGCGCTCTAAAAATCTTATTAGCTATCCAACCAAATCGGAAATTGGATAAGTAAAATAGGTGGTACACGTAGGGTATTTTCAATACGAGATTCAAAATGCCTTGAAGTTGGCATTTTACATCTTTTTTATTTGCCGAAAAATGTAAATTATCTATCTTCATCGAAAGATTAAATAAAAATCTAAATTTACCATCATTATTACTTCTTTTGGTGCGAGTCTCACTAATCAAAGAGTAAATAAGATCTCAAATTTACATTCTTCCCATTGGAGTAGATTTGTCATTACATATGCAGGAAATATAATGTGGGATGTAAATATGTTTATGGCATCTCAAATTGCAATCCCCAATTGGAGATGCCTTATAGCTTAAAGCATCTCCAAGAGAAGTTCTAAATTTTTGTTAAACTAGCAAGTGAATAGTCAAACAACTATTTTTGCTACTCAGTTAATTCAAACTCAACCTGCTCATTTTCTAAAACAGATACTCTCTCTACCTTTTCTCATTGCTCAACAGTCCACCCTTTCAATATTTAACTAATGAACAGTTGCTCTGTAAATTTAAAGAGTGAGTATTTGTTTTGCTATAATAGACGCTCTTTTCTAGAGTTGGTTGGAGATATATTTTTTATTTTTGTTTAATTTGACTCTTTAAAATAGAGTTTTGGTTGTAAAAATTTTACAGCATCTTTATGAGATGCTCTAAACGAATAAGAGCTGAACGCTTAAAAGTGTACAAGTGCCAGCTTGATACTTTGTAGGAAATGACCAAAAAGAAGGTAAGTGAAAGCCAAGGTTGTCACTTCCCCACGAACAAAGTTGCTCATTGTGTTAGATGGGGATTGTACAGATGGATAACTAACTCCAATCTGATACCTGCAATACAATATAACATATTATGCACATGTGTATATGTATGTATGTATGTATGTATGTGTGTGTGTGTCTCTGTGTGTATACAATATAACATATTATACACATGTGTATATGTGTGACAGCCCGTCCCGCATTAACACTTTCATTTGTGTGAAGTGTGTTTAATTATCCTAATTCTTTTTAAAGTTGGTTGATAATGGACGGAGAGGGACGTTTTCGGCCGTATATGTTTGCATGATTAAACTTTGGAATCCTATGCCCTCATGGGGCTTACAGAAATCATTCCTTTTCCCTTTTACTTTCTTTAATCCGTGATTTCCTCAACCTTGTCCTCTCACTCATTCTCTCTATCTCTCCCCAACAAACTCTCAAGCTCTCATTCACTCTCCCTCCCTCTCAAACCACACGGCCAAACACACGGACCAACATTAGAACTCTCTCAAATCTTCATAGATCGAAGAAAATAAAACCACCATCGTCTTCGTCTCGACGATACGAGTCCAACCATACCTATTTCAGGTAAGATCTCTAATGTTTTCACGTCGAAATCACGAGCACCGATTTGGGTACTATTCATCAACTTTTTATTGGTTGATTTTTAGGACTTTTCAAGCTTATAGGAAGCTTCTTGAGGTCCTTAGGAGGCTTGGGGTAGTTCGTTGGAAGTTTTTGGACGTAAGAACACGGAGATCGACAAGTTCAAAGTTTGGCCGGAGCTTTCGAGGCTTTTTCAGGCGAATCCCCAACGATTTAGGGGTCAAGGTAGGTATGAATGTGTTCGTCTCGTCAATATCTTCATTTTGATATAAAGTACGTTGAAAATGGTGAAGAAATGAAGAAGTTATGACGTTTTGAAAAATACCCAGAAATTTCGGCAAAACCCCACCGCCGGCGAAACCAGTCCGGCGACCCAAGGAAGAAGACGACGCGCGTGCATGGGCCAAGCTGTTGGTGGCATGTGAGGGCGCGTGCGATGTCCAAATCGGGTTCTAAAAATTGCTACGTGTTCGTGACGTCGTGTAGGTCACGGCTTGATATAATTCTATGCTTGAAGCTTTGCTATTTGATATGAAATAATCCGACACACAAATTAAACCCTCTTTTAACAATTGTAGTATATATGTAAGTAGGGATCGTTCTAAACCGGGGATTAGGAGGGCTTGCTAAAACCTTTAAACTGACTAAAAAACATAAAAACAAAGTTAAAAACGTTTGAATAGACTCAAAGGACTCAAAACAGGTTCACAAGGCTCAAAACAACTTAAAAACACTCAAAACTGCCTAAAAACACCAACTAGGCAGTTTCTAACTCTAAACACAACTTTGGACGAATTTAGGGTTTTGGCTACTTATGATGCGAATTTTAACTTAACACACAAATTAAACCCTCTTGTTGTCAAATTGTAGTATAAATGCAAGTAGGGATCGTTCTAAACCGGGGATTAGGAGGGCTTGCTAAAACCTCTAAACTGACTTAAAAACATATAAACAAAGTTAAAAACACTAAACTAGACTCAAAGAACTTAAAACAAACTCAAAGGACTCAAAACAAGCTAAAAACGCTCAAATCTGCCTAAAAACACAAACTGGGTAGATTTGGACTCTAACACACTTTTGGGACACCTAAAAACACAAATAAAAACAGATTTTGACTAATAAAACACTTTAAAGTAAAGGGGGTTTTGGTTTTGACGAATTTGAAAACAAAAAAGTAAATTAAAGAACTAATGAAATCTGCACGAATTTGAGTAAATTGAATGGATGGAAGGCTAGCTAGGAGGTTCTTCTCCACACATGACATACTTGCACATAAACCAATTTTCAATTGTTCTTTCGATCAATCATGAAACTCAACACCCCAGGTTAATTAAGTCCGCTTAAATTAACCTTCAAGTTCTCCTTAAGTTATTGAATTGGATGGGAAAGCGCATACAACAATTCAAGCATTCTTCAAAAGTTCTTTACGTGAACATCACAATAAAGATACAATCAAAGATCATTAAGCATTATGAAAACTATAAGTATTGACGAGGCATTCGTTACTATGATGAGCATGAAACTCCTGCCAAGAATTTATTTAACGCGATCGTTTATAAGCGACCTCCACTACTTGTGAATATAAGTTTGTAACTATTAGGTGAAACTCCCTTATACTCTAGCATCATATGATGAATGCAAACTAAGTGTGCACTCTTAATAAAACATACACGAATAAGTTATCAATCAAGCAATTAAACAAATTGAATTCACAACTTATGAAATCACAACTGAAGGTAATCAAATCATATTGCAAGCATGAACATGGTTTCGAATTCCCCCCTAGCTAAAGGGGGTTTAGTTCCTCATACTCACAAAGCAAAGATAAAAAAATTTAGACATTGAAAACAAAAGAATGAAAACACCTAAAAATGCTCCAACAATCCAACTTGAATGGCAAGCACGTCCAATGGTCCTCCTTCTTCTCTTTGTTGCGGCACAATGTGTGGTTTGATGGATGAGTGGTAAATTATGGTGGTGGATGGATATAGGTGAGTTATGGTGAAGGGTGGATGGGTGGATTGTGTTCTCTCTTGTTTTCTTTCCCTTTGTTATGGTGAAGGGTGGATGTATTTATAGGCTAGGGAGAGGACTGCCATCTAATTAAGGTGGTAGTGATGAGTGTTGTGGTAATGAGTGGATGTAATGGGTGTGGTGGATGGATGTTTGGTAATGAGTGGATGTAATGGGTGTAGTGGATGAGTGTTTGGTAATGAGTGGATGTAATGGGTGCGGTGGATGGATGTTTGGTAATGAGTGGATGTAATGGGTGCGGTGGATGAATGTTTGGTAATGAGTGGATGTAATGGGTGGAGTGGGTGAGTGTTTGGTAAGGAGTGGATGTAATGGGTGTAGTGGATGAGTGTTTGGTAATGAGTGGATGTAATGGGTGTAGTGGATGAGTGTTTGTAGTTGTAGGTCAACACACTTCCACACACACATGCTGATTTCTAACCTTCTAATCTTCAAAAATGTCCATCCTCATGTCTCCATGCTTGCACTATCCAATCTTGGCCCAAAAATGCTCCAAAGTGCTCCAAATAGCACTTTGTTGCCAACTTTGTTATTTGAACCTACAAACACACGAAAATAGCTTAAAGTACTAAAATAACTAGAATTAAACTAAGTAAATGCCAAGAAACAAGCTCACTAAGTTGCATAAATATGCTCATATCAACTTAAATCACTCAAAAACACAAACAAAACAGATTCTAACTAATTAGACACACTAAAGTAAACGGGGATTGGGTTTTGGATGAAAATAAGTAAAACAAAACAAGTAAATTAAAAGAACTAATGAAATCTACACGAATTTGGGTAAAACTATGGATGATAGGCTAGCTAGGAGGTTCTTCTCCACACATGACACACTTGCAAACAAAATGATTTCTAGTTGCTTTTCAATAAACCACAAATTCTTGATATGATATTAACTAGCACTCAAATTAACCCTCTTTTTATCAATTGTAGTAAGTATGTAAGTAGGGATCGTTCTAGGCCGGGGATTAGGAGGGATTGCTAAATCACTTGAAAACTGACTCAAAAACGTAAAAACAAAGTTTAAAACACTAAACTAGACTCAAAGAATGTAAAACTATAACTTAAAACACCAAAACAAACCAAAAGACTCAAAATAACACAAAAACACTCAAAACTGCCTTAAAACCACTTTCTGGGCAGTTTTGAACTCTAAACAAGATTTTGACGAAAATAGGTTTTAACTTGACTCAAAACACTTAAAAACACAAACTAACACACTCTCTAACTAATTTGACACTTGAAAACAAAGGGGGATTTGGTTTTTACGAAATTGAAAACAAAACATAAACTTGTAAATCAAAACAGATTTTAAAACGAATTTGATTGAATTGAATGGATAGAAAGCTAGCTAAGGGGTTCATCTCCACACATGTTATACTTGCATTCAAAACGATTTCCAATTGCTTTTCAATAACCCATGAATTCTCAACGCCCCAAGTTAATTAGGTCCGCTTAAATTAACCTTCAGATTTTCCTAACGTTATTGAATTGGATGATTGCATACGACAACCCAAAGCATTCCCCACAAGTCCCCTACATGATTGCATAATAGAGATACAAGCAAGAATCATTAAGTTCTATGAAAACCATAAGCATTGACGAGGCACTCGTAACTATGAATTGCATGAAACTTATGCCAAGAATTTACTTAACACGATTGTGATCAACAACCTTTACTACTTGTGAATATAAGTTCATAACGATTAGGTGAAATTCCCTTATATCCTAGCATCAAATTCATGCATGCAAACTAAGTGTCGACCCTCAATCAACATACAAGAATAAGTTTTAATTCACATAGATAAGCAAATTGAAATCACAACTTATGAAACGCAATTAGAAGTAATCAAATCATATAGCAAGCATAAACATGGTTTCGAATCCCCCCCTAGCCAAGGGGGGTTTAGTTCCTCATACTCGCAAAGCAAAGATACATAAATTTAGAAATTAAAACCCAAAGAAAGAAAACACCTAGAAGGCTCCAACTTGGCAGCAAGATCATCAATGATTTCCCTTTCCTCCTTGCTGCGGCAGAGAAGTTTAGAACAGGTTTTGGGTGGTATTTAGGGTGTAGAATGGATGGGGAATGGTAGGGAAAGGTTTAGGGTTGATGGGGGTACGGCTAGGGATGATTTTTGGGCAGAATTTTGGGATTTTGGTGATGGGAAGGTGCGGCAGAATGCAAGGGCAGATTTCTGGCGTGAATGATTGTGTATGAGAGGTGGTGATCTGATCTAGGGGTTATAATGAGTATATATAGGCATCCAAAACCCTAGGGTAATCAGATTAGGGTTTCTAGAAGCCCAAATCCACCGGAAATTAGGTTAAAACAATCAGATTTTTAGTGGGAATAAGGCCTAAGGTGCGGCTAGGGCTAGGGTTTAGAGATGGGCCTTCTAGAATGCCTTGCAAGGCAAGGAAATCAGATATTCTAGAGGCCTAGGTGCGGCTAGGGTTAGGGTCCACAAGGAATTAGGGTTTAGGTCATCTAAAAGCCCAAAACCAAGAATAGAAACTCTCGAAAATGGAAACCTCCAAGAATAGAAACTTCCAACTTTAGAAACTTTGGTTTCCAAATCTGAATTCTTTGTTCTTCACTTTCATTTCTTCATTTCTTAAGCTCCTTTGACCTTCAAACTCGTCCATTCCTTGTGCTCCATTAGCATACACTCCATTCTAGCTCAATTTTGCTCTAAAATGCTCCATTTTGCACTTCTTTGCATACTTCGTCTCTAAACCTGAAATTGTACGAAAATGACTTTAAACACTAAAATAACTAAAGAAAAACAACATAAATGCTTAAGAACAAGCCAACTAAGTCGCATAAATATGCTCCTATCAATTCTCAACGCCCCAGATTAACCGTGAATTGCACTAATTAACCCTTAGATTTTCCTAATTTTATTGAATTAGATGATTGCATACAACAACCCAAAATATTCCCCACAAGTTCCCTACATGAATTGCATAATAGAGATACAAGCAAAGATCATTAAGTTCTATGAAAATCATAAGCATTGACAAGGCACTTGTAACTATGAATTGCATGAAACTTATGCCAAGAATTTACTTAACGCGATTGTGACTAACAACCTTCACTACTTGTGAATATAAGTTCATAACGATTAGGTGAAACTCCCTTATATCCTAGCATCAGATTTATGCATGAAAATTAAGCGTGCACTCTCAACCAACACACACAAATCAGTTTTAATTCAAATGGATAAGTAAATTGAATTCACAACTTATGAATCACAACTGAAAGTAATCAAATCATATTGCAAGCATGAACATGGTTTCGAATTCCCCCTAGCTAAAAGGGGTTTAGTTCCTCATACTCAAAGATAGAAAACACCTAGAAACGCTCCAACAATCCAACGTCTTGAATGGCAAGCACAGCTCCAGGGACTCCTCTCCTTTCTCCTTGCAAATCTACGGCACTAGAGGGATGTATGGCACGAAATTGTGATGGAAGATGGTCTGAATTGTGGTGAATGGTTAGTTGTACGAATTTGTGATGAAAGGTAGATGGTGTAGTGATCTGATGGTAGAGGGTGCTGGATTAATTGCTACACAAAGGTTTGTATTTATAGGGCTAGGGAAACCCACGAATTTCTGAAGGAAAGGAATGTGTATTTGGCACAATTCATGAAGGAAAAGGACTAGGGATAACCAAAATCTGAAGGGAAAAGGATTGCAAGTTCTAGAGCTTCTAGAAAGGGTCCAGACGCCAGATTTGTAGAACAAGGGATAAGGCCTTCTAGAAAGGTTGTTTTGTGGCTGATTCCTAGAAAAACAAGGGATAAAGTTCGGCACCTTTGAAGGAGTGGATAAGGGCTTCTAGAAACCTATTTTAATGTGTCATAATCTGAAAATAAATCCCCCATGCAGCTGGAATTAAGTTAGGATAGGATTAGGATAGGATTAGGATAGGATAAGATAAGATAAGGTTGGATAAGGTTTTGGATAATGTTCCTTCTTTTGAGCTGATTTCTTATCTTCCTTGACTTGGATTTATTTCTTCACTCTTTTCAGCACATTCCTAGCCTTTTGAACATCAAATTCGTCCATCCATCTTGCTCCATTCATAAGCTATCCATTTGGTGCCCAAAACTGCCTCAAAATGCTCCAAATTGCACTTTCTTTCAAACTTTGTCATATGGACCTACAAACACACGAACATAGCTTAAAACAGTATAATAAACACAAACAAACTATGAAAATGCAAGAAAACAAGCTAACTAAGTCGCATAAATATGCTCCTATCACTATTAAGGTGAGCCCAAAAACATCGAGGAAAGCTGGGTTTAGAATCTGCCCCATTGCTGCTTCATTGACCAATTTTGGGAGAGATGAAGGGAGAAAGAGAAGGGGAGAAGAACCAGAGCGACACGGTGAAGGGATGGTCGCCATTGTTGCAGTGAGGTTGAGGAGGAAAGCGCATGGAGGTTGTGTTGGGGTTGATTTGTTGGGTTGCTGATGCTATTGCAGGAGGAGAGTGGGAGGTTTTTTTAGTAGGCATCATGAGGGCAAGATATTTGTGGTGGTGGTGAGGTGAGGAGTAATGGATGGAGAGAGGCGATGAGTGGAGAGAAGACAGAAAAATGAGAGAAAAGTTTGTGAGAGAGGTATAAGGTAATAGGAAATGAAGGATTTCACTTAAATTTTGAGAATTGCAGGAGTACAGTGAAATTTCAAAGAATGGGTTGAAATATCCCACCCAATATTCCCTCCCAAATTTTTTTCATGGAGATACGTATTTAAAAATAATAAAAGCACCAACTTGTCGGGTAGAAGCAACACCATTTTCTTTTTAATTGACACCGGGTTTTAATATTAAACAATTTAAAATCTGTCAGCTACAACCGAAACCGTGTTTTAATATTTGAAAAAATTTAAACTCTATGTCGAATTCAACCGACACGGAGTTTTAATATTAAAAACTTTTAAACCTACGTCGGATTATGCGTTTTAATATTTAAAAATTTCAAAATCTTTGTCAGCTACAACCGACATCGATTTTAAATTTGGGTTTAATATTTAAAAACTTTAAAGTCTATGTTGGTTACAACCGACACGTAGTTTTAATATTTAAAAAATTTAAAATTTATGTCGGTTACAATCGACACCATCTTGGAGAATATTTAAAAATAGTCATTAAAGTGTTTATGTCGGTTATAACTGACAGTAATTTCGGCACAATAGTAACAAGGTGTCTGAAATGTTTTATTTGCCAATATGTTATATTAAACTGACACCAACCATCGACATAATAAGCCGGTTTTGTAGTAGTAAAAAATTAGACAAAAAGAGTGTTTTGACAAAATGTTTGTCCCTTGATCCTATCCTATCCTATATATACATGTCATGATTACTAGGCACAAAACATAAAAAAAACTATATTTGTGAATATTAACTGCCTTGCCCGTCCTTCTTCCAAATGGGTCGACTTATACAAAGGCAATTATTGTCTAGATTTTACCATAAAGTCAATTTTATTGCCTTTACACTTCAATTGCCATTTGCTGTCCACTAACAAGTGGAGATGTTCTAAATAATAATGAAACAAAATATGTAAGAATAAATTGACACACCCTGATCCTAGAATCAAGGTGTGCTGGCCGTCATGTGGGCATGACGTACCCAAAAGTACGACATGAAAGCAATAGATAAGAGAAATACGAAGGAAATAAAACCAACTATTAGCAATAATAACCAACTAACGTGCTAGAGTGAGTTTAAGTGTGAAACACACATATTCAGAGCATAAGTACTAGGTACAGTCAAGTAGGACCATAACTAAATTACAACACCCGAAGGTGAGTCCTACATTTATGTAGTCTGTCAGTACGCCGTGGAAATCATCGTGGGCCACCAACACCGCTAACTAGAACCTGGAGGGGCGCAAAACAAAATTGAGTGGGTCAGTTAAACAAAGCTTTTTGAAAACATTTCAAATAATAACATTTATAACCCCTCGCTGTAAAACCTGTATACTTTCCCAGAAAATAACATAATATGCGTATAATTCTTCAAATATCTCAAATCACCAATCTTTATCAAAACCCAAAAAGTATGCCCTGCTATAAGCGTCAATAACAAAATAAGGATGCAACATTATAACAGGTGAAATAAGGAATCAACCGGAGACCTTGCAGTTGGTCCTGTACGGTTAATTCTATAGCTCAATATCCAACCAACCGGAGTCACCACAGTGACCTGTACGGCGCTACTCTGCACATACATCGGACCTACCTGAAGTAGTATGTACGATAAGAAAGGTGTCAGAATACGCTCTAGTGCTTCTCTCATCAACAGCTGTATAATAATCTAAAATCACCTACAAGTCGGAACCACCTCTCATGGTATGTACGACATGTCGGAACCCTCGAATGGTCTGTACGACATGCAAGAAGGAAATTTTGTGAAAAACATGTTCATTTGAGCAACATCTATGGCATGCAGTTAACAATTAAAGGTGGAATCATGCTTGTATGCACTCAAAAACAAAACATTACCCATGAAATTCAAAGCCTAGTAGAAAGGTGAACCAAGACTCAACTAAAAAACAAAGTGAGTTGAGAGATTTTATACCTTTATTGATTCCTCTTTGCATAAGCAAAGGCTAATCACCCAAGGAGAGGGCCTTCATTCCTTGCTTCTTAGATCCATGGATTTCTTGGATGAGGATGGTTGAAAGGATTCTCCAAGTTCCCAAAGTTGAGAACCTCTAATTTTTCCACACCAAGGATGGACTTGAAGAAGAGATAAGTGACCTAGAGGAAGTAAGATTGCTAGCTAAAATCCTCTAGGGTGGCCGACCTCTTAGAGAGAAAGGGAGAGACATTGTGTTCTCATCTTTTATCTAAAAGAAACCCTAATGAAGAAAAGGCTATAAAGTCATATTTATACCTACCATCATTGGAGTGGCAAACTTGTAATAAGTCCAAAACCCACTCCTTTATCAATATGGCCGGCCATAGGGTGTTATTGGGCTGTTTGGGCCTTTATGAATATTTAGTCATTAAGTTGTCATACAACTTAAGTCAATGGGTTTAACGTTCGAAGCCCATTGGGCCTTGAGGCCCAAAACTAACCCGAGGTCTTTAACGAACTTTATTCGTTTGATTAATTAACATATTAATTAATCCTTGCCATAAATAATTAAACCATTTAATTATCCTTACTCATCTCCGTTGTTTCTTCAATCTATACCTTACACGGTGTACGATCCATTAGGTTCCTTTTAGCGAGGCAGTGGGCGATGATAGGAGCATATTTATGCGCCTTAGTTAGCTAGTTCTTATGCATTTTCGTTATGTTTTCGTCGTTAAAGTAGTCTTTTGAGCTACTTTCATGTGTTTTCAGGCTTAAAGGGCATATGACATAAAAGGATGCAAATTGGAGCCTTTTGGAGCAAAATGGAGCTTAGATTGGAACGTACATGCTTGGAGCACAAGGAATGGACGAGTTTAAAGGGCAAAGGAGCTTAAGAAATGAAGAAATGAATGTGAAGAACAAAGAATTCAGAATTAGAAACCAAAGTTTCTAAAGTTGGAAGTTTCTATTCTTGGAGGTTTCCATTTCCGAGAGTTTCTATTCTTGGTTTTGGGCTTTCTAGAAGCCCTATCTACAAACCCTAACCCTAGCCCACTAATTTGCCGCACCTAGGCCTTTAAAATTTCTGATTTCCTTGCCTTGCAAGGCATTCTAGAAGCCTAAACCCTAGCCCACTAAACCAGCCGAACCCTAGGCCTTTTCCCTTGCAAATTCTGATTGTTTTAACCTATTTTCTGGTGGATTTGGGTTTCTAGAAACCCTAATCTGATTGCTAGGGTTTTTAAGTGCCTATATATACTCTCTTAAACCTCTTGGCTGAACATATCACCTCCCATATTCATTCTACACGCCAAAACCCTAGTTCTAGTTCTTGCCGCAGCCTTCCATCCCCAAACTCCCAACTTTCTGCCCAAATTCAACCTTGCCGCAACCTTCCATTCATCCACCATAACCACCCCTTCACACCATTCAAACACACCTTGCCGCAACCCTAATCACCATTCTACATCACAAAACCCCATCCTACATCCATACACATCTCTGCCGCACCTTTTGGAGAAGAAGGAGAGCCTTGTCGTGCATTCCATTGATGAATGAGGGCCTTGTGCGCAAGCCATCTGCATCTTTGGGAGTTTTAAGAGTTTTTTCTTCTCTTGTTTCTGTTTTCATGTTTAATTTAACTTGCTTTTCAATTATGTTAAACATGTGGAACTAATTTCTTTTTAGTTAGAGGCGAATTTGAAGCCATGGACATATGTTGGTTATGATTTGATTTACTCCAGTTATGAATTCATGAACTTTAGATGTGGTTTACTTTTCTGTTTTGATTAAGAACTTGTTTATGTATGTGGGTTGAGGGTCGACACTTAATTTGCATGCCTAAACTTGATGCTAGGATATAAGGGAATTTCACCTAATCGTTATGAACTTATATTCATGAGTAGTAAAGATCGCTAGTCACGATTGTGTTTAAGTAAACCCTAGGTTGGATTAACATGCGTATTCCATAGTTATGAATGCCTAGTCGATGTTTATGATTTCCGTTGAACTTAATGATCTTTGTTGAATGTCTCTATCATGCGTATTCCATAGTTAGGGGCTTTGATGAGGAATAATTTGGTTGTAATGCGTATCCCATTCAATCCAATGAATCTAGGGAAATCTGAAAGTTAATTTAAGCGAACCTAATTAACTTGAAGCATTGTCATTCATTGTTTGTTGAAGTCATAACTGGGAATCAAATTATATGCATATGTTCATGTGTGGATAAGGAACCCTCTAACTAGTTTCTCATCATTCTATTTCATCACAATCTGTTTTGCTTTACATTTGTTTTCAAAGTTAAGTTTTAAAGTTTTAAGTTCGTCAAAATCAATCCCCCATTTATTTTAAAGTGTTAGATTAGTTAGAAATCAATTTAGTTTGTGTTTTTAAGTGCTTTGAGTCAAGTTATAGTCCAATTGCGTCCAAATTAGTGTTAGGTACTCAAAACTGCCCAGAAAGTGGTTTTAAGGCAGTTTTGAGTCTTTTAGTTGCTGTTTTGAGTTTTTGGTTGATTTAAGTGTTTTAAACTCTAGTTTTGCATTAATTGAGTCTAGTTTAGTGTTCTACATTATGTTTTTATGTTCTTGAGTCAGTTTCACATTGATTAGCATCCCTAGTTAATCCCCGGTTTAGAACGATCCCTATTTGCTCATATACTACAATTGTCATCCATAGGGTTTAATTTGTGTGTCAAGTCAATTTTCACATCAAATTTTGGCGCCGTTGCCGGGGATTAGCAAAATTGCTAATCCCTTGTGTTATTGCCGTGTGTTTTAGTATAATTTACTTAGTTTTCTGATTTTGTTTTGTTTTCTTGGTTTATGTACTAGTGCATGACGCGGAGTTCTCGAACTGTGCATGCACATATCTTGAACTTTAACGACGATTTTGAACGTGATTTGAGAAGAAAGAGGGGGCATCCCGAACCTAGTGAACCTAGTTCAAGTTCAGAGGCCGAATCTGAGTTTGAAGAAGTGGAAGAAGAAGTTATGGCCATGGACAATCGGACCATTAAAGAGCTTTTGGCCTCGGGGTTGACCAATGCCGCACCATTATGCATTCAATACCCCGCGGCTGCCCAAGGCAAGACCGACGAATTTGAGTTGAAGTCAAGCTTGTTGCACCACATTCCGAAATACCATGGGCTTTCCATGGAAGATCCCAACAAGCATCTCAAGGAGTTCGAGGTTGTTTGTTCGAGCATGACACCCATCAATGTTGACGGGAGTATTCTGATGATGAAGGCCTTTCCATTCTCACTTTTGGAAAAGGCGAAAGATTGGCTTTACGAGTTAGCACCCGGAACGGTTACATCTTGGGATAGTATGAAAAGAGCTTTCTTGGAGAAGTTTTTCCCAACTTCAAGAGTCATTCTCTTGAGGAAACGGATTAGTGGCATCCAACAAAACCAAGGTGAATCGTTTCCTTCTTATTATGAACGTTTTAAATCACTTGTTGCTTCTTGTCCACAGCATCAAATGAAGGAGGAGCTGCTCATTAAATATTTCTACGAAGGACTCCTTCCCATGGAACGCCAAATGCTTGATGCCTCGGCGGGGGGTGCGTTGGTGGATAAAACTCTGGGGGCTGCAAAAGTTCTAATGGCCAACCGAGCACATAATGCACAACAATACGAAGGTGTTGGACAAAGGGACCCCCCACGGCCACAAGTGAATGAGGTAAGTTCTATGCCTGAGATTCAATCCCAATTAGCTAACCTTACTTCTATTGTTTCTCAGTTGGCCGAGGGAATGAAGATTCATGGACCAAGTGTGTGTGGCGTGTGTTCTATGCAAGGACATGCCAACGATCAATGCCCTCAATTGATTGAGAATGGGGGTTGGGAATCTGCCAATGCCGTGGGTTTTGGGAACCAAAATCAACCCCGCCATGATCCATACTCTAATTCCTACAATCCGGGGTGGAGGGACCATCCGAATTTCAAATGGCAGGATCCTCAACAACCCCAACAACAAGGAGGATTTAGGCAGCAACCACCGAGCTTTTATACAAAGCCATTCGTCCCCAATCAAAACCAAGTGCAAACCGCCCCACCAACCGCAGGTACGTCTTTGGATAATGATCAAGTTGTTAAGTTACTTACTACTTTGACGCAAGAAGTACAAACTCAAAATAAGGAGAGACAAATCCAAGACAAACGGGTGGACAATTTGGAGAAGCAAATGGGTCAAATTGCCGAGTTTATGGGGCAAATTAGAGAACAAGGCAGATTGCCTAGTTCAACTATTATGAATCCTAAAGGAGGCTTTGAGACCGTCAATGCAATCATGTTGAGAAGTGGTACACTGGTTGGAGCCGAACCAAAATCATCCAAATCAAGTCACGATGAGGATGAAAAGTTGCTACAAGAGGAAGCACAGGGACCAAAACTCACGGCCAAGGATGAACAATCCTTGCCGCCACCATCTAGCCCTCCTAAGCCGTCCCAAACCACCAAGGTAAGTCCAAATTCGACTTTTTCTAGTTCCATTCCACTAAATGTGCCCTTTCCTGGCAGGTTTAGGCAATCAAATAAGGAAGAAGCCGAGAAGGACATTCTAGAGACCTTTCGAAAAGTTCAAGTCAATATTCCGCTCCTTGATGCAATTAAGCAAGTCCCGAGGTATGCTAAGTTTTTAAAAGAACTTTGTACATCAAGGAGAAGGATTTCGAACAAAGAGGTGGTCCAAGTAAGTGAGAATGTTTCTGCCATGTTACAAAGGAAATTACCCCCTAAATGCAAAGATCCGGGTAGTTTTACAATTCCGTGCGTTATTGGCAAGACTAAGTTTGAACAATGCATGTTAGACTTAGGGGCTTCGATTAATGTTATGCCATACTCTATTTATGCATCTATGAACTTAGGTGAGCTTAAAAACGATGGTGTGATTATTCAATTAGCCGATCGTTCTAATGCATATCCAAAAGGTGTTTTGGAAGATGTTTTGGTGCAGGTGGGCAATTTGATTTTTCCAGCGGACTTTTACATGCTTGACATGGAGGATTCACCCTATTCTATCCCATTGCCGATACTATTAGGGAGGCCCTTCATGAAGACAGCCCAAACCAAGATTGATGTGGCTAAGGGAGAGTTAACAATGGAGTTTGGTGATGAATTGATTAAATTCAAAGTTCCTGAATATGTGAAGAATCCTAATGATGTTCGTTCTTGTTTTGCAATAGATGTGATTAAAAATGTGGGGAAGGAACATTCATGCGCACCAATCAAGAAGGATGTCCCTAGATGCATCACCAAAGAGGGTATTGGAGTGGAGCATACGAAACATGTCATTACACCCAAAATACCAAATCTGGCCGAGAGCACCACCTTTGCTGCCCCTTTTGAGTCTTCATCTACATGCATTGGTAAGCCTCCTCCTCTAATTCCAATTCCCATTTCCACTAATAGGTTATTGCCTTCTGTGGTGCAGGTACCAAATCGAATCCATGATTATGGGAGTTCTTACTTTGACCTTGGGAAGCTCAATGCCACAATCTGGGACCATCATTATCCACTGCCATACATAGACCCAATGCATGAGTATTTCAAGGAGCATGTCATGGAGGATGTACCCCTCCATGCCATGGAACCTAGTCAAGCTTAAACGGAGGTACCGTCCGGCTGGAAGACGTTAAAGCAAGCGCTTCTTGGGAGGCAACCTATGCATTCGACAAAGGAAGACCTAGAGAGCACTCCAATTCCAGATTTGCGTTCCTAAACCCTTCTCTTTGTTGTTTATTTCGTTTCTGCCATGTTCGGTTGTTAGTGGTTGTTTGTTTGTTTATGTGTTTTTGTGTTAGTCTATGCTTAAAACATTGAGGACAATGTTTGGATTAAGTGTGGGGGGGTAACCAAAGTGTTTTGATGCAAATTCGTAGGGTTCTCTCACTCATAATTTCCAATGTTGTTTCTTGCTGTTTTTAGGCGTTTTTAGGCTGTTTTGGGGTGTTTTAATGTGTTTTGATTCAAAAATCCGAAAATCCCATAAAAATTTGAAAAATTGTTTTACAAAACCCAAAAAGAGTCGTTTTTAAGTTGTTTTTGTGTGTTTGTTTGTGTCTTAGGGTACCTTCCAACACAATGATGAGGATTCGGTTTTTAATTGCATGACTGTTAAAGAGAGTTATAAACATGGATGAAAGTTTGATTTACTCTTGGTTTATGCTTGGTTGTGGTTATAACTTATGAATTCACATGTAATCATAAAAAAAAAAAAAAATTAGTTTTTGTAACATGTTTGAAGGAAGGAACTCAAACTAACGCTACAACCTTGTGAGACTTGAGCCTAAACATTATTTGGAGAGTTAAAATCTGCGCATTCTTGTTTTCTAAAGTCGTTGCATGATCTCACTATTCTTTGTTTGGTTATTACATAGAAGGCGTGTCACAGCCCGTCCCGGAATTTTAATTCCGAGGACGTGAAAAGACCAAAATGCCCTTAAGCGGGACTAAGGGGCGAAAATTTAGCAATTGGATTTACATTAGTATGTTTAAAGTTGTGTTTAGGATTTAAGTAGGGCCTCCTACCCTGATTCCCTCCCCATTTCCCGTATGTACTCTCTCTCTCTTCCCTCACGACTCTCTCACTCTCTCTGTCACTCTTCTTCTCCGTTCGAACCAAACCAACCACAAAACCACCCTAAACTTCTACCAACGACGGAGTTAAGACCACCATCAAACTCCTGGAACCTCCACGATCACGATGGTATCCATTTCAGGTAAGTTTTGCTTCGGAAAACCCCTAGTTTCCAAGTTCCTGTGAAGAGCACTGTTCATGATCTTCGAATTGGCTTTGTTTTAGGTGAAACCAAGCTCACAGTGAGCTTAAGGAAGTCCCAAGGAAGCTCGGAGTGCTTCGTTGGAAGTTTTTGGACGTAAGAACACGGAGATCGACAAGTTCAAAGTTTGGCCGGAGCTTTCGAGGCTCTTTCCGGCGAATCCCCGGCGAGTTAGGAGTTGAGGTAGGTATCAATCTCTTCGTCTCGTCAAGTACTACAACTTTCCTTTTTGAATCACTTGATTTCGTTGAGAAATGACAAAGTTATGGCAATTTGAAAAACTGCCCAGAAAACGGCCGCCGGAAAAACCAGTCCGGCGACCCAAGGAAGAAGATGATGCGCGTGGGGGCGCGTGGGCCGTGCTTGTCTTGGCGCGTGGGGGCGCGTGCTACAGTAAAAAATTATTTTAAAAAAATGTCGACGTCCGTGACGTCGAGTAGATCACTGTGGTATATTCATATACCCAAATTGAACACCGTATGAGAAAGTTATTAAGGATTGTTGGTTAGGTGTTCGAATAACGTTTTATAGTTTTCACATTTAGGTAAAAATGTGAATTGACGATCCGACCGTTGGATGGTAATGAAATTTTAGGAGGTTATCCTAGAGATATATTGTGGACCTCTGGAAGTTATGGATTTAAAATCTGAGTGGCAGATCTTCCGGATCGAACTACGTAGTGACGTATTTTATATAAGTTATATATTCTATCACTATGAATTCTGAGGTTGGATTTGATTACTATTCTAGGCGGCGATCGTCGTGACGCCTTGATGTGTGGTGCTAGGGAGTTGTTGGACGAACTCCAGGTGAGTGGGCAGTTTTGTTTTCCGTATATATATATACTTGACGTTTCCCAGAAATTGAATTGAAATGAAAATATGTTTAAAATGAAATGCATATGAGTTATGTGGAAAAACGGGAAGTGAAATACCATGCATAGAATTGATATGAAAAGTATATAGAAATGTGAGTTGAAATGCCATGCATGAATTGATATATGATGCATATGTATGAATTGGTGCGGTGGACGCACAGGTAAGAATTGATTTATGATGCATATGTATGAATTGGTGCGGTGGACGCACAGGTAAGAATTGATTTATGATGCATATGTATGAAATGGTGCGGTGGACGCACAGATGAGTATTTAATTACTGTTATGATGATGATGATATATATTGAGCTCAAATCCTGCACCATGGTTTAGTGCTTATAGTATTCACCGCATCGCACGCTCGCCTTGGATCCAAGTAGATGCTAGTCGTACAGTCCACGCGGAGTGGGTACGACAGACCAGTCGCGAGAGTGTTAGTGAGATTCCGACTGGTGGGTGACCTTAGATTATGTGCACAGATGATTTATGAGAAGCACTAGAGCGTAACTTGTGTGCAGAAGGCCGGACGGGTCACAGAGGTGACTCCGGTAGAGTGATAATGATAGATTTTGAGCTCTAGGTTCAACCGTATAGGGCTATTAGAGGGCCTACGGTTGATTACTTTCTTGCACCTGATATGATTTATGTTGATGCATTCATACCTTATTAATGTTGAGATGATGTGGCATGGCATAATTAATATGAGAAATGTTGAGATGATGTGGCATGGCATAATTAATATGAGAAATGTTGAGATGATGTGGCATGGCATAATTGTATGAAAATGTTGAGTTAATGAATTGAAGTATTGAGAATATATATATGTATATTTATATTTTATATTTCTGGGAAAGTATACATGTTTTACGGAGAGGGGTTACAACGTTTTGAGAAATGTTTGGATTTGGAAAAGAATTGTTTTACTGACCCACTCAATTTTGGTTTTGCGCCCCTCCAGGTTCAGGAATCACAAAGGTGTGGTGACTACGAGGAATTTGACGGTGTTCTGACAGATTGGACAAAATTAGGACTCACCTTCGGGTGTATCAACTTATAAATTGTATAATTAAAGCTTCCGTACTGTGCAAATGGTTACGTCACTCTCACGTGACGGCCAGCATGCCCTCCTTCGGGACGGGGTGTGTCAGTTGGTATCAGAGCATGGTTGCAATCTTGGACATCTTGAGAAGTTCTAGTGAATTATGTCAGAACTACACCGCCTCGTAGCAAGCCACTTAGTTAGAGGAATTTAGTCTCCCTAATATAGCGGTTTAGGGAAAACTATTATTATGGTGATTCAGTCTATTATAAAAAGGGACATTTTAAGACGGATTATGAGTCGAATTTGAATCACCTTATGAAATGATGAACCTGAGGGAGCGAAGTAACGGTTTAACCATTTGGAAAAGATGTTTCAGATTATGCAAGTTAAAGGAAATTTCCTTCTGACAAGGGGTCGAGACAACTACCTGGTTTTGGGTATGAATTTGTATCTTGGTGGAAACAGGATTGTTAATTGTTGTCACCGGAGGAAACAGCTGATAGAGAATTATTTAAGGACTTGTTTAAGGAAAAGTTTATCCCTCCGGTATTTATCGATGGTAGTAAGCAAGAGTTTGCAAATGTGAATCAAGGAAGTTGACGATAAATGAATATTATAGAAAGTTTTCAGACTTGCCTCGTTCCATCCAGATATTTGAGACAAGGTGTCTCGAGTAAAGGAAATGTACCTTGTGCAGCAGGTACAAAATTAACACTTTGGGAAGTGTGAAATTAAGGAATGTGTTTATGTGAACAGAGGGGACACAAAATTGTGAATCGTCCCTAGAATCAGTTGTACTCAACAATTTTCCATGATATCATAGTGTTGATTCAGTAGAGTTATGGACTTAGTAGTTTGGTCGGATTGACCGTGAGTACAGAGAGATTTGATGAGTTATATGTTCAGCCGTACAGACCATGAGAAGTGGATTCGACTGACACATGAGAAATTGGTGAGTTATAGGCTCGGCCGTACCGACCACGCGGAGTGGATCCGGCCGACGTATTATTGAGATAAGAGTTGAATCAGCCGTATTGGTCATTCTAGTTGACTTCGGCTGATATATTTCTTATTATGTATGTTATATCTTTGAGAGTGGTTGCCTACTTATCGAGACAACGATGATTTATCAGTATTGCGGGCTGCAGACCGTAATATTAATAACTCATTTGTGGATTCGTTAAGCAAGCAACCCGGTAGATTATTTTATGTTAGTGTTGTACCTATTTAGAATGTTCAGTAATAATAAAGTATGTATTGCTTTAGAGTGATTGTTTATAGTTGTGACTAGATGGAATGTTACGGGAAACCAGTTACTTTCCATCGAGTTGATTAATTAGAGGTTACTTTGGTGGGCATACAAAGTGAAATGAGTTCAGCCATTATTTATGCTGTGAAAGCAAAGATATTGTTTTGAAAGGCTGCCCAAAAATACTTAGTTCATGTGGTGCTAAATGATGTTGTTTGGAGTAGTGTGAATAATGTCGAAAGGGTTAGACTTTTCTTGATGTCTTCCCTGAAAGTATACCTGGATTGCCTTCAGGCAGAGATATGAGATTCACTATTGATTTGTTGCCAGGTATAGATTTATGTTAAAGATTGGTTCATGATGAGTTAAGGGAATTGGAAATTCAGTTGAAAGAATTGGTTGATAAAAGTTTTATTCAACCTAGTACAACACTTTTGAGGAGCCCTAGTTTGTTGGTGAGGAAGAAAATGGATCTTGAGACTGTTCATTGATTATAGACAATGGAGTCGGGTAACGATTGAGAACCGTTATCCATGGTGATGTACTGATGTTTATTTAACCAGCTCAGAAGTAATTGCGAAGATTCAAAGATTGAATTGAGATCTGGTTACTACCAATTGAATATTATAAGTGACGTTGATCATAAGATGGTTTTCTGGACTTGTTATGGTCCTTATGAAGTTTGGTGATGCTATGTGGATACTCATGCGGTTTTATGAGTTGATGGATGAAGTATTCCAATAATGCCTTGATAAATTGATATCATTTTTATTGAAGATATTCTGGCATATTCTGAGCCAGAGCAGAGCATGTAAACGTATTAAGTCGGTGAAGCAAAGATTGAGAGAACGTTGGTTGTATGCTAAGTAGCAAATGCTAAAGTTAGATGAATCAGGTGGCATTCTGAGATTTGTTATATATTCTTAAGGTATTCAAGTGAATCCTTAAAAGATAGCAGAATTGAGAAATTGGAACAACCACAAGCTGTAATTGAGATTCGGAATTTCTTAACTTACCAGGCTATCTTGGATGGTTGTGAAAGATTTTTCAGTCATTGCTTTGTCATTAACGAGACTGTGGAGAAAAGAGGTTATGTATGAGTGGGAAGGAAATTGTGAGCAAAGGATTCAACAACTGAAGTATTTCCTCACTCATACATGTATTTTAGTAATCCTAGAAGATAGTGGTAATCATAAATTTTTAGTGATGTTTCTTGAATGGTATTGGAGGCATGTTGATGCAAATGTTAGGGTGATTGCATACGTTTCACGATAAATGGAACCTCATGAGATGAATTACCCTACGGATGACTTGGAAGTCATGATTACCATTTTTGCTGTGAAGTTATGAAGGCATTATATTTGGTAAGAATGCAAGATTTTACGAATCCAAAAGTCTTCAATATTCATTACTTGGAAAGATTTTGATATGAGGCAGCAAAAGTGAATTGTATTGTTAAATGAACATGATTGTACGATCAGGGTGATCGTAGAATTGTTCTAGCTGAAGCACTTGGTGAGAAGACTACAGTAAGATTAATGTCAGGCACGCTTGCCAAGATTATCTTCTCGTGGATTGAAAATCAATTAAAGTAAAATTAAGAATGGAAGATCGAGAAGAAGTTATACTTGTTAAATTTCAAGTTAGGCCTGTTTGGTAAGGTCGTACTCGAAACTTAAATGTTTGACGAGGAATTTAAGAATTAACCACGGCAAGGAAAGAAAGGAAAAAGAATGAGTACATGATTCGTGAAACAAATGGTATGTGGATACAAGAAAGTATGAAGTATGTACCGAATGCTGAGGATTTAAAGCAAGCAAATTTGGATGAAGTACATTGTTCAACTTCTGCAATATTCCAAAAGTAATAAGATTTATCATACCATTCGACAGTTTTATTTGGTCTGCAGATTGAGGCAGAAAAAGATAAACCTTTGGATTGAGATAACTATTTTCTGTTTCGCAGTGGAAATGGAAAGATATTACTTGGATTTTGTGTACAAGTTTCCTTGTACATAGGATGGTTATGATTGAATTTGAAGCGATAGTTGGTCAATGTACCAAGTTAGTACATTTACTCCAGGGTTGAGTAACGGTACTTATTTGTTTTATAGAAAGAAGAATTGGTTTACGGAACTGCTAAGTTTCTTAAGTATGTTGGTTGCGCAGTTTCCGAAGTGAAGCCATAAGGTTCATGAAGTGTGTCATGTGTGTGTTTTGTTGACTTGTGAATGGAATATTTCTGGGTAGAGAAAGATTCGATCAAGAAAGAGTTTTTGTAAACCCTGAGACTATGGATGAGTCTCCTCAAAGTATTCAGGTGATTAAGTTAACCTGAAGAAACCAGGAATGGCAAAAGAGATCAACATATGAATATGCCACTAATCGAGTGTATAATGTAGATGATTTTATATTTTTGGAAATTTCACCATGAAAAGAAATAGCAAGATTTGGAAAGGAAGACAAGATAAGTCTTAGACACATCAGATCGATTTGATCACTAAAGGAATCGATGAAGTTGCATACAAGTGGTGATGTCTTCAGAGTTGGCTAAGGTACTTAATGTATTTTGGGTTCGATACGTTGTCACTAGGTGGCAAATTCGTCACATGAGATCCTGATGCAACTATTGAGAGTTAAATTGGATTCGACTTGATAAGGAACCAAGGATGACTTTGGATTGGAAAAAGAAGGTCCTGAGAATTAAGACAGAGTAAGTGGTAAAAGCTTTGTGAAGGAAATCATTCAGTAGAAAATTATGTTGGAGAAAGAGAATCGGATGAGAGAGAATTACCCGAGGCTATTGTATGAGTATAGATGTTTTAGTTGGTTGCTGGAATTTCGGGGACGAAATTCTATAAGGAGGGAAGATTGTCACAGCCCGTCCCGGAATTTTAATTCCGAGGACGTGAAAAGACCAAAATGCCCTTAAGCGGGACTAAGGGGCGAAAATTTAGCAATTGGATTTACATTAGTATGTTTAAAGTTGTGTTTAGGATTTAAGTAGGGCCTCCTACCCTGATTCCCTCCCCATTTCCCGTATGTACTCTCTCTCTCTTCCCTCACGACTCTCTCACTCTCTCTGTCACTCTTCTTCTCCGTTCGAACCAAACCAACCACAAAACCACCCTAAACTTCTACCAACGACGGAGTTAAGACCACCATCAAACTCCTGGAACCTCCACGATCACGATGGTATCCATTTCAGGTAAGTTTTGCTTCGGAAAACCCCTAGTTTCCAAGTTCCTGTGAAGAGCACTGTTCATGATCTTCGAATTGGCTTTGTTTTAGGTGAAACCAAGCTCACAGTGAGCTTAAGGAAGTCCCAAGGAAGCTCGGAGTGCTTCGTTGGAAGTTTTTGGACGTAAGAACACGGAGATCGACAAGTTCAAAGTTTGGCCGGAGCTTTCGAGGCTCTTTCCGGCGAATCCCCGGCGAGTTAGGAGTTGAGGTAGGTATCAATCTCTTCGTCTCGTCAAGTACTACAACTTTCCTTTTTGAATCACTTGATTTCGTTGAGAAATGACAAAGTTATGGCAATTTGAAAAACTGCCCAGAAAACGGCCGCCGGAAAAACCAGTCCGGCGACCCAAGGAAGAAGATGATGCGCGTGGGGGCGCGTGGGCCGTGCTTGTCTTGGCGCGTGGGGGCGCGTGCTACAGTAAAAAATTATTTTAAAAAAATGTCGACGTCCGTGACGTCGAGTAGATCACTGTGGTATATTCATATACCCAAATTGAACACCGTATGAGAAAGTTATTAAGGATTGTTGGTTAGGTGTTCGAATAACGTTTTATAGTTTTCACATTTAGGTAAAAATGTGAATTGACGATCCGACCGTTGGATGGTAATGAAATTTTAGGAGGTTATCCTAGAGATATATTGTGGACCTCTGGAAGTTATGGATTTAAAATCTGAGTGGCAGATCTTCCGGATCGAACTACGTAGTGACGTATTTTATATAAGTTATATATTCTATCACTATGAATTCTGAGGTTGGATTTGATTACTATTCTAGGCGGCGATCGTCGTGACGCCTTGATGTGTGGTGCTAGGGAGTTGTTGGACGAACTCCAGGTGAGTGGGCAGTTTTGTTTTCCGTATATATATATACTTGACGTTTCCCAGAAATTGAATTGAAATGAAAATATGTTTAAAATGAAATGCATATGAGTTATGTGGAAAAACGGGAAGTGAAATACCATGCATAGAATTGATATGAAAAGTATATAGAAATGTGAGTTGAAATGCCATGCATGAATTGATATATGATGCATATGTATGAATTGGTGCGGTGGACGCACAGGTAAGAATTGATTTATGATGCATATGTATGAATTGGTGCGGTGGACGCACAGGTAAGAATTGATTTATGATGCATATGTATGAAATGGTGCGGTGGACGCACAGATGAGTATTTAATTACTGTTATGATGATGATGATATATATTGAGCTCAAATCCTGCACCATGGTTTAGTGCTTATAGTATTCACCGCATCGCACGCTCGCCTTGGATCCAAGTAGATGCTAGTCGTACAGTCCACGCGGAGTGGGTACGACAGACCAGTCGCGAGAGTGTTAGTGAGATTCCGACTGGTGGGTGACCTTAGATTATGTGCACAGATGATTTATGAGAAGCACTAGAGCGTAACTTGTGTGCAGAAGGCCGGACGGGTCACAGAGGTGACTCCGGTAGAGTGATAATGATAGATTTTGAGCTCTAGGTTCAACCGTATAGGGCTATTAGAGGGCCTACGGTTGATTACTTTCTTGCACCTGATATGATTTATGTTGATGCATTCATACCTTATTAATGTTGAGATGATGTGGCATGGCATAATTAATATGAGAAATGTTGAGATGATGTGGCATGGCATAATTAATATGAGAAATGTTGAGATGATGTGGCATGGCATAATTGTATGAAAATGTTGAGTTAATGAATTGAAGTATTGAGAATATATATATGTATATTTATATTTTATATTTCTGGGAAAGTATACATGTTTTACGGAGAGGGGTTACAACGTTTTGAGAAATGTTTGGATTTGGAAAAGAATTGTTTTACTGACCCACTCAATTTTGGTTTTGCGCCCCTCCAGGTTCAGGAATCACAAAGGTGTGGTGACTACGAGGAATTTGACGGTGTTCTGACAGATTGGACAAAATTAGGACTCACCTTCGGGTGTATCAACTTATAAATTGTATAATTAAAGCTTCCGTACTGTGCAAATGGTTACGTCACTCTCACGTGACGGCCATCATGCCCTCCTTCGGGACGGGGTGTGTCAAGGCGTTTCATCACTTTAGTTCCAAATGCTAGAACTCATGCCAATTTCATTCAAAACATTTCATTGAATTGCATAACACGTATTCAAGATGAAGTTGTTTAGTAGTTACCACCATAGCCAAAAAGCCTTCATTCCATACATTTGTTTTTGTAGGTTTTAGCCCCGTTGAGCCTTGTTTAGCCTATATTGTTTGTTAACCCACGTTATCCTTACCTAGCCTAGATTAGGACCATCCATACCCTTGTTCTTAAAGCATAGTAAGCATGACTTAAAATGAATTCCTTTTGATCAAGGGTGTGCAAAAAACAAATGTGGGGGAAAGTGAGCCTTGTGTATTGTGTGCCAAAGTCTTAAATGAGGCATGGGGTAGAAAAGAAAAAGAAAAGAAAAAAAAATGTGAAAAGTGTGAAAAAGAGTTGAAAGAGCATGAAAATGAGTTCTAAGGTGTTGGTTGTTGAAGAATGGGTCCAAAACAGTGAATTTGACCCTAAGTGTTGCATGAATTTCCCCTTTGAGTTTAAAAGTTGATTTTTGCATTCAAAAGTGAATTCTAAGTGTCAATTTCATTGCTTTGCTTACTATTGTTTTAAGAACGTTTGTTTACCCTTCACCTTTCTTTGTTAGCCAATACCCCAAGCCCCGTTACAACCCTTAACTTCTATCTTGAGTGTTGTGTATTTCAATTTGTGGAGTTTGGGATTGGTATGAGCATATGGTGTCACTGGTTCTCGCGTCTAAGTAGTAGCATTCCTTTCATGAGATCATATACATGCTTATTAAATTCAGAAAAAGCTTTCCTTGTTATAACATATGTGAGCATTCGTTTTCATATTTACATCAATCTTCTCACATATAACTAGTATAGGGTGTGTAGTCAGAAAATCTGTGTGAAAATTGAGTGCATATCTAGTGAGGATTTGAGCAAATTCTCTAAGGCATGTTACTACATTCAAAATCATGTTTTACTTGGTTAAATGCGAACTAGTACGTGGTAACTATAATTAAGTATGTGCTTAAGTGTAAAGATGGCTAAAATCTGTGGGAATGGTGATTTTTAATATGTCATGTGCATTGGAAATCCCTGAGGCAAACGTTGGAAGGTTTAGGTTATTTTTGTTTGTTTTGTTTCGTTTTGCTTTTCTTTTGTTTCTTTGTTTTGCTCGAGGACTAGCAAAAGCTAAGTGTGGGGGAATTTGATAGGAGCATATTTATGCGCCTTAGTTAGCTAGTTCTTATGCATTTTCGTTATGTTTTCGTCGTTAAAGTAGTCTTTTGAGCTACTTTCATGTGTTTTCAGGCTTAAAGGGCATATGACATAAAAGGATGCAAATTGGAGCCTTTTGGAGCAAAATGGAGCTTAGATTGGAACGTACATGCTTGGAGCACAAGGAATGGACGAGTTTAAAGGGCAAAGGAGCTTAAGAAATGAAGAAATGAATGTGAAGAACAAAGAATTCAGAATTAGAAACCAAAGTTTCTAAAGTTGGAAGTTTCTATTCTTGGAGGTTTCCATTTCCGAGAGTTTCTATTCTTGGTTTTGGGCTTTCTAGAAGCCCTATCTACAAACCCTAACCCTAGCCCACTAATTTGCCGCACCTAGGCCTTTAAAATTTCTGATTTCCTTGCCTTGCAAGGCATTCTAGAAGCCTAAACCCTAGCCCACTAAACCAGCCGAACCCTAGGCCTTTTCCCTTGCAAATTCTGATTGTTTTAACCTATTTTCTGGTGGATTTGGGTTTCTAGAAACCCTAATCTGATTGCTAGGGTTTTTAAGTGCCTATATATACTCTCTTAAACCTCTTGGCCGAACATATCACCTCCCATATTCATTCTACACGCCAAAACCCTAGTTCTAGTTCTTGCCGCAGCCTTCCATCCCCAAACTCCCAACTTTCTGCCCAAATTCAACCTTGCCGCAACCTTCCATTCAAATAACCATTCATCCACCATAACCACCCCTTCACACCATTCAAACACACCTTGCCGCAACCCTAATCACCATTCTACATCACAAAACCCCATCCTACATCCATACACATCTCTGCCGCACCTTTTGGAGAAGAAGGAGAGCCTTGTCGTGCATTCCATTGATGAATGAGGGCCTTGTGCGCAAGCCATCTGCATCTTTGGGAGTTTTAAGAGTTTTTTCTTCTCTTGTTTCTGTTTTCATGTTTAATTTAACTTGCTTTTCAATTATGTTAAACATGTGGAACTAATTTCTTTTTAGTTAGAGGCGAATTTGAAGCCATGGACATATGTTGGTTATGATTTGATTTACTCCAGTTATGAATTCATGAACTTTAGATGTGGTTTACTTTTCTGTTTTGATTAAGAACTTGTTTATGTATGTGGGTTGAGGGTCGACACTTAATTTGCATGCCTAAACTTGATGCTAGGATATAAGGGAATTTCACCTAATCGTTATGAACTTATATTCATGAGTAGTAAAGATCGCTAGTCACGATTGTGTTTAAGTAAACCCTAGGTTGGATTAACATGCGTATTCCATAGTTATGAATGCCTAGTCGATGTTTATGATTTCCGTTGAACTTAATGATCTTTGTTGAATGTCTCTATCATGCGTATTCCATAGTTAGGGGCTTTGATGAGGAATAATTTGGTTGTAATGCGTATCCCATTCAATCCAATGAATCTAGGGAAATCTGAAAGTTAATTTAAGCGAACCTAATTAACTTGAAGCATTGTCATTCATTGTTTGTTGAAGTCATAACTGGGAATCAAATTATATGCATATGTTCATGTGTGGATAAGGAACCCTCTAACTAGTTTCTCATCATTCTATTTCATCACAATCTGTTTTGCTTTACATTTGTTTTCAAAGTTAAGTTTTAAAGTTTTAAGTTCGTCAAAATCAATCCCCCATTTATTTTAAAGTGTTAGATTAGTTAGAAATCAATTTAGTTTGTGTTTTTAAGTGCTTTGAGTCAAGTTATAGTCCAATTGCGTCCAAATTAGTGTTAGGTACTCAAAACTGCCCAGAAAGTGGTTTTAAGGCAGTTTTGAGTCTTTTAGTTGCTGTTTTGAGTTTTTGGTTGATTTAAGTGTTTTAAACTCTAGTTTTGCATTAATTGAGTCTAGTTTAGTGTTCTACATTATGTTTTTATGTTCTTGAGTCAGTTTCACATTGATTAGCATCCCTAGTTAATCCCCGGTTTAGAACGATCCCTATTTGCTCATATACTACAATTGTCATCCATAGGGTTTAATTTGTGTGTCAAGTCAATTTTCACATCAGGCGATTAGAACTCTTTCAAATCGATTGTGAATTGAAACTTACTTTCAATTCTCCCTTTAGTGATTATACACGTTTAGGGCTTCCACAAACCATGAGTGACACCTAGCAGTATGTCATGGTTACCCAAGCAAATCAAAAGAGGTGGAGAACCTATTTAGTTTAGGATTACAATGCAATACGGTCTTTCTCTAATACAATACTCTTGACCACATTGTTTGGTTTGATAGTTTAATCATGTCTACTATCCAATGTGATTCATTTACTTATATGATTACCTTGAATGTGATTTGAAATGACTTCCTAAATCTCATTCATACTCTGGCCAGAGATTCTTAATCATATCATAGAGTATTCTCCCTCAAACGGTTTGAAGGTTAGAGATCCCTTCTTGCGCATTCACTTGCCTCCATGGCTAAGTGACTTAACCCCAACTATGCTGTGGACACCCTCTGACAGAGTGACTTTGACATAGTCAAAGATCAAGGACCTAACCACAAGACAACTATGATGCCTCAGGTCAAAGGACTACTTTGCATTATCCCAACCATGAGTTCTCATGTGATATGAGTATGAGAACTCCTCGTTGATCGTGTTTAGTGGACTCATTCTCTATTGAGCACCTACATGCTTGTCTTGGTGTCAATCACACCAATGACTCGAGACCAGTCACTCTCCCTTAGAAAAGACACAACACGTACTTATCTTAACGGACTGTCAATGCCCAATTGGCAATCCTATGATCAGGAACGTTTAGGATATGTATACGAAAAAGAATGGTCTCATGAATCTAACTTCTTTAAATTACATTCTCCTAATTACATATTCCTTGGACTTATCGTTTAAGCATATAACATTTATATGAGACGGCTTAAAACAATAATCTTTGCCCTTGATATTAAACTAGATTAGTTTAACATGTGAAATGTCCGTAAAGTATCATCATATGATTGGTTTTAGGGCACATTTCCAACAATCTCCCACTTGTACTAGAGCCAATCAGCTTGGTCATCAGTGATGATACCTCTTCTGTAGTCATTTCAAAAATGGCTGAGTAGTAGGCCTAGACAATGGATATCTATATGTTATCCATAGAAGCAAGCTTGAGAATAACGACGTCACCATTATACATGATTCTCAATCATGTGGTTTAGTCTCTCATTTGAGTTCGGATCTTGATGAGACCGTGATTCCCTGGCTTGAGCTATCGCCCCATTAGTGTCGTAGTGTCGGTACACTGGAGACACTTTCTGGTTAGAATCGAATAGAGAGTTCATAAATGAACTTTCCCATCCAAACAACATTGTTGTAAGCTTCTATATGGCAATATATTTTGCATTCATAATGGAACACACTAAAGTCATTACTTTTAATGTTTCCATCCAAATATCTATTTAGTCATAATAAAGAGATATCTGATTATCTCTTCATTTATAATGAAGAAACATCCAATAATGGATTAGATTCATAATCTAATACATTTACGCTTCCATTACGTTACTCTAATTCTTCCTCATTCTTGAGGAATCCATCCTTTATTATTTCTCAAATACTTAAGGATTCACTTAACAGTTGCCACGGTTCTGATCCTGGGCTTGCATTGATATAGTCTTGTACCGATCTTGGTACAACTCATATCAACGTTTTTCATACAATATGAAATACATAAATCATCTTTTTGCGTATACATAAAGGATTCTATTTACGCATTATTTCTTTGGGAGTCAAAGGGTATGTTCCCTTTGAGAAGAGCTACCTCCTAGTCTCACTAGAGTTGTTCTTCTGATTGAAGTTTATCATCATATGAGAAACTTCCTAGCATCTTTTGTCTATCATTAGGGCTTGATATAATCCAATTATACCCTGAAATCTATCATTATAGATTTCCATCCCATGTTTATAGACTATGTCTCCCATATACATTCTATCGTTATAGAATGTTTAAAGTCATAACTTTAACGAAGAAGTATTGTTTAAAGTCATAACTTTAACGAAAAAGTATTCTTTTCATTTCCAAAATTAATATATCATATATGTGTTAAATTTTAGGAACATGATTAACTCCCACTAATCTTTTGTAAACTTAGTAAACAAAAGATTCATTTACATCTTTATGAGAAATCAATTGATTTGATCTTTCTCTCATAAGACGCTTATAGCTCCCACTAGCTTGCCAAGATCCATGATGGATGGATCTCTATAACTTACATGTCTTGTGATTCATAGTTTTAGACATATATTATCAAGACTATCTTAATAATGGTTTCGGAAACCCATATTATGTCCAAACATTGAATCACCATTTAGTTGTAGCTAGCAATCTTCGAATTAATTGAAACCAAGACTACGTGAAAGATGGTTTCTTCCAAGTCAACCATTCTCTTTCATTGTAGTCACCTTAAGCTAACAATTAGCTGTGAAGGTTTCATTATTTCGGGTCAAATGGTATTTTACCATTTCCTTGAGTATATGTCGTATATACACTCAATGTAGTCATAAGGATTTTCATTCTTATTTCTTTCGAATTAAGAGGTGTAACTCTATGACATAGTCATAAAGTTCAAACCATTCAACTGAGACAGTTTATAAATCCTTCTCGACTACCTTGGAGCTTGTGGTGTAGGAACTAGGTTGTTATATTTGTTGATTATCATCTTGTCCCAAGAACCCATTCTTTGAGTTCTATCTCTCGTTCATTTGCGCTTAGGCAAATCATATTGTAGGATTACAATGAACTACCCAACAAAACAACATTTGTTAGTTGGTTTATAGAAGTGATACCCAAAGGTCAATTTAAGGATATCCACAAGATAATTCTCAAACAAATATTGCTTATTAGCACACAACCCCAAATCTTAACATGATTAAGATTTGTCTTTCTTTCCAACTACATCCTATGGAGTCATGAAAATTTTGGAAGATCTTCTAATTGACAATCATATTGTCTTAGAAGTATATATCCTATATATATATGGGTAATTGATAACATCCAACGAACTAAATCTTATTCGAGTTCGTTCTTCTCTTAATGGAGAAATCCATTATCATATGATGCTTCTTTCCTTGATATCTTTCAAGGAAACTGTTCTATAGTGTTACCTTTCCTTGGATCAAATCTAAGGAAGTAAATACTTTAGACATCTTACTCATCAACTTACATTTCTTGAATTCTTTGAAACCTTTTGCAAAGTATTCGGACTTGTGTTTATTCAAAATAAATGATAGTCCAACCGAGAGTGATCTTCGGTGAATGTCATACAACATGAGTAGTATTATGTTGTGGACAAGTGTCACCAACATCTAAGTGAATTAACCTCAACAACTTTGTGATTCTTTCTTCCTTTCCAAAAGAATAAAGATTCAAACATTTTGCCTCTATGCAATTTTAACAAGAAGGCATTGGATCCGGATCTAATGATCCAAAGCATCCATCTATGACCAACTCGTAATTTATGTTTTAGAGGTATCACAACTCAGTTGGGATTAGTCACTACCTTGCAACCTTTTGGGTTTTAAGCATCGTTATATTCTAAACAGTTAACACTACCATATCATCTCTACTATAGAGATAATCAATTAGATTACAATAATATAATCATTCATTAATAAAGAACAATGTTTTGTCAAACAAAACATTCATCCATCTCTCATAGTGACGGAATTAAGTTCCTTAAAATTGGAATGTAAAGACAATCTTTGGTTTTTCCAATTTCTTTGGTAGTTCATATGAGGAAGTAAGTACGATTTGCTTTCGCAGAGATCTACATTTGATTCACGTTCCGAATGTGAAGTACTTTCTCTTCAATCATTAATCTTCTACTTCTTATTAGCCACACTTTTACAACGACTGTAAAACATAGTCACTAATACGGAATCAAGCATTCAAGTAGAAGAACCAACTGTTTTGAACTTTTCAAGAACAATTTACAACACCTTTAAAAGGTGTGTTCTTGACAGTTGCAAGACATTTCTTGCAAATACCCCTTCCAATGTCCATCATTTCATAAAGAAAGTTTGTTCCCTTGGAGTTATTTCCCCTTCTTCATTTGACTTCTCCTTTGACTACAATAGTCATGGTCCCTAAACTCCCATTATCTCTCTTGAAACTTATTTCAATTGTGTTATACACATCAAACGATTTGGAGACCGTGTGGTTATTGTTCACTATATAGTTTACAATAAACTTAGTGAACCATTTGGATAGGGACACAAAGGTGAAGTCCTTGCCTAGTTTCCGTTTCTATAAGTGGTTTAACACTTCAACACTCAATGATTCAAAATCATCATAAGTCCATGTGGATGGACTATTTTTGTCAACCAACCATTATGTTCTAAACATAATTACAAACTTTCAAGAGTTGTTCAAGGCAACTCTCATTTCTTCATACAACAATTTGTAAGTGAAGAATCATGGCACATAAAGTGTCCATGCCCTTGTGCTTACTTCTCAAGTTCCTTGTTCATGTAACAAAGAAACATGCACTAATGTTTGCATCAGCTAAGAGTTGTCCAAAGAAACTCTTATTTCTTCATACAACAATTTGTAATTGAAGAATTATGACATTAAAAGTGTTGTCCTCTTTATGATAGACTTATCTAACATGTTCTTCCAATGATACATTATCAATAGGAAGATTGTGAGGATGAGACTACTTAGGTACAGATACAAGCCATTATAGACAATCTATGGGATTGTAGTACCAAGTCCGGAAACTAAAGCTTTCGGCTTTTTCTTTGTCAAGTTTTGGATAGCGTTTGCAAATATATTGGTAAATAAATACATAACGAATATAAATTGATTGATTTTAAGCCATTTGATCCGGGTCTTTAAATCAAATGCACCACCCATATTTTTCGCAAATTCCATATCCCTCATCGGAATTCGAGAGTTTTGGAGGAAACTCTTAGTAGGGTATGGGAGACTCATCATTACCAAGCCCACCTCACAATGATATGATGTTGGCTGGTATCAATAATAATGAGAGAGTACGCTTACTCATTTGCATCTCTTGCAAGTACCCATCTTATTTGGCCTCTAGAGAATGAAGCCTCACAATGATATGATGTTGGCTCCATTGCAATTAGTTAAGTCATTCCCACCATGCAAGTTCGAGTAGGGGGTTCAAGAACAACCTCACAATGATATGATGTTGATCATTCTCGTTGCCTACCTTCATAACATCATATATGCATATAGAACTCCTCCTAAGTGTAAGCACGCACTTTGTACTCCCCCATGATAGGGTGAAGTCGGTGTTCGAGTCACAAACGATCGGAGCCTACGACAGTGGAAGGCCACGAAAGAGTGTTCAAAGCACTCTCATGCTTATCAACTTAATAATGATTTGGTTGAGGGTTTTAGGTCTCATCACATATAAACATACATTTTAATCTTATTAAAACAATTTGGTCCTATTACAACTATTGGTCCATATGATTGATTTAGTAGTATATGATGATAGGAGCATAATTATGCGACTTAATTGGCTTGTTCTCGTGCATTTACGTTGTGTTTCCTTAGTTATTTTAGTGTTTAAAGTCACTTTTGTGTGTTTTCAGATTCCAAGGACAAAGTATGCAAGAAGTTGCATTTTTGAGCCTTTTGGAGCAAAATGGAGCTTGGAATGATTATCACATGCTCGGAGCACAAGGAATGGACGTAATTGAAGATTTGAAGAAGTTAGGATTCCTAATCAACGAAGGATTCCTAATTGACGAAGGATTCCTAATTGAAGATGGATTCCTATTCAAACGAGGATTCCTAGAAGAACAAGGATTCCTACTCCAAGAAGGATTCCTACTTGAAATAGGAAAGTTAAGCCAAGGTTTCCTACTATGGTTTGACCTTTCCTAAATGTTCCTAAGTTTTATCAACTTTGAAGGCATCCTAAGCATTCTAGGACATCAAATACACATCTCTTGCACATTGTGAACCCTTGCCGCACCCCTTTGACATTTCCTCTTCCTTGCCGTGCAAGGGAGAGGGTTATTTCCTGATTCTATGCTTTAAAACACATTCATAATGTGTTTTAGGACCTTGCCGCATATCCCCTTGCCCTTTCCTTTAATTTTCTGATTGTGTTTCCTATTTCTAGAAGCCTTAGACTTAATTTCTGATTACCTAAATAACCTAGGGTTTTAATTCCTGAAATCCTTTAAATAAACTCCCTTGGTGCAGCCACAAAACATCCATATACTGACCATTCACGCCAGAAACGCCATTCCACTCTTAGCCGCACCATTCTACCACCATTCACCCTATTTTCTGCCCAAAAACTACCCTAGCCGACCCCTACATCCATCCTAACCTTAATTCCATCCTTCTACATCATCCATCACTCCCAAAACTCACCCCCAACCCTTGTGCCGCAGCAATGGAGAGGAAGAAGAAGTGCTTGAAGGTTCTAGCTGTTCAACATCGAATCGTTGGAATATTTAGGTGTTCTCATTCTTATATTTACAATGTATAAATCTGTTTTCCTTTGTTTTGTGAACATGAGGAACTAAGCCTTTTTGGCTAGGGGGTTATTCGATACCATGATTATGCTTGCAAGATGAATTGATTACGTCTAATTGTTATTTCATGAATTATGAATGCAATTTGCTTAACCGTTTGATTGATGACTTATTTTTGTGTGTTAATTAAGGTGGCCAACTTAGTTTTCATGCAGGAATTTGAAGCTAAAGCATAAGGAAGTTTCACCTAATAGTTACAACCTTATGTTTGCAAGTAGTGGAGGTCGCTTATAAACGATCGTGTTAAGTGAATTCTTGGCAAACGTTTCATGCTTTTCATAGTAACAATTGCCTCGTCAATGCTTATAGTTTTCATGAAGCGTAATGATCTTTGATTGTACCTTTATTGTGCTTTTCACGTAAAGGACTTTTAGAGAATGTTTTGAGTTGTTGCATGTGCATTCCCATCCAACTCACTAACTTTAGGAAAACTTGAAGGTTAAAAAAGTGCTATCACAGTTAACCTAGGGCGTTGAGATTCATAGTTTATTGAAAGAAGCAACTGGAAATCAAAGTTGAATGCAAGTGTATCATGTGTGGAGAAGAACCCTCTAGTTAGTCTATCACCCATCAATTTACTTAATTCTGTCTAAAAATCTGTTTACATTGTTCTTGCTTTGTTTTATTTATTTTCGTCCAAAATCAACCCCATTTTATTTCTTTGAGTCATATTAACTAGAACTTGTCTGAGAATATGTTTTTAGATGTTTTAGGTCATTAGAAAACCAAAATTCGTCCAAGTTGTGTTAGAGTCCCAAAACTGCCCAGAAAGTGGTTTTTAGGCAGTTTTGAGTGTTTGTTTGCTGTTTTGAGTCTTTTGGTTTGTTTTAGAGTTTAGTTTTGCATTCTTTGAGTCTAGTTTAGTATTTTAAACTTTGTTTTACAGATTTGAGTCAGTTTAGAGTGTTTTAACAATCCCTCCTAATCCCCGGTTTAAGAACGATCCCTACTTATCCATACTACAATTGTCAACAAGAGGGTTAATTTGTGTGTTAACTTATTTTTCACATCATGACTTGAAGTTCCCAACCTATTCGTGAGCATATTTTGGACTCTGACAACGATTTTGAGAGAACTTTGAGAAGAAGGAGGAACCAACAAGAGTCTAACCCACCTAGCCCGGAACCTGACCTTGAAGAACAAGTTCTAGAAGAGGAGGACGAACCCACGACACAAGTGGGGTGAAGGAGGGCAAGGCATGGCCATGGATAACCGTACACTAAAGGAGCTTTCCGCCTAGGGATTGGATACTGCCGCACCCTTGTGTATCCAATATCCCACGGCTGCTCAAGGTAAAGCCGAAGAGTTTGAGTTAAAGTCAAGTTTGCTCCACCACATTCCAAAGTTCCATGGGCTGTCCATGGAGGACCCTAACAAGCATTTGAAAGAATTTGAGGTGGTTTGCTCAAGTATGACTCCGGTTAACGTCGACGGAAGTATTTTGAAGATGAAGGCTTTTCCATTCTCTTTGATGGACAAAGCCAAGGATTGGTTATACGAATTGGCTCCCGGAACAGTTACGTCTTGGGAGAGTATGAAGAGGGCATTTTTGGAGAAGTTCTTCCCAACTTCTCGAATCATCCTTCTTCGTAAAAAGATAAGTGGTATTCAGCAAGAGGAAGGTGAGTCTTTTCCCACTTATTATGAACGTTTTAAATCACTTGTTGCTTCTTGTCCACAGCATCAGATGAATGAGGAACTACTTCTCCAATACTTTTACGAGGGGCTCCTACCACTTGAACGTCAAATGCTCGATGCTTCGACGGGTGGAGCATTGGTGGACAAAACGCCCATGGCTACAAAAATCTTGATTGCTAATCGAGCGTTGAACGCTTAACAATACGAGGGTGTAGGCCAAAGAGGACCCCCACGGCAACAAGTGCATGAGGTAAGTTCCACATCTAATATTCAATCTCAGTTAGCTAATCTTACTTCCATTGTTTCACAGATGGCCGAGGTAATGAAGATTCAAGGACAAATGGTGTGTGGCGTATGTTCTATCCAAGGACATGCCTCCGAAAAGTGTCCTCAACTCATTGAGAATGGTGGATGGGAGTTCGCTAATGCCATTGGGTTTCAAAGCCAAAATCAACCAAGAAACGATCCATATTCCAATACCTACAATCTCGGTTGGAGAGACCACCCAAATTTCAAGTGGAGGGAGCCACAACCACCCCAACCACAAGGAGGCTTTAGGCAACAACCCTCGGGCTTCTACACCAAACCATACGTACCCCCTCAAGTCTAACCACAATCTGCCCCAAATGCTTCAGGTACGTCTCTAGATAATGATGCACTTCTTAAGATATTAACCAAGTTATCTCAGGGGCAAGACGATCACACCCAAGCAATGCACAACACGAACATTAGGGTGGATCAATTGGAAAAGCAAATTGGGCAGATTGCGGAGTTTGTTGGGCAGTTTAGAGACCAAGGAAAGCTTCCTAGTTCAACCATTGCAAATCCAAATGGAGGGTTTGAAACAGCCAAAGCAATCACCCTACGAAGTGGCAAGGAGGTTGGGGCAGGTCCTATTCCATCAAAATCAGGTCACAAAGAGGATGAAAAACTTCAATTTGAGGAGGAGGAATCAAGCCAACCCACGGCAAAGGTGTTTCCACCTTTGCCGCAAGTATCCTGATAGAAGCATATTTATGCGACTTAATTGGCTTGTTCTCGTGCATTTACGTTGTGTTTCCTTAGCTATTTTAGTGGTTAAAGTCACTTTTGTGTGTTTTCAGATTCCAAGGACAAAGTATGCAAGAAGTTGCATTTTGGAGCCTTTTGGAGCAAAATGGAGCTTGAAATGATTATCACATGCTCGGAGCACAAGGAATGGACGGAATTGAAGATTTGAAGAACTTAGGATTCCTAATCAACGAAGGATTCCTACTCACACGAGGATTCCTAGAAGAACAAGGATTCCTACTTGAAATAGGAAAGTTAAGCCAAGGTTTCCTACGTTGGTTTCACTTTTCCTAAATGTCCTTAATGTTCCATTCACTTTGGGGGCCTCCTAAGCATTCTAGGACATCAAGCACACGTTTCTTGCATGGTCCAAGTAGATGCCGCACCATACATGCACTTTCCACATTTCCCTCTTCCTTGCCGTGCAAGGGAGCTTTTGTCCCTTTAGTTTTAGGTCATTCACACCTTTCCCTAAACCTAGCCGCACTTCCCCTAACCTTTATCTTCCTTGCCGTGCAAGGGAAAGCTTATATTTCCTGTTTCCTTGCATTTAACCCACATTCCCTTTAATTTAAGTCATTGTCGCATATCCCTTGCCCTTTTCCTTTAATTTTCTGATTGTGTTTCCTATTTCTAGAAGCCTTAGACTTAATTTCTGATTACCTAAATAACCTAGGGTTTGATGATAGGAGCATAGTTATGCGCCTTAGTTAGCTAGTTCTTATGCATTTTCGTTATGTTTTCTTAGTTTAAAGTAGTCTTTTAAGCTAGTTTCATGTGTTTTCAGGTTTAAAGGGCACATTACATAAAATGATGCAATTTGGAGCTTTTTGGAGCAAATGTGAGCTTAGATTAAAAAGTACATGCTTGGAACACAAGGTTTGGACAAAATTGAAGATTTGAAGATTTGAGGATTCCTAGTCCAAGAAGGATTCCTAGTCCGAGGAGGAGTCCTAACTGAAGAAGGATTCCTAATCAACGAGGGATTCCTAGTTGAAGATGGATTCCTAGAAGATCGAAGATTCCTACTCAAATGAGGTTTCCTACTTGAAGTAGGAAAGCTAAGCCTAAAAGTTTCCATTTTGGGTTGATCTTTCCTAAACCTAAATGGCCTTGAGTTTAAGCAATCTTAGAAGGTTCCTAAGCGTTGAAAGACACGAAGAGGGGTTCTAGAATATTTTCTCATCCTTGCCGTGGGTTAAGGCCTATTTCTTCTTGGTTTTGGGCTCTCTAGAAGCCCTATCTGCATCCCCTAAACCTGTTGCACCTTTCCCCTTTCTAGAAACCCTTTGCCTTGCCTTGCAAGGCATTCTAGAAGGCCCATCCTTTACCCTATCCATCCAGCCGTACCCTAGGCCTTTTCCCATTCAAAATCTGATTGCTTTAACCTATTTTCTGATGGATTTGGTTTCTAGAAGCCCTAATCTGATTGCCTTAGGGTTTTGGGTGCCTATATATACTCATTAACTCCCTTGGCCGAAATTACCACCTCCCATATTCATAAATCACGCCAGAAATTCACCCTTGTGCTCTGCTGCAACCTTCTACCACCATTCACCATAATTCCTACCCAAAAACAACCCTAGCCGCACCACCCATCAACCCTAAACCTTTCCATACCATTCCCCATCCATTCTACACCATAAATACCACCCAAAACCTGTTATAAACTTCTCTGCCGCAGCAAGGAAGAAGGAGAAATCGTTGATGCGCTTGCTGCCAAGTTGGAGCGTTCTAGGTGTTTTCTTTCTTTGGATTTTAATTTCTAAATTTATGTATCGTTGCTTTGCGAGTATGAGGAACTAAACCCCCCCTTGGCTAGGGGGGATTCAAAACCATGTTTATGCTTGCTATATGATTTGATTACTTCTAATTGCGTTTCATAAGTTGTGAATCCAATTTACTTATCTATATGAATTAAAACTGGTTTGTGTATGTTGGTTAAGAGGGCCCGCTTAGTTTGCATGCATGAATTTGATGCTAGGATATAAGGGAATTTCAATTAATTGTTATGAACTTATATTCACAAGTACTAAAGGTTGTTGATCACAATCGCGTTAAGTAAATTCTTGGCATAAGTATCATGTGCTTTCATAGTTACGAGTGCCTCATCAATGCTTATGATTTTCATAGACCTTAATGATCCTTGCTTGAATCTCTATTATGCGCTTTCATGTAGGGAACTTGTGGGGAATGCTTTGGGTTGTCGTATGCAATTCATCCAATTCAATAACTTAAGGAAAATCTGAGGGTTAATTTAAGCGGACCTAATTAACTTGGGGCGTTGAGAATTCATGGTTTATTGAGAAGCAATTGGAAATCGTTTTGTATGCAAGTGTGACATGTGTGGAGAAGAACCCCTTAGCTAGCCTTCCATCCATTCACTTTAACCAATTTCGTTTTAAAATCTGTTTAGTTAGTTTACTTGTTTTGTTTTTAAATTCGTCCAAAATCAATCCCCCTTTATTTTGTTGAGTCATATTAGTTAGAAATTGATTTAGCTTGTGTTTTTAAGAGTCTTGAGTCAAGTTAAAACCAATTTTCGTCCAAATTTGTGTTTAGTGTTCAAAACTGCCTAGAAAGTGTTTTAAGGCAGTTTTGAGTGTTTGTTTGCTGTTTTGAGTCTTTTGGTTTGTTTGGGTGTTTTAAAGTTTAGTTTTGCATTCTTTGAGTCTAGTTTAGTGTTTTAAACTTGTTTTTACGTATTTGAGTCAGTTTTCAAGTGATTTAGCAATCCCTCATAATCTCCGGCCTAGAACGATCCCTACTTACATACTTTGCTACAATTGATAAAAAGAGGGTTAATTTGAGTGCTAGTTAATATCAGATCATTTGATTTTCCTAAATCCCTTTAAATAAACATCCTTGTGCAGCCACAAATGATCCATTCATTCATCATTCACGCTAGAAAGCTATCCCCACTCTCTACCACATCCATACTTCACCATTCTTCATATTTTCTGCCCAGAAACTACCCTAGCCGACCCCTACATTCATCCTAACCTTATTTCCATCCTTCTACATCATCCATAACTCCCAAAACTCACCCCCAACCCTTGTGCCGCAGCAAAGGAGAGGAAGAAGAAGTGCTTGAAGGTTCTAGCCGTTCAACATTGAATCGTTGGAGTATTTAGGTGTTCTCTTTCTTATATTTACAATGTATAAATCTGTTTTCCTTTGTTTTGTGAACATGAGGAACTAAGCCTTTTTGGCTAGGGGGTTATTCGATACCATGATTATGCTTGCAAGATGAATTGATTACGTCTAATTGTTATTTCATGAATTGTGAATGCAATTTGCTTAACCGTTTGATTGATGACTTATTTTTGTGTGTTAATTAAGGTGGCCAACTTAGTTTTCATGCAGGAATTTGAAGCTAAAACATAAGGAAGTTTCACCTAATAGTTACAACCTTATGTTTGCAAGTAGTGGAGGTCGCTTATAAACGATCGTGTTAAGTGAATTCTTGGCAAACGTTTCATGCTTTTCATAGTAACAATTGCCTCGTCAATGCTTATAGTTTTCATGAAGCTTAATGATCTTCGATTGTACCTTTATTGTGCTTTTCACGTAAGGGACTTTTAGAGAATGTTTTGAGTTGTTGCATGTGCATTCCCATCCAATTCACTAACTTTAGGAAAACTTGAAGGTTAAAAAAGTGCTATCACAGTTAACCTAGGGCGTTGAGATTCATAGTTTATTGAAAGAAGCAATTGGAAATCAAAGTTGAATGCAAGTGTATCATGTGTGGAGAAGAACCCTCTAGTTAGTCTATCACCCATCAATTTACTTAATTCTGTCTAAAAATCTGTTTACATTGTTCTTGCTTTGTTTTATTTATTTTCGTCCAAAATCAACCCCATTTTATTTCTTTGAGTCATATTAACTAGAACTTGTCTTAGAATATGTTTTTAGGTGTTTTAGGTCATTAGAAAACCAAAATTCGTCCAAGTTGTGTTAGAGTCCCAAAACTGCCCAGAAAGTGGTTTTTAGGCAGTTTTGAGTGTTTGTTGTTTTGAGTCTTTTGGTTTGTTTTAGTGTTTTAGAGTTTAGTTTTGCATTCTTTGAATCTAGTTTAGTATTTTAAACTTTGTTTTACAGATTTGAGTCAGTTTAGAGTGTTTTAGCAATCCCTCCTAATCCCCGGTTTAAGAACGATCCCTACTTATCCATACTACAATTGTCAACAAGAGGGTTAATTTGTGTGTTTAGTTATTTTACGCAGCAAATTTTGGCGCAGTTGCCAGGGATTAGCAACCTTTCTATATCATTCCTCATCCATTCTACACCATAAAACTACCCAAAACCTGTCCACAAACCAATCTGCCGCAAGCAAGGGAAAGGAGAATTCTTGGATGCACTTGCTGCCAAGTTGGAGCATTCTAGGTGTTTTCTTTCTTTGGATTTTAATGTCTAATTCATGTAATCTTTGTTTTGCTTTAAGTATGATTGGCTAATTTTGTTTTGGCTAAGGGTGTATTCAAAACCATGATTATATATGTGAAATAAGTTGATTACTTCTAGTTATCGTTGCATAAGTTGTGAATACAATTTGCTTAACCGTTGGATTTAGAACTTATTCTTGCATGTTGATTGAGAGTGCACGCTTGATTTGCATGTTTGAATTTGGTGCTAGGATATAAATTTGTTTCACCTAATCGTTATGAATTTATATTCGCAAGTAGTGAAGGTCGCTAGTCACGATCGTGTTAAGTAGATTCCTGGCAAGAGTATTATGCTTTCCATAGTTACAAATGCCTTGTCGATGCTTATGATTTCCAAAGAACGTAATGATTCTAACTTGTGTCTTTATCATTCTGTTCATATAGAGAACTTGTTAGGAATAATTTGTTTGCGATGCATATTCATCCGATTCAATGATTCTAGGGAAATCTGAAGGTTAATTTAAGCGGACCTAATTAACTTGGAGTGTCGAGGTTCATAACTTATTCAATTGATAACTGGAAATCGATTTAGGTTGCATATATTTCATGTGTGGAGAAGAACCCCTTAGCCATTCCATCATCCATTGATTCTTCATAACTTTGTATTACAATCTGTTTCTCTTACAATCTGCCATTTAAGTTTATTTTCGTCCAAATCAAATCCCCAATTATTTTGAATTCCTAGATTAATTGGAAAGTGTGTTGGTTTATGTTTTTAAGTGTTTTGGTACAAGTTAAAACCCAAATTCGTCCAATTTGATGCTTTGTGTTCAAAACTACCCAGAAAGTGGTTTTTAGGCAGTTTTGAGTGTTTGGTTGCTATTTTGATTCTTTTGGTTCGTTTTAGTGTTTTAGAGTTTAGTTTTGCATTCTTTGAGTCTAGTTTCGTATTTTTAAACTTTGTTTCACAGATTTGAGTCAGTTTAGAGTGTTTTAGCAATCCCTCCTAATCCCCGGTTTAAGAACGATCCCTACTTATCCATACTACGATTGTCAACAAGAGGGTTAATTTGTGTGTTAACTTATTTTTCACATCAAATTTTGGCGCCGTTGCCGGGGATTAGCAACTTTGCTAATCTCTTGGATTGTTTTCTTTCGAATTATTGTATTTTGTTTAAGTTGCTGATTTGTTTAGTTTTCTTTGTTTTTAGGTACTAGTGCATGACTCGAAGTTCCCGACCTGTTCGTGAGCATATTTTGGACTTTGACGACGACTTCGAGAGAACTTTGAGAAGAAGGAGGAACCAACAGCACAAGGAGGATCCCACAGCACAAGTGGGTGGATAAGAGCAAGGTATAGCCATGGACAACCGTACGCTCAAGGAGCTTGCAGCCTCGGGTTTGGATAATGCCGCACCATTGTGTATCCAATATCCCATGGCTGCTCAAGGTAAAACCGAAGAGTTCGAGTTAATGTCAAGTTTGCTCCACCACATTCCAAAGTTCCATGGGCTGTCCATGGAGGATCCGAACAAACATTTGAAAGAATTTGAAGTGGTGTGCTCAAGTATGACTTCGGTTACCGTTGACGGAAGTATTTTAAAGATGAAGGCTTTTCCATTCTCTTTAATGGACAAAGCCAAGGATTGGTTATACGAGTTGGCTCCCGGTACAGTTACATCTTGGGAGAGTATGAAGAGGGCGTTTCTGGAGAAGTTTTTCCCAACTTCTCGCATCATTCTTCTTCGTAAAAAAATAAGTGGAATTCAACAAGATGAAGGTGAGTCTTTTCCTACATATTATGAACGATTTAAATCACTTGTTGCTTCTTGTCCACAGCATCAGATGAAGGAGGAGTTGCTTTTGCAATACTTCTACGAAGGGCTCCTACCATTAGAACGTCAAATGCTCGATGCTTCGGCGGGTGGAGCACTGGTGGACAAAACGCCCATGGCTGCAAAAATCTTGATTGCTAATCGAGCATTGAACGCTCAACAATACGAGGGTGTAGGCCAAAGAGGACCCCCACGGCAACAAGTGCATGAGGTAAGTTCCACTTCCAATATTCAATCTCAGTTAGCTAATCTTACTTTTCTTGTTTCACAGATGGCCGAGGGAATGAAGATTCAAGGACCCATGGTGTGTGGCGTATGTTCTATCCAAGGACATGCATCCAAAAAGTGTCCTCAACTCATTGAGAATGGTGGATGGGAGAGCGCTAATGCCATTGGGTTTCAAAGCCAAAATCAGCCAAGACATGATCCATATTCCAACACGTATAATTCGGGGTGGAGAGACCATCCAAACTTCAAATGGAGAGAGCCACAACAAGCCCAACCACAAGGAGGCTTTAGGCAACAACCCCCGGGCTTCTACAACAAACCATACGCACCCCCTCAAGTCCAACCACAATCTGCCCCAAATACTTCAGGTAATGCTTTGGATAATGATACACTTGTTAAGTTACTAACCACTTTGACTAATGGGCAGGAAAATCAAAACAAAAGAGTGGACCAACTAGATAAACAAATGGGGCAGTTGCCGAGGTTGTTGGGCAGATTAGAGACCAAGGAAGGCTTCCTAGTTCTACCATTCCAAACCCGAAAGGAGGCTTTAAAAGTGCAAAGGCCATACTCTTGAGAAGTGTAAAGAGATTGGGGCAGGTTCTTCATCAAAAACAGGTCACAAAGAGGATGAAAAACTTCAATTTGAGGAGGAGGAAGCATGCCCACCCACGGCAAAGGTGGACACACCTATGCCGCAAGCCCCCATGGCTCTAAATCTGTCCAATTCATCCAATAAAGGTAAGAATGTGTCAAATACAGTTTCTACTAATGTTGTGCCTTCGAATGCTCCTTTTCCTAGCAGGTTTGTGCAAACAAAGAAGGAAGAAGCTGAAAAGGACATCCTTGAGACACTTAGGAAAGTTCAAGTCAACATACCCTTGTTGGATGCCATTAAGCAAGTCCCGAGATACGCTAAGTTTTTAAAGGAGCTGTGCACCACTAGGAAGAGGATTTCAACTAAGGAAGTGGTAAAGGTAGGTGAGAATGTCTCCGCTATCTTGCAACGCAAACTACCCCCCAAATGCAAAGATCCGGGTAGCTTTACAATTCCGTGCGTCATTGGTTACACCCCTTTCAAATCTGCCATGCTAGATTTAGGAGCCTCTATAAATGTTATGCCATACTCCATTTATGTATCCATGAACTTAGGTGAGTTGAAACATGATGGTGTAATCATACAATTGGCCGATAGATCTAACGCTTATCCAAAAGGAGTGTTGGAAGACGTTTTGGTGCAGGTTGATCATTTAGTCTTCCTAGCAGATTTTTATGTGCTCGAAATGGATGAATCGGATCATGCTCCTTCATTGCCCATCCTCCTTGGAAGGCCATTCATGAAGGCGGCCCGGACGAAGATTGACGTGTATAGTGGAACGTTGTCCATGGAATTTGATGGGGAAGTTGTTAATTTTAATCTTTCTGATTCCATTAAGTACCCTAGTGAGGACCATTCATGTTTCTCTATTGATATAATTGACTCTTTGGCGTAGGGATATCTTGAAGATTTGAATGACGATGCGCTTGAAAAAGTCATTACACGAGGAATGGAACTCACAACCAAGGGGGCAGATTCTAGTGTAACCCACGGCATACATGGACTAGGCCATGTCGTGCCTCCTAGTGATGAAATTTTTGAGTTGGTTGCTGCCCTTGAGTCACTACCTAAGCATGGTGGTAAGTCTCCTAACTTTAATTCCATTCCAATTTCGACTAACAAGTTGCTTCCTTCCATCGTTTAGGCACCCATACTTGATCTCAAACCCCTACCAAGCCATTTAAAGTACATCTTTTTGGGGGAAAATGAGACACTACCTGCCATCATCTCCTCATCCCTCACGGCACAAGAGGAGGAGAAGCTAGTGCGTGGCTTTGCTGAATTCCACTAATCTTCTTGTGAAGAAGAATGACTCGTGATGTCAGAAAGAACTTCTCTAAGAAGGCTCGCTTCATACTCTCCCATGATGTGACGGTTCCGGGAGCCAACTCATACAACCAATCCTTGGCCTTCTCCATCAAAGAAAAGGGAAAAGCTTTCATCTTCAATATGTTGCTATCCACGTTCACCAGTGTCATACTTGAGCATACTACTTCGAATTCCTTTAAGTGCTTATTGGGGTCCTACATTGATAACCCATGGAATTTGGGTATATGATGTAGCAAACTTGACTTCAACTCAAATTCAGCGGTCTTCTCAGGGTCTGCCGTAGGGTATTGGATGCAAAGACAGGCTGCATTGGCCAAACCCGAGGCAGAAAGCTCCTTGATGGTTCGATTGTCTACTGCCATGGTTGGTACCTCCTCTTCAACCTCAACTTCTTGCTCTTCTAATTCAGGTTCGGGACTAGGAGGATTAGACCTTTGCAACCTCTTTTTCCTTCTCAAAGTCCTCTCAAAATCACTGTCAAAGTCGAAGATATGCTCACGAACAGGTTGTGAGCTGCGTGTCATAAACTAGTACCTACACACAAGAGCAAACAAAGTTAGTAACCAACTTAATAGACTCGGCACAAGTAAGGAAATAAGGTGCCTATACACGGCACAAAAACAAAACACACCCAGTGTGCAAAATTAAAACAAAATAGAAACTAAACAATTTAAACAAGACTCAAGACAAGGGATTAGCGACTTTGTCAATCCCCGGCAACGGCGCCAAAATTTGATGCTTAAAATAACTAAACACACAAATTAACCCTATTTGTGACAATTGTAGTAATAATGTGAGTAGGGATCGTTCTAATCGGGGATTAACTAGGGGTGCTAATCTAATATAAATTGATTCAAAAACGCAAAAACTAAACTTAAAGACTCTAACAAAACTACTATGACTCAAAACAGATTTTAAGCACTCAAAACTGCCTAAAACAATCAAATTGACTCAAAAAGAAACTAGAACTTGATTTGGACGAATTCCAAAGTGTTTATGACTCCAAATGCTTAAGAACACAAAATAACACAGAATTGAATGACTAAGACTCAACAAAATATGGGGGAGTTGTGTTTGGACGAAATTAAAGTAAATTGGCAGATTATAAAGAAAACAGATTGTAAGACAGAATTATGATGAATCAATGGATGATGGAATAGCTAAGGGTTTCTTCTCCACACATGAAATATATGCAACGTAAATCAATTTCCAGTTATCAATTCATTAAGTTATGAATCTCGACACTCCAAGTTAATTAGGTCCGCTTAAATTAACCTTTAAATTTCCCTAGAATCATTGAATTGGATGAATATGCATCGCAAACAAATTATTCCTAACAAGTTCTCTATATGAACAGCATGATAAAGACATAGGTTAGAATCATTACGTTCTTTGGAAATCATAAGCATCGACAAGGCATTTGTAACTATGAAAAGCATGATACTTTTGCCAGGAATCTACTTAACATGATCGTGACTAGCGACCTTCACTACTTGCGAATATAAATTCATAACGATTAGATGAAACAAATTTATATCCTAGCACCAAATTCAAACATGCAAATCAAGCGTGCACTCTCAATCAACATGCAAGAATAAGTTCTAAATCCAACGGTTAAGCAAATTGTATTCACAACTTATGCAACGATAACTGGAAGTAATCAACTTATTTCACATATATAATCATGGTTTTGAATACACCCTTAGCCAAAACAAAATTAGCCAATCATACTTAAAGAAACACAAAGATTACATGAATTAGACATTAAAATCCAAAGAAAGAAAACACCTAGAATACTCCAACTTGGCAGCAAGTGCATCCAAGATTCCTCATTTCCCTTGCTTGCGGCAGATTGGGTTGTGGACAGGTTTTGGGTAGTTTTATGGTGTAGAATGGATGGGGAATGGTATGGAAAGGTTTAGGGTGAGTGTGGAGGAGTGTTTGATGGTTGGAGGGTGGTGGAGAACTCAGCAAAAAGGGAGGAAAAGGGTGGAGTGGCTGTTATGTTTTCTGGGCATTAGAATGGTGTTTTTGGGGTGTTTTGCTGCCTAGGGTGTGTATGGACGAATTTTCTGTGATGAATGATGAATATGGGAGATGGTAACCTTGGCCAAGAGGTGTAAACAAGTATATATAGGCCCTAAATACCCTAGAGAATCAGGTTAGGCAATGGGGAAATGCATAGCAAGAAGGGTCAATTTGTGGTGTGCAATGGTCCAAGGATGAAAATGAAGCAATGATGCAAAGTATGGAGGGTAAAATGGAGTGGTATTTCAGCTAGGGAGCATGAATGATTGTGTACATTGCATAGAAGTGAAAAGGGGAGGTGAAATGTTTCAGAAATTAGTCAAAGGTGCAGCAACATGTGTTGCACACGGCATAGGATCCTAAAAGTGGCTGATGGAGCATCAATTGGTGCATGTCATGGTTGTGAAAGTTGTGTGAAATCTGATGGGTGAAGGGAACAAGAGGTATGCAGCAATTGAGTGTAATAATTGAGTGTATTGAGGCATGAAATCAGAAATAATGTAGGGGACAAGGGTGATTAAGCATGGCATAGGAATCCAAAGGGAATACAAGGTGATTTGCACGGTAAGAATGGTGAATTTTGGAGTGACACCCTATTATGGCTGAGTTCTTTATCCTTTGTACAATAATTCTTCACATTCTTAGCCTCTTTAGTCTTCAATTTTCGTCCATCCACCTCGCTCCATGCATTTGCTATCCATCCAAACCCGAAATTGCTCCAAAGGCCTCCAAAATGCATCTTATTGCATACTTTGTTCTTAGAATCTGAAAACACACAAAAACAACTTTAAACACTGAAATAACTAAGAAAACACAACGTAAATGCGCAAGAACAAGCTAACTAAGTCGCATAAATATGCTCCTATCAACTATGGGCAGGTTTTTGGGTTATTGAATGATGTAGAATGGATGGGGGACGTATGGAAGTGTTTAGGGTTGATGGGTGGTGCGGCTAGGGGTGATTGGTGGCAGAAATTTGGGTGAATGGTGGTAGAATGGTGTGGCTGAAGGTGGTGTTCAGTTTCTGGCGTGAATGGTGAGTTTCTGGATGAATGGGGATCTTTGTGGCTGCACAAGGATGTTTATTTAAAGGGATTTTTGAAATTAAAACCTTAGGTTAATTAGGTAAACAGAAATTAAGTCTAAAACTTATCTAAATAGGAAATAGAATCAGAAAACTAAAGGGAATTAGGCTAGGAGGTGCGGCTAGGGTTTAAAACCAAAGGGGAATGTGTTTTAATTGCAAAGAAATAGGAAAGGACCCTCTCCCTTGCATGGCAAGGAAGAGGAAAGGCAAGGGTGGTGCGGCTGGATGTTTGGGAAAGGGATAGTGTCCTAAAAAAAGAAAGGGAAAGGGGACTCACGGCAAGGAAAGGGAAGGAAAGGGTATGTGAGGTGCGGCACTACCTTGAATGGTGCAAGGAATCTTTGTTTTACGTCCTAAAGTGCGTATGAGGTCTTCAAAGTGGCTGGAACATAAGTGCTTTTAGACTTAGGAAAGGTTAAACCAAAATAGGAAACTTTGGCTTAACTTTCCTACTTCAATTAGGAATCCTCATGTGATTAGGAATCCTTCGTTGATTAGGAATCCTAATTTCTTCAAGTCTTCAATTCATCCATTCCTTTTGCTCCAAAAGGCTCCAAATTACATCATTTTGCACACTTCGGCTTTGGAATCTGAAAACACACAAAAGTGACTTTAAACACTAAAATAACTAAAGAAACACAACGTAAATGCACGAGAACAAGCCAATTAAGTCGCATAAATATGCTCTTATCAAATTCCCCCACACTTAGCTTTTGCTAGTCCTCGAGCAAAACAAAGAAATAAAACACAACCTAAACCTTCCAACATTTGCCTCAGGGATTTCCAATGCACATGACAGTTAAAAATCGTTATTCCCCACAGATTTTAGTCATCTTTACACTTAAGCACATGCTTAAACATAGTTACCACTTACTAGTTCACAATTAATCAATTAAAACAATGTTTTTGATGTACTAACATGCCTTAGAGAAATCACTCAATTCCTTACAAGATATGCACTCAATTTTCACTCAGATTTTCTAACTACACACCCTATACTAGTTATATGTGAGAAGATTGATGTAGATATGAAAACGAATGCTCACATATATGTATAACAAAGAACGCAATTTCTGGAGTTAATAAGCATGTTTAGATATGATCTCATGAATGGAATGCTACTACTTAGATGCGAGAACCAATGACACCATATGCTCATACCAAATTCAAACTCCACAAATTGAAACACATAACACTCAAGATTGAAGTAAAGGGTTGTAATGGGGCTAAGGGTGTTGGCTAACAAACGAAGGATAGGGAAAACAAACGTTCTTAAAGCAATAGCAAGCAAAGTAATGAACTTGAAACTTAGAATTCACTTAGATTGCAGAAATCAACTTTTAAACACGAAGGGAAGATTTAAGCAACATTTAGGACCGAATTCCAAGTTTTGGACCCCTTCTTCAACAAACAATACTTTAGAACTCTTTTTTCACATCTTTTCAACTCTTTTTCATTCTTTTCACACACTTTTCTTTTTCTTTTTCTTTTTTTTTTTTGCCGTGTTCTATGGCACCCAAAATACTCAAATTGAAACCTTTCCCCCACACTTGTTTTCTGCCATATATAAATCAAAACGAATTCAATTTGAATCATGCTTTACTATACTTCAAGAACAAGGGTAAGGATGGTCCTAATCTAGGCTAGGTGAGGTTAATGTGGTTAACAAAGAATGTAGGCTAACAAGGCTCAATGGGGTTAACTTAAACATAAAAATGAAGTAGGGTACACGGCATTTTGGCTAAGGTGGTGGTAACTACACAACTTCATCTTGAATACGTGTTATGCAAGTCAATAGCATGCTTTGAATGAAATGGGCATGAGTTCTAGCATTTGGAACTAAATGATGAAACGCCTTCTAAGTAGCAACCAAGCAAAGAATAATGAGATCATGCAACGACTTTAGAAAACAATAATGCACAGATTTTAACTCTGCAAATAAACGTTTAGGCTCAAGTCTCACAAGGTTGTAGCGTTTGTTTGAGTTCCTTCCTTCAAGCATGTTACAAAAACTAATTTTTATCCTTTGTGATTGCATGTAAATTCATAAGCTATAACCACAACCAAGCATAACCAAAGAGTAATTCAAACTTTCATCATGTTAATAACTTTCTTTAACAGCCATGCAATTACAAACCGAATCCTCATCATTGTGTTGGAAGGTACCCTAGACACAAACACACAAAAACGACTCAAAACACTCTTTTTAGGCTTTTCAAAACACTTTTTTCAAATTTTTATGTGATTTTCGGAGTTTTATGTTAACACACACCAAAACTGCTCAAAAACACTTAAAAACAGCAAGAAACAAGTCTATAAGTTATGGGTGGTACAATCCCACGAATTTGCATAAAAAATACTTAGTTACCCCCCCACACTTAAATCAAACATTGTCTTCAATGTTTCAAGCATAAAATCACACCAAACAAAATTAAACACACAAACAGCAACTAAACAAATAAACTGGCAGATTAGAAACAACAACAAAGAGAAGGGTTTTAGGAACGCAAATCTGGAATTGGAGTGATTCCTAGGGCTTCCTTTGTTGTATGCATGGGTTGCCTCCCACGTAGCGCTTTCTTTAACGTCGTACAGCCGGACAAAGAGCTCATTTAGCTCTCATTGGAGCCCACGACATGCAGTGGGATCTCCTCCACAACATGCTCCACAAAGTTCTCGTAGTACGGCTTCAAGCGATGTCCATTCACCTTGAATTCTTGCCCGGTTCTCAAGCTCCTAATTTGGACTGCACCATGCACAAAAAGATTAGTAACAACAAATGGGCCAACCCACTTGGAACGTAACTTACCAGGGAATAGACGAAGACGGAGTTGAACAACAACACTTTCTGCCCAATTGCGAAAGTCTTGCCTCGAAGCATCTTATCATGGAATGTCGTGGTCTTCTCTTTGTAAATTCTAGCATTCTCATAAGCTTCATGCCTTATCTCATCAAGTTCACTCAATTGAAGCTTTCGATGAATTCCAGCTTGGTCCACATTCAAATTGAAGGTCTTGATGGCCCAATGAGCTCTATGTTCTAATTCCACGGGAAGATGGCAAGGCTTGCCATACACAAGTCGAAAAGGAGACATACCAATGGGGGTTTTGTAAGCAGTTCGATACGCCCATAATGCATCATCCAACCGTAAGCTCCAATCTTTTCTATTTGGCCCAACGGTCTTTTCCAAAATCTGTTTGATCTCACGATTAGACACCTCGGCTTGGCCATTGGTTTGGGGGTGGTAAGGTGTGGAAACCTTATGCGTCACATGGTACTTCTTGAGTAATGCTTCAATGGTACGGTTGCAAAAATGAGACCCTCCATCACTGATTAGCACCCTAGGCATCCCAAATCTAGAAAAGATGTTAGTTTTCACAAAATCTGCCACAACTTTAGAATTGTTAGTTCGAGTGGCTTTCGCTTCCACCCACTTGGAAACATAATCAACGGCAAGTAATATGTAAGTGAAACCAAAAGATGAAGGAAAAGGACCCATAAAATTGATACCCCAAACATCAAATATTTCAACAACAAAGATGGGTACCTGCGGCATTTGATCTTTTTGGCCTATGTTACCTGTCCTTTGGCAGCGATCACATGTTAAACAAAAGGTTCTAGCATCTTTAAACAAAGTAGGCCAATAAAAACCACATTCAAGAACCTTAAAAGCTGTCCTTTGGGTGCCAAAATGACCCCCACATGCATATGTGTGACAAAAACTTAAAATTGAGTGAAAATCTGATTCATGCACACATCTTCTTATAACCTGATCTGAACAATATTTCCACAAGTATGGGTCATCCCAAACATAAAATCCAGCATCCTTTTTAAGTTTATCACGTTGGAATTTGTTTAGGGTGCTCGGAACTTGTTTAGTCACCAAATAATTCACCAAATCTGCGTACCAAGGAGCACTTACCTGAATGGACAAGAGTTGTTCATCTGGAAACGTTTCGGAGATGGGAAGAACCTCTTCTTCACGCACCAACCTGCTTAGGTGGTCGGCAACAACATTATCACTCCCCTTCTTGTCCTTGATTTCGATGTCAAATTCTTGAAGTAGAAGCATCCAACGAATGAGTCTAGGTTTAGCTTCTTTCTTGGTGAACAAGTACTTCAAGGCTGCATGATCAGTGAAAACAATGACTTTAGTGCCAATTAGATATGATCTAAACTTATCTAATGCAAAGACAACCGCCAAAAGCTCTTTCTCAGTTGTGGAATAATTTAATTGTGCATCATTTAAGGTACGAGAAGCATAATAAATAACATGTGGCAGCTTGTTTTTCCGTTGGCCCAAAACAGCTCCTAGTGCATAATCCGAGGCATCACACATTAATTCAAAGGGAATGGACCAATCCGGTGGAGTGATAATTGGTACCGTGGTGAGGAGGTCCTTGAGATGGTTGAATGCTTGCTCACATGCCTCGTTGAACTCAAAAGGAACTTCCTTTTGTAGGAGACGGCATAGGGGTTGTGCAATATTGGAAAAGTCCTTGATAAATCGTCGGTAGAATCCTGCATGACCAAGGAAAGAACGAACCTCTCTCACCGAAGTAGGAGAGGGTAAGTAGCGTACAAGATCTATTTTAGACTTATCAACTTCAATTCCTCGTTCAGAGATTATATGACCCAAAACAATACCTTGTTTAACCATAAAATGGCATTTCTCCCAATTTAACACAAGGTTTGTTTCAACACAACGTTTCAAGATTAAAGTGAGATTATCCAAGCAATTATCGAATGAATTACCAAACACACTAAAATCATCCATGAATATCTCAATAATCCTCTCAACATAATCAGAAAAGATGCTAACCATACACCTTTGAAACGTGACAGGAGCATTGCACAAACCGAATGGCATGTGTCGATATGCAAACGTTCCAAAGGGACAAGTAAAAGTGGTCTTTTCTTGATCATCCGGGGCAATAACAATTTGATTATAACCGGAGTATCCATCAAGAAAGCAATAAAAGGAATGAACTGCTAACCTTTCGAGCATTTGATCTAGGAACGGCAATGGGAAGTGATCTTTCCTTGTGGTTGCGTTTAGCTTCCTATAATCAATGCACACTCGCCAACCGGTTTGAATTCGGGTGGGCACAAGCTCATTCTCCGCATTCTCGACAACCGTCACTCCAGATTTCTTGGGCACACATTGGATAGGTGAAACCCAACGGCTATCGGAGATGGGATAAATCACACCACAATCAAGGAGCTTGATTATCTCCTTTTTCACAACTTCCATCATCCGAGGGTTAAGAAGGCGTTGAGCCTCTCTAGTTGGTTTGGCCCCCTCCTCAAGAAATATGTGATGCATACATGTTGTAGGACTTATACCTTTGATATCGGCCAAGGTCCATCCTAGGGCAGATTTGAATTCCTTCAACACACGCACTAGCTTCTCCTCCTCTTGTGCCGTGAGGGATGAGGAGATGATGGCAGGTAAGGTCTCGTTTTCCCCCAAGAAAATGTACTTCAAATGGCTTGGTAAGGGTTTGAGATCAAGTATGGGTGCCTGAACGATGGATGGAAGCAACTTGTTAGTCGAAATTGGAATTGAATCAAAGTTAGGAGACTTACCACCATGCTTAGGTAATGACTCAAGGGCAGCAACCAACTCAATAACTTCCTCACTAGGAGGCACGACATGGCCTAGTTCATGTATGCCGTGGGTTACACTAGAATCTGCCTCCTTGGTTGTGAGTTTCATGCCTCGTGTAATGACTTTTTCAAGCGCATCGTCATTCAAATCTTCAAGATATCCCTGCGCCAAAGAGTCAATTATATCAATAGAGAAACATGAATGGTCCTCACTAGGGTACTTAATGGAATCAGAAAGATTAAAATTAACAACTTCCCCATCAAATTCCATGGACAAAGTTCCACTATACACGTCAATCTTCGTCCGGGCCGTTTTCATGAATGGCCTTCCAAGGAGGATGGGTAATGAAGGAGCATGATCCAATTCATCCATTTCAAGCACATAAAAATCTGTTGGGAAGACTAAATGATCAACCTGCACCAAAACGTCTTCCAAAACTCCCTTTGGATAAGCGTTAGATCTATTGGCCAATTGTATGATTACACCATCATGTTTCAACTCACCTAAGTTCATAGATACATAAATGGAGTATGGCATAACATTTATAGAGGCTCCTAAATCTAGCATGGCAGATTTGAAACGGGTGTTACCAAGACGCATGGAATTGTAAAGCTACCCGGATCTTTGCATTTGGGGGGTAGTTTGCGTTGCAAGATGGCGGAGACATTTTCACCTACCTTCACAACCTCCTTGGTTGAAATCCTCTTCCTAGTGGTGCACAGCTCCTTTAAAAACTTAGCGTATCTCGGGACTTGCTTAATGGCATCCAACAAGGGTATGTTGACTTGAACTTTCCTAAGTGTCTCAAGGATGTCCTTTTCAGCTTCTTCCTTCTTTGTTTGCACAAACCTGCTAGGAGAAGGAGCATTCGAAGGCACAACATTAGTAGAAACTGAATTTGACACATTATTACCCTTATTGGATGAATTGGACAGATTTGGAGCCATGGAGGCTTGCGGCATAGGTGTGTCCACCTTTGCCGTGGGTGGGCTTGCTTCCTCCTCCTCAAATTGAATTTTTTCATCCTCTTTGTGACCTGTTTTTGATGAAGAACCTGCCCCAACCTCCTTACCACTTCTTAGGGTGATTGATTTGGCTGATTCAAACCCTTCCTTTGGATTTGGAATGGTAGAACTAGGAAGCCTTCCTTGGTCTCTAATTTGCCCAACAACCTTGGCAATCTGCCCCATTTGTTTCTCTAGTTGGTCCACCCTTTTGTTTTGATTTTCTTGCCCCTGAGTCAAAGTGGTTAGTAACTTAACAAGTGTATCATTATCCAAAGCATTACCTGAAGTATTTGGGGCAGATTGTGGTTGGATTTAAGGGGGTGCGTATGGTTTGGTGTAGAAGCCCGGGGGTTGTTGCCTAAAGCCTCATTGTGGTTGGGATTGTTGTGGCTCTCTCCATTTGAAGTTTGGATGGTCTCTCCACCCCGGATTATACGTGTTGGAGTATGGATGATGTCTTGGCTGATTTTGGCTTTGAAACCCAATGGCATTAGCACTCTCCCATCCACCATTCTCGATGAGTTGAGGACACTTTTCGGAAGCATGTCCTTGGATAGAACATACACCACACACCATGGGTCATTGAATCTTCATTCCCTCGGCCATCTGTGAAACAATAGAAGTAAGATTAGCTAACGGAGATTGAATATTGGATGTGGAACTTACCTCATGAACTTGTTGCCGTGGGGGTCCTCTTTGGCCTACACCGTCGTATTGTTGAGCGTTCAACGCTCGATTAGCAATCAAGATTTTTGCAGCCATGGGCGTTTTGTCCATCAACGCTCGATTAGCAATCGAGCATTTGACGTTCAAGTGGTAGGAGCCCCTCGTAAAAGTATTGGAGAAGTAGTTCCTCTTTCATCTGATGCTGTGGACAAGAAGCAACAAGTGATTTAAACCGTTCATAATAAGTAGGAAAAGACTCACCTTCCTCTTTCTGAATACCGCTTATCTTTTTACAAAGAAGGATGATTCGAGAAGTTGGGAAGAACTTCTCCAAAAATGCCCTCTTCATACTCTCCCAAGACGTAACTGTCCCGGGAGCCAACTCGTATAACCAATCCTTGGCCTTGTCCATTAAAGAGAATGGAAAAGCCTTCATCTTTAAAATACTTCCGTCAACGTTAACCGGAGTCATACTTGAGCACACCATTTCAAATTATTTCAAATGTTTGTTCGGATCCTCCATGGACAGCCCATGGAACTTTGGAATGTGGTGGAGCAAACTTGACTTTAACTCGAACTCTTCGGTTTTACCTTGGGTAGCCATGGGGTATTGGATACACAATGGTGCGGCATTATCCAAACCCGAGGCGGAAAGCTCCTTGAGTGTACGGTTGTCCATAGCCGTGCCTTGAACTTCTCCACCCACTTGTGCCGTGGGATCCTCCTCTTCTTCTAGAACTTGTTCTTCAAGGTCAGGTTCCAAGCTAGGTGGGTTAGACTCTTGTTGGTTTCTCCTTCTTCTCAAAGTTCGCTCGAAATCGTTGTCGAAGTCCAAAATATGCTCACGAACAGGTTTGGAACTTCGAGTCATGCACTAGTACCTAAAAACAAAGAAACAAAACAAGTTAGCAATTTGCAATAGAAAACAAACGAAAATAAATAATAAACAAAAAGAACGAGGGATTAGCAAAGTTGCTAATCCCCGGCAACGGCGCCAAAATTTGATGCGTAAAATAACTAAACACACAAATTAACCCTCTTGTTGACAATTGTAGTATGGATAAGTAGGGATCGTTCTTAAACCGGGGATTAGGAGGGATTGCTAAAATACTCTAAACTGACTCAAATCTGTAAAACAAAGTTTAAAATACTAAACTAGACTCAAAGAATGCAAAACTAAACTCTAAAACACTAAAACAAACCAAGAGACTCAAAACAGCAACCAAACACTCAACTGCCTAAAAACCACTTTCTGGGCAGTTTTGGGACTCTAACACAACTTGGACGAATTTTGGTTTTCTAATGACCTAAAACACCTAAAAACATATTCTAAGACAAGTTCTAAGTAATATGACTCAAAGAAATAAGGTGGGGTTGATTTTGGACGAAATTAATTAAAACAAGAACAAGAACAAAGTAAACAGATTTTTAGACAAAGTTAAGTAAATTGATGGGTGATAGATCAACAAGAGGGTTCTTCTCCACACATGATACACTTGCATTCAACTTTGTTTTCCAATTGCTTCTTTCAATGAATTATTGATAGGAGCATATTTATGCGCCTTAGTTAGTTAGTTCTTATGCATTTATGTTGTGTTTTCTTAGTTAAATTAGTCTTTTAAGGTATTTTCATGTGTTTTCAGGTTTTAGAGACAAAGTGAGCAAAAGGATGCAATTTGGAGCATTTTGGAGCAAAATTGGGTTAGAATGGAGTTCATGCACATGAAGCACAAGGGATGGACGAATTTGAGGGATTGATGAAGCTAGGAAGGCGTTTCAAAGTTGAAGAATTGAAGATACAAAGTTTCCTAGTTGAAGTAGGAAAGGGCTTACATGAAGGATTCCTAATCAATATAGGAGTCCTAATTGAAGATGGATTCCTAGACGAATGAAGTTTCCTACTAAAGCAAGTGACATGAAGAAGAAGAATTAAAGCCAAAGAATCAGCTCAAGAGAAGGATCTTATCCAAAACCTCATCCATAACCTTATCTTAGCTTATCTTATCCAAACAAACCTTATCCTATCTTATCTTATCCTAATCCTAAATTATCCACATTCCAGCCACTTAGGAGGGTTTCTAACTAGATTAGGATGCTTAAAATGGGATTTCTAGAAGACCTAATCCTTTCCTACAAAGGTGCCACACCTTATCCCTTGTTTTTCTAGAAATCAGCCACAAAATAACCTTTCTAGAAGGCCTTATCCCTTCTCCTACAAAAGTGACGCCCCAAACCTTTCTAGGACTCCTAGAAACCTGATTATTCCTTTCCCCCTTGGTTTCTAAAAGCCTTAGCCTTTTCCTTCAAGGATTGTGTGTTATTATCCTATACAAATTAGGCTTTTAAATCCTTTTCCTTTGCTACATAGGGGCTGCGAATTTCAGCCTATAAATACCACCCTTTGCTGCACCATTTAGTCACCATCCTCTACCATATTTTCACTACACCATTCACCCAAACATACCTTGTGTGCCGTGAGTTTGCAAGGAGAAGAAGGAAGACAACTTGGAGCCATGCATGCCATTCAAGGAGCTTGGATTGTGGAGCGTTTCTAGGTGTTTTCTATCTTTGTTTTAATGTTTAAATTTATTTATCTTTGTTTATTTGCGAGTATGAGGAACTAAACCCCCCTTGGCTAGGGGGGGATTTGAAACCATGATTATGCTTGCTATATGATTTGATTACTTTTAATTGCGTTTCATAAGTTGTGATTTCAATTTGCTTATCTATGTGAATTAAAACTTATTCTTGTATGTTGATTGAGGGTCGACACTTAGTTTGCATGCATGAATTTGATGCTAGGATATAAGGGAATTTCACCTAATCGTTATGAACTTATATTCACAAGTAGTAAAGGTTGTTGATCACAATCGTGTTAAGTAAATTCTTGGCATAAGTTTCATGCAATCATAGTAACAAGTGCTTCGTCAATGCTTATGGTTTTCATAGAACTTAATGATTCTTGCTTGTATCTCTATTATGCAATCATGCAGGGGACTTGTGGGGAATGCTTTGGGTTGTCGTATGCAATCATCCAATTCAATAACATTAGGAAAATCTGAAGGTTAATTTAAGCGGACCTAATTAACTTGGGGCGTTGGGAATTCGTGGTTTATTGAAAAGCAATTAGAGATCATTTTATATGCAAGTGTGACATGTGTGGAGATGAACCCCTTAGCTAGCCTTCCATTCACCCATTTAAATCAAATTCGTTTTTACAATCTGTTCTAATTTACAAAGTTTGTTTTGTTTTTAAATTCGTCCAAAACTAATCCCCCTTTGTTTTAAAGTGTCAAATTAGTCAGTAAGTGTTTTACTTTGTGTTTTTAAGTGTTTTGATTCAAGTTAAAACCCAAATTCGTCCAATTTGGTGCTTAGTGTCCAAAACTGCCCAGATTGTGTTTTTAAGGCAGTTTTGAGTGTTTTGGTGCTGTTTTGAGTCTTTTGGTTTGTTTTGGTGTTTTAAAGTTTAGTTTTGCATTCTTTGAGTCTAGTTTAGTGTTTCAAACTTGTTTTTACGTAGTTGAGTCAATTCCAAGTGATTTTGCAATCCCTCCTAATCCCCGGCCTAGAACGATCCCTACTTACATACTTGCTACAATTGATAAAAAGAGGGTTAATTTGAGTGTCAACATAATTTTCACATCAATTATGAATCTCAACGCCCTAGGGTAACTGTGATAGCACTTTTTTAACCTTCAAGTCTTCCTAAAGTTAGTGAATTGGATGGGAATGCACATGCAACAACTCAAAACATTCTCTAAAAGTTCCTTACTGATAGGAGCATATTTATGCACCTTAGTTAGCTAGTTCTTATGCATTTTCATTATGTTTTCTGAGTTTAAAGTAGTCTTTTAAGCTAGTTTCATGTGTTTTCAGGTTTTAAGGGCATATTACATAAAATGATGCAAATTGGAGCATTTTAGAGCAAAATTGTGCTGGAATGGAGTGTATGCATATGGAGCACAAGGAATGGACAAGTTTGAAGGTCAAAGGAGCCTAAGAGATGAAGAAATGAAAGTGAAGAACAAAGAATGCAGAAGTGGAAACCAAAGTTTCTAAAGTTGGAAGTTTCTATTCTTGGAGGTTTCCATTTTTGAGAGTTTCTATTCTTGGCTTTGGGCTTTTAGATGACCTATCCTCATCCTCTTAGACTTGGGCCGCACCTTTCCCCTTTCTAGAAACCCTTTGCCTTGCCTTGCAAGGCATTCTAGAAGGCCCATCCTTTACCCTATCCATCCAGCCGCACCCTAGGCCTTTTCCCATTAAAAATCTGATTGTTTTAACCTAATTTCTGATGGATTTGGGCTTCTAGAAACCCTAATCTGATTTGCTAGGGTTTTTAAGTGCCTATATATACTCATTAAACCTTTTGGCTGAAGAGACCACCTCCCATATTCATAAATCACGCCAGAAATTCACCCTTGTGCTTTGCCGCAGCCTTCCACCACCATTCTCCCAAATTTCTACAGAAAACAACCCCTTGCCACACCACCCATCAACCCTAAACCTTTCCATACCATTCCCCATCCATTCTACACCATAAATACCACCCAAAACCTGTTCTAAACTTCTCTACCGCAGCAAGGAAAAAGGAGAACTCGTAGATGCTCTTGCTGCCAAGTTGGAGCGTTCTAGGTGTTTTCTTTCTTTGGATTTTTATTTCTAAATTTATGTATCGTTGCTTTGCGAGTATGAGGAACTAAACCCCCCCTTGGCTAGGGGGGGATTCAAAGCCATGTTTATGCTTGCTATATGATTTGATTACTTCTAATTGCGTTTCATAAGTTGTGAATTCAATTTACTTATCTATATGAATTAAAACTAGTTTGTGTATGTTGGTTAAGAGGGCCCGCTTAATTTGCATGCATGAATTTGATGCTAGGATATAAGGGAATTTCAATTAATTGTTATGAACTTATATTCACAAGTAGTAAAGGTGGTTGATCACAATCGTGTTAAGTAAATTCTTGGCATAAGTTTCATGCAATTCATAGTAACAAGTGCCTCGTCAATGCTTATGGTTTTCATAGAACTTAATGATTCTTGCATGTGTCTCTATTATGCGCTTTCATGTAGGGAACTTGTGGGGAATGCTTTGGGTTGTCGTATGCAATTCATCCAATTCAATAACTTAAGGAAAATCTGAGGGTTAATTTAAGCGGACCTAATTAACTTGGGGCGTTGAGAATTCATGGTTTATTGAGAAGCAATTGGAAATCGTTTTGTATGCAAGTGTGACATGTGTGGAGAAGAACCCCTTAGCTAGCCTTCCATCCATTCACTTTAACAAATTTCGTTTTAAAATCTGTTTAGTTTAGTTTACTTGTTTTGCTTTTAAATTCGTCCAAAATCAACCCCCCTTTACTTTGTTGAGTCATATTAGTTAGAAATCAATTTAGTTTGTGTTTTAAGTGTCTTGAGTCAAGTTATAACCAATTTTCGTCCAAATTCTTCCTTGGTGTCAAAAACTGCCCAGAAAGTGTTTTTAAGGCAGTTTTGAGTGTTTGTTTGCTGTTTTGAGTCTTTTGGTTTGTTTTGGAGTTTTAAAGTTTAGTTTTGCATTCTTTGAGTCTAGTTTAGTGTTTTAAACTTGTTTTTACGTATTTGAGTCAGTTTTCAAGTGATTTAGCAATCCCTCCTAATCCCCGGCCTAGAACGATCCCTACTTACATACTTTACTACAATTGATAAAAAGAGGGTTAATTTGAGTGCTAGTTAATATTATATCAAATTTTGGCGCCGTTGCCGGGGATTAGCAACTTTGCTAATCCCTTGGATTGTTTTATTTCTGTTTTAATTTGTTCCAGATTCTGAGTTTGTTTTGTTTTCTTGTTTTAGGTACTAACTAGTTTATACTCGGAATTCTCATCCGGTTCGTGAACACATCTTGGACTTTGACGACGATTTTGAGCGAGAGTTGAGACAAGAGAGGAAGAATCCCGAACCTAGTGAATCAAGTTCAAATTCAGAATACGAAGTTGAGTTTGAAGAAGAGGAACCCACGGCAAAAGTGGGTGAAGTAGAGGCAGTCATGGCACAAGACAATCGTACAATCAAGGAGCTTTCGGCTTCGGGATTGGACAATGCCGCACCGCGGCTGCCCAAGGAAAGACCGACGAATTCGAGTTGAAGTCAAGTTTGCTACACCACATTCCGAAGTACCATGGGTTGTCCATGGAGGATCCTAACAAGCACTTGAAAGAATTTGAAGTGGTGTGTTCAAGTATGACCCCCATCAATGTTGATGGAAGTATTTTGAAGATGAAGGCCTTTCCCTTTTCTCTCTTAGAAAAGGCGAAAGATTGGTTGTATGAATTAGCTCCCGGAACTGTCACATCTTGGGAGAGCATGAAGCGGGCCTTTTTGGAGAAGTTCTTCCCAACTTCTCGAGTCATCCTCCTACGAAAAAGGATAAGTGGAATTCAACAAGATGAAGGTGAATCTTTTCCTACTTATTATGAACATTTTAAATCTCTTGTTGCTTCTTGTCCACAGTATCAAATGAAGGAAGAGCTTCTTCTACAATACTTCTACGAGGGGCTTTTACCAATCGAACGTCAAATGCTAGATGCCTCAGCAGAAGGAGCCTTGGTGGACAAGACCCCCACGGCAGCAAAGACTTTGATTGAAAATCGAACGTTGAACGCTCAACAATACGAAGGTGTTGGGCAAAGGATAAACCCACGGCAACACCAAGTGAATGAGGTAAGTGCCATCTCTAAACTTCAAAATCAAATGGCTAACCTTACTACTCTTCTTTCTCAGGTTGTGGAAGGACCAAAAGTACAAAATGTAAGTGCTTGTAGCGTGTGCTCCATGCAAGGACACCTTACGGACAAGTGCCCACAATTGATAGAGAATGGAGCGTGGGAGACCCTCAATGCCGTGGGTCTTGGGCAGCCATATCAACAAAGAAGTGATCCCTTCTCTAATACCTACAATCCCGGTTGGAGAGATCATCCAAACTTCAAATGGCGAGAACCTCAACAAGGCCAACAACAAAGCACATTTAGGCAACAACCCCCGAGTTTCTATCAAAAGCCGTTTGCACCCATACAACCTCAAGCACAACCTACCCAAACCAATTCAGGTTCGTCCATTGATAATGATCAGATTTTTCAATTACTAACTTCTATGGCGCAGGGTATGCAAAATAGAGACAAAAGGATGGATGAGTTGGAGAAGCAAGTAGGGCAGATTGCGGAGTTCATGGGCCAATTTCGAGAGCAAGGCAAGTTGCCAAGTTCAACCGTTGTCAATCCGAGGGGAGGATTTGAAACTGCCAAGCCCATCATGTTAAGGAGCGGGAAAGAAGTAGGAACTGAGCCACAACCATTGAGATCTGCCCCCAAGGAGGACGAGAAGTTGCAATTTGAGGAGGAGAACCAAGCAAAGGCCACGGCAAGGGTAGAAACACCCTTGCCGCACCCACCCAAGCATTCCAATTCGGCCACCATAGGTAAGGAAGGTCCAATTCAAGTTAATTCTAATGTCATTCCTCCGAATGTACCGTTTCCTAGTAGATTTTTGCAAGCCAAGAACGAAGAAGAGGAAAAAGATGTTCTCGAGACGTTTAGGAAGGTGCATGTCAATATCCCACTCCTTGATGCTATAAAGCAAATCCCGAAGTATGCCAAGTTTTTGAAGAAGCTTTGTACAACAAGGAAACGGATTTGGGAGAAAGAGGTGGTACACGTAAGTGAGAATGTATCTGCATTGTTGCAAGAAAGTTACCACCTAAATGCAAAGATCCAGGTAGTTTCACTATCCCTTGTGTTATTGGCAATACGAGGTTTGATCATGCTATGTTAGATTTAGGTGCATCTATAAATGTCATGCCATATTCTGTTTATGCATCTATGAATCTAGGAAAGCTTAAAAATGATGGAGTTATTATTCAATTAGCCGATCGATCTAATGCATATCTCAAAGGAGTGTTGGAAGATGTTTTGGTGCAGGTAGACCACTTGATTTTTCCTGCAAATTTCTATGTGCTTGATATGGAGGACTCAACCCACTCTCCACCATCACCACTCTTACTTGGACGACCATTCATGAAAATGGCTCAAACCAAGATTGACGTGGCCAAGGGAGTAGTAACTATGGCCTTTGGTGGTGATATGATTAACTTTAAGATTTCTGAATTGGTTGAGAATACTAATGATGTTCGTTCTTGTTGTGCTATTAATGTAATTGAAAATATAGGGCAAGAATGTTCAACACTAGTCAAGAAGAATGTACCACAACCCACCATCGAGGAAGGAATTAGAGTGAACAACAAAGAGTGCACGGCCCCAACCTTGAAATCACCAAATCTGGCCGAGTGCACCCCTTGTGCATCTGTCCATAGTGCTACCACTTCTTTGCCGTGCAAAGGTAAGCCACCTATTCCAATTTCGATTCCCATTTCAACTAATAGGTTGTTACCTTGTATGGTGCAGGTACCTAATCGAAGTCAACGTGGTGGGAGAGTTCGTGTTGATTTAGAGAAGCAAAACACGACAATAAGAAAGGATCATTATCCCACTCCATTCAAGGAACCAAAGAATGAAGTATTTCGTAGGATAGGTAGTGGAAAAACCCTTCCATGCCGTGGGGTTCCATAAACCTTCAATGGAGCATCGTCCAGCTGCAAGACGTTAAAGAAAGCGCCACTTGGGAGGCAACCCATGCATTCGACAAAGGAGGACCTAAAGAGCACTCCAATTCCAGATTTGCGTTCCTAAACCCTTCTCTTTGTTGTTATTTCGTTTCTGCCATGTTAGATTGTTTAGTTGCTGTTTTCTTTGTTTGTTGGTTATTTGTGTTAGTTTATGCTTGAAACATTGAGGACAATGTTTGATTTAAGTGTGGGGGGGGTAACCAAAGTGTTTTGATACAAATTCGTAGGGTTTTATCACCCATAATTTCAAATGTTGTTCCTTGCTGTTTTTAGGTGTTTTTAGGCTGTTTTGGTGTGTTTGAGTATGTTTTGACATAAAAATTCGAAAAGAATCGTTTTAAAGTTGTTTTTTTGTGTTTGTTTGTGTCTTAGGGTACCTTCCAACACAATGATGAGGATTGGGGTTGTAATTGCATGACTGTTAAAGAGAGTTATAAACATGGATGAAAGTTTGATTTACTCTTTGGTTTATGCTAGGTTGTGGTTATAACTTATGAATTCACATGTAATCATAAAGGAAAAAAAAATCAGTTTTTGTAACATGCTTGAAGGAAGGAACTCAAACAAACGCTACAACCTTGTGAGACTTGAGGCTAAACGTTTATTTGGAGAGTTAAAATCTGTGCATTATTGTTTTCTAAAGTCGTTGCATGATCTCATTATTCCTTGCTTGGTTGCTACTTAGAAGGCGTTTCATCATTTAGTTCCAAATGCTAGAATTCATGCCCATTTCATTCAAAGCATGCTATTGATTTGCATAACACATATTCAAGATGAAGTTGTGTAGTTACCACCACCAAAGCCAAATTGCCGTGTGCCCTACCTCATTTTTATGTTTAAGTTAACCCCATTGAGCCTTGTTAGCCTACATTCTTTGTTAACCCATGTTATCCTCACCTAGCCTAGATTAGGACCACCCTTACCCTTGTTCTTGAAGCATAGTAAAGCATGATTCAAATTGAATTCCTTTTGATTAATGTTTGGCAGAAAGCAAGTGTGGGGGAAGAGATTCTAGTGAATTTGTGTGCTATAGGCACGGCTTGAAAGAAAGAAAAAAAAAAAGTGTGAAAAGTATGAAAAAAGAGTTGAAAAGACGTGAAAAAGAGTTCTTAAGTATTGTTTGTTGAAGAAAGGGTCCAAAACATTGAATTCGACCCTAGGTATTGCTTTATTCTTCCCTTTGTGTTCAAAGTTGATTTCTGCAGTCTAAGTGAATTCTAAGTTTCAATTTCATTACTTTGCTTAATATTGCTTTAAGAACGTTTTCCTTCATTTGTTAACCAATACCCCAAGCCCCATTACAACCCTTGACTTCAATCTTGAGTGTTATGTGTTTCAATTTGTGGAGTTTGAATTTGGTATGAGCATATGGTGTCACTGGTTCTCGCATCTAAGTAGTAGCATTCCATTCATGAGATCATATCTAAACATGCTTATTATTAACTCCAGAAATTGCTTTCTTTGTGATACATATATGTGAGCGTTCGTTTTCATATCTACATCAATCTTCTCACATATAACTAGTATAGGGTGTGTAGTTAGAAAATCTGAGTGAAAATTGAGTGCATATCTTGTAAGGAATTGAGTGATTTCTCTAAGGCATGTTACTACATTCAAAACATTGTTTAAATTGGTTAATTGTGAACTAGTAAGTGGTGACTATGTTTAAGTATGTGCTCAAGTGTAAAGATGACTCAAATCTGTGGGGATGATGATTTTTAACATGTCATGTGCATTGGAAATCCCTGAGGCAAATGTCGGAAGGTTTAGGTTGTGTTTTATTTGTTTTGTTTCGTTTTATTTCTTTGTTTTGCTCGAGGACTAGCAAAAGCTAAGTGTGGGGGAATTTGATAGGAGCATATTTATGCGCCTTAGTTAGCTAGTTCTTATGCATTTTTTATAGGAGCATATTTATGCGACTTAGTTAGCTTGTTCTTGCGCATTTACGTTGAGTTTTCTTAGTTATTTTAGTGGTTAAAGTCATTTTTGTGTGTTTTCAGATTCTAAGGACAAAGTATGCAAGAAGATGCATTTTGGAGGCCTTTGGAGCAGTTTCGGGTTTGGAATGGATAGCAAATGCATAGAGCAAGGTGGATGGACGAAATTGAAGACTAAAGAGGCTAAGAATGTGAAGAATTATTGTACAAAGGATAAAGAACTCAGCCACAAAAGGGTGTCACTCCACAATGCACCTTCCTTGCCGTGCAATCACCATTGTATTCCCTTTGGATTCCCATGCCATGCTTAATCACCCTTGTCCTCTACATTATTTCTGATTTCATGCCTCAATACATTTAATTATTACACTCAATTGCTGCATACCTCTTGTTCCCTTCACCCATCAGATTTCAAACAACTTTCACAACCATTACATGCACCAATTGATGCTCCATCAGCCACCTTTGGAATCCCATGCCGTGTGCAACACATGTTGCTGCACCTTTGACTCATTTCTGAAACATTTCACCTCCCTTTTCATTTCTATGCAATGTGCACAATCATTCATGCTCCCTAGCTGCAACACCACTCCATTTTACCCTCCATACTTTGCATCATTACTTCATTTTCATCCTTGGACCATTGCACACCACAAATTCACCCTCCTTGCTGTGCACTTCCTCCATTGCCTAACCTGATTCTCTAGGGTTTTTGGGGCCTATATATACATGTTTACACCCCTTGGCCAGGGAGACCACCTCCTATATTCATCATTCATCACAGAAAATTCGTCCATACACACCCTAGGCAGCAAAACACCCCAAAAACACCATTCTAGTGCCCAGAAAACATAACAGCCACTCCACCTTCTTCCACCCTCTTTGCCGAGTTCTCCACCACCCTCCAACCATCAAACACTCCTCCACACTCACCCTAAACCTTTCCATACCATTCCCCATCCATTCTACACCATAAAACTACCCAAAACCTGTCCACAAACCAATCTGCTGCAAGCAAGGAAAAGGAGAAATCTTGGATGCACTTGCTGCCAAGTTGGAGCATTCTAGGTGTTTTCTTTCTTTGGATTTTAATGTCTAATTCATGTAATCTTTGTTTTACTTTAAGTATGATTGGCTAATTTTGTTTTGGCTAAGGGTGTATTCAAAACCATGATTTTATATGTGAAATAAGTTGATTACTTCCAGTTATCGTTGCATAAGTCGTGAATACAATTTGCTTAACCGTTGGATTTAGAACTTATTCTTGCATGTTGATTGAGAGTGCACGCTTAATTTGCATGCTTGAATTTGGTGCTAGGATATAAATTTGTTTCACCTAATCGTTATGAATTTATATTCGCAAGTAGTGAAGGTCGCTAGTCACGATCGTGTTAAGTAGATTCCTGGCAAAAGTATCATGCTTTTCATAGTTACAAATGCCTTGTCGATGCTTATGATTTCCAAAGAACGTAATGATTCTAACTTGTGTCTTTATCATGCTGTTCATATAGAGAACTTGTTAGGAATAATTTGTTTGCGATGCATATTCATCCAATTCAATGATTCTAGGGAAATCTGAAGGTTAATTTAAGCGGACTTAATTAACTTGGAGTGTCGAGGTTCGTAACTTATTGAATTGATAACTGGAAATTGATTTACGTTGCATATATTTCATGTGTGGAGAAGAAACCCTTAGCTATTCCATCATCCATTGATTCATCACAATTTTGTCTTACAATCTGTTTTCTTTACAATCTGCCAAATTAATTTAATTTCGTCCAAACACAATTCCCCCATATTTTGTTGAGTCTTAGTCATTCAAATCTGTGTTATTTTGTGTTCTTAAGCATTTGAAGTCATAAACACTTTGGATTCCGTCCAAATCAAGTTCTAGTTTCTTTTTGAGTCAATTTGATTGTTTTAGGCAATTTTGAATGCTTTAAATCTGTTTTGAGTCATAGTAGTCTTGTTAGAGTCTTTAAGTTTAGTTTTTGTGTTTTTGAATCAATTTATATTAGATTAGCACCCCTAGTTAATCCCCGGTTAGAACGATCCCTACTTACATCATTACTACAATTGTCACAAATAGGGTTTAATTTGTGTGTTTAGTTATTTTACGCATCAATTTTCATTATGTTTTCTGAGTTTAAAGTAGTCTTTTAAGCTAGTTTCATGTGTTTTCAGGTTTTAAGGGCATATTACATAAAATGATGCAAATTGGAGCATTTTAGAGCAAAATTGTGCTGGAATGGAGTGTATGCATATGGAGCACAAGGAATGGACAAGTTTGAAGGTCAAAGGAGCCTAAGAGATGAAGAAATGAAAGTGAAGAACAAAGAATGCAGAAGTGGAAACCAAAGTTTCTAAAGTTGGAAGTTTCTATTCTTGGAGGTTTCCATTTTTGAGAGTTTCTATTCTTGGCTTTGGGCTTTTAGAAACCCATGTGACGAAGGAAAGGGCCCCATAAAATCAATACCCCAAACATCAAAGATTTCAACACTAAAAATGGGGGTTTGCGGCATTTGTTGCTTAGGACCAATATTGCCCGTTCTTTGGCATCTATCACAAGACATGCAAAATGTTCTAGCATCCCTAAAGATGGTAGGCCAATAGAAACCACATTCTAACACTTTAAGTGCTGTTCTTTGAGTGCCAAAGTGTCCGCCACAAGCATAAGTGTGACAAAAGGTTAGAATAGCATTAAACTCAGAATCGTGCACACACCTACGTATAACTTGGTCAGGGCAATATTTCCATAAATACGGGTCATCCCACACATAAAACCGTGCCTCTTTCTTCAATTTATCACCTTGGTGTTTAAGTAATTCACTAGGAACATGTTTAGACACCAAATAATTCACCAAATCAGCATATCACGGTTCACTTACCTTGACGGACATCAGTTGCTCATCTGGGAATGTCTCTATGATAGGCACGGCATCCTCCTCATGCACCATACGGCTCAAGTGGTCAGCCACCACGTTTTCACTTCCCTTCTTGTCCCGGATTTCGATATCGAACTCTTGGAGAAGAAGCATCCAACGAATGAGTCGTGGTTTGGCCTCCTTCTTGGTGAACAAGTACTTTAATGCTGCATGGTCAGTATAAATAATAACTTTAGTACCAAGCAAATAAGAACGGAATTTATCTAAAGCAAATACAACAGCAAGAAGTTCTTTTTCAGTGGTAGAATAATTCAATTGTGCATCATTTAAAGTCCGAGAGGCATAATAGATAACATGCGGCCTCTTGTCCTTCCTTTGCCCCAAAACAGCTCCTAATGCATAATCGGAAGCATCGCACATAAGCTCAAAAGGAAGGCTCCAATCCGGTGGAACTATGATAGGGGCCGAAGTTAGTATGTCCTTGAGGTGATTGAACGCCTTCTCACACTCCTCGTTGAAGTCAAATGCCACATCTTTCTGGAGGAGACGGCAAAGAGGGTTTGAGATCTTGGAGAAGTCCTTGATAAATCGCCTATAAAATCCTGCATGACCAAGAAACGAACGAACCTCTCGAACCGAAGTAGGAGAGGGTAAGTAGCGTACAAGATCTATTTTCGATTTATCCACTTCAATTCCTCTTTCTGAAACAATATGCCCTAGAACTATGCCTTGTCTAACCATAAAGTGACATTTTTCCCAATTAAGCACAAGGTTAGTTTCTACACATCGTTTCAGAATTATTGTGAGATTTTCCAAACATCCATCAAATGAATCACCAAACACACTGAAATCATCCATAAATACCTCAATAATCTTTTCCACAAAATCTGAAAAGATACTTACCATACACCTTTGAAATGTGGCCGGAGCATTGCATAACCCAAAAGGCATGCGACGATAAGCAAAGGCACCAAAAGGGCATGTGAAAGTTGTCTTTTCTTGGTCATCCGGCGCTATGACAATCTGATTATATCCAGAATGACCATCAAGGAAACAATAAAAAGAATGACCGGCTAACCTTTCAAGCATTTGATCAATGAACGGCAAAGGGAAGTGGTCATTCCTTGTGGTAGCATTGAGCTTCCTATAATCAATGCACACGCGCCAACCTGTTTGGATGCGGGTTGGCACAAGCTCATTCTCGGCATTCTTCACCACGGTCACTCCGGACTTCTTTGGAACACATTGCACCGGTGACACCCAACGACTATCAGAGATCGGATAAATCACTCCACAATCAAGAAGTTTGATAATCTCCTTTTTCACAACTTCCATCATTGGAGGGTTGAGACGGCGCTGAGCCTCTCGAGTTGGTTTAGCCCCCTCCTCTAGAAGTATGCGATGCATGCACGTAGTCGGGCTAATTCCCCTAATATCGGCCAAAGTCCACCCAATGGCCGTCTTGTGCTCTTTCAACACTCGGATCAACTTCTCCTCCTCTAGGGCCTTGAGTGATGAGGAGATAATGACGGGCAATGTCTCGTTGTCTCCCAGAAAGACGTACTTTAAATGATCGGGCAACGGTTTAAGCTCAAGTACAGGTGCCTGAATCACTGAGGGTAACAACTTATTAGTGGAAACTGGAATTGAAATTGGGTTAGAAGGCTTACCATGGTGTTGAGGTAGTGACTCAAGGGCAGCCACTATCTCGGCCTCCTCCTCACTTCTAGGCACGGCAAAACCAGATGTTTGCCCAATTCCTTGTGCAATTGTCGTTTCAAGTGTATCCCTCTCCAAACAATCGAGGAAATCCTGCGCCAAATCATCAATTATATCAATAGAAAAGCAAGAATGATCGTCCTTAGGAAATTTAATACTTTCAGAAAGATTAAAATCAATGACTTCCCCATCAAATTCCATCGTTAAAGTTCCTTTAAACACGTCTATCTTGGTGCGGGCTGTTTTCATGAAGGGCCTCCCTAATAGAATCGGCAATGGGGTGGAATGGGGTGAATCCTCCATGTCAAGCACGTAGAAATCCGCTGGAAAAATCAAGTTACCAACCTGCACCAAAACATCTTCCAAAACACCCTTTGGATATGCATTAGAACGATCGGCTAATTGAATTATCACACCATCATTTTTAAGCTCACCTAAGTTCATAGATGCATAAATAGAGTATGGCATAACATTAATCGAAGCCCCTAAGTCTAACATGCATTGTTCAAACTTAGTATTACCAATAACGCATGGAATTGTAAAACTACCCGGATCTTTGCATTTAGGGGGTAATTTCCTTTGTAACACAGCAGAGACATTTTCACTTACTTGAACCACCTTTTTGTTCGAAATCCTTCTCCTTGTTGTACAAAGTTCTTTTAAAAACTTAGCATACCTCAGGACTTGCTTAATCGCATCAAGGAGCGAGATATTGACTTGAACTTTCCGAAAGGTCTCTAGAATGTCCTTCTCGACTTCTTCCTTCTTTGATTGCCTAAACCTGCCAGGAAAGGGCACATTTAGTGTTATAGAACTAGAAAAAGTCGAATTGGGACTTACCTTGGTGGTTTGGGACGGTTTAGGAGGACTAGGTAGTGGCGGCAAGGTTTGGTCATCCTTGCCCGTGGACTTTGCTCCCTGTGCTTCCTCTTTCAGCAACTTGTCCTCCTCGTCTTGACTTGATTTGGATGTATTTGAGTCTGCTCCAACCTGTTTACCACTTCTCAACATGATGGCCTTAGCGGTTTCAAATCCTCCCTTCGGGTTCACAACGGTTGAACTAGGCAATCTGCCTTGCTCTCTAATTTGCCCCATAAACTCGGCAATTTGACCCATTTACTTCTCCAAATTATCCACCCGTTTGTCTTGGATTTGTCTCTCCTTATTTTGAGTTTGTACTTCCTGCGTCAAAGTAGTAAGTAACTTAACAACTTGATCATTATCCAAAGACGTACCTGAGGTTGGTGGGGCAGATTGCACTTGGTTTTGATTGGGGACGAATGGCTTTGTATAAAAGCCCGGTGGTTGCTGCCTAAATCCTCCTTGTTGTTGGGGTTGTTGAGGATCCCGCCATTTGAAATTTGGATGGTCTCTCCTGATGTGAAAAATAAGTTAACACACAAAATTAAACCCTCTTTTTATCAAATGTAGTAAAGTATGTAAGTAGGGATCGTTCTAGGCCGGGGATTAGGAGAGATTGCTAAACACTTGAAAACTGACTTAAAAACATAAAAACAAAATTTAAAACACTAAACTAGACTCAAAGAATGCAAAACTATACTTTAAAATACTTAAACAAACATAAAACTCAAAACAGCAACCTAATGACTCAAAACTGCCTAAAAACCACTTTCTGGGCAGTTTTGAGAACCTAACAAGAACTTGGACGAAGTTGGATGAAAACTTGAATCAAAACACTTAGAAACACAAATCAAAACACTTTCTAACTAATCTAAGACTTCAAAATAAAAGGGGGATTTGTTTTGGACGAAAATTGAAAACAAAACAGAAACTTTAAAACAAAACAGATTGTAAAACGTTTTTGGATGAAAAGGATGGATAAAAGGCTAGTTAGGAGGTTCTTCTCCACACATGACACACTTGCAAACAAAATGATTTTCAGTTGTTCTTTCAATAAATTATGAAACTCAACACCCCAAGTTAATTAGATACGCTTAAATTAACCTTCAAGTTCTCCTTAAGTTAATGAATTGGATGGAAAAGCGCATACAACAATTCAAAGCATTCCTCAAAGGTTCCTTACATGATGAGCACAATAAAGATACAATCAAGAATCATGAAGCACAATGACAACTATAAGTGTTGACGAGGCATTCGTTACTATGATGAGCATGAAACTAGTGCCAAGAATTCATTCAACGCGATCGTTTTCAAGCGACCTTCACTACTTGTGATTATAAGATTGTAACTATTAGGTGAAACTCCCTCATAATCTAGCATCATATTCATGCATGAAAACTAAGCGTGCACTCTCAATCAACATACACAAATAAGTTATCAATCAAGTAGATGAACGAATTGAATCCGCAACTTATGAAATAACAACTGAATGTAATCAAATCATATTGCAAGCATGTACATGGTTTCGAATCACCCCCCAACTAAGGGGGTTTAGTTCCTCATTCTTGCAATACAAAGATACATAAAATTAGACATTAAAATCAAAGGAAAGAAAACACCTAAAATGCTCCAACTTGGAAAGCAAGTGCATCAATGGATCTCCCTTCCTCCTTGTTGCGGCATGAAGCTTGTGGACAGATTTTTGGGTGGATTTATGGTGTAGAATGGATGGGGAATGATATGGAGGGGTTTAGGGTGAGTGTGGAAGAGTGTTTGATGGTTGGAAGGTGGTGGAGAACTAGGCAAAGAGGGTGGAAGAAAGTGGAGTGGCTGTTATGTTTTCTAGGCACTAGAATGGTGTTTTTGGGGTGTTTTGCTTCCTAGGGTGTGTATGGACGAATTTCTGTGATAAAATGATGAATATGGGGGATTGTTCTTTGGCCAAGGGGTGTAAACATGTATTTATAGGCCCCAAAAACCTTAGAAAATTAGGTTAGGCTAGGGATGAAATGCATGGCAAGTTGGTGTGTGTGGTGTGCAATGGTCCAAGGGTGAAAATGAAGTGATGATGCAAAGTGTGAAGGGTAAAATGGAGTGGTGTTGCAGCTAGGGAGCATGAATGATTGTGTACATTGCATAGAGATGGAAAGGGAGGTGAAATGTGTCAACAAATGGGTCAAAGGTGCAACAACATGTGTGACACATGCCATTGGATTCCAAATGTGAATGATGGAGCATCAATTGGTGCATGTAATGGATGTAAAGGTTGTCTAAAATCTAATGGGTGAAGGGAACAAGAGGTATCAAGCAATTGAGTGAAATAATTAAATGAATTAAAGCATGAAATCAGAAATTATGTAGGGGACAAGAGTGATCAAGCATGGCATGGGAATCCAAAGGGAATTCTATGTGTTTTGCATGGCAAGGAGTGTGCAACTTGGAGTGACAAATTTTTGGGCTGAATTCTTTATCTTTTGGACACTAATTCTTCACATTCTTGGCCTCTTTAGTTCTCAAATTTGTCCATCCACTTTGGCCCATGCATTTGCTATCCATTCCAAGCCCGAAACAAGCTCCAAAGGCCTCCAAAATGCATCTTCTTGCATACTTTGTACTTAGAGTCTTTCACTTTGCATGTGGGCTTCTTTGCATGTGTATGAGTTGTCATTGTTTATCCTTGCAATTACACACACACACTTGCACACACATATGCCCAAAACGTCCATCCTCATGCATGCAATCCATTTGAGCCCAATATTGATCCAACATGCACCAAAATGCACTTTTCTTGCCAAGGTTGTTATTAAGACCTACAAACAAATGAAAATGGCTTTAAACACTAAAATAACTAAAGAAACACAACGTAAACGCACAAGAACAAGCCAATTAAGTCGCATAAATATGCTCCTATCAAATTCCCCCACACTTAGCTTTTGCTAGTCCTCGAGCAAAACAAAGAAATAAAACGAAACAAAACAAATAAAACACAACCTAAACCTTCCAACATTTGCCTCAGGGATTTCCAATGCACATGACATGTTAAAAATCATTATCCCCACAGATTTGAGTCATCTTTACACTTAAGCACATACTTAATCATAGTCACCACTTACTAGTTCACAATTAATCAATTAAAACAATGTTTTTGATGTAGTAACATGCCTTAGAGAATTCGCTCAATTCCTTACAAGATATGCACTCACTTTTCACTCAGATTTTCCAACTACACACCCTATACTAGTTATATGTGAGAAGATTGATGTAGATATGAAAACGAATGCTCACATATATGTATCACAAAGAAAGCAATTTCTGGAGTTAATAAGCATGTTTAGATATGATCTCATGAATGGAATGCTATTACTTAGACCCGAGAACCAGTGACACCATATGCTCATACCAAATTCAAACTCCACAAATTGAAACACATAACACTCAAGATTGAAGTCAAAGGTTGTAACGGGCTTGGGGTGTTGGCTAACAAATGAAGGATAGGGATAACAAACGTTCTTAAAGCAATAGCAAGAAAAGTAATGAAATGGAAACTTAGAATTCACTTAGATTGCAGTAATCAACTTTTAAACATGAAGGGAAGATTCAAGCAATATTTAGGGCCGAATTCAATGTTTTGGACCCTTTCTTCAACAAGCAACACTTTAAAACTCTTTTTCACATATTTTTCAACTCCTTTTCTCTTCACAGCTCTTCTTCTTTTCATTCTATTTTTCACGAATCTTTCTTTTCTACTCGTGCCTTATGAATGATTTTGGCATACACACACACAAGAATCACTTCCCCCACAATTGTTTTCTGCCATACATTAATCAAAAGGAATTCAATTTGACTCATACTTTACTATGCTTCAAGAACAAGGGTATGGATGGTCCTAAACTAGGCTAGGTAAGGATAATGTGGTTTAACAAAGAATGTAGGCTATCAAGGCTCAATGGGGTTAACTTAAACATATAACGATATGGGATACATGGCAGTTTGGCTTTGGTGGTGGTAACTACACAACTTCATCTTGAATATGTGTTATGCAAATCAATAGCATGCTTTGAATGAAATAGGCATGAGTTCTAGCATTTGGAACTAAATGATGAAACGCCTTCTAAGTAATAACCAAGCAAAGAATAATAAGATCATGCAACGACTTTAGAAAACAATAATGCACAGATTTTAACTCTCCAAATAAACATTTAGGCTCAAGTCTCACAAGGTTGTAGCGTTAGTTTGAGTTCTTTCCTTCAAGCATGTTACAAAAAACTAATTTTTTTCTTTTATGATTACATGTGATTTCATAAGTTATAACCACAATCACGCATAAATAAAGAGTAAATCAAACTTTCATCCATGTTTATAACTCTCTTTAACAGTCATGCAATTACAAACTGAATCCTCATCATTGTGTTGGAAGGTACCCTAAGACACAAATAAGCACACAAAAACAACTCTTTTTGGGATTTTCAAAAACAATTTTTCAAATTTTTATGAATTTTCGGATTTTTATATCAAAACACACTGAAACACTCCAAAACAGCTTAAAAATACTTAAAACAGCAAGGAACAACACTAGAAGTAATGGGTGATAATTTTCTACAAATTTCATGTAAAACACTAGTTACCCCCCCACACTTAAATCAAACATTGTCCTCAATGTTTCAAGCATAACTCACACAAAAAACAAGCAAATAAACGACAAATAAACATGACAAATATGGCAAAGTAAAAACCAGACAGAGTAGAGTTTAAGAACGCAAATCTGGTTTTGGAGATAGTTGATCTTGTTGACTTTCCACAGCTTTGATCTTGAACTGGATTGGAATTGTACGGCGAAGCTTTTCTCTTTGGCGATGTTGCAATTCCTTATTTGTTCTCCAAGCAGATGTGGCAGCTTCTCTAGTTCTTCATCTCAGACTCCTTCCGCTGGGATGATTGTGCAAGCTGCATTCTTCTCTGCTTGTTTCTTCTGCACAACGGGCAGGCACGAGGGAGAGGTGTTGGTCTGTTTCTTTCTTCAATCTTTCCATGTGCCCACCTCTTGCTTTCTTTCTCCTTGTCCCTAGTTGAGGATGAATCAGCACGTTGTCTCCACATGCTTCGAGATATCATCTTCACTTCCCTTATACGTGAGAGACGAAACGGAAACACAAGATGATGAGTACTCGAGAGCAGGTGCTGGCTGGATAAAGGACAGGGAGAAAGCATGATATGAGATACTCGTGCTCTCAACCTTTATGATATGAAATACTTGGGCTCTGTGATGTGAAAATTGACTTGACACACAAATTAAACCCTATGGATGACAATTGTAGTATATGAGCAAATAGGGATCGTTCTAACCGGGGATTAACTAGGGATGCTAATCAATGTAAAACTGACTCAAGAACATAAAAATATAATGTAGAACACTAAACTAGACTCAATCAATGCAAAACTAGGGTTTAAAACACCTAGACAAACTAAAAACTCAAAACAGCAACTAAAAGGCTCAAAACTGCCTTAAAACCACTTTCTGGGCAGTTTTGAGTACCTAACACTAGTTTGGACGAATTTGGACTATGACTTGACTCAAAACACTTAAAAACACAACTAAATGGATTTCTAACTAATCTAACACTTTAAAATAAATGGGGGAATGATTTTGACGGAATTAAAACTTTAAAACTCAAACTTTAAAAACAAATGTAAAGCAAAACAGATTGTGATTAAATAGAATGGTGAGAAGCTAGTTAGAGGGTTCCTTATCCACACATGAACATATGCATACAACTCGATCTCCAATTACTCTTTCAACAAACCATGAATGACAATGCCCCAAATTAACTAGATTGCACCAATTAATTCTCAGATTTCCCTAGATTCATTGAATTGAATGGAATACGCATTACAACCAAATTATTCTTATCAAGGACCCTAACTATGGAATACGCATGATAGAGACACATATCAAAGATCATTAAGTTTAATGGAAATCATAAGCATTGACGAGGCATTCATAACTATGGGATACGCATGTTACTCTTGCCTAGGATTTACTTAACACAATCGTGACTAGCGACTTTCACTACTTATGAATACAAGTTAATAACGATTAGGTGAAATTCCCTTATATCCTAGCATCAAGTTTAGGCATGCAAATTAAGTGTCGACCCTCAACCCACATACATAAACAAGTTATCAATCAAATAGATAAGTAAATCACATTCACAATTTCTGAAATCATAATTGGAAGAAATCAAATCATATAAAACATATGTCCATGGCTTCAAATTCACCTCTAACTATAAAGAAATTAGTTCCACATGTCTAACATAATTGAACAACAATTTAAATTAAACATGAAAACAGAAACAAAGAAAGAAAGAACTCCAAACACTCCACTAATGGCAGATTGCATGTGCAAGGTGTCTTCCTCCTTTGGACTGCACGGCACTCCTTCTTTCTCCTCCTTTGGTGGCTGCACAAGGTGGTGATGGTGGTGGGAAGGCACGGCTATGGTGGATGGATGGTTATGGAAGAGGGTAGAAGGGTTAAAAGGACTAGGGAGGCACGACAAGGACTTAGAACTAGGGAGAATGGGATTGGTGGTTGCGGCAAGGGTTTAGAATGATTTTCTGGAGTGAATGGATGATATGGGAGGTTATTGTTCGGCCAAAAGGGTTTTAAGGAGTATATATAGGCACTTCAAACCCTAGCAATCAGATTAGGGTTTCTAGAAACCCAAATCCACCAGAAAATAGGTTAAAACAATGAGAATTTTTAGTGGGAAAAGGCCTAGGGTGCGGCTGGTTTGTTAGGGTTAGAGATGGGCCTTCTAGAATGCCTTGCAAGGCAAGGAAATCAGGTATTTAAAACCCTAGGTGCGGCATAGGATTAGGGAGATCAGATTTGGAAATGGGCTAGGGTTTAGGTGCGGCATAGGGTGAATATCCACAAAGAATTAGGGCTTAGGTCCACTTAGTTTTAAACAGGGATTTGTATAAGTCAGAATGGGCTAGGAAGTGCGGCTCAAGTCCAAGAGGTAAGGATAGGTCATCCAAAAGCCCAACGCCAAGAATAGAAACTCTCACAAATGGAAACCTCCAAGAATAGAAACTTCCAACTTTAGAAACTTTGGTTTCTAATTCTGAATTCTTTGTTCTTCACATTCATTTCTTCATTTCTTAAGCTCCTTTGACCTTCAAACTCGTCCATTCCTTGTGCTCCAAGCATGTACTTTCCAATCTAAGCTCCATTTTGCTCCAAAAGGCTCCAATTTGCATCCTTTTATGTCATATGCCCTTTAAGCCTGAAAACACATGAAAGTAGCTCAACAGACTACTTTAACGAAGAAAACATAACGAAAATGCATAAGAACTAGCTAACTAAGGCGCATAAATATGCTCCTATCACTCTGGATGGGTTGTTTGCAGGGGTATCCCAGGGGATGAAAAATACAGAGCGACTCGAGAGGGTTTGTTGGAAAGCCATTTCAGAGAGGATGAAGGGTTAAGTGAGGCTGAAAGTTGGGTGAGACTGCTTCACTTTGAAGTTCAACATTTATAGAATTTTCTTAATGGCTGGGAAGGCATTGTTCCATTACTCGTGTCGGCAAGCCTGGGATAATTTAACAGTAGTTTCCACGTGCATTCCGCTTCTCCAAAAAAATTTCGACAGATTGCACGTGATTTACGCAACGCAGATGTGCAAATTGACAGATGCTGACACATCTCGATAAAGCAGAGGTCTCTTTAATATCCAGAATTTACGTTTCGAGTTCTGAGCTTCGTTGAGGGCAGAGATTGCATGTGACAAGTGCTGACGAGGCTGAGAGAGACAGATGGTTGGAATCGGTGCTTCGACAGACTGCCCATGATTTTCGTAAAGCTAAGTTGCGTGTGATGGGTGCTGACGAGGCTGAGACAGTTGACACTCTTCGGTATCTGGAATTGGTGGTTTGTGAGCAAGCCCAACTTTTGAGAAAGCTGGCGCCTCTTCGATCTCCGAATGGCTTCTTCGATTTCTGAGCTCACCTTTTCGATCTCTCCCATCGCGTGCTGATTTTTATAGAGGTATGCAGGACGTTCAAAGCACTCTTGAATTTCTGCCTGTAAAAACTCTCGTTTTGCACTTCTACGATCTTGACTTGTCCGATCTCCTCTTTCTTTAACACCTCTGAAAAATGTCTGGCCCTTCCGACCGTCGTTTTGACTTGAACCTTAGTGAAGGAGCAGCCCCTCCTTCTCCAGACAACATATGGCGCCCGTCCCTCATATCCCCTACTGGTCCTCTTACCGTTGGGGATTCGGTGATGAAAAATGACATGACCCTTGCAGTGGTGGCCCGGAACCTTGTCACCCCCAGAGATAACAGACTGCTCGCTAGACGGTCTGATGAATTGGCGGTTAAGGAGTCTCTGGCTCTTAGCGTGCAGTGTGCGGGTTCTGTGTCCAACATGGCCCAACGCTTATTTGCTCGAACACGTCACGTTGAATCGTTGGTGGCTGAAATACAGAGTCTCAAAGAGGAGATTAGAGGACTCAAGCATGAAAATAAAAAATTGCACAAGCTTGCACACAGTTATGCCACAACACATGAAGAGGAAAATTGACCAGTTGCAGGAAACTGATGGTCAGATTTTACTTGATCACCGGAGGTTTGTGGGTTTGTTCCAACAGCATCTGCCTTCGTCTTCTGGGGCGGCACCGCGTAGTGAAGCTCCAACTGATCAACCTCCGATACCTCCTCCTTCCGTGGCCCCACCGACTGCTGAGACTCCGCCGACTACTGCAACTCCGCCGACTACTACGACCTCTCCCAAGCAGCCTTTGTGAAGGCTCCCTCTTGTATTATGCTATGTTTCTTTATTTCCCAGTTTGCTGTTCATTTCCACGAAGTTTAATGTTAAAATCCTTTGCATATTTGTTAATGTTTCAAAATAGAAAGTCACAACCAAAAATAATTAAACAAGTAATAAAATTGACAATCAAGCAGAATAAATGGGTTGCCTCCCTTAAAGCGCTTGCTTTAACGTCTTCCAGCCGGACGATGAACACAATTACTCCCCACTGGAGCCCACGGCATGCAAGGGAATGTCCTCCACAACATGCTCAACAAAGTTCTCATAGATTACATCCTTGAACGGAAATGGATAGTGATGTTTGTTGATGGGTGTGTTGTGTTGCCTAAGGTTCATGTCCATACGCCCACCATCGGGGATTTGCTTGGGTACCTGCACCAAAGAAGGGAACCACCTATCAACTTTAATGGAAATTGGATTTGGATTAGGTGGCTTACCTATGTGTTGTGATGAAGTGGCAGCAATGTGAACATTCTTCCCCATGGTGCGTTCGGCCAATTTGAGCATTTTGAGAGCAGTGGTCGTATGGTCCTTGTGCGCCACTCCAATTCCCTCGTCTTGCATGGTTCTTGATGCATCCTTTGTGCCTGGTGCTGAACGGTCCAGTCCTATCTTTTCAATTTTATAAATGGCACAACAAGAATGAACAACATTAGGAGTCTCAATGGATTCAGAAATTTTGAAACTAATCATGTCACCACCAAATGCCATAGTGACTAATCCTTTGGCCACATCAATCTTCGTTTGAGCCGTTTTCATGAATGGCCTTCCAAGGAGGATGGGCAATGAAGGGGCATGGTCCGATTCATCCATTTCGAGGACATAGAAATCTGCCGGGAAGATTAAATGATCAACCTGCACTAAAACGTCTTCCAAAACTCCCTTTGGATAAGCGTTAGATCTATCGGCCAATTGTATGATTACACCATCATTTTTCAATGCTCCTAAGTTCATAGATGCATAAATGGAATATGGCATAACATTTATAGAAGCACCTAAATCAAGCATGGCAGATTTGAAACGGGTATTACCAATGACACACGAAATTGTAAAACTTCCCGGATCTTTGCATTTGGGAGGTAGTTTATGTTGCAAGATGGCGGAGACATTCTCACTTACATGTACCACCTCTTTCTCCCGGACACGTTTCTTTGTTGTGCAAAGCTTCTTTAAACACTTGGCATACTTCGGGATTTGCTTTATGGCATCAAGGAGGGGAATGTTGACATGCACCTTTCTAAATGTCTCTAGAACATCTTTTTCCTCCTCTTCGTTCTTTGATTGCAAAAATCTGCTAGGAAAGGGGACATTGGGCAGATTAGTGTTCGAAATCACAACATTTGGAACATTCTTACCTGAGGTGGACGGATGGGATGTCTTAGATGGCTGCGGCATGGGTGATGGTACCCTTGCCGTGGGGTAGGTGTTCTCATCTTCTTCGAGTTGTATCTTCTCATCTTCCTTGTTTCTCACCTCTTTTCCACTTCGTAATGTGATAGCCTTTGCAGATTCGAAGCCACCCTTTGGATTGACCACCGTAGTGCTTGGTAACTTACCATTTTCACGGAATTGCCCCAAAAATTTGGCCATTTGGCCCATTTGCTTCTTCAGCTCATTAACCTCCTTTGCTTGGTTCTGCATTCCCTGCGCCATGGTGGTTAGTAACTGATATGTTTTATCATCATTCATAGACGTACCTGGGTTAGTTTGGGAAGATTGTGCCTGAGGAGGTGGTTGTGGTTCCATTGGCCTTGGAAAGAAACCCGGGGGTTGTCGGAATCCACTTTGTTGGCCATATTGTGGTGCATCTCTCCATCTGAAATTGGGGTGGTCACGCCATCCCGGGTTGTATGTATTGGAGAAAGGATCATTCCTTGGTTGGTTTTGATTCCCATAACCTACAGCATTGGCCGATTCCCATCCTCCATTCTCAATTAATTGAGGGCATTGATCAGATTGGTGTCCTTGAATGGAGCATACACCACAGATTGTAGTTCCTTGCGTTTTGGGGCCTTCAACCAACTGCGATAACATAGACGTAAGGTTAGCCATTTGGGACTGTAACTCAGAAATAGAACTTACCTCAATGACATGATGTGGCCGTGGGGTGTCTCTTTGCCCAACACCTTCATATTGTTGTGCATTGAGTGCTCGATTCGCAATGAGAGTTTTGGCATCCCTAGGTGTCTTATCCACTAGAGCTCCTCCCGCGGAAGCATCCAACATTTGCCGTTTAAGTGGTAAAAGACCTTCGTAAAAGTATTGAAGAAGTAGCTCCTCCTTCATCTGATGTTGTGGACAAGAAGCAACAAGTGATTTAAATCGTTCATAATAAGATGGGAAAGATTCACCTTGGCTTTGCTGAATTCCACTTATTTTTTTACGAAGAAGAATGATGCGAGAAGTTGGGAAAAACTTCTCCAGAAATGATGTGAAAATTAACTTGACACACAAATTAAACCCTATGGATGACAATTGTAGTATATGAGCAAATAGGGATCGTTCTAACCGGGGATTAACTAGGGATGCTAATCAATGTAAAACTGACTCAAGAACATAAAAATATAATGTAGAACACTAAACTAGACTCAATTAATGCAAAACTAGGGTTTAAAACACCTAAACAAACTAAAAACTCAAAACAGCAACTAAAAGGCTCAAAACTGCCTTAAAACCACTTTTTGGGCAGTTTTGAGTACCTAACACTAGTTTGGACGAATTTGGACTATGACTTGACTCAAAACACTTAAAAACACAACTAAATGGATTTCTAACTAATCTAACACTTTAAAATAAATGGGGGAATGATTTTGACGAAATTAAAACTTTCAAACTCAAACTTTAAAAAACAAATGTAAAGCAAAACAGATTGTGATTAAATAGAATGGTGAGAAGCTAGTTAGAGGGTTCCTTATCCACACATGAACATATGCATACAACTCGATCTCCAATTACTCTTTCAACAAACCATGAATGACAATGCCCCAAATTAACTAGATTGCACCAATTAATTCTCAGATTTCCCTAGATTCATTGAATTGAATGGAATACGCATTACAACCAAATTATTCTTATCAAGGACCCTAACTATGGAATACGCATGATAGAGACACATATCAAAGATCATTAAGTTTAATGGAAATCATAAGCATTGACGAGGCATTCATAACTATGGGATACGCATGTTACTCTTGCCTAGGATTTACTTAACACAATCGTGACTAGCGACTTTCACTACTTATGAATACAAGTTAATAACAATTAGGTGAAATTCCCTTATATCCTAGCATCAAGTTTAGGCATGCAAATTAAGTGTCGACCCTCAACCCACATACATAAACAAGTTATCAATCAAATAGATAAGTAAATCACATTCACAATTTCTGAAATCATAATTGGAAGAAATCAAATCATATAAAACATATGTCCATGGCTTCAAATTCACCTCTAACTATAAAGAAATTAGTTCCACATGTCTAACATAATTGAACAACAATTTAAATTAAACATGAAAACAGAAACAAAGAAAGAAAGAACTCCAAACACTCCACTAATGGCAGATTGCATGTGCAAGGTGTCTTCCTCCTTTGGACTGCACGGCACTCCTTCTTTCTCCTCCTTTGGTGGCTGCACAAGGTGGTGATGGTGGTGGGAAGGCACGGCTGTGGTGGATGGATGGTTATGGAAGAGGGTAGAAGGGTTAAAAGGACTAGGGAGGCACGACAAGGACTTAGAACTAGGGAGAATGGGATTGGTGGTTGCGGCAAGGGTTTAGAATGATTTTCTGGAGTGAATGGATGATATGGGAGGTTATTGTTCGGCCAAAAGGGTTTTAAGGAGTATATATAGGCACTTCAAACCCTAGCAATCAGATTAGGGTTTCTAGAAACCCAAATCCACCAGAAAATAGGTTAAAACAATGAGAATTTTTAGTGGGAAAAGGCCTAGGGTGCGGCTGGTTTGTTAGGGTTAGAGATGGGCCTTCTAGAATGCCTTGCAAGGCAAGGAAATCAGGTATTTAAAACCCTAGGTGCGGCATAGGATTAGGGAGATCAGATTTGGAAATGGGCTAGGGTTTAGGTGCGGCATAGGGTGAATATCCACAAAGAATTAGGGCTTAGGTCCACTTAGTTTTAAACAGGGATTTGTATAAGTCAGAATGGGCTAGGAAGTGCGGCTCAAGTCCAAGAGGTAAGGATAGGTCATCCAAAAGCCCAACGCCAAGAATAGAAACTCTCACAAATGGAAACCTCCAAGAATAGAAACTTCCAACTTTAGAAACTTTGGTTTCTAATTCTGAATTCTTTGTTCTTCACATTCATTTCTTCATTTCTTAAGCTCCTTTGACCTTCAAACTCGTCCATTCCTTGTGCTCCAAGCATGTACTTTCCAATCTAAGCTCCATTTTGCTCCAAAAGGCTCCAATTTGCATCCTTTTATGTCATATGCCCTTTAAGCCTGAAAACACATGAAAGTAGCTCAACAGACTACTTTAACGAAGAAAACATAACGAAAATGCATAAGAACTAGCTAACTAAGGCGCATAAATATGCTCCTATCACTCTGGATGGGTTGTTTGCAGGGGTATCCCAGGGGATGAAAAATACAGAGCGACTCGAGAGGGTTTGTTGGAAAGCCATTTCAGAGAGGATGAAGGGTTAAGTGAGGCTGAAAGTTGGGTGAGACTGCTTCACTTTGAAGTTCAACATTTATAGAATTTTCTTAATGGCTGGGATGGCGTTGTTCCATTACTCGTGTCGGCAAGCCTGGGATAATTTAACAGTAGTTTCCACGTGCATTCCGCTTCTCCAAAAAAATTTCGACAGATTGCACGTGATTTACGCAACGCAGATGTGCAAATTGACAGATGCTGACACATCTCGATAAAGCAGAGGTCTCTTTAATATCCAGAATTTACGCTTCGAGTTCTGAGCTTCGTTGAGGGCAGAGATTGCATGTGACAAGTGCTGACGAGGCTGAGAGAGACAGATGGTTGGAATCGGTGCTCCGACAGACTGCCCATGATTTTCGTAAAGCTAAGTTGCGTGTGATGGGTGCTGACGAGGCTGAGACAGTTGACACTCTTCGGTATCTGGAATTGGTGGTTTGTGAGCAAGCCCAACTTTTGAGAAAGTTGGCGCCTCTTCGATCTCCGAATGGCTTCTTCGATTTCTGAGCTCACCTCTTCGATCTCTGAAATCCCATCGCGTGCTGATTTTTATAGAGGTATGCAGGACGTTCAAAGCACTCTTGAATTTCTGCCTGTAAAAACTGTCGTTTTGCACTTCTACGATCTTGACTTGTCCGATCTCCTCTTTCTTTAACACCTCTGAAAAATGTCTAGCCCTTCCGACCGTCGTTTTGACTTGAACCTTAGTGAAGGAGCAGCCCCTCCTTCTCCAGACAACATATGGCGCCCGTCCCTCATATCCCCTACTGGTCCTCTTACCGTTGGGGATTCGGTGATGAAAAATGACATGACCCTTGCAGTGGTGGCCCGGAACCTTGTCACCCCCAGAGATAACAGACTGCTCGCTAGACGGTCTGATGAATTGGCGGTTAAGGAGTCTCTGGCTCTTAGCGTGCAGTGTGCGGGTTCTGTGTCCAACATGGCCCAACGCCTATTTGCTCGAACCCGTCACGTTGAATCGTTGGTGGCTGAAATACAGAGTCTCAAAGAGGAGATTAGAGGACTCAAGCATGAAAATAAAAAATTGCACAAGCTTGCACACAGTTATGCCACAACACATGAAGAGGAAAATTGACCAGTTGCAGGAAACTGATGGTCAGATTTTACTTGATCACCGGAGGTTTGTGGGTTTGTTCCAACAGCATCTGCCTTCGTCTTCTGGGGCGGCACCGCGTAGTGAAGCTCCAACTGATCAACCTCCGATACCTCCTCCTTCCGTGGCCCCACCGACTGCTGAGACTCCGCCGACTACTGCAACTCCGCCGACTACTACGACCTCTCCCAAGCAGCCTTTGTGAAGGCTCCCTCTTGTATTATGTTATGTTTCTTTATTTCCCAGTTTGCTGTTCATTTCCACGAAGTTTAATGTTAAAATCCTTTGCATATTTGTTAATGTTTCAAAATAGAAAGTCACAACCAAAAATAATTAAACAAGTAATAAAATTGACAATCAAGCAGAATAAATGGGTTGCCTCCCTTAAAGCGCTTGCTTTAACGTCTTCCAGCCGGACGATGAACACAATTACTCCCCACTGGAGCCCACGGCATGCAAGGGAATGTCCTCCACAACATGCTCAACAAAGTTCTCATAGATTACATCCTTGAACGGAAATGGATAGTGATGTTTGTTGATGGGTGTGTTGTGTTGCCTAAGGTTCATGTCCATACGCCCACCATCGGGGATTTGCTTGGGTACCTGCACCAAAGAAGGGAACCACCTATCAACTTTAATGGAAATTGGATTTGGATTAGGTGGCTTACCTATGTGTTGTGATGAAGTGGCAGCAATGTGAACATTCTTCCCCATGGTGCGTTCGGCCAATTTGAGCATTTTGAGAGCAGTGGTCGTATGGTCCTTGTGCGCCACTCCAATTCCCTCGTCTTGCATGGTTCTTGATGCATCCTTTGTGCCTGGTGCTGAACGGTCCAGTCCTATCTTTTCAATTTTATAAATGGCACAACAAGAATGAACAACATTAGGAGTCTCAATGGATTCAGAAATTTTGAAACTAATCATGTCACCACCAAATGCCATAGTGACTAATCCTTTGGCCACATCAATCTTCGTTTGAGCCGTTTTCATGAATGGCCTTCCAAGGAGGATGGGCAATGAAGGGGCATGGTCCGATTCATCCATTTCGAGGACATAGAAATCTGCCGGGAAGATTAAATGATCAACCTGCACTAAAACGTCTTCCAAAACTCCCTTTGGATAAGCGTTAGATCTATCGGCCAATTGTATGATTACACCATCATTTTTCAATGCTCCTAAGTTCATAGATGCATAAATGGAATATGGCATAACATTTATAGAAGCACCTAAATCAAGCATGGCAGATTTGAAACGGGTATTACCAATGACACACGAAATTGTAAAACTTCCCGGATCTTTGCATTTGGGAGGTAGTTTATGTTGCAAGATGGCGGAGACATTCTCACTTACATGTACCACCTCTTTCTCCCGGACACGTTTCTTTGTTGTGCAAAGCTTCTTTAAACACTTGGCATACTTCGGGATTTGCTTTATGGCATCAAGGAGGGGAATGTTGACATGCACCTTTCTAAATGTCTCTAGAACATCTTTTTCCTCCTCTTCGTTCTTTGATTGCAAAAATCTGCTAGGAAAGGGGACATTGGGCAGATTAGTGTTCGAAATCACAACATTTGGAACATTCTTACCTGAGGTGGACGGATGGGATGTCTTAGATGGCTGCGGCATGGGTGATGGTACCCTTGCCGTGGGGTAGGTGTTCTCATCTTCTTCGAGTTGTATCTTCTCATCTTCCTTGTTTCTCACCTCTTTTCCACTTCGTAATGTGATAGCCTTTGCAGATTCGAAGCCACCCTTTGGATTGACCACCGTAGTGCTTGGTAACTTACCATTTTCACGGAATTGCCCCAAAAATTTGGCCATTTGGCCCATTTGCTTCTTCAGCTCATTAACCTCCTTTGCTTGGTTCTGCATTCCCTGCGCCATGGTGGTTAGTAACTGATATGTTTTATCATCATTCATAGACGTACCTGGGTTAGTTTGGGAAGATTGTGCCTGAGGAGGTGGTTGTGGTTCCATTGGCCTTGGAAAGAAACCCGGGGGTTGTCGGAATCCACTTTGTTGGCCATATTGTGGTGCATCTCTCCATCTGAAATTGGGGTGGTCACGCCATCCCGGGTTGTATGTATTGGAGAAAGGATCATTCCTTGGTTGGTTTTGATTCCCATAACCTACAGCATTGGCCGATTCCCATCCTCCATTCTCAATTAATTGAGGGCATTGATCAGATTGGTGTCCTTGAATGGAGCATACACCACAGATTGTAGTTCCTTGCGTTTTGGGGCCTTCAACCAACTGCGATAACATAGACGTAAGGTTAGCCATTTGGGACTGTAACTCAGAAATAGAACTTACCTCAATGACATGATGTGGCCGTGGGGTGTCTCTTTGCCCAACACCTTCATATTGTTGTGCATTGAGTGCTCGATTCGCAATGAGAGTTTTGGCATCCCTAGGTGTCTTATCCACTAGAGCTCCTCCCGCGGAAGCATCCAACATTTGCCGTTTAAGTGGTAAAAGACCTTCGTAAAAGTATTGAAGAAGTAGCTCCTCCTTCATCTGATGTTGTGGACAAGAAGCAACAAGTGATTTAAATCGTTCATAATAAGATGGGAAAGATTCACCTTGGCTTTGCTGAATTCCACTTATTTTTTTACGAAGAAGAATGATGCGAGAAGTTGGGAAAAACTTCTCCAGAAATGATGTGAAAATTAACTTGACACACAAATTAAACCCTATGGATGACAATTGTAGTATATGAGCAAATAGGGATCGTTCTAACCGGGGATTAACTAGGGATGCTAATCAATGTAAAACTGACTCAAGAACATAAAAATATAATGTAGAACACTAAACTAGACTCAATTAATGCAAAACTAGGGTTTAAAACACCTAAACAAACTAAAAACTCAAAACAGCAACTAAAAGGCTCAAAACTGCCTTAAAACCACTTTCTGGGCAGTTTTGAGTACCTAACACTAGTTTGGACGAATTTGGACTATGACTTGACTCAAAACACTTAAAAACACAACTAAATGGATTTCTAACTAATCTAACACTTTAAAATAAATGGGGGAATGATTTTGACGAAATTAAAACTTTCAAACTCAAACTTTAAAAAACAAATGTAAAGCAAAACAGATTGTGATTAAATAGAATGGTGAGAAGCTAGTTAGAGGGTTCCTTATCCACACATGAACATATGCATACAACTCGATCTCCAATTACTCTTTCAACAAACCATGAATGACAATGCCCCAAATTAACTAGATTGCACCAATTAATTCTCAGATTTCCCTAGATTCATTGAATTGAATGGAATACGCATTACAACCAAATTATTCTTATCAAGGACCCTAACTATGGAATACGCATGATAGAGACACATATCAAAGATCATTAAGTTTAATGGAAATCATAAGCATTGACGAGGCATTCATAACTATGGGATACGCATGTTACTCTTGCCTAGGATTTACTTAACACAATCGTGACTAGCGACTTTCACTACTTATGAATACAAGTTAATAACGATTAGGTGAAATTCCCTTATATCCTAGCATCAAGTTTAGGCATGCAAATTAAGTGTCGACCCTCAACCCACATACATAAACAAGTTATCAATCAAATAGATAAGTAAATCACATTCACAATTTTTGAAACCATAATTGGAAGAAATCAAATCATATAAAACATATGTCCATGACTTCAAATTCACCTCTAACTATAAAGAAATTAGTTCCACATGTCTAACATAATTGAACAACAATTTAAATTAAACATGAAAACAGAAACAAAGAAAGAAAGAACTCCAAACACTCCACTAATGGCAGATTGCATGTGCAAGGTGTCTTCCTCCTTTGGACTGCACGGCACTCCTTCTTTCTCCTCCTTTGGTGGTTGCGCAAGGTGGTGATGGTGGTGGGAAGGCATGGCTGTGGTGGATGGATGGTTATGGAAGAGGGTAGAAGGGTTAAAAGGATTAGGGAGGCACGGCAATGGTGTAGAAATCAGAAATATGGAAGTTTTAGGGTGAAAGGTTGCGGCAAGGATGTAACTAGGGTTTTTGGCGTGAATGAATTAGATGGGGAGTGGTAGTTCGGCCAAAGGGTTAGAATGAATATATATAGGCACTTAAAAACCCTAGCAATCAGATTAGGGTTTCTAGAAACCCAAATCCACCAGAAATTAGGTTAACACAATAGGAATTTGCATGGGAAAAGGGCTAGGGTGCGGCAGATTTGGTGGGAGTGTGGATAGGCCTTCTAGAAAGCCTTGCAAGGCAAGGAAATCAGATATTTTGGGGCCTAGGTGCGGCAAAGGCTTAGAAGTCAGAAATATGCAATGGGCTAGGGTTTAGGTGCGGCATTAAGTGAGGATCCAAGATGAATTGGGCTAGGAAGGTGCGGCCTTTCCAAGAGGTAAGGATGGGTCATCTAGAAGCCCAAAGCCAAGAATAGAAACTCTCACAAATGGAAACCTCCGAGAATAGAAACTTCCAACTTTAGAAACTTTGGTTTCTAAATCTGAATTCTTTGTTCTTCACTTTCATTTCTTCATTTCTTAAGCTCCCTTGACCTTCAAACTCGTCCATTCCTTGTGCTCCAAGCATGTACTTTTCAATCCAAGCTCACTTTTGCTCTAAAATGCTCCATTTTGCCATCTTTTATGTATTATGCCCTTTGAACCTGAAAACACATGAAAGTAGCTCAAAAGACTACTCTAACGAAGAAAACATAACGAAAATGCATAAGAACTAGCTAACTAAGGCGCATAAATATGCTCCTATCAAGAAACGCCCTCTTCATACTCTCCCAAGATGTAACTGTACCGGGAGCCAACTCGTATAACCAATCCTTGGCTTTGTCCATTAAAGAGAATGGAAAAGCCTTCATCTTTAAAATACTTCCGTCAACCGTAACCGGAGTCATACTTGAGCACTGATAGGAGCATATTTATGCGCCTTAGTTAGCTAGTTCTTATGCATCTTTGTTATGTTTTCTTCGTTAAAGTAGTCTTTTAAGCTACTTTCATGTGTTTTCAGGTTTAAAGGACATATTACATGAAATGATGCAAGTTGGAGCTTTTGGAGCAAAATATGAGCTTGGATTGAAAAGGACATGCTTGGAACACAAGGTTGGGATGGAATTGAAAAGTTGAAGATTTGAGGTTTCCTACTTGAAGTAGGAAAGCTAAGCCTAAAAGTTTCCATTTTGGGTTGATCTTCCCTAAATCGGAATTGGCAACCAAAGTTTCTAAAGTTGGAAGTTTCTATTCTTGGAGGTTTCCATTTTCGTGAGTTTCTATTCTCGGCTTTGGGCTTTTGGATGACCCATCCTTACTTCTTGGACCTATGTCGCACCTAAACCCTAACCCTAGCCACTTAATCAGCCGCACCTAGGCCTTGTTCACATGCAAAAAAATCTGATTATTTACCCTGAGCCCATGCCGCACCTTTCCATCCTAGAAGCCCTATTTGACAAACCTTAACCCTAGCCCATTGTTTCAATCTGATTTCATTAGGGTTTTAGGTGCCTATATATATGTGTTTTACTCCTTTGGCCGGAGAATCTCCCACTCTACAAATCAGAAATCGTCTAAACCCTATTCCCACACCTTGCCGCAGCCTTCATCAATTCCAGCCACACCCATACACCTTGCCGCAGCCATCCCTCTACTCCAGCCACCATTCTCCATCTCCATACACCATCCACACCTCTTGCCGCACCACCATACCATCCTAATTCCCTTCCTAAACCAAAATCACATCCAAAAGTCCCCTAAACCCTCTCTGCCGCATCAAGGAGAAAAAGAAAGAGGAGCTTGAAGTCAGAAATTCAAAGTGGAATTCTTGGGCGTTTTAGGTGTAATCTTTCTTATGTCTTTGTTGTTCCAATTCAATAAATTTTGTGTTGTGAGTATGAGAAACTAAACCCCCTTAGTTGGGGGGTAATTCGAAACCATGTACATGCTTGCAATATGATTTGATTACATTCAGTTGTTATTTCATAAGTTGTGGATTTAATTCGTTCATCTATTTGATTGATAATTTATTTGTGTATGTTGATTGAGAGTGCACGCTTAGTTTTCATGCATGAATATGATGCTAGATTATGAGGGAGTTTCACCTAATAGTTACAATCTTATAATCACAAGTAGTGAAGGTCGCTTGAAAAAGATCGCGTTGAATGAATTCTTAGCATAAGTTTCACGCAATTCATAGTAACAAATGCTTCGTCAATGCTTATGTTTTTCATAGAACGTAATGATTCGTGCTTGTATCTCTATTATGCAATTCATGTAGGGAACTTGTAGGGAATGTTTTGGGTTGTCGTATGCAATCATCCAACCTAATAACTTGTGGAAAAACTGAGGGTTAATTAGTGCAATTCACGGTTAATTTGGGGCGTTGAGTATTCATAATTTATTGGAAGAACAACTGAAAATCGTTTTGTGTGCAAGTGTGACATGTGTGGAGAAGAACCTCCTAACTAGCCTTTTATCCATCCTTTTCATCCAAAAACGTTTTACAATCTGTTTAGTTTTAAGTCTCTGTTTTGTTTTCAATTTTCGTCCAAAACAAATCCCCCTTTATTTTGAAGTCTTAGATTAGTTAGAAAGTGTTTTGATTTGTGTTTCTAAGTGTTTTGATTCAAGTTTTCACCCAATTTCGTCCAAGTTCTTGTTAGGTTCTCAAAACTGCCCAGAAAGTGGTTTTTAGGCAGTTTTGAGTCATTAGGTTGCTGTTTTGAGTTTTAGGTTTGAAATTGACACTTAGAATTCACTTTTGAATGCAAAAATCAACTTTCAAACTCAAAGGGGAAATTCATGCAACACTTAGGGTCAAATTCACTGTTTTGGACCCATTCTTCAACAACCAACACCTTAGAGCTCATTTTCATGCTCTTTCAACTCTTTTTCACACTTTTCACATTTTTTTTTTCTTTTCTTTTTCTTTTCTACCCCATGCCTCATTTAAGACTTTGGCACACAATACACAAGGCTCACTTTCCCCCACACTTGTTTTCTGCACACCCTTGATCCAAAGGAATTCATTTTAAGTCATGCTTACTATGCTTTAAGAACAAGGGTATGGATGGTCCTAATCTAGGCTAGGTAAGGATAACGTGGGTTAACAAACAATATAGGCTAAACAAGGCTCAACGGGGCTAAAACCTACAAAAACAAATGTATGGAATGAAGGCTTTTTGGCTATGGTGGTAACTACTAAACAACTTCATCTTGAATACGTGTTATGCAATTCAATGAAATGTTTTGAATGAAATTGGCATGAGTTCTAGCATTTGGAACTAAAGTGATGAAACGCCTTCTAAGTAATAACCAAGCAAAGAATAGTGAGATCATGCAACGACTTTAGAAAACAAGAATGCACAGATTTTAACTCTCCAAATAATGTTTAGGCTCAAGTCTCACAAGGTTGTAGCGTTAGTTTGAGTTCCTTCCTTCAAACATGTTACAAAAACTAATTTTTTTTTCTTTATGATTACATGTGAATTCATAAGTTATAACCACAACCAAGCATAAACCAAGAGTAAATCAAACTTTCATCCATGTTTATAACTCTCTTTAACAGTCATGCAATTAAAAACCGAATCCTCATCATTGTGTTGGAAGGTACCCTAAGACACAAACAAACACACAAAAACAACTTAAAAACGACTCTTTTTGGGTTTTGTAAAACAATTTTTCAAATTTTTATGGGATTTTCGGATTTTTGAATCAAAACACATTAAAACACACCAAAACAGCCTAAAAACGCCTAAAAACAGCAAGAAACAACATTGGAAATTATGAGTGAGAAAACCCTACGAATTTGCATCAAAACACTTTGGTTACCCCCCCCACACTTAAACCAAACATTGTCCTCAATGTTTTAAGCATAGACTCACACAAAAACACATAAACAAACAAACAAACACTAACAACCGAACATGGCAGAAACGAAATAAACAACAAAGAGAAGGGTTTAGGAATGCAAATCTGGAATTGGAGTGCTCTCTAGGTCTTCCTTTGTCGAATGCATGGGTTGCCTCCCAAGAAGCGCTTGCTTTAACGTCTTCCAGCCGGACGGTACCTCCGTTTAAGCTTGACTATGTGCCACGGCATGGAGGGGTACCTCCTCCACGACATGCTCCTCAAACATCTCGTAATAGGGCTTCAATCGATGCCCATTCACTTTGAATTCTTGTTGCGTCCTTGCACTCTTGATTTGCACTGCACCATGAGGGAAAACATTAGTGACAATAAAAGGACCAACCCATTTGGAACGCAACTTACCTGGAAACAACCGAAGGTGAGAATTGAACAACAACACTTTCTGCCCAATAGAGAACGTCTTGGCACGAATCATCTTGTCATGGAATGCCTTCGTTTTCTCCTTGTAAATCCGGGCATTCTCATATGCTTCATTTCGGATTTCCTCAAGCTCACACAATTGGAGCTTCCTATGTAAACCTGCGGCATCAAGGTCCATGTTAAACGTTTTGACGGCCCAGTGTGCACGATGCTCTAACTCGACGGGAAGATGGCATGGCTTCCCATAGATGAGCCGGAAAGGTGACATCCCAATGGGGGTTTTGTAGGCAGTGCGATACGCCCACAATGCATCGTTTAAGCGCAAACTCCAATCCTTCCTCATAGGCCCCACGGTCTTCTCAAGAATTTGCTTGATTTCCCTATTCGAAACCTCAGCTTGCCCGCTCGTTTGAGGATGATAAGGTGTGGCCACCTTATGCGTGACATTGTATTTCTTGAGCAACGCCTCGATGGTTCGATTACAAAAATGGGAACCTCCATCACTGATGAGCACGCGTGGCATTCCGAACCTTGCAAAAATGTTAGTTTTCACAAAATCTGCAACCACTCGAGAATCATTAGTTCGGGTGGCTTTTGCTTCCACCCACTTCGACACATAATCCACAGCAAGTAATATATAAAGAAATCCATGTGACGAAGGAAAGGGACCCATAAAATCAATACCCCAAACATCAAATATTTCAACACTAAAAATGGGGGTTTGCGGCATTTGTTGTTTAGGACCTATATTGCCCGTTCTTTGGCATCTATCACAAGACATGCAAAATGTTCTAGCATCCCTAAAGATGGTAGGCCAATAGAAACCACATTCTAATACCTTAAGTGCTGTTCTATTAGTGCCAAAGTGTCCCCCACAAGCATAAGTGTGACAAAATGTGAGAATAGCATTAAACTCAGAATCGTGCACACACCTACGTATAACTTGGTCAGGGCAATATTTCCATAAATACGGGTCATCCCACACATAAAACCGTGCCTCTTTCTTCAATTTATCACCTTGGTGTTTAAGTAATTCACTAGGAACATGTTTAGACACCAAATAATTCACCAAATCAGCATACCACGGTTCACTTACCTTGACGGACATTAGTTGCTCATCTGGGAATGTCTCCATGATAGGTACGGCATCCTCCTCATGTACCATACGGCTCAAGTGGTCAGCCACCACGTTTTCACTTCCCTTCTTGTCCCGGATTTCGATATCGAACTCTTGGAGAAGAAGCATCCAACGAATGAGTCGTGGTTTGGCCTCCTTCTTGGTGAACAAATACTTCAATGCTGCATGGTCAGTATAAATAATAACTTTAGTACCAAGCAAATAAGAACGGAATTTATCTAAAGCAAATACAACAGCTAGAAGTTCTTTTTCAGTGGTGGAATAATTCAATTGTGCATCATTTAAAGTCCGAGAGGCATAATAGATAGCATGCGGCCTCTTGTCCTTCCTTTGCCCCAAAACAGCTCCTAATGCATAATCGGAAGCGTCGCACATAAGCTCAAAAGGAAGGCTCCAATCCGGTGGAACTATGATAGGGGCCGAAGTTAGCATGTCCTTTAGGTGATTGAACGCCTTCTCACACTCCTTGTTGAAGTCAAACGCCACATCTTTCTGGAGGAGACGGCAAAGAGGGTTTGAGATCTTGGAGAAGTCCTTGATAAATCGCCTATAAAATCCTGCATGACCAAGAAACGAACGAACCTCTCGAACCGAAGTAGGAGAGGGTAAGTAGCGTACAAGATCTATTTTCGATTTATCCACTTCAATTCCTCTTTCTGAAACAATATGCCCTAGAACTATGCCTTGTCTAACCATAAAGTGACATTTTTCCCAATTAAGCACTAGGTTAGTGATGTGAAAATTATGTTGACACTCAAATTAACCCTCTTTTTATCAATTGTAGCAAAGTATGTAAGTAGGGATCGTTCTAAACCGGGGATTAGGAGGGATTGCAAAATCACTTGAAAACTGACTCAAATATGTAAAAACAAGTTTAAAACACTAAACTAGACTCAAAGAATGCAAAACTAAACTTTAAAATACCAAAACAAACCAAAAGACTCAAAACAGCACCAAAACACTCAAAACTGCCTTAAAAACACAATCTGGGCAGTTTTGGACACTAAGCACCAAATTGGACGAATTTGGGTTTTAACTTGAATCAAACACTTAAAAACACAAAGTAAAACACTTACTAACTAATTTGACACTTTAAAACAAAGGGGGATTGGTTTTGGACGAATTTAAAAACAAAACAAACTTTGTAAATTAGAACAGATTGTAAAAACGAATTTGATTTAAATGGGTGAATGGAAGGCTAGCTAAGGGGTTCATCTCCACACATGTTATACTTGCATACAAAACGATCTCCAATTGCTTTTCAATAAACCATGAATTCTCAATGCCCCAAGTTAATTAGTTCCGCTTAAATTAACCTTCAGATTTTCCTAACGTTATTGAATTGGATGATTGCATACGACAACCCAAAACATTCCCCACAAGTCCCCTAAATGATTGCATAATAGAGATACAAGCAAGAATCATTAAGTTCTATGAAAACCATAAGCATTGACGAAGCACTTGTTACTATGATTGCATGAAACTTATGCCAAGAATTTACTTAACGCGATTGAGATCATCAACCTTTACTACTTGTGAATATAATTCCATAACGATTAGGTGAAATTTCCTTATATCCTAGCATTCAATTTATGCATGATAATTAAGTGTGCACTCTCAACCAACACACACAAATCAATGTAATTCACATAGATAAGTAAATTGAATTCACAACTTATGAAACGCAATTAGAAGTAATCAAATCATAACGCAAGCATAAACATGTATTTCGAATCCCCCCCTAGCCAGGGGAGGTTTAGTTCCTCATACGCACAAAACAAAGAGAATTGAATTTAAACATTGAAATCAAAGGAAAAGAAACACCTAGAAATTCCAGCGACGCGAACTTGAATTGCATGAACTTCCGAGCTTCCTTCTCCTCCTCCTTGGCGCGGCAAGGGTCTAGGGACAGATTTAGGACCTTAGGTGTATGGATGCATGGTTATGGATGGATGTAGTAGTGTTTAGGGGAAGAGAATGGTGCGGCAAAGGTGTGGAGAGAGTTTGGACGAATTTCTGGAGTGAATTCTGAATTGTGGTGAGTGGTGGTCTGATTTAGGGGTTAATAGGAGTATATATAGGCACTTAAAACCCTAGGGTAATCAGATATGGACTTGGATAACCCAAATCCACAAGGAAATAGGTCTAAACAATCAGATTTTGCAAGGGAAAAGGGGTCCTAGGTGCGGCTGGATAGGGATAAGGTGGATAAGGCTTCTAGATGGCCTTGCAAGGCAAGGAAATCAGGTTTCTAGAAGGGATAGGTGCGGCACTTAAAGGATAGGGAAGATTAGGGCTTCTAGAAACCCTCTAATGCAAGGAAAACTCACGGCAAGGATGGATAAGGTTTCTAGAACAAGGATAAGGTATCCTAAATGGATAAGGACTCCTCATTGCACTTGGAAACTTTGCCTATTAGGATTAGGAAACCTTGTCTTTGTCATTCCTTCTTCATTCTGGATTCCTTTTCCTTCTTGGACTTGGAAATCTTCTTTGTAGCTGCAACTTGATGCCATTTGGATTTAACTTTCCTACTTCAAGTAGGAAACCTTGTTTGAGTAGGAATCTTCATCTTTCAAGGAATCCTAATTGAACTAGGAAACCCATTTTGACTAGGAATCCTAATTCAACTAGGATTCCATCTTCACTTAGGCGCTTTCCTACTTCGACTAGGAAACCTTGTTCAAGTAGGAAACATCATCTTCAAATCTTCAATTTCGTCCATCCTCTTGGCTCCAAGCATATGACATCCATTCCAAGCTCAACTTTGCTCCAAAAAGCTCCAAAATGCATCCTTTTTCATATTTTGCCCTTAGAACCTGAAAACACATAAAACTAGCTTAAAAGACTACTTTATGATATGATATTAACTAGCACTCAAATTAACCCTCTTTTTATCAATTGTAGTAAGTATGTAAGTAGGGATCATTCTAGGCCGGGGATTAGGAGGGATTGCTAAATCACTTGAAAACTGACTCAAAAACGTAAAAACAAAGTTTAAAACACTAAACTAGACTCAAAGAATGTAAAACTATAACTTAAAACACCAAAACAAACCAAAAGACTCAAAATAACACAAAAACACTCAAAACTGCCTTAAAACCACTTTCTGGGCAGTTTTGAACTCTAAACAAGATTTTGACGAAAATAGGTTTTAACTTGACTCAAAACACGTAAAAACACAAACTAACACACTCTCTAACTAATTTGACACTTGAAAACAAAGGGGGATTTGGTTTTTACGAAATTGAAAACAAAACATAAACTTGTAAATCAAAACAGATTTTAAAACGAATTTGATTGAATTGAATGGATAGAAAGCTAGCTAAGGGGTTCATCTCCACACATGTTATACTTGCATTCAAAACGATTTCCAATTGCTTTTCAATAACCCATGAATTCTCAACGCCCCAAGTTAATTAGGTCCGCTTAAATTAACCTTCAGATTTTCCTAACGTTATTGAATTGGATGATTGCATACGACAACCCAAAGCATTCCCCACAAGTCCCCTACATGATTGCATAATAGAGATACAAGCAAGAATCATTAAGTTCTATGAAAACCATAAGCATTGACGAGGCACTCGTAACTATGAATTGCATGAAACTTATGCCAAGAATTTACTTAACACGATTGTGATCAACAACCTTTACTACTTGTGAATATAAGTTCATAACGATTAGGTGAAATTCCCTTATATCCTAGCATCAAATTCATGCATGCAAACTAAGTGTCGACCCTCAATCAACATACAAGAATAAGTTTTAATTCACATAGATAAGCAAATTGAAATCACAACTTATGAAACGCAATTAGAAGTAATCAAATCATATAGCAAGCATAAACATGGTTTCGAATCCCCCCCTAGCCAAGGGGGGTTTAGTTCCTCATACTCGCAAAGCAAAGATACATAAATTTAGAAATTAAAACCCAAAGAAAGAAAACACCTAGAAGGCTCCAACTTGGCAGCAAGATCATCAATGATTTCCCTTTCCTCCTTGCTGCGGCAGAGAAGTTTATAACAGGTTTTGGGTAGTATTTAGGGTGTAGAATGGATGGGGAATGGTAGGGAAAGGTTTAGGGTTGATGGGGGTATGGCTAGGGATGATTTTTGGGCAGAATTTTGGGATTTTGGTGATGGGAAGGTGCGGCAGAATGCAAGGGCAGATTTCTGGCGTGAATGATTGTGTATGAGAGGTGGTGATCTGATCTAGGGGTTATAATGAGTATATATAGGCATCCAAAACCCTAGGGTAATCAGATTAGGGTTTCTAGAAGCCCAAATCCACCAGAAATTAGGTTAAAACAATCAGATTTTTAGTGGGAATAAGGCCTAAGGTGCGGCTAGGGTTAGGGTTTAGAGATGGGCCTTCTAGAATGCCTTGCAAGGCAAGGAAATCAGATATTCTAGAGGCCTAAGTGCGGCTAGGGTTAGGGTCCACAAGGAATTAGGGTTTAGGTCATCTAAAAGCCCAAAACCAAGAATAGAAACTCTCGAAAATGGAAACCTCCAAGAATAGAAACTTCCAACTTTAGAAACTTTGGTTTCCAAATCTGAATTCTTTGTTCTTCACTTTCATTTCTTCATTTCTTAAGCTCCTTTGACCTTCAAACTCGTCCATTCCTTATGCTCCATTAGCATACACTCCATTCTAGCTCAATTTTGCTCTAAAATGCTCCATTTTGCACTTCTTTGCATACTTCGTCTCTAAACCTGAAATTGCACGAAAATGACTTTAAACACTAAAATAACTAAAGAAAAACAACATAAATGCTTAAGAACATGCCAACTAAGTCGCATAAATATGCTCCTATCAAATTCCCCCACACTTAGCTTTTGCTAGTCCTCGAGCAAAACAAAGAAACCAAACAAAACAAAAACACAATCTAAACCTTCCAACATTTGCCTCAGGGATTTCCAATGCACATGACATGTTAAAAATCATCACTCCCACAGATTTTAGTCATCTTCACACTTAAGCACATACTTAATCATAGTCACCACGTACTAGTTCACATTTAACCAATTAAAACATGATTTTGAATGTAGTAACATGCCTTAGAGAATTTGCTCAATTCCTTACTAGATATGCACTCAATTTTCACACAGCGTTTCTGACTACACACCCTATACTAGTTATATGTGAGAAGATTGATGTAAATATGAAAACGAATGCTCACATATATGTATAACAAAGAAAGCACTTTTTGGAGTTAATAAGCACGTTTAGATATAATCTCATGAATGGAATGCTACTACTTAGATGCGAGAACCACAGTGACACCATATGCTCATACCAATTTTAAACTCCACAAATTGAAACACATAACACTCAAGATTAAAGTCAAGGGTTGTAACGGGGCTAGGAGAGTTGGTTAACAACGAAAGGATAGGGAAAACAAACGTTCTTTAAGCAATAGTAAGCAAAACAATGAAATCGTACTCAGAATTCCCATTAGCATGCAGAAATTAACTTTTAAACACAAAGGGAAGATTCAACAACAATTAGGGCCGAATTCACTGTTTTGGACCCTTCCTTCAACAAACAACACTTAAGAACTCTTTTTCACATCTTTTCAACTCCTTTTCATTCTTTTCACAACTTTTTCTTTCTTTTTTTTTTTCTTTTTATTTCCCACGAAATTTTTCTTTTTCTTTTCTTTTTCGTGCCTCATTCAAGACTTTGGCACACCCACAACAAAACTCACTTCCCCCACACTTGTTTTCTGCCAACAATGACCAAAAGGAATTCATTTTGAGTCATTCATTACTATGCTTCAAGAACGAAGGTATGGATGGTCCTAATCTAGGCTAGGTGAGGATAATGTGGGTTAACGAAGAAAACATAGGCTAAACAAGGCTCAACGGGGTTAAAACCTACAAAAACGACTGCATGGAATGAAGGCTTTTTGGCTATGGTGGTAACTACTAACTTCATCTTGAATATGTGTTATGTAATTCAATAACATGTTTTGAATGAAATTGGCATGAGTTCTAGCATTTGGAACTAAATGATGAAACGCCTTCTAAGTAATAACCAAGCAAAGAATAATGAGATCATGCAACGACTTTAGAAAACAACAATGCACAGATTTTAACTCTCCAAATAAACGTTTAGGCTCAAGTCTCACAAGGTTGTAGCGTTAGTTTGAGTTACTTCCTTCAAGCATATTACAAAAACTGATTTTTTTTCTTTGTGATTATATGTGAATTCGTAAACAACAAGGATGACCAAGCATAAACAAAAGAGCATATCAAACTTCCATCCATGTTTGTAACTTTCTTTAACAGTCATGCAATTAAAAACCAAATCCTCATCATTGTGTTGGAAGGTACTCTACGACACAAACAAACAAAAACAACTGTAAAACGACTCTTTTTTTTTGGGTTTTTTCAAAACTTTTTTCAATTTTTTCTTGAATTTTCGTATTTTCTGGTAAAGCCACATAAAAACACATCAAAACTTTCTAAAAACACTTAAAAACAATGAAAAACAACCTTTGAAATGTTAGGTGGTAAAATCCTACGAATTTTGCAACAAAAACACTTTGTTCACCCCCCCCACACTTAAACCAAACATTGTCCTCAATGTTTCAAACATAGACTCACACAAAAACAAGCAAATAACACAACTAGCAAACATGACAAATATGGCAAAGTAAAAGCAATAAAGAGTAGGGTTTAGAAACGCAAATCTGATGATGATGCCGGAGCTTCCTAGGTCCTCTTTATTTGCATGGGTTGCCTCCCAAGAAGCGCTTGCTTTAACGTCTTCCAGCCGGACGATGCTTTATTGAAGGTTTATGGAACCCCACGGCATTGAGGGTTGTTTCCACAATCTGACCTACGAAATACTTCATCTTTTGGGTCCTTGAATGGGATGGGATAATGATCCTTTCTTATTGTCATGTTTTGCTTCTCGAAATCAACACGAACTCTCCCACCACGTTGTCTTCGATTTGGTACCTGCACCATACAAGGTAACAACCTATTAGTTGAAATGGGAATCGAAATTGGAATAGGTGGCTTACCTTTGTACGGCAAAGAAATGGTAGCACTCTGGACAGATGCACAAGGAGTGCACTCGGCCAGATTTGGTGACTTCAGGGGTGGGGCCGTGCTCCCCTTGTTGTTCACTCCAATTCCTTCCTCGATGGTAGTTCGAGGTACTTTCGTCTTGATGAGTGTTGAACATTCCTGCCCTATATTTGCAATTACATTAATGGCACAACAAGAATGAACAACATTAGGAGTCTTAATAAATTCAGAAACTTTAAAACAAATCATGTCACCACCAAATGCCATAGTGACTTCTCCTTTGGCCACGTCAATCTTGGTTTGAGCCGTTTTCATGAAAGGTCGGCCAAGCAACAGTGGTGGTGGTGGAGAGTGGCCTGTATCCTCCATATCGAGCACGTAGAAATCTGCCGGGAAAATCAAGTGGTCTACCTGCACCAAAACTCCCTTTGGATAGGCATTAGATCGATCGGCCAATTGAATAATCACGCCATCATTTTTCAACTCGCCTAAATTCATAGATGCATAAACTGAATATGGCATGACATTTATAGATGCACCTAAATCTAACAGGGCGGAATCAAAGCGAGTGTTACCAAGGACACAAGGAATTGTAAAACTACCCGGATCTTTGCATTTGGGGGGTAGTTTGCGTTGCAACATGGCGGAGACATTCTCACTTACATGTACCACTTCTTTCTCCCGAAAACGTTTCCTTGTTGTACAAAGCTTCTTTAAGAACTTCGCATACTTCGGGATTTGCTTGATTGCATCCAAAAGGGGTATGTTGACTTGAACTTTCCTAAATGTCTCTAGAACATCTTTTGCCTCCTCTTCGTTCTTGGATTGCAAAAATCTGCTAGGAAAGGGTACATCCGGAGGAATAACATTAGAATTAAATGGAATTGGACCTTTCTTACCTGTGTTGGCCGAATTGGAATGCTTGGGTGGTTGCGGCAAAGATTGCTCAATCCTTGCCGTGGCCTTTGCTTGGTCCTCCTTTTCAATTTTCAACTTCTCATCCTCCTTGGGGCCAGATTTGGATGGTTTTGGCTCGATTCCTACTTCTTTCCCACTTCTTAGCATGATAGCCTTTGCAGATTCGAATCCACCTTTCGGATTGACCACCGTTGAGCTAGGCAACCTTCCTTGCTCACGACATTGCCCTATGAACTCGGCAATTTGTCCCACTTGCTTCTCCAAGTTGTCCACCCTATTGTCTTGGATTTGCCTCTCTTTGGCTTGATTTTGGACTTCCTGCGTCAAGGTAATAAGTAATTGAAAAATCTTATCATTATCACTTGAATTACCTGCATTGCTTTGGGCAGGTTGTGCTTGGGCTTGTGGTGGTGCCAACGGCTTTTGATAGAAACCCTGGGGTTGTTGCCTAAATCCGCTTTGTTGTTGGCCTTGTTGGGGGTCACCCCAGTTGAAATTCGGATGATCACGCCAACCGGGATTGTAAGTATTGGAAAACGGATCACCACGTGATTGGTATTGGTTGCCATATCCCACGGCATTGAGTGTCTCCCACCCTCCATTCTCGATCAATTGTGGGCACTTGTCCGTATTGTGGTTTTGCATGGAGCATACGCCACAAGAAGCTACGGGTTTGATTTTTGGACCTTCCACCACCTGAGAAAGCAACGTAGTAAGGTTAGCCATTTGATTTTGAAGTTCGATTATGGCACTTACCTCATTGACTTGATGTTGCTGTGGCATGCTCCTTTGTCCAACACCTTCGTATTGTTGAGCGTTCAACGCTCGATTAGCAATCAACATTTTTGCAGCCGTAGGGGTCTTGTCCACCAATGCTCCTCCCGCTGAGGCATCTAACATTTGCCGTTCGATTGGTAGAAGTCCCTCGTAGAAATATTGTAAAAGAAGCTCCTCCTTCATTTGATGCTGTGGACATGAAGCAACAAGAGATTTAAAACGTTCGTAATACGTAGGAAAAGACTCACCTTCATCTTGTTGAATTCCACTTATCCTTTTTCGTAGGAGGGTGACTCGAGAAGTTGGAAAAAACTTCTCCAAGAAGGCCCGTTTCATGCTCTCCCAAGATGTGACAGTTCCGGGAGCCAATTCGTACAACCAATCTTTTGCCTTTTCCAAGAGAGAAAAGGGAAAGGCCTTCATCTTCAATATGCTCCCATCCACGTTGATTGGAGTCATGCTTGAACACACCACCTCGAATTCTTTCAAATGCTTGTTAGGATCCTCCATGGACAAACCATGGTACTTCGGAATGTGGTGTAGCAAACTTGACTTCAACTCGAATTCCTCGGTCTTTCCTTGGGCAGCCGCTGGGTATTGAATGCATAGGGGTGCGGCATTGTCCAATCCCGAAGCCGAAAGCTCCTTGATTGTACGATTGTCTTGTGCCATAACTTCCTCTTCTTCACCCACTCTTGCCGTGGGTTGGTCCTCTTCTTCAATGGGATGTTCCTCACGCTCAGGTTCAGGAATTTGATCTTGTTGATTCCTATTCCTTCTCAAAGTCCTCTCAAAATCGTCGTCAAAGTCCAAGATGTGTTCACGAATCGGATGAGAACTACGAGTCATAAACTAGTACCTAAAACAAGAAACAAAACAAACTCAGAATCTGGACGAATTAAAACAAACTAAAATAAACAATCCAAGGGATTAGCAATGTTGCTAATGCCCGGCAACGGCGCCAAAATTTGATATGATATTAACTAGCACTCAAATTAACCTTCTTTTTATCAATTGTAGTAAGTATGTAAGTAGGGATAGTTCTAGGCCGGGGATTAGGAGGGATTGCTAAATCACTTGAAAACTGACTCAAAAACGTAAAAACAAAGTTTAAAACACTAAACTAGACTCAAAGAATGTAAAACTATAACTTAAAACACCAAAACAAACCAAAAGACTCAAAATAACACAAAAACACTCAAAACTGCCTTAAAACCACTTTCTGGGCAGTTTTGAACTCTAAACAAGATTTTGACGAAAATAGGTTTTAACTTGACTCAAAACACGTAAAAACACAAACTAACACACTCTCTAACTAATTTGACACTTGAAAACAAAGGGGGATTTGGTTTTTACGAAATTGAAAACAAAACATAAACTTGTAAATCAAAACAGATTTTAAAACGAATTTGATTGAATTGAATGGATAGAAAGCTAGCTAAGGGGTTCATCTCCACACATGTTATACTTGCATTCAAAACGATTTCCAATTGCTTTTCAATAACCCATGAATTCTCAACGCCCCAAGTTAATTAGGTCCGCTTAAATTAACCTTCAGATTTTCCTAACGTTATTGAATTGGATGATTGCATACGACAACCCAAAGCATTCCCCACAAGTCCCCTACATGATTGCATAATAGAGATACAAGCAAGAATCATTAAGTTCTATGAAAACCATAAGCATTGACGAGGCACTCGTAACTATGAATTGCATGAAACTTATGCCAAGAATTTACTTAACACGATTGTGATCAACAACCTTTACTACTTGTGAATATAAGTTCATAACGATTAGGTGAAATTCCCTTATATCCTAGCATCAAATTCATGCATGCAAACTAAGTGTCGACCCTCAATCAACATACAAGAATAAGTTTTAATTCACATAGATAAGCAAATTGAAATCACAACTTATGAAACGCAATTAGAAGTAATCAAATCATATAGCAAGCATAAACATGGTTTCGAATCCCCCCCTAGCCAAGGGGGGTTTAGTTCCTCATACTCGCAAAGCAAAGATACATAAATTTAGAAATTAAAACCCAAAGAAAGAAAACACCTAGAAGGCTCCAACTTGGCAGCAAGATCATCAATGATTTCCCTTTCCTCCTTGCTGCGGCAGATAAGTTTATAACAGGTTTTGGGTAGTATTTAGGGTGTAGAATGGATGGGGAATGGTAGGGAAAGGTTTAGGGTTGATGGGGGTACGGCTAGGGATGATTTTTGGGCAGAATTTTGGGATTTTGGTGATGGGAAGGTGCGGCAGAATGCAAGGGCAGATTTCTGGCGTGAATGATTGTGTATGAGAGGTGGTGATCTGATCTAGGGGTTATAATGAGTATATATAGGCATCCAAAACCCTAGGGTAATCAGATTAGGGTTTCTAGAAGCCCAAATCCACCAGAAATTAGGTTAAAACAATCAGATTTTTAGTGGGAATAAGGCCTAAGGTGCGGCTAGGGTTAGGGTTTAGAGATGGGCCTTCTAGAATGCCTTGCAAGGCAAGGAAATCAGATATTCTAGAGGCCTAGGTGCGGCTAGGGTTAGGGTCCACAAGGAATTAGGGTTTAGGTCATCTGAAAGCCCAAAACCAAGAATAGAAACTCTCGAAAATGGAAACCTCCAAGAATAGAAACTTCCAACTTTAGAAACTTTGGTTTCCAAATCTTTATTCTTTGTTCTTCACTTTCATTTCTTCATTTCTTAAGCTCCTTTGACCTTCAAACTCGTCCATTCCTTATGCTCCATTAGCATACACTCCATTCTAGCTCAATTTTGCTCTAAAATGCTCCATTTTGCACTTCTTTGCATACTTCGTCTCTAAACCTGAAATTGCACGAAAATGACTTTAAACACTAAAATAACTAAAGAAAAACAACATAAATGCTTAAGAACATGCCAACTAAGTCGCATAAATATGTTCCTATCACTTTACTAAGCAAAAACACTATAAATGCACAAGAACGAGCTAAACTAAGGCGCATAAATATGCTCCTATCAAATTCCCCCACACTTAGCTTTTGCTAGTCCTCGAGCAAAACGAAACGAAACAAAAGAACAAAACGAAATAAAACAAGTAAAACAACCTAAACCTTCCAACAATCGCCTCAGAGATTTCCAATGCACATGACATGTTAAAAATCATCATTCCCACAGATTTTAGCCATCTTTACACTCAAGCCCATACTTAATCATAGTCACTACTTACTAGTTCACATTTAACCAATTAAAACAATGTTTTGAATGTAGTAACATGCCTTAGAGAATCCCTCAATTCCTTACTAGATATGCACTCTATTTTCACTCAGATTGTCTAACTACACACCCTACACTAGTTATATGTGAGAAGATTGATGTAAAAATAAAAACGAATGCTCACATATATGTATAACAAAGAAAGCAATTTCCGGAGTTAAGAACATGTTTATTGATAGGAGCATATTTATGCGCCTTAGTTAGCTAGTTCTTATGCATTTTAGTTATGTTTTCTTAGTTTAAAGTAGTCTTTTAAGTTAGTTTCATGTGTTTTCAGGTTTTAAGAGCATATTACATAAAATGATGCAATTTGGAGCATTTGAGAGCAAAATTGAGCTGGAATGGAGTGTATGCTTATGGAGCACAAGGAATGGACGAGTTTGAAGGTCAAAGGAGCTTAAGAAATGAAGAAATGAAAGTGAAGAACAAAGAAGTCGGAATTGGCAACCAAAGTTTCTAAAGTTGGAAGTTTCTATTCTTAGAGGTTTCCATTTTCGAGAGTTTCTATTCTTGGTTTTGGGCTTTCTAGAAGCCCTATCTACAAACCCTAACCCTAGCCCACTAATCAGCCGCACCTAGCCTTCTAGAACACCTATTTCCTTGCCTTGCAAGGCATTCTAGAAGGCCCATCTCTAACCCTAGCCGCACCTAAACCCTAGCCCATTGTCTAACCTGATTTCTTTAGGGTTTGTGGTGCCTATATATATGTGTTTTAAGCCTAAATTCGTCACCACCCCTTCACACCATTCAAACACACCTTGCCGCAACCCTAATCACCATTCTACATCACAAAACCCCATCCTACATCCATACACATCTCTGCCGCACCTTTTGGAGAAGAAGGAGAGCCTTGTCGTGCATTCCATTGATGAATGAGGGCCTTGTGCGCAAGCCATCTGCATCTTTGGGAGTTTTAAGAGTTTTTTCTTCTCTTGTTTCTGTTTTCATGTTTAATTTAACTTGCTTTTCAATTATGTTAAACATGTGGAACTAATTTCTTTTTAGTTAGAGGCGAATTTGAAGCCATGGACATATGTTGGTTATGATTTGATTTACTCCAGTTATGAATTCATGAACTTTAGATGTGGTTTACTTTTCTATTTTGATTAAGAACTTGTTTATGTATGTGGGTTGAGGGTCGACACTTAATTTGCATGCCTAAACTTGATGCTAGGATATAAGGGAATTTCACCTAATCGTTATGAACTTATATTCATGAGTAGTAAAGATCGCTAGTCACGATTGTGTTTAAGTAAACCCTAGGTTGGATTAACATGCGTATTCCATAGTTATGAATGCCTAGTCGATGTTTATGATTTCCGTTGAACTTAATGATCTTTGTTGAATGTCTCTATCATGCGTATTCCATAGTTAGGGGCTTTGATGAGGAATAATTTGGTTGTAATGCGTATCCCATTCAATCCAATGAATCTAGGGAAATCTGAAAGTTAATTTAAGCGAACCTAATTAACTTGAAGCATTGTCATTCATTGTTTGTTGAAGTCATAACTGGGAATCAAATTATATGCATATGTTCATGTGTGGATAAGGAACCCTCTAACTAGTTTCTCATCATTCTATTTCATCACAATCTGTTTTGCTTTACATTTGTTTTCAAAGTTAAGTTTTAAAGTTTTAAGTTCGTCAAAATCAATCCCCCATTTATTTTAAAGTGTTAGATTAGTTAGAAATCAATTTAGTTTGTGTTTTTAAGTGCTTTGAGTCAAGTTATAGTCCAATTTCGTCCAAATTAGTGTTAGGTACTCAAAACTGCCCAGAAAGTGGTTTTAAGGCAGTTTTGAGTCTTTTAGTTGCTGTTTTGAGTTTTTGGTTGATTTAAGTGTTTTAAACTCTAGTTTTGCATTAATTGAGTCTAGTTTAGTGTTCTACATTATGTTTTTATGTTCTTGAGTCAGTTTCACATTGATTAGCATCCCTAGTTAATCCCCGGTTTAGAACGATCCCTATTTGCTCATATACTACAATTGTCATCCATAGGGTTTAATTTGTGTGTCAAGTTAATTTTCACATCAAATTTTGGCGCCGTTGCCGGGGATTAGCAAAATTGCTAATCCCTTGTGTTTTGCCGTGTGTCTTTAGTATAATTTACCTAGTTTTCCTATTTTGTTTTGTTTTCTTGGTTTAGGTACTAGTGCATGACGCGGAGTTCTCAAACTGTGCATGCACACATATTGGATATCAACGACGATTTTGAACGTGATTTGAGAAGAAAGAGGAGGCATCCCAAACCTAGTGAGCCTAGTTCAAGTTCAGAGGCCGAATCTGAGTTTGAAGAAGTGGAAGAAGAAGTTATGGCAGCGGACAATCGGACCATTAAAGAGCTTTCGGCCTCGGGGTTGACCAATGCCGCACCATTATGCATTCAATATCCCGCGGCTGCCCAAGGCAAGACCGATGAATTCGAGTTGAAGTCAAGCTTGTTGCACCACATTCCGAAATACCATGGGCTTTCCATGGAAGATCCCAACAAGCATCTCAAGGAGTTCGAGGTTGTTTGTTCGAGCATGACACCCATAAATGTCGACGGGAACATTCTGATGATGAAGGCTTTTCCATTCTCACTTTTGGAAAAGGCGAAGGATTGGCTTTACGAGTTAGCACCCGGAACGGTTACATCTTGGGATAGTATGAAAAGAGCTTTCTTGGAGAAGTTTTTCCCAACTTCAAGAGTATTCTCTTGAGAAAACGGATTAGTGGCATCCAACAAAATCAAGGTGAATCGTTTCCTTCTTATTATGAACGTTTTAAATCACTTGTTGCTTCTTGTCCACAGCATCAAATGAAGGAGGAGCTGCTCATTCAATACTTCTACGAAGGACTCCTTCCCATGGAACGCCAAATGCTTGATGCCTCGGCGGGAGGTGCGTTGGTGGATAAAACTCCGGGGGCTGCAAAAGTTCTAATTGCCAACCGAGCACATAATGCACAACAATACGAAGGTGTTGGACAAAGAGACCCCCCACGGCCACAAGTGAATGAGGTAAGTTCTATGCCCGAAATTCAATCCCAATTAGCTAACCTTACTTCTATTGTTTCTCAGTTGGCCGAGGGAATGAAGATTCATGGACCAAGTGTGTGTGGCGTGTGCTCTATGCAAGGACATGCCAACGATCAATGCCCTCAGTTGATTGAGAATGGGGGTTGGGAATCTGCCAATGCCGTGGGTTTTGGGAACCAAAATCAACCACGCCACGATCCATACTCTAATTCCTACAATCCGGGGTGGAAGGACCATCCAAATTTCAAGTGGCGGGATCCTCAACAACCCCAACAACAAGGAGGATTTAGGCAGCAACCACCGGGTTTTTATACAAAGCCATTCATCCCCAATCAAAACCAAGTGCAATCTGCCCCAACAAACTCAGGTATGTCTTTGGATAATGATCAAGTTGTTAAGTTACTTACTACTTTGACGCAGGAAGTACAAAATCAAAACAAAGAGAGGCAAATCCAAGATAAAAGGGTGGATAACTTGGAAAAGCAAGTGGGGCAAATAGCGGAATTCATGGGGCAGATTAGAGAACAAGGCAAATTGCCTAGTTCAACTATTATGAATCCTAAAGGAGGCTTTGAAACCGTCAATGCAATCATGTTGAGAAGTGGTACACAGGTTGGAGCCGAACCAAAATCATCCAAATCAAGTCACGATGAGGATGAAAAGTTGCTACAAGAGGAAGCACAGGGACCAAAACTCACGGCCAAGGATGAACAATCCTTGCCGACACCATCTAGCCTTCCTAAGCCGTCCCAAACCACCAAGGTAAGTCCAAATTCGACTTTTTCTAGTTCCATTCCACTAAATGTGCCCTTTCCTGGCAGGTTTAGGCAATCAAAGAAGGAAGAAGCCGAGAAGGACATTCTAGAGACCTTTCGGAAAGTTCAAGTCAATATTCCGCTCCTTGATGCAATTAAGCAAGTCCCGAGGTATGCTAAGTTTTTAAAAGAACTTTGTACATCAAGGAGAAGGATTTCGAACAAAGAGGTGGTCCAAGTAAGTGAGAATGTTTTTGCCATGTTACAAAGGAAATTACCCCCTAAATGCAAAGATCCGGGTAGTTTTACAATTCCGTGCGTTATTGGCAAGACTAAGTTTGAACAATGCATGTTAGACTTAGGGGCTTCGATTAATGTTATGCCATACTCTATTTATGCATCTATGAACTTAGGTGAGCTTAAAAACGATGGTGTGATTATTCAATTAGCCGATCGTTCTAATGCATATCCAAAGGGTGTTTTGGAAGATGTTTTGGTGCAGGTGGGGAATTTGATTTTTCCAGCAGACTTTTACGTGCTTGACATGGAGGATTCACCCTATTCTACCCCATTGCCGATACTATTAGGGAGGCCCTTCATGAAGACAGCCCAAACCAAGATTGATGTGGCTAAGGGAGAGTTAACAATGGAGTTTGGTGATGAATTGATTAAATTCAAAGTTCCTGAATATGTTAAGAATCCTAATGATGTTCGTTCTTGTTTTGCAATAGATGTGATTAAAAATGTGGGGAAGGAACATTCATGCGCACCAATCAAGAAGGATGTCCCTAGATGCATCATCGAAGAGGGTATTGGAGTGGAGCATACGAAACATGTCATTACACCCAAAATACCAAATCTGGCCGAGAGCACCACCTTTGCTGCCCCTTTTGAGTCTTCATCTACATGCATTGGTAAGCCTCCTCCTCTAATTCCAATTCCCGTTTCCACTAATAGGTTATTGCCTTCTGTAGTGCAGGTACCAAATCGAATCCATGATTATGGGAGTTCTTACTTTGACCTTGGGAAGCTCAATGCCACAATCTGGGACCATCATTATCCACTGCCATACATAGACCCAATGCATGAGTATTTCAAGGAGCATGTCATGGAGGATGTACCCCTCCATGCCATGGAACCTAGTCAAGCTTAAACGGAGGTACCGTCCGGCTGGAAGACGTTAAAGCAAGCGCTTCGTGGGAGGCAACCCATGCATTTGACAAAGGAAGACCTAGAGAGCACTCCAATTCCAGATTTGCGTTTCTAAACCCTTCTCTTTGTTGTTTCTTTCGTTTCTGCCATGTTTAGTTTGTTAGTGTTGGTTTGTTTGTTTATGTGTTTTTGTGTGAGTCTATGCTTGAAACATTGAGGACAATGTTTGGTTTAAGTGTGGGGGGGTAACCAAAGTGTTTTGATGCAAATTCGTAGGGTTTTCTCACTCATAATTTCCAATGTTGTTTCTTGCTGTTTTTAGGTGTTTTTAGGCTGTTTTGGTGTGTTTTAATGTGTTTTGATTCAAAAATCCGAAAATCCCATAAAAATTTGAAAATTTGTTTTAAAAAACCCAAAAAGAGTCGTTTTTAAGTTGTTTGTGTGTGTTTGTTTGTGTCTTAGGGTACCTTCCAACACAATGATGAGGATTCGGTTTTTTTAATTGCATGACTATTGAAGAGAGTTATAAACATGGATGGAAGTTGGATTTACTCTTGGTTTATGCTTAGTTGTAGTTATAACTTATGAATTCACATGTAATCAAAAAGGAAAAAAATCAGTTTTTGTGACATGCTTGAAGGAAGAAACTCAAACTAAAGCTACAACCCTGAGAGACTTGAGGCTAAACTTTATTTGGAGAGTTAAAATCTGTGCATTCTTGTTTTCTAAAGTCGTTGCATGATCTCATTATTCTTTGCTTGGTTACTACTTAGAAGGCGTTTCATCATTTAGTTCCAAATGCTAGAACTCATGCCAATTTCATTCAAAACATGTTATTGAATTGCATAACACATATTCAAGATAGAGTTGTTTAGTAGTTACCACCATAGCCAAAAAGCCTTCATTCCATACATTTGTTTTTGTAGGTTTAAACCCGTTGAGCCTTGTTTAGCCTATATTGCTTGTTAACCCACATTATCCTTACCTAGCCTAGATTAGGACCATCCATACCCTGGTTCTTGAAGCATAGTAAGCATGACTTAAAATGAATTCCTTTTGATTGAGGGTGTGCAGAAAACAAGTGTGGGGGAAGGATTTTTGATAGGTGGATGTGCCAAAGTCTATTTTGAGGCACGAGAAAAAAAAAAGAAAAGAAAGAAAATTCGTAGAAAAAAAGAAGAAAAAAAAAAAAAGAAAAATGTTGAGAAAAGTGTGAAAAAGAGTTGAAAGAGCATGGAAATGAGCTCTAAGGTGTTGGTTGTTGAAGAAGGGGTCCAAAACATTGAATTTGACCCCAAGTGTTGCATGAATTTCCCCTTTGAGTTTAAAAGTTGATTTTTGCATTCAAAAGTGAATTCGAAGAGTCAATTTCATTGCTTTGCTTACTATTGTTTTAAGAACGTTTGTTTACCCTTCACCTTTCTTTGTTAGCCAATACCCCAAGCCCCGTTACAACCCTTAACTTCTATCTTGAGTGTTGTGTATTTCAATTTGTGGAGTTTGGGATTGGTATGAGCATATGGTGTCACTGGTTCTCGCGTCTAAGTAGTAGCATTCCTTTCATGAGATCATATACATGCTTATTAAATTCAGAGAAAGCTTTCCTTGTTATAACATATGTGAGCATTCGTTTTTATATTTACATCACTCTTCTCACATATAACTAGTATAGGGTGTGTAGTCAGAAAATCTGTGTGAACATGGAGTGCATATCTAGTAAGGAATTGAGCAAATTCTCTAAGGCATGTTACTACGTTCAAAATCATGTTTTAATTGGTTAAATGTGAACTAGTACGTGGTGACTATGATTAAGTGTGCTTAAGTGTAAAGATGACTAAAATCTGTGGGAATGATGATTTTTAACATGTCAGGTGTATTGGAAATCCCTGAGGTAAATGTTGGAAGGTTTAGGTTGTGTTTTGTTTGTTTTGTTCGTTTTGTTTTTCTTTAATTCTTTATTTTGCTCGAGGACTAGCAAAAGCTAAGTGTGGGGGAATTTGATAGGAGCATATTTATGCGCCTTAGTTAGCTAGTTCTTATGCATTTTAGTTATGTTTTCTTAGTTTAAAGTAGTCTTTTAAGTTAGTTTCATGTGTTTTCAGGTTTTAAAAGCATATTACATAAAATGATGCAATTTGGAGCATTTGAGAGCAAAACGAAACGAAACAAAAGAACAAAACGAAATAAAACAAGTAAAACAACCTAAACCTTCCAACAATCGCCTCAGAGATTTCCAATGCACATGACATGTTAAAAATCATCATTCCCACAGATTTTAGCCATCTTTACACTCAAGCCCATACTTAATCATAGTCACTACTTACTAGTTCACATTTAACCAATTAAAACAATGTTTTGAATGTAGTAACATGCCTTAGAGAATCCCTCAATTCCTTACTAGATATGCACTCTATTTTCACTCAGATTGTCTAACTACACACCCTACACTAGTTATATGTGAGAAGATTGATGTAAAAATAAAAACGAATGCTCACATATATGTATAACAAAGAAAACAATTTCCGGAGTTAAGAACATGTTTATAAATATGATCTCATGAATGGAATGCTACTACTTAGATGCGAGAATCAATGACACCATATGCTCAAACCAATTTCAAACTCCACAAATTGAAACACACAACACTCAAGATTAAAGTCAAGGGTTGTAACGGGCCTCAAGGTATTGGCTAACAAAAACGGATATGGAAAACAAACGTTCTTTAAAACAATAGTAGGCAAAGTATGGAAATCGAAACTTAGAATTCTCTTTAGCATGCCGAAATCAAATTCAAAACAGAAGGGAAGACTCAAACAATCAATTAGGGCCGAATGCAACTCTTTGGACCCTTTCTTCAACAAACAACACTTTGGAACTCTTTTTCACATGCTCATCAACTATTTTGCATGTTTTTCACATTTTTTTTTCTTTCTATTTTTCACGAAATTTTTTTTTTCTTTTTTCTTTCTTTTCTCATTTTTTTCTCTTCTTTGCCGTGCCTCATTCAAGACTTTGGCACATCCCTATATCATTAATCCTTCCCCCACACTTGTTTCCCGCACACATTGATCAAAAGGAATTCATCTTGCGTTATGCTTTACTACGTTTTAAGAACAAGGGTGTGGATGGTCCTAATCTAGGCTAGGTGAGGATAATGTGGTTAACAAAGAACATAGGCTAAACAAGGCTCAACGGGGTTAAAACCTACAAAACATAATGGAATAAGGATATACGGCTTTTGGGCTATGGTGGACACTACACAACTTAATCTTGAATATGTGTTATGCAAATCAATGACATGTTTTGAATGAAATGGGCATGAGTTCTAGTGTTTGGTTCTAAGTGATGAAACGCCTTCTAAGTAGCAACCAAGCAAAGAATAATGAGATCATGCAACGACTTTAGAAAACAAAGAATGCACAGATTTTAACTCTCCAAATAAACGTTTAGGCTCAAGTCTCACAAGGTTGTAGCGTTAGTTTGAGTTACTTCCTTCAAGCATGTTACAAAAACGGATTTTTACTTTATGATTACATGTGAATTCATAAGTTATAACCACAACCAAGCATAAACCAAAGAGTAAATCAAACTTTTATCCATGTTTATAACTCTCTTTAACCGTCATGCAATTACAAACCGAATCCTCATCATTGTGTTGGAAGGTACCCTAAGACACAAACAAACACACAAAAACGACTCTTTTTGGGTTTTTTAAAACAAATTTTTCAAATTTTTATGGGATTTTCGGATTGTTGACTCAAAACACATTAAAACACACCAAAACAGCTTAAAAAGGCTTAAAAACAGCAAGAAACAACATTTGAAATTATGGGTGACAAAACCCTACGAATTTGCATCAAAACACTTTGGTTACCCCCCCACACTTAAATCAAACATTGTCCTCAATGTTTCAAGCTTAGACTCACACAAATAACAAACAAACAAACAAAACAACATCTAAACAACCTAACATAGCAGAAACGAATTGAACAACAAAGAGAAGAGTTTAGGAACACAAATCTGGAATTGGAGTGCTCTCTATGTCCTCCTTTGTTGAATGCATGGGTTGCCTCCCAAGTAGCGCTTGCTTTAACGTCGTACAGCCGGACGAAGACCTCATTCACTCCTTACTAGGGCCCACGGCAGCCAAGGGTATGTCATCCACGGCATGCTCCACAAAGGTGTCATAATAGGGCTTCAAACGATGCCCGTTCACCTTGAATTCTTGTCCCGTTTTCAAGTTTTGGATTTGGACTGCACCATGAACAAAAACATTAGTAATAACAAACGGTCCAATCCACTTAGAACGTAACTTACCGGGAAACAAACGTAAACGGGAATTGAACAATAGCACTTTCTGCCCAATTGAGAATGATTTCCCACGGATCATGTTGTCATGGAAAGCTTTGGTCTTTTGCTTGTAAATGCTTGCATTATCGTATGCCTCGTGCCGTATCTCATCAAGCTCATTCAATTGCAATCTCCTTTGACTTCCCGCTTCATCGAGGTTCATGTTAAACTTCTTGATGGCCCAAAGTGCTTTGTGCTCCAATTCAACGGGAAGATGGCACGCCTTGCCATAGACAAGTCGGAAGGGGGACATCCCAATGGGGGTTTTGTACGCCGTACGATACGCCCAAAGTGCATCATCTAATCGTAAGCTCCAGTCCTTCCTTGTTGGCCCAACTGTCTTCTCAAGTATTTGCTTGATCTCTCGGTTGGAAACCTCGGCTTGGCCATTCGTTTGAGGATGGTAAGGTGTAGAAACCTTATGGGTGACACTGTATTTCCTCAATAACGCTTCAATGGTCCGATTGCAAAAATGTGACCCTCCATCACTAATGATCACTCGTGGCATTCCAAACCTTGCAAAAATGTTAGTTCTAATAAAATCTGCAACCACTTTAGAATCATTAGTCCGGGTGGCCTTGGCTTCCACCCATTTCGACACATAATCAACCGCAAGCAAAATATACATGAAACCATACGATGAAGGGAAGGGACCCATAAAATCAATACCCCAAACATCAAAAATTTCAACATTTAGGATAGAAACCTGCGGCATTTGGTCCCTTGCACTAATACCACCCATTCGTTGGCATTTATCACACGTTAAGCAAAAAGTTTTAGCATCTTTAAAAATACTAGGCCAATAGAATCCACATTGTAACACCTTGAGGGCTGTGCGTTGTGTGCCAAAGTGCCCTCCACATGCATATGTGTGACAAAAACTCAAAATTGAATGACATTCAGAATCATGCACACAACGACGTATAATCTGATCGGGGCAAAATTTCCATAAGTACGGATCATCCCACACAAAAAACCGTGCATCATGCCTAAGTTTATCACGTTGGTGCCTAGTGAACTCACTTGGAATACGTTTTGACACCAAAAAGTTAACAATATCGGCATACCAAGGTGCACTAACCTTTAGGGACATCAATTGCTCATCCGGGAATGTCTCTGGAATAGGTATGACATCTTCTTCATGCACCAAACGGCTCAAGTGATCAGCCACAACGTTCTCACTTCCTTTCTTGTCTCGGATTTTGATATCGAATTCTTGGAGAAGAAGCATCCATCGAATAAGCCTTGGTTTAGCCTCCTTCTTCGTGAGCAAGTACTTCAATGCTGCATGATCAGTGTAAATTATTACTTTAGTACCAAGTAAATAAGAACGAAACTTATCTAAAGCAAAAACAACGGCAAGGAGTTCTTTTTCCGTTGTGGAGTAGTTCAATTGAGCATCGTTCAAGGTCCGAGAGGCATAATATATGACGTGTGGCTGTTTGTCCTTCCTTTGTCCCAAAACAGCGCCTAGAGCATAATCGGATGCATCGCACATAAGCTCGAAGGGAATGCTCCAATCTGGTGGCCGAATGATGGGGGCCGAAGTTAGCATCTCTTTGAGGTGTTTGAACGCCTTTTCACATTCCTCGTTGAAGTCGAAGGTCACATCCTTTTGGAGAAGTCAGCATAGGGGTGTGGAAATCTTTGAAAAGTCCTTGATGAATCGCCTATAAAATCCTGCATGTCCCAAAAACGAACGAACCTCTCTAACCGCAGTCGGAGAGGGTAAGTAGCGTACACGATCTATTTTCGATTTATCAACCTCAATTCCCCTTGCAGAAACAATATGCCCTAAAACTATGCCTTGTTTTACCATAAAGTGACACTTTTCCCAATTTAAAACAAGGTTAGTTTTCATGCATCGTTTTAAGATTAATGTGAGATTTGCTAAGCAACCATCAAACGAATCGCCAAAGACACTAAAATCATCCATGAATACCTCAATAATCTTCTCAATAAAATCGGAAAAGATACTTACCATGCATCTTTGGAACGTGGCCGGTGCATTGCATAAACCGAATGGCATGCGGCGGTAAGCAAAAGTACCAAATGGGCACGTGAAGGTGGTCTTTTCTTGGTCTTCCGCAGCTATGACAATTTGATTATATCCCGAATAACCGTCAAGAAAACAGTAAAAAGAATGACCGGCTAACCTTTCTAGCATTTGATCGATGAATGGTAGTGGAAAGTGGTCCTTCCTTGTGGTGTTGTTGAGCTTCCTATAGTCAATGCATACTCTCCAACCTGTTTGAATACGGGTTGGCACAAGCTCATCCTCGGCATTCTTCACCACAGTGACTCCGGACTTCTTTGGGACAACTTGAACCGGTGAGACCCAACGGCTATCCGAGATTGGATAGATCACTCCACAGTCGAGAGGCTTTATAATCTCCTTTTTCACGACTTCCATCATCGGAGGGTTGAGCCGGCGTTGAGCCTCTCGAGTTGGTTTAGCCCCCTCCTCTAGAAATATGCGATGCATGCATGTTGTAGGGCTGATTCCCTTAATATCGGCCAATGTCCATCCGATGGCTGTTTTGTGCTCTTTCAACACCCGAATCAACTTTTCTTCCTCTAATGCCGTGAGTGATGAAGAGACAATGATGGGCAACGTCTTTTCCTCTCCCAAGAATGCATACTTTAAATGGTCCGGCAACGGTTTAAGCTCAAGAACGGGGGCCTGAATCACAGAAGGTAACAACGTATTAGTGGAAACAGGAATTGGAATTGGGTTAGAAAGCTTACCATGTTGTTTTGGCAATGATTCCAAGGCAGCCACAAGCTCGGCATGTTCATCCTTTGGTACGGCCATGTTGGGTTCTGTGCCAAATCCTTGTGCAATTGTCGTTTCGAGTGGATCGTCCTCCAACATATCAAGATAATCCTGCGCCAATTCATCCAATATATCAATAGAAAAACAAGAATGATCATCTTTAGGAAATTTCATAGCTTCAGAAATGTTAAAGTTAATAATCTCCCCATCAAATTCCATTGTCAACGTCCCTTTGAACACATCGATCTTGGTGCGTGCTGTTTTCATGAAAGGCCTCCCAAGTAGAATCGGCAATGGGGTGACATTTGGTGAGTCCTCCATCTCTAAAACGTAGAAATCCGCTGGAAATATCAAGTTATCCACCTGCACCAACACATCTTCCAAAACTCCTTTCGGATATGCATTAGAACGATCGGCTAATTGAATTATAACACCATCGTTTTTAAGCTCTCCTAAGTTCATGGATGCATATATTGAGTATGGCATGACATTAATTGAAGCTCCTAGATCTAACATAGCATGTTCAAATTTAGTATTGCCTATAACACATGGAATTGTAAAACTTCCCGGATCTTTGCATTTAGGAGGTAATTTTCTTTGCAAAACAGCGGAAACATTCTCACTTACCTAGACAACCTCTTTGTTTGAAATTCTCTTTCTTGTTGTACATAGTTCCTTCAAAAACTTGGCGTACCTAGGTACTTGCTTAATTGCGTCAAGGAGAGGTATATTGACTTGCACTTTCCGGAACGTCTTTAGAATGTCCTTTTCAGCTTCTTCTTTCTTTGTTTGCTTGAACCTACTAGGGAAGGGGACATTCAAAGGAAAATCATTAGTAGGAATGGAATTGGACACAATTGTACCTTTATTTGGTAGATTGGATGGCTTAGGAGCCATGGGGACTTGCGGCAAAGGAACATCTTTCCTTGCCGTGGCCAACCCTTGTTCCTCCTCTTCAATTATCACTTCCTCCACCTTGTTTGGGGCTGATTTGGATGGTGGTGGGGTTGTTCCTACTTGTTTCCCACTTCTTAACATGATTGCCTTGGCGGATTCAAAGCCGCCTTTCGGATTTGCAATGGTTGAGCTAGGCAACCTGCCTTGCTCTCGAAATTGCCCCATGAACTCGGCAATTTGCCCTACTTGTTTCTCCAACTCGTCCACCTTTTTGTCCCTATTTTGCATTCCCTGCGCCATAGAAGTTAGTAAATTAAAAATTTGATCATTATCAATAGACGAACTTGATTTTTGGGTGGGTTGTGCTTGGGGTTGAGTTGGTGCAAATGGCTTTTGATAGAAACCCGGGGGTTGTTGCCTAAATGTGCTTTGTTGTTGGCCTTGTTGGGATTCTCGCCATTTGAAATTTGGATGATCACGCCAACCGGGATTGTAGGTGTTAGAAAAGGGATCATTTCTTTGTTGGTATTGCTGCCCAAAACCCACGGCATTGAGGGTCTCCCACCCTCCGTTCTCAATCAGTTGTGGGCATTTGTCCGTAGGGTGTCCTTGCATGGAACATACTGATGTGAAAATTATGTTGACACTCAAATTAACCCTCTTTTTATCAATTGTAGCAAGTATGTAAGTAGGGATCGTTCTAGGCCGGGGATTAGGAGGGATTGCAAAATCACTTGGACTTGACTCAAAAACGTAAAAACAAGTTTAAAACACTAACTAGACTTTAAAACACTAAAACAAACCAAAAGACTCAAAACAGCAAATAAACACTCAAAACTGCCTTAAAACCACTTTCTGGGCAGTTTTGGACACTAGGGAAGAATTTGGACGAAAATTGGTTTAAACTTGACTCAAGACACCTAAAAACACAAACTAAATGGGTTTCTAACTAATATGACAACTAAAAATTAAAGGGGGATTGATTTTGGACGAATTTTGAAAACAAAACAAAACTTTGTAAATTGAAGAGACTCTAAAACGAATTTGGTTTAAATGGATGGATGGAAGGCTAGCTAAGGGGTTCATCTCCACACATGTCACACTTGCATATAAAATGATCTCTAATTGCTTTTCAATAAACCACGAATTCCCAACGCCCCAAGTTAATTAGGTCCGCTTAAATTAACCTTCAGATTTTCCTAATGTTATTGAATTGGATGATTGCATACGACAACCCAAAGCATTCCCCACAAGTCCCCTACATGATTGCATAATAGAGATACAAGCAAGAATCATTAAGTTCTATGAAAACCATAAGCATTGACGAAGCACTTGTTACTATGATTGCATGAAACTTATGCCAAGAATTTACTTAACATGATTGTGATCAACAACCTTTACTACTTGTGAATATAAGTTCATAACGATTAGGTGAAATTCCCTTATATCCTAGCATCAAATTCATGCATGCAAACTAAGTGTCGACCCTCAACCAACATACACAAATCAGTTTTAATTCTTGTAGATAAGTAAATTGAATTCACAACTTATGAAACGCAATTAGAAGTAATCAAATCATATAGCAAGCATAATCATGGTTTCGAATCCCCCCCTAGCCAAGGGGGGTTTAGTTCCTCATACTCGCAAATAAACAAAGATAAATAAATTTAAACATTAAAACAAAGATAGAAAACACCTAGAAACGCTCCACAATCCAAGCTCCTTGAATTGCATGCACGGCTCCAAGTTGTCTTCCTTCTTCTCCTTGCAAACTCACGGCACACAAGGTATGTTTGGGTGAATGGTGTAGTGAAAATATGGTAGAGGATGGTGTCTAAATGGTGCAGCAAAGGGTGGTATTTATAGGCTGAAATTCGCAGCCCCTATGTAGCAAAGGAAAAGGATTTAAAAGCCTAATTTGTATAGGATAATAACACACAATCCTTGAAGGAAAAGGCTAAGGCTTTTAGAAACCAAGGGGGAAATGAATAATCAGGTTTCTAGGAGTCCTAGAAAGGTTTGGGGCGTCACTTTTGTAGGAGAAGGGATAAGGCCTTCTAGAAAGGTTATTTTTGTGGCTGATTTCTAGAAAAACAAGGGATAAGGTGTGGCACCTTTGTAGGAAAGGATTAGGTCTTCTAGAAATCCCATTTTAAGCATCCTAATCTAGTTAGAAACCCTCCTAAGTGGCTGGAATGTGGATAATTTAGGATTAGGATAAGATAAGATAGGATAAGGTTTGTTTGGATAAGATAAGCTAAGATAAGGTTATGGATGAGGTTTTGGATAAGATTCCTTATCTTGAGCTGATTATTTGGCTTTAATTCTTCTTCTTCATGTAGGAAACCTTGCTTGAGTAGGAAACTTCATTCGTCTAGGAATCCATCTTCAATTAGGACACCTACATTGATTAGGAATCCTTCTTCATTTAGGAATCCTTCATGTAAGCCCTTTCCTACTTCAATTAGGAAACTTTGTATCTTCAATTCTTTAACTTTGAAACGCCTTCCTAGCTTCATTAATCCCTCAAATTCGTCCATCCCTTGTGCTTCATGTGCATGAACTTCATTCTAGCCCAATTTCGCTCCAAAATGCTCCAAATTGCATCCTTTTTCTCACTTTGTCTCTAAAAACTGAAAACACATGAAAATAGCTTAAAAGACTAACTTAACTAAGAAAACACAACATAAATGCATAAGAACTAACTAACTAAGGCGCATAAATATGCTCCTATCACATACGCCACACGCACTTACATTTTGAACTTTTGGCCCTTCCACAACCTGAGAAAGCAAAGTAGTAAGGTTAGCCATTTGATTTTGAAGTTCGGTTATGGCACTTACCTCATTCACTTGGTGTTGCCGTGTGGTGCCTCTTTGTCCAACACCTTCGTATTGTTGAGCGTTCAACGCTCGATTGGCAATCAAAGTCTTTGCTACCGTGGGGGTCTTGTCCACCAATGCTCCTCCCGCCGAGGCATCTAGCATTTGTCGTTCGATTGGTAGAAGTCCCTCGTAGAAGTATTGCAGAAGAAGCTCCTCTTTCATTTGATGCTGTGGACAAGAAGCAACAAGAGATTTAAAACGTTCATAATATGTAGGAAAAGACTCACCTTCTTCTTGTTGAATTCCACTTATCCTTTTTCGTAGGAGAATGACTCGAGAGGTCGGAAAAAACTTCTCTAAGAAAGCCCGTTTCATGCTCTCCCAAGATGTGACCGTTCCGGGAGCTAATTCATATAACCAATCCTTCACCTTTTCCATAAGAGAAAAGGGGAAAGCCTTCATCTTCAATATACTCCCGTCCACGTTTACCGGAGTCATGGTTGAGCAAACGACTTCAAACTCCTTCAAGTGCTTGTTTGGATCTTCCATGGACAGCCCATGGTACTTCGGAATGTGATGTAACAAGCTTGACTTTAATTCGAACTCGACAGTTTTGTCCTGAGCCGCCCTAGGGTACTGGATACATAGAGGTGCGGCATTATCCAATCTCGAAGCGGAAAGCTCCTTGATCGTTCGGTTGTCCGCTGCCATGTCTTCCACTTCCTCTTCAACTTCAGAAACGGACTCGGAACTTGCACTTGATTCACTAGGTTCCGGGTTCTTCCTCTTTCGTGTCAACTCACGCTCAAAATCGTCGTCAAAGTCTAAAATATGTTCTTGAACCGGATTAGAACTCCGAGTCATAAACAAGTACCTAAAACAAGAAACAAAATAACATAAGAATCTGATCTAATAAGAAAAACGAAAATAACAATCCAAGGGATTAGCAAAGTTGCTAATCCCCGGCAACGGCGCCAAAATTTGATGTGAAAATTATGTTGACACTCAAATTAACCCTCTTTTTATCAATTGTAGCAAAGTATGTAAGTAGGGATCGTTCTAAACCGGGGATTAGGAGGGATTGCAAAATCACTTGAAAACTGACTCAAATATGTAAAAACAAGTTTAAAACACTAAACTAGACTCAAAGAATGCAAAACTAAACTTTAAAATACCAAAACAAACCAAAAGACTCAAAACAGCACCAAAACACTCAAAACTGCCTTAAAAACACAATCTGTGCAGTTTTGGACACTAAGCACCAAATTGGACGAATTTGGGTTTTAACTTGAATCAAAACACTTAAAAACACAAAGTAAAACACTTACTAACTAATTTGACACTTTAAAACAAAGGGGGATTGGTTTTGGACGAATTTAAAAACAAAACAAACTTTGTAAATTAGAACAGATTGTAAAAACGAATTTGATTTAAATGGGTGAATGGAAAGCTAGCTAAGGGGTTCATCTCCACACATGTTATACTTGCATACAAAACGATCTCCAATTGCTTTTCAATAAACCATGAATTCTCAATGCCCCAAGTTAATTAGTTCCGCTTAAATTAACCTTCAGATTTTCCTAACGTTATTGAATTGGATGATTGCATACGACAACCCAAAACATTCCCCACAAGTCCCCTACATGATTGCATAATAGAGATACAAGCAAGAATCATTAAGTTCTATGAAAACCATAAGCATTGACGAAGCACTTGTTACTATGATTGCATGAAACTTATGCCAAGAATTTACTTAACGCGTTTGAGATCATCAACCTTTACTACTTGTGAATATAATTCCATAACGATTAGGTGAAATTTCCTTATATCCTAGCATTCAATTTATGCATGATAATTAAGTGTGCACTCTCAACCAACACACACAAATCAATGTAATTCACATAGATAAGTAAATTGAATTCACAACTTATGAAACGCAATTAGAAGTAATCAAATCATAACGCAGGCATAAACATGTATTTCGAATCCCCCCTAGCCAGGGGAGGTTTAGTTCCTCATACGCACAAAACAAAGAGAATTGAATTTAAACATTGAAATCAAAGGAAAAGAAACACCTAGAAATTCCAGCGACGCAAACTTGAATTGCATGAACTTCCGAGCTTCCTTCTCCTCCTCCTTGGCGCGGCAAGGGTCTAGGGACAGGTTTAGGACCTTAGGTGTATGGATGCATGGTTATGGATGGATGTAGTAGTGTTTAGGGGAAGAGAATGGTGCGGCAAAGGTGTGGAGAGAGTTTGGACGAATTTCTGGAGTGAATTCTGAATTGTGGTGAGTGGTGGTCTGATTTAGGGGTTAATAGGAGTATATATAGGCACTTAAAACCCTAGGGTAATCAGATATGGACTTGGATAACCCAAATCCACAAGGAAATAGGTCTAAACAATCAGATTTTGCAAGGGAAAAGGGGTCCTAGGTGCGGCTGGATAGGGATAAGGTGGATAAGGCTTCTAGATGGCCTTGCAAGGCAAGGAAATCAGGTTTCTAGAAGGGATAGGTGCGGCACTTAAAGGATAGGGCAGATTAGGGCTTCTAGAAACCCTCTAATGCAAGGAAAACTCACGGCAATGATGGATAAGGTTTCTAGAACAAGGATAAGGTATCCTAAATGGATAAGGACTCCTCATTGCACTTGGAAACTTTGCCTATTAGGATTAGGAAACCTTGTCTTTGTCATTCCTTCTTCATTCTGGATTCCTTTTCCTTCTTGGACTTGGAAATCTTCTTTGTAGCTGCAACTTGATGCCATTTGGATTTAACTTTCCTACTTCAAGTAGGAAACCTTGTTTGAGTAGGACTCTTCATCTTTCAAGGAATCCTAATTCAACTAGGAAACCCATTTTGACTAGGAATCCTAATTCAACTAGGATTCCATCTTCACTTAGGCGCTTTCCTACTTCGACTAGGAAACCTTGTTCAAGTAGGAAACATCATCTTCAAATCTTCAATTTCGTCCATCCTCTTGGCTCCAAGCATATGACATCCATTCCAAGCTCAACTTTGCTCCAAAAAGCTCCAAAATGCATCCTTTTTCATATTTTGCCCTTAGAACCTGAAAACACATAAAACTAGCTTAAAAGACTACTTTACTAAGCAAAAACACTATAAATGCACAAGAACGAGCTAAACTAAGGCGCATAAATATGCTCCTATCAGTTAGTTTCTACACATCGTTTCAAAATTATTGTGAGATTTTCCAAACATCCATCAAATGAATCACCAAACACACTGAAATCATCCATAAATACCTCAATAATCTTTTCCACAAAATCTGAAAAGATACTTACCATACACCTTTGAAATGTGGCCGGAGCATTGCATAAACCAAAAGGCATGCGACGATAAGCAAAAGTACCAAAGGGGCATGTGAAAGTTGTCTTTTCTTGGTCATCTGGCGCTATGACAATCTGATTATATCCAGAATAACCATCAAGGAAACAATAAAAAGAATGACCGGCTAACCTTTCAAGCATTTGATCAATGAACGGAAAAGGGAAGTGGTCCTTCCTTGTGGTGGCGTTGAGCTTCCTATAATCAATGCACACTCGCCAACCTGTTTGGATACGGGTTGGCACAAGCTCATTCTCGGCATTCTTCACCACGGTCACTCCGGACTTCTTTGGAACACATTGCACCGGTGACACCCAACGACTATCAGAGATCGGATAAATCACTCCACAATCAAGAAGTTTGATAATCTCATTTTTCACAACTTCCATCATTGGAGGGTTGAGACGGCGATGAGCCTCTCGAGTTGGTTTAGCCCCCTCCTCTAGAAGTATGCGATGCATGCACGTAGTTGGGCTAATTCCCCTAATATCGGCCAAAGTCCACCCAATGGCCGTCTTGTGCTCTTTCAACACTCGGATCAACTTCTCCTCCTCTATGGCCGTGAGTGATGAAGAGACAATGACGGGCAATGTCTCGTTGTCTCCCAGAAAAACGTACTTTAAATGATCGGGTAACGGTTTAAGCTCAAGTACGGGTGCCTGAATCACTGAGGGTAACATCTTATTAGTGGAAACTGGAATTGAAATTGGGTTAGAAGGCTTACCATGGTGTTGAGGGAGTGACTCAAGGGCAGCCACTATCTCGGCCTCATCCTCACTTCTAGGCACGGCAACACCATTTTTGTGCCCAATTCCTTGTGCAATTGTCGTTTCAAGTGTATCCCTCTCCAAACAATCGAGAAAATCCTGCGCCAAATCATCAATTATATCAATAGAAAAACAAGAATGATCGTCCTTAGGAAATTTAATACTTTCAGAAAGATTAAAATCAATGACTTCCCCATCAAATTCCATCGTTAAAGTTCCTTTAAACACATCTATCTTGGTGCGGGCTGTTTTCATGAAGGGCCTCCCTAATAGAATCGGCAATGGGGTAGAATGGGGTGAATCCTCCATGTCAAGCACGTAAAAGTCCGCTAGAAAAATCAAATTACCAACCTGCACCAAAACATCTTCCAAAACACCCTTTGGGTATGCATTAGAACGATTGGCTAATTGAATTATCACACCATCATTTTTAAGCTCACCTAAGTTCATAGATGCATAAATCGAGTATGGCATGACATTAATCGAAGCCCCTAAGTCTAACATGCATTGTTCAAACTTAGTATTACCAATAACGCACGGAATTGTAAAACTACCCGGATCTTTGCATTTAGGGGGTAATTTCCTTTGTAACACAGCAGAGATGTTTTCACTTACCTGGACCACCTCTTTGTTCGAAATCCTTCTCCTTCATGTACAAAGTTCTTTTAAGAACTTAGCATACCTCGGGACTTGCTTAATCGCATCAAGGAGCGGGATATTGACTTGAACTTTCCGAAAGGTCTCTAGAATGTCCTTCTCGGCTTCTTCCTTCTTTGATTGCCTAAACCTGCCAGGAAAGGGCACATTCAGTGGAATAGAACTAGAAAAAGTCGAATTTGGACTTACCTTGGTGGTTGAGGACGATTTAGGAGGGTTAGAGGGTGGCGGCAAGGATTGGTCATCCTTGGCCGTGGGTTTTGCTCTTTGTGCCTCCTCTTGCATCAACTTGTCCTCCTCGTCTTGACTTGATTTGGATGTATTTGAGTCCGCTCCAACCTGTTTACCACTTCTCAACATGATGGCCTTAGCGGTTTCAAATCCTCCCTTCGGGTTCACAACGGTTGAACTAGGCAATCTGCCTTGTTCTCTAATTTGCCCCATAAACTCTGCAATTTGACCCATCTGCTTCTCCAAGTTGTCCACCCGTTTGTCTTGGATTTGTCTCTCCTTATTTTGAGTTTGTACTTCCTGCGTCAAAGTAGTAAGTAACTTAACAACTTGATCATTATCCAAAGACGTACCTGAGGTTGGTGGGGCGGTTTGCACTTGGTTTTGATTGGGGACGAATGGCTTTGTATAAAAGCCCGGTGGTTGCTGCCTAAATCCTCCTTGTTGTTGGGGTTGTTGAGGATCCCGCCATTTGAAATTCGGATGGTCCCTCCACCCCGGATTGTAGGAATTAGAGTATGGATCATGGCGTGGTTGATTTTGGTTCCCAAAACCCACGGCATTGGCAGCTTCCCAACCCCCATTCTCAATCAATTGAGGGCATTAATCATTGGCATGTCCTTGCATCGAGCACACGCCACACACACTTGGTCCATGAATCTTCATTCCCTCGGCTAACTGAGAAACAATAGAAGTAAGGTTAGCTAATTGGGATTGAATCTCGGGCATAGAACTTACCTCATTCACTTGTGGCCGTGGGGGGTCCCTTTGTCCAACGCCTTCGTATTGTTGTGCATTATGTGCTCGGTTGGCAATTAGAACTTTTGCAGCCCCCGGAGTCTTATCCACCAACGCTCCTCCCGCCGAGGCATCAAGCATTTGGCGTTCCATAGGAAGGAGTCCTTCGTAGAAGTATTGAATGAGTAGCTCCTCCTTCATTTGATGCTGTGGACAGGAAGCAACAAGTGATTTAAAACGTTCATAATAAGAAGGAAACGATTCACCTGGGTTTTGTTGGATGCCACTAATCCGTTTCCTCAAGAGAATGACTCTTGAAGTTGGGAAAAACTTCTCCAAGAACGCTCTTTTCATACTATCCCAAGATGTAACCGTTCCGGGTGCTAACTCGTAAAGCCAATCTTTCGCCTTTTCCAAAAGTGAGAATGGAAAAGCCTTCATCATCAGAATACTCCCGTCAACATTGATGGGTGTCATGCTCGAACAAACAACCTCGAACTCCTTGAGATGCTTGTTGGGATCTTCCATGGAAAGCCCATGGTATTTCGGAATGTGGTGCAACAAGCTTGACTTCAACTCAAATTCGTCGGTCTTGCCTTGGGCAGCCGCGGGGTATTGAATGCATAATGGTGCGGCATTGGTCAACCCCGAGGCCGAAAGCTCTTTAATGGTCCGATTGTCCATGGCCATAACTTCTTCTTCCACTTCTTCAAACTCAGATTCGGCCTCTGACCTTGAACTAGGTTCACTAGGTTCGGGATGCCTCCTCTTTCTTCTCAAATCACGTTCAAAATCGTCGTTGAAATCCAATATGTGTGCATGCACAGTTTGAGAGCTCCGCGTCATGCACTAGTACCTAAACCAAGAAAACAAAACAAAATAAGAAACTAAGTAATTTATACTAAAACACACGGCAATAACACAAGGGATTAGCAATTTTGCTAATCCCCGGCAACGGCGCCAAAATTTGATGTGAAAATTAACTTGACACACAAATTAAACCCTATGGATGACAATTGTAGTATATGAGCAAATAGGGATCGTTCTAACCGGGGATTAACTAGGGATGCTAATCAATGTAAAACTGACTCAAGAACATAAAAATATAATGTAGAACACTAAACTAGACTCAATTAATGCAAAACTAGGGTTTAAAACACCTAAACAAACTAAAAACTCAAAACAGCAACTAAAAGGCTCAAAACTGCCTTAAAACCACTTTCTGGGCAGTTTTGAGTACCTAACACTAGTTTTGACGAATTTGGACTATGACTTGACTCAAAACACTTAAAAACATAACTAAATGGATTTCTAACTAATCTAACACTTTAAAATAAATGGGGGAATGATTTTGACGAAATTAAAACTTTCAAACTCAAACTTTAAAAAACAAATGTAAAGCAAAACAGATTGTGATTAAATAGAATGGTGAGAAGCTAGTTAGAGGGTTCCTTATCCACACATGAACATATGCATACAACTCGATCTCCAATTACTCTTTCAACAAACCATGAATGACAATGCCCCAAATTAACTAGATTGCACCAATTAATTCTCAGATTTCCCTAGATTCATTGAATTGAATGGAATACGCATTACAACCAAATTATTCTTATCAAGGACCCTAACTATGGAATACGCATGATAGAGACACATATCAAAGATCATTAAGTTTAATGGAAATCATAAGCATTGACGAGGCATTCATAACTATGGGATACGCATGTTACTCTTGCCTAGGATTTACTTAACACAATCGTGACTAACGACTTTCACTACTTATGAATACAAGTTAATAACGATTAGGTGAAATTCCCTTATATCCTAGCATCAAGTTTAGGCATGCAAATTAAGTGTCGACCCTCAACCCACATACATAAACAAGTTATCAATCAAATAGATAAGTAAATCACATTCACAATTTCTGAAACCATAATTGGAAGAAATCAAATCATATAAAACATATGTCCATGGCTTCAAATTCACCTCTAACTATAAAGAAATTAGTTCCACATGTCTAACATAATTGAACAACAATTTAAATTAAACATGAAAACAGAAACAAAGAAAGAAAGAACTCCAAACACTCCACTAATGGCAGATTGCATGTGCAAGGTGTCTTCCTCCTTTGGACTGCACAGCACTCCTTCTTTCTCCTCCTTTGGTGGCTGCGCAAGGTGGTGATGGTGGTGGGAAGGCACGGCTGTGGTGGATGGATGGTTATGGAAGAGGGTAGAAGGGTTAAAAGGATTAGGGAGGCACGGCAATGGTGTAGAAATCAGAAATATGGAAGTTTTAGGGTGAAAGGCTGCGGCAAGGATGTAACTAGGGTTTTTGGCGTGAATGAATTAGATGGGGAGTGGTAGTTCGGCCAAAGGGTTAGAATGAATATATATAGGCACTTAAAAACCCTAGCAATCAGATTAGGGTTTCTAGAAACCCAAATCCACCAGAAATTAGGTTAACACAATAGGAATTTGCATGGGAAAAGGGCTAGGGTGCGGCAGATTTGGTGGGAGTGTGGATAGGCCTTCTAGAAAGCCTTGCAAGGCAAGGAAATCAGATATTTTGGGGCCTAGGTGCGGCAAAGGCTTAGAAGTCAGAAATATGCAATGGGCTAGGGTTTAGGTGCGGCATTAAGTGAGGATCCAAGATGAATTGGGCTAGGAAGGTGCGGCCTTGTCCAAGAGGTAAGGATGGGTCATCTAGAAGCCCAAAGCCAAGAATAGAAACTCTCACAAATGGAAACCTCCGAGAATAGAAACTTCCAACTTTAGAAACTTTGGTTTCTAAATCTGAATTCTTTGTTCTTCACTTTCATTTCTTCATTTCTTAAGCTCCCTTGACCTTCAAACTCGTCCATTCCTTGTGCTCCAAGCATGTACTTTTCAATCCAAGCTCACTTTTGCTCTAAAATGCTCCATTTTGCCATCTTTTATGTATTATGCCCCTTTGAACCTGAAAACACATGAAAGTAGCTCAAAAGACTACTCTAACGAAGAAAACATAACGAAAATGCATAAGAACTAGCTAACTAAGGCGCATAAATATGCTCCTATCAAGAAACGCCCTCTTCATACTCTCCCAAGATGTAACTGTACCGGGAGCCAACTCGTATAACCAATCCTTGGCTTTGTCCATTAAAGAGAATGGAAAAGCCTTCATCTTTAAAATACTTCCGTCAATGGTAACCGGAGTCATACTTGAGCACTGATAGGAGCATATTTATGCGCCTTAGTTAGCTAGTTCTTATGCACCTTTGTTATGTTTTCTTCGTTAAAGTAGTCTTTTAAGCTACTTTCATGTGTTTTCAGGTTTAAAGGACATATTACATGAAATGATGCAAGTTGGAGCTTTTGGAGCAAAATATGAGCTTGGATTGAAAAGGACATGCTTGGAACACAAGGTTGGGATGGAATTGAAGAGTTGAAGATTTGAGGTTTCCTACTTGAAGTAGGAAAGCTAAGCCTAAAAGTTTCCATTTTGGGTTGATCTTCCCTAAATCGGAATTGGCAACCAAAGTTTCTAAAGTTGGAAGTTTCTATTCTTGGAGGTTTCCATTTTCGTGAGTTTCTATTCTCGGCTTTGGGCTTTTGGATGACCCATCCTTACTTCTTGGACCTATGTCGCACCTAAACCCTAACCCTAGCCACTTAATCAGCCGCACCTAGGCCTTGTTCACATGCAAAAAAATCTGATTATTTACCCTAAGCCCATGCCGCACCTTTCCATCCTAGAAGCCCTATTTTACAAACCTTAACCCTAGCCCATTGTTTCAATCTGATTTCATTAGGGTTTTAGGTGCCTATATATATGTGTTTTACTCCTTTGGCCGGAGAATCTCCCACTCTACAAATCAGAAATCGTCTAAACCCTATTCCCACACCTTGCCGCAGCCTTCATCCATTCCAGCCACACCCATACACCTTGCCGCAGCCATCCCTCTACTCCAGCCACCATTCTCCATCTCCATACACCATCCACACCTCTTGCCGCACCACCATACCATCCTAATTCCCTTCCTAAACCAAAATCACATCCAAAAGTCCCCTAAACCCTCTCTGCCGCATCGAGGAGAAGAAGAAAGAGGAGCTTGAAGTCAGAAATTCAAAGTGGAATTCTTGGGCGTTTTAGGTGTAATCTTTCTTATGTCTTCGTTGTTCCAATTCAATAAATTTTGTGTTGTGAGTATGAGAAACTAAACCCCCTTAGTTGGGGGGTAATTCGAAACCATGTACATGCTTGCAATATGATTTGATTACATTCAGTTGTTATTTCATAAGTTGTGGATTTAATTCGTTCATCTATTTGATTGATAATTTATTTGTGTATGTTGATTGAGAGTGCACGCTTAGTTTTCATGCATGAATATGATGCTAGATTATGAGGGAGTTTCACCTAATAGTTACAATCTTATAATCACAAGTAGTGAAGGTCGCTTGAAAACGATCGCGTTGAATGAATTCTTAGCATAAGTTTCATGCAATTCATAGTAACAAATGCTTCGTCAATGCTTATGTTTTTCATAGAACGTAATGATTCGTGCTTGTATCTCTATTATGCAATTCATGTAGGGAACTTGTAGGGAATGTTTTGGGTTGTCGTATGCAATCATCCAACCTAATAACTTGTGGAAAAACTGAGGGTTAATTAGTGCAATTCACGGTTAATTTGGGGCGTTGAGTATTCATAATTTATTGGAGAACAACTGAAAATCGTTTTGTGTGCAAGTGTGACATGTGTGGAGAAGAACCTCCTAACTAGCCTTTTATCCATCCTTTTCATCCAAAAACGTTTTACAATATGTTTAGTTTGAAGTCTCTGTTTTGTTTTCAATTTTCGTCCAAAACAAATCCCCCTTTATTTTGAAGTCTTAGATTAGTTAGAAAGTGTTTTGATTTGTGTTTCTAATTGTTTTGATTCAAGTTTTCACCCAATTTCGTCCAAGTTCTTGTTAGGTTCTCAAAACTGCCCAGAAAGTGGTTTTTAGGCAGTATTGAGTCATTAGGTTGCTGTTTTGAGTTTTAGGTTTGTTTAAGTGTTTTAAAGTTTAGTTTTGCATTCTTTGAGTCTAGTTTAGTGTTTTAAACCTTGTTTTAGAGTTTTTAAGTCAGTTTCCAAGTGTTTAGCAATCCCTCCTAATCCCCAGTCTAGAACGATCCCTACTTACATCTTTACTACAATTTGACAAAAAGAGGGTTTAATTTGTGTGCTTATCTATTTCGCATCAAATTTTTGGCGCCGTTGCCGGGGATTAGCAATTTTGCTAATCCCTTGGATTGTTTTTGTTTCTTTTATTTCACTTTGTTTCTGACTTTGTTAAAGTTTCTGACCTAATTTTGTTCCTTGTTTCTTAGGTACTAATGTATGACTAGAAGCTCTCAAACGATTCGTGCGAACATCTTGGATTTTGACGACGACTTTGAGAGGAAGTTGAGAAGGGTTCGAAACCAGCAAGGACACCATCCACCCAATTCCGAATCTGACCTTGAAGAAAACGTACAAGAAGAGGAGGAGGAAGCCACGGCAGGGATATTTGAAGAAGTCCAAGGCATGGCGGTGGACAACCGTACACTCAAGGAGCTTTCCGCCTCAGGTTTGGATAATGCCGCACCCTTGTGCATTCAATACACCATGGCTGCCCAAGGTAAGACGGACGAGTTTGAATTAAAGTCAAGTTTGCTTCATCATATTCCTAAATACCATGGCTTGTCCATGGAAGATCCTAACAAACATTTGAAAGAATTTGAAGTAGTTTGCTCTAGTATGACTCCCGTCAATGTTGACGGAAATATCTTGAAGATGAAGGCTTTTCCATTCTCTTTGATGGATAAAGCCAAGGATTGGTTATACGAGTTAGCTCCCGGCACTGTCACTTCTTGGGAGAGTATGAAGAGAGCGTACTTGGAGAAGTTCTTTCCAACTTCTCGCATCATCCTCCTACGCAAAAAGATAAGCGGAATTCAGCAAGAAGAAGGTGAGTCTTTTCCTACATATTATGAACGATTTAAATCACTTGTTGCTTCTTGTCCACAGCATCAGATGAAGGAGGAGTTGCTCTTGCAATATTTCTACGAGGGCCTCCTACCTCTAGAACGTCAAATGCTTGATGCTTCGGCGGGGGGAGCATTGGTGGATAAAACGCCCATGGCTGCCAAGGTCTTGATTGCTAATAGAGCGTTGAACGCTCAACAGTACGAGGGTGTAGGCCAAAGAGGACCCTCACGGCACCAAGTACATGAGGTAAGTGCGACTTCCGATCTTCATTCACAATTGGCTAATCTTACTTCTATTGTTTCACAGATGGCCGAGGGAATGAAGATGCAAGGACCTGTGGTATGTGGCGTATGTTCTATCCAAGGACATGTCTCCGAAAAATGTCCTCAACTCATCGAGAATGGCGGATGGGAGAGTGCGAATGCCATTGGGTTTCAAAGCCAAAATCAGTCAAGACACGATCCATACTCCAACACATATAATCCGGGGTGGCGAGACCACCCAAATTTCAAGTGGAGGGATCCCCAACAACCTCAAAACCAAGGAGGCTTTAGGCAACAACCCCCGGGATTCTTTCCCAAAACCTACGGCCCACCCCAAAATCAAGCCCAATCCGGCCCAAGTGCCTCAGGTACGTCTCTTGACAATGATGCACTTCTTAAGATACTAACTAAGTTGTCTAATGGGCAGGAAGATCAAGCTAAGGCTATGCAAAACCAAGATAAAAGGGTGGATCAACTTGAGAAACAAATTGGGCAGATTGCTGAGTTTGTAGGTAAGTTTCGAGATCCCGGACAACTTCCTAGTTCCACCATTCCAAATCCGAAGGGAGGTTTCGAAAGTGCAAAAGCAATCACCTTAAGAAGTGGTAAGGAAGTTGGGGCAGGTCCTACATCAAAAACAGGTCATAACGAGGATGAAATTTTGCAAATGGAAGAGGAGGAATCAAGGATGCCCACGGCAAAGGTGATTCCACCTTTGCCGCAAGTCCCTAAGGCCCCAAATCTGCCCAATTTGTCCCACAAAGGTAAGAATGTGTCAAATTCGGTTCATACTAATGTTTTCCCTTCAATTGTGCCTTTTCCTAGTAGGTTCATGCAAACGAAGAAAGAAGAGGCAGAAAAGGATATCCTTGAAACCTTTCGGAAAGTTCAAGTTAACATACCTTTGTTAGATGCAATCAAGCAAGTTCCAAGGTATGCTAAGTTCTTGAAAGAGTTGTGTACCACTAGAAAGAGGATGTCGACTAAGGAAGTGGTAAAGGTAGGTGAGAATGTGTCCGCCATCTTGCAACGCAAACTACCTCCTAAATGCAAAGATCCAGGTAGCTTTAGCATTCCTTGTGTCATTGGGAACACTAGATTTGAATCTGCCATGCTTGATTTAGGTGCTTCTATAAATGTTATGCCATATTCCATTTATGCATCTATGAACTTAGGAGCGTTGAAAAATGATGGGGTAATAATACAATTGGCCGATAGATCTAACGCCTATCCAAAGGGAGTTTTGGAAGATGTTCTTGTGCAGGTTAATCATTTAGTTTTCCCGGCGGATTTCTATGTCCTTGAAATGGATGAATCGGACCATGCTCCTTCGCTGCCCATTCTACTTGGAAGGCCATTCATGAAGACGGCCCGGACAAAGATTGACGTGTATAGTGGAACTTTGTCCATGGAATTCGATGGGGAAGTTGTTAATTTTAATCTTTCTGATTCCATTAAATACCCTAGTGAGGACCATTCATGTTTCTCTATTGATATAATTGACTCTTTGGCGCAGGGATATCTCGACGATTTGAATGACGATGCGCTTGAAAAAGTCATTACACGAGGCATGGAAATTACAACCAAGGGGGCAGATTCTAGTGTAACCCACGACATACATGGACTAGGCCATGCCGTGCCCCCTAGTGAGGATCTAATTGAAGTTGTGGCTGCCCTTGAGTCCTCACCTAAGCTTGATGGTAAGTATACTACCCGTGAGTCCATTTCCATTTCTACTAACAAATTACTTCCATCCATAATTCAGGCACCTATCCTTGAACTCAAGCCTTTGCCAAGCCATTTGAAGTACATTTTCTTGGGAGAAAATGAAACACTACCTGCCATCATTTCCTCCTCCCTCACGGCACAAGAGGAGGAGAAATTGCTTCGAGTTTTGAAGGAGTTCAAATCTGCCTTAGGTTGGACATTGGCCGACATCAAAGGTATAAGCCCTACGACTTGTATGCATCACATATTTCTTGAGGAGGGGACCAAACCAACTAGAGAGGCTCAACGCCGTCTTAACCCTCCGATGATGGAAGTAGTGAAAAAGGAGATCATAAAGCTTCTAGATTGTGGGGTTATCTATCCAATCTCAGATAGTAAGTGGGTTTCGCCCGTTCAATGCGTGCCAAAGAAATCCGGAGTGACGGTGGTAGCTAATGCCGAGAATGAGCTTGTCCCTCAACGTATTCAAACCGGTTGGAGGGTGTGCATTGACTATAGGAAGCTAAACACCACCACGAGGAAGGACCACTTCCCATTGCCGTTCATTGACCAAATGCTTGAGAGGTTAGCGGGTTATGCTTTTTATTATTTTCTTGATGGTTATTCTGGTTATAATCAAATTGTCATTTCACCCGAGGACCAAGAAAAAACCACTTTTACATGCCCGTTTGGTACCTTTGCATATCGTCGCATGCCTTTTGGTTTATGTAATGCACCTGCTACATTTCAAAGATGCATGATAAGCATATTTTCTGATTACGTAGAAAAGATAATTGAAGTGTTTATGGATGATTTTAGTGTATTTGGTGATTCGTTTGATAGTTGCTTGCATAATCTAAGTTTGAAACTAACCTTGTACTTAATTGGGAAAAGTGTCATTTTATGGTTAAACAAGGTATTGTTTTAGGTCATATAATCTCTGAAAAGGGTATTGAGGTTGATAAGTCGAAAATAGATCTTGTACGTCACTTACCCTCTCCGACTTCGGTTAGAGAGGTTCGTTCGTTTCTTGGCCATGCAGGATTCTATCGTAGGTTTATCAAAGATTTCTCGAAGATAGCACAACCTCTTCGCCGACTCCTACAGAAAGAAGTGGCGTTTGAATTCACCAAGGAGTGCACAGCATCATTCAACCAACTCAATGAGTTGTTGACCACGGCACCCATCATTGTTCCACCGGATTGGAGTCTACCGTTCGAGCTCATGTGTGATGCGTCCGACTATGCTTTAGGAGCTGTTTTAGGACAAAGAAAGGACAAGAGGCCGCATGTCATTTACTACGCCTCACGGACATTGAACGATGCACAATTGAACTACTCCACTACGGAAAAAGAACTCCTTGCCGTTGTCTTTGCTTTAGATAAATTTCGATCATATCTAATTGGAACTAAAGTAATTGTTTTCACTGATCATGCAGCTCTGAAGTACTTGCTCACCAAAAAGGAGGCCAAGCCACGGCTAATTCGATGGATATTGCTACTTCAAGAGTTCAACATAGAGATTCGGGACAAGAAGGGAAGTGAAAACGTGGTGGCTGACCACCTAAGCCGAATGGTGCATAATGAGGAGTCTTTGCCGATTTTGGAGACATTCCCCGATGAACAATTGCTGTCCATTAAGGTTAGTGCACCTTGGTATGCCGATATTGTTAATTTTTTGGTGTCAAAACGTATTCCAAGTGAGTTCACTAGGCACCAACGTGATAAACTTAGGCATGATGCACGGTTTTATGTGTGGGATGATCCGTACTTATGGAAATTTTGCCCCGATCAGATTATACGTCGTTGTGTGCACGATTCTGAATGTCATTCAATTTTGAGTTTTTGTCACACATATGCATGTGGAGGGCACTTTGGCACACAACGCACAGCCCTTAAGGTGTTACAATGTGGATTTTATTGGCCTAGTATTTTCAAAGATGCTAAAACTTTTTGCTTAACATGTGATAAATGCCAACGAATGGGTGGTATTAGTGCTAGGGACCAAATGCCGCAGGTTTCTATCCTAAATGTTGAAATTTTTGATGTTTGGGGTATTGATTTTATGGGTCCTTTTCCTTCTTCGTATGGTTTTACATATATTTTGCTTGCGGTTGATTATGTGTCAAAGTGGGTGGAAGCAAAGGCCACCCGAACTAATGATTCTAAAGTGGTTGCAGATTTTATTAGAACTAACATTTTTACAAGGTTCGGAATGCCACGAGTGATCATTAGTGACGGAGGGTCACACTTTTGCAATCGGACCATTGAAGCGTTATTGAGGAAATACAGTGTCACCCATAAGGTTTCTACACCTTACCATCCTCAAACGAATGGCCAAGCCGAGGTTTCCAACCGAGAGATCAAGCAAATACTTGAGAAGACCGTTGGGCCAACACGGAAGGATTGGAGCTTACGGTTAGATGATGCACTTTGGGCGTATCGTACGACGTACAAAACACCCATTGGGATGTCCCCCTTCCGACTTGTATATGGCAAGGCGTGCCATCTTCCTGTTGAATTGGAGCACAAAGCACTTTGGGCCATCAAGAAGTTTAACATGAACCTCGAGGAAGCAGGAAGTCAAAGGAGATTGCAATTGAATGAGCTTGATGAGATACGGCACGAGGCGTACGATAATGCAAGCATTTACAAGCAAAAGACCAAAGCTTTCCATGACAACATGATCCGTGGGAAATCATTCTCAATTGGGCAGAAAGTGCTATTGTTCAATTCCCGTTTACGTTTGTTTCCTGGTAAGTTACGTTCTAAGTGGATTGGACCGTTTGTTATTACTAACATATCTTCTTATGGTGCCATCCAGATTCAAAGTCTCAAAACAGGTCATGAATTCCAAGTCAACGGACACCGTTTGAAGCCATATTATGAGAACTTTGTTGAACAAACCGTGGATGATATTTCTTTGGGTGCCGTGGGCACAAATGGAGAATGAATGGGCTTTTCGTCCGGCTGTACGACGTTAAAGAAAGCGCTACTTGGGAGGCAACCCATGCAATTCAACAAAGGAAGACCAAGGAATTACTCCAATTCCAGATTTGCGTTCCTAAACTCTTCACTTTGTTATTTATTTCGAATCTGCCTATTTAGTTGTTTTAGTTGCTGTTTGTGTGTTTCTTTTTGTTTAGTGTGATTTTATGCTTGAAACATTGAGGACAATGTTTGATTTAAGTGTGGGGGGGGGGGGGGTAACTAAGTGTTTTAGATGCAAATTCGTGGGATTTTATCACCCTTAACTTGGATACTTGTTCCTTGCTGTTTTTAAGTGTTTTTGAGCAGTTTTGATGTGTTTTAGTGTGTTTTGATGCAAAAATCCGAAAATCACATAAAAATTTGTTTTAAAAAACCCAAAAAGAGTTGTTTTTGTGTGTTTGTTTGTGTCTTAGGGTACCTTCCAACACAATGATGAGGATTCGGTTTGTAATTACATGGCTGCTAAAGAGAGTGATTAACATGGATGAAAGTTTGATGTACTCTTTGTTTATGCTTAGTTGTGATTATAACTCATGAATTCACATGCAATCATAAAGGAAAAATCAGTTTTTGTAACATGCTTGAAGGAAGGAACTCAAACTAACGCTACAACCTTGTTAGACTTGAGCCTAAACGTTTATTTGGAAATCCCCGGCAACGGCGCCAAAATTTGATGTGAAAAATAAGTTAACACACAAAATTAAACCCTCTTTTTATCAAATGTAGTAAAGTATGTAAGTAGGGATCGTTCTAGGCCAGGGATTAGGAGGGATTGCTAAACACTTGAAAACTGACTTAAAAACATAAAAACAAAATTTAAAACACTAAACTAGACTCAAAGAATGCAAAACTATACTTTAAAATACTTAAACAAACATAAAACTCAAAACAGCAACCTAATGACTCAAAACTGCCTAAAAACCACTTTCTGGGCAGTTTTGAGAACCTAACAAGAACTTGGACGAAGTTGGATGAAAACTTGAATCAAAACACTTAGAAACACAAATCAAAACACTTTCTAACTAATCTAAGACTTCAAAATAAAAGGGGGATTTGTTTTGGACGAAAATTGAAAACAAAACAGAAACTTTAAAACAAAACAGATTGTAAAACGTTTTTGGATGAAAAGGATGGATAAAAGGCTAGTTAGGAGGTTCTTCTCCACACATGACACACTTGCAAACAAAATGATTTTCAGTTGTTCTTTCAATAAATTATGAAACTCAACACCCCAAGTTAATTAGATACGCTTAAATTAACCTTCAAGTTCTCCTTAAGTTAATGAATTGGATGGAAAAGCGCATACAACAATTCAAAGCATTCCTCAAAGGTTCCTTACGTGATGAGCACAATAAAGATACAATCAAGAATCATGAAGCACAATGAGAACTATAAGTGTTGACGAGGCATTCGTTACTATGATGAGCATGAAACTAGTGCCAAGAATTCATTCAACGCGATCGTTTTCAAGCGACCTTCACTACTTGTGATTATAAGATTGTAACTATTAGGTGAAACTCCCTCATAATCTAGCATCATATTCATGCATGAAAACTAAGCGTGCACTCTCAATCAACATACACAAATAAGTTATCAATCAAGTAGATGAACGAATTGAATCCGCAACTTATGAAATAACAACTGAATGTAATCAAATCATATTGCAAGCATGTACATGGTTTCGAATCACCCCCCAACTAAGGGGGTTTAGTTCCTCATTCTTGCAATACAAAGATACATAAAATTAGACATTAAAATCAAAGGAAAGAAAACACCTAAAATGCTCCAACTTGGAAAGCAAGTGCATCAATGGATCTCCCTTCCTCCTTGTTGCGGCATGAAGCTTGTAGACAGATTTTTGGGTGGATTTATGGTGTAGAATGGATGGGGAATGTTATATGGAGGGGTTTAGGGTGAGTGTGGAAGAGTGTTTGATGGTTGGAAGGTGGTGGAGAACTAGGCAAAGAGGGTGGAAGAAGGTGGAGTGGCTGTTATGTTTTCTAGGCACTAGAATGGTGTTTTTTGGGTGTTTTGCTTCCTAGGGTGTGTATGGACGAATTTCTGTGATAAAATGATGAATATGGGGGATTGTTCTTTGGCCAAGGGGTGTAAACATGTATTTATAGGCCCCAAAAACCTTAGAAAATTAGGTTAGGCTAGGGATGAAATGCATGGCAAGTTGGTGTGTGTGGTGTGCAATGGTCCAAGGGTGAAAATGAAGTGATGATGCAAAGTGTGAAGGGTAAAATGGAGTGGTGTTGCAGCTAGGGAGCATGAATGATTGTGTACATTGCATAGAGATGGAAAGGGAGGTGAAATGTGTCAACAAATGGGTCAAAGGTGCAACAACATGTGTGACACATGCCATTGGATTCCAAATGTGAATGATGGAGCATCAATTGGTGCATGTAATGGATGTAAAGGTTGTCTAAAATCTAATGGGTGAAGGGAACAAGAGGTATCAAGCAATTGAGTGAAATAATTAAATGAATTAAAGCATGAAATCAGAAATTATGTAGGGGACAAGAGTGATCAAGCATGGCATGGGAATCCAAAGGGAATTCTATGTGTTTTGCATGGCAAGGAGTGTGCAACTTGGAGTGACAAATTTTTGGGCTGAATTCTTTATCTTTTGGACACTAATTCTTCACATTCTTGGCCTCTTTAGTTCTCAAATTCGTCCATCCACTTTGGCCCATGCATTTGCTATCCATTCCAAGCCCGAAACAAGCTCCAAAGGCCTCCTTCACTTTGCATGTGGGCTTCTTTGCATGTGTATGAGTTGTCATTGTTTATCCTTGCAATTACACACACACACTTGCACACACATATGCCCAAAACGTCCATCCTCATGCATGCAATCCATTTGAGCCCAATATTGATCCAACATGCACCAAAATGCACTTTTCTTGCCAAGGTTGTTATTAAGACCTACAAACAAATGAAAATGGCTTTAAACACTAAAATAACTAAAGAAACACAAAGTAAACGCACAAGAACAAACCAATTAAGTCGCATAAATATGCTCCTATCATCTCCACCCCGGATTGTAAGAATTAGAGTATGGATCATGACGGGGTTGATTTTGGTTCCCAAAACCCACGGCATTGGCAGATTCCCAACCCCTATTCTCAATCAATTTAGGGCATTGATCGTTAGCATGTCCTTGCATAGAGCACACGCCACACACACTTGGTCCATGAATCTTCATTCCCTCGGCCAACTGAGAAACAATAGAGGTAAGGTTAGCTAATTGGGATTGAATTTCGGGCATAGAACTTACCTCATTCACTTGTGGCCGTGGGGGGTCTCTTTGTCCAACACCTTCGTATTGTTGTGCATTATGTGCTCGGTTGGCAATTAGAACTTTTGCAGCCCCCGGAGTTTTATCCACCAACGCACCTCCCGCCGAGGCATCAAGCATTTGGCGTTCCATGGGAAGGAGTCCTTCGTAGAAGTATTGAATGAGCAGCTCCTCCTTCATTTGATGCTGTGGACAAGAAGCAACAAGTGATTTAAAACGTTCATAATAAGAAGGAAACGATTCACCTTGATTTTGTTGGATGCCACTAATCCGTTTCCTCAAGAGAATGACTCTTGAAGTTGGGAAAAACTTCTCCAAGAAAGCTCTTTTCATACTATCCCAAGATGTAACCGTTCCGGGTGCTAACTCGTAAAGCCAATCCTTCGCCTTTTCCACAAGTGAGAATGGAAAAGCCTTCATCATCAAAATGTTCCCGTCGACATTTATGGGTGTCATGCTCGAACAAACAACCTCGAACTCCTTGAGATGCTTGTTGGGATCTACCATGGAAAGCCCATGGTATTTTGGAATATGGTGCAACAAGCTTGACTTCAACTCGAATTCATCGGTCTTGCCTTGGGCAGCCGCGGGGTATTGAATGCATAATGGTGCGGCATTGGTCAACCCCGAGGCCGAAAGCTCTTTAATGGTCCGATTGTCTGCTGCCATAACTTCTTCTTCCACTTCTTCAAACTCAGATTCGGCCTCTGAACTTGAACTAGGTTCACTAGGTTCGGGATGCCTCCTCTGTCTTCTCAAATCACGTTCAAAATCGTCGTTAAAGTCCAAGATATTTGCATGCACAGTTTGAGAACTCCGCGTCATGCACTAGTACCTAAACCAAGAAAACAAAACAAAATCAGAAAACTAAGTAAATTATACTAAAACACACGGCAAAACGCAAGGGATTAGCAATTTTGCTAATCCCCGGCAACGGCGCCAAAATTTGATGTGAAAATTAACTTGACACACAAATTAAACCCTATGGATGACAATTGTAGTATATGAGCAAATAGGGATCGTTCTAGACCGGGGATTAACTAGGGATGCTAATCAATGTGAAACTGACTCAAGAACATAAAAACATAATGTAGAACACTAAACTAGACTCAATTATTGCAAAACTAGAGTTTAAAACACCTAAACAAACCAAAAACTCAAAACAGCAACTAAAAGACTCAAAACTGCCTCAAAACCACTTTCTGGGCAGTTTTGAGTACCTAACACTAATTTGGACGAAATTGGACTAAAACTTGACTCAAGACACTTAAAAACACAAACTAAATTGATTTCTAACTAATCTAACACTTTAAAATAAATGGGGGATTGATTTTGACGAACTTAAAACTTTAAAACTTAAACTTTGAAAACAAACTTAAAGCAAAACAGATTGTGATGAAATAGAATGATGAGAAACTAGTTAGAGGGTTCCTTATCCACACATGAACATATGCATAAAATTTGATTCCCAGTTATGACTTCAACAAACAATGAATGACAATGCTTCAAGTTAATAGGAGCATATTTATGCGCCTTAGTTAGCTAGTTCTTATGCATTTCCATGGTGTTTTCTTAGTTAAAGTAGTCTTTTAAGCTAGTTTTATGTGTTTTCAGGTTTTAAGGCCAAAGGATGCAAGAAGATGCATTTTGGAGCTTTTTGGAGCAAAATTGGGCTTGAAATGATTATCACATAATTGGAGCCAAGGTTTGGACGAATTTGAAGACTTGAAGATGATGATTCCTACTTGAACAAGGTTTCCTAGTTGAAGTAGGAAAGTGCTTACATGAAGGAGGATTCCTAATTGACGAAGGATTCCTAATTGAAAATGGATTCCTAATCACATGATGATTCCTAGAAGAACAAGGATTCCTACTTGAAGTAGGAAAGTTAAGCCAAGGTTTCCTACTTTGGTTTGATTTTTCCTAATTGTCCCTAAAAGTTCCAGCAATTATGAAGATTTTCTAAGCATTCTAGGACACAAAACAAAAGCCTAGAACCCTTATGGACCCCTTGCCACACTCCCTTGCCCTTTCCTCTTCCTTGCCGTGCAAGGGAGAGGGCTCTTTCCTGTTTTGGAGCATTAAAACACCTTCCTTTTTATGCTTTAAACCCTGGCCGAATTTCCTTGACCTTTCCTTTTAATTTTCTGATTTGTTTCCTTAATTCTAGAAGCTTTAAACTTAATTCCTGATTACCTAATTAGCCTAGGGTTTTTAATTTCCTAATCCCTTTAAATAAACAGGTTTGTGCAGCCACAAACATCTCCATTCAGCCACACACTCTCCCAAATTCGTCAAACCCCATCCACAACCTCAGAAACCATTCCTCCTCCATCTCTGCCGATTTCCACCACCATTCTTCATCTCCACACCTTCCACACAACACCCATACACTACCCCCAAGCCTTGCCGTGCCCCTACACCATCCATAATCCATTCTACATCACACAAACCCCCCAGAAATCATCCTCACCCAATCTGCCGCAAGGAGAAGAGAAGGAGACAGTTCATGAAAATTGTTTGGCTCTTCAATCTGAGTTGTTGAACAATTTTAGGTGCATTCTATCTTATATTTCAATGTCTACTTCTTGTAATCTTTGTTTTTCATTGAGTATGATTGGCTAAATTCGTTTTGGCTAAGGGTGTATTCGAAACCATGTTTATTTATGTGAAATAAGTTGATTACTTCCAGTTATCGTTGCATAAGTCGTGAATACAATTTGCTTAACCGTTTAATTCAAAACTTATTCTTGTATGTTGATTGAGAGTGCACGCTTGATTTGCATGCTGGAATTTGGTGCTAGAATATAAGTTTGTTACACCTAATCGTTATGAATTTATATTCGCAAGTAGTGATAGGAGCATATTTATGCGCCTTAGTTAGCTAGTTCTTATGCACTTTTGTATGTTTTCTTTGTTAAAATAGTCTTTTAAGCTACTTTCTTGTGTTTTCAGGTTTAGCGGACGTATTACATGAAATGATGCAATTGGGAGCTTTTGGAGCAAAAAGTGAGCTTGAATTGAAAAGGACATGCTTGGAACGCAAGGTTGGGATGGAATTGAAGAATTGAAGATTTGAGGTTTCCTACTTGAAGTAGGAAAGCTAAGCCTAAAAGTTTCCATTTTGGGTCGATCTTTCCTAAATCGGAATTGGCAACCAAAGTTTCTAAAAGTTGAAAGTTTCTATTCTTGGAGGTTTCCATTTTCGAGAGTTTCTATTCTTGGCGTTGGGCTTTTAGATGACCTAAACCCAAATTTCCTTGTGGACCTTCAACCCATGCCGAACCCTAGGGCCTAATCATCTAAAATCTGCCATGTTAAACCCTAGCCCATTCCTCCTAAACCCAAGCCGCACCTTTCCACCTAGAAGCCCTATTTTACAAACCCTAAACCCTAGTCCACTTAAGTAGCCGCACCTAACCCTAGCCCAATCTGATTTATTTAGGGTTTTAGGTGTCTATATATATGTATTTTTACACCTAGCCGCACATCTTCTTCCCTCTCCATAAAAATCAGAAAACCATATCCCTTTCCCCACCTTGCCGCAGCCACCATCACCCAAATTCCTTCCTTGCCGCAGCCATTCATCCATTCCAGCCACCATCCTCCACCTTTAGACACCATTCCACACCTCCATAACTCTTTCCCACACCTTGCCGCACCACCCTACCATCCTAACTCCCTTCTAAAAAACCAAAAACACATCCAGAAACTCCATTCACGCCAGAACCTGTCCCTCACCTTTGCCGAGCCCAACCTACACCCAAATCCATATTCTCTGACCCCAAACCTTCCTAGCCGTGCCCTACACCTATCCTAGATAGTTTTCCACCATTCTCCATCATCCAAAGTCATCCAAACCCATCCAAAAACCCCCTAAACCAACTCTGCCGCAACAAGGAGAAGAAGAAAGAGGAGCTTTCTGTGCAGAATTCAAAGTGGACTTCTTTGGCATTTTAGGTGTAATCTTTCTTATGTCTTCGATGTTTCAATTCAATAAACTTTGTGTTGTGAGTATGAGGAACTAAACCCCCTTAGTTGGGGGGTGATTCGAAACCATGTACATGCTTGCAATTTGATTCGATTACATTCAGTTGTTATTTCATAAGTTGTGGATTCAATTCGTTCATCTATTTGATTGATACTTATTTATGTATGTTGATTGAGAGTGCACGCTTAGTTTTCATGCATGAATATGATGCTAGATTATGAGGGAGTTTCACCTAATAGTTATAATCTTATAATCACAAGTAGTGAAGATCGCTTGAAAACGATCGCGTTGAATGAATTCTTAGCATAAGTTTCATGCAATTCATAGTAACAAATGCTTCGTCAATGCTTATGTTTTTCATAGAACGTAATGATTCTTGCTTGTATCTCTATTATGCAATTCATGTAGGGAACTTGTAGGGAATGTTTTGAGTTGTCGTATGCAATCATCCAACTTGATAAATTCTGGAAAAACTGAGGGTTAATTAGTGCAATTCACGGTTAACTTGGGGCGTTGAGTATTCATAGTTTATCGGAAGAACAACTGAAAATCGTTTTGTTTGCAAGTGTGACATGTGTGGAGAAGAACCTCCTAACTAGCCTTTTATCCATCTATTTCACCAAAATCGTTTTTACAATCTGTTTAGTTTCAAGTTTCTGTTTTGTGTTAAATTTTCGTCCAAAACAAATCCCCCTTTTATTTGAAGTCTTAGATTAGTTAGAAAGTGTTTTGATTTGTGTTTCTAAGTATTTGGATTCAAGTTTTCATCAAATTTCGTCCAAATTAGTGTAGGTGCTCAAAACTGCCCAGAAAGTGGTTTTTAGGCAGTTTTGAGCCTTCTAGTTGCTGTTTTAAGTTTTAGGTTTGTTTAAGTGTTTTAACTTCTAGTTTTGCATTCTTTGAGTCTAGTTTAGTGTTTTTAACTTTGTTTTTGAGTGTTTAAGTCAGTTTCCAAGCGTTTAGCAATCCCTCCTAATCCCCGGTCTAGAACGATCCCTACTTACATCTTTGCTACAATTTGACAAAAAGAGGGTTTAATTTGTGTGCTTAATCTATTTCGCATCAAATTTTTGGCGCCGTTGCCGGGGATTAGCAATTTTGCTAATCCCTTGGATTGTTTTTGTTTTTTTTATTAAACTTTGTTTCTGACTTTGTTTAAGTTTCTGACCTAATTTTGTTTCTTGTTTCTTAGGTACTAATGTATGACTAGAAGCTCTCAACCGATTCGTGCAAACATCTTGGAGTTTGACGACGATTTTGAGAGGAAGTTGAGAAGAGTTAGAAACCAGCAAGCACATCATCCACCCAGTTCTGAATCTGACCTTGAAGGAAACGTACAAGAAGAGGAGGAGGAAGCCACGGCAGGGATATTTGAAGAAGTCCAAGGCATGGCCATGGACAATCGTACACTCAAGGAGCTTTCCGCCTCGGGTTTGGATAATGCCGCGCCCTTGTGCATTCAATACCCCATGGCTGCCCAAGGTAAGACAGATGAGTTTGAATTAAAGTCAAGTTTACTTCATCATATTCCTAAATACCATGGCTTGTCCATGGAAGATCCTAACAAACATTTGAAAGAATTTGAAGTAGTTTGCTCTAGTATGACTCCCGTCAATGTTGACGGAAATATCTTGAAGATGAAGGCTTTTCCATTCTCTTTGATGGATAAAGCCAAGGATTGGTTATATGAGTTAGCTCCCGGAACTGTCACATCGTGGGAAAGTATGAAGAGAGCGTTCTTGGAGAAGTTCTTTCCAACTTCTCGCATCATCCTCCTCCGCAAAAAGATAAGCGGAATTCAGCAAGAAGAAGGTGAGTCTTTTCCTACATATTATGAACGATTTAAATCACTTGTTGCTTCTTGTCCACAACATCAGATGAAGGAGGAGTTACTGTTGCAATACTTCTACGAGGGTCTCCTACCTCTAGAACGTCAAATGCTTGATGCTTCGGCGGGGGGAGCATTGGTGGACAAGACACCCATGGCTGCCAAGGTCTTGATTGCTAATAGAGCGTTGAACGCTCAACAGTACGAAGGTGTAGGCCAAAGAGGACCCCCACGGCACCAAGTACATGAGGTAAGTTCGACTCCTGATCTTCATTCACAATTGGCTAATCTTACTTCTCTTGTGTCTCAGATGGCCGAGGGCATGAAGATGCAAGGACCAATTGTATGTGGCGTATGTTCCATCCAAGGACATGTCTCTGAAAAATGTCCACAGTTGATTGAAAATGGTGGATGGGAAAGCGCTCATGCAATTGGGTTTCAAGGGCAAAACCAACCAAGGAACGATCCATATTCAAACACATATAATCCCGGTTGGAGAGATCACCCAAATTTCAAGTGGAGGGAGCCTCAGCAACCTCAGAACCAAGGAGGCTTTAGGCAACAACCCCCGGGATTCTTTCCCAAAACCTACGGCCCACCCCAAAATCAAGCCCAATCCGGCCCAAGTGCCTCAGGTACGTCTCTTGACAATGATGCACTTCTTAAGATACTAACTAAGTTGTCTAATGGGCAGGAAGATCAAGCAAAGGCTATGCAAAACCAAGATAAAAGGGTGGATCAACTTGAGAAACAAATTGGGCAGATTGCCGAGTTTGTAGGTAAGTTTCGAGATCCCGGACAACTCCCTAGTTCCACCATTCCAAATCCGAAGGGAGGTTTCGAAAGTGCCAAAGCTATCACCTTAAGAAGTGGTAAGGAAGTTGGGGCAGGTCCTACACCAAAAACAGGTCATAATGAGGATGAACTTTTGGAAATGGAAGAGGAGGCATCAAAGCAGCCCACGGCAAAGGTGGTTCCACCTTTGCCGCAAGTCCCTAATGTCCCAAATCTGCCCAATTCGTCCCACAAAGGTAAGAATGTGTCCAATTCAGTTCATACTAATGTTTTCCCTTCAAATGTGCCTTTTCCTAGTAGGTTCATGCAAACGAAGAAAGAAGAGGCCGAAAAGGATATCCTTGAAACCTTTAGGAAAGTTCAAGTTAACATACCTTTGTTAGATGCAATCAAGCAAGTTCCGAGGTATGCTAAGTTCTTGAAGGAGTTGTGTACCACGAGGAAGAGGATGGCGACCAAGGAAGTGGTCAAGGTAGGTGAGAATGTGTCCGCCATCTTGCAACGCAAATTACCTCCCAAATGTAAAGATCCAGGTAGCTTTACCATTCCTTGTGTTATTGGGAATACTAGATTTGAGTCTGCCATGCTTGACTTAGGTGCTTCTATAAATGTTATGCCATATTCCATTTATGCATCTATGAACTTAGGATCATTGAAAAATGATGGGGTAATAATACAATTGGCCGATAGATCTAACGCCTATCCAAAGGGAGTTTTGGAAGATGTGCTTGTGCAGGTTAATCATTTAGTTTTCCCAGCGGATTTCTATGTCCTCGAAATGGATGAATCGGACCATGCTCCTTCACTGCCCATTTTACTTGGAAGACCATTCATGAAGACGGCCCGGACGAAGATTGACGTGTATAGTGGAACTTTGTCTATGGAATTCGATGGGGAAGTTGTTAATTTTAATCTTTCTGATTCCATTAAATACCCTAGTGAGGACCATTCATGCTTTTCTATTGATATAATTGACTCTTTGGCGCAGGGATATCTCGACGATTTAAATGACGATGCGCTTGAAAAAGTCATTACACGAGGCATGGAACTCAAAACAAAGGGGGCTGATTGCATGCATGCTCACGGCATACATGGTTCATCCCATGCCGTGCCCCCTAGTGAGGAATTACTTGAAGTTGTGGCTGCCCTTGAGTCCTTACCTAAGCTTGATGGTAAGTATACTAACCGTGAGTCCATTCCCATTTCGACTAACAAATTGCTTCCATCTATAATTCAGGCACCTATCCTTGAACTCAAGCCTTTGCCAAGCCATCTGAAGTACATTTTCTTGGGAGAAAAGGAAACACTACCTGCCATCATTTCCTCTTCCCTCACGGCACAAGAGGAAGAGAAGTTGCGTCGCGTTTTGAAGGAGTTCAAATCTGCTCTAGGTTGGACATTGGCCGACATCAAAGGTATAAGCCCTACGACTTGTATGCATCACATATTTCTTGAGGAGGGGACCAAACCAACTAGAGAGGCTCAACGCCGTCTCAACCCTCCGATGATGGAAGTAGTGAAAAAGGAGATAATAAAGCTTCTAGATTGTGGGGTTATCTATCCAATCTCGGATAGTAGGTGGGTTTCGCCGGTTCAATGCGTACCAAAGAAATCAGGAGTGACGGTGGTAGCTAATGCTGAGAATGAGCTTGTCCCTCAACGGATTCAAACCGGTTGGAGGGTGTGCATTGACTATAGGAAGCTAAACACCACAACGAGGAAGGACCACTTCCCATTGCCGTTCATTGACCAAATGCTCGAGAGGTTAGCGGGTTATGCTTTTTATTGTTTTCTTGATGGTTATTCTGGTTATAATCAAATTGTCATTTCACCCGAGGACCAAGAAAAAACCACTTTTACATGCCCGTTTGGTACGTTTGCATATCGTCGCATGCCTTTTGGTTTATGTAATGCACCTGCTACATTTCAAAGATGTATGATGAGCATATTTTCTGATCATGTAGAAAAGATAATTGAAGTGTTTATGGATGATTTTAGCGTATTTGGTGATTCGTTTGATAGTTGTTTGCATAATCTAAGTGTGATCCTAAAACGTTGTGTGGAAACTAACCTTGTACTTAATTGGGAAAAGTGTCATTTTATGGTTAAACAAGGTATCGTTTTAGGTCATATAATCTCTGAAAAGGGTATTGAGGTTGATAAGGCGAAAATAGATCTTGTACGTCACTTACCCTCTCCGACTTCGGTTAGAGAGGTTCGTTCGTTTCTTGGCCATGCAGGATTTTATCGTAGGTTTATTAAAGATTTCTCGAAGATAGCACAACCTCTTTGCCGACTCCTACAAAAAGAAGTGGCGTTTGAATTCACCAAGGAGTGCATGGCATCATTCAACCAACTCAAGGAGTTGTTGACCACGGCACCCATCATTGTTCCACCGGATTGGAGTCTACCTTTCGAGCTCATGTGTGATGCGTCCGACTATGCTCTAGGAGCTGTTTTAGGACAAAGAAAGGACAAGAGGCCGCATGTCATTTACTACGCCTCACGGACGTTGAACGATGCACAATTGAACTACTCCACTACGGAAAAAGAACTTCTTGCCGTTGTCTTTGCTTTAGATAAATTTCGATCATATTTAATTGGAACTAAAGTAATTGTTTTCACTGATCATGCAGCTCTGAAGTACTTGCTCACCAAAAAGGAAGCCAAGCCACGGCTAATTCGATGGATATTATTACTTCAAGAGTTCGACATAGAGATTCGGGACAAGAAGGGAAGTGAGAACGTGGTGGCTGACCACCTAAGCCGAATGGTGCATAATGAGGAGTTGGTGCCGATTTTGGAGACATTCCCCGATGAACAATTGCTGTCCATTAAGGTTAGTGCACCTTGGTATGCCGATATTGTTAATTTTTTGGTGTCAAAACGTATTCCAAGTGAGTTCACTAGGCACCAACGTGATAAACTTAGGCATGATGCACGGTTTTATGTGTGGGATGATCCGTACTTATGGAAATTTTGCCCCGATCAGATTATACGTCGTTGTGTGCACGATTCTGAATGTCATTCAATTTTGAGTTTTTGTCACACATATGCATGTGGAGGGCACTTTGGTACACAACGCACAGCCCTTAAGGTGTTACAATGTGGATTTTATTGGCCTAGTATTTTTAAAGATGCTAAAACTTTCTGCTTAACATGTGATAAATGCCAACGAATGGGTGGTATTAGTGCTAGGGACCAAATGCCGCAGGTTTCTATCCTAAATGTTGAAATTTTTGATGTTTGGGGTATTGATTTTATGGGTCCTTTTCCTTCTTCGTATGGTTTTACATATATTTTGCTTGCGGTTGATTATGTGTCGAAGTGGGTGGAAGCAAAGGCCACCCGAACTAATGATTCTAAAGTGGTTGCAGATTTTATTAGAACTAACATTTTTGCAAGGTTCGGAATGCCACGAGTGATCATTAGTGACGGAGGGTCACACTTTTGCAATCGGACTATTGAAGCGTTATTGAGGAAATACAGTGTCACCCATAAGGTTTCTACACCTTACCATCCTCAAACTAATGGGCAAGCCGAGGTTTCTAACCGTGAGATCAAGCAAATCCTAGAGAAGACCGTTGGGCCAACAAGGAAGGATTGGAGCTTACGGTTAGATGATGCACTTTGGGCGTATCGTACGGCGTACAAAACCCCCATTGGGATGTCCCCCTTCCGACTTGTCTATGGCAAGGCGTGCCATCTTCCTGTTGAATTGGAGCACAAAGCACTTTGGGCCATTAAGAAGTTTAACATGAACCTCGAGGAAGCAGGAAGTCAAAGGAGATTGCAATTGAATGAGCTTGATGAGATACGGCTTGAGGCGTACGATAATGCAAGCATTTACAAGCAAAAGACCAAAGCTTTCCATGACAACATGATCCGTGGGAAATCATTCTCAATTGGGCAGAAAGTGCTATTGTTCAATTCCCGTTTACGTTTGTTTCCCGGTAAGTTACGTTCTAAGTGGATTGGACCGTTTGTTATTACTAACATATCTTCTTATGGTGCCATCCAGATTCAAAGTCTCAAAACAGGTCATGAATTCCAAGTGAACGGACACCGTTTGAAGCCATATTATGAGAACTTTGTTGAACAAACTGTGGAGGATATTTCTTTGGGTGCCGTGAGCACAAATGGAGAATAAAAGGGCTTTTCGTCCGGCTGTACGACGTTAAAGAAAGCGCTACTTGGGAGGCAACCCATGCAATTCAACAAAGGAAGCCCAAGGAATCACTCCAATTCCAGATTTGCGTTCCTAAACCCTTCTCTTTGTTGTTTATTTTGAATCTGCCTATTTAGTTGTTTTACTTGCTGTTTTATGTTTCTTTTTGGTTAGTTTGATTTTATGCTTGAAACATTGAGGACAATGTTTGATTTAAGTGTGGGGGGGTAACTAAGTGTTTTAGATACAAATTCGTGGGATTTTATCACCCTAAACTTGAAGACTTGTTCCTTGCTGTTTTTAAGTGTTTTTGAGCAGTTTTGATGTGTTTTAGTGTGTTTTGAAGTAAAAATCCGAAAATTACATAAAAATTTGAAAAATTTGTTTTAAAAACCCAAAAAGAGTTGTTTTTGTGTTTGTTTGTGTCTTAGGGTACCTTCCAACACAATGATGAGGATTTGGTTTTTAAGTGCATGACTGTTAAAGAAAGTGACTAACATGGATGAAAGTTTGATTTACTCTTTGTTATGTTTAGTTGTGGTTATAACTTATGAATTCACATGCAATCATAAAAGAAAAAATCAGTTTTTGTAACATGCTTGAAGGAAGGAACTCAAACTAACGCTACAACCTTGTGAGACTTGAGCCTAAACGCTTATTTGGAGAGTTAAAATCTGTGCATTCTTTGTTTTCTAAGTCGTTGCATGATCTCATTATTCCTTGCTTGGTTGCTACTTAGAAGGCGTTTCATCATTTAGTTCCAAATGCTAGAACTCATGCCCATTTCATTCAAAGCATGTTATTGATTTGCATAACACATATTCAAGATGAAGTTGTGTAGTGACCACCACCTTAGCCAAAAAGCCGTGTGCCTTATGTCATTGTGATTTGTAGGTTTTAACCCCATTGAGCCTTGTTAGCCTTCGTTATTTGTTAACCCATGTTTTCCTCACCTAGCCTAGTTTAGGACCATCCAAACCCTTGTTCTTAAAGCATAGTAAGGCATGATTCAAATTGACTTCCTTTTGATTTATGTTGGCAGAAAACTAGTGTGGGGGAAGTATTTCTTTTGTGATTTTGTGTGCCATAGGCACGTGTGGAAAGAAAAGAAAAAAAAGAGAAAAGAAAAAAAATTCGTGGAAAAAGAAAAAATGAAGAAAAAAAAAATATGAAAAGTGAGAAAAAGAGTTCCAAAGTATTGTTTGTTGAAGTAAGGGTCCAAAACAATGAATTCGGCCCTAAGGAGTTGTTTAAATCTTCCCCTTGTGTTTTAAAGTTAATTTCTGCACTCTAAGTGAATTCTAAGTCTCAATTTCATTGCTTTGCTTACTATTGCTTGAAGAACGTTTGTTTTCCTTATCCTTTCCTTGTTAACCAACACCCCAAGCCCCATTACAACCCTTAACTTCTATCTTGAATGTTATGTGTTTCAATTTGTGGAGTTTGAATTTGGTATGAGCATATGGTGTCACTGGTTCTCGCATCTAAGTAGTAGCATTCCATTCATGAGATCATATCTAAACATGCTTCTTAACTCTAGAAATTGCGTTCTTTGTGATACATATATGTGAGCATTCGTTTCATTTCTACATCAATCTTCTCACATATGACTAGTGTAGGGTGTGGAGTTAGAAAATCTGAGTGAAAATAGAGTGTATATCTTGTAAGGAATTGAGGGAATTCTCTAAGGCATGTTACTACATTCAAAGCATTGTTTTGATTGATTACTTGTGAATTAGTAAGTGGTGGCTTTAATTAAGTATGTGCTTGTGTAAAGATGACTCAAATGTGTGGGGATAACAATCTTTAACATGTCATGTGCATTGGAAATCCCTGAGGCAAACGTTGGAAGGTTTAGGTTTTGTTTTGGTTAGTTTGTTTCGTTTTGTTTTCTTTCTTTGTTTGTTTTGCTCGAGGACTAGCAAAAGCTAAGTGTGGGGGAATTTGATAGGAGCATATTTATGCGCCTTAGTTAGCTAGTTCTTATGCACTTTTGTATGTTTTCTTTGTTAAAATAGTCTTTTAAGCTACTTTCTTGTGTTTTCAGGTTTAGCGGACGTATTACATGAAATGATGCAATTGGGAGCTTTTGGAGCAAAAAGTGAGCTTGAATTGAAAAGGACATGCTTGGAACGCAAGGTTGGGATGGAATTGAAGAATTGAAGATTTGAGGTTTCCTACTTGAAGTAGGAAAGCTAAGCCTAAAAGTTTCCATTTTGGGTCGATCTTTCCTAAATCGGAATTGGCAACCAAAGTTTCTAAAAGTTGAAAGTTTCTATTCTTGGAGGTTTCCATTTTCGAGAGTTTCTATTCTTGGCGTTGGGCTTTTAGATGACCTAAACCCAAATTTCCTTGTGGACCTTCAACCCATGCCGAACCCTAGGGCCTAATCATCTAAAATCTGCCATGTTAAACCCTAGCCCATTCCTCCTAAACCCAAGCCGCACCTTTCCACCTAGAAGCCCTATTTTACAAACCCTAAACCCTAGTCCACTTAAGTAGCCGCACCTAACCCTAGCCCAATCTGATTTATTTAGGGTTTTAGGTGTCTATATATATGTATTTTTACACCTAGCCGCACATCTTCTTCCCTCTCCATAAAAATCAGAAAACCATATCCCTTTCCCCACCTTGCCGCAGCCACCATCACCCAAATTCCTTCCTTGCCGCAGCCATTCATCCATTCCAGCCACCATCCTCCACCTTTAGACACCATTCCACACCTCCATAACTCTTTCCCACACCTTGCCGCACCACCCTACCATCCTAACTCCCTTCTAAAAAACCAAAAACACATCCAGAAACTCCATTCACGCCAGAACCTGTCCCTCACCTTTGCCGAGCCCAACCTACACCCAAATCCATATTCTCTGACCCCAAACCTTCCTAGCCGTGCCCTACACCTATCCTAGATAGTTTTCCACCATTCTCCATCATCCAAAGTCATCCAAACCCATCCAAAAACCCCCTAAACCAACTCTGCCGCAACAAGGAGAAGAAGAAAGAGGAGCTTTCTGTGCAGAATTCAAAGTGGACTTCTTTGGCATTTTAGGTGTAATCTTTCTTATGTCTTCGATGTTTCAATTCAATAAACTTTGTGTTGTGAGTATGAGGAACTAAACCCCCTTAGTTGGGGGGTGATTCGAAACCATGTACATGCTTGCAATTTGATTCGATTACATTCAGTTGTTATTTCATAAGTTGTGGATTCAATTCGTTCATCTATTTGATTGATACTTATTTATGTATGTTGATTGAGAGTGCACGCTTAGTTTTCATGCATGAATATGATGCTAGATTATGAGGGAGTTTCACCTAATAGTTATAATCTTATAATCACAAGTAGTGAAGATCGCTTGAAAACGATCGCGTTGAATGAATTCTTAGCATAAGTTTCATGCAATTCATAGTAACAAATGCTTCGTCAATGCTTATGTTTTTCATAGAACGTAATGATTCTTGCTTGTATCTCTATTATGCAATTCATGTAGGGAACTTGTAGGGAATGTTTTGAGTTGTCGTATGCAATCATCCAACTTGATAAATTCTGGAAAAACTGAGGGTTAATTAGTGCAATTCACGGTTAACTTGGGGCGTTGAGTATTCATAGTTTATCGGAAGAACAACTGAAAATCGTTTTGTTTGCAAGTGTGACATGTGTGGAGAAGAACCTCCTAACTAGCCTTTTATCCATCTATTTCACCAAAATCGTTTTTACAATCTGTTTAGTTTCAAGTTTCTGTTTTGTGTTAAATTTTCGTCCAAAACAAATCCCCCTTTTATTTGAAGTCTTAGATTAGTTAGAAAGTGTTTTGATTTGTGTTTCTAAGTATTTGGATTCAAGTTTTCATCAAATTTCGTCCAAATTAGTGTAGGTGCTCAAAACTGCCCAGAAAGTGGTTTTTAGGCAGTTTTGAGCCTTCTAGTTGCTGTTTTAAGTTTTAGGTTTGTTTAAGTGTTTTAACTTTTAGTTTTGCATTCTTTGAGTCTAGTTTAGTGTTTTTAACTTTGTTTTTGAGTGTTTAAGTCAGTTTCCAAGCGTTTAGCAATCCCTCCTAATCCCCGGTCTAGAACGATCCCTACTTACATCTTTGCTACAATTTGACAAAAAGAGGGTTTAATTTGTGTGCTTAATCTATTTCGCATCAAGTAGTGAAGATCGCTAGTCACGATCGTGTTAAGTAGATTCATGGCAGGAGTATCATGCTTTTCATAGTTACAATTGCCTTGTCGATGCTTATGATTTCCAAAGAACTTAATGATTCTAACTTGTATCTTTATCATGCTGTTCATATAGAGAATTTGTTAGGAATAATTTGTTTGCGATGCATATTCATCCAATTCAATGATTCTAGGGAAATCTGAAAGTTAATTTAAGCGGACCTAATTAACTTGGAGTGTCGAGGTTCATAACTTATTGAATTGATAACTGGAAATCGATTACGTTGCATAAATTTCATGTGTGGAGAAGAACCCCTTAGCCATTCCATCACCCATTGATTCATCACATTTAGTTTACAATCTGTTTTAATTTACAATCTGTGCATTTAGTTCAAATTCGTCCAAACACAATTCCCCCATATTTTGTTAAGTTTGAGTCTTCATAATCTGTCCTCTTTGGTGTTTTTAAGTATTTTGAGTCATAAGTTTTGTCAAATTCGTCCAAATCTTGTCTTAGTTGCTGTTTGAGTCAATTAACTTGTTTTAATCAGTTTTGGGCAGATTTGAGTGTTTCAAATCTGTTTTGAATCTTAGTAGTCTAATTAGAGTCTTTAAGTTTAGTTTTTGTGTTTCGAAGTCGATTTGTATTAGATTAGCACCCCTAGTTAATCCCCGGTTAGAACGATCCCTACTTACATCATTACTACAATTGTCACAAATAGGGTTTAATTTGTGTGTCAAGTTAATTTTACGCATCAAATTTTGGCGCCGTTGCCGGGGATTAGCAAAGTTGCTAATCCCTTGTCTTGAGTCTTGTTTGAATTGTTTCGTTTTCTGTTTTGTTTTTGAATTTTGCACCGTGTGTGTGTGTTTTGTTTTTGTGCCGTGTATAGGTACCTTATGTCCTTACTTGTGCCGAGTCTATTAAGTTGGTTATTAACCTTGTTTGCTCTTGTGTGCAGGTACTAGTTTATGACCCGTAGCTCACAACCTGTTCGTGAGCATATCTTCGACTTTGACGGTGATTTTGAGAGGACGTTGAGAAGGAAAAAGAAATTGCACAAGTCTAATCCTCCTAGCCCCGAACCTGAATTAGAAGAGCAAGAAGTTGAGGTTGAAGAGGAGGCCACGGCAAGAGTTGAAGAAGAAGTACCAACCATGGCAGTCGACAATTGAACCATCAAGGAGCTTTCTGCCTCGGGTTTGGCCAATGCAGCCCCTCTTTGCATCCAATACCCTAGGGCAGCTCCTGATAAGACCGATGAATTTGAATTGAAGTTGAGCTTGTTACATCATGTTCCAAAGTACCATGGGCTGTCCATGGAAGACCCAAACAAACACTTGAAGGAGTTTGAAGTTGTTTGTTCAAGCATGACGCCGGTAAATGTTGATGGCAACATTTTGAAGATGAAAGCTTTTCCATTCTCTCTAATGGATAAAGCTAAAGATTGGTTGTATGAATTGGCCCCGGGGACGGTTACCTCGTGGGAGAGCATGAAACGAGCGTTTTTGGAAAAATTCTTTCCAACCTCAAGAGTCATTCTTTTGAGGAAACGCATTAGTGGCATCCAACAAAGCCAAGGTGAGTCATTTCCAACATATTATGAACATTTTAAAACTCTTGTTGCTTCTTGTCCACAGCATCAAATGAAGGAGGAGTTGCTCCTTCAATACTTCTACGAAGGACTCCTTCCCATGGAACGCCAAATGCTAGATGCCTCGGCGGGTGGTGCATTGGTGGACATGACTCCGGTGGCTGCCAAGACTCTCATTGCGAACCGAGCACACAACGCACAACAATATGAAGGTGTTGGGCAGAGAGATACCCCACGGCCACACCATGTAAATGAGGTAAGTTCTATTTCTGAGTTACAATCCCAAATGGCTAACCTCACTTCTATGTTATCGCAGTTTGTTGAAGGCCCCAAAACGCAAGGAACTACAATCTGTGGTGTATGCTCCATTCAAGGACACCAATCAGATCAATGCCCTCAATTAATTGAAAATGGAGGGTGGGAATCTGCCCATGCCGTGGGTTATGGGAATCAAAACCAACCAAGGGGTGATCCTTTCTCTAATACATACAATCAAGGATGGCGTGACCACCCAAATTTCAGATGGAGAGATGCACAACAACCTGCCCAACAAGGTGGATTCCGACAACCTCCGGGTTTCTTTCCAAGGCCAATGGCACCACAACCACCTCCTCAAGCACAATCATCACAAAACAACTCAGGTACTTCTATGAATGATGAAAAAACTTATCAATTACTAACCACAATGGCGCAGGGATTGCAGACCCAAGCAAAGGAAGTTAATGAGCTCAAGAAGCAAATGGGCCAAATGGCCGAGTTTTTGGGACAATTCCGTGAAAATGGTAAGTTACCAAGCACTACGGTGGTCAATCCCAAGGGTGGTTTCGAAACCGCAAATGCAATCATGCTAAGGAGTGGAAAAGAAGTTGGGGCAGGTCCTACACCACCAAAATCAAGTCCCAAAGAAGATGAAACGTTGGAATCTAAAGAGGAGAACCCAAAGCAACCCACGGCAAAGGTGGAGCAACCTTTGCCGCAAGCAACCATTGATCCTAAGTCCTCCAATCCGTCCACCCTAGGTAAGAAAGGTCCAAGTTCAGTTACTTCTAACATTATTCCACCCAATGTGCCCTTTCCTAGCAGATTTTTGCAATCCAAGAATGAAGAGGAGGAAAAAGATGTTCTAGAGACATTTAGGAAAGTTCAAGTTAACATACCTCTTTTGGATGCAATCAAGCAAATCCCGAAGTATGCCAAGTTCTTGAAGAAGCTTTGTACAACAAGGAAGCGGATTCGGGAGAATGAGGTGGTATATGTAAGCGAGAATGTTTCTGCAATGTTGCAAAGGAAGCTACCACCTAAATGCAAAGATCCGGGTAGTTTCACAATCCCTTGTGTAATTGGTAATACAAGATTTGAGCATGCTATGCTAGATTTAGGTGCATCAATTAATGTTATGCCATATTCCGTTTATGCATCCATGAATCTAGGAAAGCTTAAAAATGATGGCGTTATAATTCAATTAGCCGATCGATCTAATGCATATCCCAAGGGAGTGTTGGAAGATGTTTTGGTGCAGGTAGACCACTTGATTTTTCCTGCAGATTTCTACGTACTTGATATGGAGGACTCAACCCACTCTCCATCATCACCACTCTTACTTGGACGACCTTTCATGAAAACGGCTCAAACCAAGATTGATGTGGCCAAGGGAGCTGTAACTATGGCCTTTGGTGGTGATATGATTAACTTTAAGATTCCTGAATCGATTGAGAATACTAATGATGTTCGTTCTTGTTGTGCCATTAATGTAATTGAAAATATAGGGCCGGAATGTTCAACACTAGTCAAGAAGAATGCACCGCGAACTACCATCGAGGAGGGAATTGGAGTGAGCAACAACGAATGCACGGCTTCAACCTTGAAGTCACCAAATTTGGCCGAGTGCAACCTTTGTGCATCTGTCCATTGTTCTACCACTTCTATGCCGCACCTAGGTAAGCCACCTAATCCAATTTCAATTCCCATTTCAACTAATCGGTTGTTACCTTGTATGGTGCAGGTACCTAATCAAAGTCAATATGGTGGGAGAGTTCGTGTTGATTTAGAGAAGCACAACACGACACTACGAAAGGATAATTATCCCATTCCATTCAAGGACCCCAAGCATGAAGTGGTTCGAAGGACAAGGCATAGAGGAAACACCCCTCCATGCCGTGGGGTTCCATAAACCTTCAAAGGAGCATCGTCCGGCTGCAAGACGTAAAAGAAAGCGCTTCGTGGGAGGCAACCCATGCAATCAACAAAGGAATCTCTTGGAATCACTCCAATTCCAGATTTGAATTTCTCAAACCCTTCTCTTTGTTGTTTACCATCTGCCATGATTAGTTTAGTTGCTGTTTGTTTGTTTGATTTTTGTTTATGTTAGTTTATGCTTGAAACATTGAGGACAATGTTTGATTTAAGTGTGGGGGGGGTAAACAATATGTTTGCATGAAAATTCGTGGGTTTTATTCACCTATCACTTACAATGTTGTTTCTTGCTGTTTTAAGTGTTTTTAGTATGTTTTGAAGCATTTTGGTGTGTTTAGACATAGAAATCTGAAAATCTCATAAAAATTTGAAGCAATTTGTTTTGAAAAACCCAAAAAGAGTTGTTTTTGTGTGTTTGTTTGTGTCTTAGGGTACCTTCCAACACAATGATGAGGATTCGGTTTGTAATTACATGGCTGTTAAAAAGAGTGATTAACATGGATGAAAGTTTGATTTACTCTTTGTTTATGCTTGGTTGTGGTTATAACTTATGAATTCACATGCAATCATAAAAGAAAAAATTTAGTTTTTTTTTGTAACATGCTTGAAGGAAGGAACTCAAACTAACGCTACAACCTTGTGAGACTTGAGCCTAAACGTTTATTTGGAGAGTTAAAATCTGTGCATTCTTTGTTTTCTAAGTCGTTGCATGATCTCATTATTCTTTGCTTGGTTGCTACTTAGAAGGCGTTTCATCATTTAGTTCCAAATGCTAGAACTCATGCCCATTTCATTCAAAGCATGTTATTGATTTGCATAACACATATTCAAGATGAAGTTGTGTAGTGACCACCACCTTAGCCAAATGCCGTGTGCCCTATGTCATTATGTTTTGTAGGTTTTTAACCCCGTTGAGCCTTGTTAGCCTTCATTATTTGTTAACCCATGTTTTCCTCACCTAGCCTAGTTTAGGACCATCCATACCCTTGTTCTTGAAGCATAGTACATCATGATTTAAATTGAATTCCTTTTGATTTATGTTGGCAGAAAATAAGTGTGGGGGAAGTGTTTTTCACGAGGAATTGTGTGCCATAGGCACGGCAAAGAAAAGAAAAGAAAAAAAAAATTTCGTGGAAAAAGAAAAATTGAAGAAAAAAATATGAAAAGTTTGAAAAAAGAGTTGAAAAGTTGAGAAAAAGAGTTCCAAAGTATTGTTTGTTGAAGTAAGGGTCCAAAACAATGAATTCGACCCTAAGGAGTTGTTTAAGTTTGAGTCTTCAAATTCGTCCAAACACAATTCCCCCATATTTTGTTAAGTTTGAGTCTTCATAATCTGTCCTCTTTGGTGTTTTTAAGTATTTTGAGTCATAAGTTTTGTCAAATTCGTCCAAATCTTGTCTTAGTTGCTGTTTGAGTCAATTAACTTGTTTAAATAAGTTTTGGGCAGATTTGAGTGTTTCAAATCTGTTTTGAATCTTAGTAGTCTAATTAGAGTCTTTAAGTTTAGTTTTTGTGTTTCTAAGTCGATTTGTATTAGATTAGCACCCCTAGTTAATCCCCGGTTAGAACGATCCCTACTTACATCATTACTACAATTGTCACAAATAGGGTTTAATTTGTGTGTCAAGTTAATTTTACGCATCAGACGTAATCAATTCATCTTGCAAGCATAATCATGGTATTGAATAACCCCCTAGCCAAAAGGCTTAGTTCCTCATGTTCACAAAACAAAGGAAAATAGATTTATACATTGTAAATATAAGAAAGAGAACACCTAAATATTCAAACGATTCGATGTTGAACGGCTAGAATCTTCAAGTACTTCTTCTTCCTCTCCTTTGCTGCGGCACAGGGACTATGGGGAGGTTTTTGGGTTATTGAATGATGTAGAATGGATGGGGGACGTATGGAAGTGTTTAGGGTTGATGGGTGGTGCGGCTAGGGGTGATTGGTGGCAGAAATTTGGGTGAATGGTGGTAGAATGGTGTGGCTGAAGGTGGTGTTCAGTTTCTGGAGTGAATGGTGAGTTGTTGGATGAATGGGGATCTTTGTGGCTGCACAAGGATGTTTATTTAAAGGGATTTTGGAAATTAAAACCCTAGGTTAATTAGGTAAACAGAAATTAAGTCTAAAACTTATCTAAATAGGAAATAGAATCAGAAAACTAAAGGGAATTAGGCTAGGAGGTGCGGCTAGGGTTTAAAACCAAAAGGGAGTGTGTTTTAATTGCAAAGAAACAGGAAAGGACCCTCTCCCTTGCACGGCAAGGAAGAGGAAAGGCAAGGGTGGTGCGGCTGGATGTTTGGGAAAGGGATAGTGTCCTAAAAAGAAAGGGAAAGGGGACTCACGGCAAGGAAAGGGAAGGAAAAGGTATGTGAGGTGCGGCACTACCTTGAATGGTGCAAGGAATCTTTGTTTTACGTCCTAAAGTGCGTATGAGGTCTTCAAAGTGGCTGGAACATAAGTGCTTTTAGACTTAGGAAAGGTTAAACCAAAATAGGAAACTTTGGCTAAACTTTCCTACTTCAATTAGGAATCCTTGTTGGAGTAGGAATCCTTGTTCTTCTAGGAATCCTCATGTGATTAGGAATCCTTCGTTGATTAGGAATCCTAATTTCTTCAAGTCTTCAATTCATCCATTCCTTTTGCTCCAAAAGGCTCCAAATTACATCATTTTGCACACTTCGGCTTTGGAATCTGAAAACACACAAAAGTGACTTTAAACACTAAAATAACTAAAGAAACACAACGTAAATGCACGAGAACAAGCCAATTAAGTCGCATAAATATGCTCTTATCAAGGACCAATGGTGTGTGGCGTATGTTGTATCCAAGGACATGCCTTTGAAAAGTGTCCTCAACTCATTGAGAATGGTGGATGGGTGAGCGCTAATGCCATTGGGTTTCAAAGCCAAAATCAACCAAGAAACGATCCATATTCCAATACCTACAATCCTGGTTGGAGAGACCACCCAAATTTCAAGTGAAGGGAGCCCCAACAGTCCTAACCACAAGGAGGCTTTAGGCAACAACCCCCGGGTTTCTACACCAAACCATACGCACCCCCTCAAGTCCAACCACAATCTGCCCCAAATGCTTCAGGTACATCTCTAGATAATGATGCACTTCTTAAGATACTAACCAAGTTATCTCAGGGGCAAGACAATCACACCCAAGCAATGCACAACACGAACATTCGGGTGGATCAATTGGAAAAGCAAATTGGGCAGATTGCGGAGTTTGTTGGGCAGTTTAGAGACCAAGGAAAGCTTCCTAGTTCAACCATTGCAAATCCAAAGGGAGGGTTTGAAACAGCCAAAGCAATCACCCTACGAAGTGGCAATGAGATTGGGGCAGGTTCTTCATCAAAAACAGGTCACAAAGATGATGAAATGTTGAAAATGGAGGAGGAGGAAGCAACTCAACCCACGGCAAGGGTAGAAACATCTTTGCCGCAAGTGTCCATGGCCCCTAAACCTTCAAATTTGTCCAATAAGGGTAAGAATGTGTTAAATTCAGTTCCTACAAATGTTTTTCCTTCGAATGTCCCATTTCCTAGCAGATTTTTGCAATCCAAGAACAAAGAGGAGGAAACATATGTTCTTGAGACGTTTAGAAAGGTGCATGTCAACATTCCCCTCCTTGATGCCATAAAGCAAATCCCGAAGTATGCCAAGTGTTTAAAGAAGCTTTGTACAACAAAGAAACGTGTCTGGGAGAAAGAAGTGGTACATGTAAGCGAGAATGTCTCCGCAATGTTGCAAAGAAAGCTGCCACCTAAATGTAAAGATCCGGGTAGTTTCACAATTCCTTGCGTAATTGGTAATACAAGGTTTGAGCATGCTATGTTAGATTTAGGTGCATCAATTAATGTCATGCCATATTCTGTTTATGCATCTATGAATTTAGGAGCACTTAAACATGATGGTGTGATTATTCAATTAGCCGATCGATCTAACGCATATCCAAAAGGAGTGTTGGAAGATGTTTTGGTGCAGGTAGACCACTTGATTTTTCCTGCAGATTTCTATGTGCTTGATATGGAGGATTCAAGCCACTCTTCACCATCACCGCTCTTACTTGGACGATCGTTCATGAAAACGGCTCAAACTAAGATTGATGTGGCCAAAGGATTAGTAACTATGGCATTTGGTGGTGACATGATTAGTTTTAAAATTTCTGAATCCATTGAGACTACTAATGTTGTTCATTCTTATTGTGCAATTGATAAAAAATAAAAGATAGGACCGGACTGTTCAGCACCAAGCACAAAGGATGCATCAAGAACCATGCAAGACGAAGGAATTGGAGTGGAGCACAAGGACCACACGGCCACTGCCCTCAAAGTGCTCAAATTGGCCGAAAGCACCATGGGGAAGAATGTTCACATTGCTGCCACTTCATCACAACACATAGGTAAGCCACCTAATCCAAATCCAATTCTCATTAAAGTTGATAGGTGGTTCCCTTCTTTGGTGCAGGTACCCAAGCAAATCCTGATATGATATTAACTAGCACTCAAATTAACCCTCTTTTTATCAATTGTAGTAAGTATGTAAGTAGGGATCGTTCTAGGCCGGAGATTAGGAGGGATTGCTAAATCACTTGAAAACTGACTCAAATACGTAAAAACAAGTTTAAAACACTAAACTAGATTCAAAGAATGCAAAACTAAACTTGGAAATACCAAAACAGCACCAAAACACTCAAAACTGCCTTAAAAACACAATCTGGGCAGTTTTGAACACTAGACACAAACTTGGACGAAATTAGGTTTTAACTTGACTCAAAACACTTAAAAAACACAAACTAACTTGACTTCTAACTAATATGACTCAACAAAGAAAAGGGGGATTGATTTTGGACGAATTTAAAAACAAAACAAAACTTTGTAAACTAGAACAGATTTTAAAACGAATTTGGCTTAAATGAATGGATGGAAAGCTAGCTAAGGGGTTCATCTCCACACATGTTATACTTGCATTCAAAACGATTTCCAATTGCTTTTCAATAACCCATGAATTCTCTACGCCCCAAGTTAATTAGGTCCGCTTAAATTAACCTTCAGATTTTCCTAACGTTATTGTATTGGATGATTGCATACGACAACCCAAAGCATTCCCCACAAGTCCCCTACATGATTGCATAATAGAGATACAAGCAAGAATCATTAGGTTCTATGAAAACCATAAGCATTGACGAAGCACTTGTTACTATGATTGCATGAAACTTATGCCAAGAATTTCCTTAACACGATTGTGATTAACAACCTTTACTACTTTTGAATATAAGTTTATAACGATTAGGTGAAATTCCCTTACATTCTAGCATCAAACTCATGCATGAAAATTAAGCGTGCACTCTCAACCAACATACACAAATCAGTTTTAATTCATATAGATAAGTAAATTGAATCCACGACTTATGAAACGCAATTGAAAGTAATCAAATCATATAACAAGCATAATCATGGTTTCGAATCCCCCCCTAGCCAAGGGGGGGTTTAGTTCCTCATACTCGCAAAGCAATGATACATAAGTTTAGAAATTAAAATCAAAGGAAAGAAAACACCTAGAATGCTCCAACGTGGCAGCAAGTGCATCCAAGAATCCTCCTTCCTCCTTGCTGCGGCAGAGAACTTTAGACAGGTTTTTGGGGTTATTTGTGGTGTAGAATGGATGGGGAATGGTATGGAAGGCTTTAGGGTTGATGGGTGGTGCGGCTAGGGTTGTTTTTAGGCAGAAATTTGAGAGAATGGTGGTGGAAATGTGCGGCAGAGAGCAAGGAATGATTTCTGGCGTGAATTGATGTGTATGAGAGGTGGTGATTTGATCTAGGGGTTAATATGAGTATATATAGGCACTTAAAACCCTAGGGTAATCAGATATGGACTTGGATAACCCAAATCCACAAGGAAATAGGTTTAAACAATCAGATTTTGCAAAGGAAAAGGCCTCCTAGGTGCGGCAGGTAAGAGATAAGGTGGATAAGGCTTCTAGAAAGCCTTGCAAGGCAAGGAAATCAGATTTCTAGAAGGGAATAGGTGCGGCACTAAGGGATAAGGCTGATTGTGAAGGGATAAGGTGTCCTAAAGCGTTTAGGACTCCTCTTTGCAGCTGAAATCTTTGTACATTAGGATTAGGAAAGTTTGTCTTTGTCAATCCTTCTTCATCTTGGATTCCTTTTCCTTCTTGGACTTGGAAAACTTCTTTGTTGCTGAAACTTGATGCCATTTGGATTTAACTTTCCTACTTCAAGTAGGAAACCTTGTTTGAGTAGGGAACTTCATCTTCTAGGAATCCCAATTTCACTAGGAAACCTATTTCAACTAGGAATCCTAATTCAACTAGGATTCCATCTTCAATTAGGGACTTTCCTACTTCAACTAGGAAACCTTGTTCAAGTAGGAAACATCATCTTCAAATCTTCAATTTCGTCCCTCCTCATGGCTCCAAGCATATGATCTTCATTCCAAGCTCTAATTTGCTCCAACAGGCTCCAAAATGCACCCTTTTGCATACTTTGCCCTTAAAACCTGAAAACACATAAAACTAGCTTAAAAGACTACTTTAACTAAGGAAAAACAACGTAAATGCACAAGAACAAGCTAACTAAGGCGCATAAATATGCTCCTATCAAATCCCCAATGGTGGGCGCATTTACATGAACCGTAGGCAACACAACGCACTCATCCGCAAACATCACTATCCACTTTCGTTCAAGGATTCAAAGTATGAGAACTTTGTGGAACATATTGTGGAGGAGATCCCACTGCATGCCGTGGGCTCCAATGAGAGATGAATGAGTTCTTCGTCCGGCTGCAAGACGTAAAAGAAAGCGCTACTTGGGAGGCAACCCATGCATTCAACAAAGGAAGACTTAGGAATCACTCCAATTCCAGATTTGCGTTCCTAAAACCCTTCTCTTTGTTGATTCTTTCTAATCTGCCAGTTTAGTTGATTAAGTTGCTGTTTGTGTGTTTAATTTTGTTTGGTGTGATTTTATGCTTGAAACATTGAGGACAATGTTTGATTTAAGTGTGGGGGGGGGGTAACTAAGTGTTTTTTATGCAAATTCGTGGGATTTTATCGCCCATTACTTATAGACTTGTTGATGCTAAATAGATAAGCACACAAATTAAACCCTCTTTTTGTCAAATTGTAGCAAAGATGTAAGTAGGGATCGTTCTAAACCGGGGATTAGGAGGGATTGCTAAACACTTGAAAACTGACTCAATGATGTAAAAACAAAGTTAAAACACTAAACTAGACTCAAAGAATGTAAAATTAAAAGTTAAAACACCAAAACAAGGCAAAGGAACCAAAACAGCAAATAAACACTCAAAACTGCCTTAGAAGCACAATCTGGGCAGTTTTGAGTAATAACACAAATTTGGACGAATTTATGTTATAACTTGACTCAAAACACTAGAAAACATAAACTAACACACTTTCTAACTAATCTAAGACTCTAAAATAAAGGGGGATTTTGTTTTGACGAAAATTAAAATAAAGAAAACAGATTGGAAATAGGGCAGATTGTAAAAACGATTTTTTTGTGAAATAGATGGGTAGAAGGCTAGTTAGGGGCTCTTTCTCCACACATGACAAGTATGCAAACGACTCAATTTCCAGTTATTCCTTCGTTGAATTATGAATGACAATGCCCCAAATTAACCGTGACATCACTAGTTAATTCTCAAGTTTTCCTTGTGTTATTGGATTGGATGACATCATTCGACAACCCAAAGCATTCCTCAAAAGTTCCCTACATGACATCATAATAAAGATACAATCAAAGATCATTACGTTCAATGAAAACTATAAGCATTGACAAAGCACTTGCAACTATGACATCATGTCACTCATGTTAGGAATTGAACTTAACGCGATCGTGACTAGCGACCTTCACTACATATGAATATAAGTGTGTGACGATTATGTGAAACAACCTTATATTCTAGCAACATATTCATGCAAGCCAATTAAGTGTCGACCCCTAATTAACAAACACAAATAAGTTATTACTCGCACAGTTAAGCCAATTGCATTCACGATTCAAGAACTCATAACTGGAATTTATTAAATCAACTTGCATACATAGTCATGGCTTCGAAATTACCCCTAACCAATAGGGGTTTAGCCACTCATGTTCGTAGCAAAACGAAAGGAAAAGAAATTAAACATTGAAAGCATAAAACGAATTACACCTAGAATGCACCAACGATGAAGCTTAAGCATCCAAGAGTCCTTCCTTCTTTCTCCTTGCTGCTGCACACGAATGGGTGAGTTTTGGGGGTTATGAATGGTGTAGAACGATGGGTTTATGACTGGGATAGGTGTATGGGACGGCTAGGGTGGTTTTTGGTCAGAAAATTTGGTGAATGGTGAAGGATAGGTGCGGCAGAGAGAGTGGTGATGTTTCTGGCGTGAATGGGACTGAATGGGCAGATTCTTGGGTATTTGAATGATGTAGAATGGATGGAGGATGTATGGAAGTGTTTAGGGTTGATGGGTGGTGCGGCTAGGGTGGTTTTGTGGCAGAAATTTGGGTGAATGGTGAAGGAATGGGGCTGTTGAAGATGGAGAATGGTTTCTGGCGTGAAGGATTATTTTCTGGATGAATGGCTCTGTTTGTGGCTGCACAAACATGTTTATTTAAAGGGATTAGGAAATTAAAAACCCTAGGCTAATTAGGTAATCGGAAATTAAGTCTAAGGATTCTAGAATTAGGAAATAAATCAAAAAATTAAAGGAAAGGGCAAGGGAAATTCGGCTAGGGTTTAAAACACAAAAGGAAGGTGTTTTAAAGCATAAAAACAGGAAATAAGGAAGAGGAAATGCAAAGGGGGGTGCGGCAAGGGTTCAAAAGGGTTCTAGGCTTTTGTTTTGTGTCCTAGAATGCTTAGAAAGTCTTCATAATTGCTGGAACTTTTAGGGACAATTAGGAAAAATCAAACCAAAGTAGGAAACCTTGGCTTAACTTTCCTACTTCAAGTAGGAATCCTTGTTGGAGGAGGAATCCTTGTTCTTCTAGGAATCCTCATGTGATTAGGAATCCATCTTCAATTAGGAATCCTCTTGTGATTAGGAATCCATCTTCAATTAGGAATCCTTCGTTGATTAGGAATCCTTCGTCGATTAGGAATCCTTCCTCGATTAGGAATCCTCCTTCATGTAAGCACTTTCCTACTTCAACTAGGAAACCTTGTTCAAGTAGGAATCATCATCTTCAAGTCTTCAAATTCGTCCAAACCTTGGCTCCAATTATGTGATAATCATTCCAAGCCCAATTTTGCTCCAAAAAGCTCCAAAATGCATCTTCTTGCATCCTTTGGCCTTAAAACCTGAAAACACATAAAACTAGCTTAAAAGACTACTTTAACTAAGAAAACACCATGGAAATGCATAAGAACTAGCTAACTAAGGCGCATAAATATGCTCCTATCACTTGTTCCTTGCTGTTTTTAAGTGTTTTTAAGCAGTTTTGGTGTGTTTTAGTGTGTGTTGACATAAAACTCCGAAAATCACATAAAAATTTGAAAAAAGTGTTTTGAAAAGCCTAAAAAGAGTGTTTTGAGTCGTTTTTGTGTGTTTGTGTCTAGGGTACCTTCCAACACAATGATGAGGATTCGGTTTGTACTTGCATGGCTGTTAAAAAGAGTGATTAACATGGATGAAAGTTTGAATTACTCTTTGCTTATGCTTGGTTGTGGTTATAGCTTATGAATTCACATGCAATCACAAAGGATAAAAAGTAGTTTTTGTAACATGCTTGAAGGAAGGAACTCAAACAAACGCTACAACCTTGTGAGACTTGAGCTTAAACGTTTATTTGGAGAGTTAAAATCTGTTCATTATTGTTTTCTAAGTCGTTGCATGATCTCATTATTCCTTGCTTGGTTACTACTTAGAAGGCGTTTCATCATTTAGTTCCAAATACTAGAACTCATACCCATTTCATTCAAAGCATGTTATTGATTTGCATAACACATATTCAAGATGAAGTTGTGTAGTTACCACCACCAAAGCCAAACTGCCGTGTATCCCATATCATTTTATGTTTAAGTTTAACCCCTTCGAGCCTTGTTAGCCTACATTCTTTGTTAACCCACGCTATCCTCACCTAGCCTAGATTAGGACCATCTGTACCCTTGTTCTTGAAGCATAGTAAAGCATGATTCAAATTGAATTCCTTTTGATTAATGTAGGGCAGAAAACAAGTGTGGGGGAAGTGTTTCTCATGTGAGTTAGTGTGCCATAGGCATGGGAAGAAAAGAAAAATTCGTGAAAAAAAAATAAAATAAAAAAAAAGTTGAAAGATGTGAAAAAGAGTTCTAAGGTGTTGTTTGTTGAAGAAAGGGTCCAAAACTTTGAATTCGGCCCTAAGTATTGCTTGAATCTTCCCTTCGTGTTTAAAAGTTGATTTCTGCAATCTAAGTGAATTCTAAGTCTCAATTTCATTACTTTGCTTGCTATTGCTTTAAGAACGTTTGTTATCCCTACCCTTCATTTGTTAACCAATACCCCACGCCCCATTACAAACCTTGACTTCAATCTTGAGTGTTATGTGTTTCAATTTGTGGAGTTTGAATTTGGTATGAGCATATGGTGTCACTGGTTCTCGCATCTAAGTGGTAGCATTCCATTCATGAGATCATATCTAAACATGCTTTTTAACTCCAGAAATTGCTTTCTTTGTGATACATATATGTGAGCGTTCGTTTTCATATCTACATCAATCTTCTCACATATAACTAGTTTAGGGTGTGTAGTTAGAAAATCTGAGTGAAAATTGAGTGCATACCTTGTAAGGAATTGAGTGAATTCTCTAAGGCATGTTACTACATTCAAAACATTGTTTAAATTGGTTAATTGTGAACTAGTAAGTGGTGACTATGATTAAGTATGTGCTTAAGTGTAAAGATGACTCAAATCTGTGGGGATAATGATTTTTAACATGTCCTGTGCATTGGAAATCCCTGAGGCAAATGTTGGAAGGTTTAGGTTGTGTTTTATTTGTTTTGTTTTGTTTTATTTCTTTGTTTTGCTCGAGGACTAGCAAAAGCTAAGTGAGGGGGAATTTGATAGGAGCATATTTATGCGACTTAATTGGCTTGTTCTCGTGCATTTACGTTGTGTTTCCTTAGCTATTTTAGTGTTTAAAGTCACTTTTGTGTGTTTTCAGATTCCAAGGACAAAGTATGCAAGAAGTTGCATTTTGGAGCCTTTTGTAGCAAAATGGAGCTTGGAATGATTATCACATGCTCGGAGCACAAGGAATGGACGCAATTGAAGATTTGAAGAACTTAGGATTCCTAATCAACGAAGGATTCCTACTCACACGAGGATTCCTAGAAGAACAAGGATTCCTACTCCAAGAAGGATCCTACTTGAAATAGGTAAGTTAAGCCAAGGTTTCCTACTTTGGTTTCACTTTTCCTAAATGTCCTTAATGTTCCATTCACTTTGGGGGCCTCCTAAGCATTCTAGGACATCAAGCACACGTTTCTTGCATGGTCCAAGTAGATGCCGCACCATACATGCACTTTCCACATTTCCCTCTTCCTTGCCGTGCAAGGGAGCTTTTGTCCCTTTAGTTTTAGGTCATTCATACCTTTCCCTAAACCTAGCCGCACTTCCCCTAACCTTTATCTTCCTTGCCGTGCAAGGGAAAGCTTATCTTTCCTGTTTCCTTGCATTTAACCCACATTCCCTTTAATTTAAGTCATTGCCGCATATCCCTTGCCCTTTTCCTTTAATTTTCTGATTGTGTTTCCTATTTCTAGAAGCCTTAGACTTAATTTCTGATTACCTAAATAACCTAGGGTTTGATTTTCCTAAATCCCTTTAAATAAACATCCTTGTGCAGCCACAAATGATCCATTCATTCATCATTCACGCCAGAAAGCTATCCCCACTCTCTACCACAGAAACTACCCTAGCCGACCCCTACATTCATACTAACCTTATTTCCATCCTTCTACATCATCCATAACTCCCAAAACTCACCCCCAACCCTTGTGCCGCAGCAAAGGAGAGGAAGAAGAAGTGCTTGAAGGTTCTAGCCGTTCAACATTGAATCGTTGGAGTATTTAGGTGTTCTCTTTCTTATATTTACAATGTATAAATCTGTTTTCCTTTGTTTTGTGAACATGAGGAACTAAGCCTTTTTGGCTAGGGGGTTATTCGATACCATGATTATGCTTGCAAGATGAATTGATTACGTCTAATTGTTATTTCATGAATTGTGAATCCAATTTGCTTAACCGTTTGATTGATGACTTATTTTTGTGTGTTAATTAAGGTGGCCAACTTAGTTTTCACCTAATAGTTACAACCTCATGTTTGCAAATAGTGGAGGTCGCTTATAAACGATCGTGTTAAGTGAATTCTTGGCAAACGTTTCATGCTTTTCATAGTAACAATTGCCTCGTCAATGCTTATAGTTTTCATGAAGCTTAATGATCTTTGATTGTACCTTTATTGTGCTTTTCACGTAAGGGACTTTTAGAGAATGTTTTGAGTTGTTGCATGTGCATTCCCATCCAATTCACTAACTTTAGGAAAACTTGAAGGTTAAAATTCATAGTTTATTGAAAGAAGCAATTGGAAATCAAAGTTGAATGCAAGTGTATCATGTGTGGAGAAGAACCCTCTAGTTAGTCTATCATCCATCAATTTACTTAATTCTGTCTAAAAATCTGTTTACATTGTTCTTGCTTTGTTTTATTTATTTTCGTCCAAAATCAACCCCATTTTATTTCTTTGAGTCATATTAACTAGAACTTGTCTTAGAATATGTTTTTAGGTGTTTTAGGTCATTAGAAAACCAAAATTCGTCCAAGTTGTGTTAGAGTCCCAAAACTGCCCAGAAAGTGGTTTTTAGGCTGTTTTGAGTGTTTGTTTGCTGTTTTGAGTCTTTTGGTTTGTTTTAGTGTTTTAGAGTTTAGTTTTGCATTCTTTGAGTCTAGTTTAGTATTTTAAACTTTGTTTTACAGATTTGAGTCAGTTTAGAGTCTTTTAGCAATCCCTCCTAATCCCCGGTTTAAGAACGATCCCTACTTATCCATACTACAATTGTCAACAAGAGGGTTAATTTGTGTGTTTAGTTATTTTACGCAGCATATCCATGGCCCCTAAACCTTCAAATCTGTCCAATAAGGGTAAGAATGTGTTAAATTCAGTTCCTACTAATGTTTTTCCTTCGAATGTCCCCTTTCCTAGCAGATTTTTGGAATCCAAGAACGAAGAGGAGGAAAAAGATGTTCTAGAGACGTTTGGAAAGGTGCATGTCAACATTCCCCTCCTTGATGCCATAAAGCAAATCCAGAAGTATGCCAAGTGTTTAAAGAAGCTTTGTACAACAAAGAAACGTGTCCGGGAGAAAGAAGTGGTACATGTATGCGAGAATGTCTCCGCAATGTTGCAAAGAAAGCTGCCACCTAAATGTAAAGATCCGGGTAGTTTCACAATTCCTTGCGTAATTCGTAATACAAGGTTTGAACATGCTATGTTAGATTTAGGTGCATCAATTAATGTCATGTCATATTCTGTTTATGCATCTATGAGCACTTAAACATGATGGTGTGATTATTCAATTAGCCGATCAATCTAACGCATATCCAAAAAGAGTGTTGGAAGATGTTTTGGTGCAGGTAAACCACTTGATTTTTCCTGCAGATTTCTATGTGCTTGATATGGAGGATTCAGGCCACTCTTCACAATCACCACTCTTACTTGGACGACCATTCATGAAAACAGCTCAAACCAAGATTGATGTGGCCAAAGGATTACTAACTATGGCATTTGGTGGTGACATGATTAGTTTTAAAATTTCTGAATCCATTGAGACTCCTAATGTTGTTCATTCTTGTTGTGCCATTGATAAAATAGAAAAGATAGGACCGGACCGTTCAGCACCAAGCATAAAGGATGCATCAAGAACCATGCAAGACGAGGGAATTAGAGTGGAGCACAAGGACCATACGGCCACTGCCTTCTAAGTGCTCAAATTGGCCGAAAGCACCATGGGGAAGAATGTTCACATTGCTGCCACTTCATCACAACACATAGGTAAGCTACCTAATCCAAATCCAATTCCCATTAAAGTTGATAGGTGGTTCCTTTCTTTGGTGCAGGTACCCAAGCAAATCCCCGATGGTGGGCGCATTTACATGAACCGTAGGCAACACAACGCACTCATCCGCAAACATCACTATCCATTTCCGTTCAATGATTCAAAGTATGAGAACTTTGTTGAGCATGTCGTGGAGGAGATCCCACTGCATGTCGTGGGTCCCAAGGAGGAGTAAAGGTGTTCTTCGTCCGGCTGTACGACGTTAAAGCATGCGCTACGTGGGAGGCAACCCATGCATTCAACAAAGGAAGACTTAGGAATCACTCCAATTCCAGATTTGCGTTCCTAAAACCCTTCTCTTTGTTGATTCTTTCTAATCTGCCCAGTTTACTTGTTTAGTTGCTGTTTGCATGTTTACTTGTGTTTTGTGTGAATTTATGCTTGAAACATAGAGGACAATGTTTGATTAAGTGTGGGGGGGTAATTAAGTGTTTTTTATGCAAATTCGTGGGATTTTATCACCCATAACTTCAAGTGTTGTTCCTTGCTGTTTTGAAGTGTTTTTAGGCTGTTTTGGTGTGTTTTAGTATGTTTTGTTCTAAAAATCCGAAAATCCCAGAAAAAAATTGAAAAATTGTTTTGAAAAAACCAAAAAGAGTTGTTTTTGATTTGTTTTTGTGTGTTTGTTTATGTCTTAGGGTACCTTCCAACACAATGATGAGGATTTGATTTGTAATTGCATGGCTGTTAAAAAGAGTGATAAACATGGATGAAAGTTTGATTTACTCTTTGTTTATGCTTGGTTATGGTTATAATTTATGAATTCACATGCAATCATAAAAGAAAAAAATCAGTTTTTGTAACATGCTTGAAGGAAGGAACTCAAATTAACGCTACAACCTTGTGATACTTGAGCCTAAACGTTTATTTGGAGAGTTGATAATTTGTGCATTATTGTTTTCTAAGTCGTTGCATGATCTCATTATTCCTTGCTTGGTTACTACTTAGAAGGTGTTTCATCATTTAGTTCCAAATGCTCTCATGCCCATTGATAGGAGCATATTTATGCGCCTTAGTTAGCTAGTTCTTATGCATCTTTGTTATGTTTTCTTCGTTAAAGTAGTCTTTTAAGCTACTTTCTTGTGTTTTCAGGTTTAGCGGACGTATTACATGAAATGATGCAATTTGGAGCTTTTGGAGCAGAAAGTGAGCTTGAAGTGAAAAGGACATGCTTGGAACGCAAGGTTGGGATGAAATTGAAGAGTTGAAGATTTGAGGTTTCCTACTTGAAGTAGGAAAGCTAAGCCTAAAAGTTTCCATTTTGGGTTGATCTTTCCTAAATCGGAATTGGCAACCAAAGTTTCTAAAGTTGGAAGTTTCTATTCTTGGAGGTTTCCATTTTCGTGAGTTTCTATTCTCGGTTTTGGGCTTTTGGATGACCCATCCTTAACTCTTGGACCTATGCCGTACCTAAACCCTAACCCTAGCCCATTGTTTCAGCCGCACCTAGGCCTTGTTCACATGCAAAAATCTGATTGGAAATCCCTAAGCCTATGCCGCACCTTTCCATCCAAAAAGCCCTATTTTACAAACCTTAACCCTAGCCCATTGTTCTAATCTGAATTGCTAGGGTTTTTAAGTGCCTATATATATATTTCTACACCCTAGCCGCACAGGGACCCCATTCTACAAATCAGAAATCGCAAAAAATCCCTTCCCCCACCTTGCCGCAGCCACCATTCATTCCAGCCACATCCATACACCTTGCCGCAACTCTCCTTCATTCCAGCCACCATTATACACCTCCATACACCACCCACACACCTTGCCGCACCCCCATACCATCCTAATTCCCTTCCTACATCAGAAAACCATCCAAACAGCCTCTAAACCAACTCTGCCGCAACAAGGAGAAGAAGAAAGAGGAGCTTTCTGTGCAGATTTCAAAGTGGACTTCTTTGGCATTTTAGGTGTAATCTTTCTTATGTCTTTGATGTTTCAATTCAATAAACTTTGTGTTGTGAGTATGAGGAACTAAACCCCCTTAGTTGGGGGGTGATTCGAAACCATGTACATGCTTGCAATTTGATTCGATTACATTCAGTTGTTATTTCATGAGTTATGGATTCAATTCGTTCATCTATTTGATTGATAACTTATTTGTGTATGTTGATTGAGAGTGCACGCTTAATTTTCATGCATGAATATGATGCTAGATTATGAGGGAGTTTCACCTAATAGTTACAATCTTATAATCACAAGTAGTGAAGATCGCTTGAAAACGATCGCGTTGAATGAATTCTTAGCATAAGTTTCATGCAATTCATAGTAACAAATGCTTCGTCAATGCTTATGTTTTTCATAGAACGTAATGATTCTTGCTTGTATCTCTATTATGCAATTCATGTAGGGAACTTGTAGGGAATGTTTTGAGTTGTCGTATGCAATCATCCAACTTGATAAATTCTGGAAAAACTGAGGGTTAATTAGTGCAATTCACGGTTAACTTGGGGCGTTGAGTATTCATAGTTTATTGGAAGAACAACTGAAAATCGTTTTGTTTGCAAGTGTGACATGTGTGGAGATGAACCTCCTAACTAGCCTTTTATCCATCTATTTCACCAAAATCGTTTTTACAATCTGTGCTAGTTAAAGTTTCTGTTTTGTGTTAAATTTTCGTCCAAAACAAATCCCCCTTTAATTTGAAGTCTTAGATTAGTTAGAAAGTGTTTTGATTTGTGTTTCTAAGTATTTTGATTCAAGATTTCATCAAATTTCGTCCAAATTAGTGTAGATGCTCAAAACTGCCCAGAAAGTGGTTTTTAGGCAGTTTTGAGCCTTCTAGTTGCTGTTTTGAGTTTTAGGTTTGTTTAAGTGTTTTAACCTTTACTTTTGCATTCTTTGAGTCTAAGTTAGTGTTTTTAAACTTTGTTTTTGAGTTTTAAGTCAGTTTCCAAGTGTTTAGCAATCCCTCCTAATCCCCGGTCTAGAACGATCCCTACTTACATCTTTACTACCATTTGACAAAAAGAGGGTTTAATTTGTGTGCTTATCTATTTCGCATCAAATTTTTGGCGCCGTTGCCGGGGATTAGCAAATTTGCTAATCCCTTGGATTGTTTTTGTTTCTTTTATTTCACTTTGTTTCTGATTTTGTTTAAGTTCTGACCTAATTTTGTTTCTTGTTTCTTAGGTACTAATGTATGACTAGAAGCTCTCAACCGATTCGTACAAACATCTTGGATTTTGACGACGATTTTGAGAGGAAGTTAAGAAGAGCTAGAAACCAGCAAGAACACCATCCACCCAATTCCGAATCTGACCTTGAAGAAAACGTACAAGAAGAGGAGGAGGAAGCCACGGCAGGGATATTTGAAGAAGTCCAAGGCATGGCCATGGACAATCGTACACTCAAGGAGCTTTCCGCCTCAGGTTTGGACAATGCCGCACCCTTGTGCATTCAATACCCTAGGGCTGCCCAAGGTAAGACGGATGAGTTTGAATTAAAGTCAAGTTTGCTTCATCATATTCCTAAATACCATGGCTTGTCCATGGAAGATCCTAACAAACATTTGAAAGAATTTGAAGTAGTTTGCTCTAGTATGACTCCCGTCAATGTTGACGGAAATATCTTGAAGATGAAGGCTTTTCCATTCTCTTTGATGGATAAAGCCAAGGATTGGTTATATGAGTTAGCTCCCGGAACTGTCACATCGTGGGAAAGTATGAAGAGAGTGTTCTTGGAGAAGTTCTTTCCAACTTCTCGCATCATCCTCCTCCGCAAAAAGATAAGCGGAATTCAGCAAGAAGAAGGTGAGTCTTTTCCTACATATTATGAACGATTTAAATCACTTGTTGCTTCTTGTCCACAGCATCAGATGAAGGAGGAGTTACTGTTGCAATACTTCTACGAGGGTCTCCTACCTCTAGAACGTCAAATGCTTGATGCTTCGGCAGGGGGAGCATTGGTGGATAAAACACCCATGGCTGCCAAGGTCTTGATTGCTAATAGAGCGTTGAACGCTCAACAGTATGAGGGTGTAGGCCAAAGAGGACCCTCACGGCACCAAGTACATGAGGTAAGTGCGACTTCCGATCTTCATTCACAATTGGCTAATCTTACTTCTATTGTTTCACAGATGGCCGGGGGAATGAAGATGCAAGGACCTGTGGTATGTGGCGTATGTTCTATCCAAGGACATGTCTCTGAAAAATGTCCTCAACTTATCGAGAATGGCGGTTGGGAGAGTGCGAATGCCATTGGGTTTCAAGGCCAAAATCAGTCAAGGCACGATCCATACTCCAACACGTATAATCCGGGGTGGCGAGACCACCCAAATTTCAAGTGGAGGGATCCTCAGCAACCTCAAAACCAAGGAGGCTTTAGGCAACAACCCCCGGGGTTCTTTCCCAAAACTTACGGCCCACCCCAAAATCAAGCCCAATCCGGCCCAAGTGCCTCAGGTACGTCTCTTGACAATGATGCACTTCTTAAGATACTAACTAAGTTGTCTAATGGGCAGGAAGATCAAGCTAAAGCTATGCAAAACCAAGACAGAAGGGTGGATCAACTCGAGAAACAAATTGGGCAGATTGCCGAGTTTGTAGGTAAGTTTCGAGATCCCGTACAACTCCCTAGTTCCACCATTCCAAATCCAAAGGGAGGCTTTGAAACCGCAAATGCAATCATGCTAAGGAGTGGAAAAGAAGTTGGGGCAGGTCCTACACCACCAAAATCAGGTCCCAAAGAAGATGAAACGTTGAAATCTGGAGAGGAGAACCCAAAGCAACCCACGGCAAAGGTGGACCAACCTTTGCCGCAAGCAACCATTGATCCTAAGTCCTCCAATCCGTCCACCCTAGGTAAGAAAGGTCCAAGTTCAGTTAATTCTAACATTATTCCACCCAATGTGCCCTTCCCTAGCAGATTTTTGCAATCCAAGAATGAAGAGGAGGAAAAAGATGTTCTAGAGACATTTAGGAAAGTTCAAGTTAACATACCTCTTTTGGATGCAATCAAGCAAATCCCGAAGTATGCCAAGTTCTTGAAGAAGCTTTGTACAACGAGGAAGCGGATTCGGGAGAAGGAGGTGGTACATGTAAGCGAGAATGTCTCTACAATGTTGCAAAGGAAGCTACCACCTAAATGCAAAGATCCAGGTAGTTTCACAATCCCTTGTGTAATTGGTAATACAAGATTTGAACATGCTATGCTAGATCTAGGTGCATCAATTAATGTCATGCCATATTCTGTTTATGCATCTATGAATCTAGGAAAACTTAAAAATGATGGCGTTATAATTCAATTAGCCGATCGATCTAATGCATATCCCAAGGGAGTGTTGGAAGATGTTTTGGTGCAGGTAGACCATTTGATTTTTCCTGCAGATTTCTATGTGCTTGATATGGAGGACTCAACCCACTCTCCACCATCACCACTCTTGCTTGGACGACCATTCATGAAAACGGCTCAAACCAAGATTGATGTGGCCAAGGGAGCCGTAACTATGGCCTTTGGTGGTGATATGATTAACTTTAAGATTCCTGAATCAATTGAGAATACTAATGATGTTCGTTCTTGTTGTGCCATTAATGTAATTGAAAATATAGGGCAGGAATGTTCAACACTAGTCAAGAAGAACGCACCTCGAACTACCATCGCGGAGGGAATTGGAGTGAGCAACAAAGAATGCACGGCCTCAACCTTGAAATCACCAAATTTGGCCGAGTGCAACCTTTGTGCATCTGTCCATTGTACTCCCACTCCTATGCCGCACCTAGGTAAGCCACCTGATCCAATTTCAATTTCCATTTCAACTAATCGGTTGTTACCTTGTATGGTGCAGGTACCTAATGAAAGGCAATATGGTGGGAGAGTTCGTGTTGATTTAGAGAAGCACAACACGACACTACGAAAGGATCATTATCCCATTCCATTCAAGGACCCAATGCATGAAGTGGTTCGAAGGACAAGGTGTAGAGGAAACACCCCTCCATGCCGTGGGGTTCAATAACCTTCAAAGGAGCTTCGTCCGGCTGCAAGACGTAAAAGAAAGCGCTACTTGGGAGGCAACCCATGCAATTCAACAAAGGAAGCCCATGGAATCACTCCAATTCCAGATTTGCGTTCCTAAACTCTTCCCTTTGTTATTTAGTTTGAATCTGCCTATTTAGTTGTTTTAGTTGCTGTTTGTGTGTTTCTTTTTGTTTAGTGAGATTTCATGCTTGAAACATTGAGGACAATGTTTGATTTAAGTGTGGGGGGGTAACTAAGTGTTTTAGATGCAAATTCGTGGGATTTTATCACCCTAAACTTGAAGACTTGTTCCTTGCTGTTTTTAAGTGTTTTTGAGCAATTTTGATGTGTTTTAGTGTGTTTTGAAGTAAAAATCCGAAAATTACATAAAAATTTGAAAAATTTGTTTTAAAAACCCAAAAAGAGTTGTTTTTGTGTGTTTGTTTGTGTTTTAGGGTACCTTCCAACACAATGATGAGGATTCGGTTTGTAATTACATGGCTGTTAAAGAAAGTGACTAACATGGATGAAAGTTTGATTTACTCTTTGTTTATGCTTAGTTGTGGTTATAACTTATGAATTCACATGCAATCATAAAAGAAAAAAATCAGTTTTTGTAACATGTTTGAAGGAAGGAACTTAAACTAACGCTACAACCTTGTGAGACTTGAGCCTAACGTTTATTTGGAGAGTGAAAATCTGTGCATTCTTTGTTTTCTAAGTCGTTGCATGATCTCATTATTCTTTGCTTGGTTGCTACTTAGAAGGCGTTTCATCATTTAGTTCCAAATGCTAGAACTCATGCCCATTTCATTCAAAGCATGTTATTGATTTGCATAACACATATTCAAGATGAAGTTGTGTAGTGACCACCACCCTAGCCAAAAAGCCATGAATCCCCTATGTCATTATGTTTTGTAGGTTTTTAACCCCATTGAGCCTTGTTAGCCTTCGTTAATTGTTAACCCATGTTCTCCTCACCTAGCCTAGATTAGGACCATCCATACCTTGTTCTTAAAGCATAGTAAAGCATGATTCAAATTGAATTCCCTTTTGATTTATGTTGGCAGAAAATAAGTGTGGGGGAAGTGTTTTTCATGAGGAAGTGTGTGCCATAGGCACGGCAAAGAAAAGAAAAGAAAAAAATTGTGGAAAAAAAAAAAAAAATGAAGAAAAGTTGAGAAAAAGAGTTCCAAAGTATTGTTTGTTGAAGTAAGGGTCCAAAACAATGAATTCGGCCCTAAGGAGTTGTTTAAATCTTTCCCTTGTGTTTTAAAGTTAATTTCTGCACTCTAAGTGAATTCTAAGTCTCAATTTCATTGCTTTGCTTACTATTGCTTGAAGAACGTTTGTTTTCCTTATCCTTTCCTTGTTAACCAACACCCCAAGCCCCATTACAACCCTTAACTTCTATCTTGAATGTTATGTGTTTCAATTTGTGGAGTTTGAATTTGGTATGAGCATATGGTGTCACTGGTTCTCGCATCTAAGTAGTAGCATTCCATTCATGAGATCATATCTAAACATGCTTCTTAACTCTAGAAATTGCGTTCTTTGTGATACATATATGTGAGCATTCGTTTTCATTTCTAGATCAATCTTCTCACATATGACTAGTGTAGGGTGTGGAGTTAGAAAATCTGAGTGAAAATAGAGTGTATATCTTGTAAGGAATTGAGGGAATTCTCTAAGGCATGTTACTACATTCAAAGCATTGTTTTGATTGATTACTTGTGAATTAGTAAGTGGTGGCTTTAATTAAGTATGTGCTTGTGTAAAGATGACTCAAATTTGTGGGGATAACAATCTTTAACATGTCGTGTGCATTGGAAATCCCTGAGGCAAACGTTGGAAGGTTTAGGTTTTGTTTTGGTTAGTTGGTTTCGTTCTGTTTCCTTTCTTTTGTTTGTTTTGCTCGAGGACTAGCAAAAGCTAAGTGTGGGGGAATTTGATAGGAGCATATTTATGCGCCTTAGTTAGCTAGTTCTTATGCATCTTTGTTATGTTTTCTTCGTTAAAGTAGTCTTTTAAGCTACTTTCTTGTGTTTTCAGGTTTAGCGGACGTATTACATGAAATGATGCAATTTGGAGCTTTTGGAGCAGAAAGTGAGCTTGAAGTGAAAAGGACATGCTTGGAACGCAAGGTTGGGATGAAATTGAAGAGTTGAAGATTTGAGGTTTCCTACTTGAAGTAGGAAAGCTAAGCCTAAAAGTTTCCATTTTGGGTTGATCTTTCCTAAATCGGAATTGGCAACCAAAGTTTCTAAAGTTGGAAGTTTCTATTCTTGGAGGTTTCCATTTTCGTGAGTTTCTATTCTAGGTTTTGGGCTTTTGGATGACCCATCCTTAACTCTTGGACCTATGCCGTACCTAAACCCTAACCCTAGCCCATTGTTTCAGCCGCACCTAGGCCTTGTTCACATGCAAAAATCTGATTGGAAATCCCTAAGCCTATGCCGCACCTTTCCATCCAAAAAGCCCTATTTTACAAACCTTAACCCTAGCCCATTGTTCTAATCTGAATTGCTAGGGTTTTTAAGTGCCTATATATATATTTCTACACCCTAGCCGCACAGGGACCCCATTCTACAAATCAGAAATCGCAAAAAATCCCTTCCCCCACCTTGCCGCAGCCACCATTCATTCCAGCCACATCCATACACCTTGCCGCAACTCTCCTTCATTCCAGCCACCATTATACACCTCCATACACCACCCACACACCTTGCCGCACCCCCATACCATCCTAATTCCCTTCCTACATCAGAAAACCATCCAAACAGCCTCTAAACCAACTCTGCCGCAACAAGGAGAAGAAGAAAGAGGAGCTTTCTGTGCAGATTTCAAAGTGGACTTCTTTGGCATTTTAGGTGTAATCTTTCTTATGTCTTTGATGTTTCAATTCAATAAACTTTGTGTTGTGAGTATGAGGAACTAAACCCCCTTAGTTGGGGGGTGATTCGAAACCATGTACATGCTTGCAATTTGATTCGATTACATTCAGTTGTTATTTCATGAGTTATGGATTCAATTCGTTCATCTATTTGATTGATAACTTATTTGTGTATGTTGATTGAGAGTGCACGCTTAATTTTCATGCATGAATATGATGCTAGATTATGAGGGAGTTTCACCTAATAGTTACAATCTTATAATCACAAGTAGTGAAGATCGCTTGAAAACGATCGCGTTGAATGAATTCTTAGCATAAGTTTCATGCAATTCATAGTAACAAATGCTTCGTCAATGCTTATGTTTTTCATAGAACGTAATGATTCTTGCTTGTATCTCTATTATGCAATTCATGTAGGGAACTTGTAGGGAATGTTTTGAGTTGTCGTATGCAATCATCCAACTTGATAAATTCTGGAAAAACTGAGGGTTAATTAGTGCAATTCACGGTTAACTTGGGGCGTTGAGTATTCATAGTTTATTGGAAGAACAACTGAAAATCGTTTTGTTTGCAAGTGTGACATGTGTGGAGAAGAACCTCCTAACTAGCCTTTTATCCATCTATTTCACCAAAATCGTTAAAGTTTCTGTTTTGTGTTAAATTTTCGTCCAAAACAAATCCCCCTTTAATTTGAAGTCTTAGATTAGTTAGAAAGTGTTTTGATTTGTGTTTCTAAGTATTTTGATTCAAGATTTCATCAAATTTCGTCCAAATTAGTGTAGATGCTCAAAACTGCCCAGAAAGTGGTTTTTAGGCAGTTTTGAGCCTTCTAGTTGCTGTTTTGAGTTTTAGGTTTGTTTAAGTGTTTTAACCTTTACTTTTGCATTCTTTGAGTCTAAGTTAGTGTTTTTAAACTTTGTTTTTGAGTTTTAAGTCAGTTTCCAAGTGTTTAGCAATCCCTCCTAATCCCCGGTCTAGAACGATCCCTACTTACATCTTTACTACCATTTGACAAAAAGAGGGTTTAATTTGTGTGCTTATCTATTTCGCATCACCCATTTCATTCAAAGCATGTTATTGATTTGCATAACACATATTCAAGATGAAGTTGTGTAGTCACCACCACCAAAGCCAAACTGCCGTGTATCCTATATCATTATATGTTTAAGTTAACCCCATTGAGCCTTGTTAGCCTATTTTCTTTGTTAACCACATTATCCTCACCTAGCCTAGATTAGGACCATCCATACCCTTGTTCTTGAAGCATAGTAAAGCATGATTCAAATTGAATTCCTTTTGATTAATGTTTGGCAGAAAACAAGTGTGGGGGAAGTGTTTCTCATGTGAGTTAGTGTGCCATAGGCTTGGGTAGAAAGAAAAGAAAAGAAAAATTCGTGAAAAGAAAGAAAGAAAAAAAAAAGTGTGAAAAGTATGAAAAAAAGAGTTGAAATGATGTAAAAAAGAATTCTAAAGTGTTGTTTGTTGAAGAAAGGGTCCAAAACATTGAATTCGGCCCTAAGTATTGCTTTATTCTTCCCTCCATGTTTAAAAGTTGATTTCTGCAATCTAAGTGAATTCTAAGTTTCAATTTCATTACTTTGCTTGCTATTGCTTTAAGAACGTTTGTTATCCCTATCCTTCATTTGTTAGCCAACACCCCAAGCCCCGTTACAACCTTTGACTTCAATCTTGAGTGTTATGTGTTTCAATTTGTGGAGTTTTGATAGGAGCATATTTATGCGCTTTAGTTAGCTAGTTCTTATGCATCTTTGTTATGTTTTCTTTGTTAAAGTAGTCTTTTAAGCTACTTTCATGTGTTTTCAGGTTTAAAGGACATATTACATGAAATGATGCAAGTTGGAGCTTTTGGAGCAAAATATGAGCTTGGATTGAAAAGGACATGCTTGGAACACAAGGTTGGGATGGAATTGAAGAGTTGAATATTTGAGGTTTCCTACTTGAAGTAGGAAAGCTAAGCCTAAAAGTTTCCATTTTGGGTTGATCTTTCCTAAATCGGAATTGGCAACCAAAGTTTCTAAAGTTGGAAGTTTCTATTCTTGGAGGTTTCCATTTTCGTGAGTTTCTATTCTCGGCTTTGGGCTTTTGGATGACCCATCCTTACTTCTTGGACCTATGTCGCACCTAAACCCTAACCCTAGCCACTTAATCAGCCGCACCTAGGCCTTGTTCACATGCAAAAGAATCTGATTATTTACCCTAAGCCCATGCCGCACCTTTCCATCCTAGAAGCCCTATTTTACAAACCTTAACCCTAGCCCATTGTTTCAATCTGATTTCATTAGGGTTTTAGGTGCCTATATATATGTGTTTTACTCCTTTGGCCGAAGAGCTCCCACTCTACAAATCAGAAATCGTCTAAACCCTATTCCCACACCTTGCCGCAGCCTTCATCCATTACAACCACACCCATACACCTTGCCGCAGCCATCCCTCTACTCCAGCCACCATTCTCCATCTCCATACACCATCCACACCTCTTGCCGCACCACCATACCATCCTAATTCCCTTCCTAAACCAAAATCACATCCAAAAGTCCCCTTAACCATCTCTGCCGCAGCAAGGAGAAGAAGAAGAGGAGCTTGACGTGCAGAAATTCAAAGTGGAATTCTTGGGCGTTTTAGGTGTAATCTTTCTTATGTCTTCGATGTTTCAATTCAATAAATTTTGTGTTGTGAGTATGAGAAACTAAACCCCCTTAGTTGGGGGGTAATTCGAAACCATGTACATGCTTGCAATATGATTTGATTACATTCAGTTGTTATTTCATAAGTTGTGGATTTAATTCGTTCATCTATTTGATTGATAATTTATTTGTGTATGTTGATTGAGAGTGCACGCTTAGTTTTCATGCATGAATATGATGCTAGATTATGAGGGAGTTTCACCTAATAGTTACAATCTTATAATCACAAGTAGTGAAGGTCGCTTGAAAAGGATCGCGTTGAATGAATTCTTAGCATAAGTTTCATGCAATTCATAGTAACAAATGCTTCGTCAATGCTTATGTTTTTCATAGAACGTAATGATTCGTGCTTGTATCTCTATTATGCAATTCATGTAGGGAACTTGTAGGGAATGTTTTGGGTTGTCGTATGCAATCATCCAACCTAATAACTTGTGGAAAAACTGAGGGTTAATTAGTGCAATTCACGGTTAATTTGGGGCGTTGAGTATTCATAATTTATTGGAAGAACAACTGAAAATCGTTTTGTGTGCAAGTGTGACATGTGTGGAGAAGAACCTCCTAACTAGCCTTTTATCCATCCTTTTTATCCAAAAACGTTTTACAATCTGTTTAGTTTTAAGTCTCTGTTTTGTTTTCAATTTTCGTCCAAAACAAATCCCCCTTTATTTTGAAGTCTTAGATTAGTTAGAAAGTGTTTTGATTTGTGTTTCTAAGTGTTTTGATTCAAGTTTTCACCCAATTTCGTCCAAGTTCTTGTTAGGTTCTCAAAACTGCCCAGAAAGTGGTTTTTAGGCAGCTTTGAGTCATTAGGTTGCTGTTTTGAGTTTTAGGTTTGTTTAAGTGTTTTAACCTTTAGTTTTGCATTCTTTGAGTCTAGTTTAGTGTTTTAAACTTTGTTTTTATGTTTTTAAGTCAGTTTTCAAGTGTTTAGCAATCCCTCCTAATCCCCGGTCTAGAACGATCCCTACTTACATCTTTACTACAATTTGACAAAAAGAGGGTTTAATTTGTGTGCTTATCTATTTCGCATCAAATTTTTTGGCGCCGTTGCCGGGGATTAGCAATTTTGCTAATCCCTTGGATTGTTTTTGTTTCTTTTATTTCACTTTGTTTCTGACTTTGTTTAAGTTTCTGACCTAATTTTGTTTCTTGTTTCTTAGGTACTAATGTATGACTAGAAGCTCTCAACCGATTCGTGCAAACATCTTGGATTTTGACGACGATTTTGAGAGGAAGTTAAGAAGAGCTAGAAACCAGCAAGAACATCATCCACCCAATTCCGAATCTGACCTTGAAGAAAACGTCCAAGAAGAGGAGGAGGAAGCCACGGCAGGGATATTTGAAGAAGTCCAAGGCATGGCAGTGGACAACCGTACACTCAAGGAGCTTTCCGCCTCAGGTTTGGATAATGCCGCACCCTTGTGCATTCAATACCCCATGGCTGCCCAAGGTAAGACGGACGAGTTTGAATTAAAGTCAAGTTTGCTTCATCATATTCCTAAATACCATGGCTTGTCCATGGAAGATCCTAACAAACATTTGAAAGAATTTGAAGTAGTTTGCTCTAGTATGACTCCCGTCAATGTTGACGGAAATATCTTGAAGATGAAGGCTTTTCCATTCTCTTTGATGGATAAAGCCAAGGATTGGTTATACGAGTTAGCTCCCGGCACTGTTACTTCTTGGGAGAGTATGAAGAGAGCGTACTTGGAGAAGTTCTTTCCAACTTCTCGCATCATCCTCCTACGCAAAAAGATAAGCGGAATTCAGCAAGAAGAAGGTGAGTCTTTTCCTACATATTATGAACGATTTAAATCACTTGTTGCTTCTTGTCCACAGCATCAGATGAAGGAGGAGTTGCTCTTGCAATATTTCTACGAGGGCCTCCTACCTCTAGAACGTCAAATGCTTGATGCTTCGGCGGGGGGAGCATTGGTGGATAAAACACCCATGGCTGCCAAGGTCTTGATTGCTAATAGAGCGTTGAACGCTCAACAGTACGAGGGTGTAGGCCAAAGAGGACCCTCACGGCACCAAGTACATGAGGTAAGTGCGACTTCCGATCTTCATTCACAATTGGCTAATCTTACTTCTATTGTTTCACAAATGGCCGAGGGAATGAAGATGCAAGGACCTGTGGTATGTGGCGTATGTTCTATCCAAGGACATGTCTCCGAAAAATGTCCTCAACTCATCGAGAATGGCGGATGGGAGAGTGCGAATGCCATTGGGTTTCAAAGCCAAAATCAGTCAAGACATGATCCATACTCCAACACGTATAATCCGGGGTGGCGAGACCACCCAAATTTCAAGTGAAGGGATCCCCAACAACCTCAAAACCAAGGAGGCTTTAGGCAACAACCCCCGGGGTTCTTTCCCAAAACCTACGGCCCACCCCAAAATCAAGCCCAATCCGGCCCAAGTGCCTCAGGTACGTCTCTTGACAATGATGCACTTCTTAAGATACTAACTAAGTTGTCTAATGGGCAGGAAGATCAAGCGAAGGCTATGCAAAACCAAGATAAGAGGGTGGATCAACTTGAGAAACAAATTGGGCAGATTGCCGAGTTTGTAGGTAAGTTTCGAGATCCCGGACAACTCCCTAGTTCCACTATTCCAAATCCGAAGGGAGGGTTCGAAAGTGCCAAAGCAATCACCCTAAGAAGTGGTAAGGAAGTTGGGGCAGGTCCTACATCAAAAACAGGTCATAATGAGGATGAACTCTTGCAATTGGAAGAGGAGGCATCAAGGCTGCCCACGGCAAAGGTGGTTCCACCTTTGCCACAAGCTCCTAGTATCCCAAATCTGCCCAATTCGTCCCACAAAGGTAAGAATGTGTCCAATTCAGTTCATACTAATGTTTTCCCTTCAAATGTGCCTTTTCCTAGTAGGTTCATGCAAACGAAGAAAGAAGAGGCAGAAAAGGATATCCTTGAAACCTTTAGGAAAGTTCAAGTTAACATACCTTTATTAGATGCAATCAAACAAGTTCCGAGGTATGCTAAGTTCTTGAAGGAGTTGTGTACCACTAGGAAGAGGATGTCGACCAAGGAAGTGGTAAAGGTAGGTGAGAATGTGTCCGCCATCTTGCAACGTAAACTACCTCCCAAATGCAAAGATCCAGGTAGCTTTACCATTCCTTGTGTCATTGGGAATACTAGATTTGAATCGGCCATGCTTGATTTAGGTGCTTCTATAAATGTTATGCCATATTCCATTTATGCATCTATGAACTTAGGAGCGTTGAAAAATGATGGGGTAATAATACAATTGGCCGATAGATCTAACGCCTATCCAAAGGGAGTTTTGGAAGATGTTCTTGTGCAGCTTAATCATTTAGTTTTCCCGGCGGATTTCTATGTCCTCGAAATGGATGAATCGGACCATGCTCCTTCGCTGCCCATTCTACTTGGAAGGCCATTCATGAAGACGGCCCGGACAAAGATTGACGTGTATAGTGGAACTTTGTCCATGGAATTCGATGGGGAAGTTGTTAATTTTAATCTTTCTGATTCCATTAAATACCCTAGTGAGGACCATTCATGTTTCTCTATTGATATAATTGACTCTTTGGCGCAGGGATATCTCGACGATTTGAATGACGATGCGCTTGAAAAAGTCATTACACGAGGCATGGAAATTACAACCAAGGGGGCATATTCTAGTGTAACCCACGACATACATGGACTAGGCCATGCCGTGCACCCTAATGAGGAAATAATTGAAGTTGTGGCTGCCCTTGAGTCCTCACCTAAGCTTGATGGTAAGTATACTACCCGTGAGTCCATTCCCATTTCGACTAACAAATTGCTTCCATCCATAATTCAGGCACCTATCCTTGAACTCAAGCCTTTGCCAAGCCATTTGAAGTACATTTTCTTGGGAGAAAATGAAACACTACCTGCCATTATTTCCTCCTCCCTCACGGCACAAGAGGAGGAGAAATTGCTTCGAGTTTTGAAGGAGTTCAAATTTTCCCTAGGTTGGACATTGGCCGATATTAAAGGTATAAGCCCTACAACTTGTATGCATCACATATTTCTTGAGGAGGAGGCCAAACCAACTAGAGAGGCTCAACGCCGTCTTAACCCTCCGATGATGGAAGTAGTGAAAAAGGAGATCATAAAGCTTCTAGATTGTGGGGTTATCTATCCAATCTCGGATAGTAAGTGGGTTTCGCCCGTTCAATGCGTGCCAAAGAAATCCGGAGTGACGGTGGTAGCTAATGCCGAGAATGAGCTTGTCCCTCAACGTATTCAAACCGGTTGGAGGGTGTGCATTGACTATAGGAAGCTAAACACCACCACGAGGAAGGACCACTTCCCATTGTCGTTCATTGACCAAATGCTTGAGAGGTTAGCGGGTTATGCTTTTTATTGTTTTCTTGATGGTTATTCTGGTTATAATCAAATTGTCATTTCACCCGAGGACCAAGAAAAAACCACTTTTACATGCCCGTTTGGTACCTTTGCATATCGTCGCATGCCTTTTGGTTTATGTAATGCACCTGCTACATTTCAAAGATGCATGATGAGCATATTTTCTGATTACGTAGAAAAGATAATTGAAGTGTTTATGGATGATTTTAGTGTATTTGGTGATTCGTTTGATAGTTGCTTGCATAATCTAAGTTTGATCCTAAAACGTTGTGTTGAAACTAACCTTGTACTTAATTGGGAAAAGTGTCATTTTATGGTTAAACAAGGTATCGTTTTAGGTCATATAATCTCTGAAAAGGGTATTGAGGTTGATAAGTCGAAAATAGATCTTGTACGTCACTTACCCTCTCCGACTTCAGTTAGAGAGGTTCGTTCGTTTCTTGGCCATGCAGGATTCTATCGTAGGTTCATCAAAGATTTCTCGAAGATAGCACAACCTCTTTGCCGGCTCCTACAAAAAGAAGTGGCGTTTGAATTCACCAAGGAGTGCACGGCATCATTCAACCAACTCAAGGAGTTGTTAACCACGGCACCCATCATTGTTCCACCGGATTGGAGTCTACCTTTCGAGCTCATGTGTGATGCGTCCGACTATGCTTTAGGAGCTGTTTTAGGACAAAGAAAGGACAGGAGGCCGCATGTCATTTACTACGCCTCACGGACGTTGAACGATGCACAATTGAACTACTCCACTACGGAAAAAGAACTCCTTGCCGTTGTCTTTGCTTTAGATAAATTTCGATCATATTTAATTGGAACTAAAGTAATTGTTTTCACTGATCATGCAGCTCTGAAGTACTTGCTCACCAAAAAGGAGGCCAAGCCACGGCTAATTCGATGGATATTGCTACTTCAAGAGTTCGACATAGAGATTCGGGACAAGAAGGGAAGTGAAAACGTGGTGGCTGACCACCTAAGCCGAATGGTGCATAATGAGGAGTCTTTGCCGATTTTGGAGACATTCCCCGATGAACAATTGCTGTCCATTAAGGTTAGTGCACCTTGGTATGCCGATATTGTTAATTTTTTGGTGTCAAAACGTATTCCAAGTGAGTTCACTAGGCACCAACGTAATAAACTTAGGCATGATGCACGGTTTTATGTGTGGGATGATCCGTACTTATGGAAATTTTGCCCCGATCAGATTATACGTCGTTGTGTGCACGATTCTAAATGTCATTCAATTTTGAGTTTTTGTCACACATATGCATGTGGAGGGCACTTTGGCACACAACGCACAGCCCTTAAGGTGTTACAATGTGGATTTTATTGGCCTAGTATTTTCAAAGATGCTAAAACTTTTTGCTTAACATGTGATAAATGCCAACGAATGGGTGGTATTAGTGCTAGGGACCAAATGCCGCAGGTTTCTATCCTAAATGTTGAAATTTTTGATGTTTGGGGTATTGATTTTATGGGTCCTTTTCCTTCTTCGTATGGTTTTACATATATTTTGCTTGCGGTTGATTATGTGTCGAAGTGGGTGGAAGCAAAGGCCACCCGAACTAATGATTCTAAAGTGGTTGCAGATTTTATTAGAACTAACATTTTTGCAAGGTTCGGAATGCCACGAGTGATCATTAGTGACGGAGGGTCACAGTTTTGCAATCGGACCATTGAAGCGTTATTGAGGAAATACAGTGTCACCCATAAGGTTTCTACACCTTACCATCCTCAAACGAATGGCCAAGCCGAGGTTTCCAACCGAGAGATCAAGCAAATACTTGAGAAGACCGTTGGGCCAACACGGAAGGATTGGAGCTTACGGTTAGATGATGCACTTTGGGCGTATCGTACGGCGTACAAAACCCCCATTGGGATGTCCCCCTTCCGACTTGTCTATGGGAAGGCGTGCCATCTTCCGGTTGAATTGGAGCACAAAGCACTTTGGGCCATCAAGAAGTTTAACATGAACCTCGAGGAAGTAGGAAGTCAAAGGAGATTGCAATTGAATGAGCTTGATGAGATACGGCACGAGGCGTATGATAATGCAAGCATTTACAAGCAAAAGACCAAAGCTTTCCATGACAACATGATCCGTGGGAAATCATTCTCAATTGGGCAGAAAATGCTATTGTTCAATTCCCGTTTACGTTTGTTTCCCGGTAAGTTACGTTCTAAGTGGATTGGACCGTTTGTTATTACTAACATATCTTCTTATGGTGCCATCCAGATTCAAAGTCTCAAAACAGGTCATGAATTCCAAGTGAACGGACACCGTTTGAAGCCATATTATGAGAACTTTGTTGAACAAACCGTGGATGATATTTCTTTGGGTGCCGTGGGCACAAATGGAGAATGAATGGGCTTTTCGTCCGGCTGTACGACGTTAAAGAAAGCGCTACTTGGGAGGCAACCCATGAAATTCAACAAAGGAAGACCAAGGAATTACTCCAATTCCAGATCTGCGTTCCTAAACTCTTCACTTTGTTATTTATTTCGAATCTGCCTATTTAGTTGTTTTAGTTGCTGTTTGTGTGTTTCTTTTTGTTTAGTGTGATTTTATACTTAAAACATTGAGGACAATGTTTGATTTAAGTGTGGGGGGGGGTAACTAAGTGTTTTAGATGCAAATTCGTGGGATTTTATCACCCTTAACTTGGATACTTGTTCCTTGCTGTTTTTAAGTGTTTTTGAGCAGTTTTGATGTGTTTTAGTGTGTTTTGATGCAAAAATCCGAAAATCACATAAAAATTTGAAAAATTTGTTTTAAAAAACCCAAAAAGAGTTGTTTTTGTGTGTTTGTTTGTGTCTTAGGGTACCTTCCAACACAATGATGAGGATTCGGTTTGTAATTACATGGCTGCTAAAGAGAGTGATTAACATGGATGAAAGTTTGATGTACTCTTTGTTTATGCTTAGTTGTGGTTATAACTCATGAATTCACATGCAATCATAAAGGAAAAATCAGTTTTTGTAACATGCCTGAAGGAAGGAACTCAAACTAACGCTACAACCTTGTTAGACTTGAGCCTAAACGTTTATTTGGAGAGTTAAAATCTGTGCATTCTTTGTTTTCTAAGTCAATGCATGATCTCATTATTCCTTGCTTGGTTGCTACTTAGAAGGCGTTTCATCATTTAGTTCCAAATGCTAGAACTCATGCCCATTTCATTCAAAGCATGTCATTGAATTGCATAACACATATTCAAGATGAAGTTGTGTAGTGACCACCACCTTAGCCAAAAAGCCGTGTGCCCTACTCCATTATATGTTTAAGTTTAACCCCGTTGAGCCGTGTTTAGCCTTTTCTTTGTTAACCCACATTACCCTCACCTAGCCTAGATTAGGACTATCCATACCCTTGTTCTTGAAGCATAGTAAAGCATGATTCAAATTGAATTCCTTTTGATTTATGTTGGCAGAAAATAAGTGTGGGGGAAGTGTTTTTTCATGAGGAATTGTGTGCCAAAGGCACGGCAAAGAAAAAAAAAAAAAAAAAAAAAGAGTTGAAAAATTGAGAAAAAGACTTCCAAAGTATTGTTGGTTGAAGTAAGGGTCCAAAACAATGAATTTGACCCTAAGGAGTTGTTTAAGTATCCCCCTTGTGTGTTAAAGTTAATTTCTGCAATCTAAGTGAATTCTAAGTCTCAATTTCATTGCTTTGCTTACTATTGCTTGAAGAACGTTTGTTTTCCTTATCCTTTCCTTGTTAACCAATACCCCGAGCCCCATTACAACCCTTAACTTCTATCTTGAGTGTTATGTGTTTCAATTTGTGGAGTTTGAATTTGGTATGAGCATATGGTGTCACTGGTTCTCGCATCTAAGTAGTAGCATTCCATTCATGAGATCATATCTAAACATGCTTCTTAACTCTAGAAATTGCGTTCTTTGTGAAACATATATGTGAGCATTCGTTTTCATATCTACATCAATCTTCTCACATATGACTAGTGTAGGGTGTGGAGTTAGAAAATCTGAGTGAAAATAGAGTGTATATCTTGTAAGGAATTGAGGGAATTCTCTAAGGCATGTTACTACATTCAAACCATTGTTTTAATTAATTACTTGTGAACTAGTGAGTAGTGGCTTTAATTAAGTATGTGCTTGTGTAAAGATGACTCAAATCTGTGGGGATAGCAATCTTTAACATGTCATGTGCATTGGAAATCCCTAAGGCAAACGTTGGAAGGTTTAGGTTTTGTTTTGGTTAGTTTGTTTTGCTCGAGGACTACCAAAAGCTAAGTGTGGGGGAATTTGATAGGAGCATATTTATGCGCCTTAGTTAGCTAGTTCTTATGCATCTTTGTTATGTTTTCTTCGTTAAAGTAGTCTTTTAAGCTACTTTCATGTGTTTTCAGGTTTAAAGGACATATTACATGAAATGATGCAAGTTGGAGCTTTTGGAGCAAAATATGAGCTTGGATTGAAAAGGACATGCTTGGAACACAAGGTTGGGATGGAATTGAAGAGTTGAAGATTTGAGGTTTCCTACTTGAAGTAGGAAAGCTAAGCCTAAAAGTTTCCATTTTGGGTTGATCTTTCCTAAATCGGAATTGGCAACCAAAGTTTCTAAAGTTGGAAGTTTCTATTCTTGGAGGTTTCCATTTTCGTGAGTTTCTATTCTCGGCTTTGGGCTTTTGGATGACCCATCCTTACTTCTTGGACCTATGTCGCACCTAAACCCTAACCCTAGCCACTTAATCAGCCGCACCTAGGCCTTGTTCACATGCAAAAGAATCTGATTATTTACCCTAAGCCCATGCCACACCTTTCCATCCTAGAAGCCCTATTTTACAAACCTTAACCCTAGCCCATTGTTTCAATCTGATTTCATTAGGGTTTTAGGTGCCTATATATATGTGTTTTACTCCTTTGGCCGAAGAGCTCCCACTCTACAAATCAGAAATCGTCTAAACCCTATTCCCACACCTTGCCGCAGCCTTCATCCATTCCAGCCACACCCATACACCTTGCCACAGCCATCCCTCTACTCCAGCCACCATTCTCCATCTCCATACACCATCCACACCTCTTACCGCACCACCATACCATCCTAATTCCCTTCCTAAACCAAAATCATATCCAAAAGTCCCCTTAACCATCTCTGCCGCAGCAAGGAGAAGAAGAAGAGGAGCTTGACGTGCAGAAATTCAAAGTGGAATTCTTGGGCGTTTTAGGTGTAATCTTTCTTATGTCTTCGATGTTTCAATTCAATAAATTTTGTGTTGTGAGTATGAGAAACTAAACCCCCTTAGTTGGGGGGTAATTCGAAACCATGTACATGCTTGCAATATGATTTGATTACATTCAGTTGTTATTTCATAAGTTGTGGATTTAATTCGTTCATCTATTTGATTGATAATTTATTTGTGTATGTTGATTGAGAGTGCACGCTTAGTTTTCATGCATGAATATGATGCTAGATTATGAGGGAGTTTCACCTAATAGTTACAATCTTATAATCACAAGTAGTGAAGGTCGCTTGAAAAGGATCGCGTTGAATGAATTCTTAGCATAAGTTTCATGCAATTCATAGTAACAAATGCTTCGTCAATGCTTATGTTTTTCATAGAACGTAATGATTCGTGCTTGTATCTCTATTATGCAATTCATGTAGGGAACTTGTAGGGAATGTTTTGGGTTGTCGTATGCAATCATCCAACCTAATAACTTGTGGAAAAACTGAGGGTTAATTAGTGCAATTCACGGTTAATTTGGGGCGTTGAGTATTCATAATTTATTGGAAGAACAACTGAAAATCGTTTTGTGTGCAAGTGTGACATGTGTGGAGAAGAACCTCCTAACTAGCCTTTTATCCATCCTTTTTATCCAAAAACGTTTTACAATCTGTTTAGTTTTAAGTCTCTGTTTTGTTTTCAATTTTCGTCCAAAACAAATCCCCCTTTATTTTGAAGTCTTAGATTAGTTAGAAAGTGTTTTGATTTGTGTTTCTAAGTGTTTTGATTCAAGTTTTCACCCAATTTCGTCCAAGTTCTTGTTAGGTTCTCAAAACTGCCCAGAAAGTGGTTTTTAGGCAGTTTTGAGTCATTAGGTTGCTGTTTTGAGTTTTAGGTTTGTTTAAGTGTTTTAACCTTTAGTTTTGCATTCTTTGAGTCTAGTTTAGTGTTTTAAACTTTGTTTTTATGTTTTTAAGTCAGTTTTCAAGTGTTTAGCAATCCTTCCTAATCCCCGGTCTAGAACGATCCCTACTTACATCTTTACTACAATTTGACAAAAAGAGGGTTTCATTTGTGTGCTTATCTATTTCGCATCAAGTTTGAATTTGGTATGAGCATATAGTGTCACTGGTTCTCGGGTCTAAATAGTAGCATTTCATTCATGAGATCATATCTAAACATGCTTATTAACTCCAGAAATTGCTTTCTTTGTGATACATATATGTGAGCGTTCGTTTTCATATCTACATTAATCTTCTCATATATAACTAGTATAGGGTGTGTAGTTAGAAAATTGATGTGAAAATTAACTAGCACTCAAATTAAACCCTCTTTTTATCAATTGTAGCAATGTATGTAAGTAGGGATCGTTCTAGACCGGGGATTAGGAGGGATTGCAAAATCACTTGGAATTGACTCAAAAACGTAAAAACAAGTTTAAAATACTAAAATAAACTCAAAGAATGCAAAACTAAACTTTAAAACACTAAAACAAACCAAAAGACTCAAAACAGCACCAAAACACTCAAAACTGCCTTAAAAACACAATCTGGGCAGTTTTGGACACTAAGCACCAAATTGGACGAATTTGGGTTTTAACTTGAATCAAAACACTTAAAAACACAAACTAAACACTTACTAACTAATTTTGACACTTTAAAACAAAGGGGGATTGGTTTTGGATGAATTTAAAAACAAAACAAACTTTGTAAATTAGAACAGATTGTAAAAACGAATTTGATTTAAATGGGTGAATGGAAAGCTAGCTAAGGGGTTCATCTCCACACATGTTATACTTGCATACAAAACGATTTCCAATTGCTTTACAATAAACCATGAATTCTCAACGCCCCAAGTTAATTAGGTCCGCTTAAATTAACCTTCAGATTTTCCTAACGTTATTGAATTGGATGATTGCATACGACAACCCAAAACATTCCCCACAAGTCCCCTACATGATTGCATAATAGAGATACAAGCAATAATCATTAAGTTCTATGAAAACCATAAGCATTGACGAAGCACTTGTTACTATGATTGCATGAAACTTATGCCAAGAATTTACTTAACGCGATTGAGATCATCAACCTTTACTACTTGTGAATATAAGTCCATAACGATTAGGTGAAATTTCTTTATATCCTAGCATTCAATTTATGCATGATAATTAAGTGTGCACTCTCAACCAACACACACAAATCAATGTAATTCACATAGATAAGTAAATTGAATTCACAACTTATGAAACGCAATTAGAAGTAATCAAATCATATCGCAAGCATAAACATGTATTTCGAATCCCCCCCTAGCCAAGGGGGGTTTTAGTTCCTCATACGCACAAAACAAAGAGAATTGAATTTAAACATTGAAATCAAAGGAAAAGAAACACCTAGAAATTCCAGTGACGCGAACTTGAATTGCATGAATCTTCCGAGCTTCCTTCTCCCCCTCCTTAGTGCGGAAAGGACTTTGGACAGGTTCTTTGGGGTTATGGATGGTGTAGAATGGATGGAGGATGTGTAATGGTGTTTAGGGTTGATGGGTGGTGCGGCTAGGGTTGTTTTTGGGCAGAAATTATGGCATATGGTGGTGGAAGGGTGTGGCCAAGAGCAAGGAATGATTTCTGGCGTGAATTGTGAATTGTGGTGAGTGGTGATCTGATTTAGGGGTTAATAGGAGTATATATAGGCACTTAAAACCCTAGGGTAATCAGATATGGACTTGGATAACCCAAATCCACAAGGAAATAGGTCTAAACAATCAGATTTTGCAAGGGAAAAGGGGTCCTAGGTGCGGCAGGTTTTTAGGATATGGATAGGCCTTCTAGAATGCCTTGCAAGGCAAGGAACTGATGCGAGAATTACTTGACACACAAATTAAACCCTCTTTTTGACAATTGTAGCAAAGTATGTAAGTAGGGATCGTTCTAAACCGGGGATTAGGAGGGCTTGCTAAAACCTCTTTACTGACTCAAAAACAAAAAGAAACAAAGTTAAAAATGTAAACAAAAGATTTTAAAACAAGAAAGTAAAAGGGGGATTTGAGTTTGGTGAAGTTGAAAGTAAAAACGAATAAACTAAAAACTTAAATAGATTTTAAACAAATTTGGGTTGAATGGATAATGGAAGGCTAGCTAAGGGTTTCATCTCCACACATGTTATACTTGCATACAAAACGATTTCCAATTGCATTTCAATAAACCATGAATTCTCAATGCCCCAAGTTAATTAGGTCCGCTTAAATTAACCTTCAGATTTTCCTAACGTTATTGAATTGGATGATTGCATACGACAACCCAAAACATTCCCCACAAGTCCCCTACATGATTGCATAATAGAGATACAAGCAAGAATCATTAAATTCTATGAAAACCATAAGCATTAACGAAGCACTTGTTACTATGATTGCATGAAACTTATGCCAAGAATTTACTTAACGCGATTGAGATCATCAACCTTTACTACTTGTGAATATAATTCCATAACGATTAGGTGAAATTTCCTTATATCCTAGCATTCAATTTATGCATGATAATTAAGCGTGCACTCTCAACCAACACACACAAATCAATGTAATTCACATAGATAAGTAAATTGAATTCACAACTTATGAAACGCAATTAGAAGTAATCAAATCATAACGCAAGCATAAACATGTATTTCGAATCCCCCCCTAGCCAAGGGGGGTTTAGTTCCTCATTATTACAAAACAAAGATAAACAAATTTAAACATTGAAAAACAAAGGGAAGAAAGCACCTAAACGTTCCAACGATCCATGTTGGATAGCAAGTGCGTTCAAGGACTTTTCTCCTACTCCTTGCCGCAACAACAAGGTTGGAATGATGTTGAAGGGTTGGTTATTTGGAGGAATGGATGGGAAGGGGTTTAGATATGTAGGAGAGGCAAGGAAAGGCTTGGAGAATGGTTAATTTCTGGATGAATTCAATGAGGTTGCTGCATGGTATTTATAGGGAGATGATGGACTTGTTTAAGCACAAATTTCTGGTGGAATGGGTAGGTAAGTCACGGCAAGAGTGGGAATTGTTGTTGGGGTAGGTTTTGAGTCATCCACTCACATGTCATGGTTAGCTAAGCATTGCATCATCCACTCACATGTCATGGTGATTTAAGCATTGCATCATTACTCAAATTTCTGGTGGAGGTGGAAGTAAAAGTCACGGCATTGATGTGTTTTGAGTGAAGTTTTGGCCAATCCTTTTAGAAATTTATCCCTTCTTGCAACTTGTATTTGTTTCACCAGATTTTTAGCATGTTCTTAGCCTCTTTTGTGTTCAAATTCGTCCATCCATCTTGCTCATATCATATGTAATCCATTCCAAGCTCAAAACTGCTCCAAAATGCACCAAAATGCACTTTCTTGCTACCTTAGCCCTTTGGACCTACAAACACACGAAAATGGCTTAAAGTACTAAAATAACTAAGAACTAATAACGTAAATGCAAGAAAACTAGTTAACTAAGTCGCATAAATATGCGTCTATCAGGAACTAGGGCATCTAGAAGCTAGGGTGCGGCACCAATGTAGGGATTAGGGATAGGGCTTCTAGAAAGCCCCAAAACTGATAGGAAATGTAGAAACTCACGGCAAGGAGGGGAATTCTTCTAGAAACTTCTCATTTGTGTCCTACAACACTTAGGAGTCCTTCTAGCATTAGGAAAACATGTCTCAATCCTCCCTTGACTTGGAATTCTTCTCCTACTTCATCTTGGAAACCTTTCCTTCTTGGACTTGGAAATCTTCTTCGTTGCTGAAACTTGATGCCATTTGGATTTAACTTTCCTACTTCGAGTAGGAAACCTTGTTTGAGTAGGAACCTTCATCTTCAAGGAATCCTAATTCAACTAGGAAACCCATTTTGACTAGGAATCCTAATTCAACTAGGATTCCATCTTCACTTAGGCGCTTTCCTACTTCGACTAGGAAACCTTGTTCAAGTAGGAAACATCATCTTCAAATCTTCAATTTCGTCCATCCTCTTGGCTCCAAGCATATGACATCCATTCCAAGCTCAACTTTGCTCCAAAAGGCTCCAAAATGCATCCTTTTTCATATTTTGCCCTTAGAACCTGAAAACACATAAAACTTGCTTAAAAGACTACTTTACTAAGCAAAAACACTATAAATGTACAAGAACAAGCTAAACTAAGGCGCATAAATATGCTCCTATCAAAAATCTGAGTGAAAATTTGATATGATATTAACTAGCACTCAAATTAACCCTCTTTTTATCAATTGTAGCAAAGTATGTAAGTAGGGATCGTTCTAGGCCGGGGATTAGAAGGGATTGCTAAATCACTTGAAAACTGACTCAAACACTAAACTAGACTCAAAGAATGCAAAACTAAACTTTAAAACACCAAAACAAACCAAAAGACTCAAAACAGCAACCAAACACTCAAAACTGCCTTAAAAACACTTTCTGGGCAGTTTCTGACACCAAGGAAGAATTTGGATGAAAATTGGTTATAACTTGACTCAAGACACTTAAAAACACAAACTAAATTGATTTCTAACTAATATGACTCAACAAAGTAAAGGGGGATTGATTTTGGACGAATTTAAAAACAAAACAAGTAAACTAAACTAAACAGATTTTAAAACGAAATTAGTTAAAGTGAATGGATGGAAGGGTAGCTAAGGGGTTCTTCTCCACACATGTCACACTTGCATACAAAACGATTTCCAATTGCTTCTCAATAAACCATGAATTCTCAACGCCCCAAGTTAATGAGGTCCGCTTAAATTAACCCTCAGATTTTCCTTAAGTTATTGAATTGGATGAATTGCATACGACAACCCAAAGCATTCCCCACAAGTTCCCTACATGAAAGCGCATAATAGAGATTCAAGCAAGGATCATTAAGTTCTATGAAAATCATAAGCATTGACGAGGCACTCGTAACTATGAAAGCGCATGATACTTATGCCAAGAATTTACTTAACGCGATTGTTACCTTTAGTACTTGTGAATATAAGTTCATAACAATTAATTGAAATTCCCTTATATCCTAGCATCAAATTCATGCATGCAAACTAAGCGGGCCCTCTTAACCAACATACACAAACCAGTTTTAATTCATATAGATAAGTAAATTGAATTCACAATTTATGAAACGCAATTAGAAGTAATCAAATCATATAGCAAGCATAAACATGGTTTTGAATCCCCCCCTAGCCAAGGGGGGTTTAGTTCCTCATATGCACAAAGCAAAGATAAATAAGTTTAAACATTGAAATCCAAAGAAACAAAACACCTAGATACTCCAACTTGGACAGCAAGTGCATCCATGAAGTTCCTCCCTTTCTCCTTGTTGCGGCACAAAGGTTGTGGACAGGTTTTGGCGTTATGAATGGTGTAGAATGGATGGGGGATGTGTAGTGGTGTCTAGGGTTGATGGGTGGTGTCGCTAGGGATGATTTTGGGCAGAAATTATGGAATATGGTGGTGGAAGGGTGCAGCAGAGAGCAAGGGATGATTTCTGGCGTGAATTGATGTGTATGAGAGGTGGTCATCCAGCCAAAGGGTTAATATGAGTATATATAGGCACTTAAAACCCTAGGGGAATCAGATATGGACTTGTAGAATCCAAATCCACAAGGAAAAAGGCTTAGAAATCAGAATTACAAGGGTAAAAGGGCAAGGAGGTGCGGCTGGATAGGGAATGAAGGATAAGGCTTTTAGAAAGCCTTGCAAGGCAAGGAAAATAGGTCATCTAGAAGGAATTGGTGCGGCACCTTATGGGGAGTGTTCTAGAACCTTCTTTTGTCTCCACAAATGCTTAGGAAACCTTCAAAATATCTGGAACTTAAAGCCATCTAGGTTTAGGAAAGTTCAACCCAAAATAGGAAACTTTTAGGCTTAACTTTCCTACTTCAAGTAGGAAACCTTGTTTGAGTAGGAATTTTCATTCTTCTAGGAATCCATCTTCAACTAGGAATCCCTCGTTGATTAGGAATCCTTCTTCAATTAGAACTCCTTCGTGGACTAGGATTTCATCTTCAATTAGGCACTTTCCTACTTCAACTAGGAAACCTTGTTCAAGTAGGAATTATCATCTTCAAATCTTCAATTTCGTCCATTCTTTTGGCTCCAAGTATGTGATGTCCAATCCAAGCTCAATTGTGCTCCAAAAGACTCCAAAATGCATCTTTTTGTATGATATGCCCTTAAAACCTGAAAACACATAAAACTAGCTTAAAAGACTACTTTAACTAAGGAAAAAGAATGTAAATGCACAAGAACAAGCTAACTAAGGTGCATAAATATGCCCCTATCAAAATTGAGTGCATATCTTGTAAGGAATTGAGCGAATTCTCTAAGGCATGTTACTACATTCAAAACATTGTTTAAATTGGTTAATTGTGAACTAGTAAGTGGTGACTATGATTAAGTATGTGCTCAAGTGTAAAGATGACTCAAATCTGTGGGGATAATGATTTTTTTAACATGTCCTGTGCATTGGAAATCCCTGAGGCAAATTTTGGAAGGTTTAGGTTGTGTCTTATTTGTTTTGTTTCGTTTTATTTCCTTGTTTTGCTCGAGGACTAGCAAAAGCTAAGTGTGGGGGAATTTGATAGGAGCATATTTATGCGACTTAATTGGCTTGTTCTCGTGCATTTACGGTGTGTTTCATTAGTTATTTTAGTGTTTAAAGTCACTTTTGTGTGTTTTCAGATTCCAAGGACAAAGTATGCAAGAAGTTGCATTTTGGAGCCTTTTGGAGCAAAATGGAGCTTGGAATGATTATCACATGCTCGGAGCACAAGGAATGGACGTAATTGAAGATTTGAAGAAGTTAGGATTCCTAATCAATGAAGGATTCCTAATTGACGAAGGATTGCTAATTGAAGATGGATTCCTATTCACAAGAGGATTCCTAGAAGAACAAGGATTCCTACTCCAAGAAGGATTCCTACTTGAAATAGGAAAGTTAAGCCAAGGTTTCCTACTTTGGTTTGACCTTTCCTAAATGTTCCGAAGTTTTATCAACTTTGAAGGCATCCTAAGCATTCTAGGACATCAAATACACATCTCTTGCACATTGTGAACCCTTGCCGCACCCCCTTGACATTTCCTCTTCCTTGCCGTGCAAGGGAGAGGGTTATTTCCTGATTCTATGCTTTAAAACACATTCCTAATGTGTTTTAGGACCTTGCCGCATATCCCCTTGCCTTTTCCTTTAATTTTCTGATTGTGTTTCCTATTTCTAGAAGCCTTAGACTTAATTTCTGATTACCTAAATAACCTAGGGTTTTAATTCCTGAAATCCTTGAAATAAACTCCCTTGGTGCAGCCACAAAACATCCATATATTGACCATTCACGCCAGAAACACCATTCCCCTCTTAGCCGCTTCATTCTACCACCATTCACCCTATTTTCTGCCCAGAAACTACCCTAGCCGACCCCTACATCCATCCTAACCTTAAATCTATCCTTCTACATCATCCATCACTCCCAAAACTCACCGCCAACCCTTGTGCCGCAGCAAAGGAGAGGAAGAAGAAGTGCTTGAAGGTTCTAGCTGTTCAACATCGAATCGTTGGAATATTTAGGTGTTCTCTTTCTTATATTTACAATGTATAAATCTGTTTTCCTTTGTTTTGTGAACATGAGGAACTAAGCCTTTTTGGCTAGGGGGTTATTCCATACCATGATTATGCTTGGAAGATGAATTGATTACGTCTAATTGTTATTTCATCAATTATGAATGCAATTTGCTTAACCGTTTGATTGATGACCTATTTTTGTGTGTTAATTAAGGTGGCCAACTTAGTTTTCATGCAGGAATTTGAAGCTAAAGCATAAGGAAGTTTCACCTAATAGTTACAACCTTATGTTTGCAAGTAGTGGAGGTCGCTTATAAACGATCGTGTTAAGTGAATTCTTGGCAAACGTTTCATGCTTTTCATAGTAACAATTGCCTCGTCAATGCTTATAGTTTTCATGAAGCTTAATGATCTTTGATTGTACCTTTATTGTGCTTTTCACGTAAGGGACTTTTAGAGAATGTTTTGAGTTGTTGCATGTGCATTCCCATCCAATTCACTAACTTTAGGAAAACTTGAAGGTTAAAAAAGTTCTATCACAATTAACCTAGGGCATTGAGATTCATAGTTTATTGAAAGAAGCAATTGGAAATCAAAGTTGAATGCAAGTGTATCTTGTGTGGAGAAGAACCCTCTAGTTAGTCTCTCACCCATCAATTTACTTAATTCTGTCTAAAAATCTGTTTACATTGTTCTTGCTTTATTTTATTTATTTTCGTCCAAAATCAACCCCATCTTATTTCTTTGAGTCATATTAACTAGAACTTGTCTGAGAATATGTTTTTAGATGTTTTAGGTCATTAGAAAACCAAAATTCGTCCAAGTTGTGTTAGAGTCCCAAAACTGCCCAGAAAGTGGTTCTTAGGCAATTTTGAGTGTTTGTTTGCTGTTTTGAGTCTTTTGGTTTGTTTTAGTGTTTTAGAGTTTAGTTTTGCATTCTTTGAGTCTAGTTTAGTATTTTAAACTTTGTTTTACAGATTTGAGTCAGTTTAGAGTGTTTTAGCAATCCCTCCTAATCCCCGGTTTAAGAACGATCCCTACTTATCCATACTACAATTGTCAACAAGAGGGTTAATTTGTGTGTTTAGTTATTTTACGCATCAAATTTTGATTTCATGAAATTGAAACTTAGAATTCACTTAGATTGCAGAAATCAACTTTTAAACACGAAGGGAAGAATAAAGCAATACTTAGGGCCGAATTCAATGTTTTGGACCCCTTCTTCAACAAACAACACTTTAGAATTCTTTTTTACATTCATAATTCATGAAATAACAATTAGACGTAATTAATTCATCTTGCAAGCATAATCATGGTATCGAATAACCCCCTAGCCAAAAAGGCTTAGTTCCTCATGTTCACAAAACAAAGGAAAACAGATTTATACATTGTAAATATAAGAAAGAGAACACCTAAATATTCCAACGATTAGATGTTGAACAGCTAGAACCTTCAAGCACTTCTTCTTCCTCTCCTTTGCTGCGGCACAAGGGTTGGGGGTGAGTTTTGGGAGTGATGGATGATGTAGAAGGATGGAATTAAGTTTAGGATGGATGTAGGGGTCGGCTAGGGTAGTTTCAGGGCAGAAAATAGGGTGAATGGTGGTAGAATGGTGCGGCTAAGAGTGGAATGGTGTTTCTGGCGTGAATGGTCAGTATATGGATGTTTTGTGGCTGCACCAAGGGAGTTTATTTAAAGGTTTTCAGGAATTAAAACCCTAGGTTATTTAGGTAATCAGAAATTAAGTCTAAGGCTTCTAGAAATAGGACACACAATCAGAAAATTAAAAGAAAAGGCAAGGGGATATGTGGCAAGGTCCTAAAACACATTAGGAATGTGTTTTAAAGCATAGAATCAGGAAATAACCCTCTCCCTTGCACGGCAAGGAAGAGGAAATGTCAAGGGGGTGCGACAAGGGTTCACAATGTGCAAGAGATGTGTATTTGATGTCCTAGAATGCTTAGGATGCCTTCAAAGTTGATAAAACTTAGGAACATTTAGGAAAGATCAAACCAAAGTAGGAAACCTTGGCTTAACTTTCCTATTTCAAGTAGGAATCCTTCTTGGAGTAGGAATCCTTGTTCTTATAGGAATCCTCGTGTGAATAGGAATCCATCTTAGATTAGGAATCCTTCGTCAATTAGGAATCCTTCGTTGATTGATGTGAAAATTAAGTTGACACACAAATTAAACCCTATTGATGACAATTGTAGTAATGATGCAAGTAGGGATCGTTCTAGACCGGGGATTAACTAGGGATGCTAATCAACAAAAATAAGACTCAAAAACACTAAACTAGACTCTATAGACCCAAAACTAACTCAAAACACTCAAAACAGCAAATAACAATAAAAAAAACTCAATTCTAGACCTAACAAGTGATTTGGACGAAAATAGAACTTCAAAGACTCAAAAGACTTAAAGGAAACAAGTTTTGACTCTAAAAACAAGACTTAAAAGCAAGGGGTTTGGTTTTGACGAAATTGAAAGTTAAAGCATAAACTTTGAAAACAAACTTAACAAAAACGATTTTGGATGAAAAAGAATGGTGAAAGGCTAGTTAGAGGGTTCCTTCTCCACACATGAAACATATGCATACGACTCGATTTCCAGTTACTCTTTCAACAAACCATGAATGACAATGCCCCAAATTAACTAGATTGCACCAATTAATTCTCAGATTTCCCTAGATTCATTGAATTGAATGGAATACGCATTACAACCAAATTATTCTTATCAAGGACCCTAACTATGGAATACGCATGATAGAGACACATATCAAAGATCATTAAGTTTAATGGAAATCATAAGCATTGACGAGGCATTCATAACTATGGAATACGCATGTTACTCTTGGTAAGGATTTACTTAACACAATCGTGACTAGCGACTTTTACCACTTATGAATATGAGTTAATAACGATTAGGTGAAATTCCCTTATACTCTAGCATCAAATTCATGCATGCAAACTAAGTGTCGACCCTCAATCAACATACATAAACATGTTATCAATCAAATAGATAAGTGATGTGTAAATTAACTTAACACACAAATTAAACCCTCTTGTTGACAATTGTAGTATGGATAAGTAGGGATCGTTCTTAAACCGGGGATTAGGAGGGATTGCTAAAACATTTCTAAACTGACTCAAATAACTAAAAACAAGTTACAAACACTTAACAAGACTCAAAGAATGCAAAACTAAATTTTAAAACACTAAAACAAACCAAAAGACTCAAAACAGCACAAAAACACTGAAAACTGCTTTAAAACACTTTCTGGGCAGTTTTGAATACTAACACAACTTGGACGAAATTTGGTTCTCTAATGACTTAAAACACTCAAAAACATAATCTAAGACAAGTTCTAACTAATATGACTCAAAGAAATAAGGTTGGGTTGATTTTGGACGAAATTAAACTAGCAAAACAGATTGTAAATTGAAAACAGATTCTAGACGAATTTGGATCAAACTATGGATGATGGGCTAGCTAGAGGGTTCTTCTCCACACATGACACATACAAACCAATTTTCAGTTGTTCGTTCAATATATCATGAAACTCAACACCCCAGGTTAATTAGGTCCGCTTAAATTAACCTTCATGTTCTCCTTAAGTTATTGAATTGGATGGGAAAGCGCATACAACAACTCAACACATTCTTCAAAAGTCCTTTACGTGAAAAGCACAATAAAGATACAATCAAAGATCATTAAGCAACATGAGAACTATAAGTATTGACGAGGCACTCGTTACTATGATGAGCATGAAACTTATGCCAAGAATTCATTTAACGCGATCGTTTATAAGCGACCTCCACTACTTGTGAATATAAGTTTGTAACTATTAGGTGAAACTCCCTTATATTCTAGCATCATATTCATGCATGAAAACTAAGCGTGCACTCTTAACAAACATACACGAATACGTTATCAATCAAGCAGTTAAACGAATTGAATTCACAACTTATGAAATCACAACAAAAAATAATCAATTCATGTTGCAAGCATGAACATGGTTTCGAATTACCCCCTAACTAAGAAGGGCTTAGTTCCTCATAAACGCAAAACAAAGATACATAAATTTAGACATTGAAAACAAAGAATGAAAACACCTAGAAACGCTCCAACAATCCAACGTCTTGAATGGCAAGCACGTCCAAGGGTCTCCTTTCTTCTTTGCTGCGACACAAGGGTGTTTGGTGATGATTTGTGGTGGTGGATGGATATAGGTTGGTTATGGTGAAGGGTGGAGTGTTTAGAATGGTCAGCAAGGGCCTTTATTTATAGGGGAAGGAAGGGCTATGAATTTGAAGTGGTTTTAGGGAAGGATTTATGTAGGAAAAGGAATGTGATTTTGGGTCAGAAAATAGGCAAGAAAGGTGCAGGAATTAAAGAGAAAAGGAAAGGGAAATTCGGCAGAAATTGTAGGACAGATTTAGGAATGTGTTTTATGGCACAAAATAGGTAAGAATCCTATCCCCTTGTATGGCAAGGCTTTAGAACAAAGGGGAATGTAATTTTGGGTTAGAAAATAGGTAAGAAAGAGGGGAAAGGTGCGGCTGGTTGCTTGAATAAAAGGGAATGTGGTTTTAAGATCAGAAAATAGGAAAGAAAGGATGCTTTTGTGCGGCAAGGACTTTAGGGAAGGTTTAGGGCTTCTAGAACAACCAATTAAGTGCCCTAATATGTTTTGGAATCCCTTTGTGGCTGGAACATAGGTGAGGAAAGATTAGGAAACTTCCAAGCCACGAATAGAAACTATCAAGAATGGAAACCTCTAAGAATAGAAACTTCCAACTTTAGAAACTTTGGCTTCCAATTTTGAACACTTTGTTCTTTATTTGTCTTGAATCCAATTCTTCACATCATCATTCAATCCTATGCTCATTTGATCTTCAATTTCGTCCATCTTCTTACCTCCAAGCATATGCAATCCATTTGATGCCCAAAACTACTCCAAAAGGCTCCAAAATGCACATGTATGCATACTTTGTCCTTAAAACCTGAAATTGCACGAAAATAGCTTAAAATACTAAAATTACTAAGTACTAGCAACGTAAATGCAAGGAAACAAGTTAATTACGTCGCATAAATATGCTCCTATCAAATTCCTCCACACTTAGCTTTTGCTAGTCCTCGAGCAAAACAAAACAAAACAAAACACAACCTAGACCTTCCAACAATTGTCTTAGGGATTTCCAATGCATATGACATGTTAAAAATCATCATCCCCACAGATTTGAGTCATCTTTCCACTTGAGCACATACTTAATCATAGTCACCACTTACTAGTTCACAATTAACCAATTAAAACGATGTTTTGAATGTAGTAACATGCCTTATAGAATTTGCTCAATTCCTTACAGGGTATGCACTCAATTTTCATTCAGATTTTCTGACTACACACCCTACACTAGTCATATGTGAGAAGATTGATGTAGATATTGAAACGAATGCTCACATATATGTATCACAAAGAACGCAATTTCTAGAGTTAAGAAGCATGTTTAGATATGATCTCATGAATGGAATGCTACTACTTAGATGCGAGAACCAGTGACACCATATGCTCATACCAAATTCAAACTCCACAAATTGAAACACATAACACTCAAGATAGAAGTTAAGGGTTGTAATGGGGCTTGGGGTGTTGGTTAACAAGGAAAGGATAGGGAAAACAAACGTTCTTCAAGCAATAGTAAGCAAAGCAATGAAATTGAGACTTAGAATTCACTTAGATTGTAGAAATTAACTTTAAAACACAAAGGGAAGACTTAAACAACTCCTTAGGGCCGAATTCATTGTTTTGGACCCTTACTTCAACAAACAATACTTTGGAACTCTTTTTCTCAACTTTTCAACTCTTTTTTCAAACTTTTCATATTTTTTTCTTTTCTTTTCTTTGCCGTGCCTATGGCACACAATTCCTCATGAAAAACACTTCCCCCACACTTATTTTCTGCCAACATAAATCAAAAGGAATTCAATTTGAATCATGCTTTACTATGCTTCAAGAACAAGGGTATGGATAGTCCTAATCTAGGCTAGGTGAGGGTAATGTGGGTTAACAAAGAAAAGGCTAAACAAGGCTCAACGGGGTTAAACTTAAACATATAATGGAGTAGGGCACACGGCTTTTTGGCTAAGGTGGTGGTCACTACACAACTTCATCTTGAATATGTGTTATGCAATTCAATGACATGCTTTGAATGAAATGGGCATGAGTTCTAGCATTTGGAACTAAATGATGAAACGCCTTCTAAGTAGCAACCAAGCAAGGAATAATGAGATCATGCAACGACTTAGAAAACAAAGAATGCACAGAATTTAACTCTCCAAATAAACATTTAGGCTCAAGTCTCACAAGGTTGTAGCGTTAGTTTGAGTTCCTTCCTTCAATCATGTTACAAAAACTGATTTTTCCTTTATGATTGCATGTGAATTCATGTGTTATAACCACAACTAAGCATAAACAAAGAGTAAATCAAACTTTCATCCATGTTAATCACTCTCTTTAACAGCCATGTAATTACAAACCGAATCCTCATCATTGTGTTGGAAGGTACCCTAAAACACAAACAAACACACAAAAACAACTCTTTTTGGGTTTTTAAAACAAATTTTTCAAATTTTTATGTGATTTTCGGATTTTTGCATCAAAACACACTGCCAAAAATTTGATGCGTAAATAGATAAGCACACAAATTAAACCCTCTTTCGTCAAATTGTAGTAAAGATGTAAGTAGGGATCGTTCTAAACCGGGGATTAGGAGGGATTGCTAAACTCTTGAAAACTAACTCAATAATGTAAAAACAAAGTTTAAAACACTAAACTAGACTCAAAGAGTGTAAAATTAAAAGTTAAAACACTTAAACAAACATAAAACTCAAAACCGCAACCTAATGACTCAAAACTGCCTAAAAACCACTTTCTGGGCAGTTTTGAGAACCTAACAAGAACTTGGACGAAGTTGGATGAAAACTTGGATCAAAAACACTTAGAAACACAAATCAAAACACTTTCTAACTAATCTAAAACTTCAAAATAAAGGGGGACTTGTTTTGGACGAAAATTGAAAACAAAACAGAAACTTTAAAACAAAACAGATTGTAAAACGTTTTTGGATGAAAAGGATGGATAAAAGGCTAGTTAGGAGGTTCTTCTCCACACATGTCACACTTGCAAACAAAACGATTTTCAGTTGTTCTTCCAATAAATTATGAAACTCAACACCCCAAGTTAATTAGATACGCTTAAATTAACCTTCAAGTTCTCCTTAAGTTAATGAATTGGATGGGAAAGCGCATACAACAATTCAAAGCATTCCTCAAAGGTTCCTTACGTGATGAGCACAATAAAGATACAATCAAGAATCATGAAGCACAATGAGAACTATAAGTGTTGACGAGGCATTCGTTACTATGATGAGCATGAAACTAGTGCCAAGAATTCATTCAACTCGATCGTTTTCAAGCGACCTTCACTACTTGTGATTATAAGATTGTAACTATTAGGTGAAACTCCCTCATAATCTAGCATCATATACATGCATGAAAACTAAGCGTGCACTCTCAATCAACATACACAAATAAGTTATCAATCAAGTAGATGAACGAATTGAATCCACAACTTATGAAATAACAATTGAATGTAATCAAATCATATTGCAAGCATGTACATGGTTTCGAATCACCCCTCAACTAAGGGGGTTTAGTTCCTCATACTCACAACACAAAGTTTATTGAATTGAAACATTGAAAACATAAGAAAGATTACACCTAAAAGTTCCAGCAATCTGCAATAGACTAGCAAGCACATTCAAGAGCACTCCTTCTTCCTTCTTGCTGCGGCACAAGGTATGGAGATGGTTTGGATGGGTTTCGGATGATGGAGAATGGTGGGAAGGTGTCTAGGATGGGTGTATGGCACGGCTAGGAAGGTTTGGGGTCAGAAGATATGGATTTGGGTGAAGGTTGGGCACGGCAAAGGTGAGAGATGAAATCTGGCGTGAATGGAGTTGTAAGGATGTGTGTGGAATGTTTTGTGGCTGCAACAAGGAGATTTATTTAAAGGAAAACAGAAATTAAAACCCTAGGTTGATTAGGAAATCAGAAATTAAGTCTAAGGATTCTAGAATTAGGAAATAAAATCAGAAACTTAAAGGAAACCCACCAAAAGTTGCGGCAATTACTTAAAACACAAAAGGAATGTGTTTTAAGTCAGATTTTGGGAAAGAAACCCTCTCCCTTGCACGGCAAGGAAGAGGAAAGGTCAGAAATCCCTTACAAGGTGCGGCAAAGCTTTAGGAAAGGTCTAAGTGTCCTAAAACTTAAAGGGAAAGGGAAAGCTTGTGCGGCAAGGACAAGGGATTGGTGTATGATGTGCGGCAAAGGTCCCTAAGAATTCTAGGGCCTTTGTTTGGTGTCCCAAAATGCATAAAAGGCAATCAAAGTGGCTGGAACTTAAGGACATTTAGGAATAGGAAAGGTCAACCAAAATAGGAAACCTTGGCTTAACTTTCCTACTTCAATAGGAATCCTTGTTCTTCTAGGAATCCTCAAATGAGTAGGAATCCTCTGTTGATTAGGAATCCTTCTTCAATTAGGAATCCTCTGTTGATTAGGAATCCTTCTTGGATTAGGAAACCAACTTTCTTCAAGACTTCAATTCATCCATTCCTTTTGCTCCAAAAGGCTCCATTTTGCTTCTTTTTGCACACTTTGACCTTAGAACCTGAAAACACACAAAAGTGACTTTAAACACTAAAATAGCTAAGTAAACACAACCTAAATGCACGAGAATAAGCCAATTAAGTAGAATAAATATGCTCCTATCAATAAGTAAACCACATTCACGATTTATGAAATCATAACTGGAGGAAATCAAGTTATATAAAACATATGATCATGGCTTTGAATTCCCCTCTAACTATAAAGAAATTAGTTCCTCATGTTCGCAAATAAACAAAGATAAATAATTTAAACATTGACATAAAGATAGAAAACACCTAGAAACGCTCCAACAATCCAAGCTCCTTGAATGGCATGCACGGCTCCAAGAGTCTCCTTCCTTCTCCTTTGCAAACTCACGGCACAAGAGGGATGTTTGGGTGAATGGTGTAGTGAAAATATGGTAGAGGGTGGTGCGAATGAAAGGGTGCGGCACTACATATATATAGGCTGAAAATCACAGCCCCTAGGTAGCAAAGGAAAAGGATTTAAAGGCCTAATTTGCATAGGAAAATAACACACAATCCTTGAAGGAAAACAAATCAGAAATCCAAAGGGAATGGGAGGATAAGGTGCGGCATTAAACTAGGAAAGGATAAAGGCTTCTAGAAACCAAAATCCCAAGGGAATTGGGTGAAAACTCACGGCAAGAATTGGAGGGAAAGTGGCTGAATTGCAATGCAAGGCAAAGGTCTTCTAGAAAGGTTCTAGGCGCCACTTTTGTAGGAGAGGATTAGGTCTTCTAGAAATCTGATTTTAAGCATCCTAATATAGTTAGGAATCCTCCCTTGCAGCTGAAATATAGGTGGATTAGGATTAGGATAAGATAGGATAGGATAGGGTTTGGATAATGTTTTGGATAAGGTTTCTTCACTTGAGCTGATTCTTTGGCTTTAACTTCCCTTCTTCAAGTAGGAAACCTTGTTTGAGTAGGAAACTTCAATCTTCTAGAAATCCAACTTCACTTAGGAATCATTCTTCAACTAGGAATCCTTTGTTGACTAGGATTTCATCTTCAATTAAGCACTTTCCTACTTCAATTAGGAATCTTTGCATCTTCAATTCTTCAACTTTGAAACACATTCCTAGCTTCTTCAATCCTTCAAATTCGTCCATTCTTTGTGCTCCACATGCATGAGCTCCATTCTAGCTCAACTTTGCTCCAAAATGCTCCAAATTGCATCTTTTTGCTTACTTTGTCCTTAAAACCTGAAAACACATGAAAATAGCTTAAAAGACTAACTTAACTAAGAAAACACAACATAAATGCATAAGAACTAGCTAACTAAGGCGCATAAATATGCTCCTATCAAATTCCCCCACACTTAGCTTTTGCTAGTCCTCGAGCAAAACAAAGAAATAAAACGAAACGAAACAAAATTTCAAAACATAACATAAACCTTCCAACGTTTGCCTCAGGGATTCCTAATGCACATGACATATTAAAAATTATCATTCCCACAGATTTTAGCCATCTTCACACTTAAGCACATACTTAATCATAGTCACCACGTACTAGTTCACATTTAACCAATTAAAACATGATTTTGAATGTAGTCATGCCTTAGAGAATTTGCTCAATTCCTTACTAGATATGCACTCAATTTTCACACAGATTTTCTAACTCCACACCCTATACTAGTTATATGTGAGAAGATTGATGTAAATATGAAAACGAACGCTCACATATATGTATAACAAAGAAAGCATTTTCTGGAGTTAATAAACATTTAGATATGATCTCATGAATGGAATGCCACTACCTAGACGCGAGAACCAGGGATACCATATGCTCATACCAATCCCAAACTCCACATATTGAAACACATAACACCCAAGATAGAAGTAAAGGGTTGTAACGGGGCTAAGGTATTGGCTAACAAAGAAAGGTAAGGATAAACAAACATTCTTAAAGAATAATAAGCAAAGTAATGAAATTGACACTTAGAATTCACTTTTGCATGCAAAAATCAATTTTTAAACACAAGGGGAAGACTCATGCAACACTTAGGGCCAAATTCAAGCTTTTTGGACCCTTTCTTCAACAACCAACACTTTAGAGCTCTTTTTCACATATTTGTCAACTCTTCTTCATTCTTTTCACACTTTTTTCTTCATTTTTTCTTTTTCTCCGAATTTCACTCTTTTTTTTTTTTTTTTTTTTCTAACCCGTGCCCTTCTACTTCTTTTGGCACACAAAATTTCCCTTCCCCCACACTTATTTTTCTGCACAATGTTGATCAAAAGGAATTCCCTCTAAGTCATGCTTTATTATCCTTTAAGAACAAGGGTATGGATAGTCCTAATCTAGGCTAGGTAAGGATCATGTGGCTAACAAAGAAAATGGCTAACCAAGGCTCAAAAGGGTAAACCTACAAAACAAATGCATGGTATGAAGGCTTTTTGGCTCTGGTGGTAACTACTAAACAACTTCATCTTGTTATATGTTATGCTAATCAATTTTATGCTTTGAATGAAATGGTATGAGTTCTAATATTTGGATCTATAATGATGAAACGCCTTCTAAGTAGCAACCGAGCAAAGAATGATGAGATCATGCAACGACTTTAGAAAACAACAAATTCACAGATTATTAACTCTCCAAAGAATGTTTAGGCTCAAGTCTCACAAGGTTGTAGCGTTAATTTGAGTTCCTTCCTTCAAGCATGTTACAAAAACTGATTTTTTCCTTTGTGATTACATGTGAATTCGTAAACAACAACGATGACCAAGCATAAACAAAAGAGCAATTCAAACATCCATCCATGTTTGTAACTTTCTTTAACCGTCATGCAATTAAAAACCAAATCCTCATCATTGTGTTGGAAGGTACTCTAAGACACAAACAAACACAAAAACGACTCTTTTTTGGGTTTTTCAAAACACTTTTTCAAATTTTTAGGGGATTTTCGGATTTTGATGGTAAAACACATTAAAACACATCAAAACATACTAAAAACACTTGAAAACAATGAAAAACAACCTTTGAAATGTTAGGTGGTAAAATCCTACGAATTTTTCAATAAAAACACTTGTTTACCCCCCCCCCCCCACACTTAAACCAAACATTGTCCTCAATGTTTCAAACATAGACTCACACAAAAAACAAGCAAATAACACAACTAGCAAACATGACAAATATGGCAAAGTAAAAGCAATAAAGAGTAGGGTTTAGGAACGCAAATCTGGTTGTGATGCCGGAGCTTCCTAGGTCTTCTTTATTTGCATGGGTTGCCTCCCACGAAGCGCTTGCTTTAACGTCTTCCAGCCGGACGATGCCTCCAATCGAGCTTGAATAGGGCCCACGGCATGGAGGGAGACTTCTTCCACGGCCTTCTCCTCAAAAGTTGTGAAATATGGCTTCAAACGATGTCCATTGACTTTGAATTCTTGTTGCGTCTTCAAACTTTGATTTTGAACTGCACCATGCGAAAAAACATTAGTAACAATAAAATGACCAATCCACTTAGAACGCAACTTACCTGAAAACAACCGAAGGCGAGAATTGAAAAGTAACACTTTCTGCCTGATAGAGAACGTCTTGCTACGAATCATCTTGTCATGGAATGCCTTCGTTTTCTCCTTGTAAATGCGAGCATTCTCGTAAGCTTCATTCCTAACTTCCTCAAGCTCATTCAATTGAAGCTTTCTATGGAGTCCTGCGGCATCAATGTCCATATTGAAAGTTTTGATGGCCCAATGTTCTTTGTGCTCCAATTCAACTGGAAGATGGCATGGTTTCCCATAGATTAGCCGAAATGGGGACATTCCAATTGGTGTTTTGTAGGCTGTACGATACGCCCACAATGCATCATTCAAGCGCAAGCTCCAATCTTTCTAGTTTGGCCCTACGGTCTTGATGTGAAAATTAACTTGACACACAAATTAAACCCTATGGATGACAATTGTAGTATATGAGCAAATAGGGATCGTTCTAAACCGGGGATTAACTAGGGATGCTAATCAATGTGAAACTGACTCAAGAACATAAAAACATAATGTAGAACACTAAACTAGACTCAATTAATGCAAAACTAGAGTTTAAAACACTTAAATCAACCAAAAACTCAAAACAGCAACTAAAAAACTCAAAACTGCCTTAAAACCACTTTCTGGGCAGTTTTGAGTACCTAACACTAATTTGGACGGAATTGGACTAAAACTTGACTCAAGACACTTAAAAACACAAACTAAATTGATTTCTAACTAATCTAACACTTTAAAATAAATGGGGGATTGATTTTGAAGAACTTAAAACTTTAAAACTTAAACTTTGAAAACAAACTTAAAGCAAAACAGATTGTGATGAAATAGAATGATGAGAAACTAGTTAGAGGGTTCCTTATCCACACATGAACATATGCATACAACTCGATTTCCAATTACTCTTTCAACAAACCATGAATGACAATGCCCCAAATTAACTAGATTGCACCAATTAATTCTCAGATTTCCCTAGATTCATTGAATTGAATGGAATAGGCATTACAACCAAATTATTCTTATCAAGGACCCTAACTATGGAATACGCATGATAGAGACACATATCGAAGATCATTAAGTTCAATGGAAATCATAAGCATTGACGAGGCATTCATAACTATGGGATACGCATGTTACTCTTGCCTAGGATTTACTTAACGCAATCGTGACTAGCGATTTTTACTACTTATGAATATAAGTTAATAACGATTAGGTGAAATTCCCTTATATCCTAGATAAGTGTCGACCCCCAACCCACATACATAAACAAGTTATCAATCAAATAGATAAGTAAACCACATTCACGATTTATGAAATCATAATTGGAAGAAATCAAGTCATATAAAACATATGATCATGGCTTCAAATTCGCCTCTAACTAAAAAGAAATTAGTTCCACATGTCTAACATAATTGAAAAGCAATTTAAATTAAACATGAAAACAGAAACAAGAGAAGAAAAAACTCTTAAAACTCCCAAAGATGCAGATGGCTTGCGCACAAGGCCCTCATTCATCAATGGAATGCACGACAAGGCTCTCCTTCTTCTCCAAAAGGTGCGGCAGAGATGTGTATGGATGCAGGATGGGGTTTTGTGATGTAGAATGGTGTTTAGGGTTGCGGCAAGGTGTGTTTGAATGGTGTGAAGGGGTGGTAGTTCGGCCAAAAGGTTTAACAAGTTAGGCACCAAAAAACCCTAGGTTAAACAATCAGATTTTTAATGGGAATGAGGCCTAGGGTGCGGCTGGTTTGCTAGGGTTTAATATGAGCCTTCAAGAATGCCTTGCAAGGCAAGGCAATCAAAGATTCTAGAACCCTAGGTGCGGCAAAGGCTTAGAAGTCAGAAATATGCAATGGGCTAGGGTTTAGGTGCGGCATTAAGTGAGGATCCAAGATGAATTGGGCTAGGAAGGTGCGGCCTTGTCCAAGAGGTAAGGATGGGTCATCTAAAAGCCCAAAGCCAAGAATAGAAACTCTCACAAATGGAACCCTCTGAGAATAGAAACTTCCAACTTTAGAAACTTTGGTTTCTAATTCTGAATTCTTTGTTCTTCACTTTCATTTCTTCATTTCTTAAGCTCCCTTGACCTTCAAACTCGTCCATTCCTTGTGCTCCAAGCATGTACTTTTCAATCCAAGCTCACTTTTTCTCTAAAATGCTCCATTTCGCCACCTATTATGTATTATGCCCCTTTGAACCTGAAAACACATGAAAGTAGCTCAAAAGACTACTTTAACGAAGAAAACATAACGAAAATGCATAAGAACTAGCTAACTAAGGCGCATAAATATGCTCCTATCAGGTCTTCTCCAAAATCTGCTTGATTTCCCTATTTGAAACCTCTGCTTGCCCACTTGTTTGAGGATGATAAGATGTTGCCACCTTATGCGTGACATTATATTTCTTGAGTAGCGCCTCAATTGTTCGATTGCAGAAATGGGAGCCCCCATCACTTATAAGTATCCATGGCATTCCAAATGATGTGAAAAATAAGTTAACACACAAATTAACCCTCTTGTTGACAATTGTAGTATGGATAAGTAGGGATCGTTCTTAAACTGGGGATTAGGAGGGATTGCTAAAACACTCTAAACTGACTCAAATCTGTGAAACAAAGTTTAAAAATACGAAACTAGACTCAAAGAATGCAAAACTAAACTCTAAAACACTAAAACGAACCAAAAGAAACAAAACAGCAACCAAACACTCAAAACTGCCTAAAAACCACTTTCTGGGCAGTTTTGAACACAAACCATCAAATTGGATGAATTTGGGTTTTAACTTGTACCAAAACACTTAAAAACATAAACCAACACACTTTCCAATTAATCTAGGAATTCAAAATAATTGGGGATTTGATTTGGACGAAAATAAACTTAAATGGCAGATTGTAAGAGAAACAGATTGTAATACAAAGTTATGAAGAATCAATGGATGATGGAATGGCTAAGGGGTTCTTCTCCACACATGAAATATATGCAACCTAAATCGATTTCCAGTTATCAATTGAATAAGTTATGAACCTCGACACTCCAAGTTAATTAGGTCCGCTTAAATTAACCTTCAGATTTCCCTAGAATCATTGAATCGGATGAATATGCATTGCAAACAAATTATTCCTAACAAGTTCTCTATATGAACAGCATGATAAAGACACAAGTTAGAATCATTACGTTCTTTGGAAATCATAAGCATCGACAAGGCATTTGTAACTATGGAAAGCATGATACTCTTGCCAAGAATCTACTTAACACGATCGTGACTAGCGACCCTCACTACTTACGAATATAAATTCATAACGATTAGGTGAAACAAATTTATATCCTAACACCAAATTCAAACATGCAAATCAAGCGTGCACTCTCAATCAACATGCAAGAATAAGTTCTAAATCCAACGGTTAAGCAAATTGTACTCACAACTTATGCAACGATAACTGGAAGTAATCAACTTATTTCACATATATAATCATGGTTTTGAATACACCCTTAGCCAAAACAAAATTAGCCAATCATACTTAAAGCAAAACAAAGATTACATGAATTAGACATTAAAATCCAAAGACAGAAAACACCTAGAATGCTCCAACTTGGCACCAAGTGCATCCAAGAATTCTCCTTTCCCTTGCTTGCGGCAGATTGGTTTGTGGACAGGTTTTGGGTAGTTTTATGGTGTAGAATGGATGAGGAATGATATAGAAAGGATTAGGGTGAGTGTGGAGGAGTGTTTGATGGTTGGAGGGTGGTGGAAAACTCGGCAAGGAAGGTGGAATAAGGTGGAGTGGCTATTATGTTTTCTGGGCACTAAAATGGTGTTTTTGGGGTGTTTTGCTGCCTAAGGTGAGTATGGACGAATTTTCTGCATGAATGATGAATATGGGAGGTTCAACCCTTTGTCAAGGGTTGTAAACATGTATATATAGGCCCCAAAAACCTTAGAGAATCAGATTAGGCAGTGGGGGAAATGCACAGCAAGGAGGGTGAATTTGTGGTGTGCAATGGTCCAAGGATGAAAATGGAGCAATGATGCAAAGTATGGAGGGTAAAATGGAGTGGTATTTCAGCTAGGGAGCATGAATGATTGTGTTCATTGCATGGAAATGAAAAGGGGAGGTGAAATGTTTCAGAAATTAGTCAAAGGTGCAGCAACATGTGTTGCACACGGCATTGGATCCCAAATGTGGATGATGGAGCATCAATTGGTGCATGGAATGGTTGTGAAAGTTGTGTGAAATCAGATGGGTGAAGGGAACAAGAGGTATGCAGCAATTGAGTGTGATAATTGAGTGTATTGGGGCATGAAATCAGAAATATTTTAGGGGACAAGGATGATTAAGCATGCATGGGAATCCAAAGGGAATGCAATGTGGATTGCACGGCAAGGATGTGTGTCCTTTTGTGGCTGAATTCATGATCCTTTGTACACTAATTCTTCACATTCTTAGCCTCTTTAAGTCTTCAATTTTGTCCAAACCTTGGTTCCAAATATGTGACATGCATTCCAAGCTCCATTTTGCTCCAAAATGCATCTTCTTGCCTACTTTGTCCTTAAAATCTGAAAACACATGAAAATGACTTTAAACATTAAAATAACTAAGGAAACACGACATAAATGCACAAGAACAAGCCAACTAAGTCGCATAAATATGCTCCTATCACCAAACCTTGCAAATATGTTAGTCTTAACAAAATCTGCAACCACTTTAGAATCATTAGTACGGGTGGCTCTTGCTTCCACCCATTTTGAAACATAATCAACCGCAAGTAGAATATAAACAAAACCATGAGATGAAGGAAAAGGACCCATGAAATCAATGCCCCAAACATAAAAAATTTCTACATTAAACATGGGGCTTTGCGGCATTTGGTCTTTTGGTCCTATATTTCCAGTTCGTTGACAACGATCACATGCTACGCAAAAAGTTCTTGCATCCTTAAAGATAGTAGGCCAATAAAAACCACATTCAAGTACTTTCCGTGCAGTTATTTGGGTGCCAAAGTGACCTCCACATGCATAAGTGTGACAAAAGTTTAGAATAGACTGAATTTCAGAATCATGCACACACCTACGAATGATTTTATAAGAGCAATATTTCCATAAATAAGGATCATCCCACACATAATTTCGTGTATCATACTTGAGTTTATCACGTTGGTTTTTATTTAACTCACTTGGAATGACTTTAGACGCCAAATAATTAACTAAATCTGCATACCATGGCACACTAACCTCAATGGACATCAATTGCTCATCCGGGAATGTCTCTGGGATAGGCACGACATCTTCTTCATGCACCAATCGTCTCAAGTGATCAGCCACCACGTTCTCACTTCCTTTCTTGTCTCGGATTTCGATATCGAACTCTTGGAGAAGAAGCATCCATCGAATAAGCCTTGGTTTAGCCTCCTTCTTCGTGAGCAAGTACTTCAACGCTGCATGATTAGTGTAAATTATTACTTTAGTACCAAGTAAATAAGAATGGAACTTATCTAAAGCAAAAACAACAGCAAGAAGTTCTTTTTCCGTTGTCGAATAATTTAATTGAGCGTCGTTCAAGGTCCTAGAGGCATAATATATGACGTGTGGCTGTTTGTCCTTCCTTTGTCCCAAAACAGCGCCTAGAGCATAATCGGACGTATCGCACATAAGCTCGAAGGGAATGCTCCAATCTGGTGGCCGAATGATGGGGGCCGAAGTTAGCATCTCCTTGAGGTGTTTGAACGCCTTTTCACACTCCTCGTTGAATTCGAAGGACACCTTTTGGAGAAGTCGGCATAGGGGTGTGGAAATCTTTGAAAAATCCTTGATGAATCGCCTAACAATCCTGCATGTCCTAGAAAAGAACGAACCTCTCTAACCGAAGTTGGAGAGGGTAAGTAGCGTACAAGATCTATTTTCGATTTATCAACCTCAATTCCCCTTTCAGAAACGATATGCCCTAAAACTATGCCTTGTTTTACCATAAAGTGACACTTTTCCCAATTTAAAACAAGGTTAGTTTCAACGCATCATTTTAAAATTATTGTGAGATTCTCCAAGCAATCATCAAACGAATCGCCAAAGACACTAAAATCATCCGGAGCTATGACAATTTGATTGTATCCCGAATAACCGTCAAGAAAAAAATATAAAGAATGACCGGCTAACCTTTCAAGCATTTGATCGATGAATGGTAATGGAAAGTGGTCCTTCCTTGTGGTGTTGTTGAGCTTCCTATAGTCAATGCACACTCTCCAACCTGTTTGGATATGGGTTGGCACAAGCTCATCCTCGGCATTCTTCACCACAGTGACTCCGGACTTCTTTGGGACAACTTGAACCGGTGAGACCCAACGGCTATCCGAAATTGGATAAATCACTCCACAATCGAGAAGCTTTATAATCTCATTTTTCACAACTTCCATCATTGGAGGGTTGAGTCGGCGTTGAGCCTCTCGAGTTGGTTTAGCCGCCTCCTCTAGAAATATGCGATGCATGCATGTTGTAGGGCTAATCTCCTTAATATCGGCCAATGTCCATCCAATGGCTGTTTTGTGCTCTTTCAACACCCGAATCAACTTTTCCTCCTCTAATGCCGTGAGTGATGAGGAGACAATGACGGGCAACGTCTCTTCATCTCCCAAAAATACATACTTTAAATGATCCGGCAATGGTTTAAGCTCAAGAACAGGGGCCTGAATCACAGAAGGTAACAACGTATTAGTGGAAACGGGAATTGGAATTGGGTTAGAAGGCTTACCACGATGTTGTGGCAATGATTCAAAGGCAGCCACAAGCTCGGCATGTTCTTCCTTACGTACGACCAGATTGGGCTTCATTCCAATTCCTTGTGCAATTGTTGTTTCAAGGGGGTCGTCTTCCAACATATCAAGATAATCCTGCGCCAATTCATCCAATACATCAACAGAAAAACAAGAATGATCATCTTTAGGGAATTTCATAGCTTCAGAAATGTTAAAATTAATAATCTCCCCATCAAATTCCATTGTTAACGTCCCTTTGAACAAATCGATCTTGGTGCGTGCTGTTTTCATGAAGGGCCTCCCAAGTAAAATCGGCAATGGGGTGACATTTGGTGAGTCCTCTATCTCTAAAACGTAGAAATCCGCTGGGAATATCAAGTTATCCACCTGCACCAACACATCTTCCAAAACTCCTTTCGGATATGCATTAGAACGATCGGCTAATTGAATTATAACACCATCGTTTTTAAGCTCTCCTAAGTTCATAGATGCATATATTGAGTATGGCATGACATTAATTGAAGCTCCTAGATCTAACATAGCATGTTCAAACTTAGTATTGCCTATAACACATGGAATTGTAAAACTACTCGGATCTTTGCATTTTGGGGGTAATTTTCTTTGCAAAACAGCGGAAACATTCTCACTTACCTCGACAACCTCTTTGTTTGAAATTCTCCTTCTTGTTGTACATAGTTCCTTCAAGAACTTGGCGTACCTTGGTACTTGCTTAATTGTGTCAAGAAGAGGTATATTGACTTGCACTTTCCGAAACGTCTCCAAAATGTCTTTCTCGTTCTCTTTCTTCTTGGATTGCCTTAACCTGCTAGGAAAAGTCACGTTTAGTGGAATAGAACTAGAAGAATTCGGATTTGAACTTACCTTGGTCGAATTAGATGGTTTGGAAATGCAAGATGGCTGCGGCAAAGGTTGTTCCATCCTTGTCGTGGGTGTGGCTTGTGTTTCCTCCTCAGACAGCAACTTTTCATCCTCGTTATGACTTGATTTGGATGCTTGGGGTTCAGTTCCAACTTGTTTGCCACTCCTCAATGTGATTGCTTTGGCGATTTCGAAACCCCCCTTTGGATTTGCAACGGTTGAACTAGGGAGTCTTCCTTGGTCTCGAAACTGTCCTACAAACTTCGCAATTTGCCCCACTTGCTTTTCCAACTCGTCCACCTTCTTGTCCCTAGTTTGCATGCCCTGCGCCATAGAAGTTAGCAAATTAAAAATCTAATCATTATCAATAGAAGAACCTGATTTTTGGGCGGGTTGTGCTTGGGGTGATTTGGTGCAAACGGCTTTTGATAGAAACACGGGGGTTGTTGCCTAAACGTGCTTTGTTGTTGGCCTTGTTGGGGTTCTCGCCATTTGAAATTTGGGTGATCACGCCAACCGGGATTGTAAGTATTAGAAAAAGGGTCATTCCTCGATTGGTATTGGTTGCCAAATCCCACGGCATTGAGGGTCTCCCACCTTCCATTCTCTATCAATTGTGGGCACTTGTCCGTAGGGTGTCCTTGCATGGAGCATACGCCACAAGCTGCCACGTTTTGCACTTTTGGACCTTCCACCACCTGAGAAAGCAAAGTAGTAAGGTTAGCCATTTGATTTTGAAGTTCGGTTATGGCACTTACCTCATTCACTTGGTGTTGCCGTGGGTTGCTCCTTTGTCCAACACCTTCGTATTGTTGAGCATTTAATGCTCGATTGGCAATCAATGTCTTTGCTGCCGTGGGGGTCTTGTCCACCAAGGCTCCTCCCGCCGAGGCATCTAGCATTTGACGTTCAATTGGTAGAAGCCCCTCGTAGAAGTATTGTAGAAGAAGCTCCTCCTATATTTTGATGCTGTGGACAAGAACCACCAATAGATTTAAAACGTTCATAATAAGTAGGAAAAGACTCACCTTCTTCTTGCTGAATTCCGCTTATCTTTTTGCGTAGGAGGATGATGCGAGAAGTTGGAAAGAACTTCTCCAAGTACGCTCTCTTCATACTCTCCCAAGAAGTGACAGTGCCGGGAGCTAACTCGTATAACCAATCCTTGGCTTTATCCATCAAAGAGAATGGAAAAGCCTTCATCTTCAAGATATTTCCGTCAACATTGACGGGAGTCATACTAGAGCAAACTACTTCAAATTCTTTCAAATGCTTGTTAGGATCTTCCATGGACAAGCCATGGTATTTAGGAATATGATGAAGCAAACTTGACTTTAATTCAAACTCATCCGTCTTACCTTGGGCAGCCACGGGGTATTGGATGCACAAGGGTGCGGCATTATCCAAACCCGAGGCGGAAAGCTCCTTGAGTGTACGATTGTCCATGGCCATGCCTTGGACTTCTTCAAATATCCCTGCCGTGGCTTCTTCCTCCTCTTCTTGTACGTTTTCTTCAAGGTCAGATTCGGAATCGGGTGGATGATGTTCTTGCTGGTTTCTAACTCTTCTCAACTTCCTCTCAAAATCGTCGTCAAAATCCAAGATGTTTGCACGAATCGGTTGAGAGCTTCTAGTCATACATTAGTACCTAAGAAACAAGAAACAAAATTAGGTCAGAAACTTAAACAATGTCAGAAACAAGGTGAAATAAAAGAAACAAAAACAATCCAAGGGATTAGCAAATTTGCTAATCCCCGACAACAGCGCCAAAAATTTGATGCGAAATAGATAAGCACACAAATTAAACCCTCTTTTTGTCAAATTGTAGTAGAGATGTAAGTAGGGATCGTTCTAGACCGGGGATTAGGAGGGATTGCTAAACACTTGGAAACTGACTTAAAAACTCAAAAAACAAAGTTTAAACCACTAAACTAGACTCAAAGAATGCAAAACTAAAGGTTAAAACACTTAAACAAACCTAAGACTCAAAACAGCAACCTAATGACTCAAAACTGCCTAAAAACCACTTTCTGGGCAGTTTTGAGAACCTAACAAGAACTTGGACGAATTTGAGTGAAAACTTGAATCAAAACACTTTCTAACTAATCTAAGATTTCAAAACAAAGGGGGATTGGTTTTGGACGAAAATTGAAAACAAAACAGAAACTTTAAACTAAACAGATTGTAGAACGTTTTGAATAAAAAGGATGGATAAAAGGCTAGTTAGGAGGTTCTTCTCCACACATGTCACACTTGCAAACAAAACGATTTTCAGTTGTTCTTCCAATAAATTATGAATACTCAACACCCCAAATTAACCGTGAATTGCACTAATTAACCTTCAGTTTTTCCACGAGTTATTGAGTTGGATGATTGCATACGACAACCCAAAGCATTCCCTACAAGTTCCCTACATGAATTGCATAATAGAGATACAAGCAAGAATCATTAAGTTCTATGAAAAACATAAGCATTGACGAAGCATTCGTTATTATGAATTGCATGAAACTTATGCCAAGAATTCATTCAACGCGATCGTTTTCAAGCGACCTTCACTACTTGTGATTATAAGATTGTAACTATTAGGTGAAACTTCCTCATAATCTAGCATCATATTCATGCATGAAAACTAAGTGTGCACTCTCAATCAACATACACAAATAAGTTATCAATCAAATAGATGAACGAATTGAATCCACAACTTATGAAATAACAACTGAATGTAATCAAATCATATTGCAAGCATGTATATGGTTTCGAATCACCCCCTAACTAAGAGGGGTTTAGTTCCTCATACTCGCAAAGCAAAGATACATAAATTTAGAAATTAAAACCCAAAGAAAGAAAACACCTAGAAGACTCCAACTTGGCAGCAAGATCATCAATGATTTCCCTTTCCTCCTTGCTGCGGCAGAGAAGTTTAGAACAGGTTTTGGGTGGTATTTAGGGTGTAGAATGGATGGGGAATGGTAGGGAAAGGTTTAGGGTTGATGGGGGTACGGCTAGGGATGATTTTTGGGCAGAATTTTGGGACTTTGGTGATGGGAAGGTGCGGCAGAATGCAAGGGCAGATTTCTGGCGTGAATGATTGTGTATGAGAGGTGGTCGTTATTCGGCCAAGGGAGGTAAAACATATATATATAGGCAGCCAAACCCTAAAGAAATCAGATTAGACAAATGGGCTAGGGTTTAGGTGCGGCTAGGGTTAGGAAATCCACCAAAAACTAGGGTTTCTAGAACATTAGGTGCGGCATGGGCTTAGGGTAAGTAATCAGATTTTTTTCATGTGAACAAGGCCTAGGTGCGGCTGATTAAGTGGGCTAGGGTTAGGGTTAGGTGCGGCATAGGTCCAAGAGGCAAAGATGGGTCATCCAAAAGCCCAAAGCCGAGAATAGAAACTCTCGAAATTGGAAACCTCCAAAAATAGAAACTTCCAACTTTAGAAACTTTGGTTGCCAATTCCGATTTAGGAAAGATCAACCCAAAATGGAAACTTTTAGGCTTAGCTTTCCTACTTCAAGTAGGAAACCTCAAATCTCGAACTCTTCAATTTCAACCCAACCTTGTGTTCCAAGCATGTCCTTTTCATTCCAAGCTCACTTTTTGCTCCAAAAGCTCCAAATTGCATCATTTCATGTAATATGTCCTTTAAACCTGAAAACACATGAAAGTAGCTTAAAAGACTACTTTAACGAAGAAAACATAACAAAGATGCATAAGAACTAGCTAACTAAGGCGCATAAATATGCTCCTATCAAATTCCCCCACACTTAGCTTTTGCTAGTCCTCGAGCAAAACAAACAAAAGAAAGAAAACGAAACGAAACAAACTAACCAAAACAAACCTAAACCTTCCAACGTTTGCCTCAGGGATTTCCAATGCACATGACATGTTAAAGATTGCTATCCCCACAGATTTGAGTCATCTTTACACAAGCACATACTTAATTAAAGCCACCACTTACTAGTTCACAAGTAATCAATTAAAACAATGCTTTGAATGTAGTAACATGCCTTAGAGAATTCCCTCAATTCCTTACAAGATATACACTCTATTTTCACTCAGATTTTCTAACTCCACACCCTACACTAGTCATATGTGAGAAGATTGATGTAGATATGAAAACGAATGCTCACATATATGTTTCACAAAGAACGCAATTTCTAGAGTTAAGAAGCATGTTTAGATATGATCTCATGAATGGAATGCTACTACTTAGATGCGAGAACCAGTGACACCATATGCTCATACCAAATTCAAACTCCACAAATTGAAACACATAACACTCAAGGTAGAAGTTAAGGGTTGTAATGGGGCTTAGGTTGTTGGTTAACAAGGAAAGGATAGGGAAAACAAACGTTCTTCAAGCAATAGTAAGCAAAGCAATGAAATTGAGACTTAGAATTCACTTAGATTGCAGAAATTAACTTTAAAACACAAGGGGAAGACTTAAACAACTCCTTAGGGCCGAATTCATTGTTTTGGACCCTTACTTCAACAAACAATACTTTGGAACTCTTTTTCTTTTTTTTTTTCAAACTGTTCATATTTTTTTTTTCTTCAATTTTTCTTTTTCCACAATTTTTTTTTTCTTTTCTTTTCTTTGCCGTGCCTATGGCACACAATTCCTCATGAAAAACACTTCCCCCACACTTATTTTCTGCCAACATAAATCAAAAGGGAATTCAATTTGAATCATGCTTTACTATGCTTTAAGAACAAGGTATGGATGGTCCTAAACTAGGCTAGGTGAGGTTAATGTGGTTTAACAAAGAAAAGGCTAAACAAGGCTCAATGGGGTTAAAACCTACAAAACATAATGACATAGGGGATTCATGGCTTTTTGGCTAAGGTGGTGGTCACTACACAACTTCATCTTGAATATGTGTTATGCAAATCAATAACATGCTTTGAATGAAATGGGCATGAGTTCTAGCATTTGGAACTAAATGATGAAACGCCTTCTAAGTAGCAACCAAGCAAAGAATAATGAGATCATGCAACGACTTAGAAAACAAAGAATGCACAGATTTTAACTCTCCCAAATAAACATTTAGGCTCAAGTCTCACAAGGTTGTAGCGTTAGTTTGAGTTCCTTCCTTCAAGCATGTTACAAAAACTGATTTTTTCTTTTATGATTGCATGTGAATTCATAAGTTATAACCACAACTAAGCATAACAAAGAGTAAATCAAACTTTCATCCATGTTAGTCACTTTCTTTAACAGTCATGCACTTAAAAACCAAATCCTCATCATTGTGTTGGAAGGTACCCTAAGACACGAACAAACACACAAAAACAACTCTTTTTGGGTTTTTAAAACAAATTTTTCAAATTTTTATGTAATTTTCGGATTTTTACTTCAAAACACACTAAAACACATCAAAACTGCTCAAAAACACTTAAAAACAGCAAGGAACAAGTCTTCAAGTTTAGGGTGATAAAATCCCACGAATTTGCATCTAAAACACTTAGTTACCCCCCCACACTTAAATCAAACATTGTCCTCAATGTTTCAAGCATAAAATCACACTAAACAAAAAGAAACACACAAACAGCAACTAAAACAACTAAATAGGCAGATTCGAAATAAACAACAAAGTGAAGAGTTTAGGAACGCAAATCTGGAATTGGAGTGATTCCTTGGGCTTCCTTTGTTGAATTGCATGGGTTGCCTCCCAAGTAGCGCTTTCTTTTACGTCGTACAGCCGGACGAAAAACATGATCATGCCCCATTGGAGCCCACGTCACTCTCATACATTGCATCTTTGAACGGTAATGGATAGTGATGTTTGTTGATGGGTGCGTTGTGTTGCCTAAGGTTCATGTACATGCGCCCACCATCGGGGATTTGCTTGGGTACCTGCACCATAGAAGGGAACCACCTATCAACTTTAATGGGAATTGGATTTGGATTAGGTGGCTTACCTATGTGATGTGATGAAGTGGCAGCAAGGTACACGTTCTTCCCCATGGTGCCTTCGGCCACTGTGAGCACTTTGAGGGCAGTGGCCGTATGGGCCTTGTACTCCACTCCAATTCCCTCGTCTTGCATGGTTCTTGACGCATCCTTTGTGCTTGGTGCTGAACGGTCCGGGCCTATCTTTTCAAGTTTATCAATGGCACAACAAGAATGAACAACATTAGGAGTCTCAATGGATTCAGAAATTTTAAAACTAATCATGTCACCACCAAATGCCATAGTTACTAATCCTTTGGCCACATCAACCTTCGTTTGAGCCGTTTTCATAAATGGCCTTCCAAGGAGGATGGGCAACGAAGGGGCATGGTCCGATTCATCCATTTCGAGGACATAGAAATCCACTGGGAAGACTAAACGATCAACCTGCACTAAAACGTCTTCCAAAACTCCCTTTGGATAAGCGTTAGATCTATCAGCCAATTGTATGATTACACCATCATGTTTAAGTGCTCCTAGATTCATAGATGCATAAACAGAATATGGCATAACATTAATAGATGCTCCTAAATCTAGCATGGCAGATTTGAAACGGGTATTACCAATGACACACGGAATTGTAAAACTCCCCAGATCTTTGCATTTAGGGGGTAGTTTGCGTTGCAAGATGGCGGAGACATTCTCGCTTACATGTACCACTTCTTTATCCCGGACACGTTTCTTGGTTGTACAAAGCTTCTTTAAACACTTGGCATACTTCGGGATTTGCTTTATGGCATCAAGGAGGGGAATGTTGACATGCACCTTTCTAAATGTCTCTAGAACATCTTTTTCCTCCTCTTCGTTCTTTGATTGCAAAAATCTGCTAGGAAAGGGGACATTCAAAGGAAAAACATTAGTAGGAACCGAATTTGACACATTCTTACCTTTATTGGCCGATTTGGACAGATTGGGGACATTAGAAGCTTGCGGCAAAGATGGAACCTCCCTTGCCGTGGGCATGCTTGATTCCTCCTCTTCAATTTGCACATTTACATCACTTTGGGGACCTGTTTGTGATGGTGTAGAACCTGCCCCAATCTCTTTTCCACTCCTTAGCATGATTGCATTTGCGCTATCGAAACCTCCCTTTGGATTTGGAATGGTGGAACTAGGGAGTTGTCCGGGATCTCGAAACTTACCTACAAACTCAGCAATCTGCCCAATTTGTTTCTCAAGTTGATCCACCCTTTTGTCTTGGTTTTGCATAGCTCTAGCTTGATCTTCCTGCCCATTAGACAACTTAGTTAGTATCTTAAGAAGTGCATCATTGTCAAGAGACGTACCTGAGGCACTTGGGCCGGATTGGGCTTGATTTTGGGGTGGGCCGTAGGTTTTGGGAAAGAACCCCGGGGGTTGTTGCCTAAAGCCTCCTTGATTTTGAGGTTGTTGGGGATCCCTCCACTTGAAATTTGGGTGGTCTCGCCACCCCGGATTATACGTGTTGGAGTATGGATCATGTCTTGACTGATTTTGGCTTTGAAACCCAATGGCATTCGCACTCTCCCAACCGCCATTCTCGATGAGTTGAGGACATTTTTCGGAGACATGTCCTTGGATAGAACATACGCCACATACCACAGGTCCTTGCATCTTCATTCCCTCGGCCATCTGTGAAACAATAGAAGTAAGATTAGCCAATTGTGAATGAAGATCGGAAGTCGCACTTACCTCATGTACTTGGTGCCGTCAGGGTCCTCTTTGGCCTACACCCTCGTACTGTTGAGCGTTCAACGCTCTATTAGCAATCAAGACCTTGGCAGCCATGGGTGTTTTATCCACCAATGCTCCCCCCGCCAAAGCATCAAGCATTTGATGTTCTAGAGGTAGTAGGCCCTCGTAGCAATATTGCAAGAGCAATTCCTCCTTCATCTGATGCTGTGGACAAGAAGCAACAAGTGATTTAAATCGTTCATAATATGTAGGAAAAGACTCACCTTCTTCTTGCTGAATTCCGCTTATCTTTTTGCGTAGGAGGATGATGCGAGAAGTTGGAAAGAACTTCTCCAAGTACGCTCTCTTCATACTCTCCCAAGAAGTGACAGTGCCGGGAGCTAACTCGTATAACCAATCCTTGGCTTTATCCATCAAAGAGAATGGAAAAGCCTTCATCTTCAAGATATTTCCGTCAACATTGACGGGAGTCATACTAGAGCAAACTACTTCAAATTCTTTCAAATGCTTGTTAGGATCTTCCATGGACAAGCCATGGTATTTAGGAATATGATGAAGCAAACTTGACTTTAATTCAAACTCATCCGTCTTACCTTGGGCAGCCACGGGGTATTGGATGCACAAGGGTGCGGCATTATCCAAACCCGAGGCGGAAAGCTCCTTGAGTGTACGATTGTCCATGGCCATGCCTTGGACTTCTTCAAATATCCCTGCCGTGGCTTCTTCCTCCTCTTCTTGTACGTTTTCTTCAAGGTCAGATTCGGAATCGGGTGGATGATGTTCTTGCTGGTTTCTAACTCTTCTCAACTTCCTCTCAAAATCGTCGTCAAAATCCAAGATGTTTGCACGAATCGGTTGAGAGCTTCTAGTCATACATTAGTACCTAAGAAACAAGAAACAAAATTAGGTCAGAAACTTAAACAAAGTCAGAAACAAGGTGAAATAAAAGAAACAAAAACAATCCAAGGGATTAGGAAATTTGCTAATCCCCGGAAACGGCGCCAAAAATTTGATGCGAAATAGATAAGCACACAAATTAAACCCTCTTTTTGTCAAATTGTAGTAGAGATGTAAGTAGGGATCGTTCTAGACCGGGGATTAGGAGGGATTGCTAAACACTTGGAAACTGACTTAAAAACTCAAAAACAAAGTTTAAACCACTAAACTAGACTCAAAGAATGCAAAACTAAAGGTGAAAACACTTAAACAAACCTAAGACTCAAAACAGCAACCTAATGACTCAAAACTGCCTAAAAACCACTTTCTGGGCAGTTTTGAGAACCTAACAAGAACTTGGACGAATTTGAGTGAAAACTTGAATCATAACACTTTCTAACTAATCTAAGATTTCAAAACAAAGGGGGATTGGTTTTGGACGAAAATTGAAAACAAAACAGAAACTTTAAACTAAACAGATTGTAGAACGTTTTGAATAAAAAGGATCGATAAAAGGCTTGTTAGGAGGTTCTTCTCCACACATGTCACACTTGCAAACAAAACGATTTTCAGTTGTTCTTCCAATAAATTATGAATACTCAACACCCCAAATTAACCGTGAATTGCACTAATTAACCCTCAGTTTTTCCACGAGTTATTGAGTTGGATGATTGCATACGACAACCCAAAGCATTCCCTACAAGTTCCCTACATGAATTGCATAATAGAGATACAAGCAAGAATCATTAAGTTCTATGAAAAACATAAGCATTGACGAAGCATTCGTTATTATGAATTGCATGAAACTTATGCCAAGAATTCATTCAACGCGATCGTTTTCAAGCGACCTTCACTACTTGTGATTATAAGATTGTAACTATTAGGTGAAACTTCCTCATAATCTAGCATCATATTCATGCATGAAAACTAAGTGTGCACTCTCAATCAACATACACAAATAAGTTATCAATCAAATAGATGAACGAATTGAATCCACAACTTATGAAATAACAACTGAATGTAATCAAATCATATTGCAAGCATGTATATGGTTTCGAATCACCCCCTAACTAAGAGGGGTTTAGTTCCTCATACTCGCAAAGCAAAGATACATAAATTTAGAAATTAAAACCCAAAGAAAGAAAACACCTAGAAGACTCCAACTTGGCAGCAAGATCATCAATGATTTCCCTTTCCTCCTTGCTGCGGCAGAGAAGTTTAGAACAGGTTTTGGGTGGTATTTAGGGTGTAGAATGGATGGGGAATGGTAGGGAAAGGTTTAGGGTTGATGGGGGTACGGCTAGGGATGATTTTTGGGCAGAATTTTGGGACTTTGGTGATGGGAAGGTGCGGCAGAATGCAAGGGCAGATTTCTGGCGTGAATGATTGTGTATGAGAGGTGGTCGTTATTCGGCCAAGGGAGGTAAAACATATATATATAGGCAGCCAAACCCTAAAGAAATCAGATTAGACAAATGGGCTAGGGTTTAGGTGCGGCTAGGGTTAGGAAATCCACCAAAAACTAGGGTTTCTAGAACATTAGGTGCGGCATGGGCTTAGGGTAAGTAATCAGATTTTTTTCATGTGAACAAGGCCTAGGTGCGGCTGATTAAGTGGGCTAGGGTTAGGGTTAGGTGCGGCATAGGTCCAAGAGGCAAAGATGGGTCATCCAAAAGCCCAAAGCCGAGAATAGAAACTCTCGAAATTGGAAACCTCCAAAAATAGAAACTTCCAACTTTAGAAACTTTGGTTGCCAATTCCGATTTAGGAAAGATCAACCCAAAATGGAAACTTTTAGGCTTAGCTTTCCTACTTCAAGTAGGAAACCTCAAATCTCGAACTCTTCAATTTCAACCCAACCTTGTGTTCCAAGCATGTCCTTTTCATTCCAAGCTCACTTTTTGCTCCAAAAGCTCCAAATTGCATCATTTCATGTAATATGTCCTTTAAACCTGAAAACACATGAAAGTAGCTTAAAAGACTACTTTAACGAAGAAAACATAACAAAGATGCATAAGAACTAGCTAACTAAGGCGCATAAATATGCTCCTATCAAATTCCCCCACACTTAGCTTTTGCTAGTCCTCGAGCAAAACAAACAAAAGAAAGAAAACGAAACGAAACAAACTAACCAAAACAAACCTAAACCTTCCAACGTTTGCCTCAGGGATTTCCAATGCACATGACATGTTAAAGATTGCTATCCCCACAGATTTGAGTCATCTTTACACAAGCACATACTTAATTAAAGCCACCACTTACTAGTTCACAAGTAATCAATTAAAACAATGCTTTGAATGTAGTAACATGCCTTAGAGAATTCCCTCAATTCCTTACAAGATATACACTCTATTTTCACTCAGATTTTCTAACTCCACACCCTACACTAGTCATATGTGTAAAGTGTGAAAAAGAGTTGAAAGAGTTGAAAGAGTTGAAAGAAAAAAAAATGTGAAAAGTGTGAAAAAGAGTTGAAAGAGCATGAAAATGAGCTCTAAGGTGTTGGTTGTTGAAGAATGGGTCCAAAACAGTGAATTTGACCCTAAGTGTTGCATGAATTTCCCCTTTCAGTTTAAAAGTTGATTTTTGCATTCAAAAGTGAATTCTAAGTGTCAATTTCATTGCTTTGCTTACTATTGTTTTAAGAACGTTTGTTTACCCTTCACCTTTCTTTGTTAGCCAATACCCCAAGCCCCGTTACAACCCTTAACTTCTATCTTGAGTGTTGTGTATTTCAATTTGTGGAGTTTGGGATTGGTATGAGCATATGGTGTCACTGGTTCTCGCGTCTAAGTAGTAGCATTCCTTTCATGAGATCATATACATGCTTATTAAATTCAGAAAAAGCTTTCCTTGTTATAACATATGTGAGCATTCGTTTTCATATTTACATCAATCTTCTCACATATAACTAGTATAGGGTGTGTAGTCAGAGAATCTGTGTGAAAATTGAGTGCATATCTAGTGAGGAATTGAGCAAATTCTCTAAGGCATGTTACTAAAGTCAAAATCATGTTTTAATTGGTTAAATGTGAACTAGTACGTGGTGACTATGATTAAGTGTGTGCTTAAGTGTAAAGATGGCTAAAATCTGTGGGAATGATGATTTTTAATATGTCATGTGCATTGGAAATCCCTGAGGCAAACGTTGGAAGGTTTAGGTTGTTTTTGTTTGTTTTGTTTCATTTTGTTTTTCTTTTGTTTCTTTGTTTTGCTCGAGGACTAGCAAAAGCTAAGTGTGGGGGAATTTGATAGGAGCATATTTATGCGCCTTAGTTAGCTAGTTCTTATGCATTTTCGTTATGTTTTCTTAGTTAAAGTAGTCTTTTGAGCTACTTTCATGTGTTTTCAGGCTTAAAGGGCATATGACATAAAAGGATGCAAATTGGAGCCTTTTGGAGCAAAATGGAGCTTAGATTGGAAAGTACATGCGTGGAGCACAAGGAATGGACGAGTTTGAAGGGCAAAGGAGCTTAAGAAATGAAGAAATGAATGTGAAGAACAAAGAATTCAGAATTAGAAACCAAAGTTTCTAAAGTTGGAAGTTTCTATTCTTGGAGGTTTCCATTTTCGAGAGTTTCTATTCTTGGTTTTGGGCTTTCTAGAAGCCCTATCTACAAACCCTAACCCTAGCCCACTAATTTGCCGCACCTAGGCCTTTAAAATTTCTGATTTCCTTGCCTTGCAAGGCATTCTAGAAGCCTAAACCCTAGCCCACTAAACCAGCCGAACCCTAGGCCTTTTCCCTTGCAAATTCTGATTGTTTTAACCTATTTTCTGGTGGATTTGGGTTTCTAGAAACCCTAATCTGATTGCTAGGGTTTTTAAGTGCCTATATATACTCCCTTAAACCTCTTGGCCGAACCACCACTCTCCATATTCAGAAATTCGTCCAAAACCCTATATTCAACCTTGCCGCACCATCCTCTTCCCCAAACCATTCCTACATCCTTCCATAACCATTCATCCACCTTGTGCAGCCACTAAAGGAGGAGAAAGAAGGAGTGCCGTGCAGTCCAAAGGAAGGAGAAGCCTTGCACATGCAATCTGCCATTAGTGGAGTGTTTGGAGTTCTTTCTTTCTTTGTTTCTGTTTTCATGTTTAATTTAAATTGTTGTTCAATTATGTTAGACATGTGGAACTAATTTCTTTTTAGTTAGAGGTGAATTTGAAGCCATGGACATATGTTTTATATGATTTGATTTCTTCCAATTATGATTTCAGAAATTGTGAATGTGATTTACTTATCTATTTGATTGATAACTTGTTTATGTATGTGGGTTGAGGGTCGACACTTAATTTGCATGCCTAAACTTGATGCTAGGATATAAGGGAATTTCACCTAATCGTTATTAACTTATATTCATAAGTAGTGAAAGTCGCTAGTCACGATTGTGTTAAGTAAATCCTAGGCAAGAGTAACATGCGTATCCCATAGTTATGAATGCCTCGTCAATGCTTATGATGTCCATTGAACTTAATGATCTTTGATATGTGTCTCTATCATGCGTATTCCATAGTTAGGGTCCTTGATAAGAATAATTTGGTTGTAATGCGTATTCCATTCAATTCAATGAATCTAGGGAAATCTGAGAATTAATTGGTGCAATCTAGTTAATTTGGGGCATTGTCATTCATGATTTGTTGAAAGAGTAATTGGAGATTGAGTTGTATGCATATGTTCATGTGTGGATAAGGAACCCTCTAACTAGCTTCTCACCATTCTATTTAATCACAATCTGTTTTGCTTTACATTTGTTTTTAAAGTTTGAGTTTTAAAGTTTTAATTTCGTCAAAATCATTCCCCCATCTATTTTAAAGTGTTAGATTAGTTAGAAATCCATTTAGTTGTGTTTCTAAGTGTTTTGAGTCAAGTCATAGTCCAAATTCGTCCAAAGTAGTGTAGGTGCTCAAAACTGCCCAGAAAGTGGTTTTTAGGCAGTTTTGAGCCTTCTAGTTGCTGTTTTGAGTTTTTAGTTTGTTTAGGTGTTTTAAACCCTACTTTTGCATTAATTGAGTCTAGTTTAGTGTTCTACATTATATTTTTATGTTCTTGAGTCAGTTTTACATTGATTAGCATCCCTAGTTAATCCCCGGTTAGAACGATCCCTATTTGCTCATATACTACAATTGTCATCCATAGGGTTTAATTTGTGTGTCAAGTTAATTTTCACATCAACAGTCATGTAATTAAAGACCAAATCCTCATCATTGTGTTGGAAGGTACCCTAAGACACAAAATAAACAAACAAAAACAACTCTTTTTGGGTTTTTCAAAACTATTTTTTCAAATTTTTATGAAATTTTCGGATTTTTATGTCAAAACATACTGAAACACTCCAAAACAGCTTAAAAACACTTAAACAGCAAGGAACAACATTAGAAGTAATGGGTGATAATTTTCTACGAATTTTCATGCAAAACAGTAGTTACCAATTCCCCCACACTTAAATCGAACATTGTCCTCAATGTTTCAAGCATATACTCACACCAAAAACAAGCAAATAACAAACGACAAATAAACATGACAAATATGGCAAAGTAAAAACCAGACAGAGTAGAGTTTAAGAACGCAAATCTGGTTTTGGAGATAGTTGATCTTGTTGACTTTCCACAGCTTTGATCTTGAACTGAATTGGAATTGTACGGCGAAGCTTTGCTCTTTGGCGATGTTGCAATTCCTTATTTGTTCTCCAAGCAGATGTGGCAGCTTCTCTAGTTCTTCATCTCAGACTCCTTCTGCTGGGTTGATTGTGCAAGCTGCATTCTTCTCTGCTTGTTTCTTCTGCACGACGGGCAGGCACGAGGGAGAGGTGTTGGTCTGTTTCTTTCTTCAATCTTTCCAAGTCATAACGAGGATGAAAAGTTGCTGTTTAAGGAGGAATGGTTAAGTGAGGCTGAAAGTTGGGTGAGGCTGCTTCACTTTGAAGTTCAACATTTATAGAATTTTCTTAATGGCTAGGAAGGCATTGTTCCATTACTCGCGTCGGCCAGCCTGGGATAATTTAACAGTAGTTTTCACGTGCATTCTGCTTCTCCAGAAATTTTCGACAGATTGTGCGTGATTTACGCAACACAGATGTGCAATTTGACAGATGCTCACACGTCTCGATAAAGCAGAGGCCTGATAGGAGCATATTTATACGACTTAGTTGGCTTGTTCTTAAGCATTTATGTTGTTTTTCTTTAGTTATTTTAGTGTTTAAAGTCATTTTCGAGCAATTTCAGGTTTAGAGACGAAGTATGCAAAGAAGTGCAAAATGGAGCATTTTAGAGCAAAATTGAGCTGGAATGGAGTGTATGCTAATGGAGCACAAGGAATGGACAAGTTTGAAGGTCAAAGGAGCTTAAGAAATGAAGAAATGAAAGTGAAGAACAAAGAATTCAGATTTGGAAACCAAAGTTTCTAAAGTTGGAAGTTTCTATTCTTGGAGGTTTCCATTTTCGAGAGTTTTTATTCTTGGCTTTGGGCTTTTAGATGACCTAAACCCTAATTACTTGTGGACCCTAACCCTAGCCGCATCTAGGCCTCTAGAATATCTGATTTCCTTGCCTTGCAGGGCATTCTAGAAGGCCCATCTCTAAACCCTAACCATAGCCGCACCTTAGGCCTTATTCCCACTAAAAATCTGATTGTTTTAACCTAATTTCTGGTGGATTTGGGCTTCTAGAAACCCTAATCTGATTGCTAGGGTTTTGAAGTGCCTATATATACTCATTAAACCCTTTTGGCCGGAGATATCACCTCCCATATACATCATTCACGTCAGAAACAAAGAGGCTCTCTTTGCCGCACCTTTCCACCACCATATTCCATATTTTCTGCCCAAAATCATCCCTAGCCGCACCACCCATCAACCCTACACCTTTCCACACCATTCCCCATCCATTCTACACCATAAATACCACCCAAAACCTGTTCTAAAGTTCTCTGCCGTAGCAAGGAGGAAGGAGAATTCTTGGATGCGCTTGCTGCCAAGTTGGAGCGTTCTAGGTGTTTTCTTTCTTTGGATTTTAATTTCTAAATTTATGTATCTTTGCTTTGCGAGTATGAGGAACTAAACCCCCCCTTGGCTAGGGGGGGGATTCGAAACCATGTTTATGCTTGCTATATGATTTGATTACTTCTAATTGCGTTTCATAAGTTGTGAATTCAATTTACTTATCTACAAGAATTAAAACTGATTTGTGTATGTTGGTTGAGGGTCGACACTTAATTTGCATGCATGAATTTGATGCTAGGATATAAGGAAATTTCACCTAATCGTTATGGACTTATATTCATAAGTAGTAAAGGTTGATGATCTCAATCGCGTTAAGTAAATTCTTGGCATAAGTTTCATGCAATCATAGTAACAAGTGCTTCGTCAATGCTTATGGTTTTCATAGAACTTAATGATTCTTGCTTGTATCTCTATTATGCAATCATGTAGGGGACTTGTGGGGAATGCTTTGGGTTGTCGTATGCAATCATCCAATTCAATAACATTAGGAAAATCTGAAGGTTAATTTAAGCGGACCTAATTAACTTGGGGCGTTGAGAATTCATGGGTTATTGAAAAGCAATTGGAAATCGTTTTGAATGCAAGTATAACATGTGTGGAGATGAACCCCTTAGCTAGCTTTCTATGCATTCAATTCAATCAAATTCGTTTTAAAATCTGTTTTGATTTACAAGTTTATGTTTTGTTTTCAATTTCGTAAAAACCAAATCCCCCTTTGTTTTCAAGTGTCAAATTAGTTAGAGAGTGTGTTAGTTTGTGTTTTTAAGTGTTTTGAGTCAAGTTAAAACCTATTTTCGTCAAAATCTTGTTTAGAGTTCAAAACTGCCTAGAAAGTGGTTTTAAGGCAGTTTTGAGTGTTTTTGTGTTATTTTGAGTCTTTTGGTTTGTTTTGGTGTTTTAAGTTATAGTTTTACATTCTTTGAGTCTAGTTTAGTGTTTTAAACTTTGTTTTTACGTTTTTGAGTCAGTTTTCAAGTGATTTAGCAATCCCTCCTAATCCCCGGCCTAGAACGATCCCTACTTACATACTTACTACAATTGATAAAAAGAGGGTTAATTTGAGTGCTAGTTAATATCATATCAAATTTTGGCGCCGTTGCCGGGGATTAGCAACTTTGCTAATCCCTTGGATTGTTATTTTTGTTTTTCTGATTAGATCAGATTCTTATGTTATTTTGTTTCTTGTTTTAGGTACTTGTTTATGACTCGGAGTTCTAATCCGGTTCACGAACATATTTTAAGACTTTGACGACGATTTTGAGCGTGAGTTGAGACGAAAAAGGAAGAACCCGGAACCTAGTGAATCAAGTGCAAGTTCCGAGTCCGTTTCTGAATTTGAAGAGGAAGTGGAAGACATGGCAGCGGACAACCGAACGATCAAGGAGCTTTCCGCTTCGGGATTGGATAATGCCGCACCTCTATGTATCCAATACCCTAGGGCGGCTCCGGACAAAACTGCCGAGTTCGAATTGAAGTCAAGCTTGTTACATCACATTCCGAAGTACCATGGGCTGTCCATGGAAGATCCGAACAAGCACTTGAAGGAGTTTGAAGTCGTTTGCTCAAGCATGACTCCGGTGAACGTGGATGAGAGTATCTTGAAGATGAAGGCCTTTCCCTTTTCTCTCCTAGAGAAGGCGAAAGATTGGTTGTACGAATTGGCTCCCGGAACTGTCACATCATGGGAGAGCATGAAACGAGCTTTCTTAGAGAAGTTTTTCCCAACTTCACGAGTCATCCTCCTACGCAAAAGGATAAGTGGCATTTAACAAGATGAAGGTGAATCCTTTCCTACGTATTATGAACGTTTTAAATCTCTTGTTGCTTCATGTCCACATCATCAAATGAAGGAGGAACTACTTCTACGAGGGACTTCTACAATTGAACGTCAAATGCTAGATGCCTCAGTGGGAGGAGCATTGGTGGACAAGACCCCTACGGCTGCAAAGATGTTGATTGCTAATCGAGCATTGAACGCTCAACAATACGAAGGTGTTGGACAAAGGAGCATGCCACGGCAACATCAAGTCAATGAGGTAAGTGCCATAACCAAACTTCAAAATCAAATGGCTAACCTTACTACGTTGCTTTCTCAGGTGGTGGAAGGTCCAAAAGTCAAACCCGTAGCTTCTTGTGGCGTATGCTCCATGCAAAACCACAATACGGACAAGTGCCCACAATTGATCGAGAATGGAGGGTGGGAGACACTCAATGCCGTGGGATATGGCAACCAATACCAATCACGTGGTGATCCGTTTTCCAATACTTACAATCCCGGTTGGCGTGATCATCTGAATTTCAAATGGCGAGACCCCCAACAAGGCCAACAACAAAGCGGATTTTGGCAACAACCCCCGGGTTTCTATCAAAAGCCGTTGGCACCACCACAAGCCCAAGCACAACCTGCCCAAAGCAATACAGGTGATTCAAGTGATAATGATAAGATTTTTCAATTACTTACTACTTTGACGCAGGAAGTCCAAACTCAAAACAAAGAGAGGCAAATCCAAGACAAGAGGGTGGACAACTTGGAGAAGCAAGTGGGACAAATTGCCGAGTTCATGGGGCAATTTCGTGAGCAAGGAAGGTTGCCTAGCTCAACAGTGATCAATCCGAAAGGTGGATTCGAATCTGCAAAAGCTATGCATTTGCGAAGTGGAAAGCAAGTCGGATCTGACCTCAAACCATCCAAGTCTTGTTCCAACGAGGAGGAAGAGTTGAGAATTGAAGAGGAGGAGCAAAGGCCACTCACGGCCAAGGTGGAACCAACAATGCCGCAACCACCCAAGCATTCCAATTCGGCCACCATAGGTAAGGAAGGTCCAATTCAAGTTAATTCTAATGTCATTCCTCCGAATGTACCGTTTCCTAGCAGATTTTTGCAAGCCAAGAACGAAGAAGAGGAGAAAGACGTTCTCGAGACGTTTAGGAAGGTGCTGATAGGAGCATATTTATGCGCCTTAGTTAGCTAGTTCTGATGCATCTTTATTATGTTTTCTTCGTTAAAGTAGTCTTTTAAGCTACTTTCATGTGTTTTCAAGTTTAAAGGACATATTACATGAAATGATGCAATTTGGAGCTTTTGGAGCAAAAAGTGAGCTTGGAATGAAAAGGACATGCTTGGAACACAAGGTTGGGATGAAATTGAAGAGTTCGAGATTTGAGGTTTCCTACTTGAAGTAGGAAAGCTAAGCCTAAAAGTTTCCATTTTGGGTTGATCTTTCCTAAATCGGAATTGGCAACCAAAGTTTCTAAAGTTGGAAGTTTCTATTCTTGGAGGTTTCCATTTTCGTGAGTTTCTATTCTCGGCTTTGGGCTTTTAGATGACTTAAACCCTAATTCCTTGTGAACCCTAAGTCCATGCCGCATCCTAGGGCCTAATCATTCAATTTCTGCCATGTTAAACCCTAATCCATTTCTCCTAAGCCCATGCCGCACCTAATGTTCTAGAAACCCAATTTTCTGGTGGATTTCCAACCCTAGCCGCACCTAACCCTAGCCCATTGTCTAATCTGATTTCTTTAGGGTGTAGGTGCCTATATATATGTGTTTTACATCCTTTGGCCGATCCTCTCCCATTCTACAAATCAGAAATTCATCCAACCTTATTTCCCCACCTTGCCGCAGCCATCATCACCCTTAGAACCCCTAGCCGCCACTCCTCCATACAAACCAGCCACTTCCCATCCTTGCCGCAGCCTTCATCCACCTCTAGCCACCATTCTACACTTCCATCCACCACCCACACTCCTTGCCGCACCACCACACCATCCTAATTCCCTTCTAAAACCAAAATCACACCCAAAAACACCCTAAACCCTCTCTGCCGCAGCAAGGAGAAGAAGAAAGAGGAGCTTGAAGTCAGAAATTCAAAGTGGAATTCTTGGGCGTTTTAGGTGTAATCTTTCTTATGTCTTCGATGTTTCAATTCAATAAACTTTATGTTGTGAGTATGAGGAACTAAACCCCCATAGTTGGGGGGTAATTCGAAACCATGTACATGCTTGCAATTTGATTCGATTACATTCAGTTGTTATTTCATAAGTTGTGGATTCAATTCGTTCATCTATTTGATTGCTAACTTATTTGTGTATGTTGATTGAGAGTGCACGCTTAGTTTTCATGCATGAATATGATGCTAGATTATGAGGGAGTTTCACCTAATAGTTACAATCTTATAATCACAAGTAGTGAAGATCGCTTGAAAACGATCGCGTTGAATGAATTCTTAGCATAAGTTTCATGCAATTCATAGTAACAAATGCTTCGTCAATGCTTATGTTTTTCATAGAACGTAATGATTCTTGCTTGTATCTCTATTATGCAATTCATGTAGGGAACTCGTAGGGAATGTTTTAGGTTGTCGTATGCAATAATCCAACTTAATAACTTGTGGAAAAACTGAGAGTTAATTAGTGCAATTCACGGTTAATTTGGGGCGTTGAGTATTCATAATTTATTGGAAGAACAACTGAGAATCGTTTTGTTTGCAAGTGTGACATGTGTGGAGAAGAACCTCCTAACTAGCCTTCTACCCATCTCTTTCACTAAAATCGTTTTTACAATCTGCCCTATTTCCAATCTGTTTTCTTTATTTTAATTTTCGTCAAAACAAAATCCCCCTTTAATTTGAAGTCTTAGATTAGTTAGAAAGTGTTTTGATTTGTGTTTCTAAGTATTTCGATTCAAGTTTTCATCAATTTTCGTCCAAATTAGTATAGGTGCTCAAAACTGCCCAGAAAGTGGTTTTTAGGCAGTTTTGAGCCTTCTAGTTGCTGTTTTGAGTTTTAGGTTTGTTTAAGTGTTTTAACCTTTAGTTTTACATTCTTTGAGTCTAGTTTAGTGGTTTAAACTTTGTTTTTGAGTTTTTAAGTCAGTTTCCAAGTGTTTAGCAATCCCTCCTAATCCCCGGTCTAGAACGATCCCTACTTACATCTCTACTACAATTTGACAAAAGAGGGTTTAATTTGTGTGCTTATATATTTCGCATCAAATTTTTGGCGCCGTTGCCGGGGATTAGCAAATTTGCTAATCCCTTGGATTGTTTTTGTTTCTTTTATTTCACTTTGTTTCTGACTTTGTTTAAGTTTCTGACCTAATTTTGTTTCTTGTTTCTTAGGTACTAATGTATGACTAGAAGCTCTCAACCGATTCGTGCAAACATCTTGGATTTTGACGACGATTTTGAGAGGAAGTTAAGAAGAGCTAGAAACCAGCAAGAACACCATCCACCCAATTCCGAATCTGACCTTGAAGAAAACGTACAAGAAGAGGAGGAGGAAGCCATGATGTGAAAATTAACTTGACACACAAATTAAACCCTATGGATGACAATTGTAGTATATGAGCAAATAGGGATCGTTCTAACCGGGGATTAACTAGGGATGCTAATCAATGTAAAACTGACTCAAGAACATAAAAATATAATGTAGAACACTAAACTAGACTCAATTAATGCAAAACTAGGGTTTAAAACACCTAAACAAACTAAAAACTCAAAACAGCAACTAGAAGGCTCAAAACTGCCTAAAAACCACTTTCTGGGCAGTTTTGAGCACCTACACTACTTTGGACGAATTTGGACTATGACTTGACTCAAAACACTTAGAAACACAACTAAATGGATTTCTAACTAATCTAACACTTTAAAATAGATGGGGGAATGATTTTGACGAAATTAAAACTTTAAAACTCAAACTTTAAAAACAAATGTAAAGCAAAACAGATTGTGATTAAATAGAATGGTGAGAAGCTAGTTAGAGGGTTCCTTATCCACACATGAACATATGCATACAACTCAATCTCCAATTACTCTTTCAACAAATCATGAATGACAATGCCCCAAATTAACTAGATTGCACCAATTAATTCTCAGATGTCCCTAGATTCATTGAATTGAATGGAATACGCATTACAACCAAATTATTCTTATCAAGGACCCTAACTATGGAATACGCATGATAGAGACACATATCAAAGATCATTAAGTTCAATGGACATCATAAGCATTGACGAGGCATTCATAACTATGGGATACGCATGTTACTCTTGCCTAGGATTTACTTAACACAATCGTGACTAGCGACTTTCACTACTTATGAATATAAGTTAATAACGATTAGGTGAAATTCCCTTATACCCTAGCATCAAGTTTAAGCATGCAAATTAAGTGTCGACCCTCAACCCACATACATAAACAAGTTATCAATCAAATAGATAAGTAAATCACATTCACAATTTCTGAAATCATAATTGGAAGAAATCAAATCATATAAAACATATGTCCATGGCTTGAAATTCACCTCTAACTAAAAAGAAATTAGTTCCACATGTCTAACATAATTGAACAACAATTTAAATTAAACATGAAAACAGAAACAAAGAAAGAAAGAACTCCAAACACTCCACTAATGGCAGATTGCATGTGCAAGGCTTCTCCTTCCTTTGGACTGCACGACACTCCTTTCTCCTCCTTTAGTGGCTGCACAAGGTGGATGAATGGTTATGGAAGGATGTAGGAATGGTTTGGGGAAGAGGATGGTGCGGCAAGGTTGAATTTGGGCAGAAAGTTGGGAGTTTGGGGATGGAAGGCTGCGGCAAGGTGGGAAATAGGGTTTTGGACGAATTTCTGAATATGGAGAGGGTGGTCTTCGGCCAAGGGAGGTAAAACACATATATATAGGCAGCCAAACCCTAAAGAAATCAGGTTAGACAAATGGGCTAGGGTTTAGGTGCGGCTAGGGTTAAGAAATCCACCAAAAACTAGGGTTTCTAGAACATTAGGTGCGGCATGGGCTTAGGGTAAGTAATCAGATTTTTTTCATGTGAACAAGGCCTAGGTGCGGCTGATTAAGTGGGCTAGGGTTAGGGTTAGGTGCGGCATAGGTCCAAGAGGCAAAGATGGGTCATCCAAAAGCCCAAAGCCAAGAATAGAAACTCTCGAAAATGGAAACCTCCAAGAATAGAAACTTCCAACTTTAGAAACTTTAGTTGCCAATTCCGACTTCTTTGTTCTTTACTTTCATTTCTTCATTTCTTAAGCTCCCTCGACCTTCAAACTCGTCCATTCCTTGTTCCAAGCATGTACTTTTCAATCCAAGCTCACTTTTGCTCTAAAATGCTCCATTTTGCCATCTTTTATGTCATATGCCCTTTGAACCTGAAAACACATGAGAGTAGCTCAAAAGACTACTTTAACTAAGAAAACATAACGAAAATGCATAAGAACTAGCTAACTAAGGCGCATAAATATGCTCCTATCAATGAGGCACGAAAAAGAAAAGAAAAAGAAAAATTTCGTGGAAAAAAAGAAAAAAAAAGAACGAAAAAGTTGTGAAAAGAATGAAAAGGAGTTGAAAAGATGTGAAAAAGAGTTCTTAAGTGTTGTTTGTTGAAGGAAGGGTCCAAAACAGTGAATTCGGCCCTAATTGTTGTTGAATCTTCCCTTTGTGTTTAAAAGTTAATTTCTGCATGCTAATGGGAATTCTGAGTACGATTTCATTGTTTTGCTTACTATTGCTTAAAGAACGTTTGTTTTCCCTATCCTTTCGTTGTTAGCCAACTCCCCTAGCCCCGTTACAACCCTTGACTTTAATCTTGAGTGTTATGTGTTTCAATTTGTGGAGTTTAAAATTGGTATGAGCATATGGTGTCACTGGTTCTCGCATCTAAGTAGTAGCATTCCATTCATGAGATTATATCTAAACATGCTTATTAACTCCGAAAAGTGCTTTCTTTGTTATACATATATGTGAGCATTCGTTTTCATATTTACATCAATCTTCTCACATATAACTAGTATAGGGTGTGTAGTCAGAAAATCTGAGTGAAAATTGAGTGCATATCTAGTAAGGAATTGAGCACATTCTCTAAGGCATGTTACTACATTCAAAATCATGTTTTAATTGGTTAAATGTGAACTAGTACGTGGTGACTATGATTAAGTATGTGTTTAAGTGTGAAGATGACTAAAATCTGTGGGAGTGATGATTTTTAACATGTCATGTGCATTGGAAATCCCTGAGGCAAATGTTGGAAGGTTTAGATTGTGTTTTTGTTTTGTTTTGTTTCTTTGTTTTGCTGGAGGACTAGCAAAAGCTAAGTGTGGGGGAATTTGATAGGAGCATATTTATGCGACTTAGTTGGCTTGTTCTTAAGCATTTATGTTGTTTTTCTTTAGTTATTTTAGTGTTTAAAGTCATTTTCGTGCAATTTCAGGTTTAGAGACGAAGTATGCAAAGAAGTGCAAAATGGAGCATTTTAGAGCAAAATTGAGCTGGAATGGAGTGTATGCTAATGGAGCACAAGGAATGGACGAGTTTGAAAGTCAAAGGAGCTTAAGAAATGAAGAAATGAAAGTGAAGAACAAAGAATTCAGATTTGGAAACCAAAGTTTCTAAAGTTGGAAGTTTCTATTCTTGGAGGTTTCCATTTTCGAGAGTTTCTATTCTTGGCTTTGGGCTTTTAGATGACCTAAACCCTAATTCCTTGTGGACCCTAACCCTAGCCGCATCTAGGCCTCTAGAATATCTGATTTCCTTGCCTTGCAAGGCATTCTAGAAGGCCCATCTCTAAACCCTAACCCTAGCCGCACCTTAGGCCTTATTCCCACTAAAAATCTGATTGTTTTAACCTAATTTCTGGTGGATTTGGGCTTCTAGAAACCCTAATCTGATTGCTAGGGTTTTGAAGTGCCTATATATACTCATTAAACCCTTTTGGCCGGAGATATCACCTCCCATATACATCATTCACGTCAAAAACAAAGAGGCTCTCTTTGCCGCACCTTTCCACCACCATATTCCATATTTTCTGCCCAAAATCATCCCTAGTCGCACCACCCATAAACCCTACACCTTTCTATACCATTCCCCATCCATTCTACACCATAAATACCACCCAAAACCTGTTCTAAAGTTCTCTGCCGTAGCAAGGAGGAAGGAGAATTCTTGGATGCGCTTGCTGCCAAGTTGGAGCGTTCTAGGTGTTTTCTTTCTTTGGATTTTAATTTCTAAATTTATGTATCTTTGCTTTGCAAGTATGAGGAACTAAACCCCCCCTTGGCTAGGGGGGGATTCGAAACCATGTTTATGCTTGCTATATGATTTGATTACTTCTAATTGCGTTTCATAAGTTGTGAATTCAATTTACTTATCTACAAGAATTAAAACTGATTTGTGTATGTTGGTTGAGGGTCGACACTTAATTTGCATGCATGAATTTGATGCTAGGATATAAGGAAATTTCACCTAATCGTTATGGACTTATATTCATAAGTAGTAAAGGTTGATGATCTCAATCGCGTTAAGTAAATTCTTGGCATAAGTTTCATGCAATCATAGTAACAAGTGCTTCGTCAATGCTTATGGTTTTCATAGAACTTAATGATTCTTGCTTGTATCTCTATTATGCAATCATGTAGGGGACTTGTGGGGAATGCTTTGGGTTGTCGTATGCAATCATCCAATTCAATAACATTAGGAAAATCTGAAGGTTAATTTAAGCGGACCTAATTAACTTGGGGCGTTGAGAATTCATGGGTTATTGAAAAGCAATTGGAAATCGTTTTGAATGCAAGTATAACATGTGTGGATATGAACCCCTTAGCTAGCTTTCTATGCATTCAATTCAATCAAATTCGTTTTAAAATCTGTTTTGATTTACAAGTTTATGTTTTGTTTTCAATTTCGTAAAAACCAAATCCCCCTTTGTTTTCAAGTGTCAAATTAGTTAGAGAGTGTGTTAGTTTGTGTTTTTAAGTGTTTTGAGTCAAGTTAAAACCTATTTTCGTCAAAATCTTGTTTAGAGTTCAAAACTGCCTAGAAAGTGGTTTTAAGGCAGTTTTGAGTGTTTTTGTGTTATTTTGAGTCTTTTGGTTTGTTTTGGTGTTTTAAGTTATAGTTTTACATTCTTTGAGTCTAGGTTAGTGTTTTAAACTTTGTTTTTACGTTTTTGAGTCAGTTTTCAAGTGATTTAGCAATCCCTCCTAATCCCCGGCCTAGAACGATCCCTACTTACATACTTACTACAATTGATAAAAAGAGGGTTAATTTGAGTGCTAGTTAATATCATATCAAGGCCTCTTTAATATCCGGAATTTGCGCTTCGAGTTCTGAGCTTCGTTAAGGGCAGAGACTGTATGTGACAAGTGCTGACGAGGCTGAGAGAGACAGATGGTTGGAATCGGCGCTTCGACAGACTGCCCGTGATTTTCGTAAAGCTGAGTTGCGTGTGATGTGTGCTGACGAGGCTGAGAAAGCTGACACTCTTCGATATCTGGAATTGGTGGTTTGTGAGCAAGCCTAACTTTTGAGAAAGCTGGCGCCTCTTCGATTTTTGAATGGCTTCTTCGATTTCTGAGCTATCCTCTTCGATTTCTGAAATCCCATCGCGTGCTGATTTTTATAGAGGTATGCAGGACGTTCAAAGCACACTTGAATTTCTGCCTGTAAAAACTCCCGTTTTGCACTTCTACGATCTTGACTTGTCCGATCTCCTCTTTCTTTAACACCTCTGAAAAATGTCTGGCCCTTCCGACCGTCGTTTTGACTTGAACCTTGGTGAAGGAGCAGCCCCTCCTTCTCCAGACAACATATGGCGTCCGTCTTTCATATCCCCTACTGGTCCTCTTACCGTTGGGGATTCGGTGATGAAAAATGACATGACCGCTGCGGTGGTGGCCCGGAACCTTGTCACCCCCAGAGATAACAGACTGCTCTCTAGACGGTCTGATGAATTGGCTGTTAAGGAGTCTCTGGCTCTTAGCGTGCAGTGTGCGGCTTCTGTGTCCAACATGGCCCAACGCCTATTTGCTCGAACCCGTCAAGTTGAATCGTTGGCGGCTGAAGTACTGAGTCTCAAAGAGGAGATTAGAGAACTCAAGCATGAAAATAAACAATTGCACAAACTTGCACACAACTATGCCACAAACATGAAGAGGAAAATTGACCAGCTGCATGAATCTGATGGTCAGATTTTACTTGATCATCGGAGGTTTGTGGGTTTGTTCCAACAGCATTTGCCGTCGTCTTCTGAGGCTGTACCGCGTAGTGACGCTCCAAATGATCAACCTCCGGTACCTCCTCCTTCTGTGGCTCCACCGACTGCTGAGATTCCGCCAACTACTGAGACTTCTCCCAAGCAGCCATTGTGAAGGCTCCCTCTTGTCTTATGCTGTGTTTCTTTATTTCCCAATTTCCTGTTCATTTCCATGAAGTTTAATATTAAAATCCTTTGCATATTTGTTAATGTTTCAAAATAGAAAGTCATACCCCAAAAATAATTAAACACGCAAAAATATTAACAATCAAGCAGAATAAATGGGTTGTCTCCCTTGAAGCGCTTGCTTTAACGTCTTCCAGCCGGACGATACCACATTGATCAACCTTCATGGGAACCCACGGCATGCAGTGGGATATCCTCCACAACATGCTCCACAAAGTGCTCGTAGTACGGCTTCAAGCGATGTCCATTCACCTTGAATTCTTGCCCAGTTCTCAAGCTCTTAATTTGGACTGCACCATGCACAAAAAGATTAGTAACAACAAATGGGCCAACCCACTTGGAACGTAACTTACCAGGGAATAGACGAAGACGGAAGTTGAACAATAACACTTTCTGCCCAATTTCGAAAGTCTTGCCTCGAAGCATCTTATCATGGAATGCCGTGGTCTTCTCTTTGTAAATTCTAGCATTCTCATAAGCTTCATGCCTTATCTCATCAAGTTCACTCAATTGAAGCTTTCGATGAATTCCAGCTTGGTCCACATTCAAATTGAAGGTCTTGATGGCCCAATGAGCTCTATGTTCTAATTCCACGGGAAGATGGCAAGGCTTGCCATACACAAGTCGAAGAGGAGACATACCAATGGGGGTCTTGTAAGCCGTTCGATATGCCCATAGTGCATCATCCAACCGTAAGCTCCAATCTTTTCTATTTGGCCCAACGGTCTTCTCCAAAATCTGTTTGATCTCACGATTAGACACCTCGGCTTGGCCATTGGTTTGGGGGTGGTAAGGTGTGGAAACCTTATACGTCACATGGTACTTCTTGAGTAATGCCCCAATGGTACGGTTGCAAAAATGAGACCCTCCATCACTGATTAGCACCCTAGGCATCCCAAATCTAGAAAAGATATTAGTTTTCACAAAATCTGCCACAACTTTAGAATCGTTAGTTCGAGTGGCTTTTGCTTCCACCCACTTTGAAACATAATCAACGGCAAGTAATATGTAGGTGAAACCAAAAGATGAAGGAAAAGGACCCATAAAATCGATACCCCAAACATCAAAGATTTCAACAACAAAGATGGGTACCTGCGGCATTTGATCTCTTTGGCTAATATTACCTGTCCTTTGGCAGCGATCACATGTTAAACAAAAGGTTCTAGCATCTTTAAACAAAGTAGGCCAATAAAAACCACATTCAAGAACCTTAAAAGCTGTCATTTGGGTGCCAAAGTGACCCCCACATGCATATGTGTGACAAAAACTTAAAAATTGAGTGAAAATTTGATTCATGCACACATCTTCTTATAACCTGATCTGAACAATATTTCCACAAGTATGGGTCAACCCAAACATAAAATCTAGCATCCTTTTTAAGTTTATCACGTTGGAATTTGTTTAGGGTGCTAGGAACTTGTTTAGTCACCAAATAATTCACCAAATCTGCGTACCAAGGAGCACTTACCTGAACGGACAAGAGTTGTTCATCCGGAATGTTTCGGAGAAAGGAAGATCCTCTTCTTCATGCACCAACCTGCTTAGGTGGTCGGCAACAACATTATCACTCCCCTTCTTGTCCTTGATTTCGATGTCAAACTCTTGAAGTAGAAGCATCCAACGAATGAGTCTAGGTTTAGCTTCTTTCTTGGTGAACAAGTACTTCAAGGCTGCATGGTCAGTGAAAACAATAACTTTAGTACCAATTAGATATGATCTAAATTTATCTAAAGCAAATACAACCGCCAAAAGTTCTTTTTCGGTTGTAGAATAATTCAACTGAGCATCATTCAAAGTGCGTGAAGCATAATAAATAACATGTGGCTGTTTATTCTTTCTTTGACCCAAAACAGCTCCAAGTGCATAATCCGATGCATCACACATCAATTCAAAGGGAATGGACCAATCTGGGGGAGTTATGATGGGTGCCGTGGTGAGAAGGTCCTTGAGATGCTTGAATGCCTTCTCACATGCCTCGTTGAACTTAAATGACACATCCTTTTGTAGGAGACGGCATAGGGGCTGTGCAATCTTGAAAAAGTCCTTGATAAATCGTCGGTAGAATCCTGCATGACCAAGGAAAGAACGAACCTCTCTCACCGAAGTGGGAGAGGGTAAGTAGCGTACAAGATCTATTTTAGACTTATCAACTTCAATTCCACGTTCAGAGATTATATGACCCAATTTAACACAAGGTTTGTTTCAACACAACGTTTCAAGATTAAAGTGAGATTATCCAAGCAATTATCAAAGGAATTACCAAACACACTAAAATCATCCATGAATATCTCAATAATCCTCTCAACATAATCAGAAAAGATGCTAACCATACACCTTTGAAACGTGGCAGGAGCATTGCACAAACCGAATGGCATGCGTCGATATGCAAACGTTCCAAAGGGACAATTAAAAGTGGTCTTTTCTTGATCATCCGGGGCAATAAAAATTTGATTATAACTGGAGTATCCATCAAGAAAGCAATAAAAGGAATGACCTGCTAACCTTTCTAGCATTTGATCTAGGAACGGCAATGGGAAGTGATCTTTCCTTGTGGTTGCATTTAGCTTCCTATAATCAATGCACACTCGCCAACCGGTTTGAATTCGAGTGGGCACAAGCTCATTCTCCGCATTCTCGACAACCGTCACTCCAGATTTCTTGGGCACACATTGGATAGGTGAAACCCAACGGCTATCGGAGATGGGATAAATCACCCCACAATCTAAAAGTTTGATTATCTCCTTTTTCACAACTTCCATCATCGGAGGGTTAAAATGGTGTTGAGCTTCTCTAGTTGGTTTGGCCCCCTCCTCAAGAAATATGTGAAGCATACAAGTCGTAGGGCTTATACCTTTAATATCGGCCAATGTACAACCTAGGGTAGATTTGAATTCCTTCAAGACACGCACTAGCTTCTCCTCCTCTTGTGCCGTGAGAGATGAGGAGATGATGGCAGGTAGTGTCTCATTTTCCCCCAAAAAGATGTACTTCAAATGGCTTGGTAGGGGTTTGAGATCAAGTATGGGTGCCTGAACGATGGATGGAAGCAACTTGTTAGTCGAAATGGGAATGGAATCAAAGTTAGGAGACTTACCACCATGCTTAGGTAGTGACTCAAAGGCAGCAACCAACTCAAAAATTTCATCACTAGGAGGCACGGCATGGCCTAGTCCATGTATGCCGTGGGTTACACTAGAATCTGTCCCCTTGGTTGTGAGTTCCATTCCTCGTGTAATGACTTTTTCAAGCGCATCGTCATTCAAATCTTCAAGATATCCCTGCGCCAAAGAGTCAAATATATCAATAGAGAAACATGAATGGTCCTCACTAGGGTACTTAATGGAATCAGAAAGATTAAAATTAACAACTTCCCCATCAAATTCCATGGATAACGTTCCACTATACACGTCAATCTTCGTCCAGGCCGTCTTCATGAATGGTCTTCCAAGGAGGATGGGCAATGAAGGAGCATGATCCGATTCATCCATTTCGAGCACATAAAAATCTGCTGGGAAGACTAAATGATCAACCTGCACCAAAACGTCTTCCAACACTCCCTTTGGATAAGCGTTAGATCTATCGGCCAATTGTATGATTACACCATCATGTTTCAACTCACCTAAGTTCATAGATACATAAATGGAGTATGGCATAACATTTATAGAGGCTCCTAAATCTAGCATGGCAGATTTGAAACGAGTGTTACCAATGACGCACGGAATTGTAAAGCTACCCGGATCTTTACATTTGGGGGGTAGTTTACGTTGCAAGATGGCAGAGACATTTTCACCTACCTTCACAACCTCCTTGGTTGAAATCTTTTTCCTAGTGGTGCATAGCTCCTTTAAAAACTTAGCGTATCTCGGGACTTGCTTAATGGCATCCAACAAGGGTATGTTGACTTGAACTTTCCTAAGTGTCTCAAGGATGTCCTTTTCAGCTTCTTCCTTCTTTGTTTGCACAAACCTGCTAGGAAAATGAGCATTCGAAGGCACAACATTAGTAGAAACCGAATTTGACACATTCTTACCTTTATTGGATGAATTGGACGGATTTGGAGCCATGGGGGCTTGCGGCATAGGTGTGTCCACCCTTGTCGTGGGTGGGCATGCTTCCTCCTCCTCAAATTGAAGTTTTTCATCCTCTTTGTGACCTATTTTTGATAAAGAACTTGCCCCAACCTCCTTACCACTTCTTAGGGTGATTGCTTTGGCTGATTCAAACCCTCCTTTTGGATTTGGAATGGTAGAACTAGGAAGCCTTCCTTGGTCTCGAATCTGCCCAACAACCTCGGCAATCTGTCCCATTTGTTTCTCTAGTTGGTCCACCCTTTTGTTTTGATTTTCCTGCCCATTCGTCAAAGTGGTTAGTAACTTAACAAGTGTATCATTATCCAAAGCATTACCTGAAGTATTTGGGGCAGATTGTGGTTGGACTTGAGGGGGTGCGTATGGTTTGTTGTAGAAGCCCGGGGGTTGTTGCCTAAAGCCTCCTTGTGGTTGGGCTTGTTGTGGCTCTCTCCATTTGAAGTTTGGATGGTCTCTCCACCCCGGATTATACGTGTTGGAATATGGATCATGTCTTGGCTGATTTTGGCTTTGAAACCCAATGGCATTAGCGCTCTCCCATCCACCATTCTCAATGAGTTGAGGACACTTTTCAGATGCATGTCCTTGGATAGAACATACGCCACACACCATGGGTCCTTGAATCTTCATTCCCTCGGCCATCTATGAAATAAGAGAAGTAAGATTAGCTAACTGAGATTGAATATTGGAAGTGGAACTTACCTCATGCACTTGTTGCCGTGGGGGTTGATGCGTAATTAGATAAGCACACAAATTAAACCCTCTTTTGTCAAATTGTAGTAAAGATGTAAGTAGGGATCGTTCTAAACCGGGGATTAGGAGGGATTGCTAAACTCTTGAAAACTAACTCAATAATGTAAAAACAAAGTTTAAAACACTAAACTAGACTCAAAGAATGTAAAATTACAAGTTAAAACACTTAAACAAACATAAAACTCAAAACAGCAACCTAATGACTCAAAACTGCCTAAAACCACTTTCTGGGCAGTTTTGAGAACCTAACAAGAACTTGGACGAAGTTGGATGAAAACTTGGATCAAAACACTTAGACACACAAATCAAAACACTTTCTAACTAATCTAAGACTTCAAAATAAAGGGGGATTTGTTTTGGACGAAAATTGAAAACAAAACAGATTGTAAAACGTTTTTGGATGAAAACGATGGATAAAAGGCTAGTTAGGAGGTTCTTCTCCACACATGTCACACTTGCAAACAAAATGATTTTCAGTTGTTCTTCCAATAAGTTATGAAACTCAACACCCCAAGTTAATTAGATACGCTTAAATTAACCTTCAAGTTCTCCTTAAGTTAATGAATTGGATGGGAAAGCGCATACAACAATTCAAAGCATTCCTCAAAGGTTCCTCACGTGATGAGCACAATAAAGATACAATCAAGAATCATGAAGCACAATGAGAACTATAAGTGTTGACGAGGCATTCGTTACTATGATGAGCATGAAACTAGTGCCAAGAATTCATTCAACGCGATCGTTTTCAAGCAACCTTCACTACTTGTGATTATAAGATTGTAACTATTAGGTGAAACTCCCTCATAATCTAGCATCATATTCATGCATGAAAACTAAGCGTGCACTCTCAATCAACATACACAAATAAGTTATCAATCAAGTAGATGAACGAATTGAATCCACAACTTATGAAATAACAACTGAATGTAATCAAATCATATTGCAAGCATGTACATGGTTTCAAATCACCCCCCAACTAAGGGGGTTTAGTTCCTCATACTCACAACACAAAGTTTATTGAATTGAAATATTGAAAACATAAGAAAGATTACACCTAAAAGTTCCAGCAATCTGCAATAGACTAGCAAGCACATTCAAGAGCACTCCTTCTTCCTTCTTGTTGCGGCACAAGGTATGGAGATGGTTTGGATGGGTTTGGGATGATGGAGAATGGTGGGAAAGTGTCTAGGATGGGTGTATGGCACGACTAGGAAGGTTTGGGGTCAGAAAATATGGATTTGGGTGAAGGTTGGGCACGGCAAAGGTGAAGGAAGGGTTTCTGGCGTGAATAGAGTTGTATGGATGTGTGTGGAATGTTTTGTGGCTGCAACAAGAGGTTTATTTAAAGGAAAACAGAAATTCAAACCCTAGGTTGATTAGGAAATCAGAAATTAAGTCTAAGGATTCTAGAATTAGGAAATAAAATCAGAAACTTAAAGGAAACCCACCAAAAGTTGCGGCAATCACTTAAAACACAAAAGGAATGTGTTTTAAGTCAGATTTTGGGAAAGAAACTCTCTCCCTTGCACGGCAAGGAAGAGGAAAGGATGAGGGAGGTGCGGCAAAGGTCCTAGAGTGGTTTAGGGCCTTTGTTTGGTGTCCCAAAGTGCTTAAAAGGTATTCAAAGTGGCTGGAAATTAAGGACATTTCGGAATAGCGAAGGTCAACCAAAATAGGAAACCTTGGCTTAACTTTCCTACTTCAAGTAGGAATCCTTGTTCTTCTAGGAATCCTCAAATGAGTAGGAATCCTTGTTCTTCTAGGAATCCTCAAATGAGTAGGAATCCTTCTTTAATTAGGAATCCTTTGTTGATTAGGAATCCTTCGTTGATTAGGAATACTTCTTGGATTAGGAAACCAACTTTCTTCAAGACTTCAATTCATCCATTCCTTTTTTGACCTTAGAACCTGAAAACACACAAAAGTGACTTTAAACACTAAAATAGCTAAGTAAACACAACCTAAATGCACGAGAACAAGCCAATTAAGTAGAATAAATATGCTCCTATCAAATTCCCCCACACTTAGCTTTTGCTAGTCCTCGAGCAAAACAAACAAAAGAAAGGAAACAAAACGAAACAAACTAACCAAAACAAAACCTAAACCTTCCAACGTTTGCCTCAGGGATTTCCAATGCACATGACATGTTAAAGATTGTTATCCCCACAGATTTGAGTCATCTTTACACAAGCACATACTTAATTAAAGCCACTACTTACTAGTTCACAAGTAATCAATTAAAACAATGCTTTGAATGTAGTAACATGCCTTAGAGAATTCCCTCAATTCCTTACAAGATATACACTCTATTTTCACTCAGATTTTCTAACTACACACCCTACACTAGTCATATGTGAGAAGATTGATGTAGATATGAAAACGAATGCTCACATATATGTATCACAAAGAACGCAATTTCTAGAGTTAAGAAGCATGTTTAGATATGATCTCATGAATGGAATGCTACTACTTAGATGCGAGAACCAGTGACACCATATGCTCATACCAAATTCAAACTCCACAAATTGAAACACATAACACTCAAGATAAAAGTTAAGGGTTGTAATGGGGCTTGGGGTGTTGGTTAACAAGGAAAGGATAGGGAAAACAAACGTTCTTTGATGTGAAAATTAACTAGCACTCAAATTAACCCTCTTTTTATCAATTGTAGTAAGTATGTAAGTAGGGATCGTTCTAGGCCGGGGATTAGGAGGGATTGCTAAATCACTTGAAAACTGACTCAAAAACGTAAAAACAAAGTTTAAAACACTAAACTAGACTCAAAGAATGTAAAACTATAACTTAAAACACCAAAACAAACCAAAAGACTCAAAATAACACAAAAACACTCAAAACTGCCTTAAAACCACTTTCTGGGCAGTTTTGAACTCTAAACAAGATTTTGACGAAAATAGGTTTTAACTTGACTCAAAACACTTAAAAACACAAACTAACACACTCTCTAACTAATTTGACACTTGAAAACAAAGGGGGATTTGGTTTTTACGAAATTGAAAATAAAACATAAACTTGTAAATCAAAACAGATTTTAAAACGAATTTGATTGAATTGAATGGATAGAAAGCTAGCTAAGGGGTTCATCTCCACACATGTTATACTTGCATTCAAAATGATTTCCAATTGCTTTTCAATAACCCATGAATTCTCAACGCCCCAAGTTAATTAGGTCCGCTTAAATTAACCTTCAGATTTTCCTAACGTTATTGAATTGGATGATTGCATACGACAACCCAAAGCATTCCCCACAAGTCCCCTACATGATTGCATAATAGAGATACAAGCAAGAATCATTAAGTTCTATGAAAACCATAAGCATTGACGAAGCACTTGTTACTATGATTGCATGAAACTTATGCCAAGAATTTACTTAACGCGATTGAGATCATCAACCTTTACTACTTATGAATATAAGTCCATAACGATTAGGTGAAATTTCCTTATATCCTAGCATCAAATTCATGCATGCAAATTAAGTGTCGACCCTCAACCAACATACACAAATCAGTTTTAATTCTTGTAGATAAGTAAATTGAATTCACAACTTATGAAACGCAATTAGAAGTAATCAAATCATATAGCAAGCATAAACATGGTTTCGAATCCCCCCCTAGCCAAGGGGGGGTTTAGTTCCTCATACTCGCAAAGCAAAGATACATAAATTTAGAAATTAAAATCCAAAGAAAGAAAACACCTAGAACGCTCCAACTTGGCAGCAAGCGCATCCAAGAATTCTCCTTCCTCCTTGCTACGGCAGAGAACTTTAGAACAGGTTTTGGGTGATATTTATGGTGTAGAATGGATGAGGAATGGTATGGAAAGGTGTATGGTTGATGGGTGGTGCGGCTAGGGATGATTTTGGGCAGAAAATATGGAATATGGTGGTGGAAAGGTGCGACAAAGAGAGCCTCTTTGTTTCTGACGTGAATGATGTATATGGGAGGTGATGCTCTGATCTAGGGGTTATAATGAGTATATATAGGCATCCAAAACCCTAGGGTAATCAGATTAGGGTTTCTAGAAGCCCAAATCCACCAGAAATTAGGTTAAAACAATCAGATTTTTAGTGGGAATAAGGCCTAAGGTGCGGCTAGGGTTAGGGTCCACAAGGAATTAGGGTTTAGGTCATCTAAAAGCCCAAAACCAAGAATAGAAACTTCCAACTTTAGAAACTTTGGTTTCCAAATCTGAATTCTTTGTTCTTCACTTTCATTTCTTCATTTCTTAAGCTCCTTTGACCTTCAAACTCGTCCATTCCTTGTGCTCCATTAGCATACACTCCATTCTAGCTCAATTTTGCTCTAAAATGCTCCATTTTGCACTTCTTTGCATACTTCGTCTCTAAACCTGAAATTGCACGAAAATGACTTTAAACACTAAAATAACTAAAGAAAAACAACATAAATGCTTAAGAACAAGCCAACTAAGTCGCATAAATATGCTCCTATCATTCTTCAAGCAATAGTAAGCAAAGCAATGAAATTGAGACTTAGAATTCACTTAGATTGCAGAAATTAACTTTAAAACACAAAGGGAAGACTTAAACAACTCCTTAGGGCCGAATTCATTGTTTTGGACCCTTACTTCAACAAACAATACTTTGGAACTCTTTTTCTCAACTTTTCATATATTTTTTTTCTTCAATTTTTCTTTTTCCACAAAATTTTTTTCTTTTCTTTTCTTTGCCGTGCCTATGGCACACAATTCCTCATGAAAAACACTTCCCCCACACTTATTTTCTGCCAACATAAATCAAAAGGAATTCAATTTGAATCATGCTTTACTATGCTTCAAGAACAAGGGTATGGATAGTCCTAATCTAGGCTAGGTGAGGGTAATGTGGGTTAACAAAGAAAATGCTAAACAAGGCTCAACGGGGTTAAACTTAAACATATAATGGAGTAGGGCACACGGCTTTTTGGCTAAGGTGGTGGTCACTACACAACTTCATCTTGAATATGTGTTATGCAATTCAATGACATGCTTTGAATGAAATGGGCATGAGTTCTAGCATTTGGAACTAAATGATGAAACGCCTTCTAAGTAGTAGCCAAGCAAGGAATAATGAGATCATGCAACGACTTAGAAAACAATAATGCACGGATTTTAACTCTCCAAATAAACGTTTAGGCTCAAGTCTCACAAGGTTGTAGTGTTAGTTTGAGTTCCTTCCTTCAAGCATGTTACAAAAACTGATTTTTTTTCTTTTATGATTGCATGTGAATTCATAAGTTATAACCACAACTAAGCATAAACAAAGAGTAAATCAAACTTTCATCCATGTTAATCACTCTCTTTAACAGCCATGTAATTACAAACCGAATCATCATCATTGTGTTGGAAGGTACCCTAAGACACAAACAAACACACAAAAACAACTCTTTTTGGGTTTTTTAAAACAAATTTTTCAAATTTTTATTTGATTTTCGGATTTTTGCATCAAAACACACTAAAACACACCAAAACTGCTCAAAAACACTTAAAAACAGTAAGGAACAAGTCTCCAAGTTAAGGGTGATAAAATCCCACGAATTTGCATCTAAAACACTTAGTTACCCCCCCACACTTAAATCAAACATTGTCCTCAATGTTTCAAGCATAAAACCACACTAAACAAAAAGAAACACACAAACAGCAAGTAAATAACAAAACTGGGCAGATTAGAAACAAGCAACAAAGTGAAGGGTTTTAGGAACGCAAATCTGGAATTGGAGTGATTCCTATGGCTTCCTTTGTTGAATTGCATGGGTTGCCTCCCAAGTAGCGCTTTCTTTAACGTCTTGAAGCCGGACGAAGAACACAATCAGACCCCATTGGAGCCCACGGCATCTAGTGGAATTTCTTCCACAACATGCTCAACAAAGTTCTCGTAGTAGGGCTTCAATCGATGTCCATTCACCTTGAATTCTTGGCCGGTTCTCAAACTTTGTATTTGGACTGCACCATGCACAAAAACATTAGTGATAACAAATGGGCCAACCCACTTAGAACGTAACTTACCGGGAAATAGACGAAGACGGGAGTTAAATAGCAACACTTTCTGCCCTATGGAGAATGTTTTGCCTCTAATCATCTTGTCATGGAACGCCTTGGTCTTCTCCTTGTAAATCCGGGCATTCTCATAAGCATCATGCCTAATCTCCTCAAGCTCATTCAATTGGAGCTTCCTATGATTTCCAGCCATGTCCACATCCATATTGAAGGTTTTGACCGCCCAATGTGCCTTGTGCTCAAGCTCCACGGGGAGATGGCATGGCTTGCCATACACTAGCCGAAATGGGGACATACCTATGGGTGTCTTGTAGGCCGTTCTATACGCCCACAATGCATCCTCCAAACGCAAGCTCCAATCTTTTCTATTTGGCCCAACGGTCTTCTCCAAGATTTGTTTGATTTCTCGATTGGAAACCTCGGCTTGGCCACTCGTTTGGGGGTGATAAGGTGTGGAAACCTTATGCATCACATTATACTTCCTCAACAATGCCTCAATGGTGCGGTTGCAAAAGTGAGATCCACCATCACTTATAAGCACTCTCGGCATCCCAAATCTAGAGAAAATGTTAGATTTAACGAAATCTGCAACAACTCTAGAATCGTTAGTTCGGGTGGCTTTAGCTTCCACCCACTTCAACACATAATCAACAAGTAATATGTAAGTAAAGCCAAAAGATGTAGGAAAAGGACCCATAAAATCAATACCCCACACATCAAAGATTTCAACAACAAGAATGGGGGTTTGCGGCATTTGGTCCCTTTGGCCCAAATTTCCCGTTCTTTGACATCTATCACACGTCAAGCAAAACGTCCTAGCATCTTTAAACAATGTAGGCCAATAAAAACCACAGTCAAGAACCTTATGTGCTGTGCGTTGTGTACCAAAGTGTCCACCACATGCATACGAATGGAAAAAACTCAAAATGGAATGAAATTCAGATTCAATCACACAACGACGCACAATCTGATCCGGACAGATTTTCCACAAATATGGGTCATCCCACACATAAAACCGTGCCTCCTTTCTAAGTTTATCACGTTGGGCCTTGCTTAGGGTGTTAGGAACTTGCTTAGACACCAAGAAATTGACCAAATCGGCATACCAAGGGGTACTTACCTTAATGGACAGAAGTTGTTCATCCGGAAACGTCTCAGAAATGGGGAGGGACTCTTCTTCACGCACCAATCTGCTCAAGTGGTCAGACACCACGTTTTCACAACCTTTCTTGTCCCTAATTTCAATATCGAACTCTTGAAGTAGGAGCATCCAACGAATGAGCCTTGCTTTAGCCTCCTTTTTGGTGAAAAGATACTTCAAGGCTGCATGATCAGTGAAAACAATTACTTTAGTACCAATTAGATATGATCTAAATTTATCTAAAGCAAATACAACCGCCAAAAGTTCTTTTTCGGTTGTAGAATAATTCAATTGAGCATCATTTAGAGTGCGTGAAGCATAATAAATAACATGGGAATGTTTATTTTTTCTTTGACCCAAAACAGCCCCAAGTGCATAATCCGAGGCATCACACATCAATTCAAATGGAATGGACCAATCCGGAGGAGTGATGATGGGTGCCGTGGTAAGTAGCTCCTTGAGATGCTTGAATGCCTTCTCACATGCCTCGTTGAACTCAAAAGACACTTCCTTTTGGAGGAGGCGGCATAGGGGTTGTGCAATCTTGGAAAAGGCTTTGATAAATCTTCTATAGAATCCTGCATGACCTAGAAACGAACGAACCTCTCTAACCGAAGTAGGAGGGTAAGTAACGTACAAGATCTACTTTAGACTTATCAACTTCAATTACTTTTTCAGAAATTATATGACCCAAAACAATACCTTGTTTAACCATAAAGTGACACTTTTCCCAATTCAACACAAGGTTTGTTTCAACACAACGTTTCAAGATTAAAGTGAGATTATCCAAGCATTTGTAAAATGAATCACCAAACACACTAAAATCATCCATGAATATCTCAATAATCTTTTCAACATAATCCGAAAATATGCTTACCATACACCTTTGAAACGTGGCAGGAGCATTGCACAAGCCAAATGGCATGCGTCGATATGCAAACGTTCCAAAGGGACAAGTAAAAGTGGTCTTTTCTTGATCATTCGGGGCAATGACAATTTGGTTATAACCTGAATATCCATCAAGAAAACAATAAAAGGAATGACCGGCTAACCTTTCCAACATTTGGTCTAGAAACGGCAAAGGGAAGTGATCCTTCCTTGTGGTGGCGTTTATCTTCCTATAATCAATGCACACACGCCAACCGGTTTGAATCCTCATGGGTACAAGCTCATTCTCGGCATTTTCCACAACTGTCACTCCGGATTTCTTAGGCGCACATTGGATAGGTGAAACCCAACGACTATCGGAGATGGGATAGATCACCCCACAATCTAGAAGTTTAATTATCTCCTTTTTCACAACTTCCATCATTGGAGAGTTAAGACGGCGTTGAGCCTCTCTAGTTGGTTTGGCCCCCTCCTCAAGAAATATGTGATGCATACAAGTCGTAGGGCTTATACCTTTGATATCGGCCAATGTCCAACCTAGGGCAGATTTGAACTCCTTCAAAACTCGAAGCAATTTCTCCTCCTCTTGTGCCGTGAGGGAGGAGGAAATGATGGCAGGTAGTGTTTCATTTTCTCCCAAGAAAATGTACTTCAAATGGCTTGGCAAAGGCTTGAGTTCAAGGATAGGTGCCTGAATTATGGATGGAAGCAATTTGTTAGTCGAAATGGGAATGGACTCACGGTTAGTATACTTACCATCAAGCTTAGGTAAGGACTCAAGGGCAGCCACAACTTCAATTAGTTCTTCACTAGGGGGCACGACAAGAATGTTGTCATTCATGCCGTGGGTTTGCATGAAATCTGCTCCTTTGTTTTTGCCTTCCACGCCTTGTGTAATGACTTTTTCAAGCACATCCTCGTTCAAATCTTCAGGATATCCCTGCGCCAAAGAATCAACAATATCAATAGAGAAACATGAATGATCTTCACAAGGATATTTAATAGAATCAGAAAGAATGAAGTTAACAACTTCCCCATCAAATTCCATGGACAAAGTTCCATGAAACACATCAATTTTAGTCCGGGCCGTCTTCATGAATGGCCTTCCAAGTAGAATGGGCAGCGAGGGTGCATGATCCGATTCATCCATCTCAAGAACATAGAAATCCGCCGGAAAGATCAAATGGTTAACCTGCACCAAAACGTCTTCCAAAACTCCCTTTGGATAGGCATTAGATCTATCGGCCAATTGTATTATTACACCATCATTTTTCAATGCTCCTAAGTTCATAGATGCATAAATGGAATATGGCATAACATTTATAGAAGCACCTAAATCAAGCATGGCAGATTCAAATCTAGTGTTACCAATGACACAAGGAATGGTAAAACTACCCGGATCTTTGCATTTGGGAGGTAGTTTGCGTTGCAAGATGGCGGACACATTCTCACCTACCTTCACCACTTCCTTAGTCGACATCCTCTTCCTAGTGGTACACAACTCCTTCAAGAACTTAGCATACCTCGGGACTTGCTTGATTGCATCTAACAAAGGTATGTTAACTTGAACTTTCCTAAAGGTTTCAAGGATATCCTTTTCTGCCTCTTCTTTCTTCGTTTGCATGAACCTACTCGGAAAAGGCACATTTGAAGGGAAAACATTAGTATGAACTGAATGGGACACATTCTTACCCTTATTGGCCGAATTGGACAGATTGGGGGCCTTAGGGACTTGCGGCAAAGGTGGAACCTCCTTTGCCGTGGGCATGCTTGATTCCTCCTCTTCAATTTGCATATTTACATCACTTTTGGGACCTGTTTGTGATGGTGTAGAACCTGCCCCAATCTCTTTTCCACTTCTCAAAAGTATTGCCTTCACTACTTGTGATTATAAGATTGTAACTATTAGGTGAAACTCCCTCATAATCTAGCATCATATTCATGCATGAAAACTAAGCGTGCACTCTCAATCAACATACACAAATAAGTTATCAATCAAGTAGATGAACGAATTGAATCCACAACTTATGAAATAACAACTGAATGTAATCAAATCATATTGCAAGCATGTACATGGTTTCAAATCACCCCCCAACTAAGGGGGTTTAGTTCCTCATACTCACAACACAAAGTTTATTGAATTGAAATATTGAAAACATAAGAAAGATTACACCTAAAAGTTCCATGATAGGAGCATATTTATGCGCCTTAGTTAGCTAGTTCTTATGCATTTTCGTTATGTTTTCTTCGTTTAAGTAGTCTTTTGAGCTACTTTCATGTGTTTTCAGGCTTAAAGGGCATATGACATAAAAGGATGCAAATTGGAGCCTTTTGGAGCAAAATGGAGCTTAGATTGGAAAGCACATGCTTGGAGCACAAGGAATGGACGAGTTTAAAGGTCAAGGGAGCTTAAGAAATGAAGAAATGAAAGTGAAGAACAAAGAATTCAGAATTAGAAACCAAAGTTTCTAAAGTTGGAAGTTTCTATTCTCGGAGGTTTCCATTTGTGAGAGTTTCTATTCTTGGCTTTGGGCCTCTAGATGACCCATCCTTACCTCTTGGACAAGGCCGCATCTTCCTAGCCCAATTCATCTTGGATCCTCACTTAATGCCGTACCTAAACCCTAGCCCATTGCATATTTCTGATTTCTAGAAACCCTAATCTGATTGCTAGGGTTTTTAAGTGCCTATATATACTCATTCTAACCCTTTGGCCGAACCTACCACTCCCCATCTAATTCATTCACGCCAAAAACCCTAGTTACATCCTTGCCGCAGCCTTTCACCCTAAAACTTCCATATTTCTGATTTCTACACCATTGCCGCACCATCCCCTTCCCCAAACCATTCCTACATCCTTCCATAACCATTCATCCACCTTGTGCAGCCACTAAAGGAGGAGAAAGAAGGAGTGCCGTGCAGTCCAAAGGAAGGAGACGCCTTGCACATGCAATCTGCCATTAGTGGAGTGTTTGGAGTTCTTTCTTTCTTTGTTTCTGTTTTCATGTTTAATTTAACTTGCCTTTCAATTATGTTAGACATGTGGAACTAATTTCTTTTTAGTTAGAGGTGAATTTGAAGCCATGGACATATGTTTTATATGATTTGATTTCTTCCAATTATGATTTCAGAAATTGTGAATGTGATTTACTTATCTATTGGATTGATAACTTGTTTATGTATGTGGGTTGAGGGTCGACACTTAATTTGCATGCCTAAACTTGATGCTAGGATATAAGAGAATTTCACCTAATCGTTATTAACTTATATTCATAAGTAGTGAAAGTCGCTAGTCACGATTGCGTTAAGTAAATCCTAGGCAAGAGTAACATGCGTATCCCATAGTTATGAATGCCTCGTCAATGCTTATGATGTCCATTGAACTTAATGATCTTTGATATGTGTCTCTATCATGCGTATTCCATAGTTAGGGTCCTTGATAAGAATAATTTGGTTGTAATGCGTATTCCATTCAATTCAATGAATCTAGGGAAATCTGAGAATTAATTGGTGCAATCTAGTTAATTTGGGGCATTGTCATTCATGGTTTGTTGGAAGAGTAATTGGAGATTGAGTTGTATGCATATGTTCATGTGTGGATAAGGAACCCTCTAACTAGCTTCTCACCATTCTATTTAATCACAATCTGTTTTGCTTTACATTTGTTTTCAAAGTTTAAGTTATAAAGTTTTAATTTCGTCAAAATCATTCCCCCATTTATTTTAAGGTGTTAGATTAGTTAGAAATTCATTTAGTTTGTGTTTTTAAGTGTTTTGAGTCAAGTCATAGTCCAAATTCGTCCAAATTAGTGTTAGGTACTCAAAACTGCCCAGAAAGTGGTTTTAAGGCAGTTTTGAGCCTTCTAGTTGCTGTTTTGAGTTTTTAGTTTGTTTAAGGTGTTTTAAATTCTAGCTTTGCATTAATTGAGTCTAGTTTAGTGTCCTACATTATAATTTTATGTTCTTGAGTCAGTTTTACATTGATTAGCATCCCTAGTTAATCCCCGGTCTAGAACGATCCCTATTTGCTCATATACTACAATTGTCATCCATAGGGTTTAATTTGTGTGTCAAGTTAATTTTCACACCAAATTTTGGCGCCGTTACCGGGGATTAGCAAAATTGCTAATCCCTTGTGTTATTGCCGTGTGTTTTAGTATAAATTACTTAGTTTCTTATTTTGTTTTGTTTTCTTGGTTTAGGTACTAGTGCATGACGCGGAGCTCTCGAACTGTGCATGCACACATATTGGATTTCAACGACGATTTTGAACGTGATTTGAGAAGAAAGAGGAGGCATCCCGAACCTAGTGAACCTAGTTCAAGTTCAGAGGCCGAATCTGAGTTTGAAGAAGAGGAAGAAGAAGTTATGGCCACGGACAATCGGACCATTAAAGAGCTTTCGGCCTCGGGGTTGACCAATGCCGCACCATTATACATTCAATACCCCGCGGCTGCCCAAGGCAAGACCGACGAATTTGAGTTGAAGTCAAGCTTGTTGCACCACATTCTGAAATACCATGAGCTTTCCATGGAAGATCCCAACAAGCATCTCAAGGAGTTCGAGGTTGTTTGTTCGAGCATGACACCCATCAATGTTGACGGGAGTATTCTGATGATGAAGGCTTTTCCATTCTCACTTTTGGAAAAGGCGAAAGATTGGCTTTACGAGTTAGCACCCGGAACGGTTACATCTTGGGATAGTATGAAAAGAGCGTTCTTGGAGAAGTTTTTCCCAACTTCAAGAGTCATTCTCTTGAGGAAACGGATTAGTGGCATCCAACAAAACCCAGGTGAATCGTTTCCTTCTTATTATGAACGTTTTAAATCACTTGTTGCTTCTTGTCCACAGCATCAAATGAAGGAGGAGCTACTCATTCAATACTTCTACGAAGGACTCCTTCCCATGGAACGCCAAATGCTTAATGCCTCGGCGGGAGGAGCGTTGGTGGATAAGACTCCGGGGGCTGCAAAAGTTCTAATTGCCAACCGAGCACATAATGCACAACAATACGAAGGTGTTGGACAAAGGGACCCCCCACGGCCACAAGTGAATGAGGTAAGTTCTATGCCCGAGATTCAATCCCAATTAGCTAACCTTACTTCTATTGTTTCTCAGTTGGCCGAGGGAATGAAGATTCATGGACCAAGTGTGTGTGGCGTGTGCTCGATGCAAGGACATGCCAATGATCAATGCCCTCAATTGATTGAGAATGGGGGTTGGGAAGCTGCCAATGCCGTGGGTTTTGGGAACCAAAATCAACCACGCCATGATCCATACTCTAATTCCTACAATCCGGGGTGGAGGGACCATCCGAATTTCAAATGGCGGGATCCTCAACAACCCCAACAACAAGGAGGATTTAGGCAGCAACCACCGGGCTTTTATACAAAGCCATTCGTCCCCAATCAAAACCAAGTGCAAACCACCCCACCAACCTCAGGTACGTCTTTGGATAATGATCAAGTTGTTAAGTTACTTACTACTTTGACGCAGGAAGTACAAACTCAAAATAAGGAGAGACAAATCCAAGACAAACGGGTGGACAACTTGGAGAAGCAAATGGGTCAAATTGCAGAGTTTATGGGGCAAATTAGAGAACAAGGCAGATTGCCTAGTTCAACCGTTATGAACCCGAAGGGAGGATTTGAAACCGCTAAGGCCATCATGTTGAGAAGTGGTAAACAGGTTGGAGCGGACTCAAATACATCCAAATCAAGTCAAGACGAGGAGGACAAGTTGATGCAAGAGGAGGCACAAAGAGCAAAGCCCACGGCCAAGGATGACCAATCCTTGCCGCCACCCTCTAACCCTCCTAAATCGTCCTCAACCACCAAGGTAAGTCCAAATTCGACTTTTTCTAGTTCTATTCCACTGAATGTGCCCTTTCCTGGCAGGTTTAGGCAATCAAAGAAGGAAGAAGCCGAGAAGGACATTCTAGAGACCTTTCGGAAAGTTCAAGTCAATATCCCGCTCCTTGATGCGATTAAGCAAGTCCCGAGGTATGCTAAGTTTTTAAAAGAACTTTGTACAACAAGGAGAAGGATTTCGAACAAAGAGGTGGTTCAAGTAAGTGAAAATGTCTCTGCCGTGTTACAAAGGAAATTACCCCCTAAATGCAAAGATCCGGGTAGTTTTACAATTCCATGTGTTATTGGTAATACTAAGTTTGAACAATGCATGTTAGACTTAGGGGCTTCGATTAATGTTATGCCATACTCAATTTATGCATCTATGAACTTAGGTGAGCTTAAAAATGATGGTGTGATAATTCAATTAGCCGATCGTTCTAATGCATACCCAAAGGGTGTTTTGGAAGATGTTTTGGTGCAGGTTGGTAATTTGATTTTTCCAGCGGACTTTTACGTGCTTGACATGGAGGATTCACCCCATTCTACCCCATTGCCGATTCTATTAGGGAGGCCCTTCATGAAAACAGCCCGCACCAAGTTAGATGTGTTTAAAGGAACTTTAACGATGGAATTTGATGGGGAAGTCATTGATTTTAATCTTTCTGAAAGTATTAAATTTCCTAAGGACGATCATTCTTGCTTTTCTATTGATATAATTGATGATTTGGCGCAGGATTTTCTCGATTGTTTGGAGAGGGATACACTTGAAACGACAATTACACAAGGAATTGGGCACAAAAATGGTGTTGCCGTGCCTAGAAGTGAGGATGAGGCCGAGATAGTGGCTGCCCTTGAGTCACTCCCTCAACACCATGGTAAGCCTTCTAACCCAATTCCAATTCCAGTTTCCACTAATAAGATGTTACCCTCAGTGATTCAGGCACCCGTACTTGAGCTTAAACCGTTACCCGATCATTTAAAGTACGTTTTTCTGGGAGACAACGAGACATTGCCCGTCATTGTCTCTTCATCACTCACAGCCATAGAGGAGGAGAAGTTGATCCGAGTGTTGAAAGAGCACAAGACGGCCATTGGGTGGACTTTGGCCGATATTAGGGGAATTAGCCCAACTACGTGCATGCATCGCATACTTCTAGAGGAGGGGGCTAAACCAACTCGAGAGGCTCAGCGCCGTCTCAACCCTCCAATGATGGAAGTTGTGAAAAAGGAGATTATTAAACTTCTTGATTGTGGAGTGATTTATCCGATCTCTGATAGTCGTTGGGTGTCACCGGTGCAATGTGTTCCAAAGAAGTCCGGAGTGACCGTGGTGAAGAATGCCGAGAATGAGCTTGTGCCAACCCGTATCCAAACAGGTTGGTGAGTGTGCATTGATTATAGGAAGCTCAACGCCACCACAAGGAAGGACCACTTCCCTTTGCCGTTCATTGATCAAATGCTTGAAAGGTTAGCCGGTCATTCTTTTTATTGTTTCCTTGATGGTTATTCTGGATATAATCAGATTGTCATAGCGCCGGATGACCAAGAAAAGACAACTTTCACATGCCCTTTTGGTACTTTTGCTTATCGTCGCATGCCTTTTGGTTTATGCAATGCTCCGGCCACATTTCAAAGGTGTATGGTAAGTATCTTTTCAGATTTTGTGGAAAAGATTATTGAGGTATTTATGGATGATTTCAGTGTGTTTGGTGATTCATTTGATGGATGTTTGGAAAATCTCACAATAATTTTGAAACGATGTGTAGAAACTAACCTAGTGCTTAATTGGGAAAAATGTCACTTTATGGTTAGACAAGGCATAGTTCTAGGGCATATTGTTTCAGAAAGAGGAATTGAAGTGGATAAATCGAAAATAGATCTTGTACGCTACTTACCCTCTCCTACTTCGGTTCGAGTGGTTCGTTCGTTTCTTGGTCATGCAGGATTTTATAGGCGATTTATCAAGGACTTCTCCAAGATCTCAAACCCTCTTTGCCGTCTCCTCCAGAAAGATGTGGCGTTTGACTTCAACAAGGAGTGTGAGAAGGCGTTCAATCACCTAAAGGACATGCTAACTTCGGCCCCTATCATAGTTCCACCGGATTGGAGCCTTCCTTTTGAGCTTATGTGCGACGCTTCCGATTATGCATTAGGAGCTGTTTTGGGGCAAAGGAAGGACAAGAGGCCGCATGCTATCTATTATGCCTCTCGGACTTTAAATGATGCACAATTGAATTATTCCACCACTGAAAAAGAACTTCTAGCTGTTGTATTTGCTTTAGATAAATTCCGTTCTTATTTGCTTGGTACTAAAGTTATTATTTATACTGACCATGCAGCATTGAAGTATTTGTTCACCAAGAAGGAGGCCAAACCACGACTCATTCGTTGGATGCTTCTTCTCCAAGAGTTCGATATCGAAATCCGGGACAAGAAGGGAAGTGAAAACGTGGTGGCTGACCACTTGAGCCGTATGGTACATGAGGAGGATGCCGTACCTATCATGGAGACATTCCCAGATGAGCAACTGATGTCCGTCAAGGTAAGTGAACCGTGGTATGCTGATTTGATGAATTATTTGGTGTCTAAACATGTTCCTAGTGAATTACTTAAACACCAAGGTGATAAATTGAAGAAAGAGGCACGGTTTTATGTGTGGGATGACCCGTATTTATGGAAATATTGCCCTGACCAAGTTATACGTAGGTGTGTGCACGATTACGAGTTTAATGCTATTCTAACATTTTGTCACACTTATGCTTGTGGGGGACACTTTGGCACTAATAGAACAGCACTTAAGGTATTAGAATGTGGTTTCTATTGGCCTACCATCTTTAGGGATGCTAGAACATTTTGCATGTCTTGTGATAGATGCCAAAGAACGGGCAATATAGGTCCTAAACAACAAATGCCGCAAACCCCCATTTTTAGTGTTGAAATATTTGATGTTTGGGGTATTGATTTTATGGGTCCCTTTCCTTCGTCACATGGGTTTCTTTATATATTGCTTGCTGTGGATTATGTGTCGAAGTGGGTGGAAGCAAAAGCCACCCGAACTAATGATTCTCAAGTGGTTGCAGATTTTGTGAAAACTAACATTTTTGCAAGGTTCGGAATGCCACGCGTGCTCATCAGTGATGGAGGTTCCCATTTTTGTAATCGAACCATCGAGGCGTTGCTCAAGAAATACAATGTCACGCATAAGGTGGCCACACCTTATCATCCTCAAACGAGCGAGCAAGCCGAGGTTTCGAATAGGGAAATCAAGCAAATTCTTGAGAAGACCGTGGGGCCTACGAGGAAGGATTGGAGTTTGCGCTTAAACGATGCATTATGGGCGTATCTAACTTGACACACAAATTAAACCCTATTTGTGACAATTGTAGTAATGATGTAAGTAGGGATCGTTCTAACCGGGGATTAACTAGGGGTGCTAATCTAATACAAATCGACTTAGAAACACAAAAACTAAACTTAAAGACTCTAATTAGACTACTAAGATTCAAAACAGATTTGAAACACTCAAATCTGCCCAAAACTGATTAAAACAAGTTAATTGACTCAAACAGCAACTAAGACAAGATTTGGACGAATTTGACAAAACTTATGACTCAAAATACTTAAAAACACCAAAGAGGACAGATTATGAAGACTCAAACTTAACAAAATATGGGGGAATTGTGTTTGGACGAATTTGAACTAAATGCACAGATTGTAAATTAAAACAGATTGTAAACTAAATGTGATGAATCAATGGGTGATGGAATGGCTAAGGGGTTCTTCTCCACACATGAAATTTATGCAACGTAATCGATTTACAGTTATCAATTCAATAAGTTATGAACCTCGACACTCCAAGTTAATTAGGTCCGCTTAAATTAACTTTCAGATTTCCCTAGAATCATTGAATTGGATGAATATGCATCGCAAACAAATTATTCCTAACAAGTTCTCTATATGAACAACATGATAAAGATACAAGTTAGAATCATTAAGTTCTTTGGAAATCATAAGCATCGACAAGGCAATTGTAACTATGAAAAGCATGATACTCCTGCCATGAATCTACTTAACACGATCGTGACTAGCGATCTTCACTACTTGCGAATATAAATTCATAACGATTAGGTGTAACAAACTTATATTCTAGCACCAAATTCCAGCATGCAAATCAAGCGTGCACTCTCAATCAACATACAAGAATAAGTTTTGAATTAAACGGTTAAGCAAATTGTATTCACGACTTATGCAACGATAACTGGAAGTAATCAACTTATTTCACATAAATAAACATGGTTTCGAATACACCCTTAGCCAAAACGAATTTAGCCAATCATACTCAATGAAAAACAAAGATTACAAGAAGTAGACATTGAAATATAAGATAGAATACACCTAAAATTGCTCAACAACTCAGATTGAAGAGCCAAACAATTTTCATGAACTGTCTCCTTCTCTTCTCCTTGCGGCAGATTGGGTGAGGATGATTTCTGGGGGGTTTGTGTGATGTAGAATGGATTATGGATGGTGTAGGGGCACGGCAAGGCTTGGGGGTAGTGTATGGGTGTTGTGTGGAAGGTGTGGAGATGAAGAATGGTGGTGGAAATCGGCAGAGATGGAGGAGGAATGGTTTCTGAGGTTGTGGATGGGGTTTGACGAATTTTGGGAGAGTGTGTGGCTGAATGGAGATGTTTGTGGCTGCACAAACCTGTTTATTTAAAGGGATTAGGAAATTAAAAACCCTAGGCTAATTAGGTAATCAGGAATTAAGTTTAAAGCTTCTAGAATTAAGGAAACAAATCAGAAAATTAAAAGGAAAGGTCAAGGAAATTCGGCCAGGGTTTAAAGCATAAAAAGGAAGGTGTTTTAATGCTCCAAAACAGGAAAGAGCCCTCTCCCTTGCACGGCAAGGAAGAGGAAAGGGCAAGGGAGTGTGGCAAGGGGTCCATAAGGGTTCTAGGCTTTTGTTTTGTGTCCTAGAATGCTTAGAAAATCTTCATAATTGCTGGAACTTTTAGGGACAATTAGGAAAAATCAAACCAAAGTAGGAAACCTTGGCTTAACTTTCCTACTTCAAGTAGGAATCCTTGTTCTTCTAGGAATCTTCATGTGATCAGGAATCCATCTTCAATTAGGAATCCTTCGTCAATTAGGAATCCTTCGTTGATTAGGAATCCTCCTTCATGTAAGCACTTTCCTACTTCAACTAGGAAACCTTGTTCAAGTAGGAATCATCATCTTCAAGCCTTCAAATTCGTCCAAACCTTGGCTCCAAATATGTGACATGCATTCCAAACTCCATTTTGCTTCTTTTTGCACACTTTGACCTTAGAACCTGAAAACACACAAAAGTGACTTTAAACACTAAAATAGCTAAGTAAACACAACCTAAATGCATGAGAACAAGCCAATTAAGTAGCATAAATATGCTCCTATCAGTATCGCACTGCCTACAAAACCCCCATTGGGATGTCACCATTTCGGCTCATCTATGGGAAGCCATGCCATCTTCCCGTCGAGTTAGAGCATCGTGCACATTGGGCCGTCAAAACGTTTAATATGGACCTTGATGCCGCAGGTTTACATAGGAAGCTCCAATTGTGTGAGCTTGAGGAAATCCGACATGAAGCTTATGAGAATGCCCGGATTTACAAGGAGAAGACGAAGGCATTCCATGACAAGATGATTCGTGCCAAGACGTTCTATATTGGGCAGAAAGTGTTGTTGTTCAATTCTCACCTTCGGTTGTTTCCGGGTAAGTTGCGTTCCAAATGGGTTGGTCCTTTTATTATCACTAATGTTTTCCCTCATGGTGCAGTGCAAATCAAGAGTGCAAGGACGCAGCAAGAATTCAAGGTGAATGGGCATCGATTGAAGCCCTATTACGAGATGTTTGAGGAGCATGTACCCCTCCATGCCGTGGCACCTAGTCAAGCTTAAACGGAGGTACCGTCCGGCTGGAAGACGTTAAAGCAAGCGCTTCGTGGGAGGCAACCCATGCATTCGACAAAGGAAGACTTAGAGAGCATTCCAATTCCAGATTTGCGTTCCTAAACCCTTCTCTTTGTTGCTTATTTAGTTTCTGCCATGTTTAGTTTGTTAGTGTTTGTTTGTTTGTTTATGTGTTTTTGTGTTAGTTTATGCTTTGAAACATTGAGGACAATGTTTGCTTTAAGTGTGGGGGGGTAACCAAAGTGTTTTGATGCAAATTCGTAGGGTTTTCTCACTCATACTTCCCAATGTTGTTTCTTGCTGTTTTTAGGTGTTTTTAAGCTGTTTTGGTGTGTTTTAATGTGTTTTGATTCAAAAATCCGAAAATACCATAAAAATTTGAAAAATTGTTTTAAAAAACCCAAAAAGAGTCGTTTTTAAGTTGTTTGTGTGTGTTTGTTTGTGTCTTAGGGTACCTTCCAACACAATGATGAGGATTCGGTTTTTAATTGCATGACTGTTGAAGAGAGTTATATACATGGATGGAAGTTTGATTTACTCTTGGTTTATGCTTAGTTGTAGTTATAACTTATGAATTCACATGTAATCAAAAAGGAAAAAAATCAGTTTTTGTGACATGCTTGAAGGAAGAAACTCAAACTAAAGCTACAACCCTGAGAGACTTGAGCCTAAACTTTATTTGGAGAGTTAAAATCTGTGCATTCTTGTTTTCTAAAGTCGTTGCATGATCTCATTATTCTTTGCTTGGTTGTTACTTAGAATGCGTTTCATCACTTTAATTCCAAATGCTAGAACTCATGCCAATTTCATTCAAAACATGTTATTGATTTGCATAACACATATTCAAGATGAAGTTGTGTAGTAATTACCACCATAGCCAAAAAAGCCTTCATTCCATACATTTGTTTTGTAGGTTTAACCCCGTTGAGCCTTATTTAGCCTATATTGTTTGTTAACCCACGTTATCCGTACCTAGCCTAGATTAGGACCATCCATACCCTTGTTCTTAAAGCATAGTAAGCATGACTTAAAATGAATTCCTTTTGATCAAGGGTGTGCAGAAAACAAGTGTGGGGGAAAGTGAGCCTTGTGTATTGTGTGCCAAAGTCTTAAATGAGGCATGGGTTAGAGAAGAAAAAGAAGAAAATTCGTAGGAAAAAAAAAAAAAAAGAAGAAAAAAAAAAAGAAAAATGTTGAGAAAAGTGTGAAAAAAAAGAGTTGAAAGAGCATGGAAATGAGCTCTAAGGTGTTGGTTGTTGAAGAAGGGGTCCAAAACATTGAATTTGACCCCAAGTGTTGCATGAATTTCCCCTTTGAGTTTAAAAGTTGATTTTTGCATTCAAAAGTGAATTCGAAGTGTCAATTTCTTTGCTTTGCTTACTATTGTTTTAAGAACGTTTGTTTACCCTTCACCTTTCTTTGTTAGCCAATACCCCAAGCCCCATTACAACCCTTAACTTCTATCTTGAGTGTTGTGTATTTCAATTTGTGGAGTTTGGGATTGGTATGAGCATATGGTGTCACTGGTTCTCGCGTCTAAGTAGTAGCATTCCTTTCATGAGATCATATACATGCTTATTAAATTCAGAAAAAGCTTTCCTTGTTATAACATATATGAGCATTCGTTTTTATATTTACATCAATCTTCTCACATATAACTAGTATAGGGTGTGTAGTCAGAAAATCTGTGTGAAAATTGAGTGCATATCTAGTGAGGAATTGAGCAAATTCTCTAAGGCATGTTACTAAGTTCAAAATCATGTTTTAATTGGTTAAATGTGAACTAGTACGTGGTGACTATAATTAAGTATGTGCTTAAGTGTAAAGATGGCTAAAATCTGTGGGAATGATGATTTTTAATTTGTCATGTTCATTGGAAGTCCCTGAGGCGATCGTTGGAAGGTTTAGGTTATGTTTCGTTTGTTTTGTTTCGTTTTGTTTTTCTTTTGTTTCTTTGTTTTGCTCGAGGACTAGCAAAAGCTAAGTGTGGGGGAATTTGATAGGAGCATATTTATGCGCCTTAGTTAGCTAGTTCTTATGCATTTTCGTTATGTTTTCTTCGTTAAAGTAGTCTTTTGAGCTACTTTCATGTGTTTTCAGGCTTAAAGGGCATATGACATAAAAGGATGCAAATTGGAGACTTTTGGAGCAAAATGGAGCTTAGATTGGAAAGTACATGCTTGGAGCACAAGGAATGGACGAGTTTAAAGGTCAAGGGAGCTTAAGAAATGAAGAAATGAAAGTGAAGAACAAAGAATTTAGAATTAGAAACCAAAGTTTCTAAAGTTGGAAGTTTCTATTCTCGGAGGTTTCCATTTGTGAGAGTTTCTATTCTTGGCTTTGGGCCTCTAGATGACCCATCCTTACCTCTTGGACAAGGCCGCACCTTCCTAGCCCAATTCATCTTGGATCCTCACTTAATGCCGCACCTAAACCCTAGCCCATTGCATATTTCTGATTTCTAGAAACCCTAATCTGATTGCTAGGATTTTTAAGTGCCTATATATACTCATTCTAACCCTTTGGCCGAACCTACCACTCCCCATCTAATTCATTCACGCCAAAAACCCTAGTTACATCCTTGCCGCAGCCTTTCACCCTAAAACTTCCATATTTCTGATTTCTACACCATTGCCGCACCATCCCCTTCCCCAAACCATTCCTACATCCTTCCATAACCATTCATCCACCTTGTGCAGCCACTAAAGGAGGAGAAAGAAGGAATGCCGTGCAGTCCAAAGGAAGGAGAAGCCTTGCACATGCAATCTGCCATTAGTGGAGTGTTTGGAGTTCTTTCTTTCTTTGTTTCTGTTTTCATGTTTAATTTAACTTGCCTTTCAATTATGTTAGACATGTGGAACTAATTTCTTTTTAGTTAGAGGTGAATTTGAAGCCATGGACATATGTTTTATATGATTTGATTTCTTCCAATTATGATTTCAGAAATTGTGAATGTGATTTACTTATCTATTGGATTGATAACTTGTTTATGTATGTGGGTTGAGGGTCGACACTTAATTTGCATGCCTAAACTTGATGCTAGGATATAAGAGAATTTCACCTAATCGTTATTAACTTATATTCATAAGTAGTGAAAGTCGCTAGTCACGATTGCGTTAAGTAAATCCTAGGCAAGAGTAACATGCGTATCCCATAGTTATGAATGCCTCGTCAATGCTTATGATGTCCATTGAACTTAATGATCTTTGATATGTGTCTCTATCATGCGTATTCCATAGTTAGGGTCCTTGATAAGAATAATTTGGTTGTAATGCGTATTCCATTCAATTCAATGAATCTAGGGAAATCTGAGAATTAATTGGTGCAATCTAGTTAATTTGGGGCATTGTCATTCATGGTTTGTTGGAAGAGTAATTGGAGATTGAGTTGTATGCATATGTTCATGTGTGGATAAGGAACCCTCTAACTAGCTTCTCACCATTCTATTTAATCACAATCTGTTTTGCTTTACATTTGTTTTCAAAGTTTAAGTTATAAAGTTTTAATTTCGTCAAAATCATTCCCCCATTTATTTTAAGGTGTTAGATTAGTTAGAAATTCATTTAGTTTGTGTTTTTAAGTGTTTTGAGTCAAGTCATAGTCCAAATTCGTCCAAATTAGTGTTAGGTACTCAAAACTGCCTTAAATTAGGTTTCTGGCGTGAATAGAGTTGTATGGATGTGTGTGGAATGTTTTGTGGCTGCAACAAGAGGTTTATTTAAAGGAAAACAGAAATTCAAACCCTAGGTTGATTAGGAAATCAGAAATTAAGTCTAAGGATTCTAGAATTAGGAAATAAAATCAGAAACTTAAAGGAAACCCACCAAAAGTTGCGGCAATCACTTAAAACACAAAAGGAATGTGTTTTAAGTCAGATTTTGGGAAAGAAACCCTATCCCTTGCACGGCAAGGAAGAGGAAAGGATGAGGGAGGTGCGGCAAAGGTCCTAGAGTGGTTTAGGGCCTTTGTTTGGTGTCCCAAAGTGCTTAAAAGGTATTCAAAGTGGCTGGAAATTAAGGACATTTAGGAATAGGGAAGGTCAACCAAAATAGGAAACCTTGGCTTAACTTTCCTACTTCAAGTAGGAATCCTTGTTCTTCTAGGAATCCTCAAATGAGTAGGAATCCTTGTTCTTCTAGGAATCCTCAAATGAGTAGGAATCCTTCTTTAATTAGGAATCCTTTGTTGATTAGGAATCCTTCGTTGATTAGGAATCCTTGTTCTTCTAGGAATCCTCAAATGAGTAGGAATCCTTGTTCTTCTAGGAATCCTCAAATGAGTAGGAATCCTTCTTTAATTAGGAATCCTTCGTTGATTAGGAATCCTTCTTGGATTAGGAAACCAACTTTCTTCAAGACTTCAATTCATCCATTCCTTTTGCTCCAAAAGGCTCCAATTTGCTTCTTTTTGCACACTTTGACCTTAGAACCTGAAAACACATAAAAGTGACTTTAAACACTAAAATAGCTAAGTAAACACAACCTAAATGCACGAGAACAAGCCAATTAAGTAGAATAAATATGCTCCTATCAGGGGTCCTCTTTGGCCTACACATTCGTATTAATGAGCGTTTAACGCTCGATTAGCAATCAAGATTTTTACAGCCATGGGCGTTTTGTCTACCAATGCTCCACCCGCCGAGACATTGAGCATTTGACGTTCTAGTGGAAGGAGCCCTTCGTAGAAGTATTGCAAAAGCAATTCCTCCTTCATCTGATGTTGTGGACAAGAAGCAACAAGTGATTTAAATCGTTCATAATATGTAGGAAAAGACTCACATTCATCTTGTTGAATTCCACTTATTTTTCTACGAAGAAAAATGATGCGAGAAGTTGGGAAAAACTTCTCCAGAAACGCCCTCTTCATACTCTCCCAAGATGTAACTGTACCGGGAGCCAACTCGTACAACCAATCCTTGGCTTTGTCCATTAAAGAGAATAGAAAAGCCTTCATCTTTAAAATACTTCCGTCAACGGTAACCGGAGTCATACTTGAGCACACCACTTCAAATTCTTTCAAATGTTTGTTCGGATCCTCCATGGACAGCCCACGGAACTTTGGAATGTGGTGGAGCAAACTTGACTTTAACTCGAACTCTTCGGTTTTACCTTGGGTAGCCATGGGATATTGGATACTGATGCGAAATATATTAAGCACACAAATTAAACCCTCTTTTTGTTAATTGTAGTAAAGTATGTAAGTAGGGATCGTTCTGGACTGGGGATTAGGAGGGATTGCTAAACACTTGAAAACTGACTTAGAAACGTAAAAACAAAGTTTAAAACACTAGATTAGACTCAAAGAATGCAAAACTAAAGTTTAAAACACTAAAACAAACGAAAAACTCAAAACAGCAACCAAAAGACTCAAAACTGCCTTAAAAACACTTTCTGGGCAGTTTTGAGCACAAAACACCAAATTGGACGAATTTGGGTTTTAACTTGTACCAAAACACTTAAAAACATAAACCAAAACACTTTCTAACTAATCTAGGACTCCAAAATAAATGGGGGTTTGATTTGGACGAAAATAACTAACAAAACAGATTGCAAAGTAAAAACAGAATTGAAAACGATTTTGGGATTTTAAATGGATGATGGATTAGTTAGAGGATCTTTCTCCACACATGACAAGTATGCAAACGACTCGATTTCCAGTTATTCCTTCATTGAATTATGAATGACAATGCCCCAAATTAACCGTGACATCACTAGTTAATTCTCAAGTTTTCCTTGTGTTATTGGATTGGATGACATCATTCGACAACCCAAAGCATTCCTCAAAAGTTCCCTACATGACATCATAATAAAGATACAATCAAAGATCATTACGTTCAATGAAAACTATAAGCATTGACAAAGCACTTGCAACTATGACATCATGTCACTCATGTTAGGAATTGGACTTAACGCGATCGTGACTAGCGACCTTCACTACATATGAATATAAGTGTGTGACGATTATGTGAAACAACTTTATATTCTAGCAACGTGTGACAAAAGGTTAGAATAGCATTAAACTCAGAATCATGCACACACCTACGTATAACTTGGTCAGGGCAATATTTCCATAAATACGGGTCATCCCACACATAAAACCGTGCCTCTTTCTTCAATTTATCACCTTGGTGTTTAAGTAATTCACTAGGAAGATGTTTAGACACCAAATAATTCACCAAATCAGCATACCATGGTTCACTTACCTTGACGGACATCAGTTGCTCATCTGGGAATGTCTCTATGATAGGCACGACATCCTCCTCATGCACCATACGGCTCAAGTGGTCAGCCACCACGTTTTCACTTCCCTTCTTGTCCCGGATTTCGATATCGAACTCTTGGAGAAGAAGCATCCAACGAATGAGTCGTGGTTTGGCCTCCTTCTTGGTGAACAAGTACTTCAATGCTGCATGGTCAGTATAAATAATAACTTTAGTACCAAGCAAATAAGAACGGAATTTATCTAAAGCAAATACAACAGCTAGAAGTTCTTTTTCAGTGGTAGAATAATTCAATTGTGCATCATTTAAAGTCCGAGAGGCATAATAGATAGCATGTGGCCTCTTGTCCTTCCTTTGCCCCAAAACAGCTCCTAATGCATAATCAGAAGCATCGCACATAAGCTCAAAAGGAAGGCTCCAATCCGGTGGAACTATGATAGGGGCCGAAGTTAGCATGTCCTTGAGGTGATTGAACGCCTTCTCACACTCCTCGTTGAAGTCAAATGCCACATCTTTCTGGAGGAGACGGCAAAGAGGGTTTGAGATCTTGGAGAAGTCCTTGATAAATCGCCTATAAAATCCTGCATGACCAAGAAACGAACGAACCTCTCGAACCGAAGTAGGAGAGGGTAAGTAGCGTACAAGATCTATTTTCGATTTATCCACTTCAATTCCTCTTTCTGAAACAATATGCCCTAGAACTATGCCTTGTCTAACCATAAAGTGACATTTTTCCCAATTAAGCACAAGGTTAGTTTCTACACATCGTTTCAGAATTATTGTGAGATTTTCCAAACATCCATCAAATGAATCACCAAACACACTGAAAGCATCCATAAATACCTCAATAATCTTTTCCACAAAATCTGAAAGATACTTACCATACACCTTTGAAATGTGGCCGAAGCATTGCATAGCCCAAAAGGCATGCGACGATAAGCAAAGGTACCAAAGGGGCATGTGAAAGTTGTCTTTTCTTGGTCATCCGGCTCTATGACAATCTGATTATATCCAGAATAACCATCAAGGAAACAATAAAAAGAATGACCGGCTAACCTTTCAAGCATTTGATCAATGAACGGCAAAGGGAAGTGGTCCTTCCTTGTGGTGGCGTTGAGCTTCCTATAATCAATGCACACTCGCCAACCTGTCTGGATGCGGGTTGGCACCAGCTCATTCTCGGCATTCTTCACCACGGTCACTCCGGACTTCTTTGGAACACATTGCACCGGTGACACCCAACGACTATCAGAGATCGGATAAATCACTCCACAATCAAGAAGTTTGATAATCTCCTTTTTCACAACTTCCATCATTGGAGGGTTGAGACGGCGCTGAGCCTCTCGAGTTGCCAATAACACAAGGGATAGTGAAACTACCTGGATCTTTGCATTTAGGTGGTAACTTTCTTTGCAACAATGCAGATACTGATGTGAAAATTAACTTGACACACAAATTAAACCCTATGGATGACAATTGTAGTATATGAGCAAATAGGGATCGTTCTAAACCGGGGATTAACTAGGGATGCTAATCAATGTGAAACTGACTCAAGAACATAAAAACATAATGTAGAACACTAAACTAGACTCAATTAATGCAAAACTAGAGTTTAAAACACCTACACTAACCAAAAACTCAAAACAGCAACAAAAAGACTCAAAACTGCCTTAAAACCACTTTCTGGGCAGTTTTGAGTACCTAACACTAATTTGGACGAAATTGGACTAAAACTTAACTTAAGACACTTAAAAACACAAACTAAATTGATTTCTAACTAATCTAACACTTTAAAATAAAAGGGGGATTGATTTTGACGAAATTAAAACTTTAAAATTTAACTTTGAAAACAAATGTAAAGCAAAACAGATTGTGATAAAATAGAATGATGAGAAACTAGTTAGAGGGTTCCTTATCCACACATGCACATATGCATACAACTCGATTTCCAATTACTCTTTCAACAAACCATGAATGACAATGCCCCAAATTAACTAGATTGCACCAATTAATTCTCAGATTTCCCTAGATTCATTGAATTGAATGGAATACGCATTACAACCAAATTATTCTTATCAAGGACCCTAACTATGGAATACGCATGATAGAGACACATATCAAAGATCATTAAGTTCAATGGAAATCATAAGCATTGACGAGGCATTCATAACTATGGGATACGCATGTTACTCTTGCCTAGGATTTACTTAACGCAATCGTGACTAGCGATTTTTACTACTTATGAATATAAGTTAATAACGATTAGGTGAAATTCCCTTATATCCTAGCATCAAGTTTATGCATGCAAATTAAGTGTCGACCCTCAACCCACATACATAAACAAGTTATCAATCAAATAGATAAGTAAATCACATTCACAATTTCTGAAATCATAATTGGAAGAAATCAAATCATATAAAACATATGTCCATGGCTTCAAATTCACCTCTAACTAAAAAGAAATTAGTTCCACATGTCTAACATAATTGAAAAGCAATTTAAATTAAACATGAAAACAGAAACAAGAGAAGAAAAAACTCTTAAAACTCCCAAAGATGCAGATGGCTTGCGCACAAGGCCCTCATTCATCAATGGAATGCACGACAAGGCTCTCCTTCTTCTCCAAAAGGTGCGGCAGAGATGTGTATGGATGTAGGATGGGGTTTTGTGATGTAGAATGGTGATTAGGGTTGCGGCAAGGTGTGTTTGAATGGTGTGAAGGGGTGGTGACGAATTTAGGCTTAAAACACATATATATAGGCACCACAAACCCTAAAGAAATCAGGTTAGACAATGGGCTAGGGTTTAGGTGCGGCTAGGGTTAGAGATGGGCCTTCTAGAATGCCTTGCAAGGCAAGGAAATAGGTGTTCTAGAAGGCTAGGTGCGGCTGATTAGTGGGCTAGGGTTAGGGTTTGTAGATAGGGCTTCTAGAAAGCCCAAAACCAAGAATAGAAACTCTCGAAAATGGAAACCTCTAAGAATAGAAACTTCCAACTTTAGAAACTTTGGTTGCCAATTCCGACTTCTTTGTTCTTCACTTTCATTTCTTCATTTCTTAAGCTCCTTTGACCTTCAAACTCGTCCATTCCTTGTGCTTCATAAGCATACACTCCATTCCAGCTCAATTTTGCTCTCAAATGCTCCAAATTGCATCATTTTATGTAATATGCTCTTAAAACCTGAAAACACATGAAACTAACTTAAAAGACCACTTTAAACTAAGAAAACATAACTAAAATGCATAAGAACTAGCTAACTAAAGCGTATAAATATGCTCCTATCAGATACATTTTCACTTACGTGTACCACCTCTTTCTCCCGAATCCGTTTCCTTGTTGTACAAAGCTTCTTCAAAAACTTGGCATACTTCGGGATTTGCTTTATAGCATCGAGGAGAGGGATATTGACATGCACCTTTCTAAATGTCTCAAGAACGTCTTTTTCCTCTTCTTCGTTCTTGGCTTGCAAAAATCTGCTGGGAAAGGGTACATCCGGAGGAATAACATTAGAATTAACTTGAATTGTACCTTCCTTACCTTTATTGGCCGAATTGGATGGCTTGGGTGGTTGATAGGAGCATATTTATGCGCCTTAGTTTAGCTTGTTCTTGTGCATTTATAGTGTTTTTCCTTAGTAAAGTAGTCTTTTAAGCTAGTTTTATGTGTTTTCAGGTTCTAAGGGCAAAGTATGAAAAAGGATGCATTTTGGAGCCTTTTGGAGCAAATTAGAGCTTGGAATGGACATCATATGCTTGGAGCCAAGAGGATGGACGAAATTGAAGATTTGAAGATGATGTTTCCTACTTGAAGTAGGGAAGCGCCTAAGTAAAAGATGAAATCATAGTCAACGAGGGATTCCTAATTGAAGAAGGATTCCTAGTTGGAGGAGGATTCCTAGTTGGAGATGGATTCCTAGAAGAATGAAGATTCCTACTCAAACAAGGTTTCCTACTTGAAGTAGGAAAGTTAAATCCAAATGGCATCAAGTTTCAGCAACAAAGAAGATTTCCAAGTTCAAGAAGGAAAGGTGTCCAAGATGAAGTAGGAGAAGAATTCCAAGTCAAGGGAGGATTAAGACATGTTTTCCTAATGTTAGAAGGACTCCTAAGTGTTGTAGGACACAAATGAGAAGTTTCTAGAAGAATTCCCCTCCTTGCCGTGAGTTTCTACATTTCCTATCAGTTTTGGGGCTTTCTAGAAGCCCTATCCCTAATCCCTACATTAATGCCGCACCCTAGCTTCTAGATGCCCTAGTTCCTTGCCTTGCAAGGCATTCTAGAAGCCCTATCCCTAATCCCTACAAACCTGCCGCACCTAGGACCCCTTTTTCCTTGCAAAATCTGATTGTTTAACCTATTCCCTGATGGATTTGGCTTTCTAGAAGGCCTAATCTGATTCACCTAGGGTTTTAGAGCCATATAAATATGTGTGCCGCACCCCTTCACATTCACCACTCACCACAATTCACAATTCACTCCAGAAATTCGTCTAACCATCTCCACACTCTTGCCGCAGCCACCAAACACCTTCCTCCCTAGTTTTTAAGCTTTGCCGCACCATCCCCATCCCCTAAACACTACTACATCCCTCCATAACCATGCATCCATACCCCTAAGGCTCTAAACCTATCCCTAGACCCTTGCCGCACCAAGGAGGAGGAGAAGGAAGCTCGGAAGTTCATGCAATTCAAGTTCGCGTCACTGGAATTTCTAGGTGTTTCTTTTCCTTTGATTTCAATGTTTAAATTCAATTCTCTTTGTTTTGTGCGTATGAGGGGGGATTCGAAACCATGATTATGCTTGCTATATGATTTGATTACTTTCAATTGCGTTTCATAAGTCGTGGATTCAATTTACTTATCTATATGAATTAAAACTGATTTGTGTATGTTGGTTGAGAGTGCACGCTTAATTTTCATGCCTGAGTTTGATGCTAGAATGTAAGGGAATTTCACCTAATCGTTATAAACTTATATTCACAAGTAGTAAAGGTTGATGATCTCAATCGCGTTAAGTAAATTCTTGGCATAAGTTTCATGCAATCATAGTAACAAGTGCTTCGTCAATGCTTATGGTTTTCATAGAACTTAATGATTCTTGCTTGTATCTCTATTATGCAATCATGTAGGGGACTTGTGGGGAATGCTTTGGGTTGTCGTATGCAATCATCCAATTCAATAACGTTAGGAAAATCTGAAGGTTAATTTAAGCGGACCTAATTAACTTGGGGCGTTGAGAATTCATGGGTTATTGAAAAGCAATTGGAAATCGTTTGGAATGCAAGTATAACATGTGTGGAGATGAACCCCTTAGCTAGCCTTCCATCCATTCATTTAAACCAAATTCGTTTTAAAATCTGTTCGTTTTACAAGGTTTTGTTTTGTCTTCAAATTCGTCCAAAATCAATCCCCCTTTTCTTTGTTGAGTCATATTAGTTAGAAGTCAAGTTAGTTTGTGTTTTTAAGTGTTTTGAGTCAAGTTTAAACCTAATTTCGTCCAAGTTTGTGTCTAGTGTTCAAAACTGCCCAGATTGTGTTTTTAAGGCAGTTTTGAGTGTTTTGGTGCTGTTTTGAGTCTTTTGGTTTGTTTTGGTATTTTAAAGTTTAGCTTTGCATTCTTTGAGTCTAGTTTAGTGTTTTAAACTTGTTTTTACATAATTGAGTCAGTTTTCAAGTGATTTTGCAATCCCTCCTAATCCCCGGCCTAGAACGATCCCTACTTACATACTTACTACAATTGATAAACAGAGGGTTAATTTGAGTGCTAGTTAATATCACATCAGTGGTTGCGGCAAAGGGTGTTCCATCCTTGGCGTGGGTGAGGTTTGGGGTTCTTCCTCAAACAGTAGCTTTTCATCCTCTTTTTGACTTGAATTGGATGCTTGAGGTTCAAGTCCAACTTGTTTGCCACTCCTCAATGTAATTTCTTTGGCTGTTTCGAATCCCCCTTTTGGATTTGCAACGGTTGAACTAGGGAGTCTTCCTTGGTCTCGAAACTGTCCTACAAACTCCGCAATTTGCCCAATTTGTTTTTCCAAGTGATCCACCCTTTTAGCTTGGGTTTGCAATGCTATGGTTTGATTCTCTTGCCCCTGAGACAAAGTGTTGAGTAATTTAAGAATTGTATCATTATCCAAGGACGTACCTGAATTTGTTGGGGCCGATTGTATTTGAGTTTGATTTGGTGCAAATGGCGTTTGATAGAAACCCGGGGGTTGTTGCCGAAATGTGTTTTGTTGTTGGCCTTGTTGGGGTTCCCGCCATTTGAAATTCGGATGATCACGCCAACCGGGATTGTAGGTGTTAGAAAAGGGATCATTCCTTTGTTGGTATTGCTGCCCAAAGCCCACGGCATTGAGGGTCTCCCACCCTCCGTTCTCGATCAATTGTGGTCACTTGTTCGTAGGATGTCCTTGCATGGAACATACACCACACGCACTTACATTTTGAACTTTGGCCCTTCCACAACCTGAGAAAGCAAAGTAGTAAGGTTAGCCATTTGATTTTGAAGTTCGGTTATGGTACTTACCTCATTCACTTGGTGTTGCCGTGGGGTGCCTCTTTGTCCAACACCTTCGTATTGTTGAGCGTTCAACGCTCGATTGGCAATCAAAGTCTTTGCTGCCGTGGGAGTCTTGTCCACCAAAGCTCCTCCCGCCAAACCATCTAGCATTTGTCGTTCGATTGGTAGAAGTCCCTCGTAGAAGTATTGTAAAAGAAGCTCCTCCCTCATTTGATGCTGTGGACAAGAAGCAACAAGAGATTTAAAACGTTCATAATACGTAGGAAAAGACTCACCTTCTTGTTGTTGAATTCCACTTATCCTTTTTCGTAGGAGGATGACTCGAGAAGTTGGAAAAAACTTCTCTAAGAAAGCTCGTTTCATGCTCTCCCAAGATGTGACCGTTCCGGGAGCTAATTCATACAACCAATCTTTCGCCTTTTCCATGAGAGAAAAGGGAAAGGCCTTCATCTTCAATATACTCCCGTCGACATTGATTGGAGTCATGCTTGAACACACCACCTCGAACTCTTTCAAGTGCTTGTTAGGATCCTCCATGGACAACCCATGGTACTTCGGAATATGGTGTAGCAAACTTGACTTTAACTCAAATTCTTTGGTCTTTCTTTGGGCAGCCGCCGGATATTGAATACATAGAGGTGCGGCATTGTCCAATCCTGAAGCCGAGAGCTCCTTGATTGTACGATTGTCTTGTGCCATGACTGTCTCAACTTCACCCACTTGTGCCGTGGGTTCCTCTTCCTCAATCTCAACTTCGGCTTCTGAATTTGAACTGGATTCACTAGGTTTTGGATTCTTTCTCTTTCGTCTCAACTCTCGTTCAAAATCGTCGTGAAAGTCCAAGATGTGTTCACAAACCGGATGAGAGCTCCGAGTCATAAACTAGTACCTAAAAACAAAAAACGAAAACAAAGTAAAAATCTGGACTCAATTAAAACAAATAGAAATAAAACAATCCAAGGGATTAGCAACTTTGCTAATCCCCGGCAACGGCGCCAAAATTTGATGTGAAAACTATGTTGACACTCAAATTAACCCTCTTTTTATCAATTGTAGCAAGGTACGTAAAACAAGTTTAAAACACTAAACTAGACTCAAAGAATGCAAAACTAAACTTTAAAACACCAAAACAAACCAAAAGACTCAAAACAGCCCAGAAACACTCAAAACTGCCTTAAAACCACAATCTGGGCAGTTTTGAACACTAGACACAAACTTGGACGAAAATTGGTTTTAACTTGACCTAAGACACTTAAAAACACAAACTAAAGTGATTTCTAACTACTATGACTCAACCAAGTAAAGGGGGATTGATTTTGGACGAATTTAACTTTTAAAACAAAAACTTTGAAAACAAACTTTAATGAAAACGATTTTGATGAAATAGAATGGTGAAAGGCTAGTTAGAGGGTTCCTTCTCCACACATGAAACATATGCATACGACTCGATTTCCAGTTACTCTTTCAACAAACCATGAATGACAATGCCCCAAATTAACTAGATTGACCAATTAATTCTCAGATTTCCCTAGATTCATTGAATTGAATGGGATACGCATTACAACCAAATTATTCTTATCAAGGACCCTAACTATGGAATACGCATGATAGAGACACATATCAAAGATCATTAAGTTCAATGGAAATCATAAGCATTGACGAGGCATTCATAACTATGGGATACGAATGATAGAGACACATATCAAAGATCATTAAGTTCAATGGAAATCATAAGCATTGACGAGGCATTCATAACTATGGGATACGCATGTTACTCTTTGATGCGAAATAAATAAGCACACAAATTAAACCCTCTTTTTGTCAAATTGTAGTAAAGATGTAAGTAGGGATCGTTCTAGACCGGGGATTAGGAGGGATTGCTAAACACTTGGAAACTGACTTAAAAACTCAAAAACAAAGTTTAAACCACTAAACTAGACTCAAAGAATGCAAAACTAAAGGTTAAAACACTTAAACAAAACTAAAACTCAAAACAGCAACCTAATGACTCAAAACTGCCTAAAAACCACTTTCTGGGCAGTTCTGAGAACCTAACAAGAACTTGGACGAATTTGAGTGAAAACTTGAATCAAAACACTTAGAAACACAAATCAAAACACTTTCTAACTAATCTAAGACTTCAAAATAAAAGGGGATTTGTTTTGGACGAAAATTGAAAACAAAACAGAAACTTTAAAACAAAACAGATTGTAAAACGTTTTTGGATGAAAAGGATGGATAAAAGGCTAGTTAGGAGGTTCTTCTCCACACATGTCACACTTGCAAACGAAACGATTTTCAGTTGTTCTTCCAATAAATTATAAATACTCAACGCCCCAAATTAACCGTGAATTGCACTAATTAACCCTCAGTTTCTCCACAAGTTATTAAGTTGGATGATTGCATACGACAACCCAAAACATTCCCTACAAGTTCCCTACATGAATTGCATAATAGAGATACAAGCAAGAATCATTAAGTTCTATGAAAAACATAAGCATTGACGAAGCATTCGTTACTATGAATTGCATGAAACTTATGCTAAGAGTTCATTCAATGCGATCGTTTTCAAGCGACCTTCACTACTTGTGATTATAAGATTGTAACTATTAGGTGAAACTCCCTCATAATCTAGCATCATATTCATGCATGAAAACTAAGCGTGCACTCTCAATCAACATACACAAATAAGTTATCAAACAAATAGATGAACGAATTGAATCCACAACTTATGAAATAACAACTGAATGTAATCGAATCATATTGCAAGCATGTACATGGTTTCGAATTACCCCCCAACTAAGGGGGTTTAGTTCCTCATACTCACAACACAAAGTTTATTGAATTGAAACATCGAAGACATAAGAAAGATTACACCTAAAACGCCCAACAATTCCACTTTGAATTTCTGCACGTCAAGCTCCTCTTTCTTCTTCTCCTTGCTGCGGCAGAGAGGGTTTAGGGGATTTTTGGATGTGATTTTGGTTTAGGAAGGGGGTTAGGATGGTATGGTGGTGCGGCAAGGGGTGTGGGTGGTGTATGGAGGTGTAGAATGGTGGCTGGATTAGAGGAATGGCTGCGGCAAGGAGTGGGAAGGTTGCTGGAATTTTTTCTGAATTCTGTAAAGATCATCTGTGCGGCAAGGTGGGGAAATATATATATAGGCACTTAAAAACCCTAGCAAATCAGATTAGGGTTTCTAGAAACCCAAATCCACCAGAAAAATAGGTTAAACAATCAGAATTTTAGTGAGAAAAGGGCCTAGGGTGCGGCAATTAAGTGGGCTAGGGTTAGGGCTTCTAGAAAGCCTTGCAAGGCAAGGAAATAGGTGTTCTAGAAGGGGAAAGGTGCGGCTGATTAGTGGGAGTGTGGATAGGCTTCTAAAAAGCCCAAAACCAAGAGAAACTAAGCCCTAACCCATGGCAAGGATGAGAAAATATTCTAACACCTTTCTTTGTGTCTTCCAACGCTTCGGAACCTTCTAATGTTGCTCAAACGCAAGGCCATTCCGGTTTAGGAAAGATCAACCCAAAATGGAAACTTTTAGGCTTAGCTTTCCTACTTCAAGTAGGAAACCTCAAATCTTCAACTCGTCAATTTCATCCCCACCTTGTGTTCCAAGCATGTCCTTTTCAATCCAAGCTCACTTTTTGCTCCAATAGCTCCAAATTGCATCATTTCATGTAATATGTCCTTTAAACCTGAAAACACATGAAAGTAGCTTAAAAGACTACTTTAACGAAGAAAACATAACGAAAATGCATAAGAACTAGCTAACTAAGGCGCATAAATATGCTCCTATCACTCTTGCCTAGGATTTACTTAACACAATCGTGACTAGCGACTTTTACTACTTATGAATACAAGTTAATAACGATTAGGTGAAATTGCCTTATACTCTAGCATCAAATTCATGCATGCAAACTAAGTGTCGACCCTCAATCAACATACATAAACATGTTATCAATCAAGTAGATAAGTAAACCACATTCACGATTCATGAAATCATAACTGGAGGTAATCAAGTCATATAAAACATATTATCATGGCTTTGAATTCCCCTCTAACTATAAAGAAATTAGTTCCTCATGTTCGCAAATAAACAAAGATAGAAAACACCTAGAATCGCTCCACAATCCAAGCTCCTTGAATGGCATGCACGGCTCCAAGTTGTCTTCCTTCTTCTCCTTGCAAACTCACGGCACAATGAGGGATGTTTGGGTGAATGGTGTAGTGAAAATATGGTAGAGGATGGTGAATGAAAGGGTGCGGCAAGGCCTTGTATTTATAGGCTGAAAATCCCATCTCCTAGGTAGCCAAGGACATGGTTTTAAAAGCCTAAGTTGCATAGGATAATAACATACAATCCTATAAGGAAAACAAGTCAAAAACCCAAAGGGAGTGGGAGATAATGTGCGGCACAAAGATAGGAGATGATAAGGCTTCTAGAAATCTGAAATTCCAAGGGAAATAAGGTATAGGGTGCGGCACTTATCTAGGAAGGGATAAGGCTTCTAGAAATCCCATTTTAAGCATCCTAATCTAATTAGAAACCCTCCTAAGTGGTTGAAATGTGGATAGTTTAGGATAAGGATAAGATAGGATAGGATAAGGTTTGATTGGATAAGATAAGATAAGATAAGGTTATGGATGAGGTTTTGGATAAGATCCTTCTCTTGAGCTGATTCTTTGACTTTACTCTTCTTCTTCACATAGGAAACCTTGCTTGAGTAGGAAACTTCATACATCTAGGAATCCATCTTCAATTAGGACTCCTTCAGTGATTAGGAATCCCAATTCATTTAGGAATCCTTCATTCAAGCCATTTCCTTCTTCAACTAGGAAACTTTGTATCTTCAATTCTTCAACTTTGAAACGCCTTTCTAGCTTCATCAATCCCTCAAATTCGTCCATCCCTTGTGCTTCATGTGCATGAACTCCATTTTAGCCCAATTTTGCTCCAAAAAGCTCCAAATTGCATCCTTTTGCTCACTTTGTCTCTAAAACCTGAAAACACATGAAAATAGCTTAAAAGACTAACTTAACTAAGAAAACATAACATAAATGCATAAAAACTAGCTAACTAAGGCGCATAAATATGCTCCTATCACGGATCGTTCTAACCAGGGATTAACTAGGGGTGCTAATCTAATATAAATTGATTCAAAACCACAAAAACTAAACTTAAAAACTCTAACAAGACTACTATGACTCAAAACAGATTTAAAGCATTCAAAACTGCCTAAAACAATCAAATTGACTCAAAAAGAAACTAGAACTTGATTTGGACGGAATCCAAAGTGTTTATGACTCCAAATGCTTAAGAACACAAAATAACACAGATTTGAATGACTAAGACTCAACAAAATATGGGGGAATTGTGTTTGGACGAAATTAAATTAATTTGGCAGATTGTAAAGAAAACAGATTGTAAGACAAAATTGTGATGAATGATAGGAGCATATTTATGCGACTTAATTGGCTTGTTCTCGTGCATTTGAGTTGTCTTTCCTTAGTTATTTTAGTGTTTAAAGTCACTTTTGTGTGTTTTCAGATTCCAAAGTCGAAGTGTGCAAAATGATGTAATTTGGAGCCTTTTGGAGCAAAAGGAATGGATGATAGGAGCATATTTATGCGCCTTAGTTAGCTAGTTCTTATGCATTTCCATGGTGTTTCTTAGTTAAAGTAGTCTTTTAAGCTAGTTTTATGTGTTTTCAGGTTTTAAGGGCAAAGCATATAAAAAGATGCATTTTCGAGCCTTTTGGAGCAAAATGGAGCTTGGAATGAATGTCACATATTTGGAGCCAAGGTTTGGACGAATTTGAAGACTTGAAGATGATGATTCCTACTTGAACAAGGTTTCCTAGTAGAAGTAGGAAAGTGCTTACATGAAAAAGGATTCCTAATCAACGAAGGATTCCTAATTGAAGATGGATTCCTAATCACATGAGGATTCCTAGAAGAACAAAGATTCCTACTCCAACAAGGATTCCTACTTGAAATAGGAAAGTTAAGCCAAAGTTTCCTACTTTGGTTTGATTTTTCTTAAATGTCCCTAAAAGTTCCAGCAATTATGAAGACTTCCTAAGCATTCTAGGACATCAAATACACATCTCTTGCACCTTTTGAACCCTTGCCGCACCCCCCTTGGTATTTCCTCTTCCTTGCCGTGCAAGGGAGAGGGTTATTTCCTGATTCTAAGCTTTAAAACACCTTCCTTTTGTGTTTTAAACCCTAGCCGAATTTCCCTTGCCCTTTCCTTTAATTTTCTGATTTTGTTTCCTATTTCTAGAAGCTTTAGACTTAATTTCTGTTACCAAAATAGTCTAGGGTTTTTAATTTCCTAAATCCCTTTAAATAAACATCCTTGTGCAGCCACAAACATACCCATTCATCCAGAAAATAACCATTCACGCCAGAAACTGAACACCACCTTCAACAGCCCCATTCCTTCACCATTCACCATATTTTCTGACCCAAAACCACCCTAGCCGCACCACCCATCAACCCTAAACACTTCCATACGTCTTCCATCCATTCTACATCATTCAATAACCCAAGAAACCACCAACATCCAATCTGCCGCAAGCAAGGAAAGGGGACAGATTCACTCAATTGTTTGGCTCTTCATTCTGAGTTGTTGAACAATTTTAGGTGTATTCTATCTTATATTTCAATGTCTAATTCATGTAATCTTTGGTTTGCTTTGAGTATGATTGGCTAAATTCGTTTTGGCTAAGGGTGTATTCAAAACCATGATTATATATGTGAAATAAATTGATAACTGGAAATTGATTTACGTTGCATATATTTCATGTGTGGAGAAGAACCCCTTAGCCATTCCATCATCCATTGATTCATCACAATTTTGTCTACAATCTGTTTTCTTTACAATCTGCCATTTAATTTAAATTCGTCCAAAATCAACCCCACTTTATTTCTTTGAGTCATATTAGTTAGAACTTGTCTTAGATTATGTTTTTAAGTGTTTTAGGTCATTAGAAAACCAAAATTCGTCCAAGTTTGCATTAGAGTCCCAAAACTGCCCAGAAAGTGTTTTAAGGCAGTTTTGAGTGTTTTGGGTGCTGTTTTGAGTCTTTTGATTTGTTTTAGTGTTTTAGAGTTTAGTTTTGCATTCTTTGAGTCTAGTCGAGTGTTTTAAACCTTGTTTTACATATTTGAGTCAGTTTAGAGTGTTTTAGCAATCCCTCCTAATCCCCGGTTTAAGAACGATCCCTACTTATCCATACTACAATTGTCAACAAGAGGGTTAATTTGTGTGTTTGGTTAATTTACGCATCAATGGATGAATTGAAGACTTGAAGAAAGAAGGATTCCTAATCGACGAAGGATTCCTAATCAACGAAGGTTTCCTAATTGAAGATGGATTCCAAATCACATGAGGATTCCTACTCCAACAAGGATTCCTATTTGAAGTAGGAAAGTTAAGCCAAGGTTTCCTATTTTGGTTTGACCTTTCCTAATTCTAAAAGTACTCATGTTCCAAGCCACTTTGAGGACACATATGCATTTGAGGACACAAAACAAAGGCCCTAGAACTCTTAGGGACCTTTGCCGCACCCTTCCCAAACTTCCATCCCCTTGCCGTGCAATGGATCCACTTCCCCTTCAGTTTTAGGACATCAACCTTTCCCTAAACCTTTCCCACATCACACCCTCATTTCCTTGCCCTTTCCTCTTCCTTGCCGTGCAAGGGAGAGGGTTCTTTCCTGATTTTATACATTAAAACACATTCCTAATGTGTTTCAAGGTGTTGCCGCATATCCCTTGACCTTTCCCTTAATTTCTGATTTTGTTTCCTACTTCTAGAAGCTTTTGACTTAAATTTCTGTTTACCTAATTAGCCTAGGGTTTTTAATTTCCTAATCCCTTTAAATAAACATGTGTGTGCAGCCACAAACATATCCATTCAGTCCCATTCATGCCAGAAACATCACCACTCTCTCTGCCGCACCTATCCTTGACCATTCACCATATTTTCTGACCCAAAACCACCCTAGCGGTCCCATACACCTATCCCAGCCATAAACCCATCGTTCTACACCATCCATAACCCCCAAAAACTCACCCATTCGTGTGCTGCAGCAAGGAGAGGGAAGGAAGGACTCTTGGATGCTCAAGCTTCATCGTTGGTGCATTCTAGGTGTAATTCGTTTTATGATTTCAATGTTTAATTTCTTTTCCTTTCGTTTTGCTATGAACATGAGTGGCTAAACCCCTATTGGTTAGGGGTAATTTCGTAGCCATGACTATGTATGCAAGTTGATTTGATAAATTCTAGTTATGAGTTCTTGAATCGTGAATGCAATTGGCTTAACTGTGCGAGTAATAACTTATTTGTGTTTGTTAATTAGGGGTCGACACTTAATTGGCTTGCATGAATATGTTGCTAGAATATAAGGTTGATAGGAGCATATTTATGCGCCTTAGTTTAGCTTGTTCTTGTGCATTTATAGTGTTTTTGCTTAGTAAAGTAGTCTTTTAAGCTAGTTTTATGTGTTTTCAACTTGTTTTTACGTTTTTGAGTCAATTCCAAGTGATTTTGCAATCCCTCCTAATCCCCGGTCTAGAACGATCCCTACTTACATACATTGCTACAATTGATAAAAAGAGGGTTTAATTTGAGTGCTTATATATTTCACATCAAATTTTGGCGCCGTTGCCGGGGATTAGCAACTTTGCTAATCCCTTGGATTGTTATTTTCGTTTTTCTTATTAGATCAGATTCTTATGTTATTTTGTTTCTTGTTTTAGGTACTTGTTTATGACTCGGAGTTCTAATCCGGTTCAAGAACATATTTTAGACTTTGACGACGATTTTGAGCGTGAGTTGAGACGAAAGAGGAAGAACCCGGAACCTAGTGAATCAAGTGCAAGTTCCGAGTCCGTTTCTGAAGTTGAAGAGGAAGTGGAAGACATGGCAGCGGACAACCGAACGATCAAGGAGCTTTCCGCTTCGGGATTGGATAATGCAGCACCTCTATGTATCTAGTACCCTAGGGCGGCTCAGGACAAAACTGCCGAGTTCGAATTGAAGTCAAGCTTGTTACATCACATTCCGAAGTACCATGGGCTTTCCATGGAAGATCCAAACAAGCACTTGAAGGAGTTTGAAGTCGTTTGCTCAAGCATGACTCCGGTAAACGTGGACGGGAGTATATTGAAGATGAAGGCTTTCCCCTTTTCTCTTATGGAAAAGGCGAAAGATTGGTTATATGAATTAGCTCCCGGAACAGTCACATCTTGGGAGAGCATGAAACGGGCTTTCTTAGAGAAGTTTTTTCCAACCTCTCGAGTCATTCTCCTACGAAAAAGGATAAGTGGAATTCAACAAGAAGAAGGTGAGTCCTTTCCTACATATTATGAACGTTTTAAATCTCTTGTTGCTTCTTGTCCACAGCATCAAATGAAGGAGGAGCTTCTTCTACAATACTTCTACGAGGGACTTCTACCAATCAAACGACAAATGCTAGATGCCTCGGCGGGAGGAGCATTGGTGGACAAGACCCCTACGGCAGCAAAGACCTTGATTGCAAAGCGAGCGTTGAACGCTCAACAATACGAAGGTGTTGGACAAAGAGGCACTCCACGGCAACACCAACTGAATGAGGTAAGTGCCATAACCGAACTTCAAAATCAAATGGCTAACCTTACTACTTTGCTTTCTCAGGTTGTGGAAGGGCCAAAAGTTCAAAATGTAAGTGCGTGTGGCGTATGTTCCATGCAAGGACCCCCTACGGACAAATGCCCACAATTGATCGAGAACGGAGGGTGGGAGACCCTCAATGCCGTGGGTTTTGGGCAGCAATACCAACAAAGGAATGATCCCTTTTCTAACACCTACAATCCCGGTTGGCGTGATCAACCAAATTTCAAATGGCGAGAACCCCAACAAGGCCAACAACAAAGCACATTTAGGCAACAACCCTCGGGTTTCTATCAAAAGCCATTTGCACCAACTCAACCCCAAGCACAACCCACCCAAAAATCAGGTTCCTCTATTGATAATGATCAAATTTTTAATTTACTAACTTCTATGGCGCAGGGAATGCAAAATAGGGACAAAAAGGTGGACGAGTTGGAGATACAAGTAGGGCAAATTGCCGAGTTCATGGGGCAGTTTCGAGAGCAAGGCAGGTTGCCGAGCTCAACCATTGCAAATCCGAAAGGAGGCTTTGAATCTGCCAAGGCAATCATGTTAAGAAGTGGGAAACAAGTAGGAACAGCCCCACCACCATCCAAATCAGCCCCAAACAAGGTGGAAGAAGTAATAATTGAAGAGGAGGAACAGGGGTTGGCCACGGCAAGGAAAGAGGTTCCTTTGCCGCAAGTCTCCATGGCTCCTAAGCCATCCAATCTGCCAAATAAAGGTACAACCATGTCCAATTCCATTCCTACTAATGATTTTCCTTTGAATGTCCCCTTTCCTAGTAGGTTCAAGCAAACAAAGAAAGAAGAAGCTGAAAAGGACATTCTAGAGACGTTCCGGAAAGTGCAAGTCAATATACCTCTCCTTGACGCAATTAAGCAAGTACCTAGGTACGCCAAATTTTTGAAGGAACTATGTACAACAAGAAAGAGAATTTCAAACAAAGAGGTTGCCCAGGTAAGTGAGAATGTTTCCGCTGTTTTGCAAAGAAAATTACCTCCTAAATGCAAAGATCCGGGAAGTTTTACAATTCCATGTGTTATAGGCAATACTAAATTTGAACATGCTATGTTAGATCTAGGAGCTTCCATTAATGTCATGCCATACTCAATATATGCATCCATGAACTTAGGAGAGCTTAAAAATGATGGTGTTATAATTCAATTAGCCGATCGTTCTAATGCATATCCGAAAGGAGTTTTGGAAGATGTGTTGGTGCAGGTGGATAACTTGATATTTCCAGCGTATTTCTACGTTTTAGAGATGGAGGACTCACCAAATGTCACCCCATTGCCGATTCTACTTGGGAGGCCATTCATGAAAACAGCACGCACCAAGATCGATGTGTTCAAAGGGACGTCGACAATGGAATTTGATGGGGAGATTATTAACTTTAACATTTCTGAAGCTATGAAATTTACTAAAGATGATCATTCTTGTTTTTCTATTGATATATTGGATGAATTGGCGCAGGATTATCTTGATATGTTGGAGGACGATCCACTCGAAACGACAATTGCACAAGGACTTGGCACAAAACCCAACATGGCCGTACCAAAGGATGAACATGCCAAGCTTGTGGCTGCCTTGGAATCATTGCCAAAACATCATGGTAAGCCTTCTAACCCAATTCAAATTCCCGTTTCCACTAATAAGTTGTTACCTTCTGTGATTCAGGCCCCCGTTCTTGAGCTTAAACCGTTGCCGGACCATTTAAAGTATGCATTCTTGGGAGAGGAAGAGACGTTGCCCATCATTGTCTCTTCATCACTCACGGCATTAGAGGAAGAAAAGTTGATTCGGGTGTTGAAAGAGCACAAAACAGCCATCGGATGGACATTGGCCGATATTAAGGGAATTAGCCCTACAACATGCATGCATCGCATCTTTCTAGAGGAGGGGGCTAAACCAACTCGAGAAGCTCAACGCCGACTCAACCCTCCGATGATGGAAGTCGTGAAAAAGGAAATTATAAAGCTTCTCGACTGTGGAGTGATCTATCCAATCTCGGATAGCCGTTGGGTCTCACCGGTTCAAGTTGTCCCAAAGAAGTCCGGAGTCACTGTGGTGAAGAATGCCGAGGATGAGCTTGTGCCAACCCGTATTCAAACAGGTTGGAGAGTATGCATTGACTATAGGAAGCTCAACAACACCACAAGGAAGGACCACTTTCCATTGCCATTCATTGACCAAATGCTTGAAAGGTTAGCCGGTCATTCTTTTTATTGTTTTCTTGACGGTTATTCGGGATATAATCAAATTGTCATAGCTCCGGAAGACCAAGAAAAGACCACCTTCACGTGCCCATTTGGTACTTTTGCTTACCGCCGCATGTCATTCGGTTTATGCAATGCACCGACCACGTTCCAACGATGCATGGTAAGTATTTTTTCAGAATTTATTGAGAAGATTATTGAGGTATTCATGGATGATTTTAGTGTCTTTGGCGATTCGTTTGATGGTTGCTTGGAAAATCTCACATTAATTTTAAAACGATGCATGGAAACTAACCTTGTTTTAAATTGGGAAAAGTGTCACTTTATGGTAAAACAAGGCATAGTTTTAGGGCATATTGTTTCTGCAAGGGGAATTGAGGTTGATAAATCGAAAATAGATCTTGTACGCTACTTACCCTCTCCGACTTCGGTTAGAGAGGTTCGTTCGTTTCTGGGACATGCAGGATTTTATAGGCGATTCATCAAGGATTTTTCAAGGATTTCCACACCCCTTTGCCGACTTCTCCAAAAGGAGGTGCCCTTCGAGTTCAACGAGGAGTGTGAAAAGGCGTTCAAACATCTTAAAGAGATGCTAACTTCGGCCCCCATCATTCGGCCACCAGATTGGAGCATTCCCTTCGAGTTTATGTGCGATGCATCCGATTATGCTCTAGGCGCTGTTTTGGGACAAAGGAAGGACAAACAGCCACACGTCATATATTATGCCTCTCGGACCTTGAACGATGCTCAATTGAACTACTCCACAACGGAAAAAGAACTCATTGCCGTTGTTTTTGCTTTAGATAAGTTTCGTTCTTATTTACTTGGTACTAAAGTAATAATTTACACTGATCATGCAGCATTGAAGTACTTGCTCATGAAGAAGGAGGCTAAACCAAGGCTTATTCGATGGATGCTTCTTCTCCAAGAGTTCGATATCGAAATCCGAGACAAGAAAGGAAGTGAGAACGTTGTGTCTGATCACTTGAGCCGTTTGGTGCATGAAGAAGATGTCATACCTATTCTAGAGACATTCCCGGATGAGCAATTGATGTCCCTAAAGGTTAGTGCACCTTGGTATGCCGATATTGTTAATTATTTGGTGTCAAAACGTATTCCAAGTGAGTTCACTAGGCACCAACGTGATAAACTTAGGTATGATGCACGGTTTTATGTGTGGGATGATCCGTACTTATGGAAATTTTGCCCCGATCAGATTATACGTCGTTGTGTGCACGATTCTGAATGTCATTCAATTATGAGTTTTTGTCACACTTATGCATGTGGAGGGCACTTTGGCACACAACGCACAGCCCTCAAGGTGTTACAATGTGGATTCTATTGGCCTAGTATTTTTAAAGATGCTAAAACTTTTTGTTTAACATGTGATAAATGCCAACGAATGGGTGGTATAAGTGCTAGGGACCAAATGCCGCAGGTTTCTATCCTAAATGTTGAAATTTTTGATGTTTGGGGTATTGATTTTATGGGTCCCTTCCCTTCATCGTATGGTTTCATGTATATTTTGCTTGCGGTTGATTATGTGTCGAAATGGGTGGAAGCCAAGGCCACCCGGACTAATGATTCTAAAGTGGTTGCAGATTTTATTAGAACTAACATTTTTGCAAGGTTTGGAATGCCACGAGTAATCATTAGTGATGGGGGGTCACATTTTTGCAATCGGACCATTGAAGCGTTATTGAGGAAATACAGTGTCACCCATAAGGTTTCTACACCTTACCATCCTCAAACGAATGGCCAAGCCGAGGTTTCCAACCGAGAGATCAAGCAAATACTTGAGAAGACAGTTGGGCCAACAAGGAAGGATTGGAGCTTACGGTTAGATGATGCACTTTGGGCGTATCGTACGGCGTACAAAACCCCCATTGGGATGTCCCCCTTCCGACTTGTCTATGGCAAGGCGTGCCATCTTCCCGTTGAATTGGAGCACAAAGCACTTTGGGCCATCAAGAAGTTTAACATGAACCTCGATGAAGCGGGAAGTCAAAGGAGATTGCAATTGAATGAGCTTGATGAGATACGGCACGAGGCATACGATAATGCAAGCATTTACAAGCAAAAGACCAAAGCTTTCCATGACAACATGATCCGTGGGAAATCATTCTCAATTGGGCAGAAAGTGCTATTGTTCAATTCCCGTTTACGTTTGTTTCCCGGTAAGTTACGTTCTAAGTGGATTGGACTGTTTGTTATTACTAATGTTTTTGTTCATGGTGCAGTCCAAATCCAAAGCTTGAAAACAGGACAAGAATTCAAGGTGAACGGGCATCGTCTGAAGCCTTATTATGACACCTTTGTGGAGCATACCGTGGATGACTTACCCTTGGATGCCGTGGGCCCTAGTAAGGAGTGAATGAGGTCTTCGTCCGGCTGTACGACGTTAAAGCAAGCGCTACTTGGGAGGCAACCCATGCATTCAACAAAGGAGGATATAGAGAGCACTCCAATTCCAGATTTGCGTTCCTAAACTCTTCTCTTTGTTGTTTAGATGTTGTTTTGTTTGTTTGTTTGTTATTTGTGTGAGTCTATGCTTGAAAACATTGAGGACAATGTTTGATTTAAGTGTGGGGGGGTAACCAAAGTGTTTTGATGCAAATTCGTAGGATTTTACCACCTAACATTTCAAAGGTTGTTTTTCACTGTTTTTGAGTGTTCTTATATGTTTTGATGTGTTTTTATGTGGCTTTACTAGAAAATACGAAAATTCAAGAAAAAAATTCGAAAAAGTGTTGAAAAAACCCAAAAAGAGTCATTTTAAAGTTGTTTTTGTGTGTTTGTGTCTTAGGGTACCTTCCAACACAATGATGAGGATTCGGTTTGTAATTGCATGATTGTTAAAGCGAGTTATAAACATGGATAAAAGTTTGATTTACTCTTTGGTTTATGCTTGGTTGTGGTTATAACTTATGAATTCACATGTAATCATAAAGAAAAAAAAAATTAGTTTTTGTAACATGCTTGAAGGAAGGAACTCAAACAAACGCTACAACCTTGTGAGACTTGAGCCCAAACGTTTATTTGGAGAGTTAAAATCTGTGCATTGTTGTTTTCTAAAGTCGTTGCATGATCTCATTATTCTTTGCTTGGTTATTACTTAGAAGGCGTTTCATCATTTAGTTCCAAATGCTAGAACTCATGCCAATTTCATTCAAAACATGTTATTGAATTACATAACACATATTCAAGATGAAGTTAGTAGTTACCACCATAGCCAAAAAGCCTTCATTCCATGCAGTCGTTTTTTTAGGTTTTAACCCCGTTGAGCCTTGTTTAGCCTATGTTTTCTTCGTTAACCCACATTATCCTCACCTAGCCTAGATTAGGACCATCCATACCTTCGTTCTTGAAGCATAGTAATGAATGACTCAAAATGAATTCCTTTTGGTCATTGTTGGCAGAAAACAAGTGTGGGGGAAGTGAGTTTTGTTGTGGGTGTGCCAAAGAAAAGAAAAGAAAAAGAAAAGAAAAGAATGAAAAGAAAAATTTCGTGGGAAATAAAAAGAAAAAAAAAAGAAAGAAAAAGTTGTGAAAAGAATGAAAAGGAGTTGAAAAGATGTGAAAAAGAGTTCTTAAGTGTTGTTTGTTGAAGGAAGGGTCCAAACAGTGAATTCGGCCCTAATTGTTGTTGAATCTTCCCTTTGTGTTTAAAAGTTAATTTCTGCATGCTAATGGGAATTATGAGTACGATTTCATTGTTTTGCTTACTATTGCTTAAAGAACGTTTGTTTTCCCTATCCTTTCGTTGTTAGCCAACTCCCCTAGCCCCGTTACAACCCTTGACTTTAATCTTGAGTGTTATGTGTTTCAATTTGTGGAGTTTAAAATTGGTATGAGCATATGGTGTCACTGGTTCTCGCATCTAAGTAGTAGCATTCCATCCATGAGATTATATCTAAACATGCTTATTAACTCCGAAAAGTGCTTTCTTTGTTATACATATATGTGAGCATTCGTTTTCATATTTACATCAATCTTCTCACATATAACTAGTATAGGGTGTGTAGTCAGAAAAGCTGTGTGAAAATTGAGTGCATATCTAGTAAGGAATTGAGCAAATTCTCTAAGGCATGTTACTACATTCAAAATCATGTTTTAATTGGTTATATGTGAACTAGTACGTGGTGACTATGATTAAGTATGTGCTTAAGTGTGAAGATGACTAAAATCTGTGGGAGTGATGATTTTTAACATGTCTTGTGCATTGGAAATCCCTGAGGCAAATGTTGGAAGGTTTAGATTGTGTTTTTGTTTTGTTTGGTTTCTTTGTTTTGCTCGAGGACTAGCAAAAGCTAAGTGTGGGGGAATTTGATAGGAGCATATTTATGCGACTTAGTTGGCTTGTTCTTAAGCATTTATGTTGTTTTTCTTTAGTTATTTTAGTGTTTAAAGTCATTTTCGTGCAATTTCAGGTTTAGAGACGAAGTATGCAAAGAAGTGCAAAATGGAGCATTTTAGAGCAAAATTGAGCTAGAATGGAGTGTATGCTAATGGAGCACAAGGAATGGACGAGTTTGAAGGTCAAAGGAGCTTAAGAAATGAAGAAATGAAAGTGAAGAACAAAGAATTTAGATTTGGAAACCAAAGTTTCTAAAGTTGGAAGTTTCTATTCTTGGAGGTTTCCATTTTCGAAAGTTTCTATTCTTGGTTTTGGGCTTTTAGATGACCTAAACCCTAATTCCTTGTGGACCCTAACCCTAGCCGCATCTAGGCCTCTAGAATATCTGATTTCCTTGCCTTGCAAGGCATTCTAGAAGGCCATCTCTAAACCCTAACCCTAGCCGCACCTTAGGCCTTATTCCCACTAAAAATCTGATTGTTTTAACCTAATTTCTGGTGGATTTGGGCTTCTAGAAACCCTAATCTGATTACCCTAGGGTTTTGGATGCCTATATATACTCATTATAACCCCTAGATCAGATCACCACCTCTCATACACAATCATTCACGCCAGAAATCTGCCCTTGCATTCTGCCGCACCTTCCCATCACCAAAATCCCAAAATTCTGCCCAAAAATCATCCCTAGCCGTACCCCCATCAACCCTAAACCTTTCCCTACCATTCCCCATCCATTCTACACCCTAAATACCACCTCTCATACACAATCATTCACGCCAGAAATCTGCCCTTGCATTCTGCCGCACCTTCCCATCACCAAAATCCCAAAATTCTGCCCAAAAATCATCCCTAGCCGTACCCCCATCAACCCTAAACCTTTCCCTACCATTCCCCATCCATTCTACACCCTAAATACCACCCAAAACCTGTTCTAAACTTCTCTGCCGCAGCAAGGAGGAAAGGGAAATCATTGATGATCTTGCTGCCAAGTTGGAGCCTTCTAGGTGTTTTCTTTCTTTGGGTTTTAATTTCTAAATTTATGTATCTTTGCTTTGCGAGTATGAGGAACTAAACCCCCCTTGGCTAGGGGGGGATTCGAAACCATGTCTATGCTTGCTATATGATTTGATTACTTCTAATTGCGTTTCATAAGTTGTGATTTCAATTTGCTTATCTATGTGAATTAAAACTTATTCTTATATGTTGATTGAGGGTCGACACTTAGTTTGCATGCATGAATTTGATGCTAGGATATAAGGGAATTTCACCTAATCGTTATGAACTTATATTCACAAGTAGTAAAGGTTGTTGATCACAATCGTGTTAAGTAAATTCTTGGCATAAGTTTCATGCAATTCATAGTTACGAGTGCCTCGTCAATGCTTATGGTTTTCATAGAACTTAATGATTCTTGCTTGTATCTCTATTATGCAATCATGTAGGGGACTTGTGGGGCATGCTTTGGGTTGTCGTATGCAATCATCCAATTCAATAACGTTAGGAAAATCTGAAGGTTAATTTAAGCGGACCTAATTAACTTGGGGCTTTGAGAATTCATGGGTTATTGAATGCAAGTATAACATGTGTGGAGATGAACCCCTTAGCTAGCTTTCTATCCATTCAATTCAATCAAATTCGTTTTAAAATCTGTTTTGATTTACAAGTTTATGTTTTGTTTTCAATTTCGTAAAAACCAAATCCCCCTTTGTTTTCAAGTGTCAAATTAGTTAGAGAGTGTGTTAGTTTGTGTTTTTAAGTGTTTTGAGTCAAGTTAAAACCTATTTTCGTCAAAATCTTGTTTAGAGTTCAAAACTGCCCAGAAAGTGGTTTTAAGGCAGTTTTGAGTGTTTTTGTGTTATTTTGAGTCTTTTGGTTTGTTTTGGTGTTTTAAGTTATAGTTTTACATTCTTTGAGTCTAGTGTAGTGTTTTAAATTTTGTTTTTACGTTTTTGAGTCAGTTTCACAGTGATTTAGCAATCCCTCCTAATCCCCGGCCTAGAACGATCCCTACTTACATACTTACTACAATTGATAAAAAGAGGGTTAATTTGAGTGCTAATTAATATCATATCAAATTTTGGCGCCGTTGCCGGGGATTAGCTTTGCTAATCCCTTGGATTGTTTATTTTAGTTTGTTTTAATTCGTCCAGATTCTGAGTTTGTTTTGTTTCTTGTTTTAGGTACTAGTTTATGACTCGGAGTTCTCATCCGATTCGTGAACACATCTTGGACTTTGACAACGATTTTGAGAGGACTTTGAGAAGGAATAGGAATCAACAAGATCAAATTCCTAAACCTGAGCGTGAGGAACATCCCATTGAAGAAGAGGACCAACCCACGGCAAGAGTGGGTGAAGAAGAGGAAGTTATGGCACAAGACAATCGTACAATCAAGGAGCTTTCGGCTTCGGGATTGGACAATGCCGCACCCCTATGCATTCAATACCCAGCGGCTGCCCAAGGAAAGACCGAGGAATTCGAGTTGAAGTCAAGTTTGCTACACCACATTCCGAAGTACCATGGTTTGTCCATTGATGCGAAATAGATAAGCACACAAATTAAACCCTCTTTTTGTCAAATCGTAGTAAAGATGTAAGTAGGGATCGTTCTAGACCGGGGATTAGGAGGGATTGCTAAACACTTGAAAACTCACTTCAAAACATAAAAACAAAGTTTAAAACACTAAGCTAGACTCAAAGAATGCAAAACTAAAGTTAAAAACACTTAAACAAACCTAAAACTCAAAACAGCAACCTAATGACTCAAAACTTCCTAAAACCACTTTCTGGGCAGTTTTGAGAACCTAACAAGAACTTGGACGAATTTGGGTGAAAACTTGAATCAAAACACTTAGAAACACAAATCAAAACATATTCTACCTAATCTAAGACTTCAAAATAAAAGGGGATTTGTTTTGGACGAAAATTGAAAACAAAACAGAAACTTTAAAACAAAACAGATTGTAAAACGTTTTTGGATGAAAAGGATGGATAAAAGGCTAGTTAGGAGGTTCTTCTCCACACATGTCACACTTGCAAACAAAACGATTTTCAGTTGTTCTTCCAATAAATTATGAATACTCAACGCCCCAAATTAACCGTGAATTGCACTAATTAACCCTCAGTTTTTCCACGAGTTATTGAGTTGGATGATTGCATACGACAACCCAAAGCATTCCCTACAAGTTCCCTACATGAATTGCATAATAGAGATACAAGCAAGAATCATTAAGTTCTATGAAAAACATAAGCATTGACGAAGCATTTGTTACTATGAATTGCATGAAACTTATGCCAAGAATATATTCAACGCGATTGTTTTCAAGCGACCTTCACTACTTGTGATTATAAGATTGTAACTATTAGGTGAAACTCCCTCATAATCTAGCATCATATTCATGCATGAAAACTAAGCGTGCACTCTCAATCAACATACACAAATAAGTTATCAATCAAGTAGATGAACGAATTGAATCCACAACTTATGAAATAACAACTGAATGTAATCAAATCATATTGCAAGCATGTACATGGTTTCGAATCACCCCCTAACTAAGAGGGGTTTAGTTCCTCATACTCGCAAAGCAAAGATTCATAAATTTAGAAATTAAAACCCAAAGAAAGAAAACACCTAGAAGGCTCCAACTTGGCAGCAAGATCATCAATGATTTCCCTTTCCTCCTTGCTGCTGCAGAGAAGTTTAGAACAGGTTTTGGGTGGTATTTAGGGTGTAGAATGGATGGGGAATGGTAGGGAAAGGTTTAGGGTTGATGGGGGTACGGCTAGGGATGATTTTTGGGCAGAATTTTTGATGTGAAAATTAACTTGACACACAAATTAAACCCTATTTGTGACAATTGTAGTAATGATGTAAGTAGGGATCTGATGCGAAATAGATAAGCACACAAATTAAACCCTCTTTTTGTCAAATTGTAGCAAAGATGTAAGTAGGGATCGTTCTAAACCGGGGATTAGGAGGGATTGCTAAACACTTGGAAACTGACTTAAAAACTCAAAAACAAAGTTTAAAACACTAAACTAGACTCAAAGAATGCAAAAGTAAAGGTTAAAAGACTTAAACAAACCTAAAACTCAAAACAGCAACTAGAAGGCTCAAAACTGCCTAAAAACCACTTTCTGGGCAGTTTTGAGCACCTACACTAATTTGGACGAAATTTGATGAAAACTTGAATCAAAATACTTAGAAACACAAATCAAAATACTTTCTAACTAATCTAAGACTTCAAATGAGAGGGGGATTTGTTTTGGACGAAAATTTAACACAAAACAGAAACTTTAATTAGCACAGATTGTAAAAACGATTTTGGTGAAATAGATGGATAAAAGGCTAGTTAGGAGGTTCTTCTCCACACATGTCACACTTGCAAACAAAACGATTTTCAGTTGTTCTTCCAATAAATTATAAATACTCAACGCCCCAGATTAACCGTGAATTGCACTAATTAACCCTCAGTTTTTCCACAAGTTATTAAGTTGGATGATTGCATACGACAACCCAAAACATTCCCTACAAGTTCCCTACATGAATTGCATAATAGAGATACAAGCAAGAATCATTACGTTCTATGAAAAACATAAGCATTGACGAAGCATTTGTTGCTATGAATTGCATGAAACTTATGCTAAGAATTCATTCAACGCGATCGTTTTCAAGCGATCTTCACTACTTGTGATTATAAGATTGTAACTATTAGGTGAAACTCCCTCATAATCTAGCATCATATTCATGCATGAAAACTAAGCGTGCACTCTCAATCAACATACATAAATAAGTATCAATCAAATAGATGAACGAATTGAATCCACAACTTATGAAATAACAACTGAATGTAATCGAATCAAATTGCAAGCATGTACATGGTTTCGAATTACCCCCCAACTAAGGGGGTTTAGTTCCTCATACTCACAACACAAAGTTTATTGAATTGAAACATTGAAACATAAGAAAGATCACACCTAAAAATTCCAGCAATCTAAATTGCACAGCAGGAACATCTAAGAACCTTCCTCCTCTTCCTTGGTTGCGGCACAGGGGTTTGTGATGGTTTTTGGGGGTTATGGATGGTGTAGAATGGTGGAAAAGTGTGTAGGATAGGTGTATGGGACGGCTAGGGTGGTTTTGGGTCAGAAAATATGGTGAATGATGAAGGATAGGTGCTGTTGAAGATGGGGAATGGTTTCTGGCGTGAAGGATTAATTTCTGGATTATGGAGAGGGTTGTAATTCGGCCAAGGGAGGTAAAACATATATATATAGGCAGCCAAACCCTAAAGAAATCAGATTAGACAAATGGGCTAGGGTTTAGGTGAGGCTAGGGTTAGGAAATCCACCAAAAACTAGGGTTTCTAGAACATTAGGTGCGGCATGGGCTTAGGGTAAGTAATCAGATTTTTTTCATGTGAACAAGGCCTAGGTGTGGCTGATTAAGTGGGCTAGGGTTAGGGTTAGGTGCGGCATAGGTCCAAGAGGCAAAGATGGGTCATCCAAAAGCCCAAAGCCGAGAATAGAAACTCTCGAAATTGGAAACCTCCAAAAATAGAAAATTCCAACTTTAGAAACTTTGGTTGCCAATTCCGATTTAGGAAAGATCAACCAAAAATGGAAACTTTTAGGCTTAGCTTTCCTACTTCAAGTAGGAAACCTCAAATCTCGAACTCTTCAATTTCAACCCAACCTTGTGTTCCAAGCATGTCCTTTTCATTCCAAGCTCACTTTTTGCTCTAAAAGCTCCAAATTGCATCATTTCATGTAATATGTCCTTTAAACCTGAAAACACATGAAAATAGCTTAAAAGACTACTTTAACGAAGAAAACATAACAAAGATGCATAAGAACTAGCTAACTAAGGCGCATAAATATGCTCCTATCAAATTCCCCCACACTTAGCTTTTGCTAGTCCTCGAGCAAAACAAACAAAAGAAAGAAAACGAAACGAAACAAACTAACCAAAACAAACCTAAACCTTCCAACGTTTGCCTCAGGGATTTCCAATGCACATGACATGTTAAAGATTGCTATCCCCACAGATTTGAGTCATCTTTACACAAGCACATACTTAATTAAAGCCACCACTTACTAGTTCACAAGTAATCAATTAAAACAATGCTTTTGAATGTAGTAACATGCCTTAGAGACTTCCCTCAATTCCTTACAAGATATACACTCTATTTTCACTCAGATTTTCTAACTCCACACCCTACACTAGTCATATGTGAGAAGATTGATGTAGATATGAAAACGAATGCTCACATATATGTTTCACAAAGAACGCAATTTCTAGAGTTAAGAAGCATGTTTAGATATGATCTCATGAATGGAATGCTACTACTTAGATGCGAGAACCAGTGACACCATATGCTCATACCAAATTCAAACTCCACAAATTGAAACACATAACACTCAAGGTAGAAGTTAAGGGTTGTAATGGGGCTTAGGTTGTTGGTTAACAAGGAAAGGATGGGGAAAACAAACGTTCTTCAAGCAATAGTAAGCAAAGCAATGAAATTGAGACTTAGAATTCACTTAGATTGCAGAAATTAACTTTAAAACACAAGGGGAAGACTTAAACAACTCCTTAGGGCCGAATTCATTGTTTTGGACCCTTACTTCAACAAACAATACTTTGGAACTCTTTTTCTTTTTTTTTTTTTCAAACTGTTTTTTTTTTCATACTTTTCACACTTTTTTCTTCATTTTTTCTTTTTCCACGAATTTTTTTTTCTTTTCTTTGCCGTGCCTATGGCACACAATTCCTCATGAAAAATACTTCCCCCACACTTGGTTTCTGCCAACATAGATCAAAAGGAATTCAATTCGAATCATGCTTTACTATGCTTTAAGAACAAGGGTATGGATGGTCCTAAACTAGGCTAGGTGAGGATAATGTGGGTTAACAACAACATAGGCTAAACAAGGCTCAACGGGGTTAAAACCTACAAAACATAATGACATAGGGGATTCATGGCTTTTTGGCTAAGGTGGTGGTCACTACACAACTTCATCTTGAATATGTGTTATGCAAATCAATAACATGCTTTGAATGAAATGGGCATGAGTTCTAGCATTTGGAACTAAATGATGAAACGCCTTCTAAGTAGCAACCAAGCAAGGAATAATGAGATCATGCAACGACTTAGAAAACAAAGAATGCACAGATTTTAACTCTCCAAATAAGCGTTTAGGCTCAAGTCTCACAAGGTTGTAGCGTTAGTTTGAGTTCCTTCCTTCAAGCATGTTACAAAAACTGATTTTTTTCTTTTATGATTGCATGTGAATTCATAAGTTATAACCACAACTAAGCATAACAAAGAGTAAATCAAACTTTCATCCATGTGAATCACTCTCTTTAACAGCCATGTAATTACAAACCGAATCCTCATCATTGTGTTGGAAGGTACCCTAAGACACAAACAAACATACAAAAACAACTCTTTTTGGGTTTTTAAAACAAATTTTTCAAATTTTTATGTGATTTTCGGATTTTTACTTCAAAACACCCTAAAACACACCAAAAGAGCTTAAAAACAGCAAGGAACAAGTCTATAAGTAAAGGGTGATAAAATCCCACGAATTTGCATCAAAAACACTTATTTACCCCCCCCCCCCACACTTAAATCAAACATTGTCCTCAATGTTTCAAGCATAAACTCACACAAAACACAAAGAAACACACAAACAGCAAGTTAAAAACAAAACTGGCAGATTAGAAACAAGCAACAAAGTGAAGGGTTTTAGAAACTCAAATCTGGTTGTTAGAGCAATTCCTAGGTCCCACGGCATGGATTTGATCTTTGAATGGACGATGATACTTGAAATGAACCGGCATTGGTTTAGATTCTAGTGTAGGTACCTGATTCATCAAAATCAGCAAGTTAGTATAAAATGTAATGGAAATTGGAGAAGATGACTTACTTGCTTTGTCCGACAAGAACTCAATGACAAACACCACTCCTTTGAACGTTTCAGGGATATTGGACTTGGCCAGATTTACTATGATGGTTGTGACTTGTCCAATGTCATCAAATTCAACTTCTTTGGGCTTTGTTGTTTCAAATTTGTCCTCTTTGATGAAGTCTTGACATTCTTTAGCCACTACTTTCTCTTGAATCATTCTTCTTGGGAAACAAAGGCCTTTGAAATATTCAACACGATCTAGAACTTGCTTTGTTGCACCAAGAATTGGAATATCCTTTTGCACCTTTGGAAGAGCTGCCACAATGTCTTTTTCACTCTCTTCTTGCTTGGGAATCAAAAACCTGCTAGGAAAAGGGACATTGGGAGGAATAACATTAGAATGAAATGAAATTGGGACGTCCTTACTTGTGGTGGGTGGGTTAGAAGGCTTAGGGGGTTGCGGCAAGGGTTGTTCTACCCTTGCCGTGTGTATGTCTTCTTCCTCCTCCTCAATCAGCAGCTCCTCATCCACTTCTAGGCAATGTTTGGACGTTTTTAGGTCAGCTCCAACCTCCATAGCCCTTCCCAAAGTGATAGCATCATGGATTTCAAAATCTTCCTTCGAATTTTCAATAGTTGAGTTGGAAACTTCACTTTGCTCTTGAATGTGTGCCATGAACTCCATAATCTGCCCAATATGCTTCTCCAATTCACCCGTCTTCTTGGTTTGAATTGGCATCTCTTTGTTTCGATTTTCTACTTCCTGGTACAAAGAGGTGAGTAACTTATTAAACATATCATTATCCAAAGACGTACCTGAATTGAATTGGGCAAATTGTTGTGATGGATGTGATAGTTCATATGGCCAATGATAGAACTCCTCTTCTTGCTGCCAATATCCACCTTGTTGATCCTCCTTGGCTTGATTTTGTGAGCCCTGCAACAAAGAATTTAATTCATTAAGAATTTGATTATAATCTATTGACGAACCTAAATTTGATTGAGCATATTGTATATGAGGTTGTGGTGGCTGCATAGGTCTTGAATAGAACTCTTCGTATGGCTGCCAATATGCTTTGTGTTGAACTTGTTGAGCTTCCCACCACATAGAGTTTGAATGATCACTCCAATCGCTTTGTGGATATAGATTGGCTTGGTATCCTTGCCTATAAGACGCACCAAATGTAGGGACACTTTGCATTGTGGTACTTTCGGCAATCTGTGACAATTGAGAAGTAAGATTTGCTAATTGAGCTTGAATGCTAGCAAAATCCATGTCTTACTTCTCTAGTACCTAAAATCAAAGAAAGAGAACTAAATCAAATATCAAAAGTAACACAAAACAAGGAAAACAAAACTAAGTCAGAAACTAAAACAGAAACAAACTAAACAAAAAGAAAAGAACCAAGGGATTAGCAAAGTTGCTAATCCCCGGCAACGGCGCCAAAAATTTGATGCGAAATAGATAAGCACACAAATTAAACCCTCTTTTTGTCAAATTGTAGCAAAGATGTAAGTAGGGATCGTTCTAAACCGGGGATTAGGAGGGATTGCTAAACACTTGGAAACTGACTTAAAAACTCAAAAACAAAGTTTAAAACACTAAACTAGACTCAAAGAATGCAAAAGTAAAGGTTAAAAGACTTAAACAAACCTAAAACTCAAAACAGCAACTAGAAGGCTCAAAACTGCCTAAAAACCACTTTCTGGGCAGTTTTGAGCACCTACACTAATTTGGACGAAATTTGATGAAAACTTGAATCAAAATACTTAGAAACACAAATCAAAATACTTTCTAACTAATCTAAGACTTCAAATGAGAGGGGGATTTGTTTTGGACGAAAATTTAACACAAAACAGAAACTTTAATTAGCACAGATTGTAAAAACGATTTTGGTGAAATAGATGGATAAAAGGCTAGTTAGGAGGTTCTTCTCCACACATGTCACACTTGCAAACAAAACGATTTTCAGTTGTTCTTCCAATAAATTATAAATACTCAACGCCCCAGATTAACCGTGAATTGCACTAATTAACCCTCAGTTTTTCCACAAGTTATTAAGTTGGATGATTGCATACGACAACCCAAAACATTCCCTACAAGTTCCCTACATGAATTGCATAATAGAGATACAAGCAAGAATCATTACGTTCTATGAAAAACATAAGCATTGACGAAGCATTTGTTGCTATGAATTGCATGAAACTTATGCTAAGAATTCATTCAACGCGATCGTTTTCAAGCGATCTTCACTACTTGTGATTATAAGATTGTAACTATTAGGTGAAACTCCCTCATAATCTAGCATCATATTCATGCATGAAAACTAAGCGTGCACTCTCAATCAACATACATAAATAAGTATCAATCAAATAGATGAACGAATTGAATCCACAACTTATGAAATAACAACTGAATGTAATCGAATCAAATTGCAAGCATGTACATGGTTTCGAATTACCCCCCAACTAAGGGGGTTTAGTTCCTCATACTCACAACACAAAGTTTATTGAATTGAAACATTGAAACATAAGAAAGATCACACCTAAAAATTCCAGCAATCTAAATTGCACAGCAGGAACATCTAAGAACCTTCCTCCTCTTCCTTGGTTGCGGCACAGGGGTTTGTGATGGTTTTTGGGGGTTATGGATGGTGTAGAATGGTGGAAAAGTGTGTAGGATAGGTGTATGGGACGGCTAGGGTGGTTTTGGGTCAGAAAATATGGTGAATGATGAAGGATAGGTGCTGTTGAAGATGGGGAATGGTTTCTGGCGTGAAGGATTAATTTCTGGATTATGGAGAGGGTTGTAAT